>NC_143442.1:7720000-8970000 GCF_987193195.1 Phasianus colchicus
CCATCCTAGGCACAGATATCACAGTAATATTGTAAAACACTGAGTGGCGTTTGCATGTTTTTGCATATTCCTTTCATCTTCTACAAAATGGAGTGTATGCTACATTACTATGAATAACTTTCAACAATTCCACATCTTTCTCTTTGATTTCTTGAGATCATAAGGATGTGCAGTGGCTATTTTATATAATGGCCGATTTAATAAGCATGGTGTCATCACAGTTGAAGCATCGATTTCAGTTGCTGCTACCAACAATGTTTCACTCTTAGAAGATGGAATATTATGTATGTATATAATATTGAATTTTCTCATTTTTTTCTTTTATAGAAGTTCAAATCTTAATTTTCACATGCACCCAGAATCAAATGGAAACTTGTATAAAGGTATTACATAATTTCAGTGGAGGTTATATGGCCATTCTGTAGCTGACTTTGTCTGAAGAAGGACTGCAGAATGAATATGTGGTGATTTGAATGTGCACATATATGTATGTAGAGATCCCTCTTCACTCCACATTGGCCTTTCTTTGAGAGTATTCATATATGCAGTTTCTGTTTTCTCAGTGGAGAAATGAGTTTCTTGCTCTGCGCAGCGCAAATCTGCAATCTCATTTAGTTGGGCTCTGAGCCATGAGCTGGCAGACATGTTTGGTTGGAAGGGACCTTTAAAATAATCTAAGTTCTACACCTTTGTAAAATGTTTATATACATTTGAAATGAAATTGTTCCTCTTACAGAAGAATAACGAGATGGATGTACCTGCTTTCTTTAGTTTTGAAGTTTGGAGGCCCTTCCAACTTGAAATTGAATGCAGATTGGTTCTAGTAGCACTATGAAACAACAGAAAGGGCATTTTCAGAGGCCTTTTCATTAGCATATTTTCTCAATTTTTCTTCCAGGTCTTTGTGTAAAACTTCACAGATTTAGATTTAGATTTACAGATTTAGATTGTAGATTTAATTCTGTAAAATTATCAACTTTATTGCCTAACAGCAATAAAGAGAAACAGGAGATGTTTGTCTAAATGTCAGGTATTATCAGAGCACAGCACATTTAGAAGAACTCAGACTATATAACCCCAAGGTTATATGTATTTAAATCTGTCTTCATTACATTTTCTACGAGACAGAACTTCTCTATCTGAAAAGGCCTCTAATGTTTTTCTCTCATTAGTTGCTATACTTTAAAGTCAAAGCATAAAAAAGCTGCACAAAGCATTGACATACTGAAGTTGTATGTGTTTACTTAACTGTGAGATACAGTTTTGCTTTCTTCATTATTCCGAAAAATCTCTCTCCAAGAACGGGTCAGTTTTTTCTCATGGGAGGACTGACAAGGGGAGATACTGTTATTTATGGAAATTAATTCTTCCTATTCTTCACACTGTACGTTGCCTGTCTTGAAAGCAGATTTGCCCAGAAAAACATTCCTGTGAGTCCAGCTTAGAATCACTTAGGTCTTTGAGTCCTTGCCCCAGGAAGGCCATGAGCCCTGAGCACAGTGGGGGTGGATCTCAGGTGCAGAGCATCAGAAAGTCCTTGGAGGCAGGAAAAGGGCTCTGCTGGTGGCAGCTGGTAGGGAGAGCACTGAGCGGCCTTCACCAGCAGCATCTTAAAGGTAGCAATGGGTGGCTGCCAGGGCATGGAGTGTGATGGTGCTGCAAATAGAAGAGGTGAGCTGAGAAGAGAGGAGAGAATAGCAAAAAGTTCAAATTAAAATTTTTCCTTGATGATTTAGATAACAGGATAGGGAATAAACCGATATACACTTGTGGATTGTACCAAACTGGGTTACTGGAAGCCAAGAGACAATATTAGAATTCAAAGCTATGTGAACAAATTGGAAAAATGTTTTGAATAAGCATGATATAATTCAGTAACCACAGAGGCAAGCTGCTACATTTAAGTTGGAGTAAAACAGTAAATAAGTACTCACTAGACAATGTATTGTAGACAACAGTATTGTAAAAAAATAAAGTGTGGGATCACAACAGTTAACAGATTAAATGTGTAAATAATACTCCTTCAGAAAAATAAATCACGTTTCAGTGTATAATTATATATAAATATATATAAAAATATATATTTTTGTTGGATGTGAAGTCTTGAAAGCATTATTTAGGTTAAGGCCTGAAAGAACTGTGTTTCCTTAGTCTCAACATGGAAAGGATAGAGCTGTAAGTCTTCGAATAAGTAAAAGGTTTCTGCAAATAGTAAGGTGATAAACTTCTCTTTTTGTATGCTCTTTTAGTAGGAAAAGGTTTAGTATGTAGCCTACCAGATATGGATTAGATTGAATATAAAACTTTCTAATTATAAAGATAAAAACTGAAATTACTTTCTTAGAAGGCTTGTAGAGAGAAGACATGGTTAAACCAGTATTTCTGGAACACTTTAGGAGCAGTTCAATTCCGTCTTGAGGTGAGACTTAGTTTACTGATTATCATTCTGATTTTTCCATGATTTTTTGCATTAAGAATCGATATTTTAGATAATTAATTCCATACTGTTTATTAATTCAGTTCCATGCACTATATGTTGCAGTGTCTTCTGTGTAGAAGTGTCTTCTAAAAGAAATAACTCAATACTATTTACATAGGTACATCTTCAGTGTCAGGTATCGCTGACCCCATTTGAACATAAAAAGAAAATGAGAGAGAAAGCTAATCGGAGAAAACAGCTTTGCACTCAAGATAGCTACCTGAGATTACCTCTAACAGAAAAAGGTGTCCTACAACTGTTGGAAACTGGTATTGTTTGCTGTTGTGGGGAGTGATAAGAAACTACTGTGGAGTTGGTCAGTTTCTGAGCATGATGCACTGCATTGTAAATCTTTGATGAACATTATCAGATCAGGGCTTTAATGAAATACTTCAAACTGATGTCTCGATGGAAATAGGGAAGCTATTGTGTTGACAGATGGAGAATTCTATAAATATCAACAAAATTATGAAATACTGAAAGACAAAGGAAAAAAGGTCTATCAGCACAACAGAATTAATTCTCAGGAGAGCTACTTTAGCACAAGCAACACCATCTGTGCAATCAGTTGTGCTGAAATGTCTGTGACCTGTTTTTTTTTTTTTTTTTTAATATCCTGTACCAGCTAGCACAGATGAATAAAAAGCATATATATGTTCTCCTAAATTCATTGAAGTTCCCTTTTTCTGTTTTGACAAGGCATTCAGTTGTTGCCAATAACCACTGAAATGTCTTAGGAGAAGCACATGTGGAACAGGAAGCAAACTGTCCTGTATTTTATCAGCTAGGTTATCACAACAGGATCCAAGCTATGCTACCTGAAGGCAGTGGAAGGGAGATGTGTAGTGCTAATGAAGAAATTAAGCTTCACAGATTCTGGTGGAAACAGCATTATCAGTAGCCATTGCTGTATACACTGTTAGTGGTGATCTTATCTTATGGGACAACAAACAGAAACAAGCAGTTTTGTAATTACTAAACAAGAGTAAATAGCTGATGTAGCATAATAAGTGATATGTCCTGTGACTGTATCATCAGAACAGAAAATAGTTATCTTAGAAATATTTAACATCAAGAACAAATGAAAAAGCTTATATTTTAAAATAGAACAGAAGATGTAATAATAATGTTTCATAAAGGAAAAGGATGAAAAAAAGGTTTTTAAAAAAACTCCACCAGTCACTTCCCAAACAATAAAAAAGCCCCAGAGAAATAAGGCATTGAAATATCTAACACCTCTTGAGTTCATAGGGTCTCTTCATCTCTCTGTGTCGTTTGTGAGCAAACAGAGTACCTGCTGCCTTGCTGCTGCCAGTGAGTCAGTTGGAGAAGAAAAAATTAGATAGGGACTGCAATCTTTTCTTCAAAATTATCCTACTGTATGCCTTGATCTCCCTTTGCATCCTCATTATTTGTTGGCATCTTCAGCTCAGTTTTGTGATCAGAAACTGGACATCATATCTTATATGTCATATGACTTTAGACTTCTTTCCTTTTTTACTTATTTGAGCATTTTTCACTTGAATCAGCTAGTGCACATTTCTGTAAATACCACCACAGGTAGGAATGTGTGTCTTCAAAACAAGATGTTATTTTTTTTTTCCTTCTCTAATTTCCTTTTTCTCATTCTATTTGAATAAATGCAATATGTGAGTAAGATATTATCTCAGAAGAACTGAGAAGAAAACCAAATCTTGGTTCATTTTCTTTCTTCTGAAGGAGTAAACTAAATTAAACCTTCACAAACACTCAAAGGAGGCTTGATGCAGTTCTGCTTTCAACAGCCAGTGATGTGTAAAATTTCTCATGAGAGATGTCTTTCATATGGGACTCAGACTGTCCTGGAAGGAACTTGTAGAAAGATCACGCTATTTGAAGTATTGGGAAGTATTAAAGTGTTTAAATATGTATCGTTCTTAGACAGAATTAGGATCTTCAGCTCCACTGACCAGAAGTAAGCACTGTCAACAGCCTCATATTTCTATGGAGATAAATTTGTGGATGTATTGTCAGAAGTACGTTTTCCCTTACACAACTTTGGTTCAAAATATGCATGCATGTTATGAAGTTGCCTATAAGGCAATTTAACAGATGAGAAATTTCTATAAATAATGAAATATTTGTAAAGTGAAATTTTTAATCATACTGAAGTTGAATATGATGATGCATAAGAATAATATGTGTGTACATGTGTATAAACATAAAAGAGACGTTATGCTTGAGGCATACCAGTTTTGCTGTCATGTAACAATGACTTCAGTGAAGTTACACCTGGTTTTTAATGCTGTAGCTGAATAAAGCAGGAAAGATTCATATAAATTTTTGCTGTAAGTCATCTCATACAAGACTCAGGAAACATTTTACATGATAGTGTAACTAATAGAATTTCAAATGGCAGAGATATATGAGGCTTTCAGAAGTAGTAATGCAAAACATTCTTTTTTGAATAATTCACTCATCTGAAATTATATATTGAAAAGGGATTGAATTGCATATCCAAATATAGGGTGGTCTATCTCAACTCTTGATTCTCAACTGCAATTTGTATCACTTTACTGTTGGCTAAGTGGACTGAGTTTGATCGTGAATTAATTAACATTCTGCAGTAGATGTCTTTTTCTTGAGATAATTAATCTTATTGAAAAGTTTTATATGGAATGGTTGAAGCTATCGCAAAATTTTTAAAGGTGGCTTTTTTGTTTGAAAAAAGATAAATTACATGTCTGGAAATGTCTCTTTTATATTTATATCACTTTGGCAACAAGTAATTGTTGCAGCTGGTAATATTTCATACCCCGAAGTATTAATGCTGGCCATAAATTATTACCAGTGATAAGCAGTGGCTCTTACCAATCATGACAAGTAATTGATGTTGATTGAAATAAATAAATATGGCGCTTTCAATAGTTATAACCTTGTTGTTTAACTTTCAGTGCTGCAAATTCATTAAGCTAGCTGAGATTAACTCTTTGTAATTAGATGCAGAGCTTTCAGAAACAAGATATTCCACCTATAGAGGCCAGAAATTACCTTTAAAAAAAAAAATAGAAATAGACATTTAGATATCAGTACTAGCCAGACTTCTAGTCCAGCTCAGTTTTTCTTGAAACTGAGTAGGAACTATTGGATTCAAAGATGTGTAGAAATTCTTCTTCTCAATATTACAGACAATATTGTTGGTTATTTCTCAGGGCTTGCTCTGAAACCCATTGAGAAACCCGTTGACAAAATCTGTTTTTCTGTTATACTGATCAAATCCTGAAGAATCATTAGCTGCATTTCACATGTAGGAGGTCAGGGTTGATGATCAAATGATCATAGTAAGTGTTTCTAGGTGTATGAACTACGAAGCAGTGTATCATCAGCTGCAGTTTATAATTACGGCATGCTGAAAGGATTTACTGGAGTGTGGTGCAAATCCACAGTTCATGAAGGAATTAAATTCTGTGCCTTTGCCTGCCCCAGATACAATCCAGATGAAATCAGTCATCAACTCATCTGATTAAACTTGTGTTTAAGTTCTTGCTGAATCTAAAACTATGCAAATATCAACCAAATGCTTCATCTGCCAAGAACATAATGTACCATTTTATTCAGTCACAATGTGAACTATATCTGGAGTACACTCACGTGAGTGTTCAGCTTTAACATCAAAAGTTGCAGTCTGAGGTTCCACTGTAATTGTTTCCAGGCCTGGAAACCAATAAAATTCCTTTTGTTAGCCTGCATTATTATCAAAAATAAACATTAATTAAAAAGGGTTGTTCTGTTACTGATAACAGTGTTTATTCAAAGTCTTCATTTGTGATGTAAAAGTTAATCCCTCTTGGTTTTGTGCATCTGCATTTTGAAGTTGATACTGCGGAGCTTTACTTGTTTTGCACTCGGGCAGCCAATTACATGAAACTCAAACTTGGCCTTGCCAGCCGTCGTCATTTCAGCTTCTGTACTAGCAGCTCCTGTGTTGGAGAACACATGGAGTCATACCGGTTGAACAAATGGAGAACATGAAAGATAATGCAGTTTTAAAAGAAAGTGGATTTCACCTAATAATATTATTGATAATGTTATTAAATTATTTAATGCATAAGTTGCAGAAGGGATGGAGCATTCATCCAGCAGCAGTACTTTGCCTTTGGCAATAGTCACGCTGCTGATAATTTCATCTTATTAACTGCATCACAAATCACACCAACACATCTTGTAGTGCAAAGGGGAAAAAAATGATGCATCATTTTTATTGTTTTGTGAAACTTATGTCTCAGCACATTGGATACTTTTTCCATTGTGTTGGGATCCTAGCAAAGAAGGCTTAACACTCATAAAAAAGAAACAAGGAATAGTAGTTTGTGAGTGAATGTTGATCCATTTTTTGGAGTGCATAATGTGCTGCATTGAATCCTGATGATACAAAGTGAAGACTAAAGCTCTCCTGATATCACTCGATTGCTTTTAAGACATTACTACAAAAGGTGAAATCTGGCCATATGTAATTTGGTGTTTTCTGAGCGTGCAGTAGAATGAAGTGTTTATGTATAATATTAATTACTCACTAGAAGTCTTTCCTCATTTTCATTGCTGGAGATCAGAATTATGCTAGTATATGAGTAGCAGAACTGGGAGTGAAATACCACTAGCTAAAGGAGAAATAATTCAGATAATTTAGATAATTTATTTAGATAATGTGTGTAGATTTTCTATAATTTGTAATAGATTTTCTATAATTTGTAATAAGTAATGCTGTGGCTCAGTCAAGGCAGTGTCACGCTTGAGAAGCTGTACCACAGCCTTGCAGCATGAGCAACTCCTGCAGCACTGCACTTCATGGCAATTCCCTTAACGGAAGTTAAATCACATGCAAGTAGATTTGTTGTTTTCATCTGTGGTACAAATTTAACCACCATCATCAACATGGTCTCAATCTGCGTGCTGTGTGTCTTCCTTCTGAGGTGGCACAAGAGTAATGGTACAGTGCATTAATTTCAGTAATCCCTCCAAAATGCATCTGTAGCAATCCTATGCATCTATATTTCACTGTGTTTCTCTCATATTTTCTTTCCTTCTTGCACTTGATTATTATTTGTAGTTCTGCCTATTCTACAGGCTCCTTTTTTTCTCGCAGGAAGAAAAAAGGAAAAAATATATATTTGCATGTCATTTATAAAATAGAGGGTTTTTTTGAGCGCTTAGTGCTTTTATTGTAGGTTTGGTTTTCAAACTGTGAATGAGGTTCCATGTATAATTGTGTGGGAATATTTCCTTGCATAAAGATTGGTGAATCTTTATTGTGGCCTTGTAATTGCTTTACCATGTTGAAGTCTTTTTGCTTGGTTTTGAATACAAGTAGAGTTTTCTGTAATTATTCAAATGCTTAATTCAACTGTAGGAAAGAGGATGAAGGCAAAATCCTACTCATGTTGCTATTCCTCAAGCTGTACAGCAGCCATCTGCTCCTTTGTCTGGCACCCACCAAGGCATTTTTGAAATCATGCCTACCCATTCCTCTGTTGTATTACATATCATCTTAAAAACTGAGAAGGGCCATGGGTGAATGAAGAAGTGAAAGCATTGCAGGATGTATTCCTGTTTGTTTCACTGGTTTGGCGTGTCCTCACCCTGTGATTTCTTGATTCACAGATGTCTTATGATATGTTCTTAAAAGGCTATTAATTAAGAAATACTACTGTTAATTTTATAGGTTTTGTTGCTGTTGTCATTATTGTTTTTCACCTGGGCTCAGGGATGTTTGTTTCTCAGTAACACTGTTGTTATATATGGCCTGAAGAGGTGAGACAGGATCTGTGAGAAGAGGTGATATCTTTTATGAGATCAATTGATGTAACCAGAAAAACAGAAAAGCTTTCAGCTACATAAAATTTCTCACACTGGAATCTGTCAGCTTTGAACTGCCTAATAACTACCTTCTCTGCCTGCAGAGGAAGAAAAGCAGTTTCTTCTTCTTTCTCTTTCTATAAATAATTTTATTTGGGAGTCATGCAAGATATTGGAGCAGTTAAATTTTTTCTGCAACTAAGGCTGATCATTGTGTTTATAACTGATTCATTCTTTTAATTCTTACGAAAACAATGTAGTAAGTTTTCATTCAGGACAATACTCTCTTGTAATCTTAGATTTTTTTAGAGATGATCAGAAGTGTAAATGAACCCATAGTAAATGTGGTATCTGATGAAATATCTTTATAGTTTGGAACCTTACCTGAGAAACTGTCTCTTCACGTATCAGTGTGTTTTGAGGCCATCACTTGTAGATTATGCATATTCTAATTTTCCCATTATTTTATGATATTCTTTAAAAATAATAATAATAATAATGAGACAGGCATGGCTTCCCAGTAGTCTTCTTGCTATTTGCTAGATTCAGTACAAATAAATACATATCTACTGCAGGAATATTGTGTGTTAGAGACATATCCCATCTGAGCGGTAAACTTTGAAATAACTGGAAGAATACTGCAGGTGCTAAAATTTATATTTCATACGTTATGAAATGTATCTATGTATGAAGTTATTTTTTATTTTTCTTGCTCAGACTGAGTGCCATTATGCCCCATGAAAAGTCTAATTAGATTCTGAAAGGAGAATTTACAAAGTTGATTACAAAGAGCTGAAAACCACAGACTGGTTCTTATTATGGGCATCTCCATGGGTTAAAACAAAAACAGAAGACAATCTGTTCACTATGTTGCAAAAAGCTAGCAAAGAGGCATCATTATTGCTCTAAATAAAGCAATTGTGTTATTTCAGATGTTTTTTATAGCATAGGAAATGGATATAGGATGCATTGAGGTATTTGGCATATTGTGGTGGTAGTGCTGCAAGATTCTGAAATCATCAGCTCTCCTCTGTTTCCTTGGAGCTGAGGGTTCTTATCATCCTGTGGAAATATTGCTGGTGAGGTTTCCCTAGGAGCTTTTTAGCACAGGCACTATTCTGCTAAGAGATGTTTTCCAGGTTACCCAAGAACAGCAAACTGAATGTTTCCTAGTGTGTATTACAGGCGTGTATCTTGCTAAGAATGTATTGAACATTATTCTGCATCTTACTGGGCTATATACATTGAGCTTCATGATACTATTTCATTTTTAGACACCTTAGAAGGACAGAGACATTCCTTGAAAGATAGAAAATAAAGGGCATATAAAACTCAGAACAATATGTCATCTAAAAGTTCACATCTTGATTGATAAGTGTGGATTTTTGTTCTTTTTCTTTGATATGTTCTTACTGTTGGCTGTTAGCTGAATAATAGATTGTTATTTCAATATATTTTGACTTGGAACCATTTGTCTTGAAGGCACTTTTTTCACCTTTTTCTTTTAGATGCTTTATAATATAGTTCTATAATTTTTTTAAATTTATTTATTTTTTTCCTACACAAATGCAGATAAATTTTTCAGCATTGAGTAGCACCACATGAAGTCCTACCTTAATTTGATGAAAGACTGAATTCAGAAGAAATCTTAGAATGGCTTGGGTTGGAACGGATCTCAAAAAACATCTAGTTTCAACTTCCCCTGCTGTGGGCAGAGTTGAAATCACTAAATCAGGTGCTAGATCAGGCTGCCCAGGACCTCATCCAACCTAGCTGTGAATGCTTCCAGGTTTGGGTTATCCACAACTTCACTGGGCAGCCTGTGCCAGGGCCTCATCACCCTCTCAGTGAAAAATTTCCCCCAGAAACCTAATGTAAGTCTTCCCTCCTTTACTTTAAAACCGTTACCCTGTCCTGTCACTATCCACCCATGTAGAAAATTTGATTTTCTTCTTGCTTAAAAGCTCCTTTTAGTATTGGAAGGCTGCTATCGGACTTCCCCTGAGCCTTAATAGTAGGTATGTATGGTATTTAACTATTCCATTCTGTGACAAAATAAAAGTTTTGTTGAAAGGGGAGGTTTGCTATCAATCTTATCTAAAAATCAATTGTCACCATTCCTAATAGGCCAGAACCCTAGCAACGCATGCCAGCCTTGGAGGCAAGGACCCTTGCAGTGTTCCACCTTAATGTGTACTGTTACATCATTAAGTCTTACTAGGCTCTCTCCCTTCCTTCATATTCCTTCACTGATATATCAGTGCAGAAATAACTGTAATGCATTCAGTATTTTAAGGCCTTGCTCTCCTGCTTTGTTCTACTTCCTAGAAACCTTCCTGGTGTCTATATTCATTAATTGATTCCCTTCCCTATACCTAGAAGATAAATCTGTCACTATGACCTTTCTTCCTTTTTCTCAGTTTCACCTAAGTTAAGTATGTTGGGTCTTTTTTTGTTGTTCTATCAACTGAAGTAGTTTACTGTCTGTGTTTAAATCTTTAGCCTTAGTTTTTTGATACTGTCCTAGTTAGAAGGCACGGAGTAGAGGAAATATTTGAGGACATGTCAGCATAGGAATGACAGCACTTCACATTTGAATGCTGAAAAAGAGATCTCCACTGTAAATACGCAGTGATAGAATACATTGCAGCCTGAGTTTTACTTTTTGAGCTGTCAGTCTGTTTCTTTGCAAATTCCATCAGAAATTATGAGATTTTAAATTTTTATTAGTAGACATCACACACATAAAGGAGCTGCGAGGCAGAATCCCTAAAGCCTGTTTGTGCCTCTTCCAAAGAGAATGTGACTGGTGTTATTGGTGAATGTCTGATCCTGATACTTTGAGGATCGCTGATAAATCTCTTTGTTTAGTGCCAGGCTTAGTGCCTACAGCTAGGCTCCTGCATGGTGCCTGTTGTGGTGCCAGATGTTATGTGTTAGGAATCAGAAGACACAGTCTCAGCAGCTCATACAGCTCTATGGAAGGTGGCTTTAACAAAATAGTGGAGGTTCTAAGAGCAATGCTGCTAGCTGGAGGTTAGCCAGCAAGAGCCTCCCAGCAGTGCAGTGCTTATCTTATATGCCAGGCTTAAAAAAAATAAGATTTCCTACACTCTCTCTCTCTCTTTTTTTTTTTTAATTTAGATTATGATTATGTTTTGGTTTATGGCTATTGCAAGCAGGATGAATTTAGAAACTTTCTGACTATAATTACTTATAGCAAATATGAGTAATTCAAGGAAAACATCAACATCCCTTTTGAAAGTGACTTCATTATAATGATTTCCTAGTGTTGTGGACTTCTTTCAAAGCATTAATACTATTAATGCCAAAGACATTAATATCTCTACATTAACATTTAGATAGAAATTTTATTAGAAGATAGGAGAGTTTCAAATGAAATATGAAGTCTCCCTCTTGCTGGTACAGCATATTTCTATTTAAAAAAATGACTTCCTAGTTTAGCTTTTTTGTTGTTGAAAAAATTTTGTGCAGTAACTTCGAAAATACCCTGTTACAAACTCTTCTCAACCCTCCTGACATTTCGTGATACGCTTCTCCTTTTCCTGGAAAGACAAAAGACCAATTCCTCATCACTCTAACTATGAGACTGTCCCCTTCAACAGCTGCGTGCAAGTGCCCCTTTGGGTAACATCTTGCAGTATGTGCCCTGTGCAGAAACCATGATGATGATTTAACTGTTGATGTCTCTTTGATCTGCTTAATTTAAACATATTATGTAAGCAGGCAGTCTACAATGTATATAAGTAGAATCCCCAAAGATGTCTATTACTGACTACATCTGTATAACAAAGTAATGTTTGACGGCAGAGAAAACATATAACAATTTGCTTTGATTTAGTAGATTTTAGCCCTTTGGCTTTTTGGTTGGGCACGTTATATGATGTACTGTACTGTTTCTCTGCATGGATCTTCTGGCTCCAAGTACTTCAGCTGTTATATTTTTCACTTAAATGACAATCTTTTTCATTTTAATACAGCAAAATGAAGACAGCAGCATAAGAATATGCATTAACTCTGTTTTTCCATCCTATCCAGAGAATACTGGCTTCCTGGGATCATTATAATAGTCAGCCTTTGGTTCAATATTTGTATTTGTAATCCCTTTGTTTTCTTTTCTGTCACAGGTTTTTCATTATTCTTATACAGCTTCCTACGTGATTTACAACATACACACACGGTAGGAAACACTGTTCTTTCAATTTGATGTCATTGTCACTAAATCTATAAGTAAAGCAATGCCAGAGTATTCAAGTAAAAATCTTTACTTTCTTTTCAAGGGAAGTTTGGGAGTTAAACCCTCCAGAAGTAGAGGATTCAGTATTACAGTATGCAGCATGGGGTGTCCAAGGGCAGCAACTGGTAAGCACAGTCATTCAAAATGGTATGAAAAGCAGTTTAATAATTTATTTATTCTAGACAGAAGTAAAACAGAAATTTAAAACCTTAAGGTCAGTTCTATTACATGGCTTTTACCTGGAAGTTGCATAAACTATATGCTGAATGTTAGTATCTTTCTGTTCCAGGTCTTAGGGAACGTTTTAATTTTCAAAAAAGGAAGTATGTCTTACTTTGCTGCTTTGTTTGCTAGGTGTTTTCTTCTTGTTGTTTGAGCTGTTTTTTTTCCCTAATATACAAAATTAAAGACTTTGCTTATATTGAAAGAGTCACGCCTTCATCTATATATACACCCAAGTAATTCTTATGATAGGCATGTCTATGGACATGACTATGAGAACAGAAAAATTGAAAGTAAAGTTTTTAAGTGCACGATCAATGAAAACTGTGTACAATAGCAAGAAGCTTAACATTCAAAAGTGGATGTGATAAATCCAATCAATTATTTTCATTAAGAGTATTACTGCCAAGATAATTTGTGCTGCGTTGAATTCATAATTGTAAAAACAGAAATGCTGTTTTATATGATGTTTTCTATCAAAAGTTTTATTTTATGAACATAAATCACCCTTTGTGACCAACATCAATATGAGAAGTAAAAAATAGTGATTCTTGAAACAGTGTTGATTTTAAACTATCTGGGTTGGTAGATGAAGACAAGAGAAGGACTTCTAAAAGCCTCTAAGCTTCTACTCTCTGAATAGAGAATTCACATATCTTTGAGGTGACAATCTAACAATCTAATTAATGCTAACAGGCATGATTCGTGAGCCTCTTTTAATGTATGACTTGTTTATGTTGGTGGGTGGTGGGAACATAAAAAATGGTTCTGGTTGGAATGTACTCTATCAAGTAAGTGAAGCCAGGAAGGAAAAAAAAATGGTATGTTTGATATGCTTTAATAAATGACCACATTAATTTATCAGTAATGAGAGCATGGTGATGGAATTGATGGTAACAAATATGTAAATTATTTATGAGGTGGTTTATGGAATGCAGCGGGCTATGTGGGTGATGCATTTGCAAAACAGAAAAGAATTAAAAAACATTTTAAATTAATTGCTGATTGTAAGACTTTTTATGTGCTATTCTCTAACCTAAAGTGCAACAAAAATACATGCAATGATTACTGAGATGTGAATTTTTTGTTTTCCTGAGATTTGTCTTAAGGACAGGGACAGACTTATCTATCAGAAGCTTCAGAAAAAAGTAATAAATCAGAATAATGCTGTATCTGTTTTACCTGGATTGTCATACTGGAAATAGGTATGAATAATTTTACATATAAACAGAGATTTTATCCTATTAAGTCTCAGAACTGCGGGGAAAAAAAAAAAAAAAGAAAAGAAAAGAAGAAGTAACCAGTCTTTTTTAGGTCCCGTCTTAATCATGCAAAATTGAAAAAGCGTAATTTATACTTTCATGAAGATAATATTACTTCTCTTTTTAATGTCCCTAGTAAAGTTAATGTCATGCTTTAAGAATATCTTCTCCACTTCAGGCTTTATGGTGCCATATGGTCTGCAGAATCGGGAATTTGTATCTTTGATTAAAACACAAAATCTGTGCACTCTGAATGATATCAGGTATTGCCATATAGCATATGCAATGGCAGCGTACTTAGGGTCACTTTGATGAGAATCTTTCATAAGGGTATTCTCTTGAAGCTATTTGTATGGCAAAAGGAGGTTTCTAAATGACAGATGTGCATTGCGAAATTACCTTTGAACTTCAGCATTCATGTAGAAGTAGATCTCTGAAATAAAAAAGAATAGAACCGTTCCAGTTTGCTAACTTGGTGCTATGACTGGTTGAAAGGTCCTTGATGAAATAGTCCAGGATAACATGTGCACTTGAATCAACTGTTTCTTGCTCTTTAACTAGAGTAATGGGTTCTGTAAAGGTTAAGAGAAAAGCTCAGAGAAACATCTGCTGTTTGAGTCATGACATTTTAGTGTAAAATTAAAAGTGTTTGCCTTTTGGGAGAACAAACTTTTATCTAATGAGTTAATACATTTTAATGTCACATAGATGTTATTTTTGAGGACTGTTTCCAAGGTCAGACTCTTTAAAATACAGTCTTTTGAATGTGTTAAAACTGTGCTAATCTAAATACTATTTCTGTGTATCTTGATACGTTAGGGATTTTTTTATGTAGTTGTTAAGTGTTTGTCATATTTGCTGAACATGAAGTTCAGCCAAGTAATTCCAGGGAAGATAAAGCAGCACAAGTAAATACCTAATTGATTTCATCAATATGTATCTACCTCTTGTTTTCTTGATTAGAGAACTCACCATTTGTGTCTGAGAAAGATATCCTACATGTGGCAGGAAGGCCTTACCAAGGAGAACAGTGTTGCTGTTTTCCAAATACCCTATTCTTATTCAATGTTTTCTCCTCTTTGGTCTTCTCCAGTACTTTGTAGCAAATGATTCCATGCTGGACCTGGGTGGAGGCAGGGATGGGAGCACTGGACAGCAGAAGGAGAAAGCTGTCTCTGTGTGTTTATTCAGTGAGATATATCATAGTAGAAGTCTGAATGTAAAATCTATTTCCAACATATGCAGTTTTCTATGAGAGATAGAGTGTTCCTCCACAGCACTTCATGCAATATGGATAGTTTTTATTGTCTGTCACCGGAAAGATTACTTAAAGTAGCAATCAGTGATGTGTGGTTAGAAGGTCTTCGGTTTGACTGAGCTTGTAAGAAAAAGTTTTACATAGTTGACACCTTAATTTCACTCTAGGTGGCACATGTTTATTTTGTATGATGTTCTTTCTATTCACTTCTATCCATGTAAACCACTTTGCCTTTGTATTTACAGTAGGTATGTTATTTATTGAACTGAACTTATTATTCTTATGATATGATATGTGATTGTGAAAGGAAGTGTTGGATAACCATAAATAATGGTCGATTTAGTTATGTATGAATGATTATTTGTAAATAAATCCATATTTCAAAATGGCAGAAATAAAGCAAATGGTTTAGCTCTCTAGAATACTAAAAAATAAATAACTTTGTAGGAGCTTGATAGCTTTCTTCATCAAAATTTGATGCCATCAACAAGAAAGCATTATTAAATGGTAGGACTGAAGATGAGCTTTTATTATGCTTTAACGCAGTTTATGTCCTCATTGTTTAGAATTACCTATTTTCCTTTACACACAATGAACGATTTGTTGACTGCAGCTGAACTGTGGATTTAAGTTGCTCTCATCAAATTTTGGAAAATGTATAAAATATTAGAGAACAAAGTTTCCCTCTGTTCCAATATTGGAAAGGATACTCATAACTAGAGAGGCACAGAAGCTGAAGTATTTACAAAAAGAAAATGAGAGAAGAAAAAAAAAAAGAAAAAAAAAAACTAAAGGAAAAGTACCTCACTTTATATGACAACTATGTAAAACCAAACAAAAGGAAACTCATTAACAAAACAGAGACAAACTTGATTTTATTATCAAAAATAAACACACTAGTTCAAGAATCCTTTGCTTTTTTTGTCATTCCGCACTGTGAAAGCTGTACTGCTTGGAGATCCGTTTTGCCTTCTCTTCTTATCAGCATTTATAGCCCCACTAAAATGAAAGCACCTTTTGGACTTGTGACAATTCCTTACTGCCTTATTTATTTATTGCATTAGAATGCTGTTTTACATAATACTGCAGAAAAAAAAATAATAATAATAAAAAGTTTTCTAATGTTATATTGTTTGCCAAGTGTCCAGATTAACTACAAAGCTAATTTTGGTAAATAAGGAATTAGTGGGACTGTGCTGGACACGTGCCTTGCACAGCAGATTCTTTAAGAACCAGAAGTTGCTAAAAGCTTCATTTACAATTTGTTCTATTAAAGTTCAAAACAATACTACTGTAAAAATGGGTAACTTTCTGGGATACATTTGTGTTGTTTGTGCACAATAAATGCTGTGGATACTTGGCACCCCCTCCTGGCAAAAATCCAATGTTTGCAAATGAGGAAGAAAATATCTCAGTGTTCATGAGCCAAGTAGAAGCTTAATTAACACTACTTAAGTAAGTCTTAAATATATTTAATCTGTTTTTACTTTCAAAGTCTTTTGATCTTTGGACTTGGAGTATTTTAATATGAGTGACTTAAAATGACATATGGAAATGTCAAGGCTTTATTTCATCTTTCCTTTTGCTCGTGATTCTAATGACGCAAATGGCAGTAAAACTGAGAGGAGTATGTCATCTTCCATTTATTTTGAGAACTAGAAATAAACAAGAACATTTTAATATGACATTAAACGTAAGTATGATTATTGTTATTTAAAAAACCCACTGCGAAGTTGGTTGGGCACTGGAGCAGGCTCCACAGGGCTGGGATCACAATCCCAAACTGACAGAGTTTAAAGAGCATTTGGACACTGCTCTCAGAACTATGAGTTGTATTCCAGGTGTTCCTTTTTGAAGTCAGGAGTTGGGCTGGATGATACACGTGGGTATTTTCCAATTCAGGGTACTCTTAAGTTTCTGTGAATCTATTTTCTGTTCCAAATATTTCTATCCATAAGTTTAGATTTCATTTAGGACACTTCTTAGATGAAGTGTACTAAACGGTCAGATGCTGTTATGAAATTATACGGAAGACTTACTAGCACACTTGAAAAAGCTTTATGCTTCTTTTATTTTTTCTACCAAAACTGATTTTGTTTTTTAGGATACAGAAGAAATATAATATTTCTCTTCACATGAGAATCAATTACCTGATAGTTTGGTGAAACTATATTCTTCAATAATCTACTGCTAAACATTGAATTTGCTCTTAAATTTCTCAAACTAGCATTATAAAATGTAACTGTTCTTTGCCTTTCCATCTAAATTATTAAACTCAAATAAAAAACTGAATGATTAGTTTCTCTGAAAGTATTCTACAGATCTAATTTCTATCTTCTATTATTAAGTGTCCCCTCATTTAAAAATAGAGTTGGAGAAGATAAGTGCTAAATGTATGCTCTCTGGTTTCAAAAGTGACACTCAGTATGAAATAATTTCTCTGCATCTCAGAAAAAAAAAAAAAAAAGGAAGTGGAGAATGCCATTTGGGCAAACAGATAAAAATATCTTTTTATCAAAGATTGGATGTATTCTATAAAGCTTTTGAGAGCTGTAGAGAGCATGGACATTTAGAAGTTGGAAGCAAGGTGTTGCTGAGCACAAAAGTTGCTTTGTCTCTTAATTGCTTAGTGAAATGCAACGAATGTGTCCTGGTATCAAAGGTAACTTTAAAATTTCAAGTGGTAAAGGTTAGATATTGCTAGCCTTTTATGAAGATAGCTACTTGGCTCCATCTGAAAGTTGTGAAGGAATAATGAGAAAATGGTGTTTTATAGGGGCATTATTCTTCTATTACATTTTTTCATGTGAAACAGTAAAAGACCCAACATCTCTATAATGAATAATTTGAGAGTGGAGATGAAAGATGTTTATCCTTCCCTCTCCCTCATTCTCACAATAAAAGATGTCTCCTCTCCTCACTTCTTGATTCTTATTCTGCTGTCACAACTTTAGAATGCAACTAATGTGCAAGTCAGTATCTAAAACATGCACGCATGTAAACGAACTTTTGTATCCACTTTCATATCTGTAACTGTTTAGTAAGCAACTATATTGGAAATCTGTCATATGCTAGAAAACCAATTATTTTTCCATATAGTTATTTGTTTATATATATTTACACACAGGTTACTCAAAGAGGAGTATGAATAGACATAGATGCAAATGTTTGGTAGGAGTAATCACTGGGATTTGTCTTCATAGCAGCCTGCAGGGAGCAAAGAAAGCAGAAGTACTTCCCTCTCATCTACACTATCCTGTTGTTCAACATGTGTATGTGTAACAAAGCATATCTGAATATTCACACTTAATTTTGTTAGCTAATATTAACTGCAGGTCCAATGCTCATAAAATAGGACTGCTGTACTTCTAGTTGTGAAAATTACATAGCTTTTCGTAATGCAGAAACAAAGTCTGAAATTCTTTAGAAACAGCCACCCAGGAAAACTAAATATACAGTCAAGGAGAAGAGGAGTCAAAATTTGATTGTACTCTTTTGCTAAATCAGAACTGGGGAAGATGAGGTAGCAGGATTTATTGTGGACTGTGTTTTCACAAACTCTGAAATCCACCCAAAAGCACTGCAGGCAAACCTATAGCTGTGGATCATGTAATGTATTCATTTAGTCAATTTATATTTGCTATCAAAACTAACTGAACAACAACAACAACAACAAAAAACACTGATGTCTTCTACCACAAAATTGGATGCATTTTAGTGAATGTCATATTCTGATATCATTGGAAAGGCATCTTAATTAACATGTGTCAAAAAAAGAAAGGGCAGTGCTTCCTCAATTTTATTGGAAAGCAAGGATGTAAACATGAGAGTTATCATGGAATTTCTAATATCCTGTAAATTCAGCCCTGGCATATTCCGTGTTAGTGATAACTAATCTTTTAGCTACATTATGAGTGCATGCCTGCTGTTGTTTACAGTAGATTTATAAGTGTTCTAAATCATAATTAAATACAATAGCCTTGTGGATTGTTTGCAGTTGTTCAGAAATGGTAGTGCTAACATGTTACTGTGATGCAGTGGCGTTAATCTCGATAACAGAGAAGTTGTGCTTCTGTTCTGTTGCTCTGTTCTTCATGCCATGCATGGCATCTTGGTTACTACCAAAATAAAGTTAACATATTGCAACTGACAAAAGGAAAAAAAAAAAAAAAAAAGGCTGTGTATGACAATGGGTTGTATGTTTTGATGTCCCTATGTTTCATAGTGATCAACAGCTGCTTCCTTTGTTCTTTAATTGCAACACAATCAAAAGGACTGAAAGGCTCCCCCAGTGAAAATTCCTGCCTCAATCAATCATAATCTTTAGAAAATTGATACCTTTAAGAATGAATATAGTTATTATTGCTTGTAATTATAATCATTTTGTTATTAATTATTATTTGCTTCATGCCTTGTTTGCAGTCTGTCTGATGATTTTGACATGTGTCAGGCGAGGGTGGATTTTTGCCTAATGCTACACTTCTTCACTTCCCTTAAATAGCTGATTTTACCTGCTGTGCCTTTTCTCTGTGTAATTTAGTGGATCATGGTGTACGTGGAACTGTGGGGTAAGAGCTGGAGCCACAGCTGGAGCTGAACTGCTCAGAAAATGTTATACCTGTATAGATGGTCCTGCAAAATAAATAAATGCTGTGAGGGTCAGTCATTCCACAGTACTGGCGATGTTCGAAGCAGTTGTACTGCAAAATGTATCAAACATTAAAGCTTGCAATTGCTTTTCATGGGAGCTCACATTTCCAAATAGACTACAGATGCAACATCAGGAAAAGAGATACCACAAAGCTACTTTGCAATACAATTCCACTAAACCTTCCTTGAAATTGTCCTCCTGCAACATACATGCTCTGAATAGAGAAATTCTGAGGTGAAAAATGATACAGCAAGAAGTCAGCATGATCACAGTGGGCAAAGTCACTAGTGAATACTCTAGCCATCTAGAATTCACACTTGTAGAAGCTTAGTAAGCCCTTTCCTGTTTTATATTATCCAAAACATAGTGATTCTCTTTGGCTCTTGGGATATCTGCAAGAAAGACATCAGCAGAATAATCATGGCAATCAAATTTACTATAATTTTGGGGGGTAACAGTTTCTTACCTTGTCCTTTGCTAGTTTCTCAGTGTGAGAGTGTCCCAGTTCATTTCCATAGAGTTTCTTGCGCAGCTCATTTCCATGAACAAGAATGGCAGACACTAACCTTCTACCTTGCTACTTTTCCAGTGTGTGCAAAGCATTCCTGGAATTCAGATTCTTTTCCCAAGTGATTTTAGTATACACTGGCTCTCAGTTTCATATATATGGAATGGTAAATCAACACCTGTCTTCCTCCAAGATATATAAACATGTGCAGAGCATCATCATAAGCAGGATGGTGGTGTATCTATCATTCTTACCGTGCCTGCAGTATACTTTATCATGAGTCATTTGAGTTGCTCCTGCACCAGCACTTAATTTGGCAGTTTCACAGAATTGTACTGCATGGAAGAGACCTCTGGAAATCATCTGGCCCAACATCCTGCTAAAGCTGTTTTCCTACAGTTTTCCTACAGTAGATTGCACAGGAAGGCATCCAGGATGGTCTTGAATATCTCCAGAGGAGACTACACAACCTGTCTGGGCAGCCTGTTCTAGTGCTCCATCACTCTTACAGTAAGGAAGTTTCTTGTGTTAGTATATAACTTCTTAATTGATGATTGGAATTATCCAAGTCTCAACCTGTAGGAGGAAATGAGCTAAATGACCATTTCGTCACAGAAAATTAAAAAGGCATTTCTTTCTTGCAACAAAATGAAGACCTTGAAGGGTTTCTGTGCCCCATGGCTCTTGGCCAAAAAGGAGCTTCATTATGGACCAGGATGTTTGGATTGCCATCATGAATCTTCTAACTGGGTTTAAAAAATAACTGTTCCACTTTGTTTCTGTATGTCCAGTTCTTCTGAATAACTTCAGAAAGTGTTTTCTTACCAAAATAAGTTTTTTCCCCCTGTGAGAGGAAAACAGAAGTTACATTTTTGTTGCATCAACACACAGAAATGTCATTTTAAGTACACCTTGTTCTTCAATAGAAAGCTGCTTCAACTAAATGAGATTAAGTTGAGGGAAAAGGGTAGAAAGGAGTACTTATCTTCTGTAACAGTGGGTTTAATAATGGTCTGGCAATCCCAGTTGAAGTCTGTAAGTCCCAGGGGTATAGTAAGTGAAATCATAGATGGCAAGAAAGCATCTGTTTGAATAGAAGAGAACAAGCATTACACCATGACTAAGAGTAACACAGTCTGTAGCTCTGTTAGAAAAAGAATGCATCTGTCAGGGCTTTCAAGGATACTGAACAGTGGTAGAGAAGATGGCAAGCCAGGTCTTTTATTTGCAATGGTAATTCTATGACAGATACTGTTGCTGTTTTGCAGTGTTTTTTGTTTTTGTTTTCTTTTTAAGTTGGTAAAAAATACCTTCAGTGTGTCGTGGGTGAGTTGCTTCTAGACCCAAAAAAGGGTCCTATTTATATTGGGGGCATCAGTGACATTACATTATACCTATATTTATATGCATTTTGAAATATATTTATAAGCATTTATATATGTGTATGTATGTTACCCAGGAGTGTCTCTCTCAACTACCAGTTTTTTGGCAGCTGTTGATAGAGGAGCTGCTGCCCCTTGCAGAGCTTAAAGCCCTGCTCCATTACTGCTCTTGCTCAGAGTAAGCAATTGTACCTCCACGCAGCTGTGGACACACTTCTGCTGTTGTCTAACTGGTGAGTAAAAAACTTGTCCTGCTGCTTATAGGTTATCTTGTAGGAATGTGGTTATGCCTGTGCTTCAGTAGTGAACCTCAAGTGAAAAACAAAGTTGTCTTCTGTCATTTAAATAAGAACATGCAATTGTGAAACATTGCAAGCAACAAATAGAAATTAGTTTAGAAGATGGTTTTTGAAAGAATAGTTCAGAGTCTGACGGATGTGAAAGAAAGGGGAGGGTTGGTGCAGTAAGTAGAATACCAGAGCAAGCAGAGCTTCTCATCCTTCACAGTCAGTTGAAATAAACGTGATCATTATCAAGAATTAATTGCTCACTAGTCCAAAATATTCCTACAGAAATTAGAAAGTAGTTATTCAAATAATTAAATAAATGCTGTAGTTTTGTTTGTCATTTGTTTTTGAGGTTGATGTGTTTAGCTCTACCAAAAGTCTAAGAAAACAGTCACGTAATTTTGAAGATCATCGCTTTTGATGTTTACACCCTTTTAGAGTGTTATTAGCAAAAGATCCTAGATAAAAATAATTGGAAATTGTTTAGAAATGATTGGGGAGTAGTTGGTGAAAAGGTTAAAAAAAAAAAAAAAAAAGGTATAATAATAATTTCTAAGATAGTATAGCCTGGTTCCACTTTGTGCCTTTTTCAATTTGTTTTCTTATCATCATGCCAAAAAGCTGTGAAAGTATTTTGGGCACAAAGCCACTGATGTACTCCTGAGAGTACCTGCTTCATACAGAGTTAGCAACTCCTCCTTTTATAGTAATGTTGGAAGATTCAGTAGCTACTATGAACACTTATGATGTAGTAATAAAAAAAAAAAAAAAAAAAAAAAAAGCGTACAAAATCATAGAATGGCTTGGGTTGGAACGAACCTCCAAGATAGCTGTTTCTAACCCACCTGCTGTGGAGAGGGTTGCCAACCACTAAATCAGACAGCAGATCAAACTGCCCAGGGCCCATCCAATCTGGACTGAAGCACCTCCAGGAATGGGGCAGCCACAACTGTGCCAAAGCCTCACCACTGTCTTGGTTGAAGGTGGTATTAAGAAAAAAATAAGAAAAAACCTTTTAGTTTTACTTGCTCCCTAATCTGAGTGAATTTAGATTAATAAGAGAAATTTTTGGTTTGGGTCAACGCCCAAAACACCCCGTACAAAGTGATTAAGTTTGTGAAAGTCTCACCTGGAAATGTTTGGGTTCATGTTTAGTTTCACTTTTTTAAGTCGGGATTTTAGGCACATGTATCTGCAAGATTCTCATCAAAGAGTAATTCTTCTGTTTTGATCAGTAAGTTTTTTGCACAATTTTAAAGACCAAAATGGCTCAAAAATTCAGTTTCAGTGTTTTGCTATACTGTAAAAAAATCAGCAGCCACAGGTTCCTCCTTAAACAAAATTTCAACCTAGTTTTTCTGTTCTGAAAGGAAAGCTTGAAAGCATATTCTAATGAAATATACAAAAAAAGAAACTTTGGTGCGTGAGAGAAAGGAGGGAGTTTGACCATGATGTTGAAAGACTTCCTCTTCTTTTGGTTCCTAATATAGTGTTGGATGTTCAAAGCAAACGAAATCTATTTGTGTCTTGTGAACAAAACCAGTTTCAAATGGTGATCCATTACAATTTCAGTAGTACGTGACATAACATATAAATATATTAGGAATTACCATACAAAGACAATTCACTTTGAGTATTGTTTTTAGAAGTTGGCTGCATTGATTTGGCAGAAATGTAAGATGGAGGATTGTTTCCCATGGCTCTACAAAGTCTTATACAAAGGGCTAAACAACTTTGGAGCTTGGATTTGCAGACAGTAGAGCAGAGAGCCTCTCAAGCCACTGCTGGTAGCCTTCATCATGATGCCATCACTCCTGTTGCAACTCTGCAGCCTAATTTGCTGTACTAGTGCAAATTGACAGCTTAACTCCAAGTCCTTATTCCCAAGAGGTGAAGGAGATAAATATTTATCAGTGAGCACTTTGATATGGTCATGAATGGGTGCCTGACTTCAGGGCTAGGCAGCTCTTTTGTTGACAGTGTGCATGTATCCATTCCTGCTGGTTTAAATAGTGGTTTGTTGGCTTGATGTGGCAAATGGCGCAATGATACTTGAAAAAAAAAAAAAAAAGTGATGCTTGTAATCGTGAAAAATTAATTAGTTAGAGCTCGTTAGTTAAAGAAACTCAAATAAAGTAAAATCATTTGATCAAAAAAGTGTTTTAGTAATCTTCTGAAAGCAGTTGTTAAAATGAGATTATCAGCTGTAAAAAATTGCTCTTTACTAAGCAGTGATCAATACAGTGCTTTGCATTGCTCATGCTATCTGTAATTTAGTTTGGTATTAATATTTTGAAATCGCTTTAATAGAGAGTGCTGGGCTAAATTATTTTATTTTGCAGAGTTAGGTAATTAACCATTTCTTGTTATTACTTCTACTTTTCCTTTTATCTTAGGAAAAAAAACAGCTTTGAACGTGGAAATATATATTGAATTATATATATTGACAAGAAGTATTTGTCAGTATTAATTCAAAAACCTGATACCTCCAGAGTTCTCTATTCTTTGCTTTCTCTTGGCATGAATGCTGGATCACATCAGCTTCCATAAACTCTGAAGTGCATCAAATATTGTTTATTAAACTACAGTTATAGTACAGTACATTTTGGATTATTCAAACTGGATCAAATATTTTTACTTCCATTTTGATCTCCCTGCATAGTTCTGGTTTACTGATCAAAATAACTGTCCCAAGTCACCCTTGATTCACAGGAATGGTGAAAATCATTGCAGTGCTCATGGGATGAAAAATCTCAGCTTTATTGCTTTATGCAGTGGAATCATGAAGTGGCTACTATTAGATATCAAGAAAAGCCATTAGTTTGGGATCTCAGAGGGAAATCTATTTCAGATAGTAATTTTGAGGAGGAAAGAACAGCAGTAACAGCAAGAATAATACTTAGCTCTCTTGTTAGTATTTTCCCATAAATCGTTTGTCCTAGAAGTATGAAGGAATAATAAATGACTAGGCTTTTAAAATGCTTTTTGTTGGAAATATATTTACTTCATATTAGCTGCCCCTGTGACTCCATATATCAGCATACAGTGATTAAATCCTGTTACACAAATTTTGTACTGTATATTACTTCTGTTGTTCTACTAGTTGCTTTTTCTTAGTGTAATATTGGTATTAGATTGATTCCATTGTTAAGCTGTGCAAAGACATATGTAACAGTTGTAATTTCACAGGAAGGGGGAAAAAAAAAAGCCCAAATCAGATGTTTATTTGTTATTAACCTCATCCAGGGGAAAATGTTTCCAGTGAGGAAATTTGTGATACTGCATATCCAAAGTCTGTTACAGTGAAGTGCTTAAAGGTCTCTTTGTGGATGGGTGAAAGGTGGTGATACAGCAGTGTGTGACATACTTTTGCTCTCTCAGTAAGCTTCCACACTGATACAAAGCTACAGCTTACATTTATTATGTATGTACTCTGCTGTATATACTTGCAGAACTATGTCTAATTTCTTGGCTAGAAAGACAGAAGATTTTATTAGACAAAGTGGAATAAGTAGATTTTTCTTTAATTTATTCAGCTACTATAAAACCGGCCTCCTCTACCATTCTGACAAATGCAGTAGTATTTCTTAAAATGAATAAAAACATTCCAACTGCAAAAACTTATTTCAAAGGAAGAATTTGGCCTAGCATGAGTATTAAAAGTTTGCATACTTTGTCCAAATTGATAATAAAAGGAAATATGTAGCCTATGTCAGAGGAAACTCATGATGAATTATTCTGTTGACTGTTCTGAGCCTGAGAAAATTGCATATTGCTTGCTGAGCATTCATTTATATCAAAGAAAATGTTCTTTTCTCTTTCCTTCCCTCTTACCTCATCCAGATTTATATTTTTGAAAATAACATCTACTACCAGCCTGATGTAAAGAGCAGCTCATTGCGCCTGACATCTTCAGGAAAAGAAGGAATTATTTTTAATGGAATTGCAGACTGGTTGTATGAAGGTAAGCCAGACAGATATTTATGTTTATTAAAACAGATGAGAGGTTCTTGCACAGAACCAACAGCAAAAATCTATTTCAGAAAATGCTCTCTCATGTTGCTTTTGCTTCTTTGACTTCTCATTTTCTTGCAAGATTGCCTTTGTATCTATTCTACTTTGTATTGAGTGGTGTTTTGCATATAACAATACTTCATGGGAAAGAGGAATTTATTTCCAACCAAACTATGTCAGCTGAACTATGAATATTGGATGGTATGTTAAAAATATACATAGTAGTGAAATCCTAAAAACACTGGGTTTTCACTGCCTACTTCAGTGGAGCTGACATTGCAAATAGAGCTATTGAAATAAAACTGAACACCCTGTATATTTTGTTTATTTAGAATAACTCCATTTGTTCCTTTGGAGCTATCTGGATTTGCACACAGTTGAGGAGAGATAGGAGTCAGTTTGCTGCTTGTGTGAATCATAGAATCATAGAATCACAAGGTTGGAAACGACCTATGAGATCATCAAGTCCAACCGTCTTCACATTGCCACTGCTACCACAGGCTACTAAACCAGATCTCGTAGCTCCTCATCCAGACACCTCTTGAACACTGCCAGGGAAGGCGTCTCCACCACCTCCCCAGGCAGCCATTCCAGTGCCTGACCATTCTCTGAGAGAAAAAGTTTTTCCTCATGTCTGACCTAAACCTCCTCTGATACAACTTGCGGCCATAAACAACTGTGCAAGTCCATTTACAATTAAAACATCCTAACTGGAGACACAGACAAATCATAGCATAGAAGTAGACTTAGCTATATTTTCCTTCTTTACTGCTGGATAGATATCAGATGGTGATGTTATCTGGTGCAATCTTTTTTTTACCTGAGAATTCTTCAGTGTTTGGTATTTGGCATTAGCATGACCTGCAAGAGACTCCAGCCCCAGAAAGCAGGCAGTAAGATTGCATTTGTCTCTAAGAAGATACTTGAATCCAATTTGAGTATTATGGCAAGTTTTTAATACTGTCATTAGTGCTACCTCAGCAGCAACTGCTAATTTTATTTAAAGCAACTCAGAATGGACTCCAGGAGTTGGTCTCGATTATCCTTAAGAGTCCCTTCCAACTCAGGATATTCTGTGATTCTCTGAAAGTGTGCTGTTGCTGACAAGCAGTGCCAAAATGCAGTGGAGGACAACTCAGTCTGTGTTATCTTCCAACTTCTGAAAATACCTTCTGTACCCCCTGTAGCCCAGGGTTTCTCTTTGCACCTGAAATGCTTTAACATAACTAAAAAAGTTTGGAGCAGATTATCTAGCCTCGATAAAAGAGATTTAAATTAATACATCAATTATTGTTTCTGTGGGACTCTGGGGCTCATTAATTCTGTGGGTGTGTTAAATACTCAGTTACCTTAAGTATCTTACTTACTGTAAGTAGAGTTTTGCAGGGCAGAGTGTTCTTTAAGAATGGTAGTGCACAGGATAGCAAGGCACTTTAGTGGGGCCCTCAGAAATGATGTTGTCTGTACCTCTTGGCATCTGAGTATTTGTGAGCAGATAGTTCACATAGGCAGCACTGAAAACTGCCCAGTTTTGCTTTCTGTCCAAGTAAGCTCTGAAATTAGAATGGTAGTTTGCATCCCTTAGCGTGTATTTAATAGTTAGCCACTTCCAGTGAAGGTTTTCCAATGTTTTTCTGTGTTCATACATTTTGTCCTATTCATAGATGCAACAGGGCAACTTTGAGCCCGTTCTGCATGCAGCTGGGGGCACCAGCACTGGAGAGGGCAAGCCTGCGTTTTCTGTTCTCCTTTTGGTGCAGCATGGAGCTGCTATGAGTGTCGTATGCTGAAGGATACAGCTCTAGTTTGCAGAACAAAATGCAGCATGAGATTCTTTATAAAAATAAATCCTTTTAGTCTGCAAAGGATTATAAGAATATTGAAAAATGAATCAGGCTAGAAGAGATCACAGAAGGTTACCTGATGGAGCTGATTGGTTCTGGTATTTGCCAAGCATTTTATCAGAACTGTCTGGAAGGTATGAAGTAGATCCTGGCTGAGAATTATACAGATAGAAGTTTAAGGCATATTTTAGTGTGTGAGTATTGAATTTTATGTAGCTTGGACTTCAGTGTTAGCAAGACCTACACTTGGGAGAACTAATGAGAAGCAAAACTAAACTTCTCCTTGACACATGCCAATATGTCAATACTTTTTTTTTTCAGTTTACCAGTGCATCTCAAGTAGTATGTAAAGTAGATTGATGTAGTTTTCTGTAACTTCATTTGTCTTAAAGATAAGCGAAGCTGTCGGTAAAACAAATGACTTTTCCTTTAAGCTGTAGACATTTCACGATGAACAGAGGAAGAAAGTGGGTGAACTTGGAAAGAACAGCAGCTAGCTCAATAGTGGCAGTGATGCTTGTCTGAGGTTAGGCTTCTGCTTCTCTCTGTGTGCTCATCCTTCATACAGACACATATGAAAATAGCTTAGTGTGAATAACCTAGTTTGAGTACAAGCACAATTATTAAACGCTTTCGCTATTAAAATAATTAAAGCAAGCACAATTATAATTTTTCTGTCTGATGTACCCCATTCATTCACAGTCACCTGTGTAAAAGGCTTTAGATATGCAGTCTGGGAGCAGAAGCATGACCCAGAATATACAGAAGATAGATTTGGGCTTCGTTGCTTCTTCCCTAGAGGCTTCAACTCATTCAGGCACTTCAATCCTTTCCGAATCTGATTTGTGTCTTGGAGAGTGTCCTTTGACAATTTAAGTGGGTATTGTAGGTAGATTTTTAAATTATGTATGCTGACCTGCCTCTATTCTGGTTATTATGTTATTCTCAATCAGTTTTCCAGCCATGTTCTTCAAATTTGAATACAAAATACTTGCAAAAAAAGAATTATCAAATACATAACAAAAAACATCCAAGTCTTTCCACAGTTGGAAGACAAATGACTTGTACAGGGTGAATTTCGAATTGGTCTCAAGCTGCTTTATTGGTATTCCAGTTGTATGTGCTGCTTCTGTGAATGCTCCTGTTCTTAATTCCTAGTACAAAATATAATGACAATAACTACAAGAAACAAATGCATTACATTTAGAGAATGACTTTTATTTGGCAATCAAATAAAATTTGGATTAAAATCAAATAAAATTTGGATTTAAAACAAATTTTTAAAACTATTTTTGAAAAGTTAGATTGCAAAAAACTAAACTGAGCTGACCCTAAAAGCCCCCAAATGTTGCACTCCAAAAATCATTACGTAAGTGCAACCATGTGAGGATCTGCATGCAGAGAAATCAAGCATAATAAAATTTCATACTAAAGAAGAAAGCAGATTGTCAATCCTAAAAGAACTCTCAATTAAAGTTGTCCAAAACATTTAAAAATTAATTAAACATGTATAATGAAATGGAACAGAACTAAACATATGACAGCTACATTTATCTTTCACATTTACAATAATGTATTGATGTCAATGAAAGTATTCATTTGAGGAAGATGGGACAAGTTTGATCTTTTCCTATGCCTTGTTATCCAAACATTCAGTCAGTATAATGCGAAATTAGCGGAATTAAAACAGACGCACTTCAAGTAGCCACAGAAAGAATAAGTCAGTGGCAACTGGATGAGCTGGGAAGTTTGAAGTACTTACTGTTATGATGCTAAGGCGATCTCTTTTTACAGAGGAACTTCTCCATTCTCACATTGCCCACTGGTGGTCTCCAGATGGTGAAAGACTGGCATTCCTGACCATAAATGACTCCCTGGTTCCTAGCATGGTTATTCCCCGATTTACTGGAGGCCTATATCCAAAAGCCAAGCAGTATCCATACCCCAAGGTAAGCTAAGTACAAGTGTAGTCCATACCCTCCTATTGTCTGTTCAACGGTGGTTTTCTGTATGAAAGGAACGTCTCCAGAAGGTAAGGAGGACTGACTTGGTTCATGTTGCTTTTCAGGAAATATTAATTAAATGTTTTTTTCTAGTAGACTGTAACACTTCTTGCTAGAAGGAAATTATCAAGTGAGGGAGCAGAAGACAGAATGATTCATAGCAATTTCATCATTTGCATATGGCATGCTAAAGTCAATGCACCACTTCTGAGAGAAGAGTAAAATGTTTAAAAATGTGCAGTGCCAAAAATAGAGATTTCCTTCTCAGTAAGTCAGGAAGACCTAGAGAAAATGGTGATGAAAGAGAAGGGAGGGGAGGAAGAAGAGAAGTGTTGTGTCAGATAGAGGTTATGTAGCTTTCTGGAAGAATGCTGGGGGCTGAAAAAGACTGCTGGAATCTGGATCTGGCTGCTCTTTTAGGAACTGACCAATGCACTTCCAATTTTGTCCCCTTGCCCTGCGCCAGAGGGCTGCCATCAGTGAGGGACAACAAGAGGATTATGCAATTAATACTTAATATCTTCATCTGTGTAAGTTGTATTTCACTTGCTGTGAAATTTGCTTTTAAAATTAAAGAGCTTTCTCGTTATTGTAAACATACTTTATTATGCTAATAAGCAAGTCTATTTTAGCTGCCACTGATTCATTCAGTACCTCTAAAGCTCCTGTTTTCTTTTTTTCAAAGGCAGGTCAAACAAACCCAACAGTAAAGCTGTTTGTAGTTAATCTGTACGGACCAGCGCATACACTGGAACTGATGCCACCTGACAGCTTTAAATCAAGGTATTTTAATTTCACTGTTTGGTGAAACTTGTGTTTGATTTAATGTGACTGTCTCTCAGGCTACTGGTTGCCATTTTTACTTCAGCACAACTCTTGTATTTGGCTGGAACACACATGACCTTGTTCTCACAGCCGGACATAAAGACAATGAGGTCAAATACATCTTCTCTTAAAAAACTCAGGGATCTGGAATTTGCTCATTTCCAATGTTCTGAGGAGCTTCAGTTCTCTTGAAATATGTGAAATTAGGAATTCTAAGATGGAGTCAAGAGGTCCAAATCCTGCCCTGGTTCTGAGCTTGCTGCGGCATTCATTTGTAACCTTTCTTGCTGTGAGCCAACTTGTTGGTTTCTGTTTCTGAAATGAAATTACAGAACACAGAGGTGTACTATTAATGCATAGAACATGTTTCTAGGATGTTCTGTCATTTAGAGATGAACATATTAAACTTTTCAAATGTATTAGGTTATGGAAATGTTAGTTTCTCCCCACAGCTGACAGATGCAGGGAGGTGGCAGGGGGAGAAGTGATGCCATCAGGTCACACAGACTAAGAAGGGCTGTGCTGTACCTGTGCTTGATAGGAAGATCATTAGAAAAAATCATGCTTTGGGACCGCTAAGCTGATTTAATGGTCCTTTTGACTTCAGGACTTGCTGTAACTGATAATCCTCCTGATAAAGTTACTGTCTTAAGGCGAGCTCCTGATTACCTGTATCACTGGAGATCACTTGAAACTTTTCCTTAAGGGCAAGAAAATTTCCATTTCTTCCCTTAGGGTTATTCCAATTTGACAATTACAGCTGTCTTGTTGGAATTCCCACTGTGGTTTCAGTGCACATGTTAATGGTCTTCTAGCCCTAATCTGTTATATGATATAGGTTATAGTAATAAAGAGTTGCTACAGTGCAGCTATAGCTGCAGTCTGAGGGCAGAGATGTACCACTTCCCTCTTCTCTGAGGGCATTACTGGGTGGGGAAAAAAACAGAATAGAAAGATAGGCCTTGAAGCTGTGTATTTCTAAAAAAAAAAAACACTGTATCTGGGTTGTTCTTGCAGTTCTGAGAAAAGATGTTACAGTAATGGTTTCCAAAACAATCTAGAAGTTAATGGTGGGTAGTGATTCACAGCCATCACTACGAACTTCAAGCTGGCCTTAGCTCTCTTCTACACAAATTGAGGTATCCAAAATTAGTGCAGGAATAATTTATGCCTTGTAATTATTTATGTCAGCTGAAATGCTGACTGATTGCGTTCATGGAGAGAATTGTTTTGACTGCATTGTGCATTTTGAAGTATTTTCTTTCTATTGGTGCTCAGAAACAGAAAAATATCTCCTGCTGTTCGTTAGCCCCTCACTAATGAGTGCCTGTATGAGATTTGAAAGAGATTCCCTGCTACCAAGGTTAGCATCTTCACTTGCTTAAACAGCATTAAAATTGTTGTTTTATTGTTTAAAGATATGAAGAAGTGAAAGGAGGAAGCATTGTGTAAACCACCCATTCTTTCTGCCTAATTTGTTGAAAACAAAGGTAGAATCAAACAAGCGAATACTTATATCTTAAAAAGTATTATTTGCATCTTGAAGCTGAAGTTTAACTCAGTTTGTAGGATTTCTGGTGTGAGCCTGAGTGGCACCTTCCCCAGATTTTTGTGTCCTTGGTGAAGATAATGTTCTCTGCTCTCTCTGTTACACAGTGACATTCCTTTACATTTCTGTACTACTGCTTTCAAAAGTGGTAAGGCATTGCAATGGGCTGCACAGGGAGGTGGTGGAGTTGCTGTCCCTGGAGGTGTTCAAGAACCGTGGAGATGTAGCACTGAGGGACATGGCTAGTGGTATGCTGGTGATGAGTTGATCATTGGACTTGGTGATCTTTGAGGTCTTTTCCAACCTTAATGATTCTATGATGTATCAGAAGGTCGATTAAAACTATTTCAGCCTGGAAAAAATTAACTTTATCTTCATTTTAGCTATTAGGGCATAATATCTGTGCTATAAAATATAGGAAAGTTGCATAGATGTGAGCCAGATATTCTGAGAATTTTACATTTTCGCTCTGGTTTTCAGTAACTGTCAACAATTACATTGGTCATCAAATGTGTATACACACACATATACCATACACAATATATCCATTTGTTAACATGTATGCTGGTATGAGGAATGGCCTCTGAGCAGGCCTTTCTACAGTGGAAATCTTTGGAGACTATAATTTTTGGGAAGGTTTTTTTTAATTATCGTATTTTTAAAGAAAAGTATTGAAGTATTGGCTATACTCAGTGATCAAGTCTTTTTCACTGCCTTTCTAATCAATTCATTATGGAATCCTTAGTTAAATATATAATAGTAGCATTTCATAATTAAATATTAAGGAGGACTATCATAGATAGCTTTACAGATCTTTCATGATTGACGCATTGTGAAAATGCATATTGCTCACGTCGTCACCAATTGCTATTATAGGAGAGATATAATCCCATGCATAAATGGGTAGGAAATGTGATTTCAGTTATTTATAAACCCCAAAAAGTAATGTTCAACTTCTCAACCCTGCCCAACTCTGCAGTGTGGGACCTCTGAAGGCAGAAACCTCTTCCTCTGTTCTTAGGGTATAAGATTGAGTCAGTTCAATACTCTACTGTCATTTACTGCTTGTGAGGACTCTAAAAATGTAATGGGTAATACTTCTCAATTTTCATTCAAGTTATTCTGAAAGAAAGAAAGCAAAAATATTTTTAATTTTACTCCGTAAAGTTTTAGTCTGTGGAGAAATTTATTTAAAGAAATGCATGAAAAGTTATTTCTACACTGGTTCTTGAAAGTCCCTCAGTGTGTAGGGGTCATCTGCTGCTTCCTTTCTCTGCTTTCAGCCATAGCAAGCAAACTGCGTTCACTGCAGTATTCCCAGTCACTGCTGACCAGGTAGTTTTAAAAGGCACTTTAATAAATTAAGTCAATCTTTTTTCTTATTTTTTTTCCAATACTGCTTAAAAGCTTAAAAAAGGTAGAATGACCACATCCTGTTTTCATATTTCAATCACTTTGATTGATTTTAATTAATTTTTTGTGATGGAACTGGAGACACTTAGGAAATTGAGTTAACATAAATTTAAATAGCAATCTTTAAAATCTCTTCATTTGTTTTTTAAATTACCTATGCATTTCCAAATCAACAGAATTATTTGGATGCTTTTGTATATTTCTAGCTTGAAAAAAGCTTTTGATTCTGAAAAGGTTTCTGTACCTCCTGCAGCCAGTTTGTCTGAGCCTTGCAATTGGATACAAATCTTATTTACTTCTAACTCAAGTGGAAAAGATGCAGGGGGCAGTTTTGTATTAAGAAAACAAGGTTTCGTTTTCAGCTGTTCTTAGACATGCTGTCTAGTCACTTCTTTCAAGCTTCTGTCCCTCCTTTCTTCTATAACTGTGCAAGAGCAATACCTATCTCACAAGGTTAATGCAAAGGATTTATGCATTACTGCACCTTTTATCAAATGGCTCTAATATATTCAGTCAAAGCCTCCATGATAAAAGTATATTCATGGGGCTTATTTTATTGAAGCTTTCCTGCTCAGTGCCAAGATACTGATGGATTATTCCCTTCCCTGTTCAATGGGAAGAAATGTAAGTTCTGCAAATGGGGCAGAACCAGGCCTGGCACAGTTGTACCACAGGGACTCAATGAAAATAATTTAAGTATATAGCAATAGCAAATATTTTAGAGCACTGTGCACTGTTTGAGTTTCTGTTTCTCAAGGACTTGCCAGCAAACAAGTAGGATGTAGTAGTTTGGCTTTCTTAAAGTAAGCCCCTTTGTCCTTATTATCCAAGTCTATTAAGACCATCAACGAAAGTAAGATTCCTTTCTTCATTGCTATTTCTTCTTTTTAAAACTTTTTTTTTCTTGTGTTAGCTCAAGGCTATTTTAAATCTAAGTTTCTGATGTTCAAACTTAATTAGGACTGTAACTACGCTTCCAGCATAATGCAGTGCAAATCCCTTTGCTTTGTTCAGCTTATTGCCTCTGCTGACTTTGTTGAAAACTTACAACAGCAGCTAGAGAAATGTGCATGTATCTCTCAGTACATAGAAGTGAAACAAGGCATGCTGAACATTTTTGAATAACGATAAATATTTTAGAAATCTGTGCAGCTGCCTCCCCAGGAGTGCGTATCAACTGAGATAATCAAAATAAATGAAAAACATTCAATAAGAAAGGAAGATTAAAAAAATTCGGGTATACAGGCCTGGCAAAAGATGATAAGCGCTTTTGATATCTAACGTTTTTATCAGCACTGAGAAGTAAACCCAGATTTCACTAAGTTACAAGTCTTCAAAAAGAAAAATATTGTTGCCATATAATCAGGAAAAGTATTTGTTTTCCTCACACCTCTCACTGAATTTACTCTGTCTGCATCGGGCCTCAGGATGTCACCTTGGTGTGCAGCACCTCTACAACACACATAAGGTGTTCAGTTCTTCTCTATTTTCAGAGATTTCTGTCTGCTTTAGTCTGTCTGTAGTGTGAATAAGAAAGCTTACTGCTTTGAATTCAGGAAGGAAAAAGGCTTAGAGTAGATGAGAGGGAAGAGAACCTAAAATATTGAGATGAAAAATGTGATTAGATATGAAGCGAAGACTGGCTAAAACAAAAACCACAGGTCTGCGAGGGAAGAATTAAACAAAGTTTTCTTGACAATCAGGGATTTTGATGGTTATGCTTAGAGTTAGGTGGGCCAGGTGTAGAGGAGATGAGTATTAGCAAACAGGTTTTATGATTGCCTTGATCCATATTACAGTGTCTCTGATATGAGAAGAGCGTGCTGGGAGAAGAAAGCTGGGAGTGGGGTGAAAAGACATTTTGAGTGAGAACCAAGAGGGTAAGGTCATCTCTGATTAGGCCGATTGAATACTGAAACGGGATTATGTCTCTGCCATACTGCCCCTCTGTGATATAGTCTAATAAAACATGTTTTTTCTCCTACAAACTTTTGACTGTGCTACATGTGTTGGCCTATAACAGTGCTGCTACCCTGTATGTGTGTTTGTGCAGTGTGTCTGTTCTGAATTACAAAGGAATATTACTTGTAGGCAGTATTTAATTTCGGAAGGATGTGTGTTGTTACACTGTACTGCACTCCTGATAAACAAGTCATAATGTAGTGAAGTTTAAACTTATTTGTATGCAGAGTTGATGGGAGGAGAGAAAAAAGGAGTTTTTAAATGAACTTTTGCTTTCACTTCAGTGATCATGGAGTTTATGTCTGTGGTGGAAGATGGTGTTATAGTTTGATTTGTACTATTAATTACTATATCAGCTGCTTTCTAAATGATTAAATCTCATTTCCATCCCTCCTTGCAGATGTTTTCAAATGGAGCAGCTCAGGCTCTATTTTGTAGGATTTGGTTCAGGGATAATCAGACACTGGGGACTGTGAATGCTGTCTTGGTGCTGAAGCACATGGAGAGAGCCTGTTCTTATAAATGTATTTCGAACATTTCCTTTTGGCTGTCTTCAGGCTCCTGTATGCAAAGGGAAAGGCACGCAGTTCTTGAGTTCTGCTCTGGGGAACCAATTACCCGAGGTCTGGAGTTGCACTTGGATTGTTTGTTGGATCCTTGTTGGCTTTGTCGCAGAGCCTTATGTTAAGATCTTGTGTTGTTTTGGTGTACATTTTTCTCCTTGATAAAGATTTGAAACAATTTTCAAACAAACAGACAAAAAATAGATTCACAGTATGCCTGAAGTCACTATGTCCAGTTATCATTCCAGGATCTGCATGTGAAAATATTCATTTAACTAAAAGCAAAAAATAAAAGCTAAAAGCAAGTTGTGTGTGTTGAGTTGTTCAGCTGTGTTGCTACCATAGAGCACCTTATTGGCCGGGTGTCTGCAGGGAAAATTGCTGACTCCTGCGCTCAGCATCAGAGTTGGACTCAGCTTTGCTGCTGGCACTGCTCCGCGTTTTGATCTAGGAAGATATCTTTTGAATGCATAATTAAATATGTGCTGTCAAAACATAATGAGATCTCCCTCGGTATTAGATTAAAAACCTAGTTGTATGCAAATGATGACCCTTGTTTTCAAGTGGTACTGAGTTTCCAAACAGGTTCTCACCACTGTTGCATGTAGCTCAGCTGGACTCTTTTCTGTAGAGATCTCATTGTTAAATACTTGATGTTTTATAGCAAGTGACATTTTAAAGTGGTCTCACATTCCCTCTAAATTTACAGACCTTTTTTTCCGAGCTGGATTCTTTTACAAAAACGTGTATATTCTGAAGGTGTTTGTTATGGGAAAATACTGGCTTCTGTCAGAGTTTAGTATCGGTTTTTAAGTTGACTGGCAAGTACTTATGTGTGTTCACAGACATACCTCGTAGGCTAATGTTTCCCAGTTGGAACAGTTTATGCCTTACCAATGGCTGAGAAGGTGCTGAGGGAGTACAGTTACTCCAGGGGAATGGGAACAGCAGGCTGGGATTGAGCCTTTCTGCTCAGTGCCAGAAATAGATATTGGGCATTTGGGGTTATTTTCCCCATCCCGTAGTGCTGATCTTATCGTGCAGTACAAATCTTCCTGTACTTTTTTATTCCGTATATTTTCTGGTTTTTTTTTTGGAATGTTTAATCTGAAGCAGGAGTGATCTGAACATTGTGATTTTATTGTCTGTTTAGGGAATACTACATCACCATGGTGAAATGGGTAAGCAACACCAAGGCTGTGGTGAGATGGTTAAATAGACCCCAGAATATCTCCATCCTTACAGTCTGTGAAACAACAACTGGTGCTTGCAGCAGGGTAAGTCAGATTGCTTTCTAAGTTTTCTGTTCAAGTTTTCTTCCTGCATTTTGTTTTCATATTCAGAAAAAGATTTTCAGAAATCGGTTTGCAGATGCTGTAGTTGCAAGCTGAGTGTAATTAGTCAGCAGGGAGGAAATGGATGTGAGAACATTCCAAATCTGGTTAAATGATTTCATGCAATTAGCAACTTTTAGTGACATTTTCAGAATTACTCAACTTTGTTCATTCATTAGCGTCAGTGGAAACTACAGTTGCTGAACATATACTGTGGGTATAGCTAGTACAGTGGAAAGCTTGTCCCTTTAGATATTTTCATGTTGCTGATCTCTGCTCTCTCCTCCTACAGATTTTCATTTTAGATCTTTCTGGCTCTCACAGTTTACACACTCTTAAGAAAACATGTAAAATTCTGATAATTCTTACAAATTCAGCAGCAAAATTAAGTAACTTCAGAAAAAAAATAATAGAAAAGCAACAGAGATGTTTTAGTTTTGAGAGTAAACTAAGCTGAAATACATTTTTTCTGCTTGAGTGCAGCCTCTTGACATTCTTTGACCAAGGCTTTGACTTCTTAAATTCCTGAATTCTGTCTCTCCATTTTCAGTCTTGTATCTTAAATGCAACTGGCTATTTTTCCATTCTGAGTCATAGTTTTTTCCTAGAACTAAATGGAAGTATAAATATTATCTATACATGCTAATATCAGTAACAACAAAGGCTTTTGAAGTAATAATGATTATGGGTGATTAGTGTAGGTTGACTTTTGAGTCAAAAAGCTCCTATCAGTGTCTGCTACTGAAACCCATTGTATTAGAGTGCTAGGGATCATTTCTGAGCTCGTTGCTTATGTGCAGTACTTTTGAATAGTGCATGTTGCTTATGCTTATCCTGACTCGTTACCTGAGAGCTAGTCCTTGTTCTATGTGTTAGATTATGAACAAGGAAATTTGTTGGTTGGGTTGCTGCCTGGTTCCTTATTTTTTTTAAGAAAGTTAATCACTAGTCACTGTGAGCAGTCCCTTCTGAAAGGAAAGCTTTATGTGCTCCAAGGTCAGTGGACTTATATGAAGTAGGTATCCAGGGAGCTGTAAGCCAGGACATAATATGAAGAAGAGGGATGGAGTGAAATTCCACTCCAAATTAAATGAAGTGCAGAGCAGGACCTTGTAGGTGAGTGAGCAGTGCAGCGAGCACAGCTTGGCCAGGGCTCAGTTTGTAACTGTGCCTATGCTAGGATAAAGTGATGGGTGAGCAAAAGCAATTGTGTGAAAATGCAAGCTTTCCTCATGCCATTTCATTACAACTGTGAACCTTTATTTATTTATTTTAGCATTTTGCACATGTTCTGAAATTCCAGAAAGTACTGTATAGAGCCAATATTATTGCAGCCATAGAATTTCATTTTCAGGCCATGTATTTATGGATGCTTCTATAGCTAATAAATGTTCATTACTTCAGTGTGACTGTGACAATTTACAGCAGTTGACATATATTCTACTTCTCTTCCAACACTTGCATGATAACTATTTGTGGGTTTTTGTATTTGTCTGTTTTTTTAAGATGGCACAATTTGAAATATGAGCATGACCATTAAAAACCACCCTTTGCATTTATTTTTTTTCTTTTTGTTTAATGCCACATTGCAACCCATTGAAACAAGGGATTGTGATTTGAAAAGGTCTCTCACTTTGAGCATGATGCTGGCTGTTTGCCCAGTGTTGATGGAGGACCTAAAATATCCACTTGTCAGATGATGCCTACAGCTAAAAACCAAACAGAACCACATGTATAAAGCATCTTGATAGCTAATCAAAAGGGATTGAAAAAGGCATTCTTTGGTCCCCTGTGGTGTTCTACCAAAAATTCAGAATAAAGAAACTGACTTTTGAATTAAATTATCATTTATTTCAATGTAAGTGCCAAAGAAGAAATATGACAACTGTAGCACGGTAGACAAAGCCCCCATGAAATGGCTTGAGGCCATAAATGCTATTTCTTCTGTTACAGAAATATGAAATGCAGTCAGAACTTTGGGTTCCTAAACAGGTATGGTATAAATGCTGTTTCTGTCTGTATAAGTACTTTACCTTCATTTTTATTTAACTGCATGATGCTTTAAAAGCTATTGAAATCCTTTTAAACTGGCTGTGTTTTAGGATCTTTTAGGGTTTTTAGAAGTGACTGTAAACATTCAAGTAGCTGTAAACTGTAAACATTCAAGTAGCATCTTCTTTGGTAATGGAATTGCTGTCTCTTAGCATCACATAAGACATTTGGCTCCCTAAGTGACCATGTCATCGGTAGGAGACACAGCTTTCCATAGAGCAGTTCAGATGTTTGAGATACCTGTCTGGGTTTTGGAGGCAGTGTTTCCTTCAGTTTTTTATCTCTCTTCATCCAGTAAAGAAGGCACTTAGATGACCAACTGATTACCTACCTTACTCTTAAGTGGTTGAAGATAGATCAGATGAATCCTATTCCAAGCATTTCCTGTATACTCTGCTGATCCTTTTGTGTTTGTTTTTAATTTTCTCATAGAAAAGTTACTTCACCAAATTAAACCCAACTGAGCTCAAGTATTAGAAGTCATATGGGTTATAATTGGAAAGAATAAGAGTAATATTTTTAAATTCATGCCCAGAACAATATGTTGAACTAAATATGTCAGCAAATGATTTCATTTGCATAGCTTCTGAAAAGTCATCCAATCAATGGATGAAACACAATCTATTTCAGGCTTCATTTTGCAGAGTGAAAATGTGAAATCATTTGAAACGTCTGTGCTTCTATAGCAAGCAGTTATCCTTTAGTACTTCTGTGTAAAGTTAGCCATGGAGAAATGGTGTCACATCAGCCAATGAATTATGGTAAAACCATGATTGAGAATATCATTTAAACATGCATATTTTTATGTGTAATTTTATTAAAACTAATGAGTCTTAAATAAGTACTTATAAAAGCTTTTCTGCATCCAGGCCATGGGAATATTTTTTCTCCTAATCAGAAGTAGGACTTATTTCTATCATTGCATAATGATAACTACCTGCAGGAACTACAGTGTTTTAAATCTAAGGGTATTTCTCCATTTGTTTTCATGGCAACTACAGAAAACAAACTGACATGAAACCTAAAGTTTCTTTTGAAGCTTTGTTAAGTGAAAAGGAAAGCATGAGAAACTAACATAATCTCACACTTATAGAATGAAGAACCCGTTTTCTCCAGGGATGGCACTAAGTTCTTCATGACTGTCCCAGTGAAACAGGGAGGCCGAGGCGAATTTCACCACATAGCCATGTTTATTGTTCAGGTAAGTTTTAGGTATCCCATTGGTTGTCTACGACTGAGAACGTTTTTTTGAAGATAGGTGGTCATTTATCCTGTCATTTATCTGTCTGGCAAAAATGTGATGCTTTCTCTTTCTTTATTGTTGTGCTATGGTAGCATGTAGGATTTGCATATGAGAGGTATTTGCAAAGCACACTCTTTGGAATGTTTCATGCTTTCTTTGTACCTCATTAAATGCACTATAAATATGTATGTATACATTTTAAATTTTGATTCAGAATTTTTAGAATTCTAGGTGTGTACACAACAAGAAAAGGAAGCAATAGCAAAAACTTAAAATGTTGTAAAAATTAGTACCCAGTTATTACCCACTGCAACATTTTCTAGTAGCTTCCATTTCCCAGGGACATTGCTTTCCAAAGAAGAATCTGAAAGAAGATACATTTCTGCTATGACTTTGAAGGTCATCAGTAAGAAGCTGTGATCACCTAATAAAGGAAATTATGCCCTGAAACAGAACATTCCAAGGCTTCTATTTAAATCCACAGAGCATTAATGCAGGTACCTTAGCAGAGCCATATGACATAGGAGGGATTATCATGCCACCTAAACTATCAGGATAACAGACTTGGCACCAGATGACTCTGTTATCTTCCCTTATGACAGTGTTCTGGTGTGAACATTGAGTCTGAAATGTTCGCAGTATACTGCAGACAGCATAGGACAAAAGAGCCTTCATGAAATTTTAACTTGAAGAAGCGAAAAGATATTTGGTCACTGGAGTATATGTATGGAGAAAGAATCAGAGAAGAAAAAAGGAATTGGAGACTTGACAAATACTATCTTCTAAAGAATATAATAGCTCAGATGAGAACCTAGTAAAGAGGTATTAATGGAATAACCACACAGAAGTTCCCATTGGAAGAAAAAATCTGTCAGTCAGTGATATTTTGGTTCCTTTCCCACTATTGTGAAGAAGTATCTTCAAAATACAAGAAATAATAGGGATATAGATCCGAAAATTAACTTCCAGAATTCCCAAGGATGTTACTGATACAATCAAATTTGTTTTAAACCTATAGGTCTTGATGTTTTCATTACTATGGAAACTTGATCAGTGTTTAAAAAAAGTTTAAAAGGTTAAGCCATTCCTTTTCCATAAGATAATTACATATCTACATACTTTTAAATACAGCTTTTAACACCTCCACATTAATTTTAATGTCAAGATTATGGTTAAGAGCTTAGTATTCTGTCACTGTTGGACAGAATTAGAGTTCTGGCTACTGTAGAGCTCCAAAAATAAAATAAAACTTAATTTTTGCCTGCCATTGGCAAGAATAAACATGTCTAAATCATGCAACCTATGACAAATTTGTGTTTAAATATATAGCTGCTCCCAGGAAGAAACGGAAATGCGATATCTCATGTAGTAACCATTAGTCATCAATGAGCAACATTCTGAGTGGTAATGGAGCTGATACAGAGCAGTGAAGGACTGGAAATGTGTTTATATGATGTGCTTTACACACTGCATTAATCTGATTGTCCATTATTTCTAAAGCAAACATGGAGGCATAAAAATTATATTAACCATTGCACATAAAGTCTGTTGTCCCATCAGATGTTTGTCACACCTTGTGAGATCCACAGTGGCATGACAGGTGCCAGAAAGAATGTAAAGCAGCTGCCAGATGATTGTGCTTTCATCGTGTTGGAGCTCAGTTCAAGTTAGAATTTGTCATATTTCACTATACTACTCATTATAGATAGCAGCTCATGAACAGAAATCAGCCAGTGTTAAAGTATAGGCTTCAGGAAGTTTAAAGGATTTTACAGACCTAACATGAGCATACAGTGACACAGTAAATTTTAATAGCTTGCTTTAGTTTCATTTAATCGTGGGCCTATTTGTCAGTCTTCAGCAGAATAGTAACAAATGATGATTTTTTCTTGAGCTGCATTTCTTTGTACTTTAGAAATGCATGTGTCAATGATATAATCCGAGCAGGTTAGCAGAGGCATCTAATTAAGTCTTCTTGCAGGGGGTGGTTACTGTTTGAAAGGTTACTGTCTATCATAGATTATTTACAGTCTGAATGCAGAGGGCTAGATATTTTATTGTATTCAAATGCTTTTGGTAGCTTATGAAATATTTAAAAGAAACTAATCTCAAAATGGGATTGAATCATAGGTCATGCATCTAGAAATTTCTTACTTGGGGTTTTGCAACTTTAGAAAGTTTTTTTTTTCAACCACAGAAGTATTATGGAGAAATTTTAATGGATCAAGGCGAAAACTTCCTGCAGTCTTCATAAATTATGCATTATGGCCATAACCTTGAAAACCGTGTTTATTAATGCTTGGTCAGACTTTTTATTGCTGTTTCTTGTTAGATTCTGTGTATAAAAATATATCTTTCAGTAGTTGCAGTTCCCCTCCAGAAAGGAAATAGTTGCTTGTAGAAAACCACTGATTTGTATATTTTCTGGAGACATCGCTGAATAGCAGAACCTTTCTGAACAAGGGAGCCAGCTTCTTAAAAATCTGTACAGCACCTAGCACAGCATTCCAATTTCAGTCGGTGTTTGCAAGTCTTGCTGTAATGTTAGCAGACCATTTCTTCCTTGTGGATCTGTTCAAAAAGAGATCAATTCCAAGGGACGCATTTTTATCTTGCCATTACCAATTGTGTCTCATAATTGAATATGAAAATAGGATTTTTTACATCCAGGCCAATCATCATCATCTCTGAGCTGTACCACTGTAAAGGAAAAAAACAAAACAACACTAAGAGAAGTAAAATATGTACAGTGATAAGATTCTTAGCTTGAAGTATAGGACTTCTCTAGTGTGTTGGCAGGACAACTGAAAGAAAACTTCTGGTGGAAACTGAGATGATGTTAATGACTTTGAAAACTTTATATATGGGAAAGGTCACTTAAAATTCCGACCGTAATAACATGAGCCTACAATGACAAAGTAAATCTTAATGGCTTGCTTTAGATTCATTTAATCATGGGTCTATTTGTCAATCTTCAGCAAAATAGTTTTTGTGAGTTAAAGATATTACACTGAACGTTAAAGATTTGACAGCTGTAATTGGTAATGAGATGCACAAACAATCCTGCTAGGCAAAGAGAAATGTAACAAGATGAAAATTAATATTTTTCATCTCTCTCCAGGCTAAAAGTGAGCAGATAACTGTGAGACACCTGACATCGGGAAACTGGGAAGTTATCAGAATCCTGGCATATGATGAAAATACTCAAAACATGTAAGCACTACTCTCTTTATTTTTGCAAATATCTGAGCTATTAAAGTAGAATCCACTTAACTGGAAATAATGTATCTGAAAATAAGCATCAATATTTCTTTCATTTTTGAACTTAACCATAAATTCTACATCGCTGAGTGCATAAAATGCCACTGTAAGACAATTTATCTGCCAGTGTATTGCTGTGTTTTTGTGCACAGAGAAAAGGAATGTATCATGACATGAGTTGACTCATTGTGGTTTAAGAAGACACCGTACAACACAGCAGTGATAACATTTTTTTTGGCCTTTTCTTGGATTCCAGAAGAGCAAATCATAGTAAATGTTCAGTACTTGATAAAACCCAAGATACTTTAGTTTTTCAGCTCACTCAGATACTATCTGAAGTCTGAACTTTAATAATCTGATTTTAAACTCCAAAATTCCAATCAAATCATCCAACCCCCAGATTTTCACCCAGGAAATAAATCTTCTCGAAGCCCCTCTTGGCATTACAGTGGGAATAAATGCACCACATAACTGGTGATTCCTGGGAGCAGAGAAGAACTGATGCAAAACATTTAAAGGTTCCAGTTGACTTCAGTGGATCTTAGTTAGCTTTCCTATGTATCTGCACATGGCAAAATGAATCAATACATAAATAAAAATCATGTGTCAGATACTGATTTTCTTTGAAGTAAATCATATCTCAGCAAGGACTTTTTTGGCATCTGCAACATCTCTGGAGTCAGAGAAATACCTTTTCTGGCCAATACTTTTATGGATTTAAGAGCTGTAGGTGTAGAGAATGTCATGATTCTTCTCCAAGGCTCAGCACAATAAATGAGGTCAGGATGCACCCAGGTTGCAGAGAAGTGGCAGACTGCATATTTGCTGTCTCAGCTACCTGAGAGGAATTCCATACCCTCCAACCTTGCAAGCAGAAACTTTTGAGGGATGTCATCTGAAGCACACCAAGACCTTGCCTTGTTACTTTGTCAGCAGCTCTACTAATCCTTTTTCCACCCACGTAACCTTGCTATAAAAATTCCCTAAAGTCTCTAGATAGAAGAAAGAGTTGGTCAACAGCTCAAAAAGGTTTTCAGGTATCAGAACATCTATTATATTCTACGATATAATTTCATTATGACCTATTTTTTGCTCTTTGGATTTATATTGGAAGTTTCTGAAGTGAAGGAAGAACTTGTTCTGTATTTATAATGTGCAGAAAGGGATCCTAGTGGCTACTGGAGCTCCTGAACATTACAGAAATGGAGCAAAACCATTAACTATTATGCTTATCACTGTTTAACTATGAAATCATATAGCATTTATAATAAGTATTCCACATAACAGGTTTTAAGTAAGTCTTGGGAATTTCTAATTAAAAAAAATGTGCTTTACGATGTCTTGCACCAGTCAGACATTTTACCAAACTGAGTTTAACTTTGTTCATCTTTTGGATGCAGTTACTTCTTAAGCACTGAAGAGTCCCCAAGAGGAAGACAGCTGCATAGGTAAGGAGTATACGTCTGTGTTAATAGCATCTTCATCCCAAGCCATGAATGTTAAGATGACATTATGTTGCTGTATATTGTGTTATTTATATTATGTATATATTATGAACTGTAAGAAGGAAAGAATCCCAATTTTTTTAAATTAAAAAAGCCAACAGAATTTTGTGTTAAAAAATATATTTGTATTCAAAATATTTTTACAGTTATCTTTACTAGCCCTATAAGAGCATTGAAAATGCTATGCATAAAGGCAAGAATGTAATACATGTATTTGTAAAAATAATGAAAATCTTCCAAATACAGATAATGTTTGTTAGACTCCAGTCATGCAATTTAAATTGTGTGGCCAAAGAACGTCCTTCTTACACAAACCACAATGCTTAGGTCTGAAGTTAATAATCGATTTCATGTTGTCCTTCAAATGTTTTACTCCAGGGCACTGCTATTGAAATCCTAGACCTGCTTTGGGCAGGTTTTGGATTCTATCCACATTACCCAGTTTTAAGAACAGTAATGCACTCTGTTCTCTGTGAACAGTTTGCACCAGACACAAAATAAGATAGTGATAGTTTGGAAGAATAAATTCTGTCACTCTGGTGAGCTGATTCTTTGTTTATTGTATTTTATTCCAATGGAAAATGTTTCTGATTTTTTTCCCCAGTGTGTCAACAGTGGGATCATTGAATCGACAGTGCCTCTCATGTAACTTCTTGAAAGACCAATGCACATACTTCAGTGCAAAATTTAGCCCTATGAACAGGCATTTTTTACTGCACTGTGAAGGTAAATCAAATGCATAGTTTGTAATAGTACTGTGTTTGCTTCTGAATTAATGTATACCCATAAGAAGTTCATTAGGCTGGAATCTAACATGTAGCACACTAAAGGATTATTCAAAATGCTGTACAGGGCTCCTTGAAAGACACTGAGTAAAGATGTTCTGTGTAAAAGCTAAATAAGCATATGACATCTGAAAGCTGCTTCAGTCCTAGCCCTTCAGTTTTACAAAACCACACCGACTTTCAAATTCACCCTGATTTAAAATCCTTCACGACAAAGGATGGAATTTTGAAATAATGGTAATACTGTAGTTCATAACAATGAATGGAGTAATTTACTTAATTATATTATGTCTGGGGATTGATCTTGCACACCTATACCTAGTTAAAAAATGAAGACTTTTAACTTTTAATTGCTAGGTGCGTTCCAGTAACACTAAATGGCATCAGTTGTTTCAGAGTTGGTATGTACAAACAGAAAATTAGAACTAACACTCAGGAAATAACACAGATAAATAAATGAGATTGTAGAAACAGGTTCACAAGAGCATGTAATAATCAGGAATAAAATTTATATCTTGACCTATCAACCTTGAAACTTGGAATATTTTATAGGCAGTGCTCTCCTAACATTTTTGCTAAACTAAAATCAGATCGAAAATAGTAGAACACAAGTCATCTGAAACACGACTGGCCCATTCTATTTACGTGTATTTTTTCTACTTTTGCGACTGCAGATTGTTTTACACAAAAATAAAATCTGCCAGCTTGAGAATAGAATCTACTCAAACAAACAGTGAATATAAATTGGCTAAAATAAGTTGGGGTTTTTATTTTTATTTTCATTTATTTTATTTTTTTGTGTGTGTGGAACTGCATCTATAATACATCACTGATTAGAAAAAATGAATATACCACCTCTATGGTTTCTACATGGATTAAGCTGCAGCAGAAGTTATGGAGATAATCCCAAGGCCCAGTATGGAGCTCCTCATTATTTAGGCAGAGTTTTTCCTTGTACTTGACATTGTCTCTAGGGGGGAAGTCTCAGATTCCTGCAAGAAGGAACACTGGTAAACTGGAAGAGATTTTGCTTTGAATCAGGTAGTCTGCTAAGGCCTAAAAACATGACTTCTTGTTATTTTGTTAGCAGAGTATATTTAGCCTGTATTTTTTTTCCTTTGGAATAAAACTGTGGATGCTTGCACATCAAGTTGCTCATAAGCTTTTGATTTTCAGTGAATTTGGAGATTTCAGTTCTCTGTTTGAGTTTATAACCCTCTCAGGATTAAACCTTCACTTTAACAAGTAGGCTGCTCTACACTGAAGGTGACAGTCTGGTAGCAGCATGGCACAACTCTGGAAAATGCCTCTGATGGTATGGATCTCTGACAGTATCTTTAAGTTGACAGCAACATTACAAGAGTTGCTTGCAAGCGTCCAAGTAAACTACTTTCAAAAGACAGGTGATGCCATATCTGTGTGCACACTCATTTTCCAACAGCAAAAAGCCTAACTGAGTTGTTACAGAGTCAGGTGTCACCCAGTGACTTGAAAATTTATGGGGATCTCTGTTCTGGTTTGGTCTATGAACGTTTCTTCCACCTTCTGTTTACCTAATAAGCACCTTTATAACGTCATTTTTTCTTTTTAATTACTCTCAGCCAGACCTGTCTCAGTTATACCAGTTTTATCCATCTCCAGAAGGTCTCCAGAGGCCTCCCTCAGTGATGTGTTCATTTTTAATCTGGTAGGAGGATCAGCTCCACAGCTGTCAGTATTGACAAGCATCACTTATACCTCTTCTTCTACACTGCTTGTGGACTTTCCCTTTAGCACTCCATAAACACTAGTAGATGTTACTCTTTCCACTCAGATAAGTTAGGGAGTAATTAGAATTAGAGATTAATTGTTTTATACAGCAGGGAGTAAGATGTGCTTAGCGTTAGTTAGAGGAGACCGATGGCAAAACCAGGAATGTGCTTAGTTCAAATGAGCTGTGATACGATGCCTGTTGCACAAGTCTTTCTCTTTTTTGACTGGTTATTAATCTACTTCAATGTCTTTTTTTCCTAAATCTGATGTTACCCTTATTTTTTGGAACAGGAAATAGAGATAACCTTGAAAATGCCAGTGCTTTCCACTCCAAAATAGCAGGTTCTGAACAACTGTCTTCCCTAAATCAGAATGCAAAGCAAAACAAAACAAAAAACAAAACAAACAAAAAAAAAAAATCAAAATAAGAAAAAAAATCAAAAGAAGGAGAGGGAGATTAAAAAAAAATCTCAAAAAACAAGGAAGGGAGAACTGAAGAAATGCTCTTCTTGAAGAGCTAAGGAAGAAAGCTTTGATTTGCCAGCAGTATACCCGCAAGATTTTTGTCAATGTTCCTCCTGAATTAAGACAATTAAATTGGTAAAAATCTTCAGTGGAAGCTTTCTGAGGCTATGAGTGGCATCATATCATTTATTACAGGCACTTAATTTTCCCTAGGCTTGTGCCACAGTTGAGAAACAACTTCTGAGGTTGACTCAAAATGTATGAATTAATCTCAGTCTCTGAATTGCTCCCAAAGTAAATACTTTTTTTCTCCAACAAATACATAGGGAGTCTCAGCTCCTAGCTTCAAAGAAGAGTCCATACTTCCTTTTGCCACAGGGTCCACAGGGACCTCAGCCTTTCTGCATCATCCTTCCTAGTCCAACAGTGACTACCTGTGTGTAATTTGAGCTCTTGTCTTACTGAAATAAATCTAAGTTTTGTGTGCACAAATTCTGTTTTTGGGAGGGGTGTCAAGTGGGACAATTCATTTACTATGAAGTAAGATTAGATTACATTACACTGAGATATACCATGTTATTGGTGCTATTAAGGAGCTCAAATGCCCAAGAGGAGAGAATTAAATGAAATACGTGATAATTTTTCAACACCTCTGTAGCTTTTCCATAGAGAATAGAAGTGGGTATTATCATTATTTCATTTTTTTCCAACCTAATATTACAACTTCTAAATGTCAAACTGGGTGTCTTTAAGTTTCTCTAACTTTTGTACTCTTCACTTCTTGTTAAAACATGGAGATGAAAATATGAAAAATTCATCTTAGATGAGGGAGCTAAATTGTTTGCTTATGAGGTGGAGTGCAGTTTCACTTTTACACTGTTGGTCTTGTAATCTTCCCCATGTCTTTCCCAAGAGACAGTGGTGGAATTACTACTGCATTTGAAGTGAAGCATGTGTGGGGGGACTACAGCATCTGGCCTTAAAAGGTTACTGTTGTTTTCATTCTGTGTTATTTACTGCAATACTGAGTAGTAGGCGCCCTACACTTCCTATGTTTTTCTTCTGTCTTCAAAACAGGGCCAGGTGTTCCAGTTGTTAGTGTGCACAGCACCAGTGACACTGGAAGTGAGTATTCCTCATGGAACAGGTGTATTTTATTATTGTCTTTGACTGATTTGGAGAGTGTGGGAGAGGGGGAATAAATGAAAACTGACATATGTGCCATCCATAGAAAGTTCTTCTAATTGCCTGTTAGTGATATCCACATCTGTAAATGATATGGAGAAAGGGTAATCATATGACTAAAACTTTTCCAGGCTTTTTGCATATGTTTTATGCTAAGTGCATATCTTTCATCTTCTGTTTACACCTATGTTAATTAGATGGCAAATTGCTTTTCATCCCTTTCACTTTCTATGTAAATTATACTGCCATTACAATAGATCTCCTGTATTTCCCCAGATGTTTTCTAAAGGTTATAATCCAGTTATCTTGAAGTAAAGCACAAACCTTAGAGGATGGATCATAAAATCTGACCTACATACAGTGAACTTAGACCCATTTTCACATTTCTCAGATCAGAGCAACTCCAGTGACATTTTCAGTGTTGTTAGCAAGTCCAGAAATAAGGCCTTTATAGGAAGGTATTCAATGCCTCCAATTCTGAAATTTTACTCTTTACTTTATGTATGTTGACACCAAATCTATAGCCAGGTATTTTCTGGTTGTTTGAGGTGCACTGTATTATTAGTCTGTCCTTGAGCTGTTGATTTGGCCTCATTAGATCTTTCTCTAGTGCAGTACAGTACCACACTACCTTCCTACCTCCAATTCCACATAGCATGAAGATGTGGATCAAAGAAAGAGCATTTGAGCATTTTAAACCACTAGGCCAGTCATTACCTGTCCTGATTTCATTCAACAGATCATCTCCAGAATTTTTCCCGGAATCAAAAAATTTTGAATTCTGCTTGTCTGCATTTCTTTTGACCTAAGCCAGCTGCTGTTAAACTGCAACAGAAGACCTGATCATGCTTTTTGAATTAGCATACTGATCAATAATATATGCTATCAAGTGTTCACCTGCACTTTGTCTTCCTTTTTTCTTAATGTCACTGTTGATAGTATTTGTTAATCTCAATGCCTTATCACACTAAAGTGGAGGAGTTTCATCCAATACATTAAGAGGTAGATATTGCTAAAGTAAAATCCATTGACTTCTGTAGAGCTTCTGAGTTCTCTGAAGCTACACTTTGATTCTTCCTTATTTGTATCTAAAGTACTATTGATAGTGAATCACTGAAAGAGATTTATGTAGAGCATCTTAAAGCAAAATAAAGCAAGTCAGAATAGGAGGAAGTTGTTTGCTGTAGCAGCAAGAAACCAAATAATAAGACAGATAATTTATCTATAATATTTTACTCCAAGATTAGATTATCCTCTTCAATTAATAAAACAATAATTATGGATTACTTCAATTATTTCATCCTGAGAGTATAATTACACCATTTTGGTTGACTGCCCAGAAAAGACATGCTCCTTAAGTCCAAAAAAGGACTGGAGGATTTATTATTTAATTTTTTAAAAATTACATTTTGGAATCAGGATTGTTAATTTGAATAAAAACAAGAAAAGAGAAAAAAAAGGGATCTAGTTAATCTTCCATATGCAAAATGATTGCTTCAAATCTATTTGCAGCTTTAAACAAAACAGAAGTCTTGTTCTTAGTTGAAATGCAGAAGACGGATAAGGACGTGCAGTGGTCAAGTAGAGCTGTAATGGCAAAATATTGATGTGTAATATGTAGCTTGAAAAAACAAGATATAGGATATTGTCCAGCAGACTGGTTTTTCTCTTCTAATAACTACTGTTGATATTTGTTAAGGATTCTGGCATTCATGTAGCTTATCAGCAATTTCACTAGTCCTGTTCAACAAAGCAAAACCTGCTGGAGCCAGAAAAGCAAATAGATGTACATGTTTTGAATTAAGCTAGTTGCTCTCAAATTGCAAAGCAGTTCCATTATAAAAAAAGTAATTAAAGCAAGAGATCACTTAGAGAAGTAATCAACGCACGTTTGTCTTTAATTTCTTTTTGAATCCCAATTTTTGTATGATATGATGATTCTCTGTACTTTTCAGTTTGACTGTTCTTGCTGTTTTCTACAGAGTTTTATATTTTGGAAAATAATGCTGTGTTGAAAGAAGCTGTTTTTAAGAAAAAGAATTCCAGGATTGAAATGAAAATGCTTCACATTGAGGATTACGGTAAATGTGGCAAAGTTTTATTTTAGCAGACCAAAATTTTTCTTGGAATATTAATGTTTTTATCTATGTAACTGCCAGTCTTTAATGTTTTGCTCTTTTCTTAAAAGAATTCCCTTTACAGTTGTCACTACCAAAAGATTTCACGGATCGGAACCAGTATGCCCTTCTGTTAATGATGTAAGTATCAGTACTGAATCACAGTAGATATTTAAAAATGTATTTCATAGAAAACATTTCATTCTCTAGTTAGAAAGTGGAATTTGTGTGTGTGTGTGAAATTACCCCATGGATTTCAATTGACAAATGAAAATATTTGTTCTAGGGAAGACTTTGTTATAGGTACTGTCTGGAAGACAGTGATCTTGTCAAACCTAGTTCTGGTTGATTTGAGCAGAGTCATGAGCATGGTGACAGGCTGCCTGGGCTCAGCCAGCTGAACTCAACATGTGTAGAGGGCTTTTCTGTGTTTACAGTTTTATTTCTGGTCCTTTCTGGCCCTGAATTTGTCTGTTCTTCTGCAGTAAAGCTGTGATTCCTAATGACCAAACAACTGGGGAATTTGTCCTGATGTTAGAGTGCTGCTCTGTTGACTTCTGAATTTCATAGAGGGCTTCACATTTATGCTTAATATCTCCAAGAATAAGCCTTGGATAGACTTTCCAGTCCCAGATACAATGAATTAATATGAATTTTACCATCACATATGTGTTTTCATAACTTTGGTAGTGCAATAATACAACTTTTGCTGACCTGTATCACCTGGAGGAGACATCCTCTTAATGGATCTTAACAGATCCCTGTTGCTGTGTGTTCTAGGTCAACTTCACAAGCTTCAGCTGCTGAGTGATGCTGAATTGCTCTATTCAGCTGAATTCTTAGATGATAGGATAGAGAGGCATGAAACTACCTGTTTCTAGGCCCTGTTTGTTCAAATCCTAGGTTTTTCAGTGGTATTTATGTGCATTTGTAGAGGCTCTCTTTCGTAAGTGGCTCTTGAACACCTTTTTATTTTCCTGTGGAGAAAGAGGATGCATGGATTATTTTATCTTTGCAATATTTGTTAGTGTGATCTTGGAGCATGATGGCATTTTAAGGGTGCTAAAGTCCAACAGACCCTGTGAATTGACACCAGCAGCATTACAGGGAGCTGCAAAAGCTTGAGCTTGTTCTTTTTTCTTAGGGTACAGAGGCACTAAGGTGTTAGCAGTGTAACACTTCTCTTTTCATGTATCCAAGTAAGTAGATAATCTGCCATACGCAGATGTGGTAGAACATGAAGCTATATTTCAGATAAAACCTAGGGAAGAAAGGAAAGATCAGAAACCTTAAATAGGCCATGGAAAAAATATGATAAGAAAAACGAAAATCAAAGGAAATACTGTTATGAAATGTTTTTGAATATATACAATTTAAATAACCAAGAACAGTATTGAGACAGGGTCTAAATTTAAGGTCGCTCTTGTTATCAGTGTCTACTGAGTGAATAATGTAGCCTGTTCATAATGTATTGATATATTTTGTAATTGATTTGCTTTTCATGGTGTGCACATGGGATAAAAAAATACTTTAGTTGCGAATAGAAACTGCTGTATTTGTATTGTAATGGAGACATACAGCCTTTTAGTCAAATCCTTGCCTTTATAATCCTGAATCCTCTAAGGGAGATGAGGAAAATAGTGAGTTATAACAAGAAATTCACCAAATACATATCTACAGTCCATATTAAATCCATGTTTATGTTTATGGAGATTTCTGGTGCTTTGTTTCCTAAACTGGAGGGCAAATGTGGCACATAAGATGTAACAGAGTGCAGGGTCTCTTATCTTCCCTGAGCCATACATTCTGCCAGGATCTGCTTTGCTTATGTGATCTTGTGTAAAAACCAGTTTTGTAAGTTAGCACTGTTCTTCTGTCTGGTTTTGTGATGCATAGGCTGTAAAGTGGTGAATAGATTACAATGTTCTCCTTTCTTCCATTTGTTCTCCTAAACAACTAATACATTTCACAGTTTCCTTCTGATATAATACATACTTTGTAGCTAATTAGAGACATGTACACTAATTGCCTGAAAGTGTGATTATCATATATTTTCTCTATAATGAAGATCAAAGTTTAAATTCCATATGATTTGCTCATTATGGTTCATATTACTCATTAAAAAAGTTGGAAGATGCACTCCTTAGTAACACACAGGAAATGATTAAGTAAAGTCTCTGGCATTTATTCTGAGTAATAAAATGAGATGTCATAATCATCCTTTTTTTTTTTTCTTGAATATAATTAACCTCATTCCTTCAAAATCTTTAGATAGAGTAGCAGAGTAGAGGGGAGCAATCACCTCGCTGTCTCTGCTGGCCACCCCTCTTTTGATGAAGCCCAGGATAGCATTTGCCTTCAGAGCCACAAGGGCACACTGCTGGCTCATATTAAGTTTTTCAATCAAGACCCCCAGGTCCTTCTCTACAGGGCTGCTCTCAAGGACCGCTCCTTCCAGTCTGTATGGATGCCTGGGATTCTCCGGCCCAAGTGCAGAGCTCTGCACTTAGCAGTGTTGAACCTTTTAAGGTTCACCCGGGCCCACCTTTCTAGCCTCTCAAGGTCCCTCTGAATGGCATCCCTTCCTTCAACCGTGTCGACTGCACCACTCAGCTTGGTGTCATCAGCAAACTTGCTGAGGGTGCACTTGATTCCGTCATTAATGTCATTGATAAAGATGTTAAAGAGCATTGGTCACAAGACAGACTCCTGGGGGACACCAGTTGTTACTGGCCTCCACCTTGACATAGAGCCATTGATGACCGCTCTCTGTCTGCAGCCTTTCAACCAGTTTCTTATCCATCGAGTGGTCCACCCATCAAATCCACATCCCTCCAATTTGGAGATAAGGATGTGGTGGGGGATAATAATAATCATAATAATTATAATAATTATAATAATTATAATAATCATAATAATCATAAAATCATAATAATCATAATAATAATCAAATAATCATCTTGCATACCTTTCATTTGTTATAAAGAATATTACTCGTTTCAACTGTCAGTTGTTTTAAATGAAGGGTAAATGCTTAGCTGCAAGGTAAAAGGAAAAATACATGGTAGATGTCAATACTTGAACTGCAGTACATTTGCGAAGGATGTTTTCTTATTTGGCCAGTACTAGATTCCCCTGTGAAACAAAAGCTTAATTTTGTTGGAGTCCCAAAGTCATGTGATTGACTCACTAATTGCTTTGCGGTCCATCCATCCAATGCCTGCATTCATTCAGTCTTTGCCGTGCTTGGCAGTATTTTACTTCTCGATTGTGCTTCTGTTACTATAAAGTCTTTGATTTTCTTCTCCATTCTTTGAGCTTCATAACCTGTTTCGTGGCCTAGAGGGAAAATTCATTTAGCTTTAGGCTAAAAGAAGGCCAGGCTTGAGCTTTACCCCAGCTATTTCCTTTGCAGTGTGGTCCTGGTGCTGGTGGGACTTAATGGATCTTCTCACTCCCTTTCTCTTCCATCTAGTTTCCAGAAAAGGCTTGGAGAATAGTTGTGATAAGATCTCTCCTCCTTCAGCTACCCCTGTCTTTTAGTCTCTTCACTTCCCTCACAGCAGCACACATTTTATGATGTGAATAAAATGCAGATTTAGTCTTTCGTAGAGAAAGACAAGAGGTGATTCAATACTTCACCTCCTTTTCCGGTAGCACAAGACACAGTTTCACTATCAGAAGAATTTTGTCATTGATATTTATTTGTGGATAGATTTTATCTTCAGAGATGTAGTCTTTCTAGTTTTTGTTATCAGGGTAGCTTTTCCTTCTGTAACATTGAATCCGTTGTTTGGAAGAAATTGGAGGAAAGATGTGCAGGAAATTAAGCAGTAATGATAACAGTGATTTTCCACTTTCCTTTGGAAATTGTTTTGCCTTCTGCTTGGTAAAATGTATAACTTCTAAAGTTGTTATTAAGATTTTGCCACTTGGCTTTTAAATGGTGCATATCCTGGAAGAAATTTTTCTGCAGTGACGATACTAGAGTGGAAGGAGTAGAGCTCAGAGTACAGCAGCAACAGCCTGATAGCACAGTAGTGTTCCCTGGAGGATGTAAATTCTGTTGTGGAAAGAGTCTTCAATTAAAGCTTTTGGTTGCAGAATCTGAAAGAGCAGATTCTTCTCTTCAGCGGTATGTGAACTTAGATGCCCCTCTTTCCAGACAAGTATGTAACTGCCTTTCAAAAAGGAATTAAAATTGGCCCCTAAGATCAATGACTTTGGTATGTTCTTGATGGCTACTCTCTATTTAAATGGTACCTCAGTGGTGAGCTTTAGCAATCTACCCAAGTTATCAGCAGTAGTGATGACACAGTGGACTCATAATCCAGGAGTGTAGTTGAGTTGCTCTTGAAGACACAAATGAGGCAGATCTGAACTTTGCAAATTAAGATTAAAAAAACAAAAAAAAAAACAAAAAACAAACAACAACAACAACAACAAAAAAAAAAAAAACAGGAAAAGAAGGGGAAAAAAAAAGAGTAGGTGCAAATGCTATCATATAACAGGAGAATAGACTGAATCAGGACCAATAAATAGGGTACCACTGAGTAGAAGTTAATTGTAATTAGGTTGTAAGTAGTGATGAATGTAAGACAAAACTGTCCTTTGAGAAAGCTGGAATTCCAGGACAAACTTCACAAATCAGGGTGTGCATCTATTACTACTGTGGAGTAACGAAACTGCTTTATTACAGACCCCTCAGGGTGATGTTGAAACTTATATAAAGGATTAATGCCTTGTAGAAGCCTCATTTAAGGATAAAAGTGAATAATACAGAGAAACAACATAAGTGTTTTATCTCTTTGGAGAAGAGTCACACCTTAGGTAATCAGCATCATTTTACAGTAGCAGCTGAGGAGTAAAGAAACCTTCTGATGCTAATGGGAATTTTGACATGTATCTCAGTGTAAATGCCTTTAAATGCCTGCTACAGACTACTTATGTGGACAGTCTTGAAATAATTAGCCACTGGAAAACTGTTTCCAAAAACAGTATGTCCAACAACCCGATCGAGAAGGAGGCTAGAGATGCTTAAAGTCAGCTGATCTTAAGCTGTTGCTTTTGGAAACAGTGGTGGAAACTCTGAAACTGTTGCCAGATGTAGACAGCTTCTGAAAACCTTGCTCTGTTCCATTACCATAAATTGAAAGAATTGTTCTGCTCTCACCCTTATTGCAAGTGGTAATGATAATACACTTCTGAAGCTTGTGTTTCCTGCCGAGCTCATTTGACAGTCAGTGTTTCCAAGTTCATTGCTCTGCATTGTTTACAGCTGTCGCTGTAATTGTGTGTAACAGCAATTGAAGTGGTTAAGAAAACAAAAAACATCCTGCCTTTACTTTTATAAACCCACGTATAAAAGTGATGCACAAGATAATGATGAATCAAGTGTAAAATATTTTTATTAACTCTGCAGCTAAGTAATCCATATTTCAGTGCATGTTACAGAACCTACATCTACATGGTAAATCCTACTGTATTTGGGAACATATGTATTCATCATACACTTGCTAATTAGTAATACAATTACCTCGAAGGTGATCTATGCTATCCACAACAACAAAGATAATGAATGAGCACTCCATTGTAAATACAAGACAGTAGTTATTGTATAAGACTTTCTTTCCTCTCCTCAGGTTTATATGACTCCCTTAAGCTAAGACTACTTTGACAAAATAATAGTTTCTGTCTTCATATGGCTTTCTCCTTAGATAGGATATTCCCGCAGACACTGTCCAATCAAATTTCCATACGGCCAACACAGAAGTTGTTATGTTTTAATTTGCATCCAACTGGCGGATGCAGTCTGCATAGAAGCATTTTGTACAGCTTCATAGTAGCCTGCTCTCTTGTTCTGTGTTTTTCTTGGGGGGGAAATAATGACAAGCTTCTCTTTAAAAACTGTTATTTTATTTACCTTGGAGGGAAAATAGTGTATTTGACTTCCATGTAAAATGCTTATTATTCCTGTAGAAAAAGCATTCTCCCATTCTTTTCCACTATTTCTGCTCTAAAATACTTTTCTTTTGGTCATAAAATAGACTTATTATTCCTGCTTGCATCCATTCCTTGCTGTGAATTTGAGTGGTGAAAATATAATTTTCTCCAGTGTGTTCTTTAGTCTTCCTTCTATCCAATTTCAAAACATTCATTTGAGGACACAATAATGCAATTATTTTTTTAATATGGCAACCTTCTTAGTAGTGTTATATATCCTACAAAATCATAATCAAGGTACTGAATGAATTTTCCTTTTTCTGTGTTTAATGCAACTTAATTGTATGTGAGCCTTCTCAGAACTGAACTAGCCATTAGAGATTATGGGGTTTTTTTTGTTCAGTTTAACCTATAAGCAGCACTCATTGATTTAATTTTCTGGTTCTTTCTATATAAAATATACTCATCTATTGGCATCGCTAGAGCATAATTGTTATAAAGTTCAAGAAGTCATTTTGCTTATTGCTACTGCAGGGATAGCAGCACTGTCTAATGGAATGGTATCAGTGGAAGGGACAGTAATTCAACAGGATTGCATAACCAGATGAACTCTGCCATCTAGGTTAAATAAAATATCGAAGAGCAGCAAAGCACATCACATTGTCAATAGTCTTTGTTTGTGTCTGGTGTGTTGGTATTTGCAGTGATGAAGCTCCAGGCAGCCAGTTGGTTACAGATAAATTTCACATTGACTGGGACTCGGTGCTTGTCAACTCTGATAATGTCATCATAGCTCGATTTGATGGCAGAGGGAGTGGATTTCAAGGCCTCAAGATCCTACAGGAGGTCCACCGATGCTTAGGATCAGTGGAAGTGAAGGACCAAATAGCAGCTGTAGAGTACGTATGTGCAAACTTTTCTTCTCTTCTACCACACTTCCACCTTGATAAACATTTTTAATTGAAACTGCCCAGAATGTTTTGTTTGTATAATAAATACCGTTAGTGTTTATTTTTAAGGCAGCTGCAGATTTTGAAATAATAGCCTTTTAATTACGAAAAACAAGTTAAAGATCAGGGATGCTTGCTTTATGTGTTTGTGCTTCTCATTAGTAAAACTCTCCATCTGAGAGAAGATGGCCTCTGAGCTAATTTCTATTTGTCCTAATTTCAATTTTCCATAGGAAGATTTCTCACTGTAAAAATGGTAATGTTTAACTACTTTTGTGTTCTAATATTTTATAACATTTTAGATTAATATGATAGGATGCTGCTCTCATTCCCAGCACAATATTCTCAAGTTATTGTACAGTACAACTGGAGTTATGGTGCAAGTGAGATCCAAACTTGAGCTACTTATTTCTCATTTGAATTTTCATTCTTTGACTGATGTAAATCCAATCAGCTGCAGAAGAGAGTCATCTGACTCTATAGATGAATCACACACAGCCTTGGCAACCATCTTTACTCAGGGTGCAAAAATCCAATATGTCTGGATGGACATTTTCTGGGGATCCTCAAGGGATGATAAGGGCAGGCTTAAAACCAGATATTACTTTTCTTTGAAAAGTACTGATCTTTCAAAAAGTAAGTGAGTAGGTATGGTATGACATACCTGGGCAGTGGGGCTCTTCACATTTGTATCGGTCAAGAATGGGTTGTGCTGAGCAGAGCAATTCATCCTGCAGGTGTCCTAGTGACCTTTGCAAGAAGGGCCACTGGGAGCAGGCCACAGATCTCATGTGCTGTGACATATGAATTCTGTTTAAATACTCTGTTTTAGACTAAATGACATCTGTCCTCTTTTTGGATGCATTACAAGGGAAAATTGGAGGGTGCCCTTAACCAGTACTGCAGTTCGTTTTTGTCTCTTCAAAAGTAGGTGAATTTGGGCCTCAGATTACACTCTCACCATTGCTGATTAATTGCTTTGATGAGATAATTAATTATTTGATTCATTATCTAGATGTAGGAAGTTGCATTCATTTTACCTTTTTTTAGCTGTCTGCATGCAGACTTGGCAGCTGATCAAAGAAAGTCATTTAAACTCTAGTCATTGGATGATCCTGGAATTTCTAGAGGGTCACTCTCCTGGGCTGAGGGAAGTGCCTGATGCAAGTGGGAGGAAAAGCTCATTGAGAGTGCTCTCTCCGTGCTTTTGACCAAGGAACAGATATAAATGGGCAATTTAGACAAGTGCTCAAATCCAGGTATCTAAAGTTAGGTGAGGTGAGTCCAATGCCATGTGTTTGCCATACAGAGAAGGAATATGAGGTAAAATCACATTTCTCAGTGCAATATCAATTTTATTGCTGTAATTTGTTCTTCTGCCTTATCCACAAATATGACAATTCCTCATAGTATGAGGTTTTCTTTATATAGTAGATTCACCAAAGTAAAAAGGACTGTATTTTTTTTTTCCTTGCAGAGCATTATTGAAACAGCCCTTCATTGATCCTAAGAGACTGAGTATATTTGGAAAGGTAATGTGCAAAAAACAGTGGGATGTCTCGTCATGATTCTGTAAGAGAATATTATCAGTTCATGAAAAAATATATTGAACACTTTTCCTAAGACATTTGTTACAAGTTCCATTTGTTAACAAGTTCCATTTGTTAAAAGAAGTCCATGTGTGTGTGCGTAAGGGATGAACTGTCATAATTTACTTTATATTATGTGTGGGTTTTTTTTCTTCTCAGAATAGATATTTGAGGTTAATCGGGTTGATTTTATGTTACTGCTGTATTTGCTTTCCAGAATCTGCAGGAGAGAGTGTTGCTTTCTGCTTTCATTAGAAATTTTTAATATGTGCTTTGTGTTTTAAAAGCTTGGGTCTTGCACATTGGGCTGCGGTTAATTGACTGTTTCTTTCTAATACAACTTTTATATCCAGATATTCTTATGGCTGCCTCTATTTTCAATAGAAGATTCAACAGTTTCCTAACAGTGACATGACAAGCCACAGTTACCACAGAGCGCACGTGTAAACATAGTTCTGCTTATCTGCCAAAGGCTAACCTGAAATTCTTTTCCTCTTCAAAATATTATTGATGATTGCATACCTGCATTTGTTTTCTGAAAGAAGGAGAAATTAGAAATGTAAATGTGTGAAGGCGAAGAGCAAAAGCTGGGGATTTGACAAGCTTCAGCACTGCTTTGAATTCAGGGAAATTTACCCTTTCCAAGCTAGTTAACCTTTCAAAGTTATATTCTACTGACAAAAATTCGTAAAATCGATAAGTCAGTTTTAGAATTAAGATATGTATGGATAAATACAGATATACTTAACAGCCATCATTAATTGTATTTAACCTTTACTTATTTTAGAGTCAATTATACATCTTTAAAATTCATTTCCTTTCAACCGCATACCACAATGTGATAGGAAAAGTGGTTTGTTTTTTTCTTTTGTTCTATGCATTAAATTGAGCTGATTGATGAAAAAAGAATGTTTTGCATGAAAATAAGATGACTTTAGAATTGCTTAATGCTACTTTCATGATGCTGGGCTCATGCATACAGTCACGGAGCTCTTTGAGACATTCTGGAACTACACAGAAGTAAAACTGCTGTCACAATCAGCATGCTTCCATTTGCTTCTTTTGTGTGTTGGAACTTCACAGACAACCAGCTTCTTGAAAATAGGGCAGCTAGGTAACCATAGAAATCCAGCCCATGAGTGAGGGACCATATATTCTTACATCTAAACAGGGAACTATTTTCTTTACCATCATGCTGAAGCGACTCTGAAAATGTGGTTTCCCAATGTAATGCTTTTGTCCTGGAAAACCTGTCTGGAAGTGAGGGCACGAGCACGAAGGAAAGAAATTCCTAGGCGAATTAAGCCAAGCTCTTGATGATAGATAGTCCAGATAGTCAGGTTCCCCGAAGCCTTACCTTCTTTGTTTGGTTTGGTCGCTTGTTTTTGTTGTTTCCCTCCCCCAGTAATTCTCAGATCTCTTACTAACTGTGTGTTCATTTTTAGGGGTATGGTGGCTACATTGCATCAATGATTCTGAAATCTAGTGAGCGGCTTTTCAAATGTGGAGCTGTGGTGGCACCAATTACAGACATGAAGTTATATGGTGAGTATTCTCCACCCTTCAACTTTGGCATATCTTTTATTCATCTTAACAACTGGGAGATAATGCAGCAATATCAGCTGAGTCTCACCTCACTTTAAGTGAAAGGATAGCTCACGGGGGGTGGACGGGTTACCAAAACACACAACGGATGCATTATTGGTAACACCACGGATTTTTGTCAAAGGGGTTCTGTTTTCCATTTCCACTGAAATTCGGTCACGTTCCCCATTTCCTTAGAACCCACATATCTGCCCGAATCACAATTGTTAATGCAAAATGAAGCTTTTAAAGTTAGTGGTAGAATTCCTTAGGATATCAACTACATCATCATTCGGTCACAGGGTATTGGGTTCTGTCTGAGAAGCATCAGGCATGGGTGATGGAATGTGGACTGTGGTGCGCAGGAAATCAGACCACATTGCTGTTTTAATGGGTTCTGGTTTTTAAATGAGCACCTTATGTTCTACGTAATGCCATAAAGATCTTCTCCTCGCTGTAAGTCAGAACTGAGGAATTTTAAAATGGAACAAATTTTGATGAATTCATAAGAGCTTTTTTTTGTTTTTTTTTTTTGTTTTGTTTTTTTTTTTTACTTACACAGCATCAGCTTTTTCAGAAAGATACCTTGGTATTCCATCAAAAGAGGAAAATACCTATCAGGTAAGTTACCATAAACAAGTAACTTAAAACAGTGATTTTGCTTTCAGAATACGCTTACACTTCTGTATGTTTGTTTACTAGGCATCCAGTGTATTACACAATCTTCATGGTTTAAAAGAAGCAAATATGCTAATAGTTCATGGGACAGCGGACAGTAAGTATTCACAGATGCAGTTGCATTTGGAGTCAAAGATTTTAACAGGCAGACGAGGCAAACATCCAGCGAGACCATTTGGAGTTACATTATTCCTCTGATAGGATCTTTAATCTTCTGTGTCAGTTGTCACTTGTAACTCTAGACCGATGACATTTTTCTTTGCTGATTGTTTGTACCTTTTAGGTGCTGTATGTTGTAATTTTTTTTAAATCTGGAGTACCATCTTGCTAGTGAAAGTTATTCTGTGGATTACTAATGGAAAAACATACATTTTTAATGGATTGTCAAATTCATAGAGATTCTGCAGCTGAGGAAAGAGTTGTCAGTACGTTTGGTGAAGCAGAGTACCAAATGAGGAGATAAATTCAGCTAGTTATTTACAAACTAGTGCCAAAGCATCTGAAGCCAGGGCTACAGGGTTTCTTTTAATAGTCCTGATAGTTTCATCAGTAGCTTAAGACAGAGAGTAAGTAAATCAAAGTAACTTAAAGCACTTTAAATGGAATTATAGGATGCATCAATCAAGAGAGATTTTATAACTCTAGATTTAAATGTATCTACAGTGCATTTTTCTGAACTTTCCTAACTGATATGAAGCTAAAGAATGCTCTTCGATGCAGCACAAATGATAAAATTGGGATTCTGATGGCTGGCTGAGCAGCATGGGGTGTTCAGCACTATGGCTGTGATTGCTGCTGCCCTTACTTAATATCACATCCAGTGACACTGCCCACCCCACTCAGCACTCTGCAGGGGGAGGACACAGTAATAAAGTTGCCTGTTTTCACCACACAAAGATTAAGTTGCTGATATGTTGCAGAAAGTCCATTACCTGAAGAAGTATGGGCTGTAATAACCTTGTGCAAGCAGTAGAAAATCTGATGTGCTTTCCCTTGACACAATTATAAACTGTCATGTTGTTCAAAAAGAATGGTTTTGCACACCTCTAATCCATCTCAGTGTGTGCAAATCAAGGGGAGGCCTTGCACAGTGCCAGTACAGCACAGCTTTCCTGGGTCCCAGCTTCTTCTCTGGAGTCCTGCTGTTAGGTGCTGTGTGGCTTTTGCTATGTGGTCTCTGCATTTCTGGGCAGAGGGCTACTCAGCTCAGTTCTGGCAATGACTGAGACTGGAGATGTTTTCAGTCAAAGCTATTTAACAGATCGATATTTTATATGACCTCATTTTTTCTAATAATATCCAAATGTTGTCTTGCAGCTAAAGTCCACTTCCAACATTCAGCAGAACTAATTAAGCATCTAATAAAAGCTGGAGTTAATTACACTATGCAGGTATGTACAGCTGTGGCACCTCTTGTGAACACGAGTCAACATTTAACCTCAAATTGCTGTTTCTACAGAGGACACTTCCAACCAACAGCACTGGTATCTCACACCAGTATTGTGACTGTTTGCAGCTAGAACATTGTTTCTCACAGTTTCTTACTGCTGTTATGGACTTTCTCAGCTCTTTTTCCTCTACTAAGTGCTTTATTATCCAGACACACTTTTCATAATATGCAAAATCTTGTTCAGCCTCACTTGGGAGAATCTCATTTGAGATAAAACTTCCCATGGGCTATGGATGAGATGGGAGGACAATTAAAAGTATGACTAAAAAGATTTTTCAGTGAACACCTAGAATATTGTATATTAGGAAATATTTCTTCTCATAAAGAGTGATGATGCACTGGAGCAGGCTGCCCAGGGAGGTGATAGAGTCATCATCCCTGGAGGTGTTCAAGAACTGTGGGGAATGTCTCGCTGAGGGACATGGTTAGTGGTCATGGTGCGGGTGGGTTGGGGTTGGACTTAATGATTTTAGTGGTCTTTTCCAACCTGTATGAATCTAGGATAATAAGAAGTATCTAAAAATACAAGGTAGTTAGTCCTTGTTGATGATGGTGAGATCTGAGTACCTGGACACCATTGAAAATGCCAGCAAAGTGAACTGGTGTAAGCATAGGGACTGTAAATATAAATTTGTTCACTTCTGCAGAGCTCACTGCAGTTGTTTTCTCTTTAATTCCAAATTTCAAGAGAATGAATTTTGCTTTGAGTTTTATTAGCTTTACTTGATACTATAAAACTAATGTTATCATTCTGTTGTCATCTAAAACATTTTGAAGATCAGGGAAAGAAAATTAGAGCCCTAAATATTTGAAAGGCCTTTGAGAAACTATTTGCTGTTCTCCTTTTTCCTCTACTAGATCTACCCGGATGAAGGTCATAACATTGCTTCTGAGAAAAGTAAATATCACCTTTACAGCACAATCCTTGGGTTTTTTAGTGCTTGTTTAAAGGAGGAGACACCGATTTTACCACAGGAACCTGAAGAGGATGAATAAGGAAGCCTATTTGTATAGTACTGAAGGGGACTTACTTTGCGGCTCAATAAAACCTTAAAGTGACTGTGAGATTGCAGATTCTGCAGAAGCTCAAGGGCAGCTAAAGGATATCACAGTGGAACAGCACATTTACAGACAATGAGCTAATAAACTGGAATTCGACTACAAAGTCCAGACACATTACCAAGGGACAAAACCTTTACCTTTGTGGAAGGTCAACAGTTGGTTACAGTTTCCTGGAAGAACTTAGTTTTGCATAAGTGTAGGGTTAGTGCATGTTTGTTATGTTAAGCCTCACTGTTGGTTCTGTAAGTGGTTGCTCGTTTTTCATTTAAATGCACATCTTTATTCATCTCTGCATAATGCACAACCTATCGTAAGTATTATGGCCACTAATATTTTAAAAGGTGGGCTGCAATCTAACACTTCACTGTAAAGTCACAATAAGTGCAATTCTTCTGCTGTTTATTACCCATAAGAAACCACAGAGATAATAAAGGGCACGATATTTTCTCTAGTTTCTGCTCCAGGGGGATATACTGTCTATTGCATCATGTACACTGATATTGAAAATGATTTTTTTTTTTTTCGATTTTGGCATTTACTATTATTACTATACCCACTAGTAACCACTGAGGAATTATTTGGTAGTGTACTCTTGGTCTTTATGTATATACTCAAGACTCCCTAAGCAGAAAATGTTTCAGAGCTTGAAGAAATTTTTTGAGACACGATTAACAGCTGTATCTAGAACAACACCTGCAGTTGAAATCCTTCCCCAGTCCAAAATGTATCCATTGTTTCCTTGAAGTATACTTGAGTTGTGTTTTGTTATTGTTTATAGTAATTACTAGTTTTGCTGGTTACATTCTAATTTTAGAATATGCTACTTTGTCACCTGTAAATTAGATACATAAATATTATAGTTTCAGATAAAGAAAATTTATTTACAATGTATAATGCCATTGAGTAATAATTTAGTCTTCAAATGAAAAATTATTTTGTATAGTGCATGTTTCTTTCTTCCGTCTGGTCTCAGATTTAGATCTGAAGTTCCTCGAGGTGGCCATGTAGGTAGAGTACTCCATACATTCTTATTGCAGGACTACACATTACATCTCTTGCATCCGGATTTAGCTCCTACATCATCTCAAAGAAATGAAAAGTTTTTCATTCAAGGCAAAGGAAGATTTGCCAAGGTGAGTTCCAGCAGTAGAAAATAGATCTATGAAATAAGCAAGACAGCTAGTTTGGATTTGCAGAACATTACTTCCAATCACTGAAATCAAGTGCAGTGTTGTCTTAATTTGAGGTATCTTTGGGAAGGTATGTGAAAACTCCTGACAGATGCTGTGCAGCGTACCTGAGAACAGCTATAATTTCTTTTCTTCCTGAATATGCTCCAGGTGCTTTTGTACCCAATTAAGGTTTCATTTTTTTTTATGAAATTAGAAAGCAAGTAACTTTTGGAAGGTAACTTATAGAATTTAAGTTGCAAAGTTCTGCATATTTTATGAAAAAATAGAAATTATTTTTAACATAATCAGAAATCACCTGAAGCTTTCTACTTGTTTCTTTTGTTTGTTTGTTTGTTTGTTTGTTTGTTTTCTTCTGGAGTATTTTCTTCAACTTAGCATTTTTTGTGGCGTAAATAATTAATTTGACTGAAAGGTATGGTTTTATGGTGCCCTGAAAAGTCTCTGTCTTTTAATGCTTAGTATTTATCTTGCTTTATTAATTTGTTTATCTGTTTTTAATATGCAAGGACAACTTGTCTGGAGCCTGGTGTCACCACAGAGTGGCTTTGCTTTGTACACAGTACATGTGTCAAGTATTATGATAAGGTCTTAAAAAAAAAAAAAAAGAAAATTTAAGATGAAGTTTTTAAGATGAAGTTTTGCAGATCTTGCTTTTTTACTAGGGGAGCAACTTTTTAATGTCTTGTATTGACTGAGACTTCTAGATTGTGATTTTCCGAATTACACACCATACTTAATAAATTCACTTGACAGTACTGATGATTTTCGTAACCAAGCACTGTAGAGGAGGTCCTAATCCAGTGGAACACCAAGGAATGTTTTTCCCAATTTCAGCTAAATGTACACAAAGGAGCAAAGTCGATGTTCACGTGTTGAGCATGCCGCATGCCCAGACTCTGAAAGGTTGATACCAACACACACTGGCTACTGCCCTGAGAGACACCCAGTGTGCGTTCAGATTTACTGCATTTCATGCCTATCACTTTTAGTTGTCTGCAAAAGCAAACAAACAAGGTTTGTATCTCAGCAGTAGGGTTATGTATGTGCTCAGGAAGCATTTTATCTTAGACATGTGCCTTTGGCAGTGTCTTACCTCTTAGCACACATTCTATCTTCACTTCTTCCCCCCACACCTTTCTGTTTCAGGCCACCATTTCCTGTTCTTTCTGTACCATCATCTCATTTTAATCAATTTAATTTAATATGAAGATGGCATGAAGACTTGACTTCTGTAGGAATGCTTTTGCCAGGATTACTGGTGTGCTTAAACTGTGTTTGTTATCTGAAATGTGGGTTATTTGTATGGAAGTGTAGTCTGCTTTTTAATTTGTTGTCCTGCAAATACGAATATTTTTATATAAAGATATATATATACAAAGGCAAGCATCAGAACTATATTGTTTTTTTGTGAGACTTTTTAGTGGGAATTTAATTCAGATACTGCGAAAAGATTTGCAGATGCAGCCTCTGATTCGAGCTAAAGGATTTGATGCAAGACATGCAGAGCTATTATTACTCTTGCTAACTAGTTCAGGTATTTCATTCAGTTGCAGCACAATTATGGTTATCTGGCAGATTCTACATACATTGCAACTGGCAGTCACTCAATTAGTCTGTTATCAATAGTATTGATTGGGGCATACAGCACGGAAATACCATGTAAAGTGTAGATTTTTCTGTAGCTTTACCCATTGTTAAGCACTATGATACTGTTTTGGACTGAAAAGGTACTCTTTGATTCAGCTGTCCTTACTATGTGACATTTACTAGATTAGACCTAGTAATTTATGGAAACCTAGTGAATCAGCATGTCTCTTTAGTGCTTGCTAGAGTTTATCTGACGTTCTTGTTTTTTGTGTTTTTTTTCTGCTGTTAGGACTTGCAAAATCTATGAAAACTGTAGTCATATTGAGGCTTCAGTTATATTGCAAAATCAGTTGTAGCTGATTTTGTAAGGGGGGGGGGTGGAGGGGGAGAGGGAGAGGGGCAGGGGCTGGTTACTTCTAAATTCAGAATTTTAATCTTTTAGCAAAGGTATTTATGAATTAGTTTGATGAATGTTTACTATGCTTTCCTGTAACCAACTGCTTCTTATTCCTGTGCTTCTGGCATATGTAGATCCACCCATGTCTGAAAATGAAGATGATAACCTCTGTTCTCTCAGTTCTGGCACTTATTTCAAGTTTGGAGTCAGATTTATTTAGTTGAGAAATTGTACTTTTCAAGACAGAAGAGCTTGTATTTGATCTGAAGTCAAAGATTCTCCATGGAAACTCTGGAGTTTTGAGTGTTGGCTCCTGTAATAAAATGCAGGGGATGCAAGGTGTGACCTAGTATTCCTCCTTACAGTTCTACTTGATGTTACTGAAGAAACTGGAGCAAAGAGAAGACTGGCCCAGAAAGACTGAACACAGGTTCCTTTTGAACTGCCTTAAAACACATAGGTAAGATGCAGAGCTCTGAGCATTTTTTGTTTACCTCAGGTAAGTTCTGTTGCCTCTGGGGAAGGAAGAACCTCACCGCTGTTGATTGCTGGTGCATCTGCTGCAAAGCATCCTTCAGCACTATGAAGATTACTCTTCTTTTCCCTTTGAATGATTTCAAGAGTGCTTCTGGCGATTGGGAGCTCATGGGATGTGGCAGCTTCCAAGGTATCTGGATCTTTGAAAAGAAAAGAAAGAGGTAAAAAGGAGATAGGTGGATTGCAGATGGTGCTGATTCACTCACCAGGGTGTAACACAGGTGCTTCCTACAAGCCTGCTTGCAAAATTCTGCGATGGTAAGTAAAATAAATGTCTGTTTTCTAAAAGGAAATTGACACTAGAAAATTATGATGCTGTTAGATTGAGTTGCTTGGCTCTTTGGATAGAATTAAGGAAATTTAAACCATGTGAGTGTGTGAGATCCAAAGTTTCCATTAAAGTTGTAACTAGACTTCTTGCCTGTGTAATTAGTTTAGCAGTCCAATATCCTACCTTCATACAATCCTTAATTAAAATATCCCATGAAGTGCTAACAGCTCTATTTTAGATTTCATGACCACAGAAAACCAAAAAATAGAAGGAAAAAGTTTCTTATCAGTAAAACCTGCAAAGGGATTGTGACTTAGGAAGATGCTCAGTAAGTATTTCCTTGAGGAAAGCGATCAGAAGAATGTGTTTTGATTAAATGTATTTTGTGTATTAAGTTCCAAGTACAGCCGTCTGGTTAGATGCTGACTTGTGTCTGGTGTCCAAAGGACTTACAAAGATGGGAGGTGTGGCTAGTCCTGTCCTATACCCAATGCTGAGCCTTTCTCTAAAGGACCTATTTCTTTTCCTGGCACAAAGAAAGAAGTAGTACATGATTTCTTATGGACTTTTAGTCTTGCATTTAACTTTTATTTGCATCCTACATTTCTGATATATTTAACAATTCCTATTTTATGACTAATTCCATGCTTCAAATAGGCAGTTGCTGTGAAATATTTTCTTCTGAAACACATTGCAAATTGTTACATTGAAAACTATTTACATTGTCAAGCTAACTGTTCTTCCTTTTTAGTTATACTAAGCACTACATTTTTTAGGCTAATGGATTGATATTTTTTTATATTGGAATAGAAATTGTACAGAGGAGCTTATCTGCTTCTGTAAGAGTTGCTTGTAAAAGTGCAATGACAATGAATGCTAGCAGTATATTTGAAGGGGTTTTGTAGAGCATTGTATGAGAAATTCACGTTACCTCAGGGAAGCCGAGGTCCATGACTGAAAGAACAAGATCATTTGGCGGTGTAATCAGAATTAAGCAAGACAAAAGAAAAAGCAGCGTGGAAAACTGATTTAAGCAGAACTTTCGGGCTTAAAAAGAGCATGTGGCAGAGTATATAAAGTGTCACTTCATTTTATCCTTCAGTTTTGGGTTCAGTAACTTGTTTCTGAGCTGGAGGCAAGGCAGAAGTTGTTTTTTTTGCAGCAAGGATCACTGTTCAGAAAGCCTCTGTGACAATCACTGTGTTTTCTTGACCAAAAAAAAGCGTAGAAGCCCAGAGTGTAAAGTAAGAGCTCAACAATAACAAAGTGGGAGAGCATGACATTCAGCTAATTAGAATAAGCGGCACATCACTTCACAGAGACCTTGTCACAGTAGGATGCTATTTACCTTGAGTGGAAAAAGTAAACTGTGGCTCACAGGCAGCATTAGGAAGAGACACTTCCCTGTCTTAATGACATGTATTGAGAATAGCATGAGAATGTTTAATTCCTTTGGTACGTCAATGATTATTTGTTAATTATAGCATGAACTAAAATTGTGGGGCTGTACAACTGCACAACACAGCATCTGACAAGAAGACAGTATCAGTCTTCTGTGAATAGTCAGTTTTCTTTCACATGGCATAGATAAGAAAAGGCAAAAAGCACCCAGCCTGGGAAACAGCACCCCAAGAGCCTCTTTGGGAAAGTGAGTAGAGGAAAGGAGCTGCGTGTTTGAAGGAGAACCTGTCTCTGCTTCCCCTCTGTGAGGAACAGGGAACTCTAAAGGGAAGGGTTTTGGATGGTACCTGTGGCTGAAGCTGGCTCCCAGGTGTTCTCTCACACCTCCTTGGGGCTGTTGATAGTGTGGGTGGTGGAAAAGGCTGAAGTGGGTCCAAGGATGTGTTTGGTTGGCTTTGTGATTGAAATGTGGTTGGTCTGGGTTTGTGCTAAAGTGGTAATGGGTTCATGAGTTGACTGGGTGATCTTACAGGTCTTTCCAACTGTAATGATTCTACGATTCTTTGCCTTGTATAGGGAACCAGCCAGAGGCTGAGCACTCCAAGAGGGTGTATCTAAGGTATCAGGTATATTGTTTTGTTTTTTTTTCTTTCTTAATGGAATCTGGTGTTTTCAAAATTTTTGTGTTTTATCTGAGCCTCTAAGATACATCACAACTTTCTGTACATCTTAATAGTTTTGCATTTTAACTGGACTGGTGTGTTTGTGAAAGCAAGCAGTAGCAATTTAAAATGCAACAGGCAGGGTTGTGTGACTGCAACTGCACCCCAAAGTGCACTAAGAAATTTCTGTAAAGTAGAAGAATAAGATTTCTATTAAGGGTTATTTTCCTATCACATTCAGCTTCCTTCTGTAGGCGCAGACAATTGAGTGATGCCGGCAGATTTGTCCCTATAAGTAATGCCTTCCTACCTATATAGCACTTTTCTTCCCTGCCACAGCTTACTGCTTTTTTTCTTAATTGAATTTGTAAACCTTCTGGGATGGTTTCACACAAACACCCGATGTTGCCGTGCCTCACTTTGAATGGAGCTGTGCGTGTTACTGAGGTGCGTACTAATAGCAAATGTAAATGTGAGGTAGCCCTGTAGGGTAATGATGTCCTATGTGTTTATGCAAAGGGTGGTACATACTCCTATGTATATTCCAGTATTCCGTGACTCTCATTGATTTTTAGTGTCTTCAGGGAGTGCAAATTGTGAATTTACTTTGGGAGTTTTGTAGAATTGCAAATCTCAGCAGTTATCCTGCAGTTTGGTTGTATACGTCCCACGTGAGGTTCTCCTCACTGCAGTGGTACAAAGAGTCCTTGGATCCTATTGGCAGGGACTCATCTTTGTCAACGACTTGATACTGGAAAGGCTGAGCTTTCTTGGGATCCTGAAGCAACAGATTACTCTGGTATGTGCCATATCTAGTCTCACAGCCCTTGAAGGATGGAAAGTGAAAACAATCTCAACCTCTTCTGGTTGAAAACAATCTCAACCTCTTCTGGTAACTCAACTTAGTATTACAATTTTGATGAATAATTAATAGAGTTAGCTTGAGAACATAAAAATAATTGAGTTATAAGCATCCAAGAAGTTTTAAAATCCATCTGCAGGGCTAACTTCGTCAATTGATGTGTTTTGGCATGTATCTGTCTTTGTTCTTCTTTAACTGTGAGTATGGCGCCTGGGAAGGTAAGAGAGCACACCTCAGAAATGCTGTTACAGAAAAAGCTTCTCTGTAGCAGTGGTGCAGCTGCTGATTATGGATGCTGCACTGCGTTTGCGTTTTGTCCCAATTAACCTGCCACCTTCTCTAAATGAAGCTTGTACAAATGTTTCCATGCATGACTACCAAATGTCGTTGCAGCTCAGTGCACTCAGTAGAGGGTTGGCTATTTTGTGTCTCCTTTGTTAAGGCATTAAATTGATTATTTATACATTATTAGAGCAAGTGCATCAATTTAATGCTATAATAAAATTGCAGTTGAATGTATTTTAAGATGTTCTAAGTGAGAAAATGTATATAGCTGGACGTTGTTGAATTGTAGGAATATGAACCGGGCAGAGAACAAAAACTAGAAGCTGCTCGAGACATTTAATGACTGTGTTAACATTCCTGATAGTAAATTACAAGGTAATTTAGGGGAAAAAATATAGCAACAAAAGTGATTTAAACAGTTTTAATAATGTCCTGAAAGTGAAAAACACACATCCAAATGGAGGACGGGTACATCTCAGACTATCCAAATAAATTGGTTACTCAGATTATCAATGTATCTTTAAGTATCTCTAACTATATAGTATAATACAGGAATTGGCACATGTAACTGTTTGAAGTGATGCAGAGAATTCTGAACTCCACTGGACGATGAAGGAGTGTATCTACAGGTGTTGCAGGCACCATGGATACAGAATCTATTAACAGGGCTGAGGAAAAAAAAAAAAAAGAAGAAAAGAAAAAAAGAAAAAAAGAAAAAGAAGAAGAAGAACAAAACAAAACAAAACAAAACAAAGAACAAGGACTTAGTTCTTGTTTTTCCACAGTTGCTGTTCTGTAACAAATTTGTGCTGTAGCTAAATTACTGGAAAGGAAATTATGGAGTGGAATGTTGTACTTGACTTAGTAGTGCTTTAATAAGAACTAGCAGTAGAATTTGTTGGATGATCACCTGGTGAGGCTGATCAGTGAGGAGCCGGAGAGCTGGTGATCTAGCTCTGCTATTGTGTTGCAATGCCTCTGGATGAAAAGGTGTTGGTGCTTCCATGTGATATTGTCTGCTGTATTTGGATGTGCCTGCTCTGTGTCTTGGTTTTCCAGAGAACTCTGGGATTTGTGTGTAGAAGACAGGACTTGCTCAGAGGCAATGAAATTGGAAAGGTATCTTTTATTTTGAAGTACTACACCTCTCTTTGGATAAAGGGCAAAAACCTGGGAAGTGAGACTTCTGGAGAAGGAGTGTGTCAATATCTGTGCTGTACTTCTTTCCAAGTGAACAAGAACGTGAATGCAAAGTTTTAGGAAGTTTTAGAAAGGGTTTTATTTATTAGCCATGCCATTTATGTCCAACTGTTGCACTGAGGAAATACCTGTACTGAACACAAGCTTGAAAACTGAAGATAAGTCATGCTGGATTTGAGAAAGACAGATTCCAAATCCTGTGTTCATACATGGATGAAAAGGTCAAGTGGCCAGACACCTAGTACGCAAATAAGTCATCCATGCCTGTTAGTCACTGGGCTTTCAGATGGCAATCTGTTGAAAGACTGCAAGAAGAGTAGCAAATCAACAGGAGTCAATTCAGCATTCAGTGCTATCAGAACTTGAGACTACAGTGTGGGTACCCAAGGATCTCGATCTCTGGATTAAAGCTGGAGCCTGGGATAAGGGGGCTCCAAGGCATTAAGTACTCTAGGAGAAGATCTGCAAGCCAAGGAGTCTTCTTTGAAATATAGTGTTGTTTGTCTGCCAAAAAAAAAGCCTTATTTCTCCATGGATGACAGTAGTGATAGTCCTCCTGGGGGAAATAACCTTGTGCAGGGGTTCAAGATGCCCTAGCTTTACACACTGTTCATAAACTTCCCTTTTACCCAAAGAACTCTTATTTTAATCCTTGTTTCTTTCCTGTATGTAAAATGTGTATAACACTCCCATACTGTCTGCTCCTTTTTTTTTGGCACGAACATTTTCATTTTGCAGCTTTGCAGCACTCTCACCTCTTGCTAAATAGCTGAGAAAATGCTTAGGAGTTGTTAATTCCACCCACCTTCCTGCCACTGCCCCTTCCCAGTTTACTTCCTCTACTTTAATTGATTTGATATTTGCATTTTTCTTTACTGTGCATCCTCCTCCTTTTCAGGCAGATGAAGCTGTTATGTTTATGGGTGAAAGCATTTTCACAAAGTTTTTCAAAAGAACATGATTAAATGGAACTTCTCATTCCCTCCAGGTGAATGAAATCATGCTTTATTACACATCTCAGAATGCCTATGACATCAGATCAAAATTCTGCTGAAGGTCATAAATAGTAAAAACTATTTTTTATGGCATTGTGTAGTACCCAAAGAAAAATATCCAGAGAATTGGCCTGTTCTGCTCCTCCTCTTCCCTCATGCACATATCCTCTCCCTTTGTCCTTTATAAACAGAACTCATCAACCTGTTACAATGCAAGGAGTATGTAACAGAAATGTGTGTGGTGGATAATTTGGAAAAGAGAGAATCTGATAATTTTGTGGGTTTTTTTCTTCAGCAATTAGTTTAGGGGGAAAAAAAAAAAAAGAGCCGACAGAACTCACAAAGCATTAATGTTAACGCTTCTCAATATGATTGCACTCAAAACACATTCAAGCAGAAATTATCCCTTCCTACTGATTGCCTTGACATCTCGGCAGTTGCATTTCTGCATGTTAATAACAGCTAGGTCTCCTCTTTTTCAGCAAGACAGCAAAATTTTGAGAGGTAATAGGAGAGAGATGCAAATCCTTGTCCTCCCACTCCCCTGTTAACCTCACTGAGTATTGTGCCCATGTGTTCTGCTGGGATGGTCAGCAGCAGCCCAGGTCTGCGCTGGTGGTTTGGTACCATGAGTCCTGCTATACGGTGCTATGGGAAGTCTTGTAGCAGCTCTAAGGATAAATGAGCCCTGTGCAGTCAGTGAGTATCTTTCTTTTGCCTTCAGTGGGTTTAGATCAGGCTTGTCCTGCTAAAAAAAAAAAAAAAAAAAAAAAAAAAAGACCTATCTACCTGCCATATGTTTTTTCCCAAAGTCTGAATGTGCTAGAGGTGGCAGAGGTTTGGGATTTTAGTGTGCTGCACTTGCATGGAGCCTGGACAAACTCAGTTGGGGACTGGATGTTGATGGGCACTATATTGTTCTCTCTCACTGCAAGTGCTTGATATGGGATCATAGTTTCTGATGTGGCTTATTCTCACTTTGGAATGGGGGAGATCTCTTTTGCTGTATGCTATGCGTGCTCTTTCTGCCAGCATGAAAATACAGAGTGGGAATACAAGTCTCATTTACCTAATTGCAAATAACCTCTCTGTAGTTGAATGGTGAGAGTTCAAGCCTACATTTGAAACAGGCTACCCAGGGAGGTGGTGGAGTTACCATCCATGGAGGTGTTCAACAACTGTGGAGATGTGGCACTGAGAGACATGGCTAGCAGGCTTGGTGGGGGTGAGTTGGGATTGGGGTTGGACTGGGGATCTCTAATGGTCTTTTCCAACCTTAATGATTCTGCGATTCTATGACAAAGGTACTGTATCCGGTGAATTGGAAAACAGAGCTCAGCTTGGAAGAGTGGAGAGCTTACAATATGTAGTTGCGAATATGTCACATTTATTTTTGACATTTTACACCATAAAGCACTGAGAACCTTACCACTAGGACTTGTATTTGCCCACCTGAAAAACAAAGCATGGACAGTCAGTGCTGTTAAAAACTCACCCAAAAATAAATAAATAAATAAACATAATTTACCTTAAGTACTTAGGGCTATGTAAATTCACCAGAGCTACTTAAGCTGTACTGACAGTGTTTTTATAGGGACAAGGGCAAAGGGATCAAGCAAAATAAGCTGTCAGTAGTCTATGCATGGTTAAATAATTATTTGTATTGATTCTAGAGCATTTATTTTCAGCAGAAGTGTGGTGCATTACCACTGATTGCACTCTGTTTTATCAAGGTGTAGGAATAAGAAGCCGGCAAAGCATACTGCTGCCTTGCTGTTCACACCTCATCCTGGATGGCTGGTGAAACTGGGATGTGAATGTGAAACACACTGGGGTTTTCTCCCCGTTGATGGCCTTTCTCACTAGTGCTGTGTGGAGCAACAAATGTCTGGCAGGAGGTGAGAAGGAAGAATAAACAGACATCATGGAAAGTAAGTAGCCCAGAAAAGTATGGTTTCTGGGCAAAATATCCTTTGCTTTCAATGGCTTCAGCATTTCATCCAGTGTCTTTCATGTCTATTCTTTGTTTTAATGTCTTGTTTTGAAAATATACTGTAGGGCCGCTGGGATGGAAAAGTAATTGCCTAATTTCTTTTCTTTTTCTTACTGTTGTCCCCCTCCCTACCTATGTTTACTACTGAGAAGTACGTTCCTTTATGTTTCACATTACTATCGTGATGGGGCAGGTAGGTTGTGGCTAACTCTATCAAAAAGCTTTGATTTTCCATATCTACCCCCCCCCCCCCCCAATGCAACTCTTGCAGGTGCGACATGACCAGGAGGAATAATCAGGACTCTGAATGTCTAAATGCTGCAAAAAAAAAGGGCCTACTCTCTTCTCATTACCCACGATAGATGGGACGTTTTTAATTGGTATCTCCAATGCTGCACACTTCCAAAAGTCTCACAGGCTGTTTAAATGAATTCATTTCAATTACACTGCAGTGTAAATGGAGACTTTTGGCTCAGTTATATCTAATCAGCTACTGTTTTTGAGCAGAATTGCTGGAAACAAAATATCTGCCTCTTTTGCAGAGATAGGGTTGCTGGCATCTACCTGGTGTGGAAAGACATGGGACATCAGGAGATGAGACTTTACCAAAGGGGATATCTGCTGTCTGTGATGTACTGGGCATGTGGCTGCTGTTGTGCTTCAAATCTCCAATTTTAAAAGTAAGCATTGACATTTTTAATTTTATTTTTATTTATTTATTTATTTATTTTGAGGAAAGGCATAGCTCATAGCTCTGCCAGATCATCCTGATCTGGCAGAGAAATTCTCAAAGTTGATCTGCAAGGTCTCAGTATGTGAAATAATATGAAGTACCTGTCCTTTTTTGGGCAGGTGGAGGATTTAGTTGTTATTTCTGAGGATGCTTTAGAATGAGAAGGTAAGAATGGATTTATGGTGATAAACAGATGTTTTGTCTTCAGAGCTCGAGAAACTCTCTTTCCTTGGTATTTATATGTAAAACTGCGCAGTTTTACATGGTGTAGGAGATGCTGCCTCTTCAAGAGATTGAAGACCTCTGCTGTCAGTATGAAAAATTAAGAAAGATTTTTTTGATCTATTCATCCTTATGCTTTCCTCAGTGACATCCCTGCTGCCTCTTTAGAAAGGATCTCTTCATGAACACATCTTTTTTTCTCCTGCTGTTGATAGCTCTGTTTTCTGCCAAAAAATTATTTTCAGGAGATACTCTTGTATAATATTTTGTGATCTTTATCCTGATGAAAAAAAAAATGAGATACACGAACGCTCTCTCATTTGCATTTGATGGGCTTTTGAAACTTGTAGCCTCCCGCTGGATTCATTTGCAGTTCCCCCCAGCAATCAAAACCATAAGCCAAATTCCCTGGGAATTACGACCACTCTGTACTATGCTGTTGCCATAATCTCGTCCTAAACAAGATTAAATTTCATGGGCCATCTGCATGGATTTGCCAGAGCCACAGGGGCTCAAGATAAGCCACTACTCTTCTTATGACACTGATCATTCAAGGAAAACAAAGTAGCTGGAATACTGGTGAGGCTGTGCTGGTTTCCAGCACGTTGGCAGCACTGGCAGTCCCTACAGGGCTCTGTGTCCCACAGTGCTGAAGTGATACTCACACAGAGGAGGCAGAGGGAGAGCAGAAAGAGGATTTCTTCTGTCTGTAATGACTTCTGTAGAGATCCTTGATGGGCCCTCTAGCTGGTATGTGTGTCTAGAACTGGCCTGCCATTTTAATGACTTTTGCTTGTATGCACAGAAGCATAGGTACCTGAGCGTGCAAGGTCTTTTCAACAGCACAGATGCCTAAGTAGAGCTTGGTAAATGGTGAGCTTTATGAAATTGTGAGTGAATATTTGTTTTAATAATGAAAGTGACAGAGGCACTTGGAGTGAATCCATTTTCTTGGTCAGGCTGTAGAAGAGGAGGCTCAGGGCAGACCTTCCAGCTCTGTGCAATTCCCTGAAAGGCAATTGAGGCGAGGTGGAGATCAGCATCTACTTCCAGGTAACGGTGATAGGATGAGAGGCGATTTAAGTTGTGCCAGGGGAGGTTCAGGTTGGATATTAGGAAATATTTCTTCTCAGAAAAAGTGGTGATGCAATGGCACAGGCTGCCCAGGGAGGTGGTAGAGTCACTGTCCTAGGAGGTGTTGAAGAACTGTAGAAATGTTGCACTGAGGATTATGGTTAGTGGGTATTGTGGGGATGAGCTGATGGTTAGACGTAGTGATTTTAGTGTTCTTTTCCAACCTTAATGATTCGATGATATTATGAAAATGTCTGCGGTGCTTATATGTGTTACGTTTCACAGGAGTCTGAATTAGAATTCAAGATGTTCCTAATAAGCAGCTGTCCTTCCAGGGGTATGTGATATTTACTGCTTTAGAGTGAGTTAATGAATTCAGGTTAGTAAATGCTAATATGCATGTGTAACATTCTGATTCTGTTACTAGTTTGTCTAGTGTCGTTTCTGCATTTAGTTTCTGTTACCTGATTTAGAGATGTAAATCCCCGCTTGGGATAGCTGTGGAAAGAATGGAAAGAAGAGCTCACTTTGGATGAGCACAGCTATGCTTTATATGTATAAAGCAGCTGTTCTTTGCAAATGAGATGCTGGATTTCTTGGATACTACCTTCATCTTAGGCAAGATGGAGCTACATTTAATTCCAATGTTCAGAAGTGCCAGAAACCAGAGGTGCCTAGTTTAGCGTTGAAAACAATTCTAAGAAAGATATCTGAAAAAATAAATAGGAAAGACAGAAAGAGGTTTAATAGCACATTTTCTTAAAATCAGCCAGCACCTAAAAGGTTTTGCTCTTAAAATCAGATTTCAAAATACATACATATATGCATATTTTGTACCCTGTATTTTGTAAAGGATAAAGAGCAAAAACATTATTTTTGCTCAGATCACTTATCAAAGGATACAGATATCAGGAATAAGTTATTTAAAAGCAGTCAACTTTGGGGCTGATGAAAGGCAGTGCTACCAAAGAAATGTTCCTCTATATTGATCTAACTGAAATAATGACAAAAAAAGGTGCTCTTTTATTTATAGGTGCTTTAAACTCAAGCAGAACTGTGGGTGCTGTGCAGCAGAAATGGTTTGTGGCGGCAGAGATGTTGGAGCTGCTTCTGATCCTGGCAAAACTAATGCTTAAGTGTACTTGGCCTTCTCCAGGAGCACTCTGGCCGGTAGTCTTAAAGCTCCCATGGTGCTGTACATGGTCTCTGAAGCAGCAGCAGCAGCCCTAAACCAGCATGCCTCAGCAGTCAGATGGGTTCGTCAGGGGACTTTGTAATTAAAGACACAGAAAATGGGCTCACAGTTACATTTTGCATAGCCTGTTGTCCTTTTCCAGAGCTTCACAAGAAAAAGCCAGCACTAGAAAGTAATCATGGCTTTGCAAATTATTTTCTTTATTCTCCTGCTTGTTTAAAATATTCTCTCAAGCAGTTAATAATGTGTATTTGGTTTTGTTTTGACAATTCCAGTTTATAACATTTGAATACCTAAGAGGATGGGTAAAGCTTTCCTTATCACAGTGAGTAATGGAAACATAATAGCGTAAATTAAATGAGACATGAAAAGTTTATTTTTTGTTTTGTGAAACTTCATTTGCAATGGCCGACTTAGTTCATTTTGAATGTTGATAGAATGTCTTATTCAATCTTTGAAAAAAAGGTTGTAGAACTAAGTCCTGTAACCATCTCTGAGAAAAGGCAAATGTATGTAACAACACCATTTGGAGCTGGAACATGAGATAAAAGTGTTCTTTTCTTATGATACACTATGAAAATAAAGTTCTTCAAGATTGCCTTTACAAAGACAGTGAAAATAGATAATACATTGTCTCTGTAACCCCTTGCCCCCCTTGCCCCCCTTGCCCCCCTTGCCCCCCTTGCCCCCCTTGCCCCCCTTGCCCCCCTTGCCCCCCTTGCCCCCCTTGCCCCCCTTGCCCCCCTTGCCCCCCTTGCCCCCCTTGCCCCCCTTGCCCCCCTTGCCCCCCTTGCCCCCCTTGCCCCCCTTGCCCCCCTTGCCCCCCTTGCCCCCCTTGCCCCCCTTGCCCCCCTTGCCCCCCTTGCCCCCCTTGCCCCCCTTGCCCCCCTTGCCCCCCTTGCCCCCCTTGCCCCCCTTGCCCCCCTTGCCCCCCTTGCCCCCCTTGCCCCCCTTGCCCCCCTTGCCCCCCTTGCCCCCCTTGCCCCCCTTGCCCCCCTTGCCCCCCTTGCCCCCCTTGCCCCCCTTGCCCCCCTTGCCCCCCTTGCCCCCCTTGCCCCCCTTGCCCCCCTTGCCCCCCTTGCCCCCCTTGCCCCCCTTGCCCCCCTTGCCCCCCTTGCCCCCCTTGCCCCCCTTGCCCCCCTTGCCCCCCTTGCCCCCCTTGCCCCCCTTGCCCCCCTTGCCCCCCTTGCCCCCCTTGCCCCCCTTGCCCCCCTTGCCCCCCTTGCCCCCCTTGCCCCCCTTGCCCCCCTTGCCCCCCTTGCCCCCCTTGCCCCCCTTGCCCCCCTTGCCCCCCTTGCCCCCCTTGCCCCCCTTGCCCCCCTTGCCCCCCTTGCCCCCCTTGCCCCCCTTGCCCCCCTTGCCCCCCTTGCCCCCCTTGCCCCCCTTGCCCCCCTTGCCCCCCTTGCCCCCCTTGCCCCCCTTGCCCCCCTTGCCCCCCTTGCCCCCCTTGCCCCCCTTGCCCCCCTTGCCCCCCTTGCCCCCCTTGCCCCCCTTGCCCCCCTTGCCCCCCTTGCCCCCCTTGCCCCCCTTGCCCCCCTTGCCCCCCTTGCCCCCCTTGCCCCCCTTGCCCCCCTTGCCCCCCTTGCCCCCCTTGCCCCCCTTGCCCCCCTTGCCCCCCTTGCCCCCCTTGCCCCCCTTGCCCCCCTTGCCCCCCTTGCCCCCCTTGCCCCCCTTGCCCCCCTTGCCCCCCTTGCCCCCCTTGCCCCCCTTGCCCCCCTTGCCCCCCTTGCCCCCCTTGCCCCCCTTGCCCCCCTTGCCCCCCTTGCCCCCCTTGCCCCCCTTGCCCCCCTTGCCCCCCTTGCCCCCCTTGCCCCCCTTGCCCCCCTTGCCCCCCTTGCCCCCCTTGCCCCCCTTGCCCCCCTTGCCCCCCTTGCCCCCCTTGCCCCCCTTGCCCCCCTTGCCCCCCTTGCCCCCCTTGCCCCCCTTGCCCCCCTTGCCCCCCTTGCCCCCCTTGCCCCCCTTGCCCCCCTTGCCCCCCTTGCCCCCCTTGCCCCCCTTGCCCCCCTTGCCCCCCTTGCCCCCCTTGCCCCCCTTGCCCCCCTTGCCCCCCTTGCCCCCCTTGCCCCCCTTGCCCCCCTTGCCCCCCTTGCCCCCCTTGCCCCCCTTGCCCCCCTTGCCCCCCTTGCCCCCCTTGCCCCCCTTGCCCCCCTTGCCCCCCTTGCCCCCCTTGCCCCCCTTGCCCCCCTTGCCCCCCTTGCCCCCCTTGCCCCCCTTGCCCCCCTTGCCCCCCTTGCCCCCCTTGCCCCCCTTGCCCCCCTTGCCCCCCTTGCCCCCCTTGCCCCCCTTGCCCCCCTTGCCCCCCTTGCCCCCCTTTTTTGAAAAAGAAAATTAACACCAACACTTTTCTTTCCTCTCTTTACTTCTTTTTTTTTTTCTCTCATTTCTTCATCCTTTTTTGTTACAGTTAATGAATGTTCTCATTTCTAGGAAGCAATGACATGACTATCACATGGAGTATTGTTATACTGCCTTTCTCAACATCCTGATAATCATACATTTTTTCTCTTCTCCATGCTTCAGTTTCTAAGTGCACTTCTCATTTTCATTATTCTTTCTCTATCATTCATTTTATCTTGCATTTTAATCAAGCCTGTACCCCTGGAAGACCTTACTGTCTTCCACTATCTTGAAACCTGTTCTCATATTCCTTTTCTCAATGCACAATCCAGGCCATTTTTCTCATTGTTGTTCACATAACTCGACTTAACATCCACACTGACTGGCAACATCTACCTTCCCTTGCTTCAACTCTTCGCTACACCCACCTTTTCCCTTGATTTTTGGCCATACAGTATTGATACTTGTTTCTCTTTTTAGTCTATGTGCTCTTAATAGCACACCATTGCTTAGTAGTCACAGGGCAGACACACACAGAGCTCAACTATGCCACCATGATGGCAAGGCTACCATTTGCATGCCACAGTACAAGCAGTGCCAGAGTGCACAGGCCCTCTGGACCCTTTCAGACACACCACAGACAGAATTACAAACACTGTGCTTCACTGGAGTGACACATCCTACTTCGAAGCTAGCATAGTCAATATCCCAGTACAGTGGAGACTCCACACCTTAAGTCAATACTGTAATGAACAAATGATTAACCCTTGCATATCATGATTCAGTGATAACAGCCACAAAAAACAAACTTAAGTCTTCCCTTGAAGTACAAACAGGCTATCTTCCAAGCAACCACTATAGTTGAACCTGCCTCAATTGTAAAAGGAGGATGACTTCTAAATAGACGTTAGGAGCAAATGAGATAGTGACAGGATAGCCATCATCCATCTGTGTGCTCTAAAGCAGTCTAAGGCTGTCTAAGCTCATAACCTTCAAATCCAGAATCCAGTATGTTTCAGTTACCCTTAGCAAGATAACCTATGACCAACCACTGGTTAATGTAACCAAGTTACAGTAGACACATTCCTCTGAAGCACCAACTTGCATCACATTATTATTATCCAACTGCAACTTATATCCTTGATGCAAAGACAGCACATACCAAGCCTATCTGTTAGACAAACTCAAAGCAACTCGCTAAGCTTTTCCAATCCATAAAGGAACACAGACAACTTAAGGCCTAATTTTTCCACAGAAATGAAGCTTTCAGCTAATGTGTACTGAACATGATGCCTGCCCAGTGATCTCAACTTTCAACAGTTGTGATATCAAGAGCTTCTAGCAAGAAGGAGATAAGACCAGCCTATAAAGCATTAAGACAAGTAGCACAGCTCAATTTTAGCTAGAGTTGTTATGCAGACAGCACAGGCAACCAGCAGCAAGAGTTAAAGCTGTTGTGCTGCAAGGGAACGATAGCCTCATCACCATTGCAAGTCTGGTGGGATCCATTTCCTGACTTGAGTGCTACAGCTAAGAGCTGTAGGACAGATAGGCTAAGTAGGAAGGGTAGCTCTATGATAGGCCAAAGCCGAGCTAGTACTGAACTTGGGCACTAAGGTGAAAGAAAGACAAAAAGAAATATTTCTATAATTGCATCAGCAATAAGAGGAAGGTTAGGGAGAATCTCTATCCCTTCTTGGACACAGAGGGGAACAAGGATGAAGATAAGGCTGAGGTACTAAATGCCTGCTCTGCCTGAGTCTTTAAAAGGCAGGCTGTGTGCCTGAGGAACAACTAGTCTTACTAGTGCTGGAAGATAGGGATGGAGAACAGAATAGGCCCTGCATAATCCATGATGAGATAGTTTTGGAGCTGCTCCAAAAGCTGCACTCTCACAAATCCATGGGGCCAGATGAATTGCACCCAGAGGTGCTGAGGGAGTTGGTGGATGTGGTTGCCAAGCCACTCTCAGTCATCCTTCAATAGTCCTGGCTAACCAAGTATGTCCTAGTGGACTGGCAAATGTGATGCCCATCTTCTAAAATGGTCCAAAAAAAATGCTCCTAGTCTCACCTCAATGTCAGGGAAGGTTTGGAAATAGACAACCTCAAAAGCCATCTCAGATCAATTAAAGGTCAACCAGGGCATCAGGCCCAGTCAGCATGGGTTCATGAATGGCAGATCCTGCTTTACAAACCTGATTTCCTTCTATGACTGGGTGACCCACTTAGCAGTGGAAGACAAGGCTGTTGCTGTTGTCTACCTGGAGTTCAGTAGAGCATTTGATGCTGCTCCCCACTACAACCTTGTGGAGAAGCTGGCTGCCTACAGTTCAGATGGACATAAGCACTACTGGGTGAAACAGTGGCTGGGTGGCCAGGACCAAAGAGTTGTGGTCAGTGGAGTTAAGTCCAGTTGGCAGCCAGTCACCAGTGGTGTCCCCCAAGGGTCAGTACTGGGGCTGCTCCTATTTGACATCGTAATGATCTTAACAAGGAGATTGAGTGCACCCTCAGTAAGTTTACAGATAACACCAAGTTAGAAGGGAGTGTCAATCCCCTAGAGGATAGAAAGACACTACAGAAGGACCTAGATAGACTGGACTGATGGGCCTAGGTAGAACTATACAAGTTCCAATAGGGCCAACTGTCAGGTCCTGCATTTGGGTCACAACAACCCCAGGCAACCCTACGTGCTCAGGGAGGAACAGCAGGAAAGTTGCCTGACAGAAGGGGACCTTGGTGTACTGATGGACAGTCAGCTGAATATGAGCCAACAGCATGTTCAAGTGGCCAAGAAGGCCAACAGCATCTTGGCTTGAATCAAGAATGGTGTGGTAAGCAGCACTAGTGACATAGTCTTACTGTTGTCACTTGCTCGAGCAGGAGGTCATCTTCTTTTGATAGAAAAGACATTGGATGACACCGGCTGGGAGGAAACCAAGTTGATCAGCCCCTCCAGTAGGCTGTTCTGGGAATTCTGGTCCCCATTGGATGTATCTGTTACCGCCGTGGATCCATCAGCATTAGGCACGGTTGACAGTTTGTCTATTATTCTTCTTGTTTGTTTTCCATTCTGTTCAGCTTTTCAGCTATTTTTGCGACGCTGAAACACAAGCTCGTAGAGGGCTTAAATGTAACTCAAAGTCTTGAAGTTTATTAATCAGTTCGTTTATGAGGGGTCTTCTTTCCCCTCTGCCATACATTGCTGCAAATGTACTGGCGTACCTTTCTGGTGCAGTCTTTGTGAATGTATTTGGTGTACACCTGACTCTCAGGGTCATGCTCTTGATCCGGCTCATCAGGAATGAAATCGGGGCTATGTAGCGTTTCCACCACAGCATATTCTCTCAAATAACGGATGCCTTTTTCTATATCAGTCCATTTCTTTTTCTCAGGAATCAGGTCGTCTTTGAAGGGGTATCTTTCTTTTACAGCTAACAACATCCTCTTCCAGAGGGTGAAGGCCTGATTCTGGCATGTACTAATACCTCGGTCAATGGCTGAGCAATGCCACCCAGCTGGCGAGCTTCTCTACTATCTAGCCACACACTGTTGGCTCCCAACAATGAAGTAACCAAGTGGCAATAGGCTCGTTTGGGTGATGTGAAAAGTCTTTTCTCAGACTAAGAATTTCATTCATTTTCAGAAATCGATCAACAATGGTAACAATGTCTTGCTCACCTCTTACATTTTCAGGACTTCTTGTTGCCCTTATAGGCGTTGCTGACCATGGTCTTACTGAGGGTCCTTCCCCTGGACTCGGAGCCACTCCTCTGGACATCTTTGCTCCTCTTTCTTCTCTTCTAACTGAGTTGAGATTCATTTCATTTTCCATCCTCTCACAGGGGCAACTGATATCAATTGTGGTGCCTCCTGTGGTTGATCAGGTTGGTCAGTTCCAATGCTCTCACCCTCAAGCTCAGCTTGGAGTCTGTCTTGTTCAGTCATGAGAGTATTTAGTTCAGATTGAAGGGTGTCTCGCTCAGTTTGGACAGTGTCCTGTTCAGATTGGAGAGTGTTGAGTTTGGATTGCAGGGAGTCTCTCTCAATTTGAAGGGCATCACGTTGAGATTGGAGATTCCTTCTCTCAGCTCAAAGATTCTCCCTTTTGGCTTGGAGACGTTCTTTCTCAGCTCAGAGACACTCTTGCCAGGTTTTGAGATTCTCTCTCCTGGCTAGGAGACTCTCTTTCTCAACCTGGAGATTCTCTGTCTCGCCTTGGAGACTCTCTCTTTCAACTTAAAGACTCTCTCACTCAGCTTGGAGATTCTCCCTCTCTGCTCAGAGTCTCTCCTGCAAACTCTCCCTTTCTGGGATACTATTGAATAAGGCCCGATAAGCATTAGCTAGGCCCCAAATCATTTGTGCCTCCTCAGATCTGCCTGCGCCACAACATTCCTGTCTCAAGTATGCATTTAAGCTCTCAGGGTCTTTCAGGTGTTCAGGAGTGAAGTTCCATGACACCGAAGATGTCCATCTCTCTAAAGTCTCTCCCAAGCCTCTCCACACTCCCTCCCTGCCACTCAGTGTTCTCTGGTTCTGGGGAAGACTTCCTCAAAATATGACAAATACAAATACTGAGTGAAATGATGAGAAGAACATTCAGGGATATTAACAACATGATCAGGTGAGCATTCAAAAACTGCATAAAGGATTTAAAGGAGAGACTGGGAGCCTGCTTAAAAATCCCAAGTTCTGTAAAATTGCAGCTCCCTCTGCAAACAGGTTTAAAAGAGAAAGCAGAATCATTTTCTTCCTCTTTCTTTACAAGATAGCAGTGCTCAAAGTTTACAAATATCCCAGAATATTGGCAGTCCACCTAGACTTTCAAGGTCAAGTTTTCAGTGAGCACCTGTGAAAAAGATAAACTTTCCCAACGAAACTCTCCAAGAGCAGAGAGATTCTTTCTAAAGAACTAAAAAGCAGCTTTCGCCCGCATTCTCCACCAAAAATGTCAATGGTTTACAGGCTGGTTCGGCCCAGTTCCATGACTAGCGGGGTGGAGGGATCTGCAGATCCGCACCTCCGGAAAAAGGGAACAGGGGACCCCAAAATAATTAAAAACAGTGGCAATGATCCGAGGAGAAACAAACTATTTTACTAAATATATTATCAGAATGCAAGATAACACTATAATATAATTAAAATTGAAGCTAATAAATCAAATATAATGACAGAGAGAATGTCTGAAAGGTGGATAGGCCTCAACACAATGTGGAGGGCTGAGGTGAGATGCGCAGTCCAGTTGAGCAGCAGGGAGAAAAGGGAAGAGAGCCGACAAAGAGCAGGCAGAAAAAAGCACATCAGGTGACCTTGCCAGGAGTTGTATCTCAAGACTCTCTGTGACCGCAAAGTCCCCTGGGGAATGTAGTTGTTCTTCTCTTCCAGGCAGGCACCCAGAGCTTGAGCACCAACAGTTAAACTCCCACTGCCCCACATGATGTTATGATGTGGAATACTGAAAACCAAAAATCACAAAACCGTGACAACTAGGAAAGTAGCCTTGCCCCTATTCTTGGCACTGGTGAAAGCGCTGTGTTCAGTTTTGGGCACCTCAATACAGAAGGGACATTGAGTTGGAACAGATCCAAAGAAGGGCAACAAAGCTTGTGTAAGGCTTGGAATATATACCCTACAAAGAGAGACTGAAAGAACTGGGGCTGTTTAGTCTGGGGAAAAGGAGGCTGAGGGGAGAGACCTTACTGCTCTCCTCAAAGACTGAAAGGTCACTGCAGCAAGAGCAGGGTTGGTCACTTCTCACTGGTGACAGGATGAGGCTTTGAGTTGCACCAGCAGAGATTTAGATTAGATACCAGGAGAAACTTATCTACAGGAAGAGTGGTTAAGCACTGGAATAGACTCCCTAGGAAGGTGCTTGAGACACCATCCCCAGATGTAATATCACTTATTGCTTACTCATCTGTGAGTCATAGGTGCAAGCATAATTCCAATACATAGATTATTCTCAGGGGCAGAAGTGCTCATCTCCCATGGACTTACCTCCTCAGTACTGTCCTGCCTACCTAATATCAACTGTGAAAGAACAAATGGGCAAATCCTCATTCTACCACTCGATCACATGATGATTACTAGCTAACAAGCATAGTTGGACCTCAATCAATGTACCTAGTGTCAGAACTGAGATCAGTGGAACAAGACAGTTGATACTAACAATTATTTTAACTGGAGTCACAACCATCTTTACTGTCTCTTACACCATGCCTACTATTAATAACTCAGTGAGCCACCTCACCAACCCCCCATCACACCTACTCAAAACTCAAGCGAGAACAAGAGAATGCCTTATAATTCTACACATCATTCCTATACCAGCCTTAATTCTTAAACCAGAACCAATATACATAAGTCCTTTATGATTAAAAAAAGTTAAACATCCTTACCTTTTTAGAAGTGGTCCAAACAAGCAAGTCATAGTAATTCCTGCATCTGAGCCTCAGTCCCTTTAATTTTGAAAAGGAGAAAGTAGTTCATTGCTCTAGGAATCACTCATCTTGGTGCAACTCAAGTAAAAGTAATGGAAACAACCCTCTTAGCCCCATGTAGTGATTGGACAGATTAATACAGTGGGAAATGCATTATAGCAGAGGTGTGATGACACAAGGACCAGCACAATAGAAAGGTACAATAAAGAAGATTGCTCACATGGTAGAGAAGATTCCAGGTTCACAGGGGAAAGATCCACCAAAGAGGAATCTTCAGAAAAAGATCCTTCTCAGTAGTGGTCAACCCCTAAGTGAGGTTGAAAAGAGTTGCAGTCAGGCTCCAGCCCTTTTTATCATGCAGGTGAATTGCCTTCACCTGTGCTTTCAGGGCTGACCAGGTCTTCTTCCCAGGTGCTCAGTGTTTCAGGCCATGAATGCATAGTCCCAAACAACTCAATTATAACTCAATTATAGCGTCCCCACTACTAAAAGTGGTAAGAACATCCCAGTAACTATTATATAGTTGTTAGAACTGCCTTCCTATTCAGCTTATCCTCAACAATCACCTTCAATGTTCAGAAACCAGAACCATTACCCCTACTGAGAAAGGAAGTTTGTTATCAACTTCAAAATTTAGGATCATTTACTTTATCAGTCTTAACATATATATTAAAAAGTAACATTAGTCTTGTAAACAAAAGATTAAAGACCACACCTTTCTGAGACTACCCTTCAGGAAGAGAATACTTAAACCTTTACCTGCAGCTCCCTGGTGATCTGTTGTTACAAACATATTGACTTGTTTGAGTTGTTGATCCACCCCCCAGGCAACTCCCACATGAACTCCAGTATTGCAAGGTTGTTAGTTACCACACAGCTACTAGGGACAGCTTCACCCTGGAAAAATAAAGCACATTAACCCTACTGAATTTTAACTCCATAAGAGACATCCTCTCACTAGAAACAGTAGCCACCTCAGTCTTCTAAAGCACTAGAAAAACACTGAAGAAAAAAAGAAGTAATTTAAACAAAACACAGTAAAGGAAAGCCTAACACAAACTTCATCACCCAACAACCTTTGTAAGCTCCAGAGAGCAGGCTAGCTCTAAAAAGCATAAGGTAACAAAAGCTACAAATATACCCTCCCAAAACACTATAAATAACAGAAAATACATAAAAGATGTTGCTCCCTCCCTCCCCCTAAACAACCACCCACACAAACCCAACTACAACATACCAGATACTTGTAAGATTAGAAGCACTATCTGTTCTCAGAGGTGACTACTCACCACAGACTCCTTACTTCCTTCTACCTCCACAAACCTCACTGAGTGCTGCCTCCTCACCCCTAACCTGCCTTTTTATACTGCCTCCAATCACAGCTTGCCCAATGAGGCAATCAGCCATATCCAATAAAAAGTGGGAGAGCCTCTCTTACTCCTATTTACTCAAGAAGCTGGTGGTGATTGTGCTATAGTTATAGGTTTTTCTTCAGGGAAGAAGATGGTAAAGTATAACCAGGTAAGCAGCAAGTGCTGGGGAGTTTTCCCTTGGACTGCTCTTCCTTGGTGTGGTGTTTGCAGTATGGGAGAGATGTTGACCTGTTGGGGCACATCTAGAGGAGGGATACAGAAACAATCCCAGGGATAGAACATCTCCCTGTAAGGATAGGCTGAGAGTTGGGGCTGTTGAGCCCACAGAGGAGAAGGCTCAAGGAAGATCTGGGAGTGGCCTTTCAGTATCTAAAGGGGGGCTGTAAGAAGGAAGGGGACAGACTCTTGAGCAGGGTCTGTAGTGGTTAAGGACAAGGGGAAATGATTTCAAATTAAAAATGACAAACTTAGATTGTCTAGAAGGAAAAAGATTTTTACAATAAGAGTGTGAGGCACTGGTAGAATTTGCCTAGAGGGGTGGTGAATGCCCTGTTTTTAGTAGCATTCCTGGTCAGATTTGCTACTCTCCTCCAGCTGTGGAGCCTGCTAGCCAGATGTGCAACCTGGCAAGTGCTTGTTTACGTGTCCTTATGGTTTCCCAGATAGTGCAGGACTGAGAGGCTAGCCAAGGGATTCTATTTCTCACAGTGCAGAAAAGCCAAAGCTATCAGATTAAAAAAAAAAAAAAAGAAACATTTCAGATTATTAATCTTTGTAAGAAAGCAGAAGAAATCCTTTAGGGAGCAGAGACCTATTTCAGTGATCATTTGCTCCATCTTGACTGTTTCTCAGAGCGCTATGAGCATTGTTAGCAGTTCTAATTCAAATCTGAGAGTCATGAGATTCACAAGATGCTAACCTGTAATGTATTGAAACTTGTGAATACCGCACTTGACAAGAAATGCCCCTTTTACTGGATTAGAGACTACAGGCTTGGGAGGTGTGCTGCTCAATGAGGTGTAAATAGGATCAGCTGTAAATGATTTTCACCCTCTTCAAGTAGGCACCCAAAGAATGATATTGCTTTAATTCCACTTATAGATAGAATATGTTTCATTTCAGATTTATAGCATTTCCTGAAATATTTTACTTTGGAACAATTTGAAAGGTTATGATCTTTTCTCATTCTTTTTGGCTGGCTGGTTGCTATTTCCATATGGCTCCAGCATCTCGTGTTCAGTCTGTGCTATATACCCATTATGCTGTATTTGCATGCTTCCCAGTCTGTTCATCCTCCTGCATAAAATACAACAGCTGCATGTATAGGCCTTCGTTAACATTTTGATGGGCTGTGATATGATGTTCTTTAGCATCAAAACTTTTTCTGTCTCAAATTCCTGATTACTGCAGTTACGCAGTTGTAATAGTTATGTCTGGTATTTTTTGTGACAGTATTTAAGCACAAAGTGAATCTCAAGCAGGCTTAGGTAGATGAAAAACTTGATTTCAATTTTTTTTTGTGCTAAAATATATGCATCAAGTGTCAATTCTCAGCAACGAGATGCTAACCTGTATAGCTTTCTGCTCTGGCTCGGGAGGGCCGTTCTGATGTATCACCTATTATTTCCAACCCTCATTCATCAGAAATCAGTTGTGAAAAGGAATGCAGGTGCCTGTCCCAAACAACACAAGTGGATTCCTGAATTATCTTCCTGGATTTAAAAATGATATCAGAAGTTAGGTGTTCAATAAGAGGAAGATACAGCTACAGTAGTAAACCAGGAAGCCATGCAGTCCCTAGGGTACTGCTTGTGAGGTGAGGTGCAAGTCAAAATTATAACCTCAGCTTTTCTCTGAGTGTTCCTCAATACTTAATCCTAAATTTAAACATTGATTTCTCTGAATGATTAAAAAAAAAAAGGCAGTTTGCGTGTCTGAGAAAAAAATATTACCAAAGCAGAACGATGGGATCTGTTGCTCCTTATGACATTTCTGGAACTGGAATATTTCACGTGCAGCTCAGTAGTGTATGGCCTTTCAATTCTAACCCTGCAGGTGGGGAACACTGCTTTGTAAATTCATTCAGTTATTCTTAGAACAGAATATATCCCTTTAGGAACAATTTTAATAAAACTGAAATCTTTTTTTTTTTTCCTTTTTAGCTGATAGCACTTCATTCCCCTATGGTACAAAAGTCTCTTGTTCCTAGTTCTCACACTCCAGAAGATCATCATTAAAATGCAGCACATCATCCTCTAAATCTGTAATTGAAAGAACTTTTGATACTCTGGTAGGCAACGAAATCTGAGGAGAACTGGCAAAATATGGAGGGGAAAATATAAAAGGTTGGTCTGTTTTCTGCATAATGGTTAAGCCAAGATAAAAAAAAAAAGTGGTACTAAGTGAGTGCACTAATGATGACTAGTTTGAGACCTGTGCTTTGTATGAGGCCAGCTATGTACAGGTAGTGACAAGTCAAGTAACTTTGGGCAAGAGCAATCCTGAACAAATCAAGTTTAAATGACAACTCATTTCTTTTTTTGGAGTCACATTTCAAATGATAGAGTTAAGAACTACATTTAGTGAGATGCAGAGACTCATCTCTGTTCTTTAATATGTGTTTTGATGTATTGAATGAAAACAAGTGCTTGACAGACTATGACAGTGACAGTGCTAAGATTGGAAGCGGTCTAGAAGAGAGCCTGTAGTTGTTCTCACTTATTTCATTTCAGTGGAGGATGTTCTTTCCATTGCTCTTTTCCCATTTGGTGAGCCGGTCAATATTTAATGATTAAGGTGATTGATTTTATATACAGAAAAAAAAGCATATTGGGATTTAAACTTTACTTTCTGTCTTTGCTAAATGATAAGTGACTTTCTATCGTCACATTAAAGTCTATATTCCCAGCAGAGTCACTTGCTGACGTTATGCCTATTGCAGCACCTCTCAGAGTTGAGCATAGAAAAAAGTTCCAAGTGGCTGTGTGCTCTCGATAGTGCATAAGAGGAACTAAACTCTTCAGCATGGGATCCACAGCCAATAAGGTGAACTAGCCATGATGCAGTGTGCAAGATGAGAGAAGACCTTGTGTATTCTTATCAATGACAGGGGCTTGAAAGTCAGTCTCCTGGAAGAGTGGCTTGATTTACAGCACTGTAAGGAGATATAAGTAAGGCCATTTGTGTCACTACAATGCCAGCCCATATATTCAAGTGTCAAGGATGTCTCCATGTTGTCCTCCTATTCCTCTGGAGCCCTGCTGGATTTACATGTAGGAAGACCATTTTTGTCTCTGTAGAAAACTAATTACCAGAATAAAAAGAAGGGTTTTGCTGATTTTCTGTGAAGATATTTGAAAAATTATTCAGTGAGGCTTCAGTGAAATGGTTTTGGTTTGGTGGAACCTCAGGAAATCCACTTCTGAAATGAAACATTGAACAAAAGCACTTATAGAGTCCTTAACATGCATATTTAACATGCATATTTTGAGTGACTGTGTTATGGCAGCTTGCTTAAATTATGACAAAGAAACTTTCTAAATTTATTTTAAAATAGTAGCAAACCATTTTGGATCTTGAACAAAGCCTACAAGAAATCTTTCCAAAATGCTGCCAGTACTCTGCAGTGTTCCTGTGAGCTACTTAATGAAATATTACTTACTCTTTTGATTAACTTTGAGTTTCTTCTGTTATTCCATCACACGCCTTCCTGGTACTTTTTGTCCCATCTATACAATGTGTTTATTTACATGGATATATGATAGGAATAGGCATTCGGATATGCAAAGAAAACTAAAACTTGCTGAGGATGGTTATTAGTGTGTTTATAGCCAGCAAGAGTGACATCTTATCCCGTGCAATTGTTGGAATCCATTGAAATCCTGCCATGTTTACACTTCGTGTTATTCGGGGGCCAGGCAAGTCAGTTAGCTTTGGCTAATAACATCAGAGCCATTCATCAGTGTACAGGCAGTCATCTTCAGCTCTGCAAAGGAAAAGATTTTGTTCCACATTCACAAGCTGCATGAAAAGAACATCACTGCGGTTTCCTGTTATCCAGCAGATGCAGATTGTATTGTTGGTGTCTGGCAGTGGCTGGTTAGGAGCGGGCTGTCCATCTTTTCTTCATGGCATTTATTAAGAGTTTTGTCAGACTGCATTGTGCTATGGCCACGTAATACTGATCCATTCTGAATTTCCTACTGCAAGTCACAGATATAACAAAGAAAGGAAAATATTCTAATGAAATGTGGCATATTAATTTCCAAGCTGTGAAATGATATAATCCCAGCAAATTTATATTTCTAATTTGAGGATCCTGAGGAAGAAAAGAAAGAGCCAGTTCTCAAAAATGTCTGTTCACTTAGCACGTCGCTTCTGACTTTTTCTCCTCCTTCTTGTCTGTAGAAGCAAAGTCATTGTTTAGAAACTAGAATTTCTGGATTAGTTTGTGCATTTTTACAAGAAATGTCCCAGAAATTTTTTATGTACTGGGCAAAAGAGATGATAGATGTAGAGAAGTAGATATGTTCTATCTGACAAAAAGCCTTGAAGAAAAAAAAAAATGTGAATAATTCATGGCTTTTTTTCATCTTTAACTGATGGGTGATGGTGATAAATAAGTTCAATTTAATTTTCTTGAGAAACTCAAACACCTCAGATTACAAATCCATTTTAAACAGGATGCACCTGAATCTTTATTTGCAGTACTGCCAGTGAGCTCTCGGCAGACACCAGGTTTATCCCAATATGTATGATACATAGCCACGAGAAAGGAGATGGTTATGTCCCATTTCAGAGTATGGAGACGGTGAAAACAAAGGATATTACTGTGAATAAACGTAACTTTTCCTCTCTGTGTCCTGAAGACATGCAATATGCCAGAAGCCTGCAGCATTATGCTGGGCATAAGGTCTCAGTTCTCCACGTTATGTAGATCAAAGCAGGGATGTACCAGAAAGAGAAGGCTGCTTTCATCTTTACAGTGTGAGCTGTGCAATTGTCCCAGGCCTTTTTACATCCACTCTGTACAATTTTTTCTGACACGAGGCCAAACTAAGAAGGTTTCTGAAGCACTGTGAAAAAACCCCTCTCTCGTTTAAAAAATGAAACAACAGCATCAACAACAAACTACATGCAAATAGAATTAACTATTTTTCCTCTTGATTTTCCCCTTGGCTGAGCTGGTTATCACTGTACTGCATGGCAGACTTTTATCAGACAATGCAATTTCCATACCTCTGAAGTTTGCCATTCGTTATTGGTTTGCAGTGGGTTATTACAATACAAATGCAAGTATTCAACGAAAGCAGCAACTTCATCCGAAAGGATGAAAGGAGATGTTACAGTTAAACAGTGTTTCTCACTGACAAATCAAATTATTCAGATTACATATTTATAACCATTGTGACTTAATGCTTTCCAAGAACCAGTGTGAATCGAGACATAATTACATACAAAGCTTCTGGGCAGCTATAACTATATTTAGTTGCTAAGTGTAAACCCATAAAAGAAAAACATCTTTGCAGTTTGAGTTGATTATAAGACCGCAAACATGTTCTGAAAGCTGCTCAGAATGATTCTTCTTTTCCTAGGTGTTAGATGTGAATTGTAATCTAGGCATTAAAAACAGTCTATTGTTTGTGGCAACGAAAGCATACTGTCGGCATACTGAGGTTTGCTTGTCAGAAAAGAGCACAGGAGAAAGAATTCCTGTGATACACCATAAAGAAATACATACAAAATTCCCACTCAACATGCCAAAAAAGATTGTTAATGTAGCAACTTACATTGCTTAACACGTTGGTGTTAAATGGCGCTGAAGTTGTTCTTCTTTCTCCCCTGAAACATGAAGTCTCCAATATTCAATTAAGATATTGGATAAATCTTTACTGCTTTACAAAAGTTAATCGTTTTGTCCCCATTTTTCCCCATTTCAACTTCAGTCTTACCTTCTTATTTGTTTCAAATTAAATCAGAAGAAAATGGAGGTTTTAAAAAATCAACTCATTAATAAGCCCCCTTTTTTTAGCATAGTGGACAAACGGCATTCTTTCCATAACACATTTCAAATAGTATTGACAGTATTTCAGTACAGAAGAAAACTTGGGAAATAATAGTATCTATCAAATGATTCTCAGTCAAAAATGAGGAAGGTTGGAAAGAGAATCACGCTGAGAGGAAAAACTAATAAACACTAAATCACATACATCCAGAAATGTGACAAGTTTATACTTTCACTTTTGCCAAGGCTTGATTTATAATGCAAGAACTGCCACTCAATCACATGATAAAGGTAAGTGCATCTATATATAAAAATACATATCTATATCTATCGATCTTTCTATCAGTGGATATGAGATCATAGCCTGCTTCACGGCTGTTATCAAAAGAAATCCAGAAGTTGGACCACAGTATATATTAATCATTCATCCTCAGGTACAGATCAATATGTTGTGAAACACTTTCATCTTTTCCTTAGAAATAATGTTAAGATATCTCTCAGTCTACTGATGTCTGCAAAATTTCCTAAGATACTAGTAAAAATTAGTCTTGGTCCATTTTGATTTCAGTGCGTGATGGACAATATAATAACATTATCCACTGTCAACACAGTATGAAGTGTTTGCTTATTAATTATGTATGGGAACACGACAGCTGTGAAAGCAGTGATAAAGCTCCAGCAGCCCAAGACTGATGTGCAGGAGCACATGGTGCTCCCAAGGATAGGCTACATCTTGATTACTATGTTTGTAACTCCAATGAGGAGTCTGGAAATTGTGAAACAATTAATAAATGTGGGTTGAATCTTGAAACTTTACAATTCAAGTTACCTTCTTTTTCCCCACAGGTACTGATCAAGAAAAATCCATGAGCACTGAAAGAGCTCCATATGTGACACTGTTTACTGGTGCTGATAATGTCACGTGGAACCAGAGCTATTTGGCATGCCTGAAACTCAAATCCATGGTACTGATTACCCTCAGATTCTTCAGCAGACCTGCACCCTCATGGCCTCTTTACATATATATATATATATATTTTTTTTTAAACATTTAACAGGCATGAAAGTTGAAGAAGCAGCAGACAGGAAACAGCAAAAAAACCTGTGAAATGCATAGTTTTGAAAAGTTGCGCCATATATTTTCTCAGAATCAAGGCATTATGTCAGATCAAAATGAGAATGAACCCATTTCTATTCTCTGTTATCCTCCTGGACAGAAGGTGTCTCTACCTTGTCAGTTTTAGTGTGCCACCTCTCTCCAGGCATGACCCTCCCAGCACCCTGTACCCATTACTTCAGATAAAAGCCCATTTCCAGACTTCTTTTTACACTTTCTACCTACCTTGGAGAGGATGCTTTCCCCAGCATTGCCTTGCAATGAGAAGGTCACTCAATTTCTGTGGAGCATCTTCTTGAAATCTCCAGCATCACAGCTCAGCCCAGCAGGAGGGTCAGGTTCCTCTTTGGAATTCTCCTATGCTGAGAAGCTAGAGAAGAAGCCTTTAGCTAGGAAAGCTGATCAATGGTACAGCTTTTCCCTTTTTTGCACTGTGACTTTTTAATCTGCTCTGCATAGTACCGTGCAGCCCCTGGACCTGGCAATGCCTAAGGACTCTAAATAATTCGGTAATACAAATATCAAGAATACACATAATAAATTTAACCCAGCCAGAAATAAATGCACAGAAGTGGGCAGGTAGAAGGAAGGGAAGAGCTCATAAGATTTTCACATCTGTGGAAGTCATTCCAAAATGTCTTGCTTTAATGATTCACTCTGTATGACATACTACGCATTAGAGTAGCAACTAATCCAGTATGGATGGGTTTCATGACAAATTCAGATTGAACCATTAACTATTTTTCTATTAAAAATTATTACTGTAAATACTTCACAGTCAGAAGACTCTTTGATTTCTTAATCTTGTTACAAGTGCACTCATAGGAAAGTCCTCTCTTGGTAATAAGTATTGATTTCAAAGCTCCATTTGCAAGAAACTGGATCCAAAATGTACCAAAAGTGCCATATTTTCTAGAGATAATGGAGAATGTTCTTCGACTAAAATTATTTTTTTGCTGCTCTGTCATTACTCCCTTTTATATGTGCCCCACGGCACCTATTGTCAAACAAATATGGCCATTCACTTTCCTTGCTTAATTGTAAATTTGTAAATGAGATAATTTATTTTTATTACTGATCAATCAAGGAGATTTATAGTGTGTATTCCCCTATCACTAAGCACACTTACCCTCGAAGGTAAAATAACTTGAAGTGAGTATAAAAATTGAATTAAATCAATATGTTTTTATTCTCCTCCAGCTCTTTTCCCACCATTGTACAATTAAAATTCTATGAGGAATGTAATATTGAAGAAATAAATCTTACAGTGCTTAATCAGACTAGATTCAAAGAAATAAATCATGAAGAAAACAGTGAAGCATCTTTCAGTGAATCCATAAAGGAAGTGTTGAATCTTCAGATGAATGGATGATTCGGTAAAAATGTTTTTCTTATTTTAATGCATCAAATTATGACCGGTTTCCTTTCACATCAGCCAGGTCAGTAATGAAGTATGCAAACTGGTGTACTCAGTACACCTTAAATGCAGTCAGTTGTGCATATGGTTAAATTCCTTCTATAGCCAATCCACAGAACTCACAGCCCACTTATTGATTACTTTCTACCTTGCCAGTATGGCTGTCAGTCATGTATTCACACAATGCAGCACACCTCTAAAGTCTAATCTAAGCACAATTTACAACTGCTGGAGATCTGCCTCTGAATACAGCGTTATTTGCTCTTCCTGTTTCACTACATGGGTGCAGGCTGTCACTATCTCCATAGGCTGCTCAGGAAAGCTGATGACCAGGAGGGAAAAGAAATACCTGATCTCATGTGTTCACTATGCTCCTGGGAGCACTTGTGAGACACATTCAAGTCACAGAGAGAAAGTGGTATTGATAGCAGTGACACAGAATGATAACTTACAGGTTCTTTAGGCTCCTGCCCAGAAAAGCACTTAAGCCTCCTTCACCCTGTACATACCTGAGTTCATTGGATTCTCCTTCGGGTTTGTACTGAAATCCTCTCTTCACTGAGACTGTAATCATTAGTTATTGCAAAGCAGATGAACAGTAAACATGAAAAGAGGAACCTGGATCAGGGAGACTTCTGCAGACTGATTACAGCGTTCCTGTTTCTATCCTTTGGCAGGACTAGAAGACTGAGGAAACTATGGGTCTGCTGTTGTGCTTCTATAATAAAAGTAATACAGTGTGAGTGACACTGTAGAAGTCAAAAGCAGCAAACACGGTATCTGCATTTAGGAAGAAGGATGAGTAAAGAATCATAGAATCATTAAGGCTCAGGTCATCACTCAGATCGTCTAGTCCAACCATCAACCCACCACCATCACATCACTAAATCATGTCACTCAGTGTGATATTACACTTTTCTTGAACGCCTGCAGGGACGGTGACTCCACCACCTCCCTGGGCAGCCTGTTCCAATGCTTCACCATCCCTTCTGAGAAGAAATGTTTCTCAGTATCCAACCTGAACCTCCCCTGGCTAAGCCTAAAGCCATTACTTCTTGTTCTCTAGTTACCTGGGAGAAGAGGCCAATCCTCACAGTTGTGTTTGTCCTTGGTCTATTAGTCTGACTTTGATCCATGAGTCTGCAAGAATAATTAAAAACATGAAGGTAAATGGCAAATAGAAGAAAGGGCAAAAGAACTGGATGGAAAGAGATACAGTCAAATGATCTTAAATCTGTTTTTGTTACGTTAATTGAAGGAAATGCAGTAACTCATCCGTATCTGAATTTCATGGAGCATTTTATGTGAACCTACATGATGGTTTAAAATAACACGCTGGAGAATATGGAAATTAGCTAAAAAATAAAAGGAATATGAAGAATAGCAAAAGATGAGGCAACAAAGGGAAAGCATCAGATGAAAGGAATGGTTGAAACTGAGCTTGCCAAGGACTGTTTTCATGATGACCTAGTTATAACATGTATTATATTTTTATTAATCTGTATTTACTCCATCAGCACAAAATAAGAGTACATCTGCGATTTGCTGATGACACAAAGGTGGGAGGCACTGTCAGTACTGATTACAATCACTGTGCTAAACTGACCGTGTAAAAATTACACAGCCTTGAGGAATGAGATTATAGATTTGGGGAATAAAGTAGAAGTCAGGCAGGTGGTGATCAACAGTACATGCTTCTGCTGCAAAATGAGACTTTATCAGTTAGAAATGACAAAGTGATAAAGATCTATGAACACTAGCTCGAGGAAGGGCTGCTGTATTAGCGGATTATAGGGTGACGCTGAGCCTCAACTTCATCAGCCATGAAAATGTCACCTTTTAGGAGATAAAGTGACAGAGAACATGGGTGGTATGTCCCATCACCTGCAACTCAGTTTGTTTAAAGGCGAGTTTACAAGGGACATAACAGAGATATTAGAATGATTTGAGGAATGAAGAACTCATCTGAAAATGGAAGGCAGAAGGGCCTCCCTCTACTCTCCCACAGGTTTAGCTTAGCAAAACAGGAAGGTATAAAGAAGGTATGAATATTGCCTGTAAAAACAGCTGACATAAACATTAAAAAAATAAAATAAATGCAAACACTAGTTAACATTAAAAAGAAAAATAGTAGATTTAACAAGTTAAAATTCTCTCTCTTACTTTTTTTTAAAACTGGAAATTAGTAAAAATAAAAACACCTATCAAAGCAGAAAGACACTTTAATGGCCTTACTGTTGGAGGAAAAATAAAACACCACTGTAAAGTACAAAAGAGACTGATAGAGTTGTTTACAAAGAGGATTATATCACATGGTTGTCTGGATTTAGGGATTTGAGGAGCTTGCGTTCACTCTGCACATCTCAAGAAAGTGCTGTGAAATGAACATACTACAATCCACCTGCTGACCAAATCACTGAGTTTGTCCCAAGACTGAAAAGCCATTAAAAAAAAAAAGATCTCATCACATGTGAAACATCCCAGAAAAGTGCAGAGAAGATTGCTGCTATCTGAAGAATGATGAGAGTTATTATTTGTTTAATTATTCATGAGCAAACTTCAAAATATTAATTTATTTTCTAGGACAAACCAGTGGTTTTGTTTAGAAAAGTTTTTGTTTGTTTGTTTGTTTAATGCAACAAAAGGGAAACACAGAGGATAGCTTTTCAGTTGCTTTGTTATAGGAGTTTGATTGCTTATTTATGGCTAGGTTTAGAAGGCAACGGCTGTTCAGTACCATATTTCAGGAATAAGTGTATAACACTACAACTTTGATCTCAGTAATCAAATACAATCATGACTTACATTACACAGTTTGCTATTATTGGCATAAATATTAAAGATCCATGTAAACATAAATAATTCACACTGTACACAAGTAGGCACCATCAGCAGCTGGGATGCTTTGTTTCAATACTTATGGTCATATGCTTGATCCCTGCATTCCTATTTCTACTGTTGCAGATTCACCTGATTTATAGGAATTATGTTTATACACACAATGTGGCATTGCCCAGCAATTTACAGCTGAGAGGTGGCTGTAAGGCCAGGATTTAAACGCTAGTACTGTAGAAATGTCTTGCCTGTATCTCCATGGGTTTCATTCAAATAAGCTGAATGAATAATTCTTACCAATAAGAATTTTTAACAACTGTGAATAAAAGAGACTTTACAAGCCGTAGAAAAATGTCAGTTATGGAGCGTTATGGGTTGATTCAAGGATACCACGGCCAAACAGACTGCAAGACCAAACAGAACACACTATTCTAAGTCCAGGTGATTACCTTCCATTATTAAGCGATAAAAGGTGGAATTGCTTTCATTTCTTACCTGCTGATTTACTGTGAATTCAAAGAAATTGCTTCACCTTTTCATTATTTTTCTTCTTTCTGTATGAAATGAAATTAAGGTACAATTTACTATTGTCTAGCTGAGCCAATGAAAAGTAGTGAAATCACCTGAACATTTTCAACAGAGCTCTGTCAGATGTCCCACATTTTATTTATTTATTTTTCTAAGCATCAACAAAATCCCCCTTTCTGACAAAGCTGCTCTTTAATCAGAATTCTGATTATGTTGTCCGTAGAATGGAGCAACAGAGATCTAACCTCTTTTTTTTCCCTATAAAGCAACTCATCTTCACATCATTAAATCTGACATCCTGAAATAGACTGACTAGAATTTTGAGGGTTGAAATGTATCATTCCAGTATGAAACACTTTCATATTGCAAGTCATGCTATTAAAAATTCTGTTATTAAAAATAGTCAGAAAAAGGAGAAAAAAAATCATCAACTAAAAAAAAATAATAATCAAGCACATATTTTCCACTTACCTTGCCAATAGAAAATATATAAATAAACAAGTTTTAAACTAATAGTTTCTTAGCAATTTGGAACAGTCCTAAACTGCCAAAACAGGCAATGTTTAGGAATAAACAGAACAGCAGCTTCAAAGCAGTAAAGCTATTGCAGATGGTCACAGAGCGTGGAGTTGAGATGAACTCTGAAGTCCCTTAGCTGTGTTAGTGCACTTGGCATCTTTTCCCCTTGTAAATCTGGTATTAGGATATATTATATTACTTACTAAAGTTTATAGAAACAGGCAGAATGAAGGAGAATTCATCATGAAACCTTATATAGAGACCTATATCATGAGACCTTACAGGCCTTAAAGAATTCATCATTTCACTATTAAATTGCTGTTTCAGTGGAAGTGTCTCAGACCTCTGGGAAATCTAAAAAAGACATATTTCTGAGGGTCTCATAATGCCTTCTGACACTTAGATTGATAAGTCTGTAAGCCAATAGTTTCAAATAAGATAATCACCTGTTGACTTCAAATAAGACACCAAGTGCAGGCTTGCTTTTACTCACAGGTTTTCTGGCATGTAGCAGCAGTATTCCCACGAACAAGCAGTTCTTGTAGAATCAGTATTTTCAGCCTTAATCTCACTTGCTTGTCGTTGCTCAACAGTATTCTTTCCGTCCTCCATTACCTGCTGATATTCAGCACCTCTTCAGACAAATCCAGAATGCAAAATGAGCAGGGATTTCATTAGGATATTTGCTGGAAGATTTACTTATCAGAAAATCAAATCAAAGAAAAAGATAAATCAAAGAAAGGTCAACTATTCTGTTTGGGAAGGACTGCCATACATGGTAAATGGCACTTTTTACATTAAAATGAACTGCAGTTGCATATAGTTGACTGCCAGCACACCTGTTTGGAATAGTAGCCCTGTCCATGCTAAATTACAGAGGATGACTGCCAGCAATCCCAAATCTTTAATGCTTCACTGTTTTTTAATTTGTCTACTTTAACAGGTGACAGTAATCTCAAATCAATAAAAAGGGATGCTTTCTCCTAATCATCAATCCTTATTTTCATAAACAAGCAGCTCTTCATGTATAAAGCTTCCAACAGTAGCCAGGTGTCTGTGACAGGTGTCACAGCAGCCAGTGAGGCAGGTAGGACATGGGAAGCTGCTGGAAAAACATGAGAGAATTATGAATGACTTAGTAAAGATCACAGAGCAGATTGGCATATCCTCCCTTGCACTTGCTTTCTTTGTTGTGAACAGGCACAGTGTAACAAACAGTGTAAGAAAAAAAAAAAAAAAAGGAACAGTTCAGTTAAAAATTGGGGTTTTTATTTTATTTTTTATTTTAAAAATGGGGTCACTTTTTATTTAGTAATGGAAGTAAAAATCTGTAAAGCACAAGTTGAACACCCACAGATTTGTTGATATCTGGCTGCCTGGCTGCCTTCGTACCTTAGAAATTAGCAAAGAATTTTATTAATGCTCACCTTTAGAAGACTGGGACTTTAAATGACTTAATTAGCTGTGTTTCCTACTTCCACACCTTTCCCAGCTGGAATTTTTATGAAGGTTACAGCCAAAATAACCCTCTTTCTTGAAGCATACTAAATAGCATCTGACAAAAACAGAAGCTGATTGATTGATGTAATGGATACATTAATGAAGGATCATTAATTGCTCTCATTTCGTATTAATTACTATAAGATATAGAATCAAATGACCTTTGATTACTAAGACATTTGAAGGAAATTCGAAACTTATTAACTCTTTCATATTGAAATGAATATACTTCTGAATCCAAACAACAGCTTTTACAATAATCATTTAAAGAAAATACATTTGGTTTGCTCTTCTTTGTCTAAGAACTTACTTTCTTGAAGGACTTGAATGCACTTTCTTTTTCTACTTTCTTCTTTTTCTTTCTTTCTTTCAACTCTTCATGAAAAGTTGATTTTTTTTTCCTGTTTTCTGTATCTCATTCTCCAAATATGAAAATGAAAAACTTTTAAAATTTTCTCATTATAACTAACTTTGTTGTACTTTTCTATTTTATTTTAGTCTATCTCACTAATCCATAATACTTTAATCTTTTTTTTTTTTTTTTTTTCTCCTTCCAGTATCTGGCAGTACTCTTCTTCCTTCATCTACCCAAAGCGGCCTCAACTATTGTAAACATAGGTTCTCTTTCAAATTTTGCCTTTTTTTCTATCAGACCCTGTATTTGTTGCCAATTTATTTTTTTCCATTGACATCTGTAACAGGGTTACAGATAACACAGTTATTAACTTGGTACAAATCTGAAAGTGAATTAGTAACTATTGCTTTTCAGTGGTATAGAGCCTGTTGGTTTTACTGGTCTCATTAAGTCTTAAATCTTTTTGCTTCATGTCCTCCTCTTCACTACCCTGTCTTGACCAGCTATTTGGATCCATTAATTCCAAATTCATTTTCACCTTCACTATTCTGTGTGAAATATCTCTGTGGCTCACACAAATATGACATCTGTCATATTTTTAGCATTTCATACCTTAGACATTCTCTTACTACCTGATGGCAAGGAGTTCAGTAGCACTAAATACAAGAAGAAAAATCCAGTTCCATGCTTCTTAATGGAAGTGGTTTTAAATCACACCTGGTGCCATGGTTTTGAAAGCCTTGGAAGGAACGTGCTCTTAGTGCAGGAGCAATATTATGCTTTCAGTGATGCAGTCTTTGACACATACGAGTTGTGGGAGAGCAGAATGTCTCCTGTGGCTGCTGAGGTAACTTCTGATTTTATTGTCAACCACAGTTTGTTCTTTATGTGACACCTGGTATCTAAACCTTCCTTAAAAATCTCAGTCTGCATTTATTTTTCTGCTATGTATTACATAGCAATAAAGGAAAGTTATATTGCTGCAATATATAGAAATTTAACACCTGACACACCCGATGGATTAAAAAAACCCAACCAAATAACTATAACAACAAACTCATAACATCTCTCCGCAAATGTAGAACACCTCAGATTTTTGGAATTGAAGGGATTAAAAAAATTTCCCTCATATCCAGCTGGGATCTTTCATCAGATGTTTACTGATGTAGTAAAGTAAAAGGTAACTTACTCTTCCAGCAGAAATTAAATTTAACAGTTGCTCTTTTATTGCTCTAGGTGGAGAATGTCTCTCCAGAAAGTTTTAAGACTTTCAACAAATAATCCCAATATGCAGCTCAAATAAACAAAGCATTCTCTTTCCTGAAAGGAACTGCAAGTGCACCAATCACTTCTGTTGGCATTATCACAATTGCACTGAGATGTCTGTTCCAGCCCAAGGTTATTACCAAGCACATTATGGAGCAAGCACAGAAGGAAGTCAGAAGAGAGGGATTATAGTTCTATTGTTAGCAAATAGCATTTCCTGGTACCACTAAAAATAATTTATCTGTCATTTTTTGTTCTCAGCAATTGCCCGATGAGATGAGCATCTCATCTTTATGAGGTGCTCGCTAGGAGTACTGCCTTACAATCACGCCCAAGGCCATTTCAATACCACATAAAGAGCAATGTAACACAAGATATTCAACTCAGAATTGCAGGTAATGAGCACTTAATAAATCAACTTCTTTTTATAGTGAAAAGGTTTAATGAAAGAAATTACGTTTCTTAAAACTAGACAACATCCCAGCAGTTTGGCTGAGCAGGATGAATGATGGTCAAACACCATTTTAGTGCTCTAACGGAGGGCCGGTCCTGGAGGCTGCTGTAAAATACAACTCTTGAGATGCACAAGATTGCATCACTGCTGTTATGCCCATTAGGAAACTCATTGGAGAAGAAGGAAATAGTATCAAAGAGCCTTTCAAAATTCAAGAATCAGGCCAATCTTAAAATTGTTTTGTAGAGAACTATAAATCCAGACACTTTTTTATTATGTTTTTTAGCTTTACTGGAACAGCCAGATCTAATCTAAGCACTCATGCATACGTGACATATAGGTTAAATTATCTGCAATTATTCAGTTGATGAAAATTTTTGTCAAAAAAAAAAAAAAAAAATCCCCAGAGGGTAAAAACATGACAAGAGCACTGGGAAAGGTACTTGGTAATTTAAGATGCAGAAGTAAATTTACATCTTCTTTGTTTTGATGGTTCCAGAGATGGTAAAATCTGATTGCTATAAATTATTGCAGAGCAGACCAACTGGAATGAAAAGTGAGATTTTTGACTGGTGTGCTAATTGTTTAAAGAAGGAAATGCTGAGTGCTATGATATAACTCAGCTCTGCTGGCCATTTTTTTAGAGAGTTCTCCCAAATGGCAGTACACGTATTCTAGTTCAATAGCTGGAAAATGTACATGGTAACTATCACATTATTTTTTTCTAAAACAGATTTTTAGGGATTTAACTATCATTTTAAAAAGCTGTGTCTGAAGACTCTTAACTATGATTTCCAAATGAAGCATTTCATCAAAACTACAACATCTGTTCTAACTTACTCAGATCTGTAGGTCAAGTCCTATCCTCCATCTCCTATGCTTCTGTATTCATTGCAGGATAAATTTATGTATCTTTCTAGCACAGACATTCAAACAGTTTCTCTGCAATATGGGAATGAAAATGGGACATTAAAAATGCCATCTTCAGATAATTAGATAATAAAACAGCTAATTCATAAGAAAATACAGTAGTAAGATTGATACTAGTTTGTGTTTACCCTTAGAGCCAGAAGCAATTTCTACTGGTTCCTCCAAATGACCACAATTTAAAGCATCTTTTGTGCTGTTTTAAAGCTGTATCAGCCCATAGATGGGTTTTGGATAGATTTCTTAACAAGCAAAAAATGCATCTTTGATTTTACAGGTGTGCACATCTTAAGAACTGGTCAGATGGCATCTGAGAACAAGGCTGGCTTCTTCGATATGCTGCTGCTTCGGCCTATTGGAAATGCCAACACAAACTCAGATTGAGTGAGTTTTTTTGTTAGTAAACATCAAAAAAGACATTTGTAGAGATAGCCATGCAATAACTCTGTCACTGTTGTTAATGCAGTTCCTGTCCAGCTCACAGTGTTTTTATGACCATATTCTGCTCTAGGAATGAAAAAGAGTAGGTCCATAAAAGAGTCAAAGCCAGGTGAAAAAGGCTGAAAAGCAGAACAGTAAAGAAAGTAAAGAGCTGTCAGTAACAAGACCCTTCAGCAAACCACATCAATGCAATATGATGCCTGCACCATCTACAATCTACACGCAGTATATACACTGTATATACATCACATACAGAATATACACCATATTCAGTATACATGTAGCGGCATTCCTTGCTTTCAACTTGACCCTCTCTACAACAAGCTCAGCTAAGCTCTACAGTGAGCTCAGTGAAGTTTTACTCTTGACCTCAGTGAGGAAGGAGTTGGTTATTTCTCTGGATTGATAACGCCAGCCAAAAGAGGCGATTCCAGTCAAAATAGGTGATTCTCTCACCATACCTAATGTTGGTGCAGTCTCACCTTGAATACTGGATGCATTCGAGAATCCACAACATAAAAAGGTTGAGAATTTGCCTGAAAGCACCCAAAGGAGGGCAACAAAGCTAGTCAAAGGACTTGAAGGTGTGACCTTCAGCTGCTTCGCATTAAATAAAATTTGCTTGGAAAAAAAAATAATAATAATAGGATTTGGGAGCATTGAAGCAATGTTTATATTTTCAGATGTTAGAGTAGTGCTGGAAAATAGAATCTTGAACACGTTTCAAAGCCTATTCTCATAACACAAAGCAGAAGGGATTTTAGTCTACATTTGGAAAAGTTATATTTTGGCACTCAGAGTCTGAAGAGCTGATTTTCCTTAACTGTTCTCAAACTAATTTAACAAAAATTTCTTGCTCATTCTCTTATTCTATACATCTTTTCCTTATTAAAGCAGTGTTTTTTATCTCCACTCATGCCTGTGCAGTAGGAATGCGTAATTTAGAATTATAGGTCTTTGCTTTACTGGTTTTTTATTTTATGTTACATGGTAACTGCTTCAGTGAAATGGTAACTAGATGATAATGTATTGCACATCTTTACAATGTCCTCTGATAATTGCAATACTCATGCTTTTTAATTAAAAGCAAATAATCCAGTCTAACAGTCAGATAAGTCTATAGATTCATTTCAGTAATCTATGGTGAGCTTTAGGCCAAAATGATATTTTGTAAGTATCAAGTGTTAAAAACCATTTATATAAAACAAGAAATAAATGACTTGCTTTTATATAATTAAGAAAATAAGCTAAAGACAAATGATTTCTCTTATCTCACTTTTCTTTAGCAGCGATGTTATGGGATGAGAGCACAGCTGACATTTATGACAAACACAGCCTCCAATAACTCATTTTATGGCTTTTGATTTTAGACTCTTGCCCCTCACATGCATAATGCTTTGAGGTATCATTGTTTTTACATCAATAAAAAACCTGATATAAGATTTTATATATGTCATTTTGTCACATGGACGGTGCAATAAGATCACTTGAAGCATTTACCACATATTTTATTGTCTGCCTTGAAATGAATATCTGGATAATTGGGAAAGCAAAAATCTTTGGTATAAGGATTTATGAATTGAATAAAATTATCTTCTGCAGCATGGATTTCTGTGAGATGAGTTTTTTTCTTTTCTGCTGAAAAGCATCAAGAGTTATAAAGTGTATCCATACATATTTATTCCAAGAACCATTCCTTCTTTTTTGTATTTAATACTGAAGCTTTCTCTTGCCATCCAGTCCTGACTTCCAGCTTACTAATATTTAGTTTAAAAATAAATTTGAGATATCAAATCCAAATTCTCTGTTCTCAAAACCCAAGCTCTTTGGTACGTAATTTAACTGGTAATTCTGTTCAGGAAAATCTTTTCTCCATTTTACTAAGCACTCATTATTCAAAAATAACAGGACTGCACCTCCTGCAGTCTGATACTTGCCCTTGTCATGCCCTTGAACTGTGTTTCATTGCCAGATTTGAGGATCTTTCTTAGGCAGGGACATAGGACTAGATGATCTCCGGATGTACCATATTGCTTTCTACACTACCTGAAGTGATGCTGTGGTGAGATGAGGTCATCCTCTTCTCTCATGAAACAGCAATAGGACTAGAGGGAATGGCCTCAAGTTGCACCAGGGTAGATTCAGGTTAGACCTTAGGAAAAACTTCTTTGAGAGAGTGGTGATGCACTGGCACAGGTTGCCCAAGGAGGTTTTCAATAAATGTTAATATGTTGTACTGAGGGACATGGTTTAGAGGAAAATTTTGGTGACAGGTAGACAGTTGGACTGGATGATCTTATAGGTCTTTTAGGTCTTTTCCAACCTTGGTGATTCTTTGGTCATATATAAAGCTACTACAAAGCACTTACTAACCTACTCCTACATTTTTCAGGGTTGTTTTCACAATTTCTCTTTAAGGGCATTGACCATATTTGTCCACGTCAGGAATCTTCATTTATCAAGAATCACTAATCATTGAATCATAGAAATGCTGGAAGTGACCTTTAAAGGCCATCAGCTCCAATTACATGTACAGCTCAGTTAGCCTTGTACAGCCTGATCTTGAGTGTTTTCAGGGACAGGCCATCCATCCACCACCTCTCTGGGCAGCTGGTTCTAGTGCCTCACCACCCTGATTGTAAAAAACTTCTTCCTTATATTCACTTTAAATATTTTTGTAGGCATGACCCTCATCTTGCTCATGCTGAGTTCTGCTCTGTGAGCACAGCCTTGCAAAATCATCACTCTATTTTGGCTGCAGATGAATAGTGAAATGAAAAGCATGGTTCAGCATGGTACCTGGGCCTTTCTGCAACTCTCAGTGCTGCCCAAGGAATCAAGATAGCCCAATTGTGCCTCAAATTTCATCAGTTAGTGAAGCATTCCTCTCTGAAATTCTATGATGAAGCATGTAATTATTACCAAAATCCACATCAAATACCCAATATCCTAAGTAATTACTGCAGTACCCAGTAGCTGCTGCCTCATCTAGAATACTTAATTGGAAAAAAAAAACATGTAAAGAAAGAATGCAGAGAAACTTAAAAATTAAAGAATTGTTAAGGTTTTGATGCAATATTCATTTGCACATCTGCTACTGGATGTGGTGAAATGAGATATGTGCATCGCGAAAGATGCTGAGAAGATTTTTTTTTCCTACTTCTCACTGACTTCAAGAATGCAACACATCAGCTGTCCAGGCTTTTCCTGCTTTAAGTGGAGCAGCAGTGCTGAAGGGGGTGCAGAGGGGGCAGTGGTGGCTTCCAGAAAACTGCCTTCCCTTGTTTTTCTTTTCAGTTGCTTATGTAAGGGAGACATAATTATGCGGTGTGCATCCTCTTTGGACCTTACATTTCTATAATTAAATATTAAGTGAGAACAATAACCTGGAAGAAAGCAATGTAACCCTATTATCTCCTAATTTGTTAATGTTGTTAAATTCTTGGCAAAGGGTTTCTACCTGCTCTTTGACAAATGTGTACTGTAGCTAATTAACTCAGGTAAAAGAGAGAATCCCACAGGCATGTCGCTTTCAACCTCATGTCGGATGCAATAATCTTTTTTCTCATTTAAACAAAAAATAAATAAAAAAGTCTCAGTGTCCTGCTCATCTGTATGGAATTGGAAGACACTCCAGTAAGATGGGTCTATGAGCCATTTCAAGTCACGTTATTCAATAAAGTGGCATTTTAGCAGTTTGCTCTCGTTCTTTACACTGATATCAAAGCTTTAAGATTAGCAAAGTCTGTCCTTAAAAAAAAAATAAAGTAAAAAGGGAACAAGCAATGTCCTTTCAGCTTCATGGCAATATTGCAAAGTTTTTCAGGGCAAAACATAATTTTAAGAACAGAGAATTTTTTTTTGACAGGATTTTAAAATTTCACCTCATTCCAAAATGTCACTTTTTCATTTAAATCACCACCTTGAGTGTTTAAAAAATGGCAGATATAAATTCATTCAATTTAATGCAGATTGTAGAAATTTAATATACTAGTTCACATTTAAATATTAAATAGCTTAACTAGATGGCATAATCTACCCTTCTCCTGTGTGCAAGAAAATCACTTTGAGCAGAATCACATTACTCCAAGCATCCTTTGTGTATAATTTTCTGTCAGAGATATTAATCATTTTGAGAAATTTCTCTTGGAAAACCCCAGTTACAGAAGACCAAATTGCATTTTCCAAGAATAAATGAAGGAATAGCTTTTTCCCCTGTTTGGGCTTCATAATTTGCATGTTAATTGAGATTATCCTAATGATTTTGAAGTTACTCAATTCATATCAAGAAAGACAGCTTGCTGCTTCATACGTCTTTCACTGATGTCAAAGTTTTACTTTTTTGCACTACGCAGCATTTTATGCAAGATGGTAAACGCTGGCTTTAGAAGACTGTCCCATGTAACTCTGACAGGTTTTCTGATTGCTTGCTTAGCATGGCCTGGTCTAAAAAAGACTAAGCTTGCACTGGATAAAACTGATAACAAGCAAACATTCCTAGAAATAATTTTCTTGAATGTTGCAGAAGTTATTTTATTGTAAGCTGGGGCCACACTTTACAAATCAGAATGCATTTTCGTCCTTAATTTCCAATAGTGAGGGTTGTAATACCCTACAAAGGTCAGTGCCTGTGAAAATTGTTTCAATTTTTTTTTTTTTTTTTTTGCATTGTTCAATATTTTCAATATTTCTCTAACAAAAAAAAGTTTCACTCAGGAAAAAGAAAACCTCTTCCGGGGCTTAACCAAGGAAAAAAATGCATACAGATCTGTGATGCTGTGGACTGAGAAAAATGGACATGAAAGGGAAAAAAGAAAAAAACAGATAACTAAAGGAGGAGAAAAAAAAGGAAATTGTTGTTTGGAAGATGACAAAGCATTAGGGAGCATTGCTTAAATCATGCAAGAAATGGGCAAGATGACATCTCTATGGGAAACATAAGACCAGGATGTATTGGGATGGCTCTGCTACTTGGGAACCCAATCTCCCATAGGGAAATGTCCAACCAGCAGCAGGGCACAAGGAACGGAGGGTTCTCAGGCTCTTTTGGGCACAGAAAAATGTAATTTGATACAAAAGCAGCAGAGCCATGACAGAAAAGCACTAGGAAATTCTGCATCACTTTGGTAACATACCTGGAACATCTCCAATTGAGATGACACTGGGGTTCTCATGCTCCTCAATGGTTTCCAGGTGGCTCACATAGGACTGGAGGAGAAGCTTGTTAGTCTTCATGTAGCCAATCAAGCATGCTGTACTGGCCTCCTGGTCTCCCATATTTTGATTCCTCCTGCTTGTGAACTCACAAAGGACAAAAAAGCAGAAAAATACATGAGATTGATAGATCTTCCTCAGTTTATTTTCTGTAATGCAATCTATACTACTTCGAAAAGTCATGTTTCATATCACTCAAGTAATATAGCTATATTCAGTTTCTTATGAACATACCCTAACAGCATTATTTTGGTGCCTTTGTAGCTGAGGCTCTTTCAGGATCAAAGAAAATCAAACTGCAATTAAGTTCAATGACACCAAAGCACCAAAATACAGCATAGTGAAAAAGCAAACAAATGTGGGGTAAATGATGCCATGGGCCAGGTTTAGATGTGGTTCTCTGTACTGAATCCAAAATTTGTACAGCCAGAGTCAGTTCCACAGCACATGAAATTATTTTAGGTTTTGGAATAGACTTATGCAGCCTAATTCAGGTATGATTGTTACGTTTGTTGTTGTTTGTTGTTTTTTAGCCTCTGATTCTGTTCATTATTTTAAAAAATAGCCAGCAACTATAATTCTATAGTTCTAACTATAATTACAACAACTTGTCTTTTTTTTTTTTTCTAACCAGATTTTGGTAGCAATATGGAAACCCGTCACAGTCAGCTTTTGAATGTTTCCATGTTCATAATTGTCTAGATGAATATGCTGGTACACTAAAGCCCCTGGGAGATTCTAAACTTAATCATAAATAGCTTCCTTATATATTACTTATATATAAAATTCAGATAGTGTGTAATGAATAAATGGACTTTGCATACTAATATAACCCTTTTCTTACATTTTGTCTTAAGAAAAGCTCCCCATTTTGGCACAAATAGATGTGTTATCAGAGCTGCATGAAAGAAAGCTTTTCAAGTCCTGTTTTCTGCAGAATTGCTTACATAATGCAAAACCTGAAAAACCTCCAGACAACTGTCAAAGAACCACAATATACCTATGAAGAAATTATTTCTTTTTTCCCTGCTTCTTCTATTCTATAACACATTCTTAACACTGTAACATCCATTTAAGAGAAGAGAAGCCATAAAAAAAATCTATTATTGTGAAAAATACTGCCAGGGGAATATAAGAATAAGGAATCTGGAAAGTGATGCTCTGAACAAACAAATGCCTTTCTTTATCAGTAATAGCTTAAGTATTTTGTTCATAGCCAAGTGCTCTCACTGTGAAGCTTTTGGTGTCAGCAGGAAGATCCTGAGTGAATACAATGCAAACTAACTAAATTGCAAAATCTCTTCATATTCTTTTCATTTGGTTAAGGTAAAATGATCAAAAGATAAGCTGAAATCTCAAAACAATCTCAAAATTTCCATGTAAATAAAACAAAAACATCACATACCTTACTCTCAGAAATCTATTGCTAGACACAGAGAGATATAAATTTGGAAAGAAGACTTAAAGTAACAGCATAATGAACCTTTCAAAAACATCTTAAAAAAAAAAAAAAAAACCCTAAAAAACTGTGAAAGCAATGGTACTGACAATTCAAAATAAAAATAGAAAACTGCACATGGGATGAAAAGAATTTCTGGAGGTGTAGGGTGCCTCAAGGAAGGCTGGGCCATACCTAAACCACTGAGACCAAATGTTTATTTAACCTCTGGGCATCACTGGAGATAGAGAATTGAGAGGATTTTTCACTGTTGAACTATCTTCAGCATCACAAAGCTTTTTCTAAAGCCTAACCTAAATCTCATTTGCTGAAAATTAATCCCATTATTTTGTACACCAAGTAGACACAAAATAATGTATTACTGTCTTTGCAATAACTCTCAAATGGCTCTAATTATACTACCTATGCTTTTAGATGGTTATAATTTTAACTAAATCAGGTAATTGGAAGATTAACTACTGACTGAAAATTACTGCAGCTTAAATAAAGTATAGCTGAGTCCTGCTCCTAAAAATTATACTTTTAAAATATGAAACCAGGCTAGAAATTTCTTTAGTTTAATCCACTATCAGGAGAGATAACCACAGTGAATTTACTGTGCAATTGTGGTATTATTCTCATGTATCTACTTCTGAGTAATTCAAAAGTGGTGGGATATAAGGCAGTAACCAATTCAAAATAAATACGGTTGTGAATAAAAGCTGTAATAGTTCCTGAGCCTACATGCTTAGATGGATAATAAGATTTGAATAAAGGAGCTACTTACACATATTGATTAAAATTAAGCTGGTGTTTAATTACTTCCCTGTACATGGCTGTAAAAATGACTTCCCCACATTTCTGAAGGTTAAGCAGTAATAGATGCATAATGCCTGAGAACTGAGAGTCTCTGGACACAGTAAATGTAATAAAATTCCACCAGGTGAGATTGTACTCCAGGAATCTGGTGGTGAGGTCCAGATTCTCATCCACCACGAGCTCACTCAGCCATACACTGTGTATCTGTGCAACAGCAAATCGAGCAATTGATTCACAAGTGTGCAGATAGCTGTAACAAGGACCTAGCCATTTAACTGTTGTGTTTAATGATCACCTATCTACCTACTCCTGGGAAAAAAGGAATTGTTCTTTCTGAATCCTATCTGTAGTTGTGCACTGCACTTACAGCCTCTGCATAGGAATGGTTGCTCTATACTGCGGATGCTGCAAGAATGAAACCATGCCAAAGGACCTAATCCTGTCACCGTTTTTTCCAGATTCCTTAGAAAAAGAAAAAAACAAGAAGAAGAAGAAGAAAAGAAGAAAAAAGAGCTAAATATTATTTCAAGGCAGAAAAAATATTTTTCAAGCAGATATTGTGAGAGAATCTGAGAAGAATGTAACAAGTTGAGAAGTTTATCCCAGAAATTTACTGTTTGAAAGTAAATGTTGCTTAGGATGCAAAAAAAAAAAAAAGTTGAAGAGTAGTTTTCATCTAGTGATTTAATCTTACTTTCTATGATATTAAAATATATTTATTTTTAGCAGTCCAGAACACTTAGCATTAAAGGCTTTGAATCAACACCAGGACAACAGTAGTTGGAGAAATGGCAAATTGCCACACATCCCTGCAAGAGAAGAAGTTAGGCAAGCAAAATACTTAGCATCATCCGATGCCCTGAAGAACTAATGCCCACTGCTGATTTGCTGCACAGGCTACATTCTTACTTGGCCTGTTGACCTATCTTCTGTGTATATCACTGAGTGCCTTATGCAAGACATCAAGATTTAGCTTAAGGGTCAAATCAAATAGAATTAATAAAGGCTGACAGATTCTAGTATATAAAGAACTTCCTATAGAAACATCAGACAACAGATTTGATTTTCACTCTTACATATAAGTGAAATATTTATTCTGCTTAAGGCTTGTGCAGCCTCTTTGATACCAACTTCATCTGGTGATACAGAAGAGAATCTGACCTTACTGGAAAAGTAAATTGTCTTCTAGTCCCAATACACAACAGGAATATTTCTTTTTGACTTTCCTGACCAGTGATCATGCTCAGAGGTTTCTCTTGCAGTACAATAAAAGACCCAGACAATAAAAGATTCTTGTGATATTAATAAATAAAGTTGATGAGAAAGTCCTGTAGTTTTCAGGGCCCATACTTTGGAAGGATATTAAAACACTTATTTTCCTTAATAAAAAGCAAAAATAAAGTTACTACTTCTCACTGCTCTCCTCTTCTCAGCACACATACCCACTCCCCCTGAAGGTCTTCCATCAATACTTACAGGGCTGAATGCTTGCAAGGTGTACTTACGACATATCAGAATTTTCTCTGGGCAGCAAGGCTCAGTACATCATTCACTACGTCATTTATGACAAACATGGAGCTTCGGGAGTGCTTGAGAAGACTTAATAATGTTTTCAATATACTTTAGACTCTCTAGATGAGAAGAAAAGTACATATTTTTAATAACTCCCGCTTCAATATTTTTCTGTCACAATAATTAAACACCGCTGGTACAGATTAGGTAACTAGAAACTAAGGCTGTTCATGAAAGTATTTGAAGCTAAGACAGTAAACTTAGAATACTAAGTATCCACAACAGATTTTCCTTTGCAATGACAGAGTAAAAAATACAAGGTGAGATTTTTAAAGATAATAAGTTGAAGGAAGATATAAATTGAATACCAGTTTGTTTTGGAAAGCCTTGAGGAAGCTATACTCTTCATGTAAAAATTCTGGTTTAGAATTAGCAAGTTGTTTCATATGCCAGATAAGCATAATTGAAGAAAAAGGTCTCCAAAGAAAATAGAAGAAGCCCTGTCTTTATCCGTTTGCTTCCCTCTTAGTTGTGGTGCCATACTATTATTCAGAATAAGCAGCCACTGCTGGAAACTGATGAGAAAGTGTTTGTGAGGAGCCATAGAAAGATTTTAACTTGGCAAGTAGCTAAGGGGAAAATAACTACCTGAAGCCAAGCCTGATTTCAGAAGTGGATGGTTACAGCTTCTGTCCTCTGAACACAGAGAATGTAAAAGGCTGCAGAAAAGTCCAGTTGGAGATGCATACACTTAAGTTTACCCATCAGTAAAAAAAAAAAAAAAAAAAAGAGTTCCCTTTTGAATTCTTTGAAACCATTGGATTTCTCATGCTTATTCATTTATCTATGGCTTCCCCAGCACACAAAGTAGTAATGCTAAAAAATAAAAAAATAAAATAAAATAAAATAAAATAAAATAAAATAAAATAAAATAAAATAAAATAATGACATATTATATGTAGGTTGTTCTGAAAGTAATGCCTCTTGTTTACTTCTCAGCTACACACTATTTTTAGAGTTGTAGACTCACCAAGGTTGGAAAAGATCACCAAGTCCAACCATCAACCCACCTCCAACGTTCCTACTGACCATGTCAGTAGGCATCTCAGTGCCACATTTCCAAGATTCTTGAACAGCTCAGTCACTCCACCACCCCCCTTGGGCAGCCTATGCCAGTGAAACACAGAAACAGAGAAAGTTAACATTTAGCTTGAATTTCCCATGCAATACCAAGTAGTATATTTCTTCTTATAAGGTATTAGAATTTACCTGAAAAAGCAGTGGCTCAATTGCTTCTCAAAGCATTACTTCCACCAGTTACTAGATCAAAACTAGCACTAGAAAGAAGAAATAAAAGCAGAGTTCAAGCACTCAAAAAGATGTCAAACTTTTAATTTGTACCTTAGTCTTAAATGAGCTTATGGGATAATTAATGATCTATTACATTCTGCAATTCCCTTTTATAATGTGAATACAATGCCACTAAACTGGCTGAGTAGAGGTGAATGAGAAATACAACTAACACATGAGAAACATTTCATATTATTCCCTCTAAACAATCCATGGTAAAAAATAGGCTTTAAATTAGGTTACCTAAATTAATTATCCCAGAGCTATTTTCTTTCTATTAGCTGTTAAAGTAATGATGTTTCTACTTTAAAAGTAGTGAATAAGCCAGTTGAGATCTTTTCCAGCAAACATCAATGAATCTGTACTGGTTTATCTAAGATCTTGCCTTCTAGCTTGGAAAAGCTCATTCTAAACTTTCTTTTACATAAAATGGCATTTCTACAGCCATTGGATGAAACACACCTTTAATCCAAATACATCAAACAACAGGTGCTAGATAAAACAAGAAAACCACATTTTTAAATAGAAAAAAGTGTTTTCACACCCAACATCCTTTTTTTTTTTTTTCCCTAATGATTTGTGTCTGCAGTATACAATATATTTTGGCTCACTTAGATGTTTAAAAGATATGAAAATGATTCTAGTTATTGATTTCCTTTCACATGTAGCAGATAAATCAATAGGATGTGAAGATGAATGTCCATTAAAATGATTTCTGGTGACATCACTTTTGCCTGAAAGTTTCTACAGTGATGACCCTGGAGTTTCTCTGTGAGAGGCCATTCAAACAAAAGAATACAGTAAAACCATAAGTCTTTTGTGGGTTTAAGCCACAACATCTTAATATTTCTGCTACAATGTAGGCACAATTTGCTGGGACAAAAACAGAAAGCAGAAGAAAAGAAAGCAGGTATATTATTCCATTGTTCATTTAAAATAACCCCAACTGACTCTCAAGCAAATGAAAGCTACAGTCTAATACAGAAAAGCCCACATATCCACATAGTGTTTCTGAAAAGCTGTATACGAAGTGGTGTATAGATGCTAAAGGTGTCCCATCTTTTGTACAACTGCTGTGCAAGCTGTAGTGATTACTGTAGACCTAATAAAAACAGCTCTTTAAAGATTTCTAATGAAATGTCCAGAAAGATCCCCAAAAAGGAGCCATGATTTTAGGACTGCTGATATTATGTTCTAAGCATCACGTTCAAAAGAAATTTCAAGAGAGACTTGAAAGGGGTATAGTGTGAGATGGCTTTGCCTTTCTCCACATTGACCTGCTTTTTCTTAGCATGACAGGCAGTATAAAATAAGTATGAAGCATCTTATCTTGAAAATGTCACAAGTGCAGTATCAGAATCTCTGGCTGTTCAGAAAGACTTGAAAAAGCACAGACAACTTCCGAAGATTTCTGAAGTAGAGACAAGAGCAGTTATGTGCCATTCTCTTCACTCCCTCCATCCCCTTCACATGCACTGAAAGCGAGCTGGGAAAGACATCTTATGAATAGCTGAAATAGGAAGAATGGGTAAGATGGGCAAGCAGGCAAGGGAAAAAGCATTTTATTTTATCCTGAGATGCAAGATGATGAAACCTACACGATATTTTTAATATGTTTGAATAGGAAAAGCAAATTTTAGAGCTATTATGCAGACCACAAATCATGGAGATAGGTTGTGAAAATCAGAGTTGAAGTTAGGCATGCTACAGGGAACACTGATATTTTTCCACTGATTTTTTTGAGGGAATACTGATATTTTCTACTGATGACTGAGAATGTGATTAACAAGAAAGGTTTTAGAGGCGTGGGTAGAAGACCTATGCTTAATCAAGTTTAGATTGAAATCAGGTGATTATCTATCCTTAAGCAGCCAAAAAGACTAGTAGAAATTTTATGTTTTATCAAAACAGAGACAGATATAAATGAGATGTAGATCAGGTAACCATACTGGTAGGTTTAAATGAGAATTCTGTGGAGAAAGAATGAATAAATAAATAGTTTGGAGGATAACTGGGAGAAAACTAAATACTCGAGGAAGAGCAATATTTCAAGAAGAGAGTGGTGGCAGTATTGAAGGCAGGTGTCAGGTCACAGAGATGAAGACAGAGTACACGTTCTGTAACTTGGCTAAGAATAGGCCATTAAAAATTTTGGCATTAGTGCTTTGAATTGATTGAGAGCAAAGGATGTAACGCAGAGCTAACAGGTCTGATCATGGAACTGAGGGAATTGAAAACAGCATGGTAAAAAAAAATAAAGATAAATGAAAACACAAAGGGAAAATATTCTCCACAGAAGTAAATGGGCTGAAGTATGGAATTGTTGGTTTTTAATGGGAAATATGACATAAGAATTGTATAATGAGAAGAAAAATGAAAATTGCGGTATATTAGAAAAAGTATGTTAGAAATATAAAAGAAGGTCACAGTTTAGAAGATGTTTCTGAGTCAATATTGAGGAAGAAGGAGAAAGGAGAAATGAAGGATGAACAAGAGAGCGAAAGGAATAAGATCATAGAATCATAAAATGGCTTGGGTTGGAAGGGACCTTAAACATCATCTAGTTCCCAAGTGCTGATTGCCACCAATGAAATCAGGGTGCCCGGAGCTCCGTCCAACCTGGCCTTGAGTACCTCCAGAGATGGGGCATCCACAACTGTCTGGGCAGCCTGTGCCAGTGCCTCACTTCCCTCTGAATAAAGAATTTATGCCTAACATCTAACCAAAATCTCTTCTCTTTTAGTCTGAAGCCTTATCACTTTCAGACCATATAAAAAGTCAGTCTCCATCCTGTTTATAAATTCTCCTAAACTACTGGGAAGGCAGCAATTAGGTGTTCTTGAAGCCTTCTCTTCTCCAAGCCAAACAAGCCCATCTTCCTCAATCTTTCTTCACAAGAAAAGTGCTACAGCCCTCTGAGCATCTTGTGGCCTTCCTCTGGACATGCTATACATCTTGGATTGCTCCAACACAAATGCAATGTCTTGCAGTTGGCTTTGTTGAACCTCACTATGTTCTCATGGGCTTTTCTCACTTTTCAAGCCTGTCTAGGTCCCTCTGGATGGCATCCCTTTCTTTTATTGTACCAACTGCACCACTTAGCTTGGTTCCACCAGCAAACTTGTTGAGGGTATTCTTGATCCCAGTGGTCATGTCAAATGCTTGATATTTTTCTCTTCAAATAAACTATTAATAAACTGTGGAGACACAGGAGACAGGATGCAGAAGAATACCTGAATCTTTTGAAGAAACTATGATAAAAATCAGCAGTGAAGGAAGTAAGCAATCAGGAATTCATTGATGTTGTTAGACTAGAAATAAGTAAAAGCCCAAGTGACAGGACCTGATAGACTTTAGAAAGAGAACAGGAACTGTAGGAGGGGAAATACGAAATCAAATGCTCTGAGAAAGCTGGACAGCATAGAGATCAATTGATCAAATTCTCTCTTGCAGAACAGAAAAATATCATGAAAATCCAGGCAGCGAAGGAAACTATCTGCTAGACAGACTGTGGGAAACCACAGCATTTCCCCAGTGCCCATACAAATCAGAGGGATTCCAGGGCTTCAGAGACTTTGGCAAGCTCAGGGGGCTGAGCAGAAAACTGAATTTAATTTCTGTCTTTGTATTCAATGCGGAAGTGCTTATATAGGCTCCCACACTGGAATCCGTCATTGATGGAGAGTCACTGAAAACATTAATGAAACAGAAGAGTCAATTGATGTTATGGGGATAACAATGAAATTGAACAGGATCGACATATCAATCAGCATTTACCTAAGAATTCAAAAGGAGTTCAAGGACCAGAAAATCGAAAAACTGTCAGTTGTATATAAAAGTCTCACTTAAAAGCACTGAGAATAAGAAAATAAGAAAACAGCAAAAGATAATTCATTTTAAATAGATATATTCTATGATGGATCCAAGGAACTGCTTGAAATTAACATGAAAACAGCAAATCAGGAAAATCAGAAGAAAAGGAATGGATTTGGGGAATGTGTAGGTAAACAGAGTACACTGAGGAAGAGTCAATTTTCTTTTTGAAAATAAAGTCCTTAGTGTACATGAACAATGTGGCTTAAAATACAATTATAAGGTTGTTTCAAACTAAGTTTGAAAATGTATTATTTAAAGTCCAAGTCTAGTAATGGAGTTTGTTGTGATTTCAGTGCTTTAACTTAAGCATCTTTCATGCAGTGATGGAAAAAGAAAATAATGATCTTTCCACAACATATACAAAACAGGCTTATTTTCTGGAAATATTCTGCTGGTGGGCAGCTTATCACCTTATACTATAGCTTTTTATGTCTGTTTTTTTTTTTTCTTTCTGAAAGGTAGCACTTGAGTTGGGTTGAATTTGAGCTTGATGATTTCAGCTATCACTTTCCCATGGGCATTAATCTTGTTCTGAAAAACAACTGTCCTCTCTGTTCGATGTTTTGAGTAATCAGATGCAAAATACTGAGGTGATTTCATCGGACCTTATTTTTTTGCTTTGCTAATGAGACAGAAAGTGGTGCTAAAATGCTTTCATGAATCAATGTATTCGTATATGATATTTGCTTTCTACTTATTATCCAGTAAGCAAGTCAGATTGTCAACCAAGAAATTAGCTTGGTTTGACATAATTGATTTTGACAAATCCAATTTTATCGACTTTATTACCTTTTTTCCCTCTGCTCACAAATTGATTTTTTTTAATAATTTTTCAAATTATGTTGGTCTGTTCCAGAGTTTGCTGTATTTCTTTCACAATGGCCAAGTAAATAAAGTTATCCTCTATTATCAGATTCTGTCCTTTGAATGAATTTTGTGAGGGCTAAAAAACTTTCATCAATCCACTTGCTATGCACTGCAAGATGTTTCCTTTCATTGGCATCATTCACAGGAAAACATGACTGTTCCTAGATAATTTAGGAACATTATCCAGACACATCATTCAGGAAACCAGTTGTTTTGCATGAGTTACTGTATGTTTTGTTTCCAATTTACCTTAAGAAGTGAAAACCCTGTTTTTATATAGCAAGACCTACAAAGCTACAGTGCAAAACAAGTTTTAGGGAACAATACAGGGGTGAAAGCCCCTCTCCTATTTCAATTAAAAAAGCAGTCTAAATAGTTGAGAATCCAAAGGCACCAATGTGCTGTTGGGATCTGGAACAACTACAGTAGTGTAAGAGTTAAGTAAATTATTTAACAGCTTCCTTTGCTATAAGCAAAGCATAATTGCAGTTCTGCTGGGTAACATATTGAACAGTCATGATTCAAAGCCTCCTTTCTGCTTTGTCTACTATACCATCTGGTTGTTCCTTACAGAGCTTCAGTCTGGCAAGTGACCCACTTGTTGCAATGCAGCTTGGCAGAGAAGTGGCATTACAGAATACTCTGTCTATATATGACTCTGCATGTTCAAATTTAGAAATATTCATAGTTACCTTTTTAGTGGCGTGAAGTAAAGAGTAGCACAGCCTTTATCTGTTCACTATTTCTGTAGTGAAACAGACTTCTTCCATTTATTGCTAGGATAATCTTGTCCTTTTAGGTTGGATAAAGCAAACATCTGGAGTTACAGATCGGATCTTGGTAGATTTTCCAAGATTCCAGAGCTATGCTTGGGAAATTTTGGCTTTTAGTGTACAAAATGTATAAACTAAAATGCATAAACTAAAATGCAAAGCTTCAGAAAAATCACTAGTGAGGAAGCTATGTATGCTAATAAATTACAAAAGAAACAACTTGTAAGTTAGAGATAAACGTATAATTTCTATAAATGTAGGGATAACTAGTCCTACTAGTCTAAAAAGATCTACTATGGGCATTGCATTAAGATGAAATATGTTGCTGATTGGGATTAAGTCACTCAAGGAACACTTATCAGTTACTGGCCACCCATTCCCAGTTTCTCAGGTTTATCCTATGTCATAGTCTGAGTGATTTGGAAGACGCTTTGCCCATTCATGAAGGAAATCTATTTTTATAGCTATTTTTACCCAATTTGTTTTGCCTATGAAGTTTTAATTACAGCTTTTTGAGACTCTCTTGAGATCTGAAATATCACAAAATCATTGGGGAAAAAAAAATGATAAGTAAGGAAGTGAAAAATAAGTGGACTTTTTAAGATATCTTGGCACCCAATTACCTGATAATACTAATGCTATATTTGTGATGTTTCTATTTTAGAACTGAGTTTGTCATACAACTTTTAGGAACTTTCTTGGACTCTTCTGTACAGGTGTGATTCTGGTAATGCAACAGGCATACATCACTTAGGAAATGTGCTCCATTTCAGAGACGAAATCATGTACACTTGTTGAGAAATCACAGAACCATCTCCTTCTTTTGACATATTATGCTATTCTGACTAAAACTTGCCTGTCAGTTCTCCAGAAGAACTGAATCAGGTTTACTTAAAGGGGGAGAATGTTTTTTTTAATTTATTTCCTAATTAAAATACCAGTTCTAAAGCCAGTTCCCACTCAGATGTTTTATGCATTCAAATACTATTTTTAACATCCTATGATTTCTTTTCTTTTAATGGCCTACTTGCTAAGAAGTGTCAAGTTTTTCTCTTAGAAAAATCTGAAGAACAGATAATAAGGTTCATATTAATTAGTTGCATTGCAAACAAAATTGTATTGCCAATCATTGTTACAGACTAACGGGTAATGACATGAAATTACAGTGAGATAAATGATTACTCTTGTTAACTGCAAATATTTTGTTTTGCAACTCATAATTTTCTAAAATAGACAAATGAAAACATAAAAACAACTGAAGCTATATCATTAAAGAATTCCATTTCACAAGTTGCCAAGAAAGATGAAGATGAGAAATAATTAGAAGTGAATGAATAATTGGAGATACTGTTTGGAGAACACAGTGTTGCCATGTCTTGATGTTTCTGGGTTTTATTCAATTTATCACCTTTTTCTTATGCAAGAATGAAGATGTAGAAAACACATAACTTCATATCTGACCTGAAGGTTATGAAGTTCTGAGAAACATAGAAAGATAAGAGGTAGGATAGGAAAGTCATTCAGACACAGCCCTCAGATACACAAAAAGCAACAGGGAAGGGGAGAGAAACTGGAAAGCCACCAGCAGGCTTAAGCAATGCAATAGAACAGCTTGAATACATCATCTCTAAATACTGTGGTTGAGTATCTTAAGTAATAAGAACTTGAATGTACCAGTTAAGTACCACTCCTGTTACATGAAGTGGAATATCCTATGTCAAAACTTCTATGAGATATCTTTGGAGTTGAGAGGAAATTGAGAGGAAAAAGAAATTTATTACTCGGAGATATAAAGCTTGAAGATATGCAGCTGCCAATGTTTATGAAGTAATGTAATTAACCACAGTGTATGGCAAGTACATTTACAGAAAGTGGTTACCAATATAGAATTAATTATAGAAGAGTAAACCAAGCTTTGAACCTAAGAGAAGAAAAAGCTGTTATTTGCTTTCACAGATCTGAAGTGCTGGACAACCATGGCTGAATTCAGAAGCATGTATGTGGGCACAACACTGAAAATACATACCACCAGTGCCAGGAGTATCACGGGATGTATAGGATTGCTGTATCTGCCAGACATTCTGCAGAACCACGAATGGCCTACTTTCACCAAATCCACTGAATAATATGGATGAATGAAAACTGCTAAGCTCAGTGTCAACCTGGTATTCAGACTGCCTGGAAAAAAGAGAAACCCACTGACAAATACAGAGTTGAGTCCTTCTCTGTGGTATGGCTGAGCATATCCCAGTGGTGGACAAGGTGAGATTTACAGACAAGCTCTTGAGAGGTGAGATGTGGCGCTGTGTAGGGCCAGCAAGAGAGGAGTCTGCAATACCATGCTCCTTGCAGCACTATCATGCCTGTGCGATGCAGAAGGCAACTGAAGATGAAGGAACTGTCATAATCACCATTTAATATGTGAACGCATGTCACCAGAATTATTCTCACTGAATTTAAAGGAATTAAATATGTAATGATAACGAACCACTCAAATTTACAGGAATTTTTGTTTGTTTGTTTGCTTGAAGATAAGGTAATGAAGACCTGGCACAGGTTGCCAACAGAGGTGGATGCCCTGTCCCTAGAGACACTCAAGATCAGGCTGGACAGGGCTCTGAGCACCTGATGGAGCTGTAGGTGTCCCTGTTCACTGCAGGGGAACTGGAGTAAATGACCTTTGAAGACCCTCTGAACTCAAATGATTCTATGATTCTATGACTCACAGCAAAAAAATGAAGACCAGTTCAGAAGAGGCCACATACCAGAGTCATTTTTTCTTAAAAAGGCATGAATTTTGTGTGGATGAAATGCTTACAGTGAAAAGCTTTGTAGGAAGAGAGAATATTTCTTCTCATGCTAATAGGTATGTCATTACATAAAAAGCTTATAGGGAACAGTTTATAAAACAGCTATCAGGAACAAATATTTTGAGCCAGTGAATAGATAGTCTATCTGAAATGAGTTTGTATGTGACAAGCAAAGCCACCCACACTGGAAAGAGAAGAGGTATTTTTGAAGGCTTATCTTTCTGTCAAAACAAGATAAAGGCTTATCTTTCTATCAAAAGACCTCCTCAGGAAGTGGGACAGCCCTCAAATTATATATATTTTGGCAGATGGAAGAATCGGCCATGGTGAAATGTGCTTCTTCTATTTTCTGCTCCCCATCCATCTTCCTACAGGCAACATAATCTGGAAAGCGTGATCTTGTTTGTCCCCACTGGGCACTTCATTCTTGCTCAGCACTTTCTGTGGGGTGTGAAGAACAGTGTTCTCCAAGGAGGCAGAGTTTTAAAAGCTAGCTGCAAATGAATAAATATGCACTTCACTCACACAGCAATTCATAAGAAATTTTGGTCCCAGGACTAGCTGTCATCCACAGTCAATAGGAGATTTCCCTCAGGAAAAGGAGAAAATAGAGCCTAAATCTACAGTTGTCCTTAGAGGCCTATAAAGGCTATATAATCTTTTCCTCTAGAAAAGAGGAAAACTCTTCAGAGTAGGGAATTTTGCATGCAGGGTATAATTTAAAGAATAGATGACATTTTCTTAATGCCATTCCCATAGACCTGAGACTGCAATAATGGTCTCTATGTTTCCAGTCCCCCAGGATGCATGCAGCAGAGACTGATCTACACAGCATAAGATTTTCGCCATTTTAGTACTTTTACCTTGCAGCCCTACCCAGGCTCAATTTCAATCTGTCCTTTCCGTGGGCCATGCTCAGCCACACAAGGCATTCTTCTCAACCTTTTCCTGCAGTTTTCCTTTCCTTTCCTTTCTGGCTGCATGCAAAGAACAATAAGGGGAAAAAAAACCTATTCTTTAACACCACCACGCATCAACTGCAGAGGAGCTGAAAGTAATGTGTCACCTTTTCCACAGGCAAGCTTTCTTGCTGTGCAATGTATGTCATTTCCCACTGAGTGTCTATTGCTGGATAAGCCTGATCACAATTATGTTCAAATTGAGCAATGTTACCTATAGAATTATTTGTCTTTCCTCTGAGACTGACTTTCTAGATGCTCCTCTGCCCCTCAAAAGAAAAGAAAAACCACAGCAAAAAGTCAGCAACTGAGATGAACCAATCCCCTGAGGAAGAATTGAGCCTTGAGTTTTGGAAATTAATCTATGCAACTTGACAGGTCCCAGGAAATATGGATCTGTAACAGTCAGCTAAAGATTCTGTATATGTGGAAGAGGATTACAAAGCCAATTGTTTTCATACAATGATTTAACAGCAGGAGTTTTAAATGTAGCCATTTTAACTCAACAGCCTACAGTGCTTTTGACAGGGAATCCTGCGGTACGCTATATGCATACATGACATACGTTTTCTATGAGCTCTACTTTCCTTCTATTCTATTGACTACTTACTTTTTTCTTCATTCCTTTGCTTTCTATGTTTGAGTTTCAGTTAGCTTTTCCAGTGTTTTTGTTTTGACAGACCTTCTAACAGAACTGATAGGACTGTAAAGGGTTAGATAAGCTATCTCTCTTTATACAGTACTGAACGTAAAATAACATCTGTTTACACAAATGACTGAAGTTCATCCCATATCTGAAATAACTTTATGAGATATAACACAGAATCTAATTGTTTGCACTTGTTTTTACAACGCTACGCTTAAGATAGTGCAGATAAATCATTATTAGCTATTCTAGAACAATTTACACCCCTATAAAAGCATAGTAATTTTCCTTTCTCAGAATAAACTATGGAAGATTTCATTGCATTTACAAATGCAAACTGAAGGGACGAGGAGGTGTGTACTTCTATCAACATTTAGAGCTGGATGGTTGGAACTTTTCAGTGGAGTCATATTTGTTGATAAACTCCCCTGTCTAGCTTTATCTCTATAGTCCAATGAAACTGTTTAATGTGTAAGAATATCTCAACACTCCTGTCATTTTACTTCACTGTGAGTATGGAAACCCTACACAAATGTGATAAGATGCTCTCTAAAAAGAGACAGAATCAGGCAGCTGATAAATTAACTTACAGTTTAAGATTCTTGGTGGCAACTAGGAATTAAAGTCTTATTCAACTGAAATCAGTGGTGGAAGTATCATTAATTTTACTTGGGCCGGGATTTCATCTAGTTTCTCTTGTCACATCTTGCATGGCTCAGGACCAAGAAGTTATTCTCCAACTTCTGTATCACTGATGTAACACAAACGCTTGACTTTGGCTTATTCTACATACTAAATAATGCTACTTCTTCCCCACTTAGAATTGCAACGATTGAGAATTTTAAGGACTGTCACCACCTTGTTTTGTTTATTGGTTGACTTCTTCATCTGAGTGATTTTGTTGCTGCCACTGAAATATGAATTCCTGCCTCTGCTCATGTCCACTTTCAGACCCTTCTCATCTTTCTATGAATTCCTATGACTTCAGCATCCCTGGACTAGATTGTGATAAATAAACTCTGCACCCACTTCTGCTAGGGACTGAGGCACATTCCAGCCTCTTTCTGACAGGTTTCTGAACACAACATAAATTTGTTTGCTTTGGATTCTTTTCGGGGCAACATTCATTCTTGTCTATATTGTCAATGTTAATATTGTCATTACCACAGTTTCAAATTTCGTTAATCTAACACATGGCACAGTCAAGCTTTAGAGTAGGAATTTATATTCCCATTGAAATCCATTACTGTCAACATATATTCAAGTCCCAGGGTGCAAAATATCTAGCAATCTTATCCAATAGGTAATGTCTTCTCAAAGATGTCCTCCCTCCACTCAGTCCTCAGCTGCAGCATCACTTTTTGACTATTCTGACTGCATAAAGCCATTTCCTGCTGAATGGCACTCAGTCTGGACATTCTTGGCAGGTTCTTAAATCTGCAAAGAAGCTGATCCTGCACTTATATTAAACCCATGCCACACACCAGTCACCTCTGCTCTGTAGTGCCAATGCAACTGAGACAAAGCTTTCCAGTAATTCTTCATTTGACACTGGAGTCGCAGTGATGCCAACTCAAGTTTGAATAATCTAGTGAGGCAGATTCCATCTCACATGTGAGGCAAGAAAGTCCCCAGAGTGTCTTGAGGTTATAATCTCAAAACTTTTTATACTTTGAGAAGCTGAGATTCATGCTCATCTGGCAGTAAGACTCAACCAGGTGAGGGACAGTGGTGGATTGAATTGCTCCTGATGTTTTCTGACTGTATCCAACCTAGTGTAAATTTCATCCTGACCTGAATCACATTTAGCATACTGAGATACAGTTATTTCGACTCGGAAAGAGAGCAGCACATTTTTTCCTGTTTTCTTTGCTGAAATTCTTGGTAAAAAATTGCCCTTAATGTGAACTCTGCCATAGAATGTGATTATATCTGCAAATGCTCCTGCAATTTGAAAATCAGCCATAAAGAACTACTGATTTTCTCTCCTATCTACTTCTTTCCATATTCCCTGGTGCTGGTTTCTGATAAAAACACGCTGTAAGCTCTGGGATCCATTTATTTCATTTCTTTCCATTACTACTTTCATTGAGATGTTATGTTTGCAGTTACAATCAGATAGATTTTAAATTAACAGTATTAGAAAGAATATTAATTTGCCGGTGGACATAATGTTATTAGGAATAATGATATAATCTGATGTTCTTCTTTAATGTTCAGTTTTATGAACTAAGTATGAAAATATTTAAATAATGAATGTAATTGCTTATTAAAATCATTAGCATGCATAAATATTTATATTCCCAATCAGTGTTTCTTCAGAGGTACAGCACTAGCTGCAATGAAAACAACATGTGTATTGTACATGCAAAAATACATTTCCAGTTCTTCTGTTAGCACACATCACTGCTCTCAGAGTGACATCACTCTGCATGAGCTGAGGACCTGACTTTTTCAGTTTGCACTTGTGATTTCAGTGTCTTACCTTTCAGTACAATGTTGGATATCAGACACCAGTGATTCCAAGCAGCAGGAACTCAGCATTTTCTGGCAATCAAGCACCTCTGTGGGTAGCATTCTGGTATCTTGCAAGTCAATTCAATTTTCCCTCTTACATCAGGAGGTCTGGGTTCTCCATAAAGGCAGCACTTAATACTTGCAGTTATTTTCGAAAGGGTAACCAACTATATGTTATTACTTCTTTGACTTTGTAGCATGACCACTTTGGAGAAATGAAAAAAATACAATAGGAAAAAATGTTAGATGCCTGATTTCATAAACAAGCAATGAAGTTTACAAAGAAAAATCTAAAGGAATATCTTTTATATCTATCATCTCCCATTTCCTCCAAATCCTGCCTGATTTCACATTTCATCTCCATACATAAACAAATAATGTGATATTAGAATAAAGAAACATATAGTTTAAAGGTAGTACACCTCAGCTGGAAAATCAATGATGAGATGGCATCTAATTGCTTTTCATCTCCAAAATGCTGCAAACCATTGTATTAATTCACTGCTATACAGAGCATTACCGTATGTAAATAATTACATTAACCCCTATGCTCCGCCACCTTGTTGCATATCACAGGGAAGAGCAGGTTGACAGGGAGGTCACAGCAGGGCATAGCAGAGCGAGGTGCAGAATAGCAGTCTTCTAATTAAGAGTCAGGAGTCTTAGATGACACATTATTACTGGAGCTGAACGAGGATAAAAGATGAATGCCTAATAAGATAATGTGATAACTAACAATGAGGTACAATAGCAATGCCCTGTTAAGGTATCCTTTCCATTCCAAGGATTTCCATTAATTTTGGCAGGTCTGGAGGACAGGGAATGTCTGTACGTGCAGGCAGTTGAGCACAATTGAGTGATGACTGGCATGTAATTTGAGGTTAGCAAATCTTATCTGCATTTGAAGAGAAACTCAAATTCCTCATGGCCTCCATAGCCTGCCTTCTGTTTCAGGATGAGGATTTGGTTATGATTCCTGAAGGCTGGTTTGTCATTTATTAGATGGGTTACCATGTCCGAGGCCATTTTGTGTTTTTTTTCTGCATGTTCCAGGAAAGTGTTTCTCATTCTTTTGTAATGGAATGTGAATAAGTACGAGGGAAATAATCTGTAGATATTCAATATAAACAAATTGGCTGCAAGGGAAAAAATGTCACCTATTTATGTATTTTAAAGTTATTTTCTGCAAATACTCAAGAAACCTCTATATTTTATCCTTTCATCTCTCCAAAGAATTACTGTTTCCTTTCCCAAAAGTGAGGAAGGAGGCAGTTATAACTGATTAATCAGCCTAAAATGAAGCAGGAAGAAAATGGTTGCATACGTGAATTGTGAAATTAATATAGACATCATATTTTATTAGATATTATAGAATAAAGGAAACGTCCTGCTGAAATAGTTATCTGATCCTATTGTGCTAACATCTCCTTATCAATTTTTCATTCTTCAGATCATTTCACACTTAAAATAATGTTATAAGCATTTCAGGTCAGAATTACAGCTGCTAGTCCGATGAACTGGCTGCTATACCTTAAGTACTTTATATTTTAAAAATAGCATGGACTTCTTTCCTTCCATTAAACCAAATCCTAGTTTTATGTATCCCTTTCTGAACACCCACATCACTGATTGGAGAGGAAGAAGAATGTTATTGAAGAATTATTTTTACATCTGATGGAAAGCATATATATTTGGATCTAACTTCTGTGCCTAGTCAAGAAGGCAAAAAAAAAAAAAAAAAAAAACCTGCCACACCTGAATGACAAAGGGCAATCTGTTTGCTCATAGGTACATTCTGATTTAGGAATGCTATGTTTCTGATGCATTTCAGGCCATATTTAAAAGAAAAAAAGTTGGCTTTCCTCAAGCTATTCTTGAATTGGACTATAGCACACTAAGTACACAGGCTGCTCTGGAAGTAATGCCTCCTATATTATTATGTTAGCTCACGAGGTCAGAGGCAGATCATAGAATCATAGAATCTCTCAGGTTGGAAAAGACCTTAAAGATCATCAGGATGTTGGTGGTGTGGCAGGAGAGGCTGAACCTTCCCACCAACATTCCACTACATTTGTTGCCATGCAATAGATGACAGCGGGGAGGGGCACTCTGACAGAATGGTGTCTGACAGGGGTGTGTGCATAGAGCTGAATTCCTCTATGCAGAAAAAATAGCACCCACTGACATTCACTGATGCTTGCTGAATGTTTGTGGAAACTAAACAGTGGAATTGAGCACAGTGAGGCGGTGGATGATCCGTTTCAGCAGCAGTGACAGCAACATCAAAGCCAAACCACGTTCTGGACAGCTATGCAGATTTTTAGGAGTGTGGCATGCAGGCATTTCTTCACTGCTGGCTAAAATGGATAGCTAATGGTGGTTACAATGTTGAAGAATAGTGTTTTGGAGCTGAGAATTTACTCTATCAAATAGTGTTATTATGTTCTTTGTATCTGTTGCAGTTTCCATGGAAATAAATAGGAGGCATTACTTTTGGAGTAACCATGTAGTTAAAGTGCAACAAAGATAAAGAATTTCAGCTCTATTTTACTGATGAGTATAAACCTTTCAAAAAAAAACATAAAAGGAAGCATGATAAAAAAAAAAACAACAAATCAACTAATTTAAAAAAAAAACCTCAAACAACAACAACAACAACAAGAAACCATGCAAAAAAACAGCAATTCAAAGAATGGTTCATCCAAATAAGCGTTGCAGAAAAGTTAAGATCTGTTATCACAGAAAATTGTTTTGATTATTTTTAATACATAACTACAAAAGTCTCTTAAAGCTAAAAAACCATAGAGATTTTTAGTGCTTTTCAGCTCTTTGAAGCTCTTCTGGAAGACTGATTTAAAATGATAAAGAAAAACATAGTTCATATCAAATTACTTGCCTTATTAGTAGTCTAAAAATACCTAGATTTCATACTGAAGAACAGTGTATAAAATTTATTCTATTCAAGTGAATAGTTTAGCAATTTAAAATGTTATCAGCCTGCTCTGGTTCACATTGAAAACAATAGTAAATATTCTCACAAAACAGATTTTATGCATGTGTCCATTGCTGATAGTATTGTGCCATCTAATTTGGATGTACATCTAGACTCCCGAACTCATTTTTATGTGACACTCATTTCTACTTCTAGTTAAAGCCATGCTTCTTGGTGAAAGGCACACTGTTATTATAACAGATGGCTTACTTCTATTCATAATGACTGTGGAAAGTAATAATGAATCATGTAAGCAAGAACAAGCACTTCACTTGCTGTACAAGTTACTCAGTGCCTGCCAGTTTGAAAAACAATGGACTGCTCTGGCAGAAATATTGGCGTGCTCTCAAGTTAGGCTACATTGGTGTAACCACTCAAGGAACAACAAAGCTAGCAAACCACAAGGCCCCCACAGCTTCCCATTTGGGCATGCTCCAGAGGTATCACCACTGTGTCTTTCTCATGGTATTACAATATTTTCTTCATTCGAGTTCTGCAGTGCAATGCATGCTCAGAGCTAGAGATAGACTCTGAGCTGCCAATGGCTTCTAAATCACTGCATAGACAGAAGGTGCTCATAAAGACTCCTCTTCCTCTGTTCCTAAGTAGCACTATGCTGATTCTGAAATACTATGACATGAGAAAATAACTGTTGACTGAATAGAGATGGGCTTCCATTTATCACTTCTCTTCAATGCCTGAAGTTGTCTGAATCAATGGAAAGACTTCGGTTTCCTCCTAGTTGCACTTTTTTCCCACTTGCTTCTTTTTCCCTATTTTTGGCTTCTTCTTAAGCACAAATGCTAACGTTAAGTATGTTTACTCTTGTAATTTGTGAAATGAATTTTTTGTGATGAAAATTAGTTGTACATGCAAATATTGTTTATAGGAATTTTATCTTTTTTGGAGTATTTTCCCCCAAATAGTCAAAATACTCAACTCAATCACTTCTCTAATCCAGACTGAAACTCTTTAACTGTGAGCAACTGGTAGGAGCAATAGGTGTGTAAACTAACACAAGACATTTATTTAGCAATTTTAGTTATTTCTGTTGGTATAGCATAAGCCAAAGAAAAACAATTTTAAATCTGTTGCAGTTCTACACTGAAATTTCTCTATTTTAACTACTCAGTATGCCAGCTAATATTCCTGTGCTCTCTTTCTAGCCACAAACAGAGGAAATCTTTTTTATGCTCTCATCAAAGAGCTAATCAGCCTATGGCTAAGGTGTGGACATATCTGTGGGGAGTACGTCAGCCCTTACATGTCCATTCCTGTTCTTCTGTATGGGCAAATGAGCCACAGAAACCTGCTGTGTCAGCATGATGGTGGAAGGCGGATAAAAAATAATTGGTTTTACATTTCAAGTTTCAGGGCACTTAGGATTTTGGTACTGACTCTTGAGGAGTGCTCTTTCCTCTCACACTGACTACATACAGAACCTAACTGACCTTGCCAGTAAAGTGACAAAATGAAGATTCATATCATGCCCCATTTTTTTCTTTGCTTTTTCTTCTCTGCATTAGGCAAAATATGAGATAGGTGAAAGATGCTGACAGTATATAGAAAGAAATACCACCAGCTTAACAGGTAACTTCTGTTTACAAATACGAGAGTTCAGCTTAATAACAATAATAAAAAAAATAAACTGTAGATTTTGTGCAAAAGCCTATAAAATGTATTAGAATAGTGCAAAACTGGGACCTTTTCTTCAGCTACAAGTTTAATTTCAGGCTTTACCCTAAGAAAAAGGCATAGTAAAAAATTAAACTGCAGATTTTGTGCAAAAGCCTATAAAAAAGACTGAGACGTGATGACATCTCCAGCAGAGTAATAGAGTAAGTGCTCACAGGGGGCGTTGATTTGAGAAGATCACTCATTTGCATGATAATAAAGAGGATGTAGGTGCATTGAGACACACGGTCCTTTTTAAAACTGCTCAGGTTATAAAATGTTCATATTCTCTGTCTTATGTTCAATGTCTAATTAAGAAATCACTGATTTACTTACCAATTCTTGAGGTACTTCTATTATTCTTTTCTCATATTTATTTATTTATCCAGAATTCATATATACTTCACTATGCAAAGGTATTTAATGCATTTTTAATGTTGATGCTAATAATCTGAATCTAGAATATGTAAAGTGCCTGACAGCCTCATAACACTGCATGCATGCATGGATCTTTGTTTTAAGAATGTCTTATGCATCTTAAAATCTGTCTTCAGTACATAAATTGTAGCTTCTCCTTATTAAGATTTTGCTCAGAAGTATAGTGATGCATAAGAATGAGAAGAAAATGGTAAAGCTGGCAATTTTTTGCCTTTTTTTTTTGTTTTTATCTTTGATCTTGTGAAATCCTAGGTTCTTTATTAATCACTGAAAAACTGCTTTGATTCTATTGTGTATGGATTTCAACCCTTTTCACTTTATGCATGTGTTTATATTTCTGTGTAGATTAGAAATCTTTCATTTGTGTGGATTTGTAAGCATCCTTGGTAAGCAAAGAAAGCAAATATATCTATCATAAATGCACATTTACCAGTTCTGTGTCCCTCAACTCAGAGAATAGGAAATGTCTCCTGAAGTGCAAACAACATATCAGAACTAAGCAGTATGGATTAAAGCCTGAGGTATAACTTATCCTTAACATTTGGCTTATTTGTTATCAGGAAAAAGCATTCACAATGTGCTGGGATAAAATAATAATAATAATAATAATAATAGTAATAAATGTGACGCCAAGCTGGCACAAGTTCTTCATCTTGTTGCTTGAGGTTAATTTTTTTACAGGAATAGTAATGTGAGGAGAACTAACAACTACTATATTCTCTTCCTGCAGGATGATGCAGTTTACATAGCCCAGGACAAAGACTATGGGAGCCAGAGATAAAGGAAAATCAGACAAAGGGATCTAGCAGGGATGTGAGCTCTTCAAAGAAAAACAACTCATCAAGATTCCTGATTCTTTTCAAGGTGCACTGCAAGATCAATAGTTTGGGTAAATCCCTGACCTTCTATCTGGACAGATAAGTGTAGAAGACCCCACACAAGAATGAGGAAGGCTCCTTGAGTTCAAAAAGGCTCATGCTTTAAAATTTAATTATTTTTTTTTTAATGATTTATACATTTTTTGACCTACCTTAGGAAGCAGCAACTGGCTCTTGAGCAGACTAGGAACAATTTGGTTGCATTTCCTTCTTTTTAACTGTTAGCACTACACACAAAGAACTTCAGAATCTTGTTAACTGAAATGAAAGTCAATGAACAACATTTTACTGCGCTATTAAGATCTTTGCCAAAAGATACTAAGCAAAGTTGCTGCTTCACCAGCAGGAGTAATACAAACCCCAAAACATCCAGTTTCTTTGTTAAATGGTGTCTTCACAAAAATTCCAAAAGATAAAAATTATTCAGTATGGAAATGCTTCACAGGGTTGTGCAGGGACAGATGAAAAGTAAAAGAGCACTCACGGTCTTCTTTCCAACCCCCAAACAACTTTTTGCATGGAATTCCTGTCACTTGAAGGCAAATTGTAACTCTGCCGCACGAAAGATATCTTTCAGCATTCTCTCTCCAGCAGCTTTCTCTCCTGGATGCAGAAGTTAATTCTGCTTTCTATCTGCAAAGACAAATTCAGTGAGGACATAGATGGGAGCTGGTGTTGCTCCCTCAAGAGCCACAAGAGCTTTCCTTGCCTGGCATGGAGGTCACTGCTGCAGCAATCTGACTCCTGATTACTGCCTCCACCTGCTGAACAATTAGAAAGACTATGAGATAGCTACAGATGAACATATTTGTGTGTATAAAACAAATATAAACACTCTCATCCCATTCCCTTTTCTCCCACTGAAGACACCCTTTGTGTTATAAACTGTGATATGAAGCACTGCCCTTTAGGAAAAGAAGAAAGTCTGTCCATGATGCACTTGGTCTTTACTATCTGCTTTACAAGATGAAATTTGATCATAAGTGGATTAAACAGTTGACAAATTGAAGAAAACACATGGGATCACTAAACTTGTTATCGATAGCAGACAAAATAGTTGCATCTAACTAGAAATTCATTCTCAGTATCTAGTATCTGGCAAATACTATTAGACAAGGTAAGTCTGAAGGTGACAATATCCTTGTCACGTGCATTCCCTATTTGAAATTGTACTTTCCTGATTAAGGTTTAAAAGTAATGAAGTTTTACTGCCTATACAGTTTGTCTGTTCTGATAAAATATCAGAAAAAATAAATTAGTAACATGTTTTGCTTTCCATGTTCCATCCTCAATAATTCTTGTTCACTTCTACAAAAGGCTGCAGTGACATTTCACAATAAAATGGTCTAAGTGGGATCAATGAATTCAATACTTAAATGTTTGACTGGTGCTTGTTCTTAGCAAGCAAATACCTTGACAAGGGTTATAGGCTGAATCTTAATGTTAGCACATGCACTGCACCATATTTCCACAGAGTCATTTTAATGACATTCTACCAGTTAATTAACATATTAGCATTCATTTGCTTAGGGAATTCAGAGGGAATAATAATACTGCCATCTGTCATTAACAATCATGATCATAGATAACCTATTTATTCAGAAGGCAAAACACAGATATTCTCATTTCCTGGAAAATGATACTTACCCTTGTCCTTCTGTTAATCTGTGGACTGATGATGTCACATCTTATTCATAGCTTAACACAATGAACACAAATATCTGCTTGTTGTGAAAAGCTGAGGTTTGAGACTGAATCTCCCAAATCTCAGAGCTTCATCAGCAGAGTATTTCCTTTCTTCCTGAGCAACCACCTCAATTATGCTAATAGACACAAAGAACTAGAGGGATTTTCTAGGATGTTTCCAGTCTAGCACATCACCAATAATTTTTCTCAGGAGAAAAATCCTTTCTTTTTTTTTTTTTTTTTCAATTACTCCACAAAGGACACAGATCCACAGAATTACACAAAGATGCAATATCTGGTATCCTCTTGGCTCCACCACTGGTGTGACAATACTCTCAAATCCCTTTATGACAAATTATATCTTGGATCATATTACCAGTATCTATAGGAATCAATGCACATTAGATTTCCCTATGCTTTTTCATGGGACAGATTCAAATTTTCTATGAGTCTAAAATCCATTTTCAAATGAAAAAAATAAAAATAAAACTGTCACATTCTCTAGAAGTTTTCAGCCCCATTAAAAGTCAATAGAATTTATACCGTTCTGGAAAAACATTATTCCCTAATATTTTTCTAAGTAAGCCTGACCAATGATGCTCAGGTGCTCTTCTCAAAAAGTTAGTAATAAAACAAAATATTAAGTTCTTTTCATCTTTATTTTCTTAATCCTACAGAAAAATATGAACATTCCAAGTCTTTTACACTACAATTTTCTTCAGTGTAGCTAGCAAGTAAAGCAGAAAAATAGTAGAACAGAACAGGGATAAATTATATAACAACCATGTCCTCAACTCTTGCAGTTTTAGGAACTACTTAACAATTTTTATGTAGAGTAAATGAGTAGAAAATGCAGAGCCTATTTCTACATTAATCTTCCACTGAGGATAGCCCAGACTGATCTCTTATTGAAGTATTTTCCTTTCACTTTCCCCCAGGCCTCCCGTAAGATTAATGTGTGACTGTAGCACATTAGCTTATTTAGCTGCACAATGGTCATGCTTGGGGGCAAAGTACTAATATTTATAGAGAAAAAGAGGTACAGAAGGTCCTGTGCTGGTTTAGCTCTCTGGGAATGCATTTCCAATTCTGGGATGAGGGGGAAGACTTAAAACGCATACTCAGTTTTTAACTGTCCCAACACTGGAAACCATTGAAACATCCTCAAACTTTTGGCACAGTGCACATCCACATCACTGAAAACTACCAGTCTGGGGAGCCTTTGTAAAATATATTCATATTTAGATTTTTATCATAGCAAAAAATCCTCTGTGTGCCTCTGCAGGAACTGGGATGCCAAGGGTCATGTCCTATCTGCAGTGAGGATTTAATTCGGAGCACGGTGGGATCCCATCTCAGACACTGCAACACTTCCAGGGGGCAGACCTTAAAGTCCTGTACTCCCTGTGCAGGAAAACAACACCCTGCTAAGGCACTACTTGCTGTCTGGTTTCTCACTCATTCATATTAGATACATTGAGTGATTTGCTGCCAGAAAGATGAAAAATGGGTCACAGCTCTACGCTTTGCTCACCCTGGCTTCACTAGGGCTGAGATGATAAACTGATTCTGAAGTATTTAAGTCAATTCTTGTGGAGCAGGGAAATGCATGTCATGAGCACAAACTTAATTCTGCAGTCACTCAGGCTAACTAATTGCATGAAGATTCATGGCCAGATTAGTTTTCCAACCTAAATTCTTTTATTGCTTGAAAGCAATACATCTAAAGCAGAAACCAGCACCTATTTGCTAGATATAGATTTATTTTGTGCTTTGGGATTCTCAGGAATCTCTTCTGAAATGGTGAACTTTTCTAAATGTCAGTTGAAAGGTTCACTGATTTCTTTGCTCATTTCCTAAAACTAATATGTGTGCGCGTGCTCTCTGGGCTTGCTGCTTTATCTAATTCTGCCTAGCCACTCTTAAGCAATTCCTTGTTCACGTATCTGTCCAATACTGTTGTCTCTTGCTCTTCCCACACTGCTTTTCAAAGGTTGGTCTGTGAATTCATCAGAAAAAGAAATCAACTAATAATTTTTGTTGCTCATTTAAAACTTGACAAAAACTTTTTATACATTTTAAAGGAAGGCTGCATCTTCTTTCTCTTCCGTTTACTCTATGTGAATTTATTGGATATGCGGATTTAAAAATTCCTTACCTTTAATATTTCAAATTCTGCTTGTCGTTTGCACTCTTTTGTCTCTTTTAACTTGCTCTTAGTATCTCACAGTTGTCTTCAGTGTCTCCTGTCTCTCTCTTTTTCCAATGATATTTGCATACTCAGTCTCTTCAAGCATGAATACTTAAGATGTAGTAGAACAATGATTCTGCATGCAGGGTCTCAATTGTATAAAAATGCACTATAAATAAGTAAAATATCTTCCTTTCTTCCTCTTTCCTTCAATGATAAATTGGACACTGTGAGAACATAATTAATTACTGTGGATACTGGGAGTTGTGTTCCAGTGTCTGGGAAGGAAACACAGCCTGGGAGAAGGACCAAGTCCCTGGTAACTACTAGGGCTGCTCCAAAAATAATACCTTCGAATTTATTATTGGCCCATGGCATCAGAGGTGAATGTTAATGGTATAGCAATAGAGATAAATCCTTCTCACCATATTCCCTTACATTTTGTTGCAGTTTTCATGAAGGCAAAGGAAAGGCATTGCTTTCAGATCAACCTATGTACTTCAGGATTGACAGAAGCTGAGTTTTTCCAGCAACACCTTAAAAAAAATGGACTGGAAGCCTCTAAAGAGATCACAGTGTGAAGTGCTGGAAGGAAAACTTCATACTTACCCATTTCAATGAGTTTACGTGAAGGAAAGTTTGATATGCATTAGTTCGGCATTCTGAGCTCGAGTCCATCTTCCCTCTCCCTTAGATAGAGAAAAAGCAGAATCAAAGACAAGTAATCAAGCAGTGGCTGAATGCCTTAAGGAGGAAATGCTGCAGTTCCCTGGAGGTTGTATTTTTAAAACAAAGAAGAAGAAGTACAGGCCAAAGGTATAGCTATAGGAAATAAGTCACAGAACATTGTTTAGGTGAACTAATAAGCATTGCTTAATTGGACATGTAGCATCACAATATCATAAAAAAATATATTCTTTGCTTTATATATATTTTGTCTCCAATCCTGAGAACTCTGGAGGAACTTGCCTTCTGAAGTTGCCATTCTCATTCATGTTGTTTAATACTTACTTGTTCAAATTATGCAAGAGTAAACAATCTGTTTATGTTGCTGGCACCTCTGTGCTTGACCCTGGAGGATATGAAGCTACTGGATAACCAGGAAGAGAGCATAGATTTCTGTCTGTGATTGAGAAGCGTCACAGAAGTCAATGGAGCTAACCCTCTGTTCAATACGAGCTCACCAAGAGAAATAAAGATTCTGCAGCCTGCCTTTGAACTTTTTATCTGTTTTTGAAGGCTGAAACTTAATTGTGGTCTTGCTGTTGGTATCTGAAAATTTTAGTCATTTTCTGCTTCCTCTGAGTATTACTGAATTGCAGCCAAGCTTTTCTTTACTCATTTTACATTCTTTCAAAGTCTTCATCCCCCCAGGTCCAATAAATTGGCATTGACACCTTGTCTGCAAGCCCTCATCAGCATGTTAAACTCAATGATGGAAGAGAAAAACAAAGAGCCAATGTGCTAAAAGAAGCCTTGCTGCGATATATGTTTGAAAGGGATCTTTGAAATCTCAGTGAGCTAAAATTGCATGCATGAAAAAGTCTGTTTTTCTGAGGTCACATGCAAGGTGAACTATTCTCATCACAACACAATAAAAGTGCCATTGTTTTATGTATAGTAATTCTGTAGTACGCTCTACCTTGTGGTGAGCAATTTGTCTGAAAATAAAAGATAAGTGTTCACACTATGCTTTTTATGATCATTCCTATTTGAGAAATCTTACCAGCCAAAAGAAGGTAAAGAAGGTGAATGTAAAGTGAAGAAATAATAAAACAGAAGAACACCAAACAACATAGGATGGAGAATCAGGGGGAAAAAATAAGATAACAAGAAACACACAGCTATAGAGCACTGAAAGAAAAAGGACAAATTTTGCTTTAGCAGTAAGAGGAATTAAACGAGAAAAAAGCTATCATCAGTGAATTCTAAATAGAATAAAGACATTTTCTGGTGCTTTATTGGCACCATGTTCAACCAGCAGCATCCTGACCTTTAGCTCAGTTTCGTATCCAAAACAGGTCCTAAAGGTGGAGGCTATAGGAAGAGGATCAGAACATTGCCATAACACGACTGTGTTTTTCCCATATTACAGAATCACAGAATGGCTTGAGTTGAAAGAGCCTTTCAAAGGCCATCTGGTCCTACTCCCCTGCAGTGAACAGGGACACCTACAGCTTGATTAGGTGCTTGGAGTCTGTTCCAGTCTGACCTTGAGTGTCTCCAAAGATGGAGCTTCCACCATCATATGCTCCCTTAGTTCCAGAGGTTTGTGACTCAAATTTGAGCCCAAGGTATTTGGGAATAATTTCCCCCTTATGAACATGCCCTATCACTTTTTCAATACAGCTAAGCTTGTATTTTCTTACGTACAGAGTTACATAGCAATGTTTCCCAGTTTAGCTGTGTAGTTCAACTAGAGAAATTACAATTAAATGCAAGACATTGATTTCCACTGGAAGTCCGATTCAGAACTGTAAAATCATCTAATATCAATCTTGTTTGAAGTGTCCACAAATCCCAGATATTTAGTTTCAAGGCCAGGTTGGATGAGACTTTGAGCAACCTGATATAGTGGTTGTTGTCCTTATTCATAGCAGGGGGCTGGGACTAAACAGTCTTCAAAATTCCTTCCAACCCAAACTATTATGTTCTTCTATGATTCTGTGACTATTCTAAGATCATAAGGTCTGATCATACATCCTACACTTTTTGTAAAAATAAAACCAGGAAACTCCTGGATGGAATGTTAGGATTTTTTACTTTTTTTTCTCTCCTCTCCATATTCCATTCCTCTTTTTTTTTTTCCTTTATCTTTTCCTACTTCTTTTTTTTTTTTCCTTTCATTCCTTCCTTTCCTTTCTTTTCTTTCATAGTACAATTACACTCATCTGACCAAATAAACCTATGATCCCTGCTACACAGTACATGTCTGAGCAGGTTTTAGGCTCCTCAATTCAAACTACTATTAATTCTTTCTTTTAACAAAATTTGTTATTTTTCTCTCTTTTCAGAGCCAGGGAAATGCTGTGATAAGGCAATTAGAGACACCTACATACAGCAAGTTAATTACTGTAGATGCAATTCTATAAACAGATTCAAATCTTTGACTATTTAATGATGATTGAGTATTTCATGCCACTTTCCATTAGTGGAAAAGGACCCTCTGAACAAATCGAGCTTACCTCATTGAGCACTCACCCTCCCTGGACAACATGTTACACTCAGTTGAAGCTGATCTAATGCAGGTCTTATATCATTTCAGTGTCAGGCATTTGGCAGACATTTCTGAAGATTCATGAATGGAAACAAGACAACTTACACGAAATGCTTCTTGAGAAAGTTTGTCCCACTATACACACACGCATAAAAAAATATCTGAGTGAGCTTATTTCTTAACTGAAAGACCCTGCCTGATTGCAGCTACAGAACTGCATTAAAATAAATGGAGTAAGAACCAAGAGAAAAAGTGAAAGAGTTAAGAGTTGTGCTGACTTTATAACTCATATTTCTTACTATTGGATTTGGTCCGTTGGGGCATCCTCATATATCTTCCTGTGGAGGATGAAGAGATGTATGGACATGCAGACTTTTGGCTTGTTCTTACTAATGGTACGGTAGGGTCAGCCAGTAATCAGCAAAGATCTATTGCCTTCACTTAAGATGCCACCTGTGAGGTATTGCTCAAAGCATGGAATCATGAACTATACCTTGCACAGAGTTATTTGTACCAGAAAAAGCACAGTTTCCAGAAGTGGGCAAACAAAAGGACCATGGAATATGCTTACACATGAATTCCTCAAGACCTTCTCTAATCTTTTAGAAAATATATTCATATCTGGCACTGCCTTATCTTTTACTGCTCCTTTAGTTTATTTGTCTCTCTCACCTGTTATTGGATGAAACTGCCATCCAATTGTGCTGCCAAAGAACCAGTGGTACAGTAACCAGCACTGCAGAATCAATTCAAGTTGGGCTAAAGTGCATGTCCGCACTGTAGATCTGAAGAGTGCCTTCTGCAGACAGTTATATTAGGCAAATTCTAATAGTCAAATATAGCTTGAGTGCACAACACAAATAGTTTTCAATATTGCTTTTAAAATATATGTTTCCTGCATGAAATCATTAGCAATGAAATCATGTGTTTTATGAGCTATAACTTGTGTATATTGTGGACAGAACAGCGCAGTTACAGGAGTGGAACAGACGGTTGGACAAATAAAGCTCCAGGGAACAGCTACTGGAAAGAATACCTTTTCAGACACAAAGGCAACTTTTCAGTGCATTCTTGAGGAGCCTCAAAGCAGCTGCCTGCACTGCTGCATCCTTTTGTGCTCAAGGCTTGCACATAAGAAATGGAAGAGCAGATGTTTCTTCTTGTTTAGGGCAGTTCTCTTTGTAACATAATAGCTTTCTTCTTATAGCCAGAATCATTTCCCTCTCACTTTGAATTATGTGTTCTGAATTATAAATTGAGCTCTATATCTTTTGCTCATTAAGGAACAGAGCTCACTGATTGATCACCATGAGAGTGACTGCCAACTGGTGAGGAACACCATAGATACCAATGAGAGCTCTGCTCCTGAAAAGCTGAGGAATATCAGCCCAAAGAGGGTAATACTCTTTTCCAACACTTCTCTGTGCAAATGTCCAAAGGATTAAGAAATTCCAGACGAAAATGTTGTCCTAATAATCAGAAAAAAAAACACAAATATTTTGCAAAGCAGTAATCTATTTCTTTACATTAATTCTCCATTTCGTGCAAGGCACATATTAGAGTTACCAAGATCATTTTTAATAAAAGCCACATTTCCATTTTATTATTATTGTTATTTTTTCCTATGAATACAAGTAACCATCCTCTTCTGTGCTTCAGACAGATTTTTGACTTGGTTTCTTACATAGGATTCCAGCCCGCATGGAGGCTCATGGAGGAGTGTTGCTCTCTTTGATCAGGACCACAGCAAGATTACAAATTTAAACCCCTGGGTGTATTTTTAAGCTTTGAAACACCAAGAACTTCTCAGGTGAGCAAGGGAAAATCTTCTTTCTTTACTATAAAATCCTATTTCAATGCTTGCTTACCTTCAGATTTTGTTTGCTTTTCATGGTATTCTCTAGAGTTCTCCAAATGCCAGCTGTTTAAGAGACACAGTTCTCTTACCACAGCTGCTAAACCAACAGTTCTTCAGAGCAATGGTGATGAAAAAAAGGAGCAATGAATGGAGAAGGATAAGTTTAGCAAGTGTTTTCAGCATTATTTCTCTTGGTTGTATTCTCACATGAAAGTAATTGAAGAGAAGCAGCTAGGTTTGTGTTATGTTCCTCTGTAAGCTATTTCATGCCTTTGACACCTGAAGCCAATTTCAACATTAACCAAAGCGCTGGTTTCACAGCAGAGGCATTCACTAACAAAAAAAGTATCACTACTGATTTTCCCATATAGATTTCCTTCATGGAAATTTTTTTTTTAAAAATCATTTTCATACTGATGATTACCTGACATCCAATGCTGCCTGTGTTATTTTCTTCTGGACATCCTGATGCAATAAGCAGACAAGATGGCACATAAACAGTGTCAGGCTGAAGAAAAATGTCACAGGACTTTTTAAAACCATTACAGAGCATTTTGTCTGTCTTTACAGAACAGCTGTAACATAAATATATCAGGAACAATCGACAACTCCAGCTAGGTAAAGGGCATGAAAATTTAAAAACATTTTATTTCTTACAAAGGATCCCATCTAAAAATGTGCTGAATGGACTCTCTGGGTTTTTATAACACTTTAATACTGTTCTAAATCTGCCATGCACAAAAAAAGTGAGCTACAGTTGGAAGCCCTAGATAAGATCCTAACATTCAATGGAGGCCAATGACATTTTCTCAGTGATACTAGGTAGCTTGTTACAAAGGCTCACAATATAACAGAGTGTATCGGAGCTTACCTCCGATATATGAATTCTGCAATGTGCAGTAGAAACTTTAATGTGAATCAGGCTTATTGCTTTTGTTAATTTATTTTTATTTATTTTAATCTACAGTTTTAACCAAATTTTCTAAGGAAAGAAAAATCATTGGCAAATTTCATTCAAAATGTGTCAAAAGTAAAAAAAAAAAAAAAAAAAAAAAAAAAAAAAAGTCTCCAGTAAGTAAGTTCAGGCTGAGCAAAAGCAGTTGAATACCTAGTAGGAAAATATCCCATAACTGCACTGGCAGAGAAAAGCCCATAGCAAAAGCTGGCACTCTGAGATGCTGAAGAACCACTATAGAAACAACAACAACAAACCCAAATGCCTTAATTTCATAGAAAACTTCAGCTAAAGATTGCATCCAATAAGATAGATTGTAGATTGTAGACCCCCATGAACATCAAAGATAAGTAATTCTTGTTAGATCTTCTGGTCCCAGGAATGTTGGTGTATCTGACAACTAAAATCTTTCACTAATTGATTTCATATTAAGATGATACAGTAGATATATTCAAAAAACCCACTCATGCAAGTCTGCTTTGACCTGATCTGGTTAACAGGCATTTGGTGTTCTCCACGAACATAATGGAGCGTGCTGTATTTCCTACCTTTCTCTTTCTCTGCAAACCACTGGAGTTTTCCGCTGGAGACACAGATCTGGGTGGAATACCTGAAGTGCAGAACTCCATAAAATAACCTAACAGACCTAAAATAATGAATCTGTGTTTAAAAACAAAAACAACAACAAAAAAAAGCCCAGCAGCTCTATCAGAAAGCATTACACTACTCATTTGCATCTTGACTTCCAATAATTCAATCAAAATTCCATAAAAAACAGTATACCATCTCTAATTTCCAACGTAGCTCACTATAACGCTATATTAACCATTAAACTCCCATTTTCTCTACCCTTTCTCTCACAGATTATACCACAGAAATGAGAAAACACCAAAATGGTGCCTTTGTGGCTTCAAAGTTTGTAATTTAAAATACTATGTACTCTTTCTCTACTTGTCCTTTTTTCTCTGCTTTTTTTCCCATCATGAAGTCAATTCCCTGAGTAATGCTTAGGGCAGAGTGTATCATTGTAGGGCCCAGATGGTTAGCTTTGGGAAATTATCCTCCATCTGGTTTCTTAGTTATGTCCTTAAGCAGATAAGCTTGCAGCTCTGCAACCATGCTAAGTTTTCCATGCAGCTACCGTCTGTAGCAATACATGCTCTGCAGATAGTGTCATTTTTAATTTAGAGGGAGGAGAAACAGTAAGACGAAGCAAAGTCACACATTAGCATCATATTAACTTGCAAACAGAAAAATATAATCCAGAAAAAATATCGCTAAAAGGTGGTTTGGGTTTAAAAAACAATGAGAATCCTGTGATTTTTCCTTTTATTCTGTATTTCCTGTTTTCATTTCCTGAAGAAAAAGTCAGGCACTTGCTTCCTTTACCTGTATACACTTATCATGACAAAACAGCTGATTTAAATTTCTATATACTATTGCCTAATAAAAAATGTGGTGTGAAAACTCCTTTTTGTAACTTCAAATGATAAACGGATGTCAAGAATAAAGTGAAATCCGGAGCAATGCTAACTTCCAACAAGCAATTGGAAAGTCTCTCAGTGCAGCTGGAGAGAAAAAAAGAGAAACTTGAATGGTAATACATGTACAGATGGAATGCTTGGACTTCAGAGGAACAAACTCCAACAGAATACAGAAAAATATTTTCAGAGGTCTGAGAATAAAATAAGAAAGATTTTTTGCACATCCATTGCTGAACTATTCAGGAAATTATTCCAACTCCAGTGAGTCTGGATCTTTCTCCAGGCTGCAGGACACTTTGGATCATGCTGCTACTTGTAATCAGAAGAAAAAAATATTAATGATGCTGGAAATTATTTTAGAAGGATGCTGAGGGAGAATTTGGTCATTTGGGGAAGGCGATTCTTTATCTATAAGAGTTAATACTGTTCATAATTACTAAATAGAACCATGTTGTTCTGTTACCAGAAAAAAACTGCATTGAATCATCTGCTGGGAAAAAATGCAAATTTTTAATGGCCAAGAATTAGTTCTTATAATTTTTGTTCATGAAAGCAATAGTCCTTTGGAGAACCAGGAAATGCAAATATTTCCAATCTGCTTAATAGAATAAGGGTACTTACAAGGGCTTCAGTTTTTTAGTAACTTTACATTTTATTTAGACTGTAATGCTGTGAATAACATCACCCATTCTTGACAATATTGCTGTATTTTTGCTAAGGGAAGAGAAATTGTAATTGTCACTTATAACCATTAAAAACAAAGCACATTTCTCTTTGTGAAGACAGTTCAAACCCATGAGGGCAAGGAATGAAGGGGGCAGAGCAGTGTGTGCTCCAACACAGAAATGACTCCTGCCACCACCATGAGACCATGCAGCCCTGCTGCTCCAGAACAGGAACCTGGTATTTCCAGATCTGTAATGCCCATAGGAGCAGTCATAGACAGAGCAATTTAGTCCAGATTAAACCTAAATTTCTCCAGTGTTTCTCTGTCACTGTATTTCTAAGAGGAAGAGCCTTTAATTGCTGTCTGCTTGCTAAGACAGTGTGTTCTTCCCTCATTTTGCCCACAGCCATAAAACATCCACATACAATTTAGTCCTTTTCACTAGTGGAGCAGAGCAGGACAATTCACAATCTGGTGCTGTTTTTGGGTAAGGTAAGATAACTGTGGAAGCTGCCATGTCTTGGCCAGCCTGCAGCCTGCTGCTCCAAGCTGCTTTTGGACAGGACAGTGTTGAGCTGGGCTGGAGCCTGAGCTCCAAGCCAGACTCAAACACAAAGCAGGCAAAACCATGGGCATAAGCCATCAGGACATGTTCTCTGGTCTCAGCCTGGGCCCAAGACTGTGATGGTGAAACACAGCATCTATAGCCCAGTTGACTGGGCTTTTGGTGAATTACTGAGAAATTAAGTAAACAGGTAATAATGGGAAAATCAACATTTGGAACTGTTTTATGACTCAAAAGAAACTGAATTTTACTGGATTGAAAAAAAAAAAAAAGATTTTTTGATCAGAGCTTAAGTATTTTCTCACAGTCAAATACTGGAGGAATGATACACAAGAAGTGCTGCTGCTTCTCAAAGCACAACAACACCCTGAATATAAAAAAAATTAGCAGACTGATAATTGTTGAGAAAATGTCTCTATAATAGTAGTCAGGGATAAGAAAATGGGCATGTAAAATTAATGTCAGAATGCAAACAAATGTAATGATTTAACAGGAGATGACATGCTATATCTACATAGCCAGGGTTCTGAGAACACAGCTTCAACAGACAGCTCATGTGTGAAATGCTGAACACAAGCAAGGAACAAGAAAAAGAAAGAAAATTAAAGAACAAACAGAATTAAAAATTTCTATGTTGCCAAAAGAACAAAAAAAAAAAAAAAAAAGAGAGAGAGAAAGGATTATTTGTGAATAAATACACTCTTCCAGGTCCTTCACAGGAACCACCTTAAGAAAGATGGGAATAATAAGGAAATATTTATGAGCCTTCCTCAAAGGCAAAGCACAGAGGGGAGGGAAAATTGAGGTCTTCAAGAAATAAATTGAAATATTTCACTTTACAGACAAGTAAATGAAATACACATTTTTCAGAGCTGAAGATTTATTATTTATAGGTTTCCCCAGTGCACATGCCTATAGAGGAAGATGCCTTTTGGAGGCTGATTTTTGTTTCCTTGTTTAGAATACGTCTGGTGTACACCCTAAGGTCCCACCACCTGTGGATGATGCCTCTCAGCACAGTTCCTTTGGCATGAATGGAGACAGGTTTTTTACTCCACCTCAGTATTCTGCCCACTGCCACCTTACACTAAATTTACAATTACTTTACTACTGGTTTCTCCAAACATCCATTTGCTCAAGCCACAGAGATGTATCTTTCCAGTTTTTGTATGCTATTTGCACAATGATTTGCATAGCAGAAGTGGAGATTTTTTTTTGCCACATTTCCTTTTTTAATTTTGCCATATTTCTCATCCCAAAGAAAAGATGAAGGAGTAGATATTAATATTTGTAAAAATGTCTTAATAATACAAAGGAAATGGGAGCAATAGTAGATATGCAAAGTGCTACAGTAAAAGAACTAAACCGAGCCACATCAGACATGGAACTCCACTACATGTCCCCTATTGCCTTGCGAATATTTCCACACAATAGTGTACTTTTTTTCCACATTATTCTTTGTGATAGTCATGATGACAAATTTGTGAGCTCTGGACCCTAGAAGAAGATTTCCAAGGACTATATATTATACTAAAGACTTTCCGTTGTACTGTCCTTACTGTATTTCATATTCCAACTCTGAATTAAAGTGGATGCTGCCTGGTGGCTGTCTCTTGAAAGATCTTCACTTATAAAATATAATTTGGGATACTTAATTAGACACTAAGAGGGAAGAGCAGTTGAAAGCCTTTCAGCATCTTCTCTGAATGTTGCACAAATGCCAGGCACTGGTTTCCAAACTTTTCCATTTGCAGTTCCTCCCATTCCCTCAAAAAAAGATACAACAGGATTTTCTTTTAGGAGCAAAATGCCCTCAGAGTTTTGGTTTTGTTTCAGTAGCTGACAAACCGTCACTATGCATCATTGACCTTTCAAGGCTTGTGCTTTGTTTGCATTTCAAGGAAAGTGGAAAAATAATGTGGAAGTCTGAAGGAGTGCTACTGGCATACGCTACACTTTCATACTTTGTAAATCTAATGGTGCATATCATCTGAAGCCATGAGAGATGTTAGACTGCCATCTGACCCATCAAAAACATGTGGTATATTCATTTAATCTGGAGCAACTTTCACCACTGTAGCCAAATTTCATTAGGATGAACTTGCAAATGATGCAGCTGATATGCATAACATCTCCCAGCACTGTATGCTGGAGGGACAGATAATAATGTAACTGTACAAGTAAAACAAAGACCAGCACCACTGTATAATGTAAGAATCAATATCATTAGCAGATGATTTTGAACAAGCAGAAGTATCAAATATGAAATTGAAAGAAAAGAAAGGGAGAAGATAAAAGAAATGTGTTAAAGTAATATACTCACCTTGTAAGGCATGGAAATCTTGTACAAGAGTCTGACTGTCAGCTCACTTGCATCTTGCTGATGGCTCTGAGCAATGTCTTGCCTGCATCTACTAATGGGATGAAAGACATTTCTGATTAAAAACAATCTTAAATGGTAGAGATTCGGTGAGCAACCAGAGGTGTTGCCAGTGCTCAGAGCTTCTTATTAGTTGCACATCTCTACTCATGATAGCTCTAAATCATGATTACTTTCAGTCGCTTTCTGTATGTGGTTTTATGTATTCATAAAGCAGGACTTTTAGATGGTTCTTGTGATCATCTATAAAGGCACATATACAGAGTTTCAGGCTAAAAATACTGTACTGTTCAATATATATATACACAATTAGACATAAAATGCACTGCAAAAAAAGCCAAACCAGACATGGTGTTCTACCTAGAGTTTATTTCATACAATATACTTAATGTCTCTCCACATTTAAGTCCATGCTTCACCTCCTTGGAGTTGCAGGATATGTCCTAAAAGGAATAAATAAATCCCACTGAACAGAGCATACACTGGTATATTAGCATGGCATCCTTTGTGCTTCTTACTCCAGATGCACTAAACAACAGCTGAGCCTTTCAAGTGGTTTGTAACAGCTTCATCAATGAAACTTTATTATCACAGTGGCTAAGGTTTCATATGCACTGGGAGAAAAGTGCACCCTGAGCTAGGAGTGAATCTGTACCAGCTATTTGTGGATGGGTGAGCAGATTTGACACCCATTTGTTGCAATCCTGGCAGCCTAAATGGTCCATTCTCTTTTCTCCTTCCTCTCTGCCAACCACTCAGCTGCTGCTGACATTTTGCCTTCAGGCATCCCAGTGCAATTGTTTCTGACACCATGAGCCCAACTGATCCAGAATCATAACAGCCAGTTTTGACTAGGCTATTTTTAACCACTACCAATCCCCTGAGGTGGTTCAAAGCATGGATGCAAACATATCTATGCTAGCCCAGCTGAGTAGGAGTGAAGGAACAGAGACAAGTAGACAGCATTTGCAATCAACTTCTCACCCTGTTAAAGGGATTTTGTGATTTACACCAAACTAGCCAAGAAAAAAAATTATATTAATTGGATTTTTCCTTGGTTAGTGATAGAAACTTGCTCACCAGGTGACACAAGCCCCAGTCCTGGTGCAAGAGAAGAGGTCCAAACAGGCACAGAGAGCAGAAAAGACACAGAATGAGTGATACCAATACTTTTGGGGGCAACTTGCAGTTTGACTTTCCTCAGTCACAGTTGAAAAATGCACCATTTGCTATCCATTTCAGTGAATGTCACCAACTTCTTAAGCAAGTGCTGGTCCAGGAAACAGAGTGTTTCTGTGGCCCCTTGTTCATAACCACAGAATGGCCTGGGTTGAAAAGGACCACAACGATCATCTAGTTTCAATCCCCCTCCTAAGTGCAGGGTTGCCAACCACCAGGCCAGGCTGCCCAGAACTACATCCAACCTGGCCTTGAATGCCTCCAGGGATGGGGCATCCACAACCTCGGACTACTCATGTACTACTGTTTTTCAGAAATCTGAGTTCTACTAGGGCAGCATCTTTCTTGAGGAACTGGAGACTGACAGAAGCAAAATGATTTCTGCAAACAGAAGTTATTCTAACTTAGTTTTCTCACTTAAAATTTGGTACAATTGAGTAGTGCAGCTCAATCTACTATTTTTGACCAATTGACACTTCGTCTGTGAACAATATACATTGTGTTTCACCACTGGACTGAAGTGGAAATACTCAGCAGTACCAGCAAGAACTGAGTAAATATTTTCATTTAAATATTTTGCAAAAATACGCCATTAAAATAATAATTTAAAAAATCATAGCAATTGACCAGAAACATTATTTAGAATAAGAATAAACATTGTGATTATATCCCAGAATCACAGAATGGCCAGGATTGGAAGGGACCTCAAGGATCATGAATCTCCTCCAACCCCCCTGCCACATGCAGGGTCACCAACCTCCCCATTTAATACTAGACCAGGCTGCCCAGGGCCCCATCCAATCTGGCCTTGAACACTTCCAGGGACGGGACATCCACAGCCTCTCTGGGCAGCCTGTTCCAGTACCTCACCACTCTCTCTGTAAAGAATTTCCCCCTGACATCCAATCTAAATCTCCCTTCCCTCAACTTAAAAACATTTCCCCTAGTCCTCCAGACTATCATCATAAATAGTTATGATTATGATATCATCATAAAAACTTATTTTTCAATTAAGATTACTTTTCAAAATACTACTGTTTCTTTAAACAAAGAAGTTTGCTAAGTACTTACATATAAGGAAAAAAAAGTAAAAGAACTACTTGTATTGCCCAAATTTGGCAGAGCAAAAGGAAAGAGGAAAAAGACTAGAAATCATAAAATTGCTAGTAAAACAGAAAGTCTGAGTCTTTCTTAGCATTAATGACATGGCATAGAATGATTCTGGCTCTGCAGCTTTATCTGAAAGGGAGAATCTGCTGGCAGGAACACAAGAGACTCTCTCTGTTGTCAGTCATTGGGAAGCAGATGGTACATCTTGGCTGAGTAGCTTCTTGGGCATCTTATTTCAGCCACCGCTTCTGTGTACCTGACAGTGTAGTCAGATGTAAAACACACAACCTATACATGGGCTGCCATAAGTCAAGTGCAAGGAATTCCCAATCACAGCAAGATCAGCAGGAACCCAGAATATCATTCTGTTTGCCCTGTACAGGAATATACCTTCCTCTTCTTGGCTGAAGTTAAGGTAGTTCCATACAAACTAGTTAGGGTAATAGATTGTTTGTTCCTACTGTAATTATTTAGCATAAAAATGATTTAAAGTTAGTTTTGTTTTTATTATTAGCAGTCTAAGACCGGCAAAGTTAATGAAGGAAAGTAATGAAAACTTTTCACCTGTCATGCTAACTTAAATAAACAAAAATACCTTTTAATAATTCCTGCCTCATGAAGAGATCAGACACTGTATAGAAAAGCACTGTCAGTAGTCTTTTTTTACTTAATTTACAACCCTATTACCTGGATGCCTTCACAATACCTCACTATGGATGACTACTTTGTCATTCAGAGTTCACAGTGGAAATTGACAGTGATTGGTTCAAGTGGTAGTTTGGAGGCACCTTTACCTTAAGTTTGATTGTACACGGAAACTTTTCACTATAGTTTCTGGGATTCCCATAGACTTAAGATCTCTCTGTTTGCCTTCTTTTTTATTAGAATCATAAAATGAACTGTAGAGTCATAGAATGGTTTGGATTGGAAGGGACCTTTAAGATCATCTACACTTCCCTCTAGACCAGGATGCTCACAGCCCCATCCAGCCTGCCAGGGACAGAGCATTCACAGCCTCACTGGGCAACCTGATCCACTGTCTCCATTCTTGTTCTGTTAGTCTGAAAGAAAAATTATTCTGGATATAGCCTTACATATAAGTGATCTGGCTAGTACAGAAGTCTTTAAGGGGTGCAAACAGTTGTTAGAAAAACACGCTGCCTATATGGGCACTATGTACCAAAATAAAGGTTGAAAGTGTATAGCTAAATACTGCTATCAGAGGTAAACAAAACTACAGGACACAGTCTGTAACTGCAGAAAATAACAGGATGCATAATTCTAGAAAGAGGTCGATCTCCTTGCTGTGAGCTTGTATTGAGTCTCTTAAGTCTAGTACAAATTGTGCATGCAAACTAGGAGAGGGACCTCATAGCACTTATATACATAAGAAAGGAGACATTAGGGGTTTGTTTGAATTCAGTAAGGCACAAACTGACATGCATATGAAGTTCATACACCTGAATATTTGATAAAGTCCACATGTCTGAGGCATTTGCAGAGAGTGACACACATTTTTTTATGCATCACAAAGCAACTGCTAGACAGACATTGAAAAGTGTGAGGCCATAAACCTCCATACACTACATAAGATCAAGACTAAGCTGTAAGTACATAATGCACCTGTAGATCAATTAAAACCTCGGTAGGTAGCCAGTAAATCACTTTACTGCCAATATTTATCACCATATTGTATCTAAATGCATTAATTCCCTTTTGCCTCTGTTGCCTCTACCCAATTGCGGATATAAAATGGAAGTAAGCAAAAGGGAATTATTGCCATGGGACATTTAAACTACTCCAATCTGCAAAGTTACATGCACTTCATGTGATGCACGTGAACATGATAATGTTTAATTTTAGATACAGCAGTGGTTACCTATGGAACAAAAAAGAAAACAGCGTGATGCAATCTGAATGCGAAACAGGAGCCTCTGCTGCATTTTATCAATGTCTGCCACCTGAACTAACATCAGTCAACAATAAAAAAAGACAGACAGAATCAGAGTTAAGTCTTCTTGCTAGTCTGATCTGTGGGAGATTGTGGTGGACAGACAAGGATAAAAAGAGTTCACAGGCTAATTTTCCAAGCTGCAACCATTGCAACAGTCTTCTTAGGCAAGGTTGCACAGAGAAGAGAAAGGCAATAAATCCATGAGAGTTTTCTTGACTGAATGAAACTACTGGCATGGAACAGAAGTGCAAGAATAAGGACCTAAGGAAAAATCACACTGACTGATAAATTTCTCACTATGTTCTCAACTATAATGAAGTTTATATAAACAACAGTTCTCAGCTATTACAACGGCTGGCTATATGCCTACACCTACTTCAAGCAACTATTAACTCCATGAACCCAGAGAGTGGGCAAAACACAAATATCAAAATTAGACACCTTCAGCCTTTTTCCTTTCTTACAGAACTGCTACAGGTGATTTATTAGTGAATGGATACTTGCCATCTGTTTTAAAATTAAAAGGCCCCTCAGAGGCTCTGCAGCCCCCTACATTACATTTCCAGCATATGCAAGTTGCAAAGGTACAACTGGAAGAAGAATCGGGCTCTATGAGTCAAAAGCTCTATTTTCTTACCAACCATTAAAAGAACTCAAAGTGTGTAATTTGAATCATCCTAAAATTCTCCAGAAAATATAAGCACAATTATATTAATAGGATAAGAAGTTCTTAAGCATATTGTTTAATATCAGTGCTCTTATGCTTTGGTTTTTCTGTGGCAGCCAAAGCTTGGAATGATAGATTAGAGACAAGTACCTGCTCCATTAGCATGGGATGGGTAGGGTGAGAAGCTGGGGCTGTGGTATGGCCTCAGACTTCCTTGGAGAGAGTTAGCTGAAATCTCAGTCCAATTCCTCCAGTTTCAGCACAGTTTGACATCTTCATTTTCTGTGGGGTAACTTTAAACAGGTGCAGTGTTTTGTTTTAACCTGGATATATGGGGAAGAGACAGGCTTCTGCATGTGCATCATACCCCAGGTCTAGGTTGACACTTTTGTGAAGCTGCTGACAGAAATGAAGAGTAATAACAATGCCTAGTAGAAAACTGAATTCAAAGAGCAGAAAATGGATAGGCAGATTGCTGCAAGTAAACCTCATCCCAACTCAATATCTGAGAGCTTCTGCTAAGGAGGAAATGCACACACTTCTGATTATCCTTTTAGTATGTCATGCTAAACCCTTGTCCAGACAGGATGAGGCACATTGTACCTTCACCTCAGGAAACTACATATACCAGAAGAGTTACCACAACTCTCCAGATCTGACCAGTGCTGTGTGTGAGCCATGTGTATGATACTTATGATTTAGAGGTGGAGCTTGCAGTATGCCTGGCTGGGGGAAAATTTCTCATATTCAGACTCCATCTCCAGCCTTCTGCCATGGTTAGCTGCTTAGGATTTGCCTTGAAGCACTGCACACAGTCATTTCCCTGCTAAACAGACTGGCTCCTCTCCTTGAGATGACTTTGTAACTGGCCTTGAGGGTCAGAATCATAAAACCTGCATAACCTGGATATTTCCCAAAAGGCAACCATGCATGATCCAGATAGTATGTTTAAGGGGCTACTAACTGAAGGGACAAAGCTTTGGCTGAGATTAATTATCACAGCTCAGCTTGCAACAACCCGGGGCCCATTAGCAAGGGTATGAGAGCATAACCATGCCTCACAATTTTATTCAGACTGCTTTGCTCCTTACAATATCTATTGAATATAAAGAACAAGGGTGAACTATTTTTACCTGATATACCTTATTACATTTTAAATAATTAGGAGGGAAAAATGCAGATCATTTTTTTTTATGGCTCTTAACTCATAGAATCATAAAATCAAAGAATCATAGAATTGCATGGCTTGGGTTGGAAGGGACCTCAAAGACTATCCAGTTCTAACCCCCTGCTGTGGGTTAGAAAATCAGGCTGCCCAGGGCCCCATCCAGTCTGGCCTTGAGCAGCCCCTTTTCCAATTGTACTTCACAAGTATGTTCTAAGCAGTACATGAAATGCAGCCAAAGAAAAGCACATCTGTTCCCACCCCTCCAAGAAAAAGTTGAACACAGACAGCACATCTTCAGAGATTGGGGGATTTAAACACAATCTTTGCTCCCCACATTTTAATGGATATGTAAACCACAACTTTGAAGTATATGATTAGAAGAAGCTCGGCTAAGTCCTTACTTCCCTGGAAAGTCAGTACAAAGTCTGGCTTAGTCTTTATCCAGTTTGTTTTGAAGCCTATTGCATTTTTTTTTTTTTTTCTCCAAACATAGTACTTCAGTACTGGAGTTACCAACAAACAGTAGCTGAGATGCTGTGAACAGAGCTTGCTGTAATAAACACGTTCACATGAAGAGTAGAGGAAAATAAATTGCATTACAGAATAGATTGTGGATACTGTTTTTCAAAGGCTTTGAAAATAACAACTTACACTGTGTTTTAAAGTTAATAAAGATAAATCGTTTTCCAGTTTCCTTATTTTTAAATTTAAAAAGTAGAAAATAAAGATAAAAGACACATGATAATAAGCAGCACATACATATAATACCAAGAGTGAAATAACTAAATTTTTCTTCATATGTGTTTAAAAAAGGTAAAATAAGCAGCTCTGATCTTCAAAGAGAACAAATTATACTATTTGCATGTCAGCAAACTTCAAAAGACTAGAGCAAGTTAAAAGAAAATTAAGAAAATTGAAGAAACAATCCATAATTAAGTGTGAGCAGCAAGCTTGAAGGGAGACTTCATTTAATTTGATGTTTGCTCATTAAATGGACAATAAAGCAAAAACTTTTCCCCACGCACACCCAGAGTAACTGTTCTGTGCCTGCAGGGCTGGGTGCCAGGCACATTTCTTGCTTTGTAGAACCTAATGTGGCCACAGTGAGAAAAGATATTCAGAGGCCAGTTGTGAATTTATTTATTTAGCTAAACAGGAGAAGAACAGAAGAGAAAGCTCTGAGAAATTTATTTGTCAAAACTTCTGCCTTCTGTGTGGATGGGCAGGGAGTAAGGTAGGGCTTTGTTCGACTGGGTTTCCCCAGGAACAACCAACTAGCTGAGAAGGGGCTCTAATTTGATCTCTTCTGGGAAAAGCAAATTCATCAAATACTTGCTGCCCTTTACTCACTGCAGAACACAAACTGCATGTCAATCCCGAGCCCCAGGAGAACTTTTTGGACGCAAACTAATGAGGAGCAAACCTGGAGCCTGGGGATTCATGAGACTATTGACTTAAATACCTAAATGAAATGCATCTTACCCAAAAGTAATTAAGAGGTAGGGAATGTATTAATTCTCTGCTTGATCTAATCAAGTACAAAGGATGTGCACAGGTGTGTGCAAACATGAAGGGGTGAGAGGGTGAGGGAGAGGATGAGTGTGCATGGCAATGTATCCAAACATCTACGTCCAGAATAGAGGTTTGTTTTATCCACCTATAACTAGCAGTTAAAGAGAACAATCACACAGTCAGCAGAAAGATTGCAGTCAGGGAGTCAGTGAGAGTTATCATTTGAGAATTCTGAGTAAAGATTATCCATAGCAACGTCAAAGGTTGCTACCCAACTAAGCAGAAACATTTAAAGCATAAGTGAAAAATGTCCAGAGAAGCATTCTGATCAATCCAAGGTATAAACGTGACAGAATGAATGAGTTAAAAATAGCTGTATACTTTAAACAGAAGTCTAAAAATGTTCAAATCTTCCACCAGTAAACCAAAAGAAGTTTTGTACAAGCTTTTGTTGTCATTGGTATTTCCTTTACATTTGCACCAGTAATAACTGGTAACATCTGCCTCATGCTTCCACCATCCATGAGTTCTGTCCCTTTTTTGACAGAAGTACATTTTGAAAAAAATATCATCAGTTAGTTTTCCTCAGTAGATATTTCAGATCTAGTGATTTTGACAATAGTATCGTGTAGAATTTATATTCAGAAATGCAAGCTTCCCTGCAGTGGTCATTAACAAAGTCTATTTTCTAGCTTTTAGAAAATTAATTCACAAATGAATATATCTGCTGCAATTGTTTAGTTATATTATTTGTAGACCTCCTTATTTTCACTGAGTGTACATCAAGAGCAAACCTTAGGAGGACAAATACTCAGTGATACCTCTGAAGCTAGAATTTTGTAATTTTTTTTTCCAGTCTTGAAACACAGAGAGAGCCCAAACTGGAAAGTATATGTTGGAGAGTTACCCAAGACTCTCCAAAGCAATTCTGGATTTTTTTTTTTAAATGAAATTCTGAACCTTCATTTTGCATTCGTAAGTCTCAGTTCTACTGCAATCATTAAGCCACTTGTACAAGAGAAAAATCCTCCTGCCATTTCCCAAGAGGGGAATTGCTTAAAAGTCATCTTCTTTTTCTTTAAAAATCTCAAATTGAAACTAGAAGAAAATTAAACCAATGGAAAAAAAATGCTAAAATGTCTGACAATTACAATTGAAAAAATGACAAAAATAAAAAAATAATCAAGAGAGCAAACTACTTCCTCAAAATGCAACAGCAACACAGCTATAAACATTCTTAACTAAGCCCTTTAGTTCTGAAAAACAGAACATAGTGTTGACTTTAAAATAAATTGTTGACTTTGAAGTCATGTAATATCAAATAGGAAGTTTTTGATGGCAAGACTCTCTAAGATCTTAGAAAAGATAACCTATTGAAGCTGGCCTTAAGGTTTTCAAGGGGTAGAAACGTACCAACATTCAATTTGGCGGTCTGTCTCACCTCTGTTCCTCCTGTGAATCTTGCATGAAGTAATATTTTCTCCTTCCATACGGAGAAAAATTAGTAATCTGATGAAGAGTAGGACTGATGGCTCTTGCAAAGTTTCTGATATTATAAAAATAGAGATAATCTTTATCCTCCGAAATTTCTACACTTTGGATGTATTTCTTGAAAACTTGTGAATTAGTATCAAAAATGTAAACAGCACAATTACCATTCACATTCTTAACTGTGCCCTCAGCTTGTCTGAATCTGTGTGAGGGTGTCCTGAGATGTTTTCCCTAATACTAACAGGAAAATTCAGCTCAAGAATTTAAAGAATTTGAACTTTATAGAAGACATCAGTAAAAGTATATTTAATCATTTCTTATTTTTAAATGGAAAATATATATGTGGCTGTACTGAATGTTTATAAAAAAAGCAAGTAGAAAAAAAGGTGAAAATTTGGATTTTCTCTGCTCAAGACCCATAAATGTAGGTGCTGTTATCAGACAGCTGAAAGGATGTCCAGGGTCTTGACTTTGTTAAACATTGAACAAGAACTTATCCAATGCACAGAGATGACCCCTGGTTTAGAAGTAATTCAAAGCACTTCACAGATTCATCTTCTCAGTGTTTCATAAAAACAACTGTCAAAAAATATTGACTTTTCTGCTTACGCTCTCCATATTAAGAATTTATATGCTTCTTTCTTAAACAGTGTATGACACAGTTTGGCAATAGCACAGAAAAGGGGTAGAGATACATGTATTTACTTTGAATATTTTCTTAAAGCAGAAGCCAGCAGTGCAGAGGGTTAAAATTTAACCCCTAGTTAAATCTGTTGGAACTATGAAGGATCTGATTAATGTTCTATAGCACTTGATACCCAATAGAAGAAAATCAGTATATGGAAGACTTGAAAACAGTAGAGGGAAAATCTGCAGATGGATATGTCATTTCAGCTGTCATTTGAAGTAATCTAAACTTCATACATTTCATATTACAAGTGTGTACGTATTACCCTAAACTGACTTGTGCTGGGGACTGACCAGCAAATACTGAATAAACAGTCTCTTTCCCACATGTATCATCTACCAGAAGTGAAGATTAAAATGTTATCAACGCAAATTTCACTTTCCTCCAATCTGTGGAGTAAAAGAGACTTCATTTGCATGATGTCTGGATAGAAACTTATAGGCACCAACATCTGCGATGTTTGAAACAAATCATTTGGCCTGAGCAAAAATAGTGGCAAAACCACATTCACATAGTTAAAAGCACAAGTAGTAAGTTTCCAGTTGTCAGGAATATGTCATGGCCTTTTAAAATTTACTAATATAAATTCAGTCAGAATGTCCCAAAGAATTGAGAAACAAACTAAAACAAAACAAAAAAATCACCAACCACATAATTCACAGTTTTGAAACTCTACAAAATGGGTTAATATACCAAAATTACTAGTAGCAGTAATAAAAAATTTATATAAATAGTAAAATATTTTAAAATAAGTATTGACAAAAGCTTTTCAGCAGTTTTAGCAAAGACAGAGGAAGACACAGAGCACACAACTTCTCTAAAAATGCCATGGCAAGTCTATGACAGAGCTAAAATTCACAACCAGACTCCTGGATTCTGTTCTGCTGTTTTCAAGAAAAATCTCCAAGACAGGAAACAAAAAAAAAAAATACAGAAAATACAGATTGGTCTGGCATTATTCAGTAGGGAAATAGTTTAAGCATTTCTGTTTGTAGTGTAGAGCAAGAGTAGGCAATATGCCTGGATGTTCAATGCAAAAGAAATAATCATTTATTTTGTGTTAGGTAAATGTATGACTTTGCAATAAGGACAGTTTGCAGAGCCATGCTGAAATTTAGTCAATTCTCCATGTGCAGAGTGTCTCAGAATTACTTTCTAACAGCAGAGTTAGGAAAAAAGATACTGCTTTTTCCCTAAGCTGTTTGTGCCTGTAACATACAATTTTGCCATTAGTGAAATGTGATTAAAATTAAGACACTTGTAGAGCCCAATATGCTCAATCAATCTTTTTTTTTTTTTTTTTTTTTTTAATTCTTTGTTACTACTCTGCAATAAATTGGCTGTAGAATTCAAGCTGCTAAAAGCTTTTCAAGAATCTTTAGCATTGCAACCACACTGCCTTCACCAGAGCTCTAATCTATAAATCCGAGGACAGAGGAAGGTCATGTTAAGAACGATTTCAGAGCCACAACCCTATCTCATACCTCAAAACATGTTTTCTACCGCCACATGGATGGCTGACAGCGCTGGCAGGCAGTTTTCTACTAATAGTGATATCACAAAGATTTGAGGAAGCATATCGAGGGGGACCTCCTAGCCTCTTGTTTTTTCTTATGTATTTCTCTACTTTGGAAGCACAGCTGGCCGATGGAGATCAGAGGTCGATTTGTGCAGAGAATATGCATAGGAAGGGCTGTATCAGAGCAATGCAATGAATCATCTGGATCAGTAATATCAGACAATATATGGGGAGGAATGAAAAAAAAGCCAGCAGTAATACTTTCCTCATACACACCCTCAGCCATGCTGAAGTCATAATTTGTAAGACATTATGCTACAATTTGCTTGCTTTTTCACGGGGCTACTTAAAATTAATAACTATGGGTTTAGGAATCACTTTCATGGATTCCTCTTCTCTTCCCCATCCCTGAAGATGCTCAAGGCCAAGTGGGATGAGCCCCTAGCCAGCCTGATCTGGAGGGTGGCCACCAGCCCACAGCAGAGGGTTGGGACTGGATGATCTTTAATGTCCCTTCCAACATAAGCCATTCTTTGATTCTCATCAAAGCTCTGTGAAATCAGAAGAATGACTATCTAGGCTTTTTCAACCAGACTATTCAAGGATTAGTAAGTTTTTGCACCTCCCTTTGAACTCCAGACACTTCACTTATATCTACCCGAAGAAGGCAGCATAACTCATGAAGCCAGTAGTGGAAATTTCTCAAATTACATCAAAGTTCATTTTGAAAAGCTTGGAAGAAAAAATACAGCATGTGATGCATGAGAAGAGGCCCATGGAGTGATAACTAGGGGTTTCTTTCTGTACATCAGCCATCTATTTTACTACTGAACAGTCCTGATCTCCTCAGACTTTTGGAAAGAGCAGCAGAGCACAAGACCAAAAGGAAAGCAAAGCTGAGACTTTCTTACTTATTTATGAAATAAAGATCAAGGAGAGAAGTCAGATGCTTCATTTCCCAAAATCCAGAGCCACAAAATAAATTTCCTTGTGTTCCTGGCTCAGGTGGATAAAGAGACCCTGACTATGTTGCACCATTCCAGTGAATGACCTCCTGGTGGATTGGGAAGATCTCAGTGCACAGTATGAAACATAAAACTGCTTCTCACTGCATTACTAAGGGACTAGCAAGGCAACAAGTCACAGTTGCCAGACAATAGGAAGTGAATAAGTTAACGTTTTTTTCTAGGCTGAAATCTTGAAAGCTGAACTTAAACTGTAGTCAGACACTCAGGATGACAAAGTGCGGCAACGATCCCTGTATTCGCTCCAACACCCTTGTGATTCAATGTATGTGTACCTCTCTTGCATCCAGAGAATTCCCTGCCCACTCCTAGCATAAGGATGCTTGCTCTGTGTAACCCCTGAAACCCTGGCACAAATTACATCTTTCTGGCTGGCACTACACCAATTTGTTCTCTCACCAGCCTTTGCAGATACAGCATTTCAGATCTCCCTGAAATCTTCTTTCTAACACTAGATTGCAGTTCAGCTCACCTGCAAATGTTATTTCCTGTCTCACAGCAAAACTCTGTGCCATGCTCCTTGCTGCCACCTTATCCTGCTCTGAATGATTATTTCTCCTCCAAAACACAGCTCGTTTCATCACAGGAGAGGAGGAAAAACAGCAGATACCATTCCAAAGCATCAGTGAAAAGAAATAATTCACTATGAGCGTGGATTAAAACCTATAATATTGAAAAATCATAAGCAAAGTTATCCAGGTATTTTTTTCCTTAGTTCTGTACGGAGACGAAAAATGATGTTGATTATCTTGATTTCTTTTCTGCTCTGCTATTCTGTTGACAGAAATAAAATGATTTACTTAGTTTAGAATAGTGTGACTCTTTATTTCCTTAAGCACAAGGATGCATCTACATCACCAGTAGAAATAAGCATTAAGCATTTATTGCATTATATAAATTTTCAGCCTAATAACCATAAATTTTGAATTTGAATTAAATTGGTGAATAACTTTGTGAGTATTAACTACCAAAAGTCAGTCACTCAAAGAAGCCTTAGGTCAGAATATTTTTTGATTCAAAACAGTTATCACATGTATGCACAAGCATTACATATAATTTATAGTTGCAGATGGTTTTGGAAGCAAAAAAGCATTATCAAAACAAAACCAATCTTCCCTACATTCAGATATTTTTTCTTCAACAATTTTCTTCAGATGGTTTCTTAGTTTTGATTAGAAAAAAAAATGTGGGGATTGGTCAGTGTTGCAGATCAGATAAAGACTATTCAGCTGCAAGAGACAAAAAAATTAAATTTGAAACATGTTATTCTCTCACATATTTCCTGACCCTAAGTGCAGTGGACTGTCTTGACTGAGCACTGTTTGGATATTTTTTTTAATGAAAATAATCACCTTGTAGAAAATGTTTTCTCTTCCCAAATCAAAGTTTTCTGTGATGTCTGGTATTTTACATCACTTTTTATTTTCATTGCTTTTTAATTGAAAAGAAATCAACACCAACTAGTTTTGATTTTTCTGGTCCAACAGGCTTCATTGTAATAATGAAACAAAACTGTGTTCTCTCACTTCTTACTTTTCACTCTGAAGCATGAAATAATGAAAGTGTTTTTTTTTGCTGAAAATGTAAATGTAAAAGATTTTTATTATTTTTTTTTAATTTTGCTTTTTAGAATATTCAAAAGTTTCACTGCATAATGCAAAATATTTTGCCTTTAAATGTTTTTTACTTTCCAATGAGTTCCATAATCACATTGCCTACATGATCATAGTCCAGAAATGGACTAAGATCAAGCTATGATGAAAGGTTTGCATACAGAGGTTTGCTCAAAGTTATTCCTGCATCAGTTGTGACCGAGCTACTTCTTGCAAGTTTGTAGTAAAGCTTAGCTAATTGGTTTTTAGAGTTTGTTCGGTTTGTTTCCTGGGTTCAGACAAATGGATATGCCCTCTTTCTGTATCCCTCCCTTTCTAGACTGACTTGCTTTGTAATGCAGTCATACATTATTAAAATGCTAATATAAAGCCTTCTTAAATCCATAATGAGCAATTTTAATAGTAGAGATATCAAGCAAATGTAGGGATTATTGTGAAGTTTCTAACTCATGAGGGAATTGTGATGCTTAATTAGTTAATGCTTCTACATTTCAGATGAAAGAGGTTAATAAGTTCTAAGTATTACTGTCCCTATCTTTTTTGAAATCTATTATCCCTATTAATGTCAAAAACAAATTAGCAGAGATGGTGTTTTCATTTAAGCTGCATTTCTCTATGTTAATATGTTTACTTATTTTTGCAATAAACAGCAAAGCCACTGATATTGCAATCAAAGCTATCAGCCAAGACTTCATACACAAGCAAGCCTAGACACACACAAAGTTGGAAGACAACTGTGCAAGAACCATTTCAGTTTCCAGCTGTCAAGGACATTATAAACAGAGCAAATAGTTTATACAAACAAGAATAGCACGTTTTTGGCTTTCTCTTTGCAGTTAAAATATATTACGCACTTCACCCACTGTCCAGATGATCTATAATTAGAACATTCCTCTTTTTCAGTAAGAGCACCTTCTACTTGAAAATACTGATTTCATTTTCTTTTCTTCTTTTTCTTTCCAAGAAAAACAAAAAACATTTAATTTTTTTTTGCCTTGATCAATTATTTTGACTGAGGTATAAAAACTCCAAGTAAATTTAAAGAGATTTTTTTTAATATTGTTCTTTAAAATCTTTTAAAAAATGTTTTCAAGATAACAGATAAGAAACATACCCTGCATTACATTAAACATTCTCTTGGACTCCAAACAGTATACTAAAAGACATTTCAAAATGTTAGCATAGCAAACTTTTTTTTCTCACCACTGTAGATGAAGTTGAACACACCTTTTATCTCATCATAAGTGCCAGTATTAATCAGTGAGCCTCTGAAAGCTATACAAATTCAGTATCACTTCTGCAAAATGGACCACAAAGAAATAAACATATCAAATCAATAAAATTAAAAGCAGGAACAAAAACATTAAGAGGCACCTCAGAGGTCCAGTTTATTTGCTTGCTTCTTTCTAGCTATATGAATTCATCTGAGAAAACAAACATAAAATTAGCCACTTCAAATTGTGATTCTGAAAGGATAGTTCGCCCTTCAGATGGGTCACTATGTTACAATGCATTATCAAATAGCACAACTTCATGTTTCTAACTCACATAGGACTATTTCCTTGTTTAAAACCAAAGGTGGCATAAACCCATTTATAATTTAAGTTAGTTGCTGGCAGTTCCTAAAATGGCTTTCCTAGAGAATAATGAGATAGACCGGTGGGGTAAGAAACATGATAAGTGACTGTGCAATATAAGGCATAATGAATAGTTGCTCTGTCCCTGGCAGGAGACCACAGTACCCAGATAACCCTGTCATGCGATGTCATTTATAGCAAGTCATAAATTAAAAGAGATGTTTATTGTGAAGGCTTCTGTCACTACAAGGAAGAAGAACAGCGTAATGCCACACTTCTTTCCAGGATTGCAAACCAAGGCCAAAATCCCTCCTAATGTAAATGATGTCAATCCATTCACTACAGCTGAGTTTTACTCACAGTGATCAGTAGGAAAATTCATAAGCTATTTCTGTTTTAATTTAATTAAGTATTGATTCTTCAAAATTGTTAAATAGCTTTTAGTTAGCAAAGTCTCCCTGCGAAAGACAATCTAGCAAAAAAAAAAAAAAAAAAAAGCTGATTCTACATATAAGTCAATGGCAGTAGACAGGATAGACATTAGGGAGATGAAAAAAATATTTTTTTGAATTTATAAGGCCAGAGAAATATCCATCTTCTACTATAATTGCCTCACATGACGAGCAAAAATTACAACTATTGATTACAGCAAACACGAAGAAATCTAGAAAGTGCTTCCAAATAAAATGTTACTTACAGAATCATAGTATCATTAAAGTTGAAAAAGACCTCAAAGATCCCCAAGTCCAACTCCAACCCATCCCCCACCACACTCACTAACCACATTCCTCAATGCAACATTCCCCACAGCTCTTGAACACCTCCAGGCATGGTGACTCCACCACCTCCTAGTGCAGCCTGTGCCGCTGAATCACCGCTCGTTCTGAGAAAAATATTTCCTAATATCCAACCTGAACTTCCCCTGGTTCAACTTAACCACTACCTATTTTTTACTTATCTTTCGCTGCTTGTAATTTAAATGGAATCAGAGACTCAAGTTTGGCTTAATTTAGATGGAAATAGCAGCAGGTTCCAACAAATCTTGTTCAGTGTTCCAGAGGTACTCATGTTAAGACACATCAGGTCTTAATATCCAAATTTTTAACGATATTTAAAGAGATGTGACCAACACTGAATGTCTGAGCACAATTTTTGTATTATTTCCATTCTTTTTTTGACTCTCTTTCTTTCTTTCTTTATTCCAGAAGCATATGCATCCATATATGTTTATTTGCACACATGCACATGACTGGATATATATTGGGAGAAGAGGGGTATGGACTCAAGATTCAATCCACCCAGGACTTTTATTACATTTTCTGTGAGCAAGATCATGATTTATGGTTTCACATTGCTAATCAGTTATTTCCCTCTTGCATTCATGTAATTATATCATATTAATAAGATTTGACTTTTAGACAGAAGCTCCATGAGGCGAATTCTCAATATGATGTACATGTAACTCCCCATAGTATCATCAATAGTTAGGCACACAAGGAGAATTGATTACAGCCTTAGAGTTTAGACCATTGCTATCTTACTTTTGGGTTTTTCATCTCATTATTTCAATGCACGTGTCAACTGTTACTCTTTTTGCTTAAAATCCATCCTAGGAATAGTATTAAGCTTATACATAATGGAATTTTATTCTAGAAAATGCAGATTTTAGGCACTGCATGATGATAGAAATAACCTCAAAACATAGCTAAAGATGTTACAGAAGGAGGTCACAGAGATCTGGGAAGCTGTCATGGAATTTCTGAATATCATAAAAACGTAAGCAGTTACTGGCAGCTCCACACTGCACACATTAGATGTATCTACAAAGAACTCTGACAGGTCTCTACAAATCTAAGACTTTCTGCCACTGCAGAACATCTCCAGTTTTATGGCAAGAATGAGGTAGGAAGTAGAATACTTCCCATGCAACAGTTCTGCAGAGTGAATTCTCCTTTAGACAAATATTCATTTATGCTGGAGTCACTTGCAAATCTCTGGTTAATTTAAAGATATCTGAATTTCATTTACTACTGTTTTCACTTTTTTTTTTTTTTTCTAAAATGGCTTTATAAAGCATAAACAGAAATTACATCTCTGTATGCTTATGTGAGTTATATTTGAGTTTCTTCTGCAGAATTTAAAAATAGATCAGAAATGCCGAAGTAACAAGATGAAGATTAGATGTTACCTGTTTTCTTCTCCACCTATGCAGTTTTGTTGTTTTTTTTTTTACATTCAGAAGTACTTCAAAATAGACTTTTAAACTATGCCCATATTACCCACAGCTAACAAAGTTGTCCAGAGTAACAAGCAACTGAAATATTGCTAAGGTTTATATGAAGAGGTGGATGAGTTCTGTTTTCAAAGACTAGGTTTGATCTCAACTTCCTCCATACATGGAAAGACAACAAAAAGGATAACTGAACAGACAGTGAAAGACATTTATCTCTTGGTGTGCTTTGATTCGGTTTTGTCACCCGTAGCCTGTGCACCCTTGCTGATGACTGCGGTGAATTGGTATTCATAGACTATGTGGAAATTTCATGCGAAGACAGATGGGGTTTACACTGAAAAAGTTAAGATCCTACTCATAACAATCAGCTTTAGAAAGTTACTTTTAGTATCTGAGATTGGTGGATCCCCTGTGAGTTTTTTACGAACCTCCTTTGGGAGGAACACAGAAAATGAAGTGGTGGTGAATATGACTCTTTTCTTTGAGAGCCTCATAAGTAGCCAGTGTGAAAGCAGCTGACCTCTCTTCAGCATGCACATAAGTCTGGAAACAGAGATTTGAATAAGTGATAAGGGAAAAAAGAAAAGCTGTCCTGGGAAAATCATCATTTCCATGAAAATGGTACTAGCGTCTTCCTGTGAGCTGTGACTTTAGGCTCTTCCTTCTTCACTAGACTTACAAAATTGCACCAAATGCATCTAAGCACTAAATTTCATTCCGACTTAATTTGATGCTATTATTCTGTTATCTTGGCCTTCATAAACCAAGAGACATTTCATAGAGCATAATAATCTGGAAAAATATCATACACGTAAGTTAGACAGCTTTAGAAGGTTACTTTGAAAATACCAAAAACTAGTCCTGGTTATACTTTTTCCCTTCTCATGCCTAATTCCTATTACTTAGAGAGTTTTGCTCATTAAAAAACTCACTAATGAAGATGTCAAGATAATCATGTTCCTAAATGTTAATTATCTTGTTTGATTAAAAAGGAAAAAATAACAAGTCTGAGTGTTCAGCATAGTAAAATGCATACTTTTTTCCGTCTACATTATTTAATTATCACTGAGATTAGCAATAAAATGCCAGCATCGTCACAACTACATGTCCCACAGTCCTATGAATGCTGTAATATCAAGCGGTGTTTCTATGTTAGTGAATCATTGTGCGCATAAGAAAAATGGCAGTTTCTGAAATACTAGAACATGATGGTTCTAGGAATGGAAAGCATCAAAATTTATCCATACCCAGCTCGAGCTGGACATTCAGTTGGTATCACTCCTCATAACTCTTTTGCAATCAGCACAACCTGATCCCATTTCATGTCAGCTGAGAATCTGGATGTGAGTTAGAATGGGAACAAATACGAAAGCATCAAATTCTGAATTTATGTATTTGTATTAACTTCAAATTTATGATTATCAAGTCACATGTCACACACTAGCTAACTTTTTTTTAGCTGACTGGGAGAAGATATCTACAAGGTTAGTACATGACATTCCCTTTGTCTTGAGTGACTGAGGATTATCTTTTGAAAAATGTAATAATAAACAGTCCCCTCAAATAATTCATCTACCCATAGATTTTATGAATTCAGATGCGTGGAGTTCTGTTTATAAGACAAGCACTAATAGATCTGTACTCTCCTCAGCTACTCTAAAAAATGCATAGTATGTACAGTATTACATATATCACAAAGTGTATAGTATGCTGTACATATAATGCATACTTATGTAGAAGCACATCAGATTTTTTTTTTTTTTTTGAAAGTGAACTTTGGTTAAACGGTTGAACAGTTTTCAGAAAATACCGATAAAACCCTCGAATCTTAGAGAGAACAACTGTAAGCAGACATTAGAAAATCATTAGAAGAGGTTTTGAAAACTGTAAGTAAATGAAAAGGTCGTGTTGCTGTTATTTGTACATGGAGTGTTCTTTATCTGCAGTGGTACCAAGACATTTGAACTCCTCAGAGCAGGACTCTGCAGTTAGTAGATCAGTGTCACACTACATACTCCTTTTCCATTAGATTATAACTGGAAGGCAAGGAAAACATCAATACTTGGCAGCTTCTGATATGCAAATGCAAAGCAATAATTCACACTCTTGTAATTGTTCATTGTGGTTGACTGTTGCTTTACATGATCTTAAGGAACTTTGTTGGAAAAAACTGTAATAAAATGATCATTACTTTAAAATAACATTCAGCCAATTCTGGCAGATAGTATCTTCCTCTGCTAACGTAAATTCTGCTTATCTTATAACAGCTATTCCATGTATTCGAGCTTATCCGCTGCTTGTTTTGTACTTTGACTGCCCATTTCTAATCAAGCAAATGTTCAGTATGTTTTAGGGACTGGCTTCATGAGTTTCCTCTTTAGTACTTATTATTGCCCGTGACAAATCTTTTTCTTATACTACTGAGAAATGCAGAAGGCTAATCTAGGGCATCATTGCTCTTGCTGGGCAATTTAGATGAGATCAATATTCATTAGCATTAGTAATTCACCAGGCAAGAGGACAGTACTTTATAATGACTAAAAGATACCAGGTGAGAAGTGGAAAATGTTATCCACATGGACAAACAATACACTATATTCACTTTCTAGACCATTTTGGACAACCAATATCTTTGTTTAGTCAATTGCATTGTGATTTTTTTTTTCCTTCTATCCAGCTGTACAGGAAAAAGTCCTGTACAGTGAGGATTGTGAGGCACTGAAACAGGTTGCCCAGAGATGTGGTGGATGCCCTGTCCCTGAAGACTTTCAAGTAAGGGGTGGACCCGGCCCTGGGAGCAACCTGATCTAGCTGTGCATGTCCCTGTTCATTGCAGGGGAGTTGGACTAGGTGACCTTTAAAGCTCTTTTTCAACTCCAAGGATTCTTTGATTCTTTGATTCTATGATTCAAAAGAGCTGACTTCTGACATATAGTTGGAAGTTATTTATATCTGGTTCTAAGTCCCCTGAGTTAGATTTAGATATTTCTCACGGGCTTAAGGGATGTTTGTGTTGGTTTTTTTTTTTTTTTTTTCATTTTATCATTCACTTCTTACTCCTGATACATAATTAGAATGATAACACGCACAGCCATGGTGTGATGACAGTAGTAAACTGTTAGAACAACAGAGCCGTTACATGATACACTAATACATTTTTAAATCAGAGACCAGCTACCAAAAACAAATTGCTAGAATGTACCTAATCTTCTTCATTAATAGCTTTTCAAGATGAGTTTAATTAGAACAATGAGGACATAAACACATGGGAAACAAAGGAATTAAATACCATAAAAAATAACACCAAAAAACATGATATCCTACCAACCCTCAAGACCATGGGCAGGACCATAACAGTGAACATCCTTGAGAAATTAATCTTACCTAGATGTAAATTTACTACAGTTTCTCCTGTTATTTGCAAGTTTCTTGCTATGATTTTGCTGTTCCATAGAGACTTTTGGACAGTTGTCATCTACTTTGTTTTGAATGGTCAGAATATATTGTTGATCTGAATCATTGAGATGTTCTTTAAAAGTATTTATTAATATAAAACATTTGAAAGCTATTTGTTTTTTCTCAGGATTTTTCTAAGATTTTATGTAATGTTTGTGCTGTAAAATTTCACTTTCTTGTCCTTCTGCAGTCATCACCAAAAAAAAGTCTGCAGCACACGACAGCATTCATTTCATGATGTTGTCATTTGTTAAACTCCTTCAAGATTGATTCTCATCTGCTTTACTGATGTATTTCCTTGCCAGTTTTAATACGCTTGTTCATTCCTCCAAGGTAACTGCATGTCTTCTTGCACATTATTTTTGACTGAATTAATAATGACTTTAATCTGTTGATAATTGAATAATGCAGCCCTCAAAATTGTATTCCAAGTGCTTTGCTTTGTTGATTGGCTACATCATTTGGCAGGAGGAATTAATTGTGAAAGATTTGCAATTTTACATAGATAGAAAAACATTTGTGTTGCAAAACATTTGTGTTATCATGGAACAAGTCTGAATTAGTTCCCACAAGGTTAAAGAGGATTTATGCACTTGAAACTGAGGAAACTTTTATCTGCACGTGTAAACTCTAAATTAAAACCATAGACAGTTTTTAGCCTCTTCAATGATTGTTAAACACTCTATTTAAATTTAAAAAAAAAAAAAAAAAAAAAAATCAGCATGCAGGGCTAACTATTCTTTGTTATTTTCAAATACTTATTTTTCTCCAATAGAATAAATGACCCTTTGCATCAGCTTAGCACTGCCAGCAGTTTCTAATCAAGCGATAATTATTTCAAGGAGTAATATGTTCAGTCAAACATCTTGACTTATAGAGTAGTCTTAGTTTACATAAAGATATCATTTTTCTAGCAAATAAAGAAAACCACGGTCTTTCATTCAGTTAATTAGTTCTGTGTTCTGAAAGCAGTTTTTAAGGCTCTCTTTCTTATGCTTGTATTGACCACTGTGCTAAACCTAAAGCACATCCAACTGAGACTTGAAGGTAATATAATAAATAAGACAATATGGAAAGTAAGGCATACTTTGTACCACTGCCCCTTGCAGTACACTGAATGAGCGCAGATATGAAATATGTAATGAATTATCAGAGTGTGATAACCCACTGAAATATAACCGCAGGGGAACCACAAGGCCATTCTTATTTCCATTAGAAAGAATGGAAAGAAATGTAAATTTCCTTAATATCAGCACCTCTAAATAGATCTATAGGTACTACTATTCGCAGTAAATTCAATGGCCACATTCAGCACAACTGCATTTCAGATAGTCACATTTCACAGATACAAATTGCAAAGATTCAAAATGAATTTTTAAAAATGCATCTACAGAACCTCATTCGAGTCCAAAAGGTTTAGGAATGAAAAATGTGAATCTCAAGCCAGATTCTCAGCTGGAGTTAGATCAGCAGGACTCAAAAGTCATCAGTGGAATATGATACATACATATATATATATAGCTTGGACTAACAATGGAGAATTTAGATTAAATAGAGGTTTGAGTTGCTGACTCAACATACAGCCCCATTAATGGAATTATAGTAAATTATTTTTAAGGAATAAATTACCAGCGACTGACATTGACATATGTAACTTGCATATTGATCATCTGCAGAATAAGAAATACAAGAGTACTTGGAAGACCACAGAGCATACATATTGGCAATGTATACAAAGACAAGCATTTAAGTGGCTGAGCATGAACTCTGGAATTGAGCAGCACACACTAATTTCAAACACCTCCCTCCGAGGACAGGCTAAGAGGTGGGGTTGTTCAGCCTGGAGAAGAGAAGGCTCCAGGCAGATCCAAGAGTGGTCTTTCAGTATCTAAAGGGGGGCTGTAGGAAGAAAGGGACAAATTCTATAGCAGGGTCTGTAGTGATAGGAAAAGGGGAAATGGTTTCAAACTAAAAGAGGGGAGATTTTTACTGGACATAAGGAAAAAGTTCTGTCTTCTACCTCATCCTTATCAAAAAGTAAAGAAGGACTTTGAAGTCTGCAAGACGTGCATAAGACAGGAAAAAGAGCATTATTATTACTGTAGAAAAATTGAGGAAATTAAGGATTTACTCTATGCAAGTCAATAAACAGATCTCTATAAGCCTGGATTACAGTTAGCAGTCCCTTTGTAGAAATCAAAGCAAGACAAAGAACTGGCACAATGTTAATTCAGTCTATGTTGTGCACTAGAGAGCCTTTCAGAAATACCTGAGCTAATACTAACATGAATTTTAATGCACATAGAACCACACTGAGCAGACACATAGCTTCTCTTTCCTGATGAACAAGGAAGGATTCAAATATGTACCACATTTGTCCGCCTTGTGGTTATAATTGGATAAGTAAACCCATATGAAACAGGTGCTTTCCAAGAATAAGCTTAGTCTGATTATTTACTATTAACTACACCAAGTACTAGGAAAATACTATGTAATTTTGACTTGCTCAGCAGTCTGTTCTGCAATCAGGAAGTATGCATTGTATTGACTTTTTGTTCATTAACTATTCAGAAATGTAACCAGAAAAATCTAACTGTACGCTTTTAAGGCTTGAGTGCCATCTATTCCCCACTTACAAAATGCCCAATAAAGCAAGTTACCAACGCACTGGGTAGATACCAGATTTGCAGACATTGTCATCCCAAGAGGCAGAGTCACCAAGAATTCTAGTTCATTAAACGCAGGTAACAACTAAAGGTTCACATGAGACATACATCTGATGACATATAACAGAGATAAAGAACACAGTGCTTGAGAGTCTTTCTGCTCTTTACCTTTTATGGCTGAATGAGGAGAAATTCTTAAATATTTCCTCAGTTGCCCTATTGCAGATTAGAGAGAAAAGGAATGCAATTCCTATAAAAGGAATGGAGAGCTTATTTGGAGGCAGTCTGGCTACACAGCCTTTCTTGGGAGCTTGAGCTTCAGCTTACAGTGGGCTGTGGGAGGACAGGGAGTCACTCAAAGCTTCCCACTGTTGGATACCAGAGCCACTATTTCTCAGCTCCTCAACAGGCTGATGTTTAGAAGGCTTTTTCCTGTGGATGCACATTAACATAAAATTCATGAGCCAACACTGTGTCTCATATGCATTTTTGAAGAGTTCAGAAATACATTTCCAGAAAATGTCAATGCGTTTGTTTTCTCCTATTTCTTACTGAGCTGCTGTAAGATGCTACATATGACCTTTTCTGACTTCATGCTTTGTTGACATCTGGTTACCATATGTTTGTATTATTATTGCTCTACCCTTTTACTGTAGATCATACATCCTGAAAAATATCAATCCACAATACCTGCACCTTTGTACAGACAGTACACTTTAGATAATTGTCAAAATACCTGATTTGATAAAATACAGTGTTATGGAACAAAATCAGAGAATCAATCAGTAGGAGGTCAGCTACATACACTGATGTTCTGTGGTTTTGTTTTGTTTTTACTTAGATAATAGACTCATTTTACATTTTGATGAAAAAGTAAAGAAGTATTTTAACAAGTACATGTTGCAACTGAAGCAATTCTGATAAGACTTATTATTCAACTTTCACAATGAATGGAAAAAGAACAATTAAAAATCAAGAATTTGCGTTTAAGCCATATTGATTCCCCCCATTCAAGTTAATTCTTACTCAGGTGAATGTCCTCACTAGATTTAGCTAATTTCTAACTGTAACTATTAGCAACCATCTCCATAGAGGAAGCAAGATAGACACGAATTCTTAAAAACAGTGAAGACACATTTCTCAAGCATGGAAGGCCGAACTAAAGTTAGTATTTTTACCATTTGGTATTGTAAAACATCCCAGTATTTGTTGACATTCCAAAATATTGATAGCATGATAACATGATAAGAAAGCATATTCCTAATGTGAGCTCCATAGGAAATCATTTGAGTAAAGCAGCTCTTCATGAGGCTTAGTGTATGATTAACAGCAATTACTTTTGCAGATTTGAAGATGTTCTGGCAGTCATTCTATATTTGGAGGGCCCATTGATTTCAGCAGGAATTTTAAATAATGTATTAGCTGAACATGAGGTCCTCCAGGGAAACACGTAGAGCAAACAGCAACTGGGAGATCTGAATTTTTCAAAGCAAAAGAGACTGTTGTCAGTACACTATTTTCATGGTTGTGTGAGCAACAGTAAATGTCACTCCGGCTCTATAAGGAATACTGAGATCAAACCAAGACAGAAGAAGACTTCTGATTGCCTATTGGAGAATATTTCATGGCTGTCTCAGGAGTTTTATGTCTTATTACAATACTAGAGACAGTGATATTATTGCAACACGTAGAGGACCAAAACATTTTTCCAAGTGGCCCAAGAGCTCAATTTTTTATTTTTCATTTCTACCACAGATGTTCAGCATTGCTTCACTGACTCCTTTCTGTGGCTTCCAGCTCAGGTCTGTCCTAACTCTGCAGTAAAGTGGACTTAGTTTCCTTGGAAATAGAATACTGTATATTTTAAGAAAAAGGATATTTTCTTGCTGAAGCAGGAAGAAAATGCTTGTATGGTCCATTATATGGAGAAGAAATGAGAGCAGCCAGCTACTACAAGTATCACGTTTCCTCTAGCTGAGTTTTATCCAGTTTCACTTAGCAAGTTGTTTAAGGTGGGGGAGTTGGATCTGATAGCCTACCAATGATTCCAACCAAGGAAGTAGCACTAGAGGAAAGCTAGAGAAGATACCAATGTTGTTGGTTTTTTTTTGTTTTGTTTTGGGTTTGTGAGTTGAGGACAGAAATTTTCTCTTAGAGGACACAACTACAAAATGATGTTAGTCTTCAAATTTAACTTTTTGAAAAAATTTGTGAGATAGCCATGGATTACAAAAAGCAACCACCAACAAGACTGAAAACCTCTATAGATAAAACAAGGAGGAAGGCAAGGGGAATAAACAAAAATATTTTCCAAACGAGTGCTGCAACTTTTTGCATTAAAGTATCAGTTTCCTTTACAAAAATCTCAATCATCTTAAAACCAATCCAAACCAAAAGATAACAAAAGAAAAAAAGGCAATGGCAGTATGTAACTATTACTGACAATAGGAATTCCTTCTACATTTTTCACATTAGCCACAATAGTGTAAAGCTCAGAAAGAAAATGTGGCTAACATAACCAAAACAGCTATTAATCTATTCTAAGAAACCGGAGACAGACTCATAACTTATTGCTCTTCTCTTTTATACATTAATAAGCAATGATTGTTACAGAGAGATTTTCCTGCTCACATATTTCTCTTGTGTTCACTGGCCCCTCTGGAGAAGTGCTGTGCTGTAGTTTGGAATAAAGTTCTGCTTTCCCTGCTGAATTCCTGTCAACAAAGGCTGAACCATAACCACGACTCCTGCAATCCAATTACTTAATAAAGCTGGCAGGCACTGTCTTGGGAATGTGATCACTTGACTTAAATATTGCATCCTATAGGAAAAAAAATAGTAGCACAAATTCTCAGGAGAAAAGCAGGAACTGAGCAGCAGTCCCAGCAACACTGAATGAAATCTGAGACAACTCATATCTCTAAGAGATCTGGTCCAGAAGTACTTGATTGCTAAATAATATGCTTTTCTCATAACAAAATGCAGCAAAAGAAAATGCCATAATTAAAACTTATGATGAATTGAGAATTATGCTACCTATTAAGGAGTTTGCTGAAAATAGAAAAGCAAATCTTCCTCTTGCAATTAAAAATTAGGTTGCTACATGTTTGAAAAGCAGATAATGACACAAAGCAGTTGCTCACAAATCTTAACCAATGCATCAACTCTGCTCTTATGGCAGGAAAGGCACCCTGTTGTAAGCCCCCCTTATTTCACTGTCCCTTTCACTATTCCAGAAAAGAAATCATTGTCACCCCAAAGCAGCCACAAGCAGTAATACCAACTTCACTAAATGGAGTCCAACAAAGGATATATAAAAATTCCTTTTATTCTGGGACTATATTGAGCTGTTGGAGTTAACTCTTTGTCCAAAATGCCTAGGGATCGCTCCAGGCTGGGCTAAAAGAAATTCAGATTCTTCCTTTGCCTTCACTAATGCAGAAACCAAGCAGAGATGTAAAAGCCAGGCTTATTTCCTATTATTGGTCTCTCTGGTAAAACAAGGACTAGGACAATATTGCCTAATACAGACAGTGAAATTCCTATTGAGAAAAATTTCAGTTCATAAGTCCATTATGTTTTTCTATGAGCCTCACACTTTTAAATTAGTAAGGATTAAAAAGAAAGCAGCTTGGTGCCATATCCCAATTTAAACTCCTAAGCACCGTAATTTTTCTTTCAAATCTCTTCAAGTGAAGCATTTTCCTTTCTTTTATTCAATTCTGCTGTTCACAATAACAGAGTAAAAGTTTTCTCTAACCTGAACTAATAACCAATAAATCATTTAAAGCATGCAAACACAGTTCAGAGAAAAAGGAAAATCAATTGAAACTCATAGAGTTTCTAAAGTAGATTTTATTTCTGCATGGTATTCTTCAGCTCCCCTTTCCACACACACACACACACGTTCATTTTTAAGGACTAAATAAAATAAAAGATATATTTTTATTTCATTTTGCAAACTATTAAGCTACTAGGCTTAAACTATTAAGAAATTAGGCTAAGGGAAAGAGGTTTAGGAAGTAAAGTAAAAATTTATCATTATTTCCACTTGGAAATATTTCAGATTTATTTTCTGTCACAAAAATATTTTCTCTTCCAGCTTCCCCCAAAGTGCTAAATTATATGGCTCCATTATGCTTATTAAAAATTCTTAGTAGTAGTAGAAAAGGAAATTCAAACTATCAAGACATCCAGTGGGAAAACTATGACAAATGATTTTAATTTTGTTTTACTATTCCTCTGCTCCTACTTCCTGCATGATGGAAAGGCTGAAAAAAAATGCATACAGGCAATAGGAAATCTAGTATTAAATTATGGAAAAAAAAGTTAATATCAGTGGAACATTTTCTACTCTATTTCTTTAATTTGTAGCATACATTAGGAAAACCTTGTCTGGATGAGTGGGGATGCAGTGGCACAGGCTGCCCAGGGAGGAGGTGGAGTCATTGTTCCTGGAGATATTCAAGAACAGTGGAGATGTGACACTGAGGCATGTGGTAGTGAGCGTGGTGGGAGTGGTTTAGGGGTGGACTTGGTGATCTTAGTGTCTCTTCCAACAATAACAACTCTCCGATTCTATCTAATTATCAATATTACAAATAGTTATTCATGCTCCTGCAGAAGGACAAGCTGTGACTGCACAATACAACACAAAGATATTCTTGGTTTTTTTTATCTTAGTCCTTCTGATTTTTAATCAAGATATGTGTTCCTACTCAAGAAGCTTAAAATTCTTCACACTGGTAAATATTTACCTCTTAGTCTCTCATCGTTCTTGAATTGACAAACTGTTGTAATTTTCATTTGATGAATACTCATTTAAACAAGCATTCTCAAACATTTAGCCCTAAAATTTGAGGTTTGAGTAGAAGGGGTTGTATTTCCATAGAATATGTTACCTTAATGACTTCAAACTCCTTTAAACATAATCCAGAGCCGAGTACCTGAACTTACCACTAACCACTTTTTAAATCTTAGATGCAACCTGTAATGTACTATAGAGACAAAAGAGAAATATCGGGCAAGAACTTGTACTTGTTTTGGTTCAATATGATTAACAGACAAATGAATAGTGGATGAGTAAACATAACGGCTGCTTGAAATGGCATCCACTTGCTTAGCACTCTTTTAAGGTGAAGTTTTGGTCTTATTAAAGAAGTCACTGTTTCATTTGTGACATTGTCAACCTTAACCTCTCTGTTAAATGAGAGCTGTAACTCCTTAACAAGCCAGATCAAGGACTTTCAAATCATGCCTGGCTGCCAACATGTACTGAGTACAAATCTAAAAAAGTAACTACACTTATAGTTTTAATTGATCTTTTTTCTCACGTGTAATTATGTAAACCATATTACCTTGCTCAAGGCTTACTGTAGTATATAAACATCTAGTTTATAGACATGATGTTTCCTTCAGTACAGCAGTCATTCATGAGGAAATTGCATGCAATAAAACAGGCACTCTAAAAAAGTAAACCTTCAGGGACTGATGTTTAATGGACTGTGAGAAAAGAGGAGTATACCCAAAGTGGCAGGGGAGATCTTGTTAAATTTATGAGTAATTTAGTTAATAGACACAAAGCTATATATATGCGTATATTTATATATCTCTCACAAACATTTGCATGTAAACAAAGTCATCTCAAGATGACCTTGATTTGTACTGTCAATTTCAAGTTTAAAACACATTTAAACAAAAATCAAAGATCATTTGCTAACAGCTGAGAACATGCAGGCTGTGAAAAAGAATGCAAGCAGTGGATTTAGCAATATGCAAATATTTTCCTGATTAGATGTGTTGTGTCTAAAGTGACTACGTTAAATACAAGGAGCCAACAGTATTGTAACAATGTCAGATGTTGCAATAGTAAGATTTCATTCTGTTTTAAATAAACTTTACCACAGTGAAATACAAGCAATAAGAAGCTGACTTTGCTTTGAAAATGTGCTAGTTAAAAATAAGACATCTCCTGCACAAAATGACACAAACACTCATCTTTATAGCTCCAGAGGTCAGAGAGAGACCAGGCAGCCTTTAGAAAGAGATGCTGCTGCTTTAGGAAGCAACGATAACGATACATTTACAACAAGATGTATTCAAACCATAAACTTTCTGGCTGGAAGGTAGGAGATAAAGAAATCATCTTTTAGGTAGTTTCAACTACTCTGCGCTTTCCTGCTGTTCATTCCAAGCTAAACAGCCTTACAACATAATCTTCTGGACATACAAGTAACTACATTTTATATCATTTATGTTATCTTGTTGGAGTGCCACTGCTAGGGCCATCTCAGAACTCGGTTCAGAAAGTGATTTTTACTAAACTTCCTCTCCCACACTGGGCTAAACAGACTGAGCTCTGACCTCTGTTATAGAAAAGCTGCACTCTTCAGCAGGAGAAGCCAAATCATAACAATCAAACCTCTGCAAATTCAAACAGTGACACCACTGAAAGGACACTAATAAGGCAGAAAAAAAAAATCAGATTTTATGCTCACAAGGATATGACAGAGGAGGCTACAGCTTCCACCTGCTTTACAATGGCCTCTATCTTTTGCATAAAAGCACAGGATGGGAACAAACTTCAGTCTCCTCTCAGTATCTGGATTGCTCCTGGTCTTCCTCTATGGCTTTTGTCACTCTCCAACACATTATCACAGCTCCATTCTACCTGGGTCTGCATAGGAAGCTGAGCAGCACCAAGCAGTTAATCATGCCTGCAAGGTGCTTGTACAGCTTTATTTATTGAGATGCATTTTTCTGCTTCAGCATTAGATCCAGATCATTTAACCAAGAAAAAATGCCAACAGCCACCAGATTTTATGTTGTACTAGCGACTAATTATCAAAGAAGACAACAGTCACATCATTTCTGAGGGCATCAGATTTGAAGAGGGGCAAGCAAGGAGTGAGATTAGGAGCATTTGGAATTTAGCATTTGAAGGAATATTTGCTTGGAATTTTTTGGAGGAATGTTATAGCTTTCCCTATAGGCAGAATGTCAAATAACAGGATTGCTGAATCTGGTCCTGCTCAGAGCAGTCACCTGAATTAGATAGCTCAGGATCATGCTCAGTCAGGTTTTGAAGGTGAAAAGCCAATTTAAAAGGGTTTTATCACCTTCATGTTATCTTCAGTTGATAAAGCTTTCCTAAAATTTCATGCCAAGATTTGGAGAGGTGTGCTGTTTTTGGCAGAATTGTAAAATGAGACAAGTGGCAGCTTTTCACCCCACGTTTCAAAGAAAAATCCTTTGCTTTTATCAATTTCAGTTAGGAAAGAAAATTATTTGTAGTTCCTAGTATCCTTTGAACAGGCAGATCCACAGGGTGGTATGATTTAGAAGCATGCTTTGGGGCTGATTATGACTTTCAGAGAAGCGATTACAGAATAGAATCATAGAATTTTTAGGGTTGAAAAAGACCACTAAGATCAATGAGTCCAACCTAATCCATCCTCACCATGCCCATTGACCACATTCCCTCACTGCCACAGTTATTGAGCACCTTCAAAGATGGTGACTCTATAATCTCCCTGGGCAGCCTGTGCCAATGCATCACCACTCTTCCAGAGAAGAAATTCTTCCTAATATCCAACCTGAACTTCCCCTGGCACAACTTGAAGCCATTATTCTTGTCCTCATTTTGAGCTTTTTCCAGACTCAGGCTACCTCAACTGCAACAGTTACATAAAGATCATGCTGTTAGGTTTTCTTAAGAACTGCAAAGATAAGGAGAGAGTTTTTGTTCTTTTGTTTTTGTTTTTCTCTACATAAGTTTGGAATATTTAACAACTTTGGCATCTGACACTGCTAAGAAGTAACAGTCTCCTTCCATGCCTTTGAAGGCATTGTAGACTGTGTGAATTCCTTGCATGTTCAGAATGTTCAGAAACAGCAAGAGACTCCTTCTTACTGATGAGAATTGGATGGGATGCTGGTTACAATCAGACTTGCTTTAATATCAGACATTCAGAGACACTTGGTACAATGTACACACTTACCAAGGACTACTAGGCCACAGAAACCTGGTAACAACCCTATCTGTTCACTAGTCTTCAGCTGTTGATATACGTCTTTGCAATTACTTCAGCTAGATAAACTTATTGCAAAACACTTTTACTTGAAAAAAATATTCTAAAGTATCTGAAAGAACAGTAAGCCTTTTCAAGATTTGCCAAAAAAATCCATTGCTCATTGGCTGCAAGGAAATTAGAGGAAATAAGTATTTATATCTACTGTGCTGTATTTGGTAGTCAGCAGGTGAACCCAGATGCTCTGCCATGCTATGAAGGCATTGCAGCATTATGCTACAGTCCCTCTTCTTTATACATCCCTACGCTGCCATTCTCAAGAATCTCTGTGCCATTTACTAAATCTTGCAGCTGCTAAGTGAAATATAGGAGTCAGTGAAGATCAAAGATTCTTTGCTTTTTATATAATCCAGGTCACAGCTCCAGCACAGGTAAGGCAAAATTCAGCTTCTCCTTCTTTGCCTCACAGTGGTTCCAGTTGTAATTTTATGTAGTGATTCTGATTATTTCAAAAACACAGAGGAGCTAATTTCAAAGTTGATTCTTCATGATTGATGTCCCAGGATTTCTCTAAGAGTGAGCCATTTATTCTTCATAAGACTTCTTGTTTATTGCCTGACAAAGAGCCTAGTCTTGCTGATGCAGCTGATAAATTATAGTAGCTAGAATATCCCAGCAGAAGCTTTTCTCACCTTTATTCCCCACAATGAAGATTCACCTGTTGATGGGTCACTGTGTAAATACTCAATTGAAAGCAATACAGAAGTGTTTACTTCACTTCTATCCTCTTTCCCTGTTGCTAGAGCAACATGGTAACTCCCCTCTCTATGAGTATTTAATATTTTTACAATGCTGTACACATCAGCAAAGGTGCAGAAACATGAAATAAATCATACTGCAACATCTGCATGGAAGACCTGCATTTGAGTGATGGCCACAAAAGCTTAGGTGCTATTTCCCTAGAAGAATTCTAATCTACTGAAAATAAAAACTATTATTACTTTTCTAAGAAAGGGGTATCCAAAATACTCCTTCCAAAAATACCAAATTTCCAACTTTTACTTTTAAAAAAAACTGTTAAAAGAAAGTAATTTTAATAGTTTCCTTTTGTCTGAAAAATTTGTTTTAAAAAATTAAAATAAATTTTAAATTAAATTTTAAATGATGTATTCTCACAACAATTAAGGAAAATAAAATATGAAAAATAGGACAGCTAATTCACAATCATTAGAAAAAGTATGTTGACATTCAAGCTTAAGAGCATGGAAATGTTCAAAGGTTTACTTACTTTGATTAGTGTAGCAATAATTAACAAATACCAAAATCTCTAATTGTAAGTGAAACATTTCCCACAAAACACATATTGTGTCACTCTATGTATAGGGAAGTAGCAAACATAAATGACACAATTTTACAGCGTCACACAAATTCTGTGGTATACCCTCCAGTAAAGCTTAAGGTTAAGGACTCTTCAGGGCTCAGGTCTTTAAATCAGGACTGCAGAGCCTCAGATTGGCAGGACTCAGACCCACCTGTGAAGGCAGGGATTCATTTTGTTTCCCCAATTAAAGGTGTGAAATTAAGGGTCTTTTGCCTCCCTTGCTTTCAAAGAAGGAAAGCATACTTTGGACTCTCCTGCACTGAACAAAGAGAGGGAGAAAAAAGGAAAACGCAGAAAAGAAAACAGCAGTGCCTGCCATTCTTAAAATGCACAGAGCAGAGAAACCATTACTTCAAAACAGTGATCACAGAGCTGTGTGGGAAATCACACAGAAGACTTCTCCTGAATATCTCGATTCACAATTGCTTTAGGAAGGTTAATCAGGTATTGTGGGATGTACCAGAACAAGTCAATTTCATAGCTGTACAAAAATGGAGATGGTAATAAATGCAGTTTAAATAAAGTGGCATGTTAGATCAACTTGCTCAGAGCGAAGACTGCACCAAATAGTTTCAAAGCTGAGACTTTGCCAGAGACAAAATGTGCGTATCTCAATTTTTACATATACCTGGAATGACAGAAGTTTCTGCATTTGTTACTCTCTACCATTTAAAGTCATGTACTGCCCACTACAAAGTTGAGTTACATGGCATATCATAAATACTAAATATATAAAATGAAGAGTGTATTGTGCTAAATGACCACTCTCTAAATTCTCTTAAAGCAAAAAAGAATTTATATGTTTTGGCTCAACTATGTTGTATATTCCTTCCCTATAGCTACCCATCAGAGTCACATTTCAAATAAGCATTTATAAAGTAATGGAATACATACCAGCTCAAACTGAGATGAACGACAAGATATTATTTGCAATATAAAAGTAATCAAACTAATGCTTCTGCAAAGGTGATAATATTCAGAGCATTGTGATCTCAGGAATACTAAGGCAAGACCGTATATAGGCTTTAAAGGGGAAGAAGTATATGAAGGTCTTGCCAAGAGATCAGACAGATCTGTTATCTTCCCAATATCAGACAGAAACCTGTAGCAGGAAGAGACCTATAAGAATGCATTGATCACTGGGCAAAATTTCCCCTTGAGTATCTGTTTATGACCATTATGAGGCATGACACTGGCACTGTTGATGCATCAAACAAATCACACTTCAGTGTTGCTACATATAAATATTGGGCCCATTGAACACACATTATGGGGATAAGAGTAGTGGGCAAATTCTCAGACACGTTTTGGTGCATAACTTCCATTAGTACTTAGATTTCAGTACATAAATAACTTCAAGTGGTTAAAAGCCATTCCTTGTTACAATATATCATATAAAATAAGATACTGAAGATTACTAAGGATAAATAACAGATCTCTTTGGTTTAAATGTTTACAGGATCATAGAGATTTTAAGTCTTAAAGCAGATATTCAACATCAGAGAATGCTGACAGAATTTAGCATCCTCCATTTCCCTTCAAAGACTATCAACTTCATGTTATCTTATGGCTGCCTTGAGAAGGTAAAAGCATCAATATATGAGAAATGCATAGTTACATCAGTGAAGAGAGCAGCTGAAAAGGCCATGAGGAAATTAAGAAGTCTGAATTTACAAAGAGAATTAGAAGATCAGTAAATAAGTCATGGTGCTACACACTGCATTATGAGAATAAAGGAAACACTGAATAGCTACTCATTTAGTGAGGCACATTCATCCAGTGCACTGAATGAGGTAGGAGCCCCATGGAGAAAGCAGTATGCAATCAGGTAATTAAAGACTGTATCATAATGTATGCATGTAATGGAGCCAATTGAACTTGCACAGATATATCAGCATAATGTTTCCTAACTTCTCTTCATTTGACTTTGTAACCCTCTCTTTTAACACAGCAATTTTTGTTTTGGTTCTTTTTACATAGTCATTGGTATACATTAACCATGAACAAATTCATATTGCTAGCCAAAGATTTAGCATTCATGTAGCTTACCTAGAGCTTCCCAAGCACTGTGGAAATATGGTTAGGTGAGGCAGACAACCAGCTCTAAATTAAAGCATTCACTTGCATAAAACCTAATACTTGCATGTACATGAGTTATCAACTTTTCTAACGAGTGCTGAGTCTGATCTTCTAAGAGAATGCATTTTGTAAAAGAATATAGTTCCTGTGATTTTGATGGCTGCTCATCTGCTTTTCCATTTGCCAATCCTTCTCATTTATGAATCTGAATATATTTGTTAATTATAGGGCATATATGTAAAAATAAATGTGTCAGATTTCATGAAAATTGATGGCTGAATAGAAGTAAGAATCTAAACTACTGACCTGAATCACCCAAAGCAACAGCAGATAGAACATGGCCATTATGCATTCTGCTTTACAGCATATATTATGGAAATATATACTGCAATGTATGAACAGGAATTCAACAGTAAATAACCTTCCTGTGTCCTCACTGCTATCCTACTTCCTAATGGATTCATTCAAAACCTGGAAGAATCAGTAAGACTGACCACAGAGTCATCCTTATCAGGTGCTGATGGGCATGCAGAAGACACTGATATGAATGACAGCCTTAGAACTGTGGTTGTCCTTTGACTGCATACCAGGGAAAAGAATCCTGCAGAGACAGAGGACATAGATGGGACTGTGCTTGGTGGGAGTTCATAGAGGGCCCTGGTGATAAAATGGAACAAATAAAGAAAGATGGAACAGTTTTTCTAACAGTCATAGAAGCCTGTCAGAGATGGCACATAAGCAAGTTCAAAGTTCAGGTTAATTCTCCTTGCAGATAAAAAAAAAAAAAAAAATCCAACTGGATGAGATATGGGAATTAATTTTTATGAATATTGGGTCTCAGCACAGGAAATGTTAAGGCTGACCAAGCCTTGATAATACATTCATAACTCTTTCATATAAATTTGAATAATTTGGACAAAAGGAATAAAACAGGAGATGGCAATATTTGCAGATGTTTTCTGTTTACCTCCCTTTACTCAATTACTTTGTTCAAGGTCTTGAAAAGAAATGGCTTAATTTATTCAGACTTCATTTTCCTCTACAGAATTTCAAGGCTGGAGTTTAGAATTATTCTTGACAGATAATGTGAGGTTGGTGAATATCTAAAAGGACAAATGACATTAAAAAGTCTGCACAGCTCAGCAGTCTAAATCTTTTTTTTTTTTTGCAAACCATCCTGCATATCACTCCACATGGAAAAAAATGCTTAGTTTGCTAGAAGAAAATATTAAGTTCAAAGAAATATTTTAGTTAAAAAAAAAACACAAAACAAAACAAAACAAAAAACCCACAGTATGTTAAATTTAATTTTCAGGTCCTCGTATTCAGTGTCGATTTGGGGTTTTTTTTAGAGAATGGCAGGCAGATTATTACGTTTTCTTGTTGTCTTTGTTGTCGCTTTTTACACCACCAAAATAGCTGAGGACGATATTGGCAACCAGGTCTAGGTGGGCTCTGCTGCAGTCAAAATTGCAGACTGTATGGTTCACTAAGCCAGAATAAGGACATAAGGTATCAAGGTTTACTGATGGGATACTCACTATTTCAAAAAGATGATACTCAATCTTCTTTTTGGTCTTTATGTAGGTCATATAAGTAAAAATACTTAAATGGGTCTAATTAAGTATTTGTTTATCATAGCTTTTCAATGAAAATTTTAGACCAGTTAAGAAACTCAAAATTTTAAAACATTCAGTGAATTATAAAAGCAAATACTTTAATGAAAAATGATCAGATTGGAACTTTTTAGATTTTCTTAAACAATAGAATAACACTTGTGAATGACTTCTTGAACCATATTCTCTGAGAACCAAAGTTAAAGCAAGAGTTTTAAGTCAATTCACCTCTATCAATCTGATACTTCTCACAGCCTTGCATATTTTTACATGTTGATATTATGTTGAATGTCATTTCATTTTAAGTTTTATGCTGCCATCATATTTGAATTTATGCAGATAGCTTATAAGTCAAACTCAGACACAGATTTATTTACCTAAGTTTTGTGACAGACTAAACGAGAATGTTCCTAGATATCTTACTGCACCCAGTCCTTCCTTTGGCTCTCCAAAATTTCCTCTCTGCACCATAACTGTTACGCAACACATGACCAAACTTTTCCAGGACAAAATATACACACAACAAAAAAATGCACAAAAAGCCAGAAGTCGGTCATTATAATTCTAACCACCAACAAAATAGCACAACAATAATAGAAAGCCTACAGGAGTTTTCGGGAGTTGATAAATAGACATTATCTGACTTGAAGTAATTTTTCAGGAATGTGTTTGCCTCTTACAGATTGCAAATCCAATAGTTAATTTTAAGCTCTTTCTGTTACAAATTTTGTAATTGAAAACTACCATTTTGTTCTGAAGAAAGAACTGCTAAACATCAACACTAATTCTTAGCTATGAGCAGAGAAGACTAGAATAAAATTTCCGTGGTATTTATAGAATATAGCGCAACTTTCAGAGGTGTAGCTGTCAAGGGATGTTGACATGATCTTGATCTAATTCTTTTTTTACTGGTTTAATTCAAAGTCTCTGAAGTCAGGTGAGACATTAAGTCATGTGAGACATCAAGTCAGGTGAGACATCCAGTTCTGGATCTTGCCTCAGATATGCAAAAAACTATCATATAATACCATATGTATGCTTAGTGAAAAGAAGAAAGGAACATTTGGAGATATTTTCTGGGAGCCGACACGTACTGATAGAAATGAATACAGAGAGCTTTGATTCAGAATCTGTTAAGTTTCACGTCACTGATTTAAATGAGCAATGAATACACAAATTCTAAATAAATAAATAAGCATTACATTAAATGCATACACACTACATGAAACTAAATTAAAATATAACATAAACAGGATGCTTAAATATCCCATCAACTTATTAAAAAATCTCAAAAAAAGTTTTCTGTGTAATAGAATTAATTACCAAAAAGAATGCATCATATCTCGTTCTGTATTTGGTATATCGTATACGTCATCAATGCAACAATGAAGAAAAGGTGTTCAAATGAAAAGGATTATTTATTAACTCCTTAATGGGAAAGAAGGAAAACAAAAATCAGGACAGGAAAAATAATGAAAAGAAAGAAAAAAAAAATCAGCACTACAAAATACTAGACTACATTTAAGATAAAAGAGAACTGAGTGGTGAATAACAAATGCTGATCTCATTATATATCACAAAAGGAAAAATCACAGCAGATTCAAATTGATTGAAATGATTAATAACACAAATTCAGCTCACAGATACTTTGAATATGAATAGGTCATATTATCTGGAGATAAAATGTTGCAAATATACAATTATGTGCCCTGGTGGTAGAGATGATCTAGAGACAAGCACTCAGTTCATGGGAACACAGAGCATCTTGTTATTGTTAATTCTCTGTCATCGTCCTTATTCCCTTACTAGGGGGTTGATTAGAGGAAATACAAAAAGATGAGGTTTAAAGGGGGATTGAGCCAGAATTATCAAGCAGCATTATAAAAGAGAAAGAAAAAAGCTGTCTTCGGCTTATCCCATTTGAACTCATAATTAGATAATCCACTATTCTGCATCTGCCAGAAGCCACGAAAAGATGTTGGAGGAGGCCAGGCAATGGATGGAGTGGATGGCCCCCTGAGGACCAGCATCCATCTCCTATCTGAGCACAGTCAAGTGCAGACAGAACAGTGTCACTTGCTCAAGCACAGAAACTAAGGAAATGAAGACGTCTGCAGCAAAGGAATTCTACCCTAGAGGAGGTAAAACAGAATAGTTTTTTTGACATTTCTATTGATAATCCCTACTGTGTCATAAAGGTTAACTAACTCTCAAGATAATAGGGACAGTATGTTTTGATCTCTAAAACAGTGGGCTTTTACAGTAAAACAGCTTGCCTTTAGGCAGAAGAGAGACTAATATAACAGAAATCTCTAAGAACAATCAGGTAAAAGGCATAAAAATAGGTGTGTCAGCTAGTACCACTGGGAAAATGTCAGAAAAGAAGATAAAAACCTGAACTGTCATTAAGTCGCAGTAATAGTTTCCTGCATTTGGCATTCATCAGTCCTAATACATTTTACAAAACTTCATGTGCTATAAAACAAATCTTTTTATTATTAATAACAAAAATTATTACCTCATTATGCAGTATGAAATAAATAACTTAAGTCCATAACTATGCTATATTGTATATACACCATATAAATGGAGATCAAAGAGCTCCAAGACTGAGCACCCCAAAACTTCCATCCACTGCAGTGCTTCGAAGTTCTTACTACTGCAATTTTTCCCAGCATTTAACTAAATTTTCAAAATGATATTAATGTGCACCTTGCAGGCTTTACTCTGATTTACACCATGTTCTTCACTCACGTGAGAAACACATGAGAAAGGTCATAATCATTACATACACCAACATTATGATTTGCCATGACAGTTCAGATCTATGTAGACTTAATTGTCTTTGACAGCATAGCAAGTTAAGGATGGAGAAATATATTCTCTATTACAAGTTAAGCAGTAGTTTATCAGACTAGAAGTGTGTTTTCTTTCTTTTTTTTTTAAAGAAGGTTAATTCTGGGTTCAACAGCCTCCTTATTTACATGAACATAGTAGCTGTCAATTCGTTAGCAGGTCATTAGCAATATGGAGGTTGAAAGATGGAATTATGAAAAACTGCAGTAAAACACAGGACATTTAGTCTCTGGTTGCAATTTTATGTTAAAACCCAGTAAGATCCAAAGTCATTGGCCAAAAATTATCCTGATGAGGAACCAGAGTCTGTCTACCTTATGCTTACAGCGATCTCACGTGAATTAATGTGATCAAATCAATGCAGATTTAATTCATAAGTAGTGTTTACAGAACATGTTCCTACAAAAATGAAATTCCCCCAGAACATCCTATTTCAACACTACATTTATGACACCCTGTGTCTCCACAGGGGCATATGAGTTAACACCAGTGACTCAGAGAATTGTCTTTGCAATGCATAGAGTTGACATGCTAAATCTGAGGTAAGGAAGAGCATTCCCTCCAGCCTCCAGGTGTCAAAATCAAGCACAAACCTGTGGTGTAGACATCATCTTCTGACTTACCTGTATGAACTGTTATGTATTAGAAGTACATCCTTTTAAGTGCCCAGTAGTTGTCCAATACAAACGGAAACCTTTCTCAATTGTTTCCAGCAGGATTTTGATGGGCCTAGAAAGATTCTGCCATGTGAGAGAACAGAAATGGTATTAAAAGCATTTTTCAAATGAAGGTCAACTTTTACAAACGAAGACCACATTCTTGTGGTTTAAGTAAAAGAACCTAGAAACACATGATTGCTCAGCGTGTTGCATCATACAGTGAGTGAGTTTCCAGGCTCACAGGCTTTTTTTAAATGATATTTACCAGAAGTTTCAAAAGAAGAAAATGTTTGTCAGGATAATATTGACAATGGACAGTGCATCCACGTCTTATCATAACTCAGAAAAGATCAAAGAAAGTCTCAAATTGAAATCTCTGATCCTCAGGCAAGAATTTTGACATACCGTATTTGAAATCTAATTTCATGTATAAGTTATTAATTGCATTTATCATAATTTTAACATTAGGTCAAACTACAGTGGTTAAAATCAGTTCATTTTCCCCCACATGAGACTTACTTTAATCTTCTCACTTTTGTTCATGGAGCCAAAGCACATGAGCTCTGATGTCTCTGAGGCCACCAGTATCACAAAACAAAGCCCTGATGCCCCACTTCTTTACATGTCTCCTCAGTCTTGTAAAATACTTAACTTTCAAAGTGTCAGCAAGTCATATCATACACTTGCAGTTCCCCGTGTTCACATATTTCAGGTTCTTACTTCTGGCAAGACCTTTTTCACTTCTCTAGCTTACTCTACTTCATTTTGAAAAGGTGAGAGTACATGAGATATGTCTGCCTCCAGGCATAGCTTAGGCTGGGCGCAAGCTGTCCAGAAGTGGTTGGTTGTCTGTCTCAGGACTCCTTTTCTAGCTATGATGTATGGTGAAGATGTTCCCCCTGGATTTGTGTGAAATATGCTTGACGATATTCACTGGAGTTGATGGGAAGAGAAAGTGAGAATGGGAAAGATCTATGAGCACTACAAAGTCCTACATGGATAATACGGAATTGCCTCCAGGTCTTTTTATAACATTGTTAAAAAACAGCAGAAATGGTTCTTCCCGGACAGGGTCACCTGGAGGCATCAAGGAGTGGTGATGATACAGCTCATATCCCACCGTTGGTGTCACACACAGCTGGGGAGCAAACACCCCTTATTTATTGTGATAAACAGAAGGCTGTCTTTGTCTCTTGCCAATTCTAATTCAACTTCTAACCTTGACTTCAATAACTCTTCAAGCGTCTCCATAGCTACACATGGCTGTGCATATACAGTAATTTTCTCCAAAATGGTGAAGAGAGACAAAATATCCATCCAGATTCAGATGGGGATGGGCCATTTTGGAGCGTGTTGCTCCTTTCAAGAAATGCCTGTGCAGAAACATTCCTCATTTGCAAGTTCATAAGTAAATTAAGGAAATGTAAGCATCTGCAGGCTCTTCTTAAGATTTCTGGTTCAATGTGAGGTACATTTTCACTTGTACACAAGCAAAGAGCTTTTGTAGATCTAAGCTATACAATCAGGCTTGTTAGTGTCTCATACAAAGATGATCAAGACATTTCCAAAAATTTCTTTGACAGAATTTTCCAAGAAGTTTTAGCTCCTTGCAGTCTGGGCTCTTCATTTAAATTTTCTGTCTGTTTATACAGACTTTCAAAGGAGAATCTCTGAAGTCAAAGAGAACCCCTTAATCACTATGTAGAGATCTCTACAAGATTTCTGCTCTGTAAGACAGCCAGGTTCAGCTCCTGTGACACAACTTGTGTTTGAATCATTTACTGCACCTCAGAATCTTCAGTACTCAGCTTTCACTGTGTGGGGTAGAGCTCCCCAAAAATTCCCTTCCCCCCAAAGAAAAATAATTTGAAAGCTAGAAATTTGAGATGAACTCCTCTGCTCTGCTCACCTCTGCCCAGCCTTTGTCATTCCAATATCTCCCAGCTGCACTACTAATAGTATTGTTTGGAAATAGGTCTTATAATAGCTTCACTAAATCAGAGTAGAAGCCTTTGGCTGTGACACTTTCAGCTGCATATTTCAATAATTCATATTTCACTCAAGTTCTACTGACTTCTCATCCCTTTGCTTGATGGTTTCTACAGCAATCAGTGCCTTATTGCGTGTAAACCATCACATTGACTTATCATCAACATGCAATTGTACAGATTCTGGCAAAAGAAGATGTGCTGGGCGTGCAAGGAACATATGAAAGAAGTTAAAGTCGGCAAGATGAACCTGCAACCACTAAATAACAGCCACTAGGTTTTTGCCTAAAATTATTCTGACCTTATCATATTGACAAGTTGGCTTGGGGATATGGGAAGAAAAAAATGGAAAAATTAATAAAGAGAGGTTATTTTCCCCTACACTAAATCAAAAGTCTCATATTAAAGCTTTGAGAGAAATAGAATTCAATACACACCTTCAATGAAAGGGAGCTTAGTTGCAGCTCTTAAAACATCAACATACACTTAATTCCCAGAACAAATAACCAAATAAAATTCCCCTCCCCTTAAACGTCAAAAACTGAGTAAAGCACGAGTGTCCTGTTCCACTCAGGAGCTGCAAGCCTAAAGTAGCAATCAGAACAGAGCTATCCTTACCATAAGACAGCGGAGTTGGTCTGCCCCGAATACTCATTGAATGACTATCCCCTGTTGCACCTTTGTATATTGTTTTGCAAATAGACTTGATGGGCCCTGACAGAAACACATCACTTTGCCTCAAGAGGTTAAGAGGCGCTGGTAAACTGATATTTGCTACTTTGTAGAGTTCATTTAACAAAATGAAGCCTCACAGCATACTATTACCGAAAAGCGCTAAATTGTAGATTTTAATGAATTCTATTCTGTTTCTGATATCAGAAGTTCCAGGAACATATAGCAAAGGCCAAGGAGGATCACTGAGCTCATCTTTCTTGCAGCGTAATGTCAATTCTCTCATTCTACAGTTTATCAAATACCAGTCTTATATTTATTGCTCTTTATCCAAATAAACCTGCCACAGACTGGAAAGTTACATTTCAGTATAGGAAACAAGTAGAAACGCACAAGAAGGGAAGTGCCTTTTCCTCCTTTTTAATTTCTGAAAGTGTTAATGGTAACCTAAATATTTCTAAAGAAATGATATTTCAAGTTTCATTATTTTCACCACTTTACAGAGAACTTCTTGGCAGTAAGCACTGCCGATCTAAAATTTCCTAATGCTAAGGTTAGATTTGTTTCATTTGAACTGCCACGTAATCGTGAATAATGAAAGAAACCAAAGGGATCATTATTTTACTTTTGAAGCACTGTAGTATGTTCATATGAAATGTTTTCTATTGTGCTGTCCTCTAACTAATACAAACCAAGTAACATATTGTTCGTTTAGAGATTTATCAGCACAAGAGCCACATTTCTGAATTCTAGAGACAGGAATAAAACACTGATATTCAGAGGATTCATTTTGATATGATGACAGTTATTAAAACAAGTTCCATGTTCCAAGATGATAGCTTGGCTAACGTGAAGCATTGCATGTATGATACAGAAAATGATGAAGAACCAATGGACTTCCACTGTGGCAACGTCTGTTGGCACAACATGCAACGAATTACTGATTGTGACAATCTTGGACACTAGACCCTATTTATAGGGGGATAAAACTTCCAATATCCTTATATCTTGTGAACTTGATCTCTCTGAAGTTAAACCTGATTGAGACCATCCTTTGAGGTGTTCATTTTTAAAAAATTAAAAACAAATGAACAGTGAGTTGCCATCTTACCTTCATACAGCAGTTAACTGCAGTGGTTCAGCAGCTAGGAGATAAGTGGTTGAGGGGTCTCTGCTGAAGCTCCAGGGTAGGGAGGGTCAGAGAAAGGAGGCTCATAATGACCAAGGTAAGAAAACCTTGTGTGTGGGAAGCAAGGATCGGATGCAGAAGGGATTAGTTCAAAATGAGCCTCTGCTCAAAAGAAACTCTTTGCATATCATTTCTCTTTGCTAAACTCAGTCTACTAAAAGGCAGCTGACAGGAACATAAGAAATAGTCGGCGATGTTGTAGGGATAGAGAAGATTCTGTTTTCACTTGGGTGTTTACTGGTTGCTCTGCAGCAGCAAGCAGGCAGATGAAATTATACTAATAAATTGTAGCTTTAGTAAGCAGGAAGGAGAGTAAAAGATGAACTAACCCAGCATAGTTTTAAATTGAATCATAGAATAGCTTTGGTTGTAGTGGATCTTAAAGACCATCTAGTTCCAATCCCCTTGCCATGGGGATCCTCTGTATCAAGAGTTTTATATCTTCCATTCCTCCTGCACGTGATGGGGAAGGTGTCCTTCACTGTGTACTGTAAGTGGAAGCACACCCACTTTAAAATATTGTATTGGTGTCCAGCAGTCTGATCTCAATTCAAAATGAATTTTGAGAGTTCTTAAAACGGGGACGAAGATTCAAACCTAAATAGCCATATATTGTGAACATGGGGTGTGCGTGTATATATATATATATATATATATATGTATATCTATGTATATGTGTATATATATATACACCCCATGAGATCAGACTGCTGGACACCAATACAATATTTTAAAGTGGATGTGCTTCCACTTATAGCACACCTTCCCCATCACGTGCAGGAGGAATGGAAGATGCTTTTATGATCAATTACAGAGAGAAGGCTCCTGCCCCAAAGCCTAGGAACAATGCCTGAACACAAAGATGCAGTGTGTGTTTAGGGTGATTATTCTTATTTTTGGAGCGTTTATTTCAAATGCTTGACAGTTTTCTTGGCATCAAGTCAGAATTTAAAGTGATGGTTCAAAAGCTTCACCTACATCCATTGTTTAACACAGCAGCAACTTGACAGCGAGTTCCTTTTGTAAGGGAAAGCAATTTCCCCTACACAGCTCGAGCACAAAGGACAGCAGTGGGGCTGGCACTGACATGTGCTGGCACTGCCAGTGAAAATGCAACTGTAGAATAAACAGCTTAACACAAATAAACCCCCCTCTGCTTAACTGTATTTGTTACTGAAGGAAGAACAACAGCAAAAAAAAAAGGTAACAAACTTTTTAAAAAGAGATTTATTTTCTTGCTTGAAGATTGCCCAAAAAACTTTTGATCCTGCCTGCATTTCTATATGAAAATACCTGGAAGACCAGGAGCACTGCTATTAATCTGCAAATTAACAGAGCACTTTGGGGCAAACCCAAGCACACCAGAAAGACAAATAGGAATAGTCTCAGGAGTTTCTTCTTTGGTGACGAAACAAAATGACTCCTAATAATCTGAGATTATATTCCTTTTTTCCCTCTTCTATGCTTTTATCCCTCTTCTATGCTTTCTCTCCTATCTGGGGAAAAAAAAAAAATAATAATAATGGAATGTAAGCCAGAATAAAAAGATAAACAAATACATGAATTAAGGCACTGATTTATATTGGCTTCTTGCCTAAACTCAGGTGATATTTTAATTAGCTAAATAATTTAATTTCTTAACTAAGGGATACGGGAAGTTTATCTTCCTTCAGAGGAGTGGAACTGCCCCTCAGTTCTGTAGTTTTTCCTGTTTTTATGGCTCATCCATATATTTAAATCATTGACTGCACTTCTCATCGAAGAGATTTTTCCTAAATAGGACACCACCATTTTGTTTTTTAGAGTTGATGTACACAGTCTATAGAACACCTCAAGTGCTAACTGTAATAAATACTTTTACAACGTATTTAAAGTATATAAAGTATATTTATACACTCATAAAAATATATTTATATGAGAAAGTAGGGAGCTGTTAAAGCAGTCTATGTTATCACTATAGCTTATTTAGGGCCCAAAGTCATGCAATCAATGAGAATTTATGTAAGAACACATGCATAAAAACATATATGAGAAAATTATGTTTGCACATTATTACATGAAGGAAATTTGATTGTCCTGAGCTCAGAAATATGGCAAGCTATACATACTACACAATATGCTCTCATCTACCTCACATCATCTCTGAAGAATGCCACAAATGCCAGGTGAAAAATAAGGACTCTAACAACAGTCCATCTTTGTAACACCAGTTATTTCTTTAGAGCAACTCTACACACCTGAAAATAAATTAAAAAAAAAAAAAAAACAGATTTTGTTTTCTACTTCTTCCCTCTGAATTACTTTCATGTAAACTTTTGGAAAAGGAAATAAATTTGACCTTCATAGCATTCAACAGACCGATCTTGGTCTGAAAGCCTTCTGCCACCCACCGTTTTGACCAGTGCGTGCCCTTTACCTTTTCATCTGCTAAATGATTCTGAATCAACAAATCCCATGAAATATGGCACCTGGGAACAAGGGGGTCAGTGGTGTCATTCCCTATGTGGGAGACAGAAGGATGCATGATGCCAACACAGAGACAGAGGAGAATTTCTGATACAGTTGGACACAGTGACATTCATCAATTCACATTACTCAGCACAGTTCCTAAGTCTGGATGTGAGGTTGGAAGGAACAGACTAATTCAGTATTCATTATGTGGGAAACTGAGGGGCACTTCTCCACAGGTTCTGTACACAAAGCACTACTGGACAGAGCAGCACTGGGATACCTGACACTGAGAACTCTCCTGGAAATGCTTCTTAAAGGGATGCAAATTGCTATTTCTTAATACTGTTTTCTTCAACACATTAGAGCTGGAGTCTGAGACTTGAACAGATCATCCTAGCATTCAGACTCCACGATCCATTTCTGGGAACAACTGACCTTCAGATTCAGAACGTACTCTCTACCCAAACAGAGTAAAGTACAATATCCATCTCACTGGATATCCAGCCATGCCATACGTTACTCCATTTTTCAATACAAACACACAGTCATTCTTATCATCAGTAAAAATGATGTACAGCTTATTGAGCTGTTAAAGAAAAAAAAAACAAAAACAAGTGATTACTCTTCAGTAATATCATAACATGAAAGTGACATAAGGTTTATTTGCTTAAGCTTTATGAATGGCAAACAAGCAATGAAAAGGGAAAAAGCTCTCTCATGGTGTTTCTCAAGTGGCTCTTATGATATTAGGACACTGCTGTTCTATAAGACAGGCCAAATATTGAAGCATAAAATCACTGTAGTTTTGAGATCAAAAGACCTCTGTAGAGTGGCACCAGCTGCAAGAGCTAGTATGTAGTTGATACTACCCATTATATCAGGCATAAATAAGGAGTCATTAAACTACACCTTGGCTGCACTAACAAGTATGAACCCATAAAACTCAGAAGAGTTAAGATGATAACATCTCAATAGAGCTGCCATGAATACTGAAACTGAAAACTAAAAGGAAGGAGAGAAAGAAGTAAAGAGAATCTGCAGCTTCTCTACAAAAAATACAGTTTAGTAGAATGCACCAGACTAGTCTGAGGAGAGAAGAGAATGAAGTCCTTTGCCCTGTCAGCACAGGAAATTTAAGCAACATGATGTTTCATTCTCATTCTGGCTTTGGGGTCTCTGAGAAATGTCCATTTAGTTAGATAGCTCTTGGGTCAAGTCCAGGAGGAGTGTGGTGTCTTGTCAGCTCATTTATTATAATACTTTTGAAGAAGTGAATTATAGCTTTTTGCAGAGATAAACCTAACATGACAATTTCAGACATAATTTTTTGGCACAACACGAATTTTTGAAGGTCAGGCTGTATGGATACAGTAGATGTTCTGACTTCTGAAATATTTCTTTCTTCATACTTCTGCAGAGGTTTTGAAGAAGGGAAAGTTCCTAAGACTCAACAGACTCTTTAACTACAGAGTTTTGCTGATCCCTCCAAAAAACTTCAGCAGTCAGCAACTGTTTTATAAATACACTATTTTTCCTCTATTACTTTTTTGTGATCATTCCAGAGATATGGCAAGCAAAACTTTTAGTCAGTTAATAGAATCATAGAATCATTTGACCCTTAAAGGTCACCTGGTCCAACCCCCCTACAATGAGCAGGAACACCTACAGCTCCATCAGGTGCTCAGAGCCTGGTCCAGCCTCGCCTTGAATGCCCCCATACATTGGGCACCCACCACTTCTCTGGGCAACCTGTGTTAGTGCCTCAACACTCCTGTAAAAAAAAAAAAAAAAAAAAAAAAAAACCTGTTTCCTTATATCCAATCTAAATGCCTCCTCTTTTAGTTTGAAATCATTTCTACTTGTCCTATCACAACAGGCCCTGCTGAAGAGTCTGTCTGCTTCTTTCTTATTACCCTCCCTTTGGATACTGAGAGGCCACTCTCAGCTTGCTCTGGAGCCTTCTCTTCTCCAGTTCTCAGCCTGCGCTCATAGGGGAGGTGGTTCCATCCCTTGGATCACTGAAAATACGAATCCCAACTGCTGCTATGAAGAAGCAGACAGCCTAAATAAAATAGAGGAAAAAAACGTTGCTTAGATACTGCTGTAGCAGTGAATGAAATCAAGTGTTTTCTGCTCACAAAGTTGAGCCAGCTGCAAAATACTATGCATTACATTGCATTCTGCTAAAAATTTTCACTGGAAGGGTGGAGGAAAGATTAAAGCTGCTTCTTTCATGCAGTTTGTACCGCGATAATTTTGTACTCTTCAGATAGAAGAATACCAGCCCAGCCACTTCATTCATTATTTAAGAGGATGGGTCAGATGCTCAGACGATGCAATTCAAAATAGTTTTGTTGACATTAGCTGTTCTTTAAGGTTTTCCCTGTAGAGATTTGGCCTGTGCAACCAGCTGTATATTAATGCTGCACTATCTTTTTATGCTTCCACAACTAATAGGTTTAATAAGCAGACATTTTTTTTCAGTGTTCTTGCTATGAAACATAACAGAATTATGGTCTGCAATAATATCAAGGTCAACAAGTACTGTAAAGAAGCAGGAAAATGCTTCACCAGAGTGGAAAGAATGCTGGATAATTTAAGAATCTGCTGCTTAAATACAAGGAAACTTCCTGTGCATTAAATATACACTTACTGATCTTATTCAGGATTCAACTGAAGACGACTTCCAACAAAAGAAAACTTAAAAGGACCTGTTGCTAACGTGGGTAGGTGTGCAGGACTGTCTTTGGTAAATGTAGCAGAAATCATGAAATACACTTCAGAAAAAGGTTTGGTGCCCTCTTTTCTATTAAATATTTGAGCATAATGAATAAGGATAAAGGATAATTTTTGCCATATAAGGAGAGAATTTAAAAAGCAAGCTCAGAAGAGAAAAGGTACATCACTTAAGATGAGCGTAGCAGGCATTTTAGCTAATTTATGCAGATGGAACTGTTAAACAAATAAATTAAAAAGACCCCAACTGACAGAAATGGAATTCATCACCTTTTCTTTCCATCTACTCTTTTATCTTTTTTCTCTTACGTAAGTGAATATGAGTCAGAAATCATCACTGGCAGACCAACCTTTGAAAAATTTTCAAATCCCAGATAAACAGAATGTGATTTTTAATGCTAATAAGGGTTCTGAAACAAATCACTCTCATCCCTTCCTCCTCAAAACGAAGCATCCCAAGACATTGTGAGCTGTCCTTCCTTACACTTCCCAGCTGCACTGTTTCTGTGATCTCTTTTTCTCTTTGCAGATCTGGAGTTCAAGTTGAATATTTCATTGGGAAGACAGAACTCAGTTTGGGGAATCATGAACAATTCTAGTTTTGGTACAATTAAAAAAAAATACAATAAAAGGAAATTAAAACAAGAATTCCAGTGCAGATTCTAGTGCACAGAATCTGCACTAGAAATAAGAGCCTTCCCTCAACATTTTGTCTGTACCCATCAATACCTATCTGGATCGGAAGAGTTTATAAAACTACTTTCATCACCAAGGTCTGATGTGACTTTGGAACATATTTGCTCTGAAATGACTGTTGGTAATAGAGCAAATACAGAATGACATAACTAAGATGTGTTACACTGTGAAAATGTTATGCTGAAATGTACCACCGCACTTTCCAATAGAAAACAGCCCCTTGCAGTTCTCTCTGATCTGTAAGAGATTTGGAAGGGCAAAACAGACTCCAGACTTCGATTTTGAAGGGTGAATGGGAGGTTATGAACTTTAATTTTTGCTTAGTTCACTTCTACAGAAAAGCCTGCATTGCCTTTAAGGGTCATGCCAGTACACGTTCTGTATTTATGTTCCTCATCTTGTCTTTGTTTATCTGTGCATGTCCCTCAGAAAATGTCAGGGCACATATAATCTGAAATAGATTTGCACTCCAAATGACCCATAAAAACTGACTTCTCTTTATGGACAGTATCAGACCAAGGGTAGTGCAGATGATGTGATCACAGGCTGCAGAGTCAAGACCCACTGACAAATACACAGATGAGAGAAGCTGAAAGAAGTGCTTGACACGTAACATTGGGAACCAGGTTGGGTTCCCCTCCTTAAGGAGCGCCTTACTTTATCTGCCAAGGGCACTCAGTAACAGAAACGACACGTTTTGAAAACTGACATGAGGTCTCCTACTGATCCATATACTTGGATCAATAGCCCCAGCCATGAGATGTGGTTGACAGACACAGAACCATCAAAATACGGCATGCATGTGCCAGGTAGCAACATCTACCCTCAACTCATTTGTGTTATGGATCACTGAAAGCACCAAGAAGAATGGGAAAGCAGGGTAGAACCAGCTGCTACTGCCAAAAGTGGTTGTTGTCAGTCTGCTAAGAGCATAACAGACTGAAAAGTTTGAATCTTCCATTCCAAATCTTTTTCCTCATATCAATGCCACAGTCAAAATGTTATGCTGAGAAATTACAGTCTGGCTGCCACCCTTCAATAGTGCAAACCATATAATGACAAACTAATGAGGCTAAATCAGGTCAGAGTTGACATGAAGATCCAGTGCCAAAAAACGTCTTCCACAGGTGGTTCTTTTAGGATCCACTAATGCACAAATCTGTCTCACCCATACTGAAGACATTCATTTTGGCCATAGAAATAGATTTGATTATTAACCATAATGGCTGGACAGATTTCAGTGGTCCCTTGGACCAAACTGGATTTTTTATAACCTACAATATTAATTTCCTGTGTAAGTATGTCAGAGAGAAACAAACAAGCAAACAAACAAACTTTAAAAAACAAAGAAAAAAGTGGAGAAAAAAAAAAACAAATACAATTTGGGTAATTACACTGCAAACACAAAACCTAGGTATTTCTATCCCCACTTATTCTTTATAATTTCCAACTTCTCTCTTGTGAAAAAATGATGTAGAAATCTCACAATAATTGTTACTGAAGTTATTCAAAATTCAGAACGGGTGCAGAGAGAAGCATGGAAAACATTTCTGACGCCTACAGACAAGGTAAAGTTTTATAAAGAAATATGTCTATAGATCAATCCCACATCTTAAAGACTGGTGTTAATTAGCATTCTTGTGTCAATTATCTGAAACTCATATTTAGGAAGCAAAGTTAAAATATTGAACAGGTAGTTTTGCTTTCGGCAGGACAAGCATTTTGCATAAAATGAAATATTCATATAGCATCATGGTTATAAAAATAAGTAGTTTATCACCACCACAGCAATAAACAGCAGAGGCTATGAGATATGTGGACATGATAGAAGGGTAAGGTGCATTCCAGCACACAGCTCTCCCCCAGGCCCTACTTACACGTCCTGTAAAGCCTTTCTTATGTGCAGCTCCTGTGTTAAAGAGTCAGACCATCAGTGACCCTGAGGTGTAGTTTCTATGAATGCTGTAGTTTCTAGTTATGCTGACTTCCTCCCACAATGAATCTGTCCAAATACAAGTGATCAATTGTTATTTATTAATGCAAGTTATCCTAAACTTAGAAGTGTTTCTGGGTGTGAGGAACAGCTTTCCAGACACAAGTACATGAATTATTAACTTGTAGGAAAAGAAGTAAACTTCTTAGAGTACCACGTAGTGTTAGCACTATTGTTTCTCTATAGCTTGGACATCATTTCCTTGTACTGAAGAAAACATCCATCTCATATAAGTAACGATAAAGCATAATGAATAACCTTTATACATTGTTTTTAAAGGACATGCATCTGACTCAATTTTTTCTATTTTACTCAGTAACTACTGAAGATGTGTTTGTCTTTCTGACTGAGAAACTGAGAGGATTGAAAATACTTAAATATAAGAGAAAACAAGTGTTTAAAATCATTAACTAATTTGTCATTAAATAATCACTCAGCTTTTCAACATCCATGCTTATATTAATTCTACTGTCCTACTTCCTATTACTATCAGTAACTTACAAAGCATGCAGCTCTCATTAGTGTAAAATGGCATAAACTTCACTGTGCCCTAATATCAATTTACTAAAACTGAGTAGTTAACGCCACTAAACATCTATGACTTTGTTCCATATAGTTGTAAACTATATATAGTTTACTATATATATATATTATATATAGTATAGTATAAGTATATACTATATACTATAAAAAGAAATATAAAATGCTACATCTTACTACTAGTCATAAATAAAACAAGCCCTACAAGCCTGCTAATACCATGCATACTTTGTCAAGCACTGACTACTGCAGTAGAAGATATAAAATACTGCACAAACAGTGCCTCCACTGGAAGAGCACAGAGACAGAAATCAGAGAGAAGACTGGGAAAATGAATACCTTTAGAAATTTATTACACACCTTTCTCTTGACTTCATTCAGTGCATTCATTACAAATAGAGCAGATGCTAGATTTTTTGCGCTGACTTCCATAGAATTCATGAGGTGAATGAAAACATTGATGTTTCCCATGCTGCAGTAGGGGAAGCCCACTGGGGAAACCCTGTTGACACTGAAGACAGTGGCAAAATGCTTCTGGACTTCAAAGAGATCAAGTTTCCATCTTGGTTTGAAGCTTTTCAGTGTCTCTGGAGAAGTTGCCCACAATAAGCCAACACAAGCCTATAATTTGTCACTCAATGGAACTACTACTCCTCTCTATGTGAGGTTTTGGTTAGTGTTGAACAACATAAAAATTACACAATTGTTAACAATTAGTGTTGACAACATTACGCCAGGGCAGTGAATGCACATCCACCCACTCCAGAATATTGTACTTCCCTCCTCCACAGTCTGCTCTGCCTCACACATTGCTAAATTCATCTAATTATAGCAAATAGCCACCATCTGCTTCCTCTGCTTATAAGGATGGAAAGACAAGGAGGCATGGACTGAATTTAAGTGAATTAAAATTAAATGAATGCAGTCACAGCAATTTAAGTGACAGTAGGTGGTCTGGCTATCACTTTTTACAATTTTTGTTTAGAAGTGGGCAAATTCTCTAAGACTGTGTTCTATTTTTAACAAGATTTTTCTAAAGCTATTTACTAACAGACGGAAAGGAAAATGAAAGTCATTACTAAGCATCCATGGGAAAGCAGTTGCAAAAGCATTCAGCAACAAATAAATTTTAATCCTATTCTCTGTGCTGAAGATAATGTCACTGGTTTAAGGAAGAGCAATGCAAAATAGCAGAAAATTGGACAATAAAGTGTTGAGTAGTTATTTGCCGTTCTCTTTGTTAGTTGGCTTTATTTTCCTATCATGCTCCCCCTCACATATTTATCCTTCAAAAAGCTTTGAAAAAATCTGAATTTACAAAGAAAACTCAAATTATCTTGGGAGCTTCAGAAGGGATAAAGTCATTTCTTATCAGCAATGTTATTTTTATAAGGCTCAGCTTAAGAGTTACAAAATGTTCCAGATTCGTATGTGGAAGGGTCAGTGGGGACATGGCATAAAGAACTGCTGTTAAAATTAAGAACCTTTTGAATCTGACTGAAGTGAACATAGATACAACTGGCATTCAAAATTATTACCAGCTAACTCATGAAATGAACATAAAGCAGTAGAAAACTGCACATAGTAACTGTTTTCCAACTTTTAATGACTTTTCTAGGGGGCATAAAGCTCACAACTGTAGTTCAATCACCTATATCCCTTGGGGTTGGTATTAGATTCACCTGTCCCTGACCTGTGCTGGGGACCATGGCTATGGGTAACCTATGGTGGAAAAGGAACATCTGTGAGGAATTATACTACCTGCACAGACATCTCTGAAATGCCAGTCATAATGAAACCAAAACACAACTTCTCCATGAAATACTTTCATCGTCTACCATCCACTTTCAGAAGTATCCACAAAGCGTACAGCAGAACCCTGCACTCCAAATGGTGCTGGATTATTGGCACTTCTAAAAAGCATCAGCTCAGTACAAGTATTCAAGTCCGAATCAAAGCCAAAGGAGAAACATTTATTAAAAATAACTACTTTTACATTCCCTTTTCTATATGAGGAATCAAGCAGAATTTGTATCCTGCCTTCCTTGTATCTGGACAACAGCAATGTTTATTCTTTGTCATCTGAAAACTATCTGTTTTTGAAGTAGGACTGTGGATTGACTGAAGTTAAAGGAAAAAAGCTTCTGCATGCCAGAAGGCAGAGAAGTGTTTGATCCACTGGGATGAAACTTTGGTGAACCAATACAGTGGTTTTGACTTCCACCCCACCTCCCCAATTCTTTTTTTTTTTTTTCTCAGATCAGACTAGTTCAGGTCCTAGAAAGATATTAATGGTACATTGGGATCTGCAGTTTTACCAAAACAATAAAAAAAAGATACTTTCTGTATAATTAACTAGAATATTTTAGTGACTACTTAACAATTTAAATTCATTTCATTTTTTCGAGAAGCAACCTGAACATTTATCTTGATATTACTTCCTTTTCCTTCATCATCTTTCTTAGTATAGCATTTCTTTTCCTTGAAGATTTCAGGAGCTTATACGTAAACTATAAATTTAAAACAACAACGATCTAATAACAATATATTGTTTATGCAAAAAGAAGAAAAAGGAGAAACCCATAGGAAGGGAAACACAGAATTTTGCTAACTCCATCCATAAAGGAAGCAGGTGGGGAACTCTGCCTGAGGAGCATGCAACCCAAGGAGAAGATTTGAGCTTCACTGGAGGTTGATGCTAATTACAGAGGCAAAAAGAAGCAGTTGTGGTCAATAACACTGGAAGGAAAAAAAAAAAAAAAAAAAGTATGTCTATCACTCCAAATTTCACATTGAGAAAATCATTGATTTGGAAGTTTTACTTAGTAGTAAGAGTAAATACAAAGCCTTGCTATGTGTCCTATTTTCTGCAAATTGTTATCTGCCTTGCTATGCTGAGAAGTTAAAATCCTTTCAAAGTCAAATACATTTTTCTGAATTGCTAAACATCTCCTTTTTCTTCAATAAAATTCAATATCTTGGCACTGACAAAATAGCAGCTCAAGTAAAACTGGTAAACTTGCTTTAGAAAACAGCAGTTCAGATAAAAGAGCATTGCATCATGGAAAGACTGAAACACATTACGAGTGTTCAACAGTAGCAATACTTTAAAAGGCATGTGTTAAATTCTGGATTCAAGTTATCTAATAGCTTTCTATTAAATTTATATCTGAAGGTGAGCATAACTAGACTTTGATTTTAGATCACGCTAGCTGAAAAACATACCTTGTAGTTAAAGGATGGCAACTGTCTTTGCTTCTTGATGCCACTCACACACAAAATTATCACAAAAGTGGATGCTTCAGACAGCTCTGTTTGCATGCTATGCCTTTCCCACCAAGCTTTGTTTCTTCTGTTTTAAGCTTTCCAGAGCAGGACCACCCTAATCCTACATTAATAACTTTCCCACCAATGTCAGTGATAATTAATGAAATTTAGGAAGATTACAAATAGTTCCTTGAAAGTGTCCAGAAACAATGATATTGAAAGCATTTTTTTTAGAAGATTTGGAAGAAACACAGCTATATTGTGGCGTTTTTTTTTTTGTTTTGTTTGTTCTTACTAAGTGTAGAATTTCTGATAGTGCTTTCATGCATGTGGGGTGGGTTTTGTTTATTTTTCGTTATTTTTTTTTCCACTGCGAAACAAAAAATCACTTAGAAGGGCAATCTTATTCATTTAATTAACAAGGGGATAGAAAGATCGATATTGCACCTGCATAACCATGTTAGTGGCTCGGGACAAGACAAAGTTTATATTCTTGACTTCCTTCGAACATTTGCTGTTCAAATCCTATGTTTTAAGTACACAGCTAAAAAATATCTCTTGATAAGATCTTCAGGATGAAGAGATGTAATTAGAAAAATGTAGTGAGAAGCAACAAGAAAGCTATTCCAGATTTTTAAAAAATCATGTGGTCAGTATCTAGGGTTGGAAATGATATTCATCAGGTTAGTGAGAGGGAAAAATGGGTAAAGACCACAAAAAATTAAAACAAGAAAGTACATACTACATTTGAGAATGGGACAAAGACAACAGTGGCTGTTATGAAAATGATGCTAACTGATTTCTACGGAAATCAGAAATTTTATCATTATTTTTAAGTTAATAAAATGTATATTAAGAATAGATAAAGACAATCCACAACAATTTCCTTTGGATAGCTATTTGTCAAAATCTAAAAATACCTTAACTTTAAGCTCCTGTTCTTAGCTGAGATAAACAACGAAAATTACAGGGCATTATATTGTCTTATTAACAATGTCACCCACCCACACGCTCCTACCATTTGCTTCTCATTTTTAACAACCTCTCTGTCACTGAAAAGGACAAGATAGAATTCAAACTAGTTTGTGTAAAACCATAGAAATTACTATGCATTTGTAAGTTTACATTGTTCTAACAGTCAGTGTAGTAATGACCTGGAATCTTTTGGCATGCGAAGCCTATGAGTAACTGATTCCCTGGCACTGAGCTGAAAAGAACTCAGCTATAGCTTCCCCTGTTCATTTAGGTATTTTCCTCGGCAAAGATTTCTGATGCATGGTGCTGATAGAGAGGTCAAATTTGGATCTTCCATCAAATTCCATCTTCCTATTCTTGTCACAACAGATACAGAAGCCAGCCCTCTGGCTTACGCTGTGCCAGTTTCTGTGCTAACAATAGAAGATCCCCAGTGCATTTTTCTAAGTCTATTTCTGGACTGTGGTAGACAATAGAGGTTCTGAATACCAGAACCTGTCTTTTTGTTTGAAAGGGTAAACAAAAGTGCTCTCTGTCTGGTGCTGTGTAAGTATTCCTTGCATAAAGCACAAAACAGTCTACAGATTTATGAACACCACTTCAGGAAAATTCTCCCTTGTGCTTTTGTCCTCAGCTGGCTTGAAGAAAAAGTGAAACAAAAGAAAGAATAAAAATCTTAGCACAGTCCATGAGACAGGCAGTACTCAGCAAAACTTCAGAGCAATCACAGTGCTTTCCTCATTTATGGCACATAGGAGCAGAATACCATTTCCTAGTTGCCAGCTCTCTGAAACATCATTGTAATATTTGAAATTGTACTGCAAAAAAATCTCACAAGAGAAAAAGAATTTACATGAAGTTCTACTGAAATAAAAATTAAAATACAGTTCTCATAATTATATTTATGCCTGCCTGAAAAGTCTAATATAAATCCAAACAAACCCTACTATGTTTTGAACCTATGGTTACAAGGCATCTTGGAAAATTCAGGGAAAAAAAAAACAGACAATAACAACAACACAATTTTCATAACTGAGTGTAATGAAAAGAAAATGAAATAATTAACAGTATCTTCAAAATATTTTCCACTGGTACATGCTATACTATGACTTGTGTGCTTTTGCTCACTCAGTTAAAACAGGTAGGTAAAAAAAATATCGCTTCAACAGTTCGTTAGAAAATGCATTACGAGCGGTACCAAAGAAAAAGAAATCACAATAATTCAGTGTCATTTTGAATAAATAGATGCTATTAAAGTGGGAGCAATTTTAGCATAGCATTTCATTACCTATGATAATATCTTCAGAAATATTTAAGAACATGTAACTACTCTTTCTTTTAACTACAGCTATAAATACAATGGATTAGGATTCACCTAAAAGTAATTTTCTTGAGTAAAACTGTGGTATTATCAGATACAGATGGGAAAAACAGAGTATAAAATTGGCATTTCACTGTTTGCAGTACAATCATTTTCTATCGGCTTAACTGTTCTATATCAGCAGACCAACACCAGTGATTCTTTTTTATCATATTCCTTTGCTTTCAAATTTAAATATAATTTTTCCAATTTAAAAAACAGCATCTGTTATGATGGAGAATTTTCTGAGATATAACAGAGCATGGCATTGGTATGTACTATCTCATTTGTTGAACTTCGAACTGGGAAAAATACTTCAGCCTACAATGGATCTAGGAAGCTGGAAAGGAGTACTTGAAGGAATGGCATGCCTTATTTCACACAATCCTTGTGCCTTACCCTGTGCCAGGTAAGAGAACAGACCCTGCTGTTCCCACCCTCCTTCTCTCCCAAGGCAACAAATGGCTCACAGGTTCCTCTGATCTGACAATGCTTCCTCCTCAAAGCTGAAGGAAGAGAAGCGTTTAAAGGAATCAGGTTATAGAAGTAGTAAGATGAAGAGGCCACACTGTGTTCGCAACCTTCAATTACAACTAGTAAAAAAAAGAAAAAGAAAAAAAAACCACAACGTTTTCTGGGAAGAATTTCAAACATTATTCAGTATAATGTATTTTGAGTAAATTTCTGCTAGAGTATCCAACTGCAAAGGCATAATGAAAGCAAAAGTTCTTTGGAAATCCATCAGGATTGTTTTAATTGAAGCATCAGCCACTGAAAATGCAAAATTCAGCAAAGACATGAAAGTACACAGTGTAAAAGACATTAGTGCAACTATATTCTTTGATGCAGAAGTATCTTTTAATACACCTATTTGGAGTACAGGGCAGATGACTTATCTAAGGCTTTCTAACTTGAAACAAAATTCATTTAATAATTTCTTCACCATAAGTATAAAAACATGCCAGCTAAAAATTGCTTATTGTTGTTGGGAATATCTTCATCTAAGAAATAAACCTACCAACATGTTTGTGTGTTAGGTGGGCTTTTAAAAAAGATAATGTTTCTATATCCATGTTTAAAAGAACTTCCTATTAGATTTACTGGATTTTTTCCACATAAGTATCCAGTGTTTAGCAAGAACTCTGTTCTTGGAGATATGTAGACATGTAAGAGAATAATAAATGTATCATCCAAAATTCTGCTTACTTAGAAAGTAATCTGTGGGGAGTTTATTTCTACTGTAAAGTTGATTCCTGAAGGTGTGTTACTTTCCTGAGAGGGCATAACTTTCCTTATTATTTACTGAAAGTTGTGAATCTAAGAGATGAAACTTTAATTAAATAACATCGTAACTGTGTTCTTCTGTGTGACCTTACTTGGTTTCACTGACTGATTTTACACATGGAAGTTTACAGCTACTACGCTCAGTTGGAATCTCATATTATTTTACTCCGTTATAACGCTTTTTTAAGAAAACTGGTCTTTGCACAGTACCATCTGGTACCTGACTGAAATTGATCTGACCAGATGTCATTTGGTATAAATTATAATATATCGATACAAGGCTTCAAAACAGCTCTTTTCCGTCGGGGTGTAACAACTTAGAGAAGAATTTTTATAATTCTATAGAGAACATTAGTGAAAAAATGTACATTTTAGGTTGAGTATTTTGAATTAAACAGTAAAATTTTAATAGCCTGTTTAAGCTCTCATGTAACTTTCAGTTTGATGAGTCCAAACATGTTTGCTTTGCTGCTTCAACTTTCCATGAAGAAAACAGGAAGCAGAAAAGAAATACCAGAAGCCAGTTGGATGCAAATACATTAGAACCAAGCAAGAATTTTGGCCAAAAATTGCATACTTATTGGTAAGGATGATTCTGGCTCTTTGTTCTAAACAAGTACAAGGGCAGAGGGATAGAACTACTGAAAAAAAAAAAAGTTGAATAAATGAATACCAAAAAAACCCTGAATTCTTTTGACTTGGAGTAACACTCATTTTGAAAATATCTTCAAATTATAAAAATAATTAAATGAAACAAAGACACTTGACATGAAAATTAAATGTTTCACATAACTATGTATGAAAACTGTAATTTTTCCTTATTTGAAGTTCTGAAAAAAAATCCTGGCTTCTCCACAAAAGCAGTCATAAATTATTTTTTAATCAGTTTACCAAAATGACAAAGCAAATGATAGCAATAATAACAACAATCCAGCCACAGTTTCTAATTTTCAACAATTTTGTATGGAAAATTTATGACATTAAATACTTCTCCAATAAGCAAGTAAATAATTGAAGTGAGCATCTTAGAACCATATCTTTATAATTGGTACCCCTGCAGCAGTTAGACTGTTACTTTTTGTCTGCTTCATGAACTAATGTTATATATTGTACCACATGTGAAGATATGCTTACTGTCTTCTCAATACAAAATACACAATTGGAAATTTTCCGAAATGGAGGGAATATCTATATGAAAATATGAGTTGTAAACTATGAGAATGATGAATATATCACAGGGACCTGGAAAAGTTGACTGTTGAGAAAGTATGCAATAACAAAACAGAAGCACTGCTGAAAGCACCAAAGGCTCCGACATATCAATGCTAGGTGTGATGAAAGCAAAGGAATGGTGACAATTGGAAAGCTGAGTAATAGCTCTTTGCCACTATTACTTCAATGTTTGTCTTTGCCTGACTACTACTGAATTTCAGAAATGGGCTTAAAACTCATTATAGAGGAAAAACAGCCCTGTGACACAGACTGCAGACCTAGAGATTTGCCTTGATCTCATTCCCAGCTTCGCACATGTCCTGTGCAATATGGCTGTTCTGGCACATCAAGTAATTCAGAGCATTATGGCCAAAGTATCTCCAAACAGTACTGGCAGAATATTTTCTTTGAAAAAGAGTTGATTGAGTAATTCTGAACCATACTAAAGCACAAAAGTTTCAAATGAGTTTATATCCAGAAATACTTTCTTGGCTCTGATGTACAACGTCTGGTCAAAACTGGAAAGAGAGATGTTTTGCTTAGCAGGAAGCCAGAGCAGCTACCAGGGATGTGGAGCACCAATAGCCACATCCTAGGCCAGAAGGAAGCAGAGCTGAACTCCAGATGGAAAGTAAACAGTACAAAATCTGTCCCTGTAAAAGACACCACAAAATGAAATGTGGTTTCAGACAAATTGGAAAAGTCATTTATAAGTGGAAGCAGGGACCTAGAAGTGAGCACCTAGCCATTGTAAAGCCTTTCTTGCAGGCAGCCATTGCTGACAGCACCTTAACACAAAATTCAGGCCCAAGAATCTTTGGTAATGACTGCAGTGTGGTGATAATATCAGAAATATTTCTTTACTGGGAGAAAGTTAAACTTACAGGAAAACTTGATTGTATTTGGAGAAACAATCTGAATTTTCAGGCTGTGAGTTAGCTAACATCCAAGAACACAAACTGAAAAGTCTGGACCCACCATGGCAACATAAGCAATCACAGCAGCAACATCCCAAAATCCAGTTGAAATGAGCCAAGGAAGCAAGCTGGGAGACAATAAAGATTTTCAGTACTCTAAACCAAACCTCAAGAGTTTTCAGGCAAATGAAACAAAGAAGGGTGGCTTCAAGGGACAGCACACTTCGGATTCTCCTTGACAGAGTTCTGAGTAAAACCACTAAGAAGAAGTATTTCTGGTAGTGTTGAGCACAAAGGTACAACAATGAATCATAAGTCTCATTTCTCTCTCCTGAAAAAAAAAGAAATACTGCAGAAATCTTTTCTCATTATGCTACAGATTTCAGTTATTAATAACTAAGTTTTTTCTAAAAACCTTGTTGGGAAACACTGTATTTGCTCTTTTCTGTTTCAAATGGCATCAGAGAATGAAGTTAAAATAAAATTTTATTTCTGAACATAAAATCCATTTACAACAGGAGGTATTCATCACTTAATTAAAGGAGATATTTCAGGCATTCTCTTTTCCCTATAAAAAGTCTTGAAGATTTTTAATTTATCCATGCATCTGGAAAATACTGTTGTATTTAACAATCACTAACCAGTGTGCCAGTAGGGTTAAATTTTATATTTGATCTTTTGACAAACACAATAGTTGTTAGTACCTTTGCCAGAAGATAACTTCAAAAAGCTGTTCAAGTTCTCAGTTTAGAGTTCCTGTTCATTTCTTCTACAAGGATGTATAGCATCATTGTAATAGATCACTGGGGCTGCTTTTCTCTGATGTACTGTTGCAATATATCCTAAGAACTGTCCCTGGCTGGGACATGAATTTCAGACACGGGCCTATTTTATACATTTTATTTGAGGACACTCTTAAGGAAAATCAATGTAGAGTTCAAGAGTTGGCTCTGGAGTTTGAGAAATTTAGCAGACTCTTAAAATGCTGGAGACGTCACAAAAGTTTAAGAAACTATGAACACAGGATTAATGGGCTACCCATCTAGTTCCTTTGGTGGATGAAATACCTAAAGATCTGCCTAGATAAATTCATCTTACTTCTCCCATCTTTGGGATCATTCTGGGGCATTTCAGTCTCCTTAGTTACTTAGAGCCTGTTGCTTCCTCCCCCCAGATAATGTTAAAGTGCCTAGATTAAACCACTATCAATGAAACAGACAAGCTTTTCTATGCTTCAGATAGGCAATCATGCCCACTATGCAAGTCTTTAATGCTTGCCTAATTTACAAAGAAATAATATAAAATAGAACAGACATTATTATACAGCAGCAAATAATAGCTATCAGCCCTCTCTGCATCACACCCTGAGAAATTACAGAGGAGTTTGAAAGGGGCAAATATAGACTTGGCTTCACTTCCATTTTCAGTACCAGACCTAATAATGAAGTGATACTGACCCAGAAGTATGACAATAAACATATCAGGATTTAACAGATGGCTACCATCCAACTCAGGCTGACTAGCAAATAAGGAATTGATGCAACAGTATATTTTACTTCACACAAACATCTACTGGCATATTTCTGTTCAGAGAGTAATGTCACATAAGTGTTTTCATTAACAAATGAGCCCAGTAAGTGCTCCCCTGCTCATACCCTTGAAATGGGTTTTCTGTTATTCAGGATGAGTTTCCTAAGATGACCAAATGCCAGGATGTGAGTATTCCAGCCATCCAGCCTGGCTGTCATAGCATTAGCCAATCTATTTGCACTGAAAGCATTTTATCAATAGCAGCACTCAAGGGCTGAAGTAAACTCTTTCTTCATTCGGTCTACATGGATTTTCTTGGGAATCAAACATCAAGGCCAGGAAAACTGTGATCAACTTCAATCTTCAGTATATCATAGGTTATTACCTATTCAGCTCAAAAGAAACATAACCTTCCCCTTCCTAAAGCACAGTCTTCATTTGCAGTATCAAGGGACAGAAAATCTGCTATTTTAACTTGTTTAATATGCACTGCAGATTAATCATGGTCACACTTAAAGCCTTACACACAACTTGTCATACAAATTTTGCTAGATCATCTTCCAAGCATGACTTCTCATCCTACTTTTCATGGTGAGATTAAAGGTTCTTTGTTATCTAATATTTTCTCCACATGAAAATACTTATAAATGGCTATCAAATCATCTTCCTCCTTCTGGAGATGCTAAACAGATTTGAGCCAAGTATTCCACAACACTATATTTTTTCAGCTCCTGAAATCACTTCTGTGCTTCAGCACCTTATAAAATATGTTGATTTTAGAAATATATATGATATTGCTTCATCTGTCTCAGCTACATTAGATTATTAGGTAAAAATAGTCTCTTAAATCCATTCTTGTACTGCTGCTTGTATTCCCAAATTTAACCCATATCTTTTATTTGTGTATATGCATTTATTCATTTTGCAGGGAGAGATGTTGCGTAAAAAATTTATGTTGAATTGCTTCTTGATTCTGACTGCCATAATTATTCACTCAAAAATGGGGCTTGTTTTCCTTTAGCAAAAGCCAAATTAAATTAATCTTTTGCAGAGCATTTTAGAGTTTTCATTTCTCTATTTAAAGAAAGACGTGTTAGCAAAACCACAAAATTCTTCAAGACTAGATCTTCAGGTTGGGTATTAGGAACTATTTCTGCTCAAGAGTGGTGATGCAGTGGCATAGGTTGCCCAGGGAGGTGGTGGTGTCACTGTCCCTGGAGGTGTTCAAGAATTGTGGAGATGTGGCACTGAAGGACATGGCTGGTGGGCACGGTGGTGACAGGTTGACAGGTTGATCATTGGACTGGGTTATCATAGACATCTTTTCCAGCCTTAATGATTTTATGATCTTCATCCTTTGCACAGATCAGCCTGTTTTGGAGACTTTCATGGAATTGTAGGAGATAGGACACACAAATTTTGCCCATGTTTACTCAGTACTCAGCTCAAATTAGTTCTCCCTCTACTCAATTTCATGCTTTTCAGGCTTTGTCTCCCAGTATGTTGAGTGTGGAAGAGGTTGATGCTGTCTGAAGCAAAGCAGTATCAGCTGGGGAAGACCCTGAAAATGTTCCAGGATTCCATTTATTACCATGATCCTGTCCCTGATTGATTTCTCATTTTATCTCATACCACTACCAGTTGCAGTTCTGTGTTCTCTCTAAAGCATGTGTGTGCTTATATACATAAAAATGAAAGAAATTTCAGATTTCTAAACCTCTGAACCTGTGATTTTTGCAAAGCTCTTGTGTCTGAAAAGGAAGAAGAGAATCTGAACCTGTAGCCTTGCACTGCCACCATCATCTTTTTGCAGCAAACTCTCTGAAAAGGAAGGTGATGAGAATAATCAGGAGAAAAAAGCTGTTCTCTTATTTGAATAGCCAAGACATCTCAGCTGCAGTAGTTATCATTAGGCCCTTTCTCAGCCAGCAGTGTTCTTTGCAGTGACTTCACACAGTCTCAAGAAGCTGCCTCTCACTTGCTGAATAGTCTTATTTTCACATAATGTGATGGTGTAAATACAGCTGCTGATTACTGTGAGACCTGAGATCTGATGTGGGGGTTCCATTCTTCACACCATGGGAGGTGCAGATGGAAAGACGACAACTCATGCTTTAAGAAGCACAGACAGCAGGACAAGGGGAAATGGTTTTAAGCTGAGGGAAGGGAGATATAGGTTGGATGTCAGGGGGAAATTCTTTACGGAGAGAGTGGTGAGGTACTGGAACAGGCTGCCCAGGGAGGTTGTGGATGCCCCGTCCCTGGAGGTGTTCAAGGCCAGGTTGGATGGGGCCCTGGGCAGTCTGGTCTAGCATTAGGTGGAATGGTTGGTGGCCCTGCACGTGGCAGGGGGGTTGGAGATTCATGATCCTTGAGGTCCCTTCCAACCCTGGCAATTCTGTGATTCTGTGATTCTGTGATATCGCACCAGCGTCTTTACCAGTAGAGGGGAATAATTACACAAAACTCTCAACCAGTGTAATTAACTCAGCATTTAATCTCTGTCTATGAACTATTCCCTTTTTAATTTTCTGCTGATGAGTGTTGCCTTCTATCAAAGGAAAACAAGACTACTGTGAACAAGATGCCAACAGTCTTCCCACTGACCCCAGCTGGGTCAGTTAACAATGCAGCAATGCATCAGCAAGGGCTTCTCCTTTAACACAAGTGACCTTATTCTGGCTCCATTCTGCTACATCAGCAAGGTTCAGATAGCTTGAACCTCTGAAGAGCTTCAGAGCAGCTTAGTTTCATTTCTCTCCCTGTCCAACCCTAACAAACCATCATCAAAAAAACTTAAATCTAAGTCTCAACCATTTGGTTTAAGGATTAGCAGAAGGAAAAAAAAAACCAACACAACTTTGCCTTTGTGCAAAATTCTATTTCTCCTTTGCTCTGTAATCTGTGCTGAATAGTAGAATTCAAGCAGCTCATCCAGAATTCAATAGACTATCACCAAAGCAACAGATTATTGCCATGAAAAACAATCATTTCACATACGTTCCTAGTGTTATTCTCCTGACTGTTCACACACATATTGACTGTACCAGATTACATAAATTCAGACACAGCTTGCAAAGAGACGAGTATGTTCTTGCTGACCTCTGAAAAGATGCCCAAATCCTTTCTATAATACATTGCAAATGAAGCAGAATGCATACCATGCTCCAAAATATGGCACTGTCAGAGATAATGAGAAATCTGAATTCCATGGGCAAGGACAATAAAATCAGTGCAGGCACTTGAGGGGGTTGACTGATATCTGCAGTTGGAGAGAGAAGAAGGTGACTAAAATGTGAGAAGCAGACGGTTTTCCTATGTGGCTGTCTAGTTGCCACCAAGTACCATAAATCAGGGAGGAAAAAACTAAAATATTAATTCATCAGTCACCAGCAACTTTGTCATATGATGCATCAATAGCTTTCTAAAACAAAAACCATTCAAAAGCAGCTAACACTTATAGGCAGTATTTGACATCACTACTTCAAAATGCCTATGACATCCTGAAGTTCTGAACTCATTGGTACCTTCAAATGTTTTTCTCCTACATGGTTGCAATGTAATAGGAGACAATGGAAGGAGAATCCCTTTCTACCCATTTCAGTTAGATTTTGGGGACAATGTTTATTCTATTCTATGCCTGATCGACTGAAACAGGATGAGAAAATTAACTAATCATGTATTAAAGACAAATCTGTTTCCTTCTAATAGTAAAGAAAAAACAGAAGCAAAGGAAAATAGGGAACTAATACAGTCCTCAAGGTCCAACCCTTCTGAACAGTTATTTGCAGCTGAGAATCTATATCCTGTTAAGGACTAAAAAAAACCATTTGAGCACAGAGATAGATTCAATATCTTATGAGAAACAGAATCCAAAGGGGCAAAACAAAACCAAAGTAGGGAACTTGAAGTTGATCCCAAGTCTAATAACTAAAGTTTCTGAATATAATAGCTAGAAATATCAAGGCTGAACCAATGTTCAAAAACAATTCTTCTCTCCTTTCCCCCAAGCTTTGGTGAAAGCTGCACAATCCTTTTCCCTCACCACAAATGCAAGAGCTATTTCCTCTGTAACAAAAATTGTATGTGCTTACTTAAAAATACATAAAACACACAGTTAATTTTGTTAATTACCCCCTGTTGTCACCAGGATTACTTAAGACAGGCACTAATATTACTGCATTTCTCTCCTCTTTCCATCACTGAGCAGAGAACACTTCCTCCAAAAACTGGTGCTGGTAAATGTGCATCTACTGACAGATTCAGTGACAAAGATGTACACTTTTCTGTCACCTACCAATAGCTTGTCAGGGGCTTGCAATAAAAAGCATATTATGCATCCATGAACAAGAGCATTGCATGGACCTAATGCAGATCTGCAGAAAAATAAGCAAACAGCATCTCAACCATTGCCAAACAGATGTTAAGTAACTAAGTAGCCAAAGCACATGATATAAATCGATACGCATTTTTCTAAATATCATATGATCATTGTTTAAGTACATCAAATACATTAAGGTATTACCATCTTTTCAGTAGGTTAAAAGAATGAGATAGAAACCACTGCTAGATATGTTTTCTGAAATTACACTAAGGATATTTGTTTTCTATTCCATATTAGTGATTCTGCAGGTCTTTTGTAGGGGAGTGAAGACATCCATGTGAAACATTTGAACTTAAGATACTTCTCTGTCATTAATATGCTGGTAGCATTCTGCTGTTTGTTGGTGGCAAGACCTTTGACTCTCAAATTGCACAGAGATAGCACTCTGTCCATAAATCATTTTTAATTGTAATATTACATCTCCAAAAATTCTCCTTTCATAATCTGAGTGTACATGAAAATGAACAGAAACATAACACACAGATACAATGTGAATCCAGATATTTTATATCTGGAATTTTTACTGTATCCATAGAATCACTGACTCACCAAGTTTGGAAAAGACCTCCAAGATCATCTAATCCAACCACTATCATCAGCGTTTCTCCACTAAACCACATCCCTTAGTACAACATCTAAACATTTCTTGAACACCTCCAGGGATGGTGATTCCATCAATCCCTGGGCAGTCCCATTCAGTGCCTGACCACTCTTTCAAACATATTCTGACATTGCTAGAAAAGCTTTCTTCTCAAACAAGATATGCTATCTCAATTTTCCTATACCTTGTTTTGACCTATAAAAATGCCTGACCACAAATGTCAGACAGTTCAGCCACTGTATCTTGTTACTGAGATGCACAGAAGAAAAAATGCAGAAATCAATTTAATTTATAGTTAATATATTCCTGAAAAAAAAAAAAAAAAAAAAAAAAAGAACAGAAACAAAAAACAGAAAAGGCCTTTTCAATGTCAATGTAGGATGGGTCAGTCTAGACAGCTTTCTTTGTTTCAGGTCCATTTAGTTTGAGGAGAAACGTGAAACAGAAATGTTTACAGTCTTTTCACTTCCATGCAACCCCAATCAAACCTTAATAGCCTCATTCTAGCCAGCCCCAAGGGAAAGTCTTCACTTCTTCATGCTCCTAGGACAAGATTTTGATCAAATAAAAATCGCAGGAAAGACTTTCAGTCTGACAAAGGCTTCCAAAAGTGGGCTTTTAACACTTGCAGGCAAAAAGTAAAAAGCTTACAAATAGAAACACAGAATCATTAAGGTTAGAGACCACTAAGGTCACCTAGTCCAACCATCAGCTCATCACCAACATTCCCACTAAACCACTTCCCTCCATAACATATTTACATATTTCTTGAATTCCCTCACAGAAATGGTAGATGTGACACTGAATGACAATAGTAGACTCAAGCAGACTCAGCCTTCATCCTACAACACAGGAACACCTACTACTGAGGTGAAGCTGATGTGCTTTCCCCTTTCCCCAGTCTCTAAGCAACTCCTTGACAGAGGTTTTTCCAGCCCAAGTACTGCAGGACCATGGAGGTTATTCAGCAGAGCACTGGAATACGCTGTAGCTGTAAGGTACAACTAGAAGTAGCCTGGACATTTCATATACCAACCATTATGTACAAGGAAAACTCCTACTGTTGATATGTACTCAATACACACAAAGAATTCCTGTTTTCACTGCTATCTAAGAAAAATAAATAGCATATCAGCAAGCTGATACAGAAAAGATCTTCATCATCACAGTTCAAAGGCCATCCAGCTTCTGCATGTCTTACATGTCCATAATATAAATACCATACTTTTTCTTTATCCACAGGACTTCTAGGTCTATCCTTTGATAACTAACCATAGGCACTCCTTGCCATCCTAGCAGTCACCTAGATCTATACATCAGATTTAATTTAGCAAGAGTTCTGGTACTTTTACAAAATAATAAAAAAAAAGAACCAGAGCTCTTTTCTCTTTTCCTTTCTTGCTCTTCTTTATTGATCAGATCTATTTTTACACAGATTTTACATACATTTTAAATAAATCTGGTCTAAACTGATGAGATTTATTTTTAGATTATCCTTTGATTTTTGAAGCTTTTCAAAGTCATACATCAATTGGAAATGAAGCAAAAGGATTAAATACCCCCAGACAGAAGATTAAATAGGATCTCAGCTTTGGCAAGTGAGAATCACAGAAACACCAAGGTTGGAAAAGACCTACAAGATCATCCAGTCCAACCATCCACCTGACACCAATAGTTCTCACTAAACCATATCCCTCAACACAAAAAATCCAAATTGAGTGGTAACTCAGCCCTGGCACTAATCAGACTTCATATTACCATGGTGTTGGAAAAAAACAAAACAAAACAAAACAAAAAAAACAGGTAGTTGCTAACAGTAGTCTAATTAAGAGGCTGTTATTTTAAGATGTCTCTGGGTTAGTCTATTACCATAACAAACTGGCTACATATGTTAGATTGTCAATACAGCTTTCTGCATACAGAGGGTATTTATACGTACATAGCATAGTAAGTTTGTATGTGATATATTAATTAACAAGATATTTGGACACATTTATACCATAGTATACTATGTTGTCTGTCTGCTATACATTGTAAACATCAGACTAAATTTTTACACACACCAGCATCACACAGCAGTAAAGAACAGAGACCATACTCCACAACAATTCAGTCAGAAATCCCCTAGGGGGAATTTCTCCCTGGGGGAGGAAAAGATGAAAGGACCTACTCTTGGCCAAGAGGAGATGAAGCTGCTTACTGAAGGCTCTCATACCTTTCCATACTAGAAAGATCAAGAGCTTGAAAAGCTGTCAAAGATGCTACTGGCCCAGGATCTTTTTACTGATGTTTTTTCTACTGATCTCTGACTTTATCATGCAGAAGACAGAGCACCACACATCTTCAGGTTTCATGTGAGCTTCACGTGTATTTCTATATTGGTGAGAATGCTCCTTTCCAGAGTTCCAACTTATGATTTCTTTTTCTTTCACCTATTTTTCTGTCAAAACACTTATATAATTGTATCATGGCTCTTCGCTTTAGGTACAATCAATCATTCTTTCCTGCACTTTAATTTCATATTTTCAAATAACACGTGACAGGCATTTCAGCTTTAGTTATTTCTTTTTTCAAATGTAGGCAAATTTTTAAAATAAGATGCAGTTTCAGTGTCAAAATAATTAAATTTTCCTAAAAAAGACTTTCTTCTTGTTACCATCAGCTCTCCTGAACCTTTAGCAATCTGCCACTATGCTACCCAAATAAAATCAATAGGTGAAGTCTAGAATAGAGGATCTTTTTCCACTAATAAAATAATTTCTTAAGCACAAGAACAATAAATTGCTGAAACACCTTATATTAAAATTGCTTCATCTGCATAAGAACAGCAGTGTTTGTAAAGCAGCTGTATTGGCTGTAAAGTTTGTGGCTGTAAAATTTACTTTTTGTAAAGTGGCTATATACAAACAAAACAATGTGTTTGAAAAACTGCTATATACTTTGCACTACTTAAGCATTTCTTTTTGTTCCTGTCATCTTTGTTTAGATGAGCATACCTAAGCAAAGTCAACTGAGTAAAATGATGGATGATTTCCTCTGCATGTATTGTCTAGATTTTTTTTTTTCCAAATTGTTAAAGCTTTTTGGCATGTCTCAGATATCTGCTGGTATTAGCTAGTATTTGAGTCTTCAGTATAAAGAGGAGGTGAAGCAGTTTGGCTTTCTATTTTAACTTTTTTCTTTCAGGATGTACAATTTCATTACTGCATCAGATTTTTAGAAGAAATATAACTATTCCATTCCTAACTGTTCCTTGGTTTATGTTCAGAAATACAAAAACAAACAAAAAACTCCCATAAATTATAAGGGATTTTGTTTGCTTTCATCCCTCTGGCTCAGATAAGGAATGAAATTCTGCCAGTGGTAAGAAAGCAATTTTATAATGATAAAACCAGGGCATGTTCATTGGGCCAATGTTTATCAGGTTGCTGTTCCTAATTTTACTGCCTTTGATTCCAGAAGGACCTGAAACAAGGTACATAACAGTTGCTATTTGTTGCTCTACTGCTTACTAGCTCTTTTAAGAAAGGCTACTATTGGTTGTAATACAGGTTGGTTCTCATGGCTAGAATTAGGCAATTTTCTTACTTCAGAGGAGAAAAAGGAATTGGTCCGTACTTATTCTCATGTTGTTGAGTCAGACTTTTAGTCTGGTGACTTCAGGTTGTAACTGGTTTCTGCTTAGGGAAGGAGCTTTACCTTTATGATCTGTCATCACCCTTCCTTCTACCCTATGGCAAGTAGGAAAGAGATGCTTTCCAGGTGGGTGTGAACAGCCACTGCCTTTGTTTCCAAAGCCTGAACTCTGCCTTTGCTTTAAAAACAAGTACCGGTGATTATCTTTTTCTTATTCTGGAAAGACTCTCTGAAGCCTACCCATTCTCACAAGCTGACTGCTATCCAACTTGGTTCTGAGTGGTTATTTTTAAAGTGCAAATTCTCAGTAGAAAGATGCATTTTAAACAGCGAGCCATGATGCTATAATCAAAAGAAGCCGGATGAAACTTTCATGTGAAATTTCAGGTTCTCTTTGAAATAAAGAGAATTTTTCTCAGTACTTCTTTTTCATCTCTGTTATACTTTTTTCTTCCTTTTCCCCCTTTTTTTCCTGCTTTCAGTTCCAGTGGGATGAGAGAGTTTTAGCTTGAATAGCTCATATCCTGATGCAACTTCAACATTACAGGTTATAATAGAGTTTATACAAGGGGAAGCAAAAACCCTGAATCCAACAAAGACCTGATGTATTTCCTGCAATTAAACATTCATCTGAACCAAAATTATAGAAGTTGAGTGGAGATTGAGGAGAATTCAGTATAACACTTGTCACTAGTAAAATATGATCTTTAAGATGTTTCTGGAGCTGATGGTATATACTTGACTGGTGTCATGAAAACATGAGTGAAACAGAAAAGCTTTATATTTTATGGGTTCTTTAAAATGTCTTCTACTCTGTTTTGCAGGGGCAAGTGCTTCAAACAAAGATGACGGTGTAATGCTGAACTGTTCTGTCTGAGACACATACCTTTCTAGTACAATAATAAAAACAAAATCATAGGAGCTGTGAAATGAAGTACGGAAAGGAGCATAAACTTAAAAAGCATGATTCAAGTGCACAGATTTATGTGGGGCTAAAGCTTCAGAGAAGGAATTTAAATTCTAATCTCCAACACCTAAAAGACCTAATACCTGCAAGTAAGTTACTTACTCCTCATGGACTTTGAACTTCACAAGGATTATATGAATATCAAATACACTAGGCACAGCTGGATGCTCAAACAGCAAGAGGATTCAGAGAAACAAACTTATTTCTACAATAGGAAATGAGAACACAGCAATCTGTAAACTGACATCAAACTGACAGGTCAACAGCTTAAAGCTTTATGCTCCTACATGCTTAGCCTCTGCAAAGTGTTGCCCTGCTCAGTGTTTGGTTTAGTGCTCTTGGATTTCTTAGCATTTATGCAAATAAAAGTTTGAATAAAAGCTCACTTGGTTGTCAGCCTTTACTCTGACAGGATTCTCTGTCCACAGTTGCTCTTAAACTTCATTGTCAAAGATTCATTATTACATATTCTATGTACCTTGAAGTAATGGGATCTACTCCATACCTCTCAGTATATTAAATACGTAACATTCAACATTGATTGTATTTCACAGATAAGTATCATCTTCTCAAACTTTAACAAGTCATTGAAATTTATTCATAGAATTGTCTTCTAGTTTTCTGTGCACAACAACATGCTTTACTGAGCATAAGTTTTCAGTGCAAGTCTTCACTAAAAGATGAAAAATGCAAGTTATTCCACCAGGAAAAAAATTATAAAATAGATATCATACCACAGTCAAGCTATATTATACAGCAGTCCATTTCTCACATGATTATTCACAGATATTCAGCCAAAATATTGACTTAAAATAGGCAGTATTAATAAAGAATCAGGAATGATCAAGAAGGAAGCTATTATTCATCATTATCTTATAGGACCTCACCAAAAAGATGAAGAGTTATTTTAAATAGTCATAAACAAGACAAAAACAAAAAAAGTACCAACATCAGTAGAGATTCTAAAGATGTGTGCATGTCACCAGCACAAGGCAGGTAAACCCTAAGCAATGGAGGAAATGAATTCCAGAAGATCTACTTGCAAAGCATAGCATACTATGATATTCATAGAAATAATAAATGCAAATAATGCAAAAAGTACCAAATTCTATTTTAAAAAAAAGTTTGCTTGATGGAAACTGCAGTAGAATAAAGAAAATATCTTAAAAATAAGATTTAACTTTGTCTGTGGCAGCCACTTCACCTTTTCTTCCAGTTTGTTCTTTATTTCAAAGAGAATGCTAGAAATATTAGCTAGAACTTTCCCAAATCCAGGAACCCAAGATCATAAGATCAGAGACCGACACGTTTAGCAATAATGTGTGGCTTTTTCATCAATGGCACTATACTTCAGTTTGAATCATGTGAAAGCAAGGGACACTTGCTTGCACATCTATACCAAGAAACACACTTTGTTGTTCAGAGCATTAAGAAAATATTATCATTTTCTTGAAGAAGTGGTTCCTAAATTTTGATTCTTTTTCCCTAAAACTATAACAGAAAAGGTTTTGAAACTGGGTGACAGTCTGGAGACTTATTCTGCCTCTAAAGCTAAAAGTAATAATCCTAAAGGTTTCTCAGGCTTAGTTAATTAAATACTCATTTACCCAAGTTATGGTTCCTTCCTTTAAACCAATGCAGATAAGAAAATTCCAGTGCTTATCTTCTTTCTCCCTGAGGGCAACTGATCAAATAGATTAAGATGCTACCACCTCATGCAGGAGAAAGAAAATGAAGATTGTAACACATTTGTACCTGCTATTTTGAAGGCTAACAGACCAGATAGGAAGATAAATTCTCAAAGATACTGAATGCCTCTTGAACACAACAGCAGCCCAAGGTTTTGCTGCAAAATTTCATCCCTTTTCATGTGTCTGCTGTAGGAGTGGGAAATATTCTGTCCCAGTACTCCAATAATAAAGCCATTTGAATGGTGCTTCATAACATGTAAATAAAATGATGACTGTGAGATGTCATATGCCATTATGATCATAAGATGTAAATGAGAGCAAAATGAGGTGAGATACAAAGTGCTTTTAGGCAAGTCATTGAGGACTAAATATACAGGTCACACACAGTAAAAGAGCATAAATCTGGGCAATATTGCTGAATGGTGGTTGGGCTAACTACCAGATGCATAGGAAAGAGAAGAATAGTACTGATTGCAGGCTGTCTTGTACAAAATGTACGTAACAGGCTCATTTCCACAACAGCACTGCTCCCAGCAATTGGAGATCTGAGTACAGAAAAAGTGAAAAACCTTTCTTAACCAAAGCACAAAGCAACAGGTGGTTTTTCTCTCCCTCTTAAATTCCCTCCAAAAAACTGAACCAACTTAAAAGCACACACTGCAATCAGACAAAGAGACCATAGGACAGTGCAGTGGACCACCAGAAACTGAAATGCTCTTCTGCTCCTCCAACAAGTTACATTTTTAGCCCAAGAATCAGAGGCAGCAACAAGTCCTTTGAGCACTGCTTTGAGATAGAATTATAAAGGTTGGAAAAGACCACTAAGATCATTCAGTCTACAAGTCAATCCATGCCCAACATGCCCTCAAACCATGTCCCACAGTGCCACAGTTCTGTGCAGCAACAGAAGAAAAGCACATCTTGTTTCCAGGAATACCACTTCTCTGAATGCACTCAATAGTCTCAAAATTACATTTCATAGCAGTGAAACACAAGAACTCAGTTCAATAAAGGAATCAACCTTTATTGTCAATTTAGCTGATTCACAAGAGAGTGAGGTTGTTTTTTTAAGTTGCTTTGTAAAAGCACTTTTTAATCAGCCTTGGCAGCTAATTAGGTTATTCACAATTTCACAACATTACTGTTTATTTTAGAGCCTGAAGTACTTAAGAAACAATTATTTATTCTAGAAAACTCATCAGTTTTTCTAAGGTCTAATTTTGTGATTTTTCTCTAACCTCAAACAATTTATTCTTTTCTTTTTAATCCACATCAAAATGCACATATTTTTTACAGGGTTGAGTTCTGAATTCTTTTGGATATTGAGTTAACTCAAAACTGTCCTTTAATCTGTTTATTAAACAGACTGGCAGAACATTTTTAAAACTTCAGAGACTTACTGGTTACCACTAACACAAAAACTTCCCTTACCTGCAAAGTTTTCTGATCAAGATAGACTTAATCAGCAGAAGAAATGTGAAAACACCTGTCCAATTTCAAGTAAATAAGCTGAGTAGTGGGCATACCTGAGCAGTATCACATGTCAGGGCAGATGTCTTGGAACCACCTCTCTACACCTTGCCCTGCAGCACCAGTGATGCTGCTGATTGTAATCCTAACAGAAAGACAAAGATTGGCTCAAATTGAGAAAGTATAGGAATCACAGCATAGAAGCAGGTATAGAAAGGCTTCGAATTATCAGAGGTCATCCAGACCCCAGCACTCAGGAAAAGCAACAGCTTCCCACAGCATGAGAAAGAGAAAGCAACACCTCTCTGAATTTCTCTAAAATGAACATCCATTCATTTTGAGGTGAGCACTAATATAAGAATCCACACTACTGGTCCTAGGGAGAGCCAACAAATGTTTCCTCTCCAGTTACAAAAACAAGAGAATCCAGTAAGTCTTTTGTGTTTCGTTTAAATACTGGAAAAGATAAAGTGGAAAGTCAACTCATAAATAGCCCTTCAGATCTTTCTCACAAACCTTACGTGTAGCTTCCAAGAACTTTTTGGACAAATACACTGCAGAAAAAGATTCAGACACGAGGTGCAGATAATTCAAAGCATTACATTTTAGGGATCTGTTACCAAAAAGCACTATAAATAAAATTAGTTAGGGCTAACTAGTGCCAATATAAACCTTAATTTAGCATAGCCAACTGACCATGATAGTTGATTAGAGCTGAACAGTGGTACACATGCACTTTTGGGGGATGTATTTTGATTCCATTGTACTTTACCTCAACAAGTAATCATTTTAACTTATTTTTTTCTGCTTACTGTGTGCAAGTCTCCAAGACTTATGAGTTTTTTATCACTGAAGGAAGACACAGAATTCTGAGTGATTATCAATGCAAAGAAAATAACCTAGATATTTTAACTCCCACTCTTCCTCCCCAAACAACGACCACTGCAGAGCTCATACAATAGGACTTCTATATAACTGAATGGAAAATAAAGTTCAGAAAAGTAAACTGCTTAAGAAGAAACCCTAAGATTCAGACTTGCATCTGACAGAATTTTTAGCAATTTCAGCTTCAAATACTCATGAAGTTACAACTCTGGATTTCCAGGAATATTTCTGCCACTCTGTTGCTCTCTCGAACTCCAAAACTGTTAGTTAATGAAGAGTAAACTGGAGAGGGGTCAAGGTACTGGAAATGTTGATGATTATTGGGTAGGATAATATCTTTCTAAGAGCTCAAAGTAAAGTCTGGCACAGAAGACTTAATTATTACAGTTAATTCCTATCCCGACTTTATGTGTTTCTGCCATCTCAGTTAAAGCTACTTTTTACAGAATAACTTTGTTCATGTAAATATTGGATATCAGAAACATTCTGAGGAAGTGAATCTTTTTTGAAACATCAAAGGTAAAATACGTTCTTTTCAGCAAGGCCTGATTTGTTGAGGGTATAGAATCAGATCAGCAGAGAACACAATGTCAGTGCAATCCACTTCCAAACAAACTTATACTGCACATCTAAAAAAATCTTAACCTGAACAAATATATTGTATTTTACATCTGGGTTTAAAATAACTAAATAAATAAACAACCAAAGTTAGTCTGGCACTTTACCTACATAGGAAGCTTTTAATTAAAAAGCTGCTCTGTGTATCAAGAATGCCTTTCATTTGTCAATAAGCAATAGACAAACTGTCTGCTAAGAAATCATTACAATAAATTATTTTCTTTTTCTTCACGTACATGCCAGCAAAAGCCTAAATTCTACTGACTTCTGGTCTACTTGGAGTGCAAGCTTGGTCAGGAAGACTGATGTTTTCACATATGAGTTCCCTCCAGCAAAAAATAATGTGCTAGTAGAGCCTCCATCATAATTTGACAACAGCTGATGTTGTTCTATGTTTTGATATTACTTGGCCTGTGCCTTTTTAGAGTTATAGATGGGAATGTGTAGCCTGTTGCAAATATAGCTATGGGTTTTAGTTTGTGCTTAAAATGAAATCTGCAGCAGCCGTAATCCAAAAGACCATTGAACCTGGAGTTAAAAGAATATTATGAAATACACGAAGCTCAGCCTCCACCTCTGCAACCACCACTCCATTCAGATGCCTAAGACAGGTTCCTTAGGCTCTCCCTGTGTTAGCTGGATTGGAGTAGCCACTTCAGAAAAAGTAGATTTCAAATTCCACAATGTCACACCTAAGCCATCACTGCAGCTCCCTGAAGCAGTATACCAGAGCGTTATCAGCTTTGTACAATAATAATTTGTGCTGTTTTCCCTGAGAGACGCCAAATTTAACAGAAAGCAAAGGAAACATTAACAAAAGAAATTCTTATAAACTACTCAGCTGCATTTGGCATTGGTGACATTTTCCTAAGCAACTTTGAGAGAAGAATTTAACAGAGAACCTGATATTCTGGTGATCAACCAGAAAACACTGGCTGCAAAGGCTAGTTCAAAGAAATTTTGGCTATGCTGATCAGATGCTGAAATAATGCCTTCCTTTCAGATAAATTTCACACCAAAAAAAGAAATTGAAAAACCTAAACAAATTTCATTGCTTCCCTGCATTTTTTTCCCCCACGATCAAAACCAGGAGAGTTAACTACCACATATTTTCACAGAAAGACAGAATCATAATATTGAAATATTTTTATCAGCTATTTTTAGTAAAATGTGTGTGAAATAAAATCTGGAAACAGTACACTATGACACCATATACATGCTTCTTTAGATAATGAATGGTGGTAGGATACCATGTAAAGACTATAGCCAGATAGATTTTATTCACATTTGCTAATGGCATAATTTAAAATCAAAAGACCCTCTTCATTTCACTAAAGAAAGCCCCTAAACTATACAAAGTATGCTAATGTAGGTGCAGGTCTCACTTTGAGTCCTAGAAAGTTTTTATTATTCAACAGAGCTAGGAGAAGCACAGGTCATGCCATGTCAGTGTGTGATGCTATTACTGATGGCAGTCATGCTGTCCTTTCTATCAGGAATATTCTAGGATCCTCATTTATAACAAATCCATTACTGTCTTTCATAGAAATGCACTGGGAACTGCCACCTACTTTTCACTGAGTTAGTTTAAGTCAATCAAATATATTTCAAGATGAAGTGTTCCAATTTGGTCAACTACATTTTTTTTTTTTTTTTTTACTTTTTTGCGTTTGGAAATTATCACTTGCTGTTCTACTGAATAATCTGAATTTGTCTCACTGTTTATTTAAAAGTAGCTTAGAAGAGTTTGAAGAAATTTTTCAGCACCTACTTAAAAAGCAGCTTCTTTGTTTCTCTCTCTACTGTTTTGCTGCAGTTTTGCAGAATTTTTTTCTTTTATGGGGTTCCTTGCAGCACTAGAAGGAACTGTAGTTAAAAGCTCTTTCTGGTTCCCATAGGCTGACGAGAACACTTTGCCATGAAGCACAAGGTCTCTCCTTTCCCCAGACACGGTTCTCTTGTCATGGCACAATACCACAATTCTACATTTTCTCATAATATCCACCATTAACCAATACCTCTGATACTGTGGAATCCCATGGGCCCTTTTTCCTCAGCAAATCAACCAGTGTGTGAACGAAGGTCACAGCAGCTCACTGCACCAACCTCCACTGGACTTTGCTAATATAAATGCAGCAGAGGAAAGGAATCTAGAGTTTAGAAATCAGTCTTTGCAGCTAAAAGAAGGAATTAAAAACTGACTTCCTATCATGCCCTCAGTAATTGCCTTTTCATTTGTGGTCCTTATCATCACACTGCCATGTTAATATGCATTCAGACATTAGCAGCAGAAATAGCAGTAAATTAAGTTTCTTTCCAGTTGTGGCCATTTCCAAAAAGAAAATGATTACTCAACTCTGTTCTGCTTTTACGTTTGCTACTAAAATGTAGCTATTTATTTATATAGACTATAATTTTTGTCATTTATCATCTAAACCATTTAGAGGAAATAAAACTGAAGTAGAGTTCTTAGTTTCTGAAAATTACTTAGTTTACTTCCCTCCAGGTTCTGAATGCAAGGAAAGCACTTTTTTCCCCAAGTGTTTAGGCAGTATTTTATTTTAGGTTTATCACCTCCGTTTTCTGTAAATCTGCAAAGCTATTGTGGTTATTTTCTAGAAAACTATCAATGGATATAAAGCACAAATCTTCATACTGCTATTGACTTTGAAATGGCACCATAAATTTATTTTAATTTGTTGAAAAGAATAATCCAGTCATCTCCAATTACTATAGACTGCTATTGCAAATTCAGTTTTGCCAATGGAATTAAAAGATGGATCTAATCCAGTGGAAATCAGCAGGAGCTTTACAGCTGTATTTCCTAATTCGCTGCTTTAGTTATCCCAAGGACAAAGCATTTACATACCACAGAGCTATTATGAGTTTACCAGTTACATCGGAACATCAACATTTCTTAGAGAGGATACAAGAAAAATACAAAAGAAATTTTTTAAAGATATGAAACAATATTCCCATACAAGTAACTCCTCCAAAATTTTCCTTGCAAACAGATACAGAAAACATATCTGGCAAGATGAACTAGGCACATATCTCCATGTGCCTTGGAACCAATGTTAGCAAAAATCTCCAGAGGAGATTCTCTGGAGCTGAGCACCAGGAAAGGAGTCCAAGTCTGAGAATATTTCCAGGCTTTCAGTCACTCCTAGGAACAAGGATCTTCCTATATTATCCTTATAGCAATTTCGTAAGCCTGGCAATATGACTCTGATAGTTGTTCTGGTTTTCTCATTAAAATATTTTCTTGTATAGTTAAATTAAAACAGAAGTTACTATATTCTGTTCTCATATTAAAATGATTAAAACTTATTTTTCAGTTTTACTTGAAATTTCTTAGCTGTACTTTGAAAGGTTTTAACAAACATGTTAACTCAAGTGTTTACATTTTAAGTTCTGTAAATTTGTATAATTGTTAGATTTTCTTACCAGGTCTGCTGAAGCTTCTAATTGCAACTGTCAGTTTACTCTTGATAATATTCTCTCCTGTTGAAAATCCACCTACTGCCCTTGAGCACTGATTACATTCCTTAGTCCTTTTAAAAGACATTTAAGGTAGGTACTTCTCTTAATTCCTGTTCTTTCCATGAATATGGAGATATATGGAATATACATTTTGCTGGGATTGTATTTGTGAGAAAACAACTATAACTGATAACTGAAATCTTAGCTTGTAAATCTATTTAGCCACTGAAACGAAGAGTGTTCATCTCCGAGTAATGAAAGCAATCCAAAGTGCATTTTCTCACCCATTCCTTCTCGAAAGTTATACAGGTCTCAGGTCTGGATTTGTAGAACTAAAATGATAACATCCTGTGTATTCTGCTCACATCACTGACAAGCAAGTCAGTGGCCAGCTATTTTGATATTGCATCACTCTACTGAGAAGAATACCAAAAACCCACCAACTGTACAAGTAGGTAAAATTTACTCTGTCAAGCCCATCAGCAACTTATCTCCTCATCCTGTCTCTAAAAGCATTTCAGGTTCTGAACTTCCCACTCGATGGGCATAGAAGCTGCTCTGAGATTTACAACTGTTTTTACTTGAGCACAAGGTTATTGAGCAGTTTAATGCTGGACTAGTTAGCATAACATTACTGTTACCTCCTCCTGCATATAAAAGCAATTCATTCTATTCTGTCTTAAAAAAAAAAAAAAAAAATCAGACAGGCTGCTGCATAGTGTATAGATATCACAGAAATTCTGAATCAAGTGTGCTGGTGCAGCAAAGCCCCTTTTTGTTACAGAACCAGTGAAATCCAAACTTAATTACACCTCAACACTCCACAGACCAGAGCATAAAGGAGTTCTCCAACAGTGTGGAGGCATCAAGCCAAGAACACTTAGGTGACAGAAGAGATTGTATGCTTAGGCTACTGCTGATGAGCACCAAATTAGCAACTTCATTTTTTTTTTTTTTATTATAAGGCTTCTAAGATTAGGTCCCCCAACTAAGAATGCCATATTTGCTTCAAATATGGAGCAGAGAGAGCATAGTGGCAAAGCTATGTTTATGCAAAGACAAAGAACACTATCAGATCACGGTTTCTTGCCAAACTGTGCATGTCAGAGCCATACCTCACCTAGAGGTTTGCAGCACTCATTTAACAAGGGTAACCTTTACTATCCTGTCAGCCCCTAAAATGAGATTTAAAGTTGGTGAGTTATGTCATGTATGGGACAAAGGTCTAAGAGATTCATATGCTCAAAATTGGTAAATACATAAAGAAACCCAAATCCATACATACAACACACACACATACACACACACACACACACACAAAAAAAAAACAAATAAGTGAGGCAGAATAAGAAATCCTGTCCTGCCCAGAAATCTGAGCATCCTCACTTTCCAACTGCAATAGCAATCCAGAAATATGCTTTTGTGATGCACGTCTCAAGTCAGGTCTGTACTTCCTTTGTTATTCAAATACGGTTCATCAAATTTTCCAATTAGTATTTCTCACAGATAAAATTAATAGAAAACAAATTCATAGAATAACTGCACATATATAAAATATAACAGTGCTTGCATCATGTCTAATGCACACTAAGAATTTAAATGCCCCCATTGATGTTAATCACTTTCACCTATAACCAGTCACCTAATCTTTCTGTATCTCCTCTCTTCCTGAAAGCCCTTACCACAAAACCCATCTTGGGATGGTGTGTGCTCCTCTCTGCCCCCAGCCTCTTTCTTTCTTTGGCTGTTATGCCCAAGGTTTTGCTCAGACTGATAATACAGACTTGCTAAATACTATGACCGAGTCAATCATCTTGCTGCATAAAGAGAGAGCAGCCCAAGAGCCCTGTAAGATCTAATCCTCACAACAAGACTTCATGTGATCTCTCCAATTTCTTCCAATATTGAAAAGATTGGTAACAATAGTCTCAGGGTAGACTGTATGGAATAATTACAGGAGATGACTTACTGAGATATCCACCTCTTAAGAGAAGGTACGACACTGAGGATACCTCGAGGGCAGAATGAGGTTATTATTAATATGCAAAGAGTCTGCTCCATAACAGTTCCTTAAGAAAAATAAAACCATTCAAACTTGATAAGAACTGTAACACCAAGCGGGTATTTACCCATTGACAAAACACATTGAAGTGGTAAGATTATCCACCTCCTGTCCAAGGTATTAAACAATTAAGTATAGGATAGTAGAAATAATTTAATTTTTATGAAATTAGGCTACTTGAGCATGCAGAATCAGCAAGAGATTTTAAAGTCCTTGAAATATAATGAGAACTGGGGATGAAAGAGATGACTACTGGACAACAGCTCTCCAAATAGGAAAAAGCCTTGAGGGCAGTCAGTGCTCCCATGGAACTACCTTAAGAACGGATTATTACTGTTTAAGTGCAGCAGCTGGGATTGATTCAAAATCTAGAGGGTTATTGTGAGGTAAAAAAGAAGTATTCAGCAAGGTATTTTAAATGCATGAAACCTTGATATAGGCCATAGATCAGGGAAAAGGTGTCGGAAACAAAAATCTAGTGCATGCCCATTGAGAGCACCTAAAAATTTTATGGGGGGTGACACCTGAAAGATTCAGGTTTCGGCTTTGTGTTAGGTATTTAGCAGTGTCATGTGGCAAGCAAGGTATGCAATTCATGCTGTGCTCTTCAGCCATCGCTCAGAGCCAAGGACACTGGCAGAGGTCTGTTCCATTCCCTGTGGATTTTAACTGATCATCAGAGCCTGACAGTGCAGTACTCCTCTCCATTCCCTCCTGCCAAAGCCTCTTTAGAAGACTGTTTCCTGTATCTCCCTTCCCCAGAAGCACACCAGCTTGCTAGCATAACACAATATTTCAGTGGTTTGAAGCAGTCCGTCAGCACAGAGAAGCAAGCAGTACTCATTAATCCCTGTGGTGCTTTGCAGGTCTCATGGTTTCTCACTCCTATCCCCCTTGGATACCAGCAGCACTGCCTGACATTTGGGGTTGACATGGAAGGATCAGATTTTTCCTGGATGAGAGCCTGAGTACTACAAAACAGAAAGAAAGGGTGAATAATCTCTGCATTTCCTGGTAAATATAATTCTGCCTAGCTGTGAGGTGGTTTGAGACACACCAGCCATACAGGATCCCAGCTAAGAGAATTAGATACAGAATCTGCTTCCGAAGTACCAGCAAATGCATTGGGTCAAAGACACAAGTAACCAGTATCAGGAGCCAAACTGAGCATTCGGCTTACAGTTTTGGAATTTTGTGTCTACATTTTGCTTAAATTCTGTCTTAGGCACTGAAGTCCTTTCCTGATTTAGCTCTAAGAATCTGCACAAAGAGTACCTGATCTTGAGCCTGATTTAGTGGCTGGCAGCCCTGCCCACAGGAGGTTGGACCCAGACAAGCTTTAAGGTCCCTTTCAACCCATGTCATTCTATGACTCCACAATATATACTCATTTGCAGTATATATAATCTTCCATCATGCTACTCTATTCTTCTATCTGATCAGATTTACAGCTTAAATAGGGCAGCAAAAGATCAGAATCTGATCCAGACAATAAAGAGAAGTGTCAAAGAGGGTCAAGCAAACATAGCTTCCATAAAAACCTCCACTATGTGATGTACCTAGTAAATCACAGCTGAGAGGAAGTCTGAAGTTACTCCTTCTAAAACATATATCATCTTCCTATTAGAGATTATTCTGAATCTCACTTTCATCTCTGAGAGGCCATGACCTCTGGCAAGTTTCAGAGTCCAAATTTAGATGAGAATCTAAATTTTGCAGCTGGTCTTTCCATTTGTAATGAGCCAACTCAAAACTGAATACATCCAAATTAGAGGGGAGTATCAAACTGCAGACTCACATCTGAGTTGCACAGCAGAGGCCTCTTTCTAATGCTTCTCATTTATGCACAACCATAATCCACAATTACCTACAAAAATCATACTGATCTTTTTTTTCCACAGTAAACTCATGTTATCCTGCTTGAAACAGTTACTGGTGATACTGAGCATAAGCCCTCACACATATTAGCAGTGTTAATGCAGATTAATCAGTCTAAGATTCTAGCATGCCAGACACATATGATACAGTGCAGTGTGGAGACGAGTAGTCCAATAAGGTCTACTGCAAGTGAATTAAAAAAATGTTTTCTCCACGAGTTTGTATTTCTCTGTTGATTCAGTTTAATTAAGAAAAATAAAAAAGACTACATAAAAAGAGAGAAAAAATCCAAAGTTCAGTTGCTCCTCCCTTTTCTATCTGGAGCTTTCTTCTCTTAATATCAACACCATCTGTCTCCTACAGGAATTTAATGTCTTTTAAATTATCTATTTAATCATTTGCAGGTTCATCCCCTTGTTTGGCTGTACTATGCCCTTCATTTGTCAGCTTCAGTCTTCATGACATGCATCCTCCCTCCCCACTCCCAGAACTTTTCTTCCTTTTCAGTATGCTGTATTTTGTCTGGTCACTATTCTGTTGTCTTGAGATTGCCTTGTTTCCACCCTGTATGACCCGTTTCTGCTGTGTAGGCAGTACCTTTGCAAGCCTATGCATTCCATCTGCTCTCTTTCTCTGTTCCCATCTTTACACAGCATTGTAACTCTCATCTACATTCTGTGATGGCCTTACAGCCTGCTCCCCATTCTACTGACATTTGTATATTTAAAAAAGGCTTTTTCTTTACTTTTTCCCTGATTTGTTACTTGAATTAGAGCACATCAGATTAGAATAAGTTTTTGGCTAGCAGCACCAACTTGTCTAGTGCAGCACTGCTGCTACACAGTAATTTACTTGAATATTTAATAATCACTTTACATTATTCATTTCTCTATCCAAAAATAAAAGATAACCAAGAAGCCCACACTCAAACTGTTTCCTCATCTCTACGCAGTGCCACTGTAGGTGAATAGTAGCAGTTACAGCATTCATCTCTGTTCTGCATATATATGTAGCTTCTGAACAAATACTCACAGTTTACCTCTAATATTTGCAGGGTAGCAGTTATTCAGTAGAATTGTAAATCTTTGTGCCTTAACCCTTGGCATCTGTGTCTGACTACTAAAACAGATTGCTCATGATACCATATTTTCAAGGTACTGTGGAGAAAATTAACAGTGTTATCCTAAACAATCAATCTTCCTTTTATTTTCACTACCGACTTCATCTTTCACAGTCTGTATATTTAGTTCAGCATATTTCTACCTTAGAAGAAAGCAGCATTGCTATCAATAGCCAATTAGATATGTCAGTCATATTTTGAAACAGATACTACTCTGCTCTGGAGGAATTCCCTCCAGACCATCAACTAGATGGAGGTTTTTGCAAAAATGCGAATCTGTGTCCCTGGAGAATCTAACCCAGGTTTCATTATGTATTAATCTGAGCACGGAGCATGCTGGGACATGATTTGAGAGTTTTATTCAGATATATTAAGTAAAGCCTAGGTATGTTTTGGTCTACTTCTATGTAAACAGACAGAGGGTGTTGCCCTCCAATGGCCAGACTCGAGGAAGATAATGAAGAGACCAAAAATACAACTGCAGCTGTTCTTTCTCCAGATAATCTTTGAGGATTTTATGCATCTGGAAGATCAGAATCACTCTCCAGAAATGTTTATGTACTGCCTGATTGCTATGTCAGGGGCAACTGTCATGTTTTGAAGCCTCCAAAAGCAAGTTTCACAAGAAGCTTTAATTCAAAGCATTTTTACATGTTTGAGGTATAATATTTATCTGCTTCATTAAAGTAATTTTGCCATTGCCAGTAAGAGGGAGAAAAAACAGTATTATTGACTTGTGAAATCCCCCAGGGACCACTCTAGTACTGGGGGAGGGAATGAAAAAGCTGAGCATGTAGAACTATCTGTGCTTCTTCATTTGTGTCATCATCTTACAAATGTACAAATTTGTACATATTTGTGTATATGCACAAACCCATTTCCTTTACTACTTCATGAAAGGAATAAAATAAAATTTGTAAAATGAGTCATTACCAGAATTTAGTCATAAATTCTGGTCTTCAATCTTAATAAAATTTAAATACATTTAATATTTAAATATTTAATATAAGCTGTGATCACAGAAAAGGTGAAATGTACTCAGTTGTAGTCCACCGTCCCTGCATTTTATTGTACCAACAGCATTAAGAACATCATGGCCTGAGAACACAGAAGGCTCAAATTCCTCAAAAAAACTTTATATTCTTAAGTCCCACCATCAGCCAACCTGTTTTACAAATCAGCTAATCAACGAACTGAATTCCCACAGTAAGTCTCATAGTTAGACACAACAATACTAAAAATCCAGCACACTGAGCTCTGTGTGAGGCACACTTTTAAATTCCCACATGGAAGACTTCAGAGCTTCCCATCTACCATCAGACAACTGCCTCACTCTATCAGCTTCACACATGCCTTTGGTCAACCATTAGAGTCACAAACATAAGCGTGTCTGCTGTTTCCCAACCCTGATTGTGAGCTGTGTACGCTGTACAGCAAGTAATAACATTCCAGAGGAGGGTTATTCTATACCAAAATAATTGCCCAGCCTGACCTTCTTGTATGCTTGTTTTTCAAAACTGTCTGCCCCTGACTAATTACAGTGTACCTAAATTAACAATCTTTTCCTACAAGACTTGCTTTGACATGCATCATCTTTGGTAACACACTATTATTACAGAATCAATTGCAGCTTAACTATATAGGACTACAGCAATTAGAGGATCTTTGCCTTTGTTTTCTAAAAGTCATATGAAGAACTCTGTTTATTCATTGTTCTTGTTTAAAATACACATTTAAAGGCTAAATATGTCAATTCAAATTCACATGCAAATAACTATTTTCACTGGTTTTATTCAGTGACTGTAAACAAACAAAAACAAATAATTTCATTTAAACTGAAATGACATGTAATTATCTCCTATCCATCGATGGGAATGGTTTCAAGGAGCTATAGAATGATGCGTACAAGGCAGACAACCAAAATCAGCCTTTCAGCAGAAAAAGGAGAAACAACGCAAAGACAAGCACTGCCAGTAAGACCATTTGCATCAGCAATAGAAATCAAAAAGCCCTTCTTTTCTTTAAAACGTATTAATCAACATATAGTAATTCCAGAAGATGTAATGAACAGTTCAGTATAAAGCCTGCACATGGTGTAACCCAGAGCACAAACCTGCAAGGATGCATCTAAACTGTGTTTCAGTGAATGCTTTCACTAAAACTGCATGTTTTAAAGATGCCAGTAGATGGTCATTTGAAAATATAACCTGATGGGCTAAATACAAATTTTAAAAAGAAAAGATTTTCTTTGAAATTAATGATTATTAGTACTTTCAAATACAACTGACATCTCTAGTTCATTAGAATACATTTTCTTCAGGAAAGCCAAAAATGCCTAAATGTTTTTAATATTCATGTGCAAAAGCCTTCCCTTGCTGATTTTTCATAAAGCCTTCAATACAAAGCATCAATAATTAATTTTGCCCGACTGATCCATCAAAATGCAGATCACGAGCTTGATCAAAGGACATATTTGTAGGTGTAAAAGGGTAGACTGTAAAAGTCTTGTAAAGTATACATTTCATGGCTGAAATTCACCCTTACAAAGAGGGAATGTGTCATTTTGGTTATGTCTAATCACTACTTTGAGAAAGTGGGACTGAAATTTTGAACACGCATGAACAGCATGGAACTGAGTTTTGGGGCTGGCACGTTTCAAGTTGTAATTATGGATGTCAAATCACCTGCTCTCAGCAGCCCTTGTACTCACATTCCTGAAGACTATGCACAGCACATTTTAATGTAGGTGATTCTAAAAGACTGTGATGGATGTGGAGGCCAGCAACATATAAGGTCTATGCACAAATCAGGGGGAAGATAGAAGAGAACAAAAAAATCATTCAATGACTTGAAAACATTGTTTGTGAAGGAAGATATTGCTATTGATACATATTCTAAGAAAAGATAGCTGAATGCAGGCTGTGCCAAATTCCTTAAATACAAAAAGGCTGCTATAAAGATGAAATGAATAGTCTATGTCATAAAATGCAGCTTGGAAGATATGAGTGAAGAAAAAAGAAGAGTTGAACACTGGAATATATAAGGGGTGTCAAGTCTCTATCCTGGAAGTTCACAAGTACCTGTGAGATATTCCAACTGTAATTGAACAGGCAGGGAAAAACATTTGAAGGTCCCTGTTGATTAAATCGGGAAAATGAAGATAAAAGTCTGACCCTTGCCTCCATGATAGTACCCTCTGTGGCACTTCCATCTGGTAGCATTGAGATAAAGTGAAATATGCGTGAAATAAATGTGCACAGCTGATGACTAAATATGCTAAATATGTTTTGCTTTGGCTAAGATACTCTTCAGTTACACCTATCAAAAATCATAATTATGTGACAGATAAGACTGAATGACAGAAGATTATGTAGTTCGATTACAAAAACAAAAATCTGAAAGCTTTACCTTTCAAGAAGCAATTGATAAATATTCTATTAAACTAGAATTTGAATAGGCAAGCAAATTTCTTACCTTAGTAGCAGTTACTGAGGTATAGAATAAGCAAGTCATGAGCTTGTACAAAATCTATATCCATCAAAATATGCCTTTATATTTATTCTTAGAGCTGGCAGATCTCTGATAACATCTGTCCCCAAAGTCTCTAGGGATCCCTGCCAATTCAGAGAGATAAGATTTCCTCTGGGGGATTGGCACTAAGCTGGACTGAAGGTCATGTGGAGAATCAACATTTTAGAATATTTCTCTGTTTTGGAGAACTATATTATGTCACAAATTTGGGTCTCTAAAGACATCCAAATCTGTTGGCATGCTTTGAAGCTAATGAAAAGGGAAAAGCTATGTAGCCAGGTAGGGTAGCAAGAGAAACATGTCCCTTTGAAGCTCCAAACAGACAGTGAGAGTTTGTGATTATAACGCCGACTGCTGAGGGCATACAATGGACATCAGAGAATCTCATTTCAATCCTGAAGAATGAACCAAAGGCATCTCTCCACAGTTCCCAAAGGGCAGATCAAGTCAGAGAGAAGAAGAACTTGGCATATCCCTTCACTGCTACTTTCCCATTACTAATTTACTAATAAAGACAATATTCTTACCTGCTTGGAAAAGGTGACAGCCTTTAAAGCAGCAAGAAAGACCATCTTCCTTCCTAACAACTGGTTAAGTGATATGACCCTAAAGAACCCTGAGGCAACAACTACAGCTGTGTTTTTTATTCACATGGTGAAATTGAAAATAATCTGACCCAAATTTTCACTATTCTAAGCAGAAAAATTAGAAAGTTTCCTTGTATTTGGAGGCACTAACCAGCTCCAGAGCAGCAGGCTAACAGGAGAAACTGGCATCAGACAGACTTCACAGCATAAATGGTTACTCATCACAAAAAGAAAACAAAGCATCTTTGTCCTTCCTGCCTGATGTCTCAGTAACATCTAATCAGTGAAAGTTAATACCAGCAAAGAATCTGCTGAGACCTGTGCAACCATTGCCTCTGACACAGCTGTAAGTCTGTGGCATCTTCCCAAAATCTAGATGTGCAGAGATGCAGCAGACTGGCATGATTCTGTAGTGATGTGCATGCCTCTAGCCAAATGCTCAAAATACAACAAAAGGCAAGTCCATTTTCTCTCAGAATCTCTGCAGAGCAGCTGGGCAGGAAAACAGTTGGCTGGCAGTCTCATGTCTGATGAATAAGCAGAGAAATGATGCAGCCCTCCTCAAGGACACGTCAGAAGTTATCAGAGATCTCTTTCCAACCTGCCTTCTGAATGTACTGAATTTAGGGCATTCTGCCTTCAATCAGTATCTTTTTTTTCTCATAATAACCAATTCCAAAATAAATCTATTCAACTTCAAAATTTGCCCTTCCCTTCCCCTCAGTCTTCCCCCTAAAATTATTCTCTTCAGAGAATCCAGTGATAAATTTATTTTATTATTCATTTCCATGGCAACAAAATGGGATGCCATAAAATTTTTTAATTCAAGAACAAAGTAGTAGAGAAGTGCTACATTTTTAAAGACAGAATTCTTACTCAAAGACAAATAGTAAAAATAATGATAAAAGGAATACAGAAAATTACTTCTAAGTTAATTTTCTTTTCTATATATAATAGTTTGCTCCTCTTCAGAAAGGACAGCCTCAGCTTGAAATGCTGAGTGCTCAGAATAAACTTTATGGGTAGAGGTGGTTCAATATGCTAATATTTTTCATTTTCCTTGATTACATGATATGCATCTTTTCTTATCAAGTGATAAGCTAGTTTATGTTAAAATATAAAGAGAAGATGCCATTGCAGGCTGTGTGGTAACAATTGATGTGGGCAAAAAACAGTCGTGCTTGTAATGACTTCCATCCTGATGAATTCCACAGTCTCTTACAAAACCATACTGATCCAAAGGCCAGTTAAATTCTTGCTGAGTATCATCTATCTGCTTACAGTCTAATTCTATTCCATGGGGGAGAAAGAAGAAAATGAAATTAATTCTAATATGAGAAACAATGTGCTTCGACAATCATACACGATACTTCTGAAAAGCCTCAAATTGCAGCTTTTTGTAGAGAATTCAGAATCAACATTCTCAATAATTTTAATATTTGCATCTGAATTGTGCATGTAAATCCCAAGATTATTTTGTAATCTCAGCCTATCTTAAAGACATGACTTTGTTCATTTATATAACAATACAATATGATTTGGATATTTAATAATCATATCTTCCTAAATTTATATTAGTACAGAAGATCAAAGAAAATGCAACAATATTGAATCATCTGCACATGGCATGGAACAATACAGAGTAAGAACTCATTGTCAATGCTTTGTCACATTGCAGAATGGCAGAAAAGACTTGGTTTCTATTTAAAGGTAATTATTTAAAGAGGCCAGAAGGGTCACTGAATAATTACATCCGTGATTATTTATTTTACATAGTCATCACTGAATAATTCATTAACTTAAAAATCAGTCCCCATTTTACTTTTTATTTTCCCTGTATTATTCTGCTTCCACTTTCTCTTTAATATTTAACATTTCTAATATTACTCTACGCATGATTAGCAAGAAAACCTAACTGAATTAGCAGCATCTTAATTGCAAATATATATGTCTAAGTTTCAACAGGTGGTCAATGCAAACAGTGGACTAATTGAGTTGTTCAGATCCAGTTACTGTCAATATAACACTTTAGAGACCTTTTTAAAGCAAAACAGAATACAAAAGCTAGGGGAAAAATACTGTATTGGGTAATTTTGAAACATCAGAATAAATGATAGACAATTATCATTACACAATGCTTATAGCAAAGACTGGTTGAGGCCTTTTACTTCAGTTACTTTTGAAAGTCATTTCAGGGTAGAACTTCGCAAACTTTTATAATGAAGAGAGGATTTCATGTCTAAGGAACTACGGGAAGTAATTAATACTTGAAACATCTCACTAAATTAGCACTATATTTACTCTGATGAGGCATTAAGGGTAACCCAGAACTGGACAGACAAGGAATGTTTTTCATTTTAGGGTACTAGGAACAAATCATGACTATCAGAGAACAGAGAAGTTTTAATGCAGATCCAATCTGCTTTTTTAATTACTACAACACAGACTAGTCCAGGTTTCTTTACTAAAGACTTTTTCAGTTTAAACCACTTAACTCATGAACAAGGTCTCTGTGCTGTCTGTGCCCTATTAATACTATCCTTGTTCTGAAAAGCAGCAAGGATAATATAAAGATGATGTCTTGTCAAAGTAATCATAATGCAAATGGTATCCTGGGCTCCATCAAAAGAAGGGTGGCCTGCAGGGACAGGGAGGTGCTTGTTCCCGTCTACTCTGCTCTTGTGAGGCCCCATCAGGAATACTGCATCCAAGTGTGGAACCCCCAGTATAAAAGAGACAGGGAGCTGTTGGAGAGGGTCCAGAGGAGGGCCACAGAGATGATCAGGGGACTGGAGCACCTCCCCTGTGAGGACACACTGAGGGAGCTGGGCTTGTTCAGTCTGGAGAAAAGAAGGTTGCAGGGTGACCTCATTGCAGCATTTCAGTACTTAAAGAGAGCTTACAAACAGGAGGGGAATCAACTCTTTGAAAGGGTTGATAACTGCAGGACGAGGGGAAATGGTTTTAAGTTGAGGGAGGGGAGATTTGCATTGGACATCAGGGGGAAATTCTTCGCAGGGAGAGTGGTGGAGTGCTGGAACAGGCTGCCCAGGGGGGTTGTGGATGCCCCATCCCTGGAGGTATTTAAGGCCAGATCAGATAGGGCCCTGGGCAGCCTGGTCTAGCATTAGGTGGGAAGGTTGGTGGCCCTGCCTGTGGAAGGGGGGTTGGAGATTCATGATCCTTGAGGTCCCTTCCAACCCTGGCAATTCTGTGATTCTGTGATCACAGCATTATTGTGGTAGGTGCTAATAACTGTCTTGGAGACATGAAAAGAGTAAACAAAGCATATGATCTGACTCTTTAGAGAACAGAGCCTCCGTGATGGAGAGGGATTTTTGCATGCAAGATTTCCACTGAAAGAAAATCCAGCCCATAGATCAGCATCTTCCAGCCAAGTCCTGGATCTGAAACAAGCTGCTACAGATGGTACACAACCCAGTCCATCAGAGTCATGCATCTGTCAACCAAAATTTCCTTTTCTGAGAAGTTCTGAGCGTAATTTTAAAACTGGTCAATATAAAATTATTGAATAAAACTTTGATTTCCTCATTGAGCTTGATTTGGTTTTATTTAATGCAACTTAATGAAAAAAATGTTTTTCAGAATGTCACAAAAAATTTCTGCAGGAGTGGAAAACTTGGGACAGTTCATGCAAGCAAAGGAAATGTTTTTTAAACCTCACTATTCCTGAAAGTTTTCATTTCTCAGGGGAGTCAGGATTTCCTTCACCTATATTCTTATTATATAGCTTATTAACACTTGTCCTTGTTACTGCAGTTACTATCATTTATCAGCCCTCGTTTTGCAAAGGCTGGGAATTCCCTGTCTTGTCAGCAAAGCTGGACCATCATCGGGGTGCCTCAATGTTGGATTTGATGTTACCATACAAAGAAGATAATTCCACAGTCAAAGCTGAGGCTGCTGAGTATGATAGATGTTTTAGCAATAGATACACATTAGGTGGCCTGAATTTATGATTTCTTGTATTCATGTATCCTACAATGTATTTCTTTGCACAATATTATTTCACCCTAACACTATAAGATTCAGATAACCTATTCACAGCATTGTCAGCAAACAAGAGAGATATTTCATCAAGAAGGTAGGAAGAAAGGAAATAATGAAAAGTGTTTTATAAAAAGATGTTTTATATGTTCTGTTATAAAAGTCACACAGCACTCTGCAAAATGTTTCACTAGCCTTTTAGCTCCTTTGCTGCAATTGAGAAAGTCAGTATACCTATCCAAACTGGAACTGAGTAGCACATATCTGCTCACAAGAGCATTGCTCTGCTCCCTGGACCTCAGCTACCAGGCTCATCGTGAGGAAGTGAGTATGAATAAACTAGTCAAGCACATATTGAAAAACAAGCTGGGAACACTTAGGAAAAAGAAAAAGAAAAGAAAAAACACCACCAAGCATGCAGCAAAGCCAGCAGAAAATGTAAATGTTTCCAAGTCCTGGAGCCAAGAAAGCTGCTGAAATGTAAGATAACATTCAGCAGGAGATCCCTGCATTGGGATCTTATTCTGAATGTGCCTTTCATTGTTGCTTATTTTTCATCAAAGAGATGGGCATAAGGTCAATGGAGTGCCAGTGTCACAAAGCCAAAGTATGTCTTGGCTCAAACACTTGATTGGATTTTAAAAGGACAGGGAAGTCTAAAATCATTCAAAGAGGGCTATAAGTGGTGCAGGGAATAAAGAGCATGAAAGCAGAAGGACCATTTTAAAATTCGCTCTTGATCCTGAAAAATGAAAAAAAATTCCCAAAATTGGCTGCTTCTCTGTCAAAAGCAATCAAATTAGCTTAAAATCCATACCACTGCTGTAAACGCATGCAGGACCATAGATGCAGACAAGTTATGCGGTGGATACAATGGGCTCAAGGCTCTGACAGGAGGACAATTGAGACTAATGTGGGAGAAAAAGCACCTAAGGTTTATCTCAGAGATGATTACCTGCCTACTAGGCAAGACTCCTGTATGTATGTATTTCCTCAACTTCTGTTCTTACAGTTATCTCTGAACCACTTGGTCAATGATTTACCAATGATTCCCCAGCAGCACTGTAGTCCTGAGACCTTCAGTTCCTCCCTTCTCATGACATTTAGGAAAATACGTCCTGTGTGTTCAGGGCATATGTGAGACTGGCCCACTGTATCTGAATTCTTTTGTTCTGTTTCAGTTACTGGTAAAACATCAAAAATCCTACCCTACTTACATCAGTGACAAACCAAAAATGAAGTTATATTTATGCTTATCTTAAAAACTCTAAGCATGAATACACAGTATTGCCTGATATACTAACCACTATACAAAACATATTCATTTCACTCTTGTGTTTTCTCAGCCTTACTTCATTTTCCTTCCTTCCATCAATTCCTTCCATTCTGTAACACATTCAGGAGAGCTACTGTATATTTTAGCAAAGCAAATCACACAAGAAAGCCTTGTTTATTATTTGGCTCTGCAATTCTAGTATAATGTAAAACAAAAACAAGAAAAAACTAATAATAATAGTAATAAAAATAACAATAAAATATTGTCAATGGAAAAAAGAAACATGGAAGAACAGCAAAGCATCTATCCCTGACTACACAAATACAAAATTAATGTGCAAATGCATTAATAAATTAAAGTATTGAGTTCTTATTGCATTATTTGTACAGCTGTATTATTCATTGTTTGCTATGATGTACTGAATTACATTGCACTCTTGTGTGATTTTCCTGACAGCTATGTAAAAATGTTCATCTATCTTGCAAGTTTCCTGAGTCTCAGCATAAGTAATCATTTGTACCAGAACTACTGTATTTGTTATACAGCACAGATTTTTCTTGACTTCTAAAAAATTTTATAATTGAAATGGAAATACAAGAAAAAATAATATAGATACAATTATATGTTTAGTGAAAAAAAAGCAAATAAAACAGAGTAGTTTGTAATCATACCCTTGACTGATAAGGCTTTATGACTAAGTGAATTAAGAGAAATGAGGAATTTGGTGTGACGGATTTCTGGAGTGTATCAGAGATAAATTCACCAGGGAAAATTTTAGGCAGAAGAGATCAACCACAGATTTATTGGGACTAAGTGATCTCCAACAGCTGAAAGTGTGCTTGGTGAATAAAAAAAAAAAAACAATCACCCATTCTTTTCTCTCGCACTAACCATCCTGTTTATAAACTTAAATTGCATCCTATGTTACATATGGAAGACTCCCACTTCACGTGCATATGGAAGTGGAGATTGCAAGGCTATCAAATGCCATGCCTTTTACCAACACAACGCTATTTCACAAAGACCTGTGCTGAACACCCAACCTACTGTGAAAACTTAACACTCAACAGCCTTTAAAATTTTTCATCCATTACCCATGGCGAGGATGAAAGGGGGTGAAGTGGTTGCCTACCAGAGTGCAGAGTTAAAAAATAGATAAACTGCACGCTCAGACAATCGACTTAACTCCTAACCAAAGACATTTTGTTAATCTGCCAGAAAGGCATACAGGGAGTTCCTTCACATGTTTATCAGTGTACCCTTGTTTCAAGCCCACAGTTCCCATTAGTTCCATAGAGGTGAATATTGTAGCCTTACAAAATCTGAGCTACCATCAGTGGAAAAGCAAACAGCTGGGCTGTGAACATGAAGCACACATCATGCTACTGAGAGCATGAAGCAATCCAGTAAACCACAAAGTGTTATTAGCAGAAATAACTCTGCTTTAAAGAACACTGGATTAAACTATCAAGTCGGAGGAAATATTTGCTTTAGAAACAGAAAAAGAGACTAAAGAATCTCAGTTTGCTGGCACAGTAGGCTATAAAGTGACCTGCAGAGTCTCAGCAAGAGTCTGCTGGTATAAATAGTGAATCGTTTTCATGAATGAAAAGTAAAAAGCTCCATCGGGGAGGAGAAAAGAAGAAAAAATGAGGAAAAACTGAAAAGAATCATCAGATAACTCTATCTACAAGATTTAGGACATGAAAGAAAGGGTTGAAGAAAAAATAGGACCAGGCATACATTTTAGATTCTCAAGAAATGCTTGAATACTGGTGTGGAAATGTATTCGAATAAATATTAAAACTGTAAACATCCACAAATATTATGTGAATACACTTGTTCAGAATCTACATGCTAGGAAAAAATATATACAACTATTGTTTGCACCCATGTGATGTTACAGCCCCCTAATTAGGCATGAGAAAGTCCCACCTGAGTCATGTAACCCAACCTGAAGGCTGACCTCACAAACAGGTGAGATTCAGAAGAGCCCATTAGAAAACAAACTGTCATGCCAAAGGCAGAAACAGAAGTAAAATCTGCCAGGTTTTGATGGAAAAGGTAATATCCATCATGAGCTATATTACAGGGAATGTTTTTGATAAGATGAGATAATAATCTGTCGTGAACTACTGTCATTACTGTTTTGGGGTTATCATCAGCAAACATTCCATCCCAGGGCTGGAAAAAGGGCGCTGCCTAAAAGAGAGTGGAATAACTGACAAAGATGGAAGAGAGAAGGACTGTAGGAGAAATAATTATTGAATAACATTGTTTTATTTGATACTCCATATTGAATTTAAGCAGGAAACACGGATCTCTAGAATGACAAAAGAAATCATAAAATATAATAAAGATAATTGGAGCACTGAGAAATGCCTTCACAATGCACAGCGCAGCCTTTCCTCCAGAAATTTCTGAAGATGATTTGTCACTTCTTATAAATGTCAACAAAATCTAGTTTTGTCTGCAGGATCTTTGGATTTAATGCCAAAACTGTCACTGACCCGGCACTTGCAGTTTTATCCAAAGGTCGCTGAAGTCGAAGGGATGAGCACCACTTTTTCATGGGGTTTTGGATAAGACAAAGACACCCTGCCATACTTTAGCATAGCATAAATAAAACTCAGCAGAGAAAGACGGAGAAAAGAGAAAGAACCACCAGCTTTAGAGTCACCACATATTCCCTCTCTGTTGTCATAACTGTTTCAGAAGAGAAGGGAACAGCAAACTCCCTTTCACCTATTTTAGTATAGCAAGGACTGCGCTCTCCTGTGTCCCTTCTTTATTAAACAGCCTTGCTTTGAGCTACAGAATTCTGTGCTCCTCTTGGGATGGTCTAGAGTACGTAGCTGGCTCCACTTCATATGGGGAAAAGAGCCTGTTAACTAGCAGTTGCAAGAGCAGATGCTCATTCCCTTGTAAAAATAAAAATGTAAAGTTCCCACCATTCATTTAAACATTCATTTAAACATAAACATAACTGGCTGGATACACTTCCTCCAGCTTTCTTGAGGATGTAGTCATTACACATTCCCTTTCTGAACCAGTGCTCAGACATTCAAAAAAAATGTTTCATTCTCCTTAAATAATGGTATAACCGTTAGTGAAAATCTCTACAGTCATCCCTGCCAGTTGGCAGGAGTTCCTTAGCAATATGTCACTGAAATAATTGCATCTCAGTGCAGATTACCACAATGCATCATCCAAATGCGAGCCCTTGATGATGTATTGAGGAATATGAGACTGTCCAGAAAGAAAAGATGTGTTCACAAGACAGCCAGTTTTTTTTCTGATTATGCAAAGGGCAGAAGGACTTCCAGAAAGGAAAGGAAGTTAAAGAGGTCACATCACTCCTGATACTGATAGAAGTGATCTCAGTGAAGCAGAGTAAAACTGTATTCCCCGCTGAAGGACTACTGTCCTCTGCAAAAGTAAATGTTTCTTTCCTTGTAGCACACCTCTTGTAGATGTGTAGATGCTACTCATCTGCCTACAGATGTGCAGATGACCATATTTCTGCTAATCATCTTTCTTTTTTTTATGCCATCTTCTTCCCCTTCATTAATCTACTTTGTAAATAATATTTGGAATTAAATACATTAATAAAGCTACTGGTATATTATTTAAATAGGTAACCTCCTACAGCAGCATATCCTCCCTCAGGACTACCTGTACCACTGCACTGCAGAGTCCAACACCCAGACATTCAGCCTAGCCCCATCTTGCACACAGAGTCCTGACTCAAGCATTTGCTAATGAGTTAGTTATCACAAGCAGCCACATTCATAAATACAATTCCCTGGAGCTATGAAGCTGATAGATTTAAAGTTGCTCTTAAACAACTGGAAACTTTCTTGCTGTACTTCAGGAAAAACCTGGAAGTGTGCAAACAATCTTAAAAAGTAAAGGAGTGATTTTATTTTTTAGAGACGCTACTTTTCCTCATTCATGCTGTTGAGAACCACATTTCATCACACTGTAAAAGACTGTAAAAAGCCAGAGCTTTATCCCCTGCATACTAGAACAACACCAGCTGCTTTGCCTTTTGGCCTTTAGGCACAGAGAAAACGAATAGGGCAACAGCAAGATTTTCTTGAAATATCTTGTTCCCTTGGTGCTATGCAATGCCAGCACAAGACTGCAGGCAACATAAGCAGCCACCAAGGGATAGCAAAAAATCAAAGCAAATTCAACTTTAGTGTCTAAGCTGCAAAATTCAACTAACATAGAAAAATGGAAGCATTAACCTTGAGATCTTTTTATAGCATTCAGATGATTTTAAAGTCATTTAGAAAAGTATATGTTTTACCAAACTACTATAGATCAAGAAGGCTTTTTTTTTTTTTTTTAACATAGTTAGAAGTAGGTAGGAGGAGTAATTTTTCCCAGAAAATGCAGCCTTTGTAACAGAACAATAGAATAAATCAAATGTTATCCTTCTATCTTGTTCTCCTATACAGGAAGGCAGGAGTTAAATTGGTCTTTTTGGCCTGATTTCATGCTTCTGTTTCATGAAACAACACAGTAACATCTCATGTTTCAGAACAAACCTGAACAGAGTGAAGGGAGCAAGAGATCTGTGAGTGATGAACAAAAGTTCATCCTCCCAGCTCTCCCTTCTTTTTAAAGTAGTGCTAAATCCCTTTGGATAATAGAGAAAAAAATGAACACATTCAAATTATTGAAGTACACTTAAATCTGGAACTGTGTAGTTCCAAATAAAGTGATTAAGGTTGGAAAAGTCAACTAAGAACCACTAAAGCTGTCCTTAGTCAGCAGTCAAGCACACAGATTTAGGTCACTTTGTGAGGTGGGGTAGCCAATTCTGCTAGAGGGCAAGATGCAAAGCTGGGCAGAACATGTTTTCCCTGTGAGACTCTGGGAGACAATGCTATTCATGCTCTGCAGATTAGAAAATGGGAGTAGTGATGCCTCTGACTGGTGTTCACCACTTCCCAAAAACCATTCCACAAAGGGAAAAGTCTAGCAAATGCAGTAGGCAGTTCTGTAGTAAATAATCACGAAGCATTCTTGGATGGACATTGGAAATTCTGCTGTGAGAGGAAGCTAACAAAATAATTCAAAACCCAGTTCAAAACCCCTCAGTAAAGCCTGATTTACCTACCAAATCCAATGCTCAATCAATTTCTGTCCACCAGCCAAATAACAGGAGACTCAAAAGCATAAATCATCATAAATCAATTGACTATTCCCCAAATAGCCCAATTCATGCCTTTGTTTTTCTACAGTAAAGAAATAATGAGACTAAGAAACATACTCTCATTTACAAAGATTTTCCCTGCCAAGAGGAGGGTGTTCTGCTTGTTTTAGCAAGCACGATTTAGCATATCACTAGAGAAACTAAATGCATACAGTTTAGAGTTTTTTTAATGATACCTTGCTTCCCATTTACTGAAATATATAAAAATGCATCCAGAAAAGAAGCCAACAACATGATTTTGACAGGCAAGACAATGAAAAGCTCATCAATACAGTGAGTCCTCCAAAATCCAGGTGTGCTTTTTGTCAGCAGAGCACAAGTGACTGAAAGCAAAGAGGTGCTGCAAAAAGTAAGAAGTGGAGCATAGGAAAGGACTGTCTGACCAGTCAAAAAGCAAGACTACACCATGCATGCCTGACCTCTTACTACAAGAGAAATTTTTATTTTTATTTATGTGGCTGTTTCAACCACATAAATACCATACGGTAAAGTCAGTTATGCTACAGATCTTCTCTTACATAACGAAACAGAATTTAAATAAATAGAGACAATAAATATTTAATAATGCATATTATAAAATGGGCAATGATATTACTATGTATTCACACTGCCTTCATTTAAGTTTCTGAATGTAACATCTAGTAATAAAAAAGGTAAATAAAAATACGCTTTTTACATAGCTTCACCTGGGGCTTGCTGAATTACTTGGAATGATCATTAGAGATGCAGAAATGTAATCTGTGTAATTTTGACATCAGAATGGTAGAGTCTTGACAATCAAAAATAAAACACTTTGATGCAAAAAAAATGCCCATAACAAAATCATATCTGTGAATTTTTTTACTTAAAGCAGCGTATGGCTTATGGTCCTAAATTATGAATCCTTTTTTTTTCAACAAAAAATTGCTTGAATAAATTAAAAGTCTTGTTTTTTTTTAGAGGTTGCAGTTCCAAATAACCTGAATATTTTTGAAAACCACAACTTGTGCTGAAATGAGTTGTTCTCTGATTGAGAAATTTTCTTAGGATCCAGATTATAATGCCCTTTATCATAACGAGCACTCATTTTCTCCAGGAAAATTCTCATTAAAGCAAAGGTCTTGGCAAAGATACTTAAAACACTCATAACTTTTCTTCAACTAAGCTATTGCTTTTGAAGACAAGTTCTTTAAAAAGATAAGAAAAAGATTTGTTTATCATTCTTAAAGTTCACCCTTAAAGGCTGTTTTGTTGAGAAGTAAAAGAGTGCAGCTATAAGAAGCAGCTCATTTTTCTCTTCCATCACTATCCTGCTTCAGAGACAGAGCTATAAGAGAAAATGATTTCTTGCTGCAGCTTTCAGCACACCCAGTGTGGAAACCACTGCTGACATGGTGGTTCAAGTCTGACACAGCATGGCATTCCCCAGGAAACAAGGACTCTGGTCACAACCCCATCATGTATGCTCATCATCTGGGGAGTTATATCAGGATTTCAAGATCTGTGACGCATTCTTCAGAAACTTTCACTTCACAATACTGTTTTGCATTTAAGAGATTAATTCTGAAACTTTCATCTGGCATGCTTTTGCAGATTTTGGAGACTATATTGGGTTCACTGTAAGGAACTCTGATTAGATGGCATTGATGTGATACAAGGCTCTACACACAAGAGCAGGCACACATCCTAGCAGTAATTCACTGAGGCTCCATAAACGGAATCAGAATCCATTAAATGATTTTCCAGCAACATTTCTGATCTCATTTCTTTAAGATACTTCTTTCTCTCAATAAGAATTATCAGGTAATATAGTTTTATTAGTGTGTTTTTAAATCAAGCCACAACATGTTTTGAACTCATCATAGAGTGTCTTTTCCATAAAAAATTCTACAGTCAAACACAATTTTATGCAAAAATTTAGTACCTCAAAAATACATGAAATAAAAATACACTGAATCCCTACATAAAAATATTTATCAATATTTCCCTACATTAAAATATTCATCACTGTAAACTATTGATACACGAACAATCCCAAGGGTCACAAGTATCCCCACCCTCACAAACACAGGTATTTTCATGAAATTCAGATGGGGAAGTTCTACCGCTGCACATTGCCAGATTTGGAGAAGTTGGAAGAGCAATAGTTCAAAATAAATGCTGATTCGAATATTCGCTGACAATTAGTAGGTTATGTATTTTAGATTCATGCACATGGAAATCTTCCACTGTATGTCAGGGTTTTGTTTTGTTGGTGGTTGTTGTTGCTTGATTTTTTATTTTTTTATTTTTTAATCAGAATTAACATCACTGGATTTGATGCAAGTTGTTTCACCCCAGTAACCAAGTAGTAGAATGTAACTTACATTGCTGTAAAGTAAGACTGTGTCTTGTTTTAGTGCCTAATAAAATATTAGATCTATTAAAGTTGGCAGGTTAAGGCTGGAGGCTTAAACTCTGCAAAAGGTACCTGCATATTTTTCAATTACTTAAGTACTAACAGGAAACCACCGAGGACCCAGGTAACACCGAAGGCATCCTAATGTCTACAGATGTGCCTAATAAACCCAAAGCATCTTTGTTAGAAATGCATGAAAGAGTTGCCTCTGGCTTTGTGTATCTCACTCTGGCCACCTCCAATCACAGGGGTATAGCAGCACTGAATGTTACAGAGTCAAAGTGCCTTTATGGATGTCAGCCTTAACATCCTGCAGCAGAATTCTCAGATTGGATGCAGTTCCCCTTTTAAAGAAGTATTTAATCGCTGGTATTAACTGCCCTGGCATCAGGTCTTTGTAGGAAAATCTCCCAGTTTCATTCCCTTATGATGACTTGCATTGAAACCAGAGGAATACATCAATTTATTTTTAAGATTTATTAAATTTATCCTTCTCCTCAGCTTCTTTTAGCACTGTTTTACTCTCATTTCTCTTATCTTACTCAATGGAGGAAAATCTCCTACATTTTTTTAGGTGATGCTAACTAAGCTAGTGATCTTGAATGGAATTAACTAACTGTTGGTTATGGTAGCTTAGAAAATTCATTTTTAATATTGATTATATTTGTCCTTAATAAGCATCAGAAAGAGCACAGGAAAATATGGAGAGTGTCTGTTTACCTTCTAACAAGTGAAAAAAATTAAAGCCAAAGAAATTGACTCTGTCAGGTAATTACTAGAGTAACAGAGGAAAACTTTTTACTCATTTCAAGAGAGACTTTCTTTTCCTCAATTACTTGCTTTGGATTTGACATTCCATCACACTGCAGGGCAGAAACTATCATCAAGCATTAGACATTTGCAGAAAGAAGAACAGACACCTCTTACTGGGACATAACCACAGGTATGGGCTGGCCTTGTATTCCAGAAAGGAATCCTGTGCCTAATGCAAACAGAAGTCAGAAGCGTGCTACATAAAGGATCGAGATCCAGACGCGTAATTTCAAATTGCTTCTAATAAGTCATATTGTTGGTTCTGGACTTGATTTTTGAATAGCTCCAAGGCCAGAACTGTTCTGATTATGATTACAATAGCAGAAGAGCTAGAGAAGCACATTTACACACAGCTGCAGGCCTGTTTCCTTGGACTTGTAATCTTAACCATCAGCCATTAGCTACTGATAGCAAATGCCCATGACTGCCCTAAGAGTTCCGTCTCCTCCAACAATGTCCCTGTTAAAGGCCTTGTGATTTAATAGTGCTGACTGCTCACTAATACAATTCCTACTCACTGGAGATGTAAGATTTGAACTGATGGTCTGGTAAACAAATGGGTTATAAAGAAAATTTTCTTTCTACCTACTTCACAACAGAAATTCAAAAATCCAGTCTCAAGATAACCTAAAACCAGTACTCCATAGCTCTTAGGACAGTTGCTCATACTTTTAAGCCAGTTCAAGCAGACGGTGCGTTAGTTTGGATAGATGAGTTAGCCATATTCCAATCAAATGCTTCTACTTTCAATTAAGACCCCAGAAATGGCAGTATGGAACAGCTGCAGGTGTATAGCACCGGCTGCAGAGATTCATGAGCACTTTGGAAATGCAATGACTGCATAAACCTCTGCATGTACTGCACATACTTGTGTGTATATGATTGGATAAGCTCAGTAATAGGTGGCAAAATGATAGGAAAAATCTTAGTACTAATTTTTGTGATAATTTTTTCAGAGGCATTAACTATTGTTGCTATCATATACTAAGTGTTGCTTCAGAAATTTTCACTAAATCTGAAGTCATTAAAACTAAATTGGCTGTAACTTGTATCTAAAATGAATCCATTTTTATTCACAATTCAAATCAACTCCACATTGTGTGCTGCACTTAGGCTCTGCTCCAGCTGAAATGGATCTTAGATGGCAACAGTTCTCCAAGCAACTTAGATCAGAGTGTTTGTGAACACGTGCAGCAGCTGAAATGTCAGCATCTAAGAAACACTGCCCAAAATGCAAGTGCCTAATAGGTTTTTGCAGCTGCAGGAACAAAGACTGTTTGGATCACCCTCACAGATTGAGATTCCTAATTCCACCTAAATTGTGCCTTCCTGGATGTTTTCCTGTCCTCCAAATTTGCTAAGCCAAGTTCAACTTTAGCTCTACATTTCCTGACTTTCATTAGTATCTTTCATTCTCTTACTATTATATCTATGTCATTATTTTTATGGTGCAGTGGTTACTTCATTACTTAATGCAAATCAAAACCATTAGAAAAACAGGGAAGAATAGTAAATCTTGGAAAGGAAAACTGCTGGAATACTTGATATTATCTTTGGGCAAAAAGAAGAAGAGTTAGTCAACATAAGACAAGTGTACTCCAGCATACTATGCAAATTTTGCTAACGTGAGAACAAATTTCTGATTTCAGTTTTTACACCATCCTCTGGATTCCAAAAATAAATGATTTACAGAAAGTATGAAACCATGTAAAGGTGTTTAGTTTAGTCCACAAACCCAAACAAGGCATAAATAAACCATTCAATTAAAAAATAATAGAAGTTAGTTATTTGGTTAGGTGATAGGTTTTGCACATTTCATAGGAAAGAGTGCACTAGAAAAATATATGTATATATATCCATACATAAAAGCTGAGTTCCCTGCTACCATGAAACATTGCAAGTGGTAAAATTATAGTAAAATTTATATTGTTAATTCTGTTCTTAATACTTGTCCTTGGCTTTCAGTTCAACACAGAGATTATAGCCCTTACATCTTCCAAGGTGTTAGAAGTTAAGTGTGGATAAGCATCACTATGGGTTATGTCAGTGTATTTTAAGCTAAACTTAAAAGTACCTATTAGGAGTGTTTTTGTTTGTTTTTATTGCGCTACTTTATACAGGATATTTTACACATAAAGAAAATGAGAACGTAGAGAATTGCTCAAAAATCATCTTTGCCATGCTGTGCTCTGAAGCATAATTCTCAGCATGAATTCTAATATTAAGAACGAGTCCAAAAATCCCTCCTTTTGCTCAGTCCCCACTTCACAGCAGTTTTAGATATAAAGCCTCTGATATAGCAGTTTGCTTGCAAACAGACCGTCTTTGAAAAACTGTGGTGGAGAGGAACTAATGGGGAAAACAAGCGAAGAAAATAAGCAATTTTAGATGACTTCTGAATGCTGAAAAATATTTTGCAGAGGTTATTTCATGAAAAATGAAAGATTTTTCAGTCATTATTAGATCTGAGGATGATTCCCCAAAAAATGAAAGAAAAAATTGCTCCAGTTACTTAATGCATAAATGCTGTAAGGATCTTATTTACCTGATTTGTACCAAGCATGAAACTCCTGTTATCTGCTTCCTTCAACCACACAAAGAAAACAGCCTATTTCAACCACATACATATATATATTTAAACTGAATTTAGTTTTAACTGTCAATAGAAAACATGGTTGGATTCTCTAAATGTTCCTGTCATTTTATTCCAGTTAGAAGGCTGTTATGTTTACTAAAAAAACATGAGCATTCCACTAAAACAAATAGCATAGATATGATTCCCCTAAGGTCAATTTTTATTCAAAAATGCAACAAGGCAACAAAACCTTCAGTTCCCACAAGCCCAGTTCACTTCTGCAGTATGGGGGAGTTTTGCCTGATAACTCCAAGTCTGGGTGAAATTGCTGTCATCATTGTTGAAGGCAATCAATCAGCACTGCATCCTTTCCTACTCCCTATCAAAAATAGAAGGATTGAAACTTAAGAGGCAAATTCAATCCCTGGAAGCATTCGCTGGGATTGAAAGCCAGTAAGTCATCTGAATGCTGATAAGCAACAACAGAATAGACCAATTGGTTAGGAAATGTAATGCAATAGACAAGATCAAAGAAGAAAAGGTCACTCCGGTGGTCTGAATGATAAGCTGCTCTAAGAATACTGGGAAGATGTACATATTAGACTGACCACAAATGGAAAGCCCAAAACATATATTTAGAGAAATACCTGATTGTAGTAGTCGTTAGTGCAAAAGTAAATTTACGTCCCTGAGCTCAACAGTTGCCACTGAAAATTCTAAGCATTCTTTTTTACAAGCATTCTGTGCTGAATGAAAAATGAGAATATATTAACAGAAACAATATCACATTAAAATTCATTAGGCTATGAATCTGTAGGTGCACAAGGAAGCACTTGCTATGCGTCTTAGTCGTTTACAAGAGAAGAAACAAAGAGATGGCTTCTGCTTCAGGAATATCATAATGTGCCATCCAAAACAAATCCTGCATGTTTCATTTGTAATTCTCACTAGAAGTAGTTTTCCAATTCTTATTCTTAACAGCAGATTCATTTAGTGGCTATCCCTGTTTAGCACCCTCATTTTTATTGTAATTTTCAGATTAAAGTAATTACATTTAATAGACGATGCCCACTTTTGAACCTTGATTTAGAGCTTCAAAGAGAAGTACTTAAGTATAATAGAATTGATGGCCTGCAAACAAAGTCCAGAACAAACATTAGTTCATATACCCAGAGTAACACTATAAGTGGAATGAGAGAGGATAGTTTCTGGAAAAGACTAGACCTCATACTGAAAGAAAGCTTCATTCAGTTCTGAGAAAGAGGGCCACCATTCTGTCACATCATATTAGCAATCCACTAATGTTTAGGCAAATAAACAGTCCTTGAAATACCTAACCATAAAACTTTACGTTCCTGTTTATTTTGGAAATCATTATTTATTTTCTGGGAAAGGAAGGATGGCTCTATAATCAGAAATAGCTTTGTTTCAAGTCTCCACCACAGTTTCACTTTATGGCTAGATGGAAAGATTCATTGCCACAGTTATCTCCATCCACAAAAGTGAGATTTCCATGAGCATCTCATCCTATCCATTTGCACCACTAAGGCAGAAATTGCTTCTTCCCATGGACTTGCCATGTATCCCCTATTTTAGAGTGCACTATTATCCTAGAAATCACTCCAAACACCTTTGGTAATAAGGGCCTATTGAAACAACTTATGACAGCCACTCTCATCAATGGAAAAAAAAAAAGTCAGGAGTGACTCTTTGTTTTATAATGAAAATCAGTGTCTCAATCAAAGGGACACAAACTTCCAAGTGACAGCCAATTTCAAAGTGCCCCGTTAACAGGTACAGCTCATCCACACAAATCAACAGAGTTCTCCCTGCACTGAGGGACTCTCTTTGGGAAATAACCTCTACTCCAAAGCTCAGTCTCCACACGTTGTGTATGAAAAGCAGATATACAACTATCAACTCCTGTTCTTGGGGAAAAGCAGGATTTTATGCTATTTCAGAAGTCAGCTGGGCAGCTAGACATGCTAACGAAGTGTACTCCTTCCTAAGCTGTCTCCCTGGTCCAAAGTTACCATTTTGTAAGCTGTTTGCCTGGTCATAGCAACATTCCTACTGCTGCTGATGATTAAGGCAACAGATTTCAGTCTCATTTCAACCCTGTCAGTGCTTCCCTAGTGTATACAGATTAGAAAAAATTATAACAATTTTAACAGGAACAAATGAATTGCACATAGGAATATGCAATCACATCTTAATGTATATTAAATTATAAAAGAGTAATTACAATGTAAGTACATTATAATGTTATATGCTGATTTTATTATGATTACAGTAAACTATACATGCCAGAGATGGTAATGAATATTTACTTTGCATGTAAATAAAACCTGATAGAATATTCAAGCTGTCTGATCGATGCTTACATTCTTCCAGTCCTCTTCCCATTAAAAATAAAAATTAAATCACAATGGCTGAATTGATACATAACACAAGTGCTGCATGGAAAGATTTACTGTAAAATACCATGAACATTCAATTCATCTTCTTTAGTGACATCACTGTGACCATGTTTCTACCCAGACTACTCAGCCAATATATCAGCTAAAAATGACCCTTAATGAAGATGAAGGTTGTTCCACTGTTGAAGGAATACCATACGTATAAAGTATTTTTGCTTGTAGTCCAGTGTTATTCACTTGGCTGCCAATAGACCAGATCTCATCCATGTTATGACTGCTGTTGTCACACTCTACTGCCAAGGCAGTGAGACTCCACTTGAGACTGCTTAATGACACTCAAATATCCACTTCTGTAAGCTCTGGTGAAAACAATGCTCACCAATCATACAGCTCCAGTCTTGGGACTGCTGAAATTTTGAGTGCATTTTGCAACAATGAACTAACTACACATTATCTTTCAAATGGGACTTTGAATGCCCTTAAGGTTAGAAGTTTCACAAGTTCTCTTTTCAGTGTAATTATAGAACTGACAAAAATTGCCTACTGACCACACTGAATTCCAGTCATTAAATTTTTTTTTTTTTAAATCCTTATGGTATCTGAAGGAAATTATGAGTACAAGCAGCTTTCAGCAACAAAGGACAACTGTCAACGAAGTGAGTAAATTTTATAGCCATTCTTTTTGATGAGCTCTCAAAGTGTTAAAAACATTGATTTAGAAGTGGGAGCAATGGACAGGAATTTATAAGAAAGCAGGAAATAGGGCATGACTTTAAAAATCAATGCAGCTGGCAAACAGAGGGACAAAAAATATGAAGAAATACTATAATGGAAAGGAGTCCAGAGTTTGTCAACATGTGAATTTCAGTAGAGAAAATATTGTGTAAAATAACAATCTTCCAGGTTTTTAAGTTAACCACAAAGCTTTTGTATACCTCACTAAGGCAGGTATGGGCATACTTACCACAACCTATGTTGGCAAATTTATAGACAGCATATATCCCTACCTACCCAAGCATAGATTTGCCTGATGATGGTGCTTAAAGAAATGTTCCATCCTTGTTGCTAGAAGCAAAATAAATTGTAAAATACACCCTAAAAAGAACTGCTTTGAACTTCAATATAATCTGTTGTGTTTCAGACAAACACTTCTTTTTCTTTGTAAAACAATGTTTTATGCCAGAATTCAAAATTGCCTTAAAATATACAATAAAAACAATTATCTCTAGCCATTAAATTCAGAATCTAAACACAATCATTAGCATTATGTAACAGTTTAACGGTGGTAAAGAATAAGAGCCTAGTTTCCTCTAAATCCAGGGTATTCACACAGTTCAAGAAACGTGCATACATTATACCCTATTCAAACAAAATGGAAAAATATGAAAGGGCTTACAAATTGACTTCTATACCACTGCTAGACAACATTTTGCAGTATATCTATTAAAATAAAAGAAAATTCTTATATACTTAGAACATTACATCTACTTTCACTTATGTATTTCAGCATATTATGATCTCAGATCTTGGTTAGGCACCAACTCTTTTTTTCCTAATTGCCCTTTTCCTCTTACTAACAGCAGAAAGCAATAGCTCATGTGATCCTACTACTTAAAAACAAACTTTTCCTTCATCAACTTTGTCTCCTGTCTATCTCCTCTTACTGCTTGGGAAGGATAAAGTTTTGATATTTGATGTGTATGTTCACCTTAGGGAAGAGCACAAAAGCCAAAAACTGAACTTAGCATAGCTCATGTTAGGCATAGTCACAGAAATTCCTCAGTGCAGAACATACACACACACACAAAAAAGGGACAATTATTATGCCAGATGCACCTAGCACAATTCTTCTTACTGCATCTATATAGCTGAATTTTGGCCTGCAGCACTGGGCTTTCATGCTATTGTGCCAAACGTGATGTTGGACTGCATGTGCCATCTTTAGGCACTGCAACATGCTGGATGAATGCCTAAGCATTCTTAGATCCAAGCATTTGATCAAAGCTATGATTCTGCTCTTAGAGATTCAATGTGGAATGCTGTAGAGAAGGACAGTGTAGGATGAGGCTCTTGTTTTTTAAAACAAAACTCCAAAATAAGACCAAATTTATTTTTAATCTGTAAAACGAGAACTTCGTAGTGAAACACTAATAGAACTTATTCTGAATTATGCATTGTTTCCTGTATTATATGCTGCCATTCTGGCCTGGATTGCTATTTGGACACTATACACACCACTTGCACAGACAAAAGCTTGAACTTATTGCTTATTTATTCTCCACTTCCTCTCATAACAGTAGGAATTTTTCAAATCTCATCCTTCTATTATAGTATTGCACATGAGTATCAGCACTGTATGAAAAGTGTTTAAACTGTCAAAAAAGAGAAAAAACTATGCCAACAATTGGACAAAAATAAAAGCAGAAAGAGTATTACTGTTCAGGTGAAACACTTCAGTAGGGTTTAGAACTGCAATATGGTTTTATCTTAAAATACTTGTGAGATGGACTAAATTATTGGCTATTGTAAATCAGCATATTCCTATTCCCCCATTTTCACAATGGAAGTCCCTGCCCTTTATAAATGTAGCTGCAGACAACATGACAACATTCAGTAACAAGAAGGTTCAGAGTTCACCATTTAGTTTTTCCCACAGATCAAGTGAGGGTGCCAGCTACCTGCAAGTCTGCTTAAGCCCTGGTGTTTGAAGGTGCCAGATCCAAATCTAATCTATTCAACCCATCTTTGATAATTACTGCATTGGGATGTAGTGGGACATTTCTCATTATTCCAATCCAGCATTTCAGGACACTAGATCCCTAGTGACTAAATGTCTTTTTCTCCCCACTTCCCTTTATCTTTATCTCTCTCTAGTATTTCTTCTGACTAAAGCCTTCAAATCATATTAGCTGGCTGCTATACTTATTAGGCATCCTCAATACATTAAAACATTTCTCCCTGTGAAATGTGCTATTAAGTATTGCCTTGGTTAGTAATTTAATTTAGTAGGATAGTGACAATACATTGACATTGTACAGGTTTGTGACCTAATGATTTATGAGACAAGTTACATTTGCAGACACATTGATTTTGGTAACTGCAAAGAACAAATGTGAAGAACAATTTTCTTTTCTTTTCTTTTTAAACATATCTTTCTTTCCTCATCTCCCAGTATTCCTCTATTCATAGAATGTCCTCTTTTAAAGTTATCTGACCATTTGAAAGAAGTTTGGGGTCCTGGCATTACTTTTTGAAAGATGCTCAGAGCTTTTGTACACTTGAGAAGTTCTGTGTATCCCAACAAGTGCCAATTACTGTGTTCCACATCAGTAGGCCTTTAGAAGTTGTATTATAAAACACACTGACTGTAGTAATCCAATTTAAAAGACAGCGATAACTGCATGCCTTGACACTTAGATGAAACAAGGAAGACAAGTGACACAACAGTTCCATCACATGTAGAATGCTTTCCTGCCTCAGGTGGCAAGCACGCCTGTCCATGTGCAGAACTGACCCTGGTCTCTCAGACTAAATTTTCTGAGAGCAGTTGAGTGTAAATCAGGATCTTTCACTGCTCCTAGAAGAAACGCTTTGTTCTGTCATTGCTAGCCATACCAGACCTATGCAAATCTCATCAGAAAGAGATTAGTTAGAGAATGCTATGGGAGATAATTCTCCACTAGCCACAGAAGAGTTCTTAAATATTCCCATTCTTTTTCCCCTCTAGTAAATTCATCCACAGGTAGAAATGGTGCAGAGGTCGATTAGCACTCAAACAGTACACCAAATAACAAATGTCTCCTTCCTTTACTCTAGGTTGAGTGGGAATGATCACGTTGGTTAGGCAGATCTGTAAACTAAAGCTAAAATTCATGGATTACAACATAATAGGGGTAAGGACATGATGCTACTGTAGTTATCTGAAAATTAGGTCTCTTTACTTTGAAAATTTATTCCAGTTTAAATTTTCATGATTGATCCATGCCAAAAGGTCTAATGGAAGCTTTCCCTGTTTTCTTCTCCCAGCTCTTGTCCTCACAGAGGGTGCTGAAGCACTGGAACAGGTTGCTCAAGGAGGTTGTGGATGCCCCATCCCTACAGGCATTCAAGGCCAGGCTGGATGAGGCTCTGGGCAGCCTGGTCTGCTGGTTGGTGACCCTGCCCACATCAGGGGGATTGAAACTAGCTGATCATTATGGTCCTTTTCAATCCAGGCCATTCTATGATTCATCTGCTGTCAGAAGCTCTGTTCTGTTACTCAGTTCTACCCACTTCAATTTATGTCATGTTACCTCACATTTATACCCACTTTTCATTTATTTTAAGTTATGCTCTCTTTTGCATTAAATATCTTGCCTAGCTTCAGTCTGATTTGGATATACTATTCCGTAACACCAATTCAATAGGATTTTATATACAACTTTGTCAACTCCATCATATTGCTTACTTTTTCACTTCTTCTAAACGTTTCTCGTTCTTATTCTAAAATAAGAAAAAAAGAGGGGATCTAGTTTTTTAAGCTTTTTTTTGTGAATTTTGTTTATTTGGTTGCTTTTTAAAACTGTGCCTTTCTTTGCATTTTGTAGAATAGCTGCATCTTTCTTATACTATATTATTAAGACGATTTCTACTTGGCTCAGTACTTCATCAATCAAAACAACTGGAGCTGGCTCTGCAAGAATCCTAATGAGAAGCAGAATACAATAGGTGACAACCAGCATCATCCTATATACCATCAGTTGAGCTAGTTCATTCAGAACTATCATGAGTATCTTTAAGCAATGTTACATTATCCTATGTAAGCATACTATGAAAGATGCTTAAATGTCAATGTGTTAGCCATAGAAGTGATGATGGAGAAGATTTAAGAGAATAACAAAAACTTTTCCTGCACAAATAAGGTAACTTATCACCAATTTTGCAGAACCATCAATTTCAACCATCACCAACAGTAATTTGACACTGGGTTTTTAAGCTAAAGTTCAATTGGCTATGGAATAACAGTTTATGCAAAACTTATCTTTTCACTGCCTTAGGCTAACACTCATATCCCTCTTCTATAATCAAAATAGATTTTAAAATATAATAATCATTAGGTTTCTGTGAAGTTATGGACTGAAACGCACGTGGCACTGTGATGCACATCTCTGTGAAAGGGATGATTATCCACATTAGAAAAGATCTGCAGAGGTTACCAGTGTTAAACACTGCTATTCAGTTAAGACTGTTTCAGCAAAAATAAAATAAGTCAATTTTTTTCAAAGCTAAATGAATTCTAAATGAACAAAGGCAGTTCCTTAGTAAGTTCCAGCTCTACCAAACGCCATTACATCTCTCTGTTGTGAGTGCTAGGAGATCAATACTCTGTTGGTCTGCCATAGACCTCCCATTTGACTCTGAACATCTCACTTACAGACAGATCTAATTAGGTACTTAAATATAAAGTGCTGCAATCCAGAACCCAGACAGAGCAGTCAAGGGCTGAACAGAGGAGGAGGCTTCACCAAACAACAACTGAGTAGACAACTGCCAGAAGCTGCTGCAGCCTGGTTTTACGCAGCATTTTCATGACTCAACAACCAGGAGGAGGCAGGTTTGTCATCTCCACAAAACTAGTATGAGAGCTTCACAGTGGAAGCAATACTTTTACATGCCTTTCCTCCAGACCTGACAGTCTTGACTACTAATTTGTACATGGGAGCAGCTCCTATAAATAGCAGTGTAGAATTATGAAAGGATGAGAACAGCGACAAAAAAATTGAATGCTGGAAGTTATCAACATAATGCAAGAAAGAGGATACATTTGAAATACAACTCAAGAAGAAAAATCATACAAAAAGCCCAATATTTGCCAAGCAGGAATAACTGCACAGATTTTATTTCAAGGGCCATAAGTTCCCCATCACATTTATGCAGACAATATATTAAATGCATTTGTAGAGAAACAATCATATGCTTTCATCCATCACTGAAACTACAGGCAAAAAGTAGACGTGTGGGAAATGTGTATTCCTTACAATAGAGCCTTTCTAAGTCAGGCACAATTCTTAAATGTCTGCTACCTTTCTGGTACTCTTGATTATCAGTGCAGCAAAAGCAATAACATAAGGAAAATAAGAAGTCAGAACACCTTCACTTATGATTATTTTAGTCTGAAGTCATTTACTCACTTCAGGAAAATCTAATTTTCAGACTTGTCAGTTCTATTGAAAATCTCCCAGTATTCTAGGGAAAAAAAAAAAACCTTCTAATTATTTCCCAGTTATAAGGCATCATGAACTTCACAGGAGCCTTCTCATTTACCACTGCTTTTTGTATCACTAAAAGGCTGAAAGATCCTCACAAACAATGAAGAATGTAAATGGTACGAGGAAACGTATACATATGGAATCAGAATAGTTTAAATTAGTTCTGAGAAGAAGTTACATTTACTATAACTAAGTAAAGCCAACTTAATGGGTATTTTATGATTTCCTAAGCTAGCATCACCTCAGCTTCTTGCTGGAATTTTCCATTCTAGCGTATCAATTAGAATAGCCCAGGAAAATATTACATATCAAGAACATCTTCCAATCATAATAATTCTATGATAATATTTTCAGAACATAAAAGTGGTTACTGTGCACCGGACAGCCTATCTGGAAAATAAATTTCTTGAAATATATTAGGAAAAACAATATTTGAAATTTCCTCTAAGAAGACCTGTCACTGAGCTCATTTTTTTAAAATATTATTTTTCACCATCTCATGTCTTCCCCAGCAGCTATCAAAACAAGCAGAGACAATCTATCCCAGCCACCAGGCCAGGCAGTGTTAAGAGGGCCACAGCACTGCAGAGCCATATGTAAGCACAGACTATTTTACAGAGAAACAAGAAGGTAAGACCCCTCCTTGTGCTGCATGATCTCAGATGAAATCTTATATGTTGGGACTAATGAAAGATGACAATTTTAAGACAAATATGTATTCCATGGTACAGCAGCAGGAAGTATTGAAAACAGTTTGATTTGCTGCAGATGCACAAAAATGAAAGTAATCATTACAGAGCACTTTTCTCTTAGAAGTCTCAGTGAAACAGTGGGCAAAAAAGGTGATGCAAAACAAATCAATTACAAATCAAATATTCTAAAATGGAAATGACTAATTTCTGCAGGAGGTGCAAAGTAGTTCAAAGACCTGGTTATTCTCAGAATTGAATGAAGATAACTTCCTGCAGCTGCTTCTTAAACTGCAGGTAAAAACATAACATTAGATATAAAGTAACCAAGATGATATTACAAGTGTTCATCTGGGTTCTAGATGTTACAAACAAGCTTCTTATTACAGCAAATGAGCAGAGTGAAATTCATCAGTGTACTGAATTTATGATACTACAGTGAACATAGCTCAGTGTAATTGATCCATGTTTGTGTAAAACCTAAATACAGGTTTAATATATTAGACTATTTTGTTAATCTTCACTTTAGATAGTCACAATATTTCAAATATACATCACTATATTTATATATATTGAAATATATTTGTGTTTATTGAAAAGAGTGTTTCTGGACTGTCAGCTTCTGTATAATGTAATTAGGCCATATAGCATAGATTAAAAACAACAACTAATGCATTATCTTGCTTTAACACTGGAAAATAATATCCCTTACACGTCTAAACCTCAGAATGCTGAGCATCTGCAGATACAACAAAATTCCACTGGAATTGTTATAAGCCCACTGATTCTGAAAATTAGGCTTTTTCATGTCTAGCCATCATGGTGATTATTACTATTATTAAAGGAGAGTAGGAAAGAGCTGCTATATAAAACACACAGTGATGTTCTTGATCACTCACTTCTTTCCTGTAACAGCCTGTTCTATAGCCAAGAAAAAAAAATAATTATTAATAATAGTATAACATTTAATTAGCTTTTCAAGACAACACTATGTGATACACTAGATACTAATGACATTCTGAAAGTCTGTTATATAATGCAGCATACATCTACCAGCACATTTTAACTTCAACTTACTTCAGAGATTAGAGAGCAAAACTGGGAGCTACAGTCTCAAGCTGTAGTCTCAATACTTGTGCAGACAAACAAGAACAAAATGAAGCCAACTGGCATTATAAGGAGTGCAATTAGTAGTTTAAATATTACCAATAAAAATAAAAAAAAAAAAAACAAAAAAAAACCCACAACAGCTTATTCATCAAATTAAAGCAACTATGACAGCTGTCAGCACTATTGGTTAATCCCCTGAAGATTAAACACAGCTCCTAGTGAGAAATCATTGGTAGTCTGTAGGCAGCCTAGGAAATGCTCGCAGAAGATGTGTGACTCATTTGATGAAATCTGTGTGAAGATCTGCAAACAGGGAGTCATGATCAAAGTATTAAGCAGGAAAATTACCTATTTAAAACCCTTTAAAACTACCAGTGTAAAGCTCTAAGTCCTTCTTTCTGTCCAAATGTAAAGTCTCTCTAAGGGCCCAGTTCAAAGTCAATCAAAATCACTGAGAGTCATAAATTTTGGATTAGTCCTTCATGATCATCTTGAGGATGCCCATAATTACTGTCACTGCATTGTCCTTTTAAAGGGCAGGCAAAAGTAGCTCTTCTGCATGCTCGGGGCACAGAGCTGGGAACTGAGCCACGCCATGCCTTGTCCCAGTGAGTTCCATGGCTGTTGGAGGTGATGGAGACTCTGCACATCTCCCTCCACACATTTGGAAAATTCTAATGTGGTGTTTCTGGTCTTACTTAATAGAGAGACCCATAGAACAAGTTTTCTGATGACCTCACTTGATGTCAAGTAAGGCCACGTGGTTGAATTACTGTGAGGCTAGAGCATTAGGCAGCCATTAATCAGAATCAGTCACTATCAGCCTTCTCTCAACTGCTGATGGTACAACTACAGCAACTGCTTGGTAATTCTGAGTAAACAGAAATTGGAGTTCCACCCAAAGTGAACGTAAATGGAAACGATTAAGAACGAGTCTTTGAAAATCTGACATTTTAACTACTGGGACAGTATTTTACAAGATAAATTTTTTTTGTTGCCATACTGTGTGACACTACACAGATTTATTAATACTTCTTTATCACAGTCAGAAACATCTCTCTATTCTTAGAAATAAAAATAAAAACAAAGTATAATATATAATAAAATTTAACAGGAATCCTCTGTAAGACTCCATCTATATCCCTTTATATTGCAGAAACTAGTTCAGTAAATATTTTTAAAGACTGAAGTAATGCCATGACTGAACTGATGCTAAGCAGTATAATTATTGTTTCTCTCCAGTGTCTGGAAACAGTCAGTTTCAAGCTCCTTGAATTAACCAGCAAAAGCAGGAGCTTACTCCATGACCACTGTCAAAAATGTTATTGTGGACGATTACCACAGTGACTGGGATGACTCCCAGTTCTCCACAGAATGCTTAATAGTTGTTACACATACTGCATAATAAAAAAAATGCTTTGTTGCCATGCATAGATGGAAAGTAAAAATTCATATGAGAGCTTTATGGGAAGGTGAATGAGCATAAAAATGAGCATAGTGGATGAGATACAGTTTTATTAACATAATGAAAACTAAATCCAGAAAATTTTCCCTCATTTTAAAATTAGTGGTCGGGACTATGTTATTATTATGCAATTCTCCTTTTTACTATCCTCTCAGCGTACTGACTTTCCTGCTAACGAACTAGGCACTTTGACAAACGTAAAGATGCCAATGTCCAGTAATTTCAATACATGAGCCTACTAGGAAGCATTTACAGCCATATTCCACAGCAGTCACAAAAAGCTTATTTTACTAGTCATCATTAACATCCATTGCATAGGTGTATAGAATTGTGCAAGTGCTCCATAGGCCACTGGACAAACAGAAGAACTTGGACAAGTTGTTTGACTTATGCCATGCTCACATACTCAGCATGCACTGGAAATGTGCCAGAGAAATAAAGTACCCAGGAGATGTTTGTAATGTATTAGACCATGCTGCATAATCCACATTGCACGTGATTTTAGATATTCCAATTACTCAAAGACACAAAAGCAAGATTTCCAGTCAACACCTTGCACCTTAAAAATTCTTTCTAGAAATGTGCAAGGAAAACAAAGAGCTTCTATGAACCTGTCACTGCTGAGGCAAAATCACGAGCACGAAGGGGGAAAAAACAACAGAAAACTTTGGAACGAAAAACCCACAGTGTTTGTGTTTTTGAATTCTAAAAATCAGGTTTGCAAATTTCTCCACACTAGGCCTGACAGAGTACCAAAAACATATTTTAAGTCCAGATGCGTAGTTTGCACCAAGAAATCACTTTCACAGAATTTTTATGGTTTAGAAACTTGAGTTTAAACCTGCCTGATTTACATTTCCTTTTTCCCCATGTAAAGTGTTCATCTTGTCCAGTTGTCCAGGCTGTCAGTTCTTTGGATTTTTGTTGTTGTTTTTGTTGTTCGTTTCTTTGTTTTTTTTTTTTAAACTCTTTTCACAACATATTTAAACAAGGCATACATAGCAGGGGCCCCGATCTGAGTTTGGATACCCTTTTGATTTTCTCACTTATATTATCCTTTGAAAAACTCTAAATAAAATACATTAATTTTCAGATTTTTCGGTCTTTATGTTCAGATATTTCTTTTCTAAGCCCCATTTTGATTGCTAGGCAAGCATAAAATTAATAAGGGAGACCTTTTCCAGAGCTCTTTTGTAAGAAAATAACATACACTTCTTACAGAGTTTGCTATCTAAATATAATTAAATAGGTTTAGAAAACATATTTATGTACTACACATAGATTTTTTCCTCTAATGGAAATCATATTTTAATGAATATCTGTATGTATTAATTTTAAGCAAAATCAAAAGAGCTCATCAACATAAGTCTTTTATTGTCTGACAGGCATGAAATTCTCCTCTGAGTAGAGATTGATTTGATGCCTCCTTGCTGCAATTAGAAAGTCATTAGCATTATATCAAAGTGAGGATCAGAAGAATGGTTTAAGATTGTCTTTTGCTCTTGAGTATGTGCTGATGGAATCTGGAAATTGCTGGCTGTACTGTAAGTCATTTATCTCTAGGGCCAAGCTCAAGAAGTACAAAACAAAGACCTTTCTAATTAGTGAGCATATTTTATTTTGATTCCTATTAAAAAGGAGCATGCTAGTAGGTTTTCCCAATTAGCAACATGTCTTCACCACCTGTTAAGATGCTGCTCTTCTGGCTTATTGACTGAAGCTCAACTGTCTTACGCATTAAGGATGGCAACACTACAAAGAGGACAAGTCCAGTGATCTCATTTTTTTTTTAATGTTCTACTGTAACCTTTTTTCATCTTTCTGCAGCTTTTTATCCATTTCAGCCCCTCTTCAATGTTATGCAGCAGCCTAACTTCAACAAGTGCCAAAAGACTTCTGCACCTTCATAAAACATCATGAATTTTTAAAAGCACCTTCCTGAAATAGCTCTTACGCAAAAGCCAACCTTACATTTCAGTGTGAGCTAGTACTGCAACTGAATGCAGTAAATGCAGATGAAAATACTCTGCTTATGCCATCAGCAGTTCCTATTATTGCCTTAATTGACATGCTGTCAGAAAGCTTACAGGAAGGTAGAGCTGAAAACGTAGAAACATTGGAAGTATTCAAGAAAAGTCGCTCCATACTGAAAACAAAGGAAAATGCAAACTGGACCTTTTGTTTATTTTTATACCTAAACCAGGAGAGAATGGAGGGATGAAAAGACAAAGGGTCTATGATTCTGCATTAAAAAAAGTAGACCTTTTCTGTGATCATCATCTTTGAACAACCATTTCCCAGAACACGAGAATAAAGACTACGTATTACCGAACGCTATGTAGAAGAAAGCAATCCACATGTAGCTCAGAATCAAGAAAAACAATGCAAGTTTTTCTTTTTCTTGCCTGTAAATATTCCCCACAATAAACAGGCTTTCACTGAAAGTAAGCATGAACTGCAAACTTATCATTAATCACCCTGAGTTGCTAGTAAAACAATTATATAAAATTATATAAAAATATATATATTTAAAAATGACTTACAAATGGCAGAAATAAAGGAGAAGAGAGGAGACAACTAGAAGGGGGAAAAAAAAAGTTTACAGAGAGGATTACATTTAATTTTTTCTCTAATTAAGACATCAGTGGGCTTGAATTCTATGTAGTAATGTAGAAATTAAATCACAGAGGTGATTGTATATAAGTCTACTTTAATGCTTAGTAGCAGTCACAGTAGGCTGTGACCAAAGTTGCAAAAGCATGTGTTTCTATTTCTTGGCACAGCTGCACAAGTTGCAGCTTCCGAGCTTTAACAACTGAAAGCAGGAATACTTCATATACGAGAAAGGCACTTTGCTTTTGCCAAAATACTATTTTGCTACTTAAAAAAAGAAAGGACAACAAGAAGTGAAAGTATAAGACATCCTGTGCCAGGAACACACTTGCTTTTACAGATTGAATGAACAACAACCAATCTGAAAATTAATATAAATGGGTTTTAGTGTGGTTTCCTTTATTGAAAACCCAACAAAAACCTAAACAGCAAATGTGACAGCCTTCAGTCTAAAGATCGGTAGTCTGACGAGACCCAAAGAAAAGGATAGAATCTCATTCAGAGGAACTAAAAAGATAATTTAATAGAATTCTACTCAGTATAGTAAGGAACCTATGTTATTCCTTCGGAAAACATACTTAAGGGATGATAGAGGCTGCTGTAACCAGTGTTGGAAGCAAAAAATCTGCAACAGCCATGCTTAACACTGCAATTATGTGCAATTATGGAGTGGCAAATCTTTAGAGTCGATATGCTTTTGAGAACTATGCATGGTTTCCAAAGAAGCAGAAAAGCAAGCTAAAAACTGAAATGAATCAGCACATAAAAAGTCAGCATTACATCCTTATCCTGTACCTCAGACAGCTGTAGTAGAGCTCTGGCCAGAGCAAATAACACTACTCCTAATGAAGAAGAAAAATAAATCCTTAAGAACACTGTTTGTGAAGTCACATCAAGATGAGCTTTCTGGCCAAAAACTTGGTCAGGATTTATATTCTCCACTGAAGTTAATGACTTTGCCCTTCAAGGGTGACAAGCAGCTTGGTAAACAATTACATGTAACCATAAAACAAATTAATGCTAAAGCTTCAGCTATCCCTCACTGTCGTAGCAGCATACTGCCAGCTCAGCAGTTTCCCACACAAGTATCCTCTCAGAAGAGTCCTGGTAGAAAATGGATATAAAAATTGCTAAAAGCAGAAGAATGCAATGAGTTTTCTAGCTTTGCAGTGAAATTTGGACCAAAGTCTGGCAATTACCATAAATTTAAGAAGAAATACACATTTGTATTAATATGGATAATTAATTATTAGAACATGCTACATTAAAAAAAAAACTATAAATTTATTGCATCTTGCTGGCTGTAGATCTACACGGGACACCTACCAACTAGATATGCTGTGGTGAAACTGAAGTTAACAGGTTCAACATAAGACAAGAATCCCATGGTCTCTTTTACACAAAGTCAGAGTAAATGATCATCATGTCCCAGTTTGGCCTTAAAATCTATGGTTCATAATAAGAATCATTGCTAAAGCAATGAAAGGAAGGAAATGCACAAATTTTCAACACTAATGAATGTAAAAGTGTCCTTTTCCAATTCTTACAGTCATCAAACAAAGAGATTTCTAACATAACCTTCAAGTCAGCACAAGAGGCCCTTTTAACGTCTACTCCTTTCCTGATAAAGTAACAATTAAATAGTTAAGAATAAATGTTCCAGAGCTAATTATTTAAAATAAACAAACCAAATTATTAAATGTTTTGTTACAATAATGGGATAGCTACTTATTTTCAGGTGTTTTTTTAGTCATACTTGTTGCCATGATGAAAAGCTCACTTCTGCTGACAGGCTGTTTCATCCCTATGTAAATGCAGCAAAATAGGCTCATTTATAAATGTTTTAGACTAAAATGAACACAAAAAGGCTGACAAAAAGGTGGACCTTTCTGGGATAAATGATTATGGATAATTTGCTCAGATTAGTAAAATACAAAACTTTCTTGTTTTAAGGAGAAAGTCTGCAACTTCATCTGGAGTAACACATTCTTTTTTCTTTAATTATCCAGGCTATTTAAAGGGAAGATAGTCTTGCTTTCACAGTATGTTATGTTATCAAAGGAACTTGTTGACAGCAGCCTCTCTTAGTCTCTCATCTTCATTAAGTTTTAATTTCAAACCCATCCAAGTTTTCTCCACTTTCAAATTTATCCATGTATGAGGTGTGAGGCAGAGCCTTCCCAAGGCAAATAAATCCACATCGACCTCTCAAAACAGAACATTAATGGTTCATTGACACCAATCCCCTCAGGCAAATCAGCCATCCAACCACCACCACTTATTTCTCAATTGGTATTTCTGTATGCTGCCACATAGAGTCAGAGCTCTGCCAGTGTGCAGCAGCACCTAGGTTGAAAGCAGAAGCCTTTGGTTGTGGATATAACAGAGAACATTTGGGGTTAAGTATGGTTTGTAAGAGGATGAGAACTGCAAGGAGTTAACACATCTCAAGTTCAGTTCTTCTGAAAGCAAGAAAAACAGAAAGCTTTGTACATGTTTTTAACAGAACCTACAGGACCCAAAGACTGACTAATTGCTTACATCAAATGGAAACCAGGGATAATACAGTTATAAGTTTAAGCTTAAATAATTGGGTAAGTTAATGAGACCAGGATCTCTGAATGTCCTTGAGATTACAATTTCTTTTGCAATAAAACATTCAGATGAGATACAGTGAGCACTATGAATGTTTATTAAAGATACAATGTGTTCTGGTTCTGGGACATGCTGGATGTGTATAACAGTGCTATATGCATTATTCATACTGTTCAAGAGCAAAATAATTTCTTACCTCAGTCTTATTTATAATTTAAGAAGAGGCAGTCCCTCTCTTACAAAAACTATTTTGCTCATATTTTGGTCTGTGAGTCTTGTGCAGGTGCAAAGCAGAGAATGTGACCTAACAAATCAGTCAGCACGACAAATAGCAGTTATAAAGAGCATCACAGTCTCTTTCTCATGCAAAAGACCACGTGCTAAATATAACAGATGAAGAAGGGCCAGATGAATAAGCCAGCAGGTTGATAAATTTGGAGCAGGAGCACAAAGCAGTGGTGTAGGAATCTGGAACCTATTATTTCCTACTGCTGTTCTTTTGTCTCCTGCAGATCTAAATTCAGAATCAAAGTAGCTGAAACTATTCTTATAAGCTAGGAGAACATCCAAGATGGCTGAGAATGGAATTTCAACAAGGCCATTGTGACTGCTGAACACTGAGGTTAATAAGGGAGCGTTTGCAGATCCCTTCCTATGGCAGTACTAAGATACCAGAGGAAATGTCATGTTTATCCAGCACCATCTCAACAGCTCTCATCTCCTGACTGCCTGAAGGAATGACAATCTCCATCTTAATAGCTTGCCTGCTTTTTCCTTTTCCTTTTTTTTTTTTTTTTTTTTTTTGTTGTTTTTTTAATATAGGGTGCTGAAAAACAGACCAGCAAAATCTGCATTGAAATACTTTTAGCGTACTAGGAATATATATTGGTTTATATTCTTCTTGAACTCTACAGAACCGTAAATATCTTTTGTCAGATGTTTGCTGATTTACTGTTTTCAAATTCAGGTTTGGATTGAGCTAACTATTCAGGAATTCATAGAGAAAATGTCTAAAGCATGCAGCTGGGGAAAAAAACTTCAGAAACAAGGTAAGAAACATTGAAATAATTCATGCTGACATTTTCAGATAAATTACTTGAGTTTTTATCCCCAAATATATTTGGAGGGTGAGAGAAATATAAATTCTAAAAAAAAAAAGAAAATACTTCATTTTGAAGAAGAAAATAGTAAAAATTAAATTTGTATCAACCCAAAACTACTCATTCAGAAATCTGCAGCAATAATAAAACACAACCTATTTATTGTCTAGCTAGCCACTCGTTGACGTGACATGCAGAAAAACAGTCTTCAGTGCAGATCTGCCAGCTCCTGAACAAGATGACAGCCCTTCCCTTGCCCTGCAGGATCCTGTGTCCTTCCAGTCCATAACCCTGCTGGCAGCTAGGAGTTCTGCATTGCCACAGTTGCTTTTTAACAACAGGCAAAAGAAACACCTTAGTTCTCATTCATGCTCTACAGTTATTTGCTTCTCAGTCACATCCCCCTTCCTTTTCTTTCCTCTTCAGGGAGGATCGTTAATGTCAGGGCAGTTTTAAGCAATCAAAGGGATTCTTAGTGCAGCTTTGGTATGTAAAGGTATACACAGCTTTCTTTATATCAGCACTCCAGCATACAAACATTGCACCATGCAATTACCTACACAGTTGTACTTCCAGGAGGCACAATCATATGCCCGTTTAAAACCTCTGTGAACAAACCACCCCAAAATTACACTGTAATACATGCCATTTATGCCTCTCCCCAGACTACTAAAATCTACTTTCTAAGCATCCAGTTTGGCAGGTGTTTTGATGTATAAATCATGCCCATAAATTATGTCTGAAACTGCTTTGGTGTCTGACAACAAGCAGAGAGTAAGGATACCACTTAACTGGAAGAGTGATGAAAAATGACACAAAAGATGACCTTGTCTGTCCTTGAACAAAATACAGCACACTCTGAGAAATGACTGCCCTGCGTGACGCAGAGTGAAAATAACTGCCCTGGCTTGACCAAGGCTGCTGGGCTCTGTGTCCAGCTGAGCCCATCACCAGTCCCATACTGTCACTGCCTTACTACTTACAAGACACTGCCTGTCCCCTTTTTAAAAGATGTATCTGAGCATTCTATTTTGCTTCCCTTAAACAAAGTTCACTGCTTGAATCTATTCACATAAGGCTGCTACTGTGCTCATTAAATGTCAAGTCTACATCAGAGAAAAAAATTGCGAGGCCTTTGTATTACTATAGACAGAACACATCTGCTCTGTACTTTTAGTTTATTTCAGAGTTTAATCAATTTTTAGAGCAAAGCACTGGCATTATTCCAAGTCCAAACCCAATTAGTCTTTTCATTTTACAAATGCATTGTGAATTATAAAAATGTATTGGTTTGGGTCTACGTTAAAAAATCGTTCATTTGATCATTTTTCTAGGAATGAACATCGTGTCACAGTTTTAGGAATCACAACATTTGTTTTCATTTTCATCTGTTATTAGAGATTCAACAGTTGAACAAAAGTACATTTACTCCTTTGAGCGGAAACCAAATACATGAGCTTCTCACCTGAGCCAAGACAGTGTGCCTAGCAAGCAGCAAGCTCAGCATGCTTATGGTGTCAAGGATGCCACAGGATAATAAGGGTCCCACTTAAATAGCTTAGATAGAAAGACATTTCAACTTTGTGAGCAGGGGCACAATCAAGTAAATGCCATAATGTTTGAAAGAAAAGAGATGCCAAATTTCTGAATTCCTAAGTAAAATTTATCACAGAATAATGGCAGAGCGCAACACTTTTGTAGCAGCTTACAGATAGTCTGAATTCTACAACTGGGTTAAATAGACATGAAGTGATTGGCACTACCTGAGAAAACTATTTATTTGTATGTGTTTGGGATTTTTGCTGGTGAGCATTTCTAAGAAGTCAAGAAATTTTCTCTTATTCTCTCTGGAAATGCATTTTGTTACTCATGAGATCTGTGTTTACTTGAAAGACCACCTCCCCAGCTCTACAGGAAAATGGGAAAACGTGATCCGTGGATTTGAACAAGATTGTTGTCTATGGTGAATGTTCATTCCACTCAGATCCACAGAAGCAGACAGCATTTTTGCAGCTTGTGTATAAGAAATAAACCCTCACGCTTTGGAAAATTGACAATGCTGTGTTGGAAATTTTCAAAATGAATGGCTAAGCGCTGGTATAGAAAAATCCTGTAGAAGCTGAATGCAATTCTACTATACTATTTCACATGCTTTAACAAAGAAATTGCTCAGTGTTTGGGAAAAAGAAAAAAAAAAACACCATCCTGAGGGTAGCTGCTGCACTGTGAGCTGTATCCTATAACATTGTTTCAGAGAAATCAGGACTCTCAATCTGCCCATGGGCAGCAAAACTCTCACTTCAACATCATCTGCATGGTTGGAAAGAACTTTGTTTGTCACATATGCTCTTTAAGTGTGAAGTCATTCCGATGAAATGAAAGACAGGCTGGTGTAGCTCATTCATTAATTTTCACAGCAGTTGGTGCCCTGTTGGCATTTCAATTTTATGTAAGGAAAAGTTCAAGAGATTTAGTTTCATTTCAAATCATGTCTAGTGTGATTCTCAAGAAGTGTTACAAATAGATTATGTTGCATTAGTAAAAGCTAATTGCAGAACAAAAATAAAAAAGAATATTAAATGCAAAGCACTGCATGAATTTCAAAGTAATGTCATTTTGCTAGATGAATCACTTCCTACGTGAAAGGCTGTGCCCAAAGAGCTGCTGTGGTGATGGTGCACCACACTGCAGTCCCAAAAGATAGAGGTTATAAGTGTTAAATGGTAAGTGGAAACTGAAGAGTTTTTGAGTTTCTGCACAACTCCAGGCCCTTCAGCTTTGCCAACGTTTGGATCCAAGGCCTAAATAAACCTTCACAGGCTTACAGTTCCTAATCTTATAATGAACTCCTTTGGGCTATTGAAAAGCTCTACTGAACTTTAAGACCATACAAGAGCTTTTATGATGGGGACAGAGCTTCCTAGCAAAACTCCTGGTAATTTTTTTGTATGAAACCATCTTTATCTGATCATTAGATAAGAAATTTACACTGAAAATCTGTGATCTGAAATGTAATCATGGCTCAGCATTCATTGCTACAGAGGTTTCACTGCCTGTCCATGCTGTGTTATTTTAAAAGCTCAAATGCAGAAGACTCAGCAAAAACATCAATGCAAGTAAATTAACCATTAACAACTGAGATAATTAAAATATACCAATTTTTCTCAAATGATAGAATATTCAGTCCACTTCATGCCTGCCTGCCTTCTTTCCCTGCTGTTTCAGGAATATCTGCATGATAATGCAGCAACTTCTAACTGAACATGCTTTAAGAAAGGAAGACAAGGTGATAAAACTGGGAAAACTTAGAAGTCATAGCTGGGCATCCTGTACTTATAAATCTGAGAGTTATTTCACAACACTGGATCAGATCTGCTGTCAGGACTGAGTGCAATGTCCACCTGTTCCACAAGTAGGTGGAATCTCCTGGAATCTCACCCAGTCCATGTACCAGCAGTTCAGAAGGCTGCATTTAAGCACTTCCTTCTTAATGGAGAGAAATTGACTATGCTGTGATTTATCTCTCCCTTGTGAAGACAGCAGAACTACCAATTTTTCTTCATTACTTATTTTTTTCCCTTTTCCATAGACTAGATAATCTTCAAAGTTAGGTGGGTTAAATCATCCTCCCTGGCGTACGTATGCTGCGGAGAACCTGAAAAGAGGTGTTGGCAGCCTTGAGAGATTACACTGAAGGGATATTCATGAGGTGGGAAGAAAGGGTGAAATTCATCAAGTTTCCAAAGAGAAGTTACCTAAGGGCAGGACCTGCACTACAGTAGCTACACAGCAGTCAAGTCTATGTACGTGCTGACAAATAGACAAATTCCCACAGGAATAAAACATTTCATTTACATTTTTTCTGACCTTATTTCTCTCTAAACAAGCTTGACTTCATGCTAGAACAGCAGCAAGAGCTGCAAGTTTCTGTGATCAGGTGAATTCAGAACTGAGTGAGATGAAGTAACAATAAATACTCCGTGGCACTTCACAAATATTTCATGCCACAGGAGTGAGAGAAAGCATCCATAAGGAAGCCATTTTATGCTTGTTACATTCAAAGCAGGGAAAGAATACTGTGAGTACATTTCTAAACACAATACACACAGACAGGCTGCTCTGGTTTGTTTTCAAAGTAGAAGCTATATAAGTAGGATCATTATAACAAGCATGGTATTTATGAAGACTGCAGACCCAAAAAATGAAGTAGTACGTTAAAAAAAGGAAAAAAAAAAAAGAAAGAATAGGAAGTATAGAGTAGAGCATAGAATAAATGAGCTGAAGAGAAAGTCTAGGAAGCAGTAGAAAAAATACATTTAGACTTCAGTGGCATTAAAACATTAATGTCCATCCATACTTAAAGCAATTTCATGGCCAGCTCTTAACTAGTCTAAACCACACCAGCTGCTCTTTTCTTTCTGTAATATAACACACAGCCTGCTCTCCAGCCATCTGCACATGCACACTTACTCAGCATAGCATGGAGATGGCTCCTATATCAAGGCACAGTTCTTTGTGACATGAAAACTTTGAAGAATGTAGTCTGTAGACCACTGTCTTTACCCACCTGTGGGCTTCAGAGTAAAAGAACAGAATGGTGAGAAGACAGGAAAAAGAGAGCATGACAACTGATCATGAATCCTTATGTTAAAAGCCAGCCAATAAATTCTAAGTTCTTTGAGCCGGTCAGAAGAAAAGTTTGGAGGATCAGTTATGGAGTTAACTACAGAGGGTACAGACCCGCTCTGCTGGGTCTAAATTGGTCCTAAGTTTCAGTGCTCGCACGGTATAAGTCTTAAAAGCTGAAATTATTTACTATTCAAACTGGTGTAAAAACCTCCTCCCTTCGAGATATGTGGCATCAGACCAAAGCAGCAAGCACTGCTTGGAACTTTCTGCAAACACACAGGGATGGGTTAAAGGTAGTTCTGTTCACGTGCCTTCCTTCTGAGTCCTTCAAGATACTTTTACAAGAATTCCACCTGCTTCATCCCCACGCACATTATGTGGGCACACTGCCTCATTCATCCCTTCACCAGTGCACTCCTAAAATTATCAAAATACAAAAATACTCCTCTGTAGAAGCTTCGTTCAAATTTTCTACAAATAAATATGGGTGAACTTGTGCGATAACATGCGCTTGAACTCAGCTTCATTAGCACAGCTCAAGCCTAAAATGGCACAGTATATAAAGTTTAAAAATATGTGTCCTTGAAATGCAAATATAAAGAATTTCTTTTAATATGGGACAACATGCTGTGTGAAGCTTTGACCACATTTCAAAGAAACAGGAAAAATAAAGCGACAAGGGATTGTAATGAAACTATGATCTCAAGCTGTTATCTCATCAATCTGAACACGGCAAGCAGAGTCATGCTAAATGAAAGGTTGGGACTGAGATCCTCCAATTGCTGTCTGACATTTCAGCGTTGCAGTTAAAGGTCTGCTTCTTTGGAGTAGCATCTGTATTTTTTCAAATTAAGCTCTGAAAAAATGTGCAGCCTATATACACTCTTAAATAAACCACACAGCAGTGTGACACTGATTTCTATCCAAGTACATGGAAAGGCTTTGAACAAGCTCAAAGTAAGCTGGCACAACAATGAAATTTGTTTGTGAAAATTTAATCTTCTATTATTCCAAGGATAGCTAGAATATTTTTCTATCCACTTTCTCATTCTTTGTGGAAAGAAAGCTTGTCATAATCATACAGATCAGCAGGGCTTATATTTATTGCTTAATTATGAAAAAGTAATAATAAAAATGAAAAATGTTAATATAGATTTTCAGTCATGCAATTCCAATGTTCCACTTTGCTAAAATGATGTAAAACACCTCTCCTTATTAGCCAGGAAGATGCTGAAACAGCATTAAAGATGACAAAGCCCACAGCCAGGCAAAAACATTAGACATTTTACAAAAGTTCCCTATTAATTATTTCATGGCAAATAAGATACCAAAAATACAGGTTATTTCTATAACATTATACAACAAAGAAGCATCTCGGATCAGTACTTGCTATATAGCATCTACCTTATAGCTGTACTTTGGGATGTCTGAATAAACAAACAACTTATGGCCAGACAAGAAGCGTATCTTGCTGCTGCTTCTTAGATTTTCAATACAACATTTGTGGTTAACGGATACAGTTCCCCACCTTCCCTCACAAAATATGATTTACATGAACCAAAGATAGCCATGCTGGCTGCTGGCATTGCTGACTGTCACAATATTGTGGAGAAACAGCCTACCTGGGCAGGCATAGGAAAGTCAGAGGCAGCCTCAGTCAGCCCTGGAAATCACAGTACAGTGGGCCAAGGAAGATGAGATTGTTGGGAGCAGGCTTCACAAACCTTGTTATCACTGTGGCTGTGATGGCAGGTGCTCTCACAGTCATCTCTCCAGTACCTCATCTCCATTTATTTTGAGTATATCTACGTTCTTTTAGTGCCCCCATATATGCACAGGAAAATTAAAAAAAAATTCTGTTCCTGAAATGCCTTATCATGGATCTCATCCTCACCAAGATGTATTTCTTGTTAAGAAGCTGTTCTGGAGGCTGCAGATCCTTCCCATTACCAGATTTTAATGACAAATCCCCGTGGGAGGGAAGAGGGTGAATTTAGACAAGGGACAAGGCAGGTGAGGTAGTAAAAATTCCTAAATCGCTCTATTGAGCCACAGAGATGTTGTGAAAAGGGTGTTAATTATAGCACAAGTACAGGTTCTCCAAACAAATCTGGAGTCCCTTCTGCATCCTGTCAAGATTTAGATCAACGCTCTGGCTCTATCCGAGCCTCTTTTTTCTTACGTCTCACATCGCTTACTATAGTTCAGCTTCAGAAGATCATTATGGTGTCTCAGGCACCGTTAAGCTCTCAGGAGAGAAATCATCAGCTTTGCTTACAGACAGCAGCAGATGATAGAGCTCAGCAGGCAAGGTGATAGCTTAATCTCTACACAAACCAACAGCTGTAAGGATTTCAGAGGCACACAGTACCCTTTAGGCTATTTGTTGACACCAGGATCCTTCCCCCCTCAACATATGGTAGCAGTCACTAGAACTGCTCGTGTCTGAAGCCAACCCATTGCATGCACCCATGAGGACTGCATGTGGAATTTCATTAACTGCTGCTAACTAGCTGGATAAATTTTTCCAGCTCCAGAAAATGCTGCTGCTTCTGTTTCTACCATATGTTTTCCTGTCAGACATTGGTGCTGCTGTCTCTGCGTACATCTACCCTGGAATCAAAGATACAACAGCAACTCGTACAAGTAGCTTCAAAACATTCACCTTTGGCAACGCGTTCACCGAGATCATTGTGGGTAGATGCTTCCACATTATGCACCTCAACTCCTGCTAACTTTCCCCAGGTCCTCACAGCGGTGCCCACTGCTTTCTGTAACTGAGCCGGCTGCTTTGAACTATGTGATATTGCACTCCTACTGCAATGCAATGATGGTCCCTTTGTGCCCAGTGTCTGGCAGACACCCTTTTCTTGTAAGGGCTGGAAGTGCTTTTCCTGCTTTTGTAGAGACAACTAATCTGGTCCTCACACTGGTTCAGAAACCGATTGTCAGGAAAGTACCTCTTTTGTAAGTCATCACAAAGGTTTACTTTTCATCAATTGGTCTACAGAAATGGTAATGAGGAGCAGAAGGGGAAAAGAAAAAAGGCTTTTTTCTTAATCTTTCTCCACTGTTGCCAAAGAGGACAAATTGGATGGGAGCCACTTAGAAATGGTGATTTATTCACTAGTACATAAGTGACTAAGCTGTCTGTAATTACAAATGAGTTCTTTGTATCTTTTCATCATCTATATGCTAGTCTACCTACAGTTTTTATCATATTTATATCATTTGAAAACAACGATCACATCAGATATTTACGATTCCTTATCCCTGTGATGTTAACAGGAGCACACATTCTGTGAATATCTGGGAAATTTTTGCTTACATTAATTCCCTTATTTACACTTTTAGGCTTAATTCAGCAGCAGAGATGGTTTATCAATGCTCTAGACTCAGACTACACTGAAAGTGAACAGATATTTGCGCAGGCTGCTATTGTAAGCTGCATACTCTAAGTGGGTGACACTTAGAGTCACCCCTCAGTGTTCTACTGGACAAACACTACTGTAAGATGTACTGTGCTGAACAAAGCCAAGTCCAGGTTGTGCGATGGAACAAATCCAGTTCTAATTTCCTACACACACTACAACTTCAGATCATGAGAGAAAAATACACCTCATCTCCCATGTTCATGTAAGCACTATGCTGTTTAGGATACCAAATTCTTACTCATGTATCTGCTCAACAGATTCATCGCATTCTTAACCAAAATTAACATTTCAGTCTGACCTTAGGAAAAATGTGAAAGTCATTCATGTTAATGCTTATCTTTAAAAAATTACATTTTGTGACACACAACAAATGTAAGATTAGGGTAAATACTTCTTGATGCTTTTCTTTAATACAAAAATTAGCTTGTCACTGGTTTTTGAACAGAAAAATTACTTGGGTGACAGAGACATCCGATGGTGTTTTGGAACCATTTAAAATGCCTGTTAGCTTCAGAAATTGAGTTCTTTAATTCATCTAGGCAGACCTGAAATTATTACTCTAGACCTAATGCTTAATAGAAAAAAAAAATTGTTTTTTTTTCCAACAAACAACCCTGTTGAAATCAAACTTCTGCCAATCTCTCAACTTTGATGAAAAAGCCATTTTTCTCTGGGGAAAAAAAAAGTAATGAAATGACAGTTTTCACCTGCTCGATTAAATGCAAGTTATGGACTAATACCCAGTCAAACGTAGGTCTAGCTAAACATCACTTCTCAAAGTTTCCTACTGTAGATTATTGTTACACACCATCTTATCCATAAATATTATTCTCTTTTAGTCATAAATCATTCATTTCTTATGCCTAATTTAAAGACAACTGAGAAATTAAGCAGTTAAATTGGGTGTTAACAGATGCCGAGCAGAAGAATCCCTCTCCATATGAAGAGGTATTAAGTAATTGGCCATGTCTGTTCAAGCCATTTAAATTATCTTTCTTTACAGTTATTACCCTGTATTTCCAGTATACTTTTTTTTCCCCCATTTAATACAAGTAAAGGCAATTTGGCATGTTGGCAAATAGTGTTCTAATTAGTAAACCATTTCAAGCTAAGGAAAAACTAAATGCAGGTATTCATATAATCTTGTTACAATGATTGAACTTTTGAGAAAGTTCAGATAGGAACCAGTAGCTTCTATATATAAAAGTAAATTTAATTACACCTAGACTGTTAAATGGGAAATTTGGGGCTACACTGGGAGCCTGCAGATATCTTTTAAGCATCTAATAAAGCCAACAGGTATTAATCCTGTCTACATCTGCTTCCTGGGTAGACTTGGAGAACACTGAAAAAAGGTGATAGCAGAACAAACAATCTGCCCCTGCACTGCAATTACTGCTCCAAGACTTGTCACTTGGTATTCAAGTTCAGACCTGTATATATTAATAGATATATATTTCAATTTAAAAAATATATGTATTGTTTGAAAAAAAAAATGTTTAGAAAAAGGTCTTTCCGCTGTCCGTATTTGTAGTAATTGTCCAATTACTGAAAGAGCCGCTGGTCTCAGGCAGCTCTTGCAAAGTTGCTGCCACTCTAACTGCTCCAGAGTTTATAAATTATGATACCATATTTTGTGAAAAATCAGTCAACAACAGAAATTAGCCACCTTCCTTATCACCTTAGGCTTTTTAGCTTTTCACACCATCGACTAACTGCTGATAATGAATAACTTGGAGATTACAATTTACAGTAATTATGAGGTCACTGACAATGAAATGAATTATTAAAACTAATAGTGCATCTCTGTTTCTCCAGTTTCTATTCCATCTCCATTTTAAAACATCAATAAAGCTGCTTCCACGTTGAAAATTCATTTTTGTTAATACGTAAGACTATACATTTCAAAGGACAGAAACCCGTTATCATATTAGTCATAGAAACAAAATTATTTCTCATTCACTCTCAAGTTTATTAAAAAAACAAGGAGCTTTTTATGCTGGAGGAAGATGGATTAAAAACATACATTAGCTGCTGAAATTAAACTGGATAATTTATTTCCTTAGTCCAGTCAGACGCGGCATACCGTTAGAAGTGCAACACATCTTTGAATTGCAGTTACTGTGTTCATCAGCAAATCTGACTCCATGTAGTTAATACATTAAGTGGTAGACATGGACTATAAAGATGCAGATCATAAGCAATAGAGCACGGATGAAGTCAGCATCCCTCTTGCATCCGATGCCAAGAAAACCAGTTAGTAGATTTGCTGGTTTAGGAATGTAAATAAGACACATCATTTAAAGTAACTGTTAATGGACTTCTCTCACGAATTTTTACAGACCTCTTAAATATTACTATAATTCTTACTTTCAGAACGCTTTGTGGTGCTAAGCTAACTGTTTAATTATGAATTTTGTAAAAAAATACTTTCCATTAATGACTCTGAATCGGTGACAATTTCACTGCCCAAATTTATAGATTTATGTATCTGCCATCTTTCCTTTTTCTCAGCCTGTGCTCCCACTCCTTATCAGGTCAACTTGTGGTATCCTGACATTGTCACACAAGGGATCTCTTATAGTTCTCTGAGATGACCGTATTTGCCTTGGTATAGAAGTTGAGTTTGTTTTCAGAGACATCATCACAAAAGCTGTACTTTTAGGAGTAGTTCTGAAGCCTAGTCCTGAAGACACAAAGTAAGATGTGTTCATCAGCACTGATAAAGCAGTACTCCAGAAAAAAACAGCCAGTGGAAAACTTTGGGTTCTTTTGTCATGAACTGGCTAATATCATAAGAGAAGTCTTTAAATTCAGACACAAATGTAGAGAACAAAATGAACGGACAAGGCTAATGACAGCAAAGAGTGTAGGAAGAACAAAGTCAAAACTTGCACTTACTATAAGCTCACAACAAAACATTGCTCAAAATGAACTTTCAGCAGATGAAAAGCCAGTTGTGCTTTTATGAGGGAATATCCAACCTCATCACTATTTATTTTTTAGCAGAGTCAAAACAAAATCCAATTATTGTTTCCATCATAGCATAGAAGACACCATACTAGGACTATAATAGGTCAAATACTCCTCAAACACAAAAGGAAGAGATATCTTGGAATTCTTACAGAAGAGGTTTATGAGAGAGATGATGTGAAGGATGGAAATAGGAGGCAAGATTGTAGTAATCAGTTCTTTAGTTCTTTTCACCAATTTAGAAGCTGTTTGCTAATGAACAATCATTCTTGCATAATTTTGTTAGGCCTGATCAAAATAATTCACAATTTCATATCCGGAAGTTACACTAACTGCCAACTATCTGCATAAATAACCACCGTAAAAAAAAAAAAAAGGCAGAAAAGCATATTTATGGTTTAGTTCATGATCTCACTCTGCTCTGCCTATTTGAGCAGCAGTATTACAAAAACTTGATGTCTCAACTAAGCAAGTGGTATTTTTTGACTGAGTGCCCACAAAGCCCTCAGAGAGGCTGAATCCAACAAGTGGGACCATGCAATATCATGCTTTCAACCTTGTTCCCAGAGAATTACTCACATCCTAAATTTAAGCATACAGATTTTGAGCCAGCATTCCTAATGTAATTCCTAAATAACTAAGAAAACCCCAAAACTTTTAGCATCTAGTAAAAATATAGTGTTTACAAAAGTAAAAAATTAAAACAGAAAGCAACCAGTGATGAAGTAAAACAACCAAAGTACATTACAATGAGTGTATTTGGGTGCAGTAAAGCAGGGCAAAAGTCAGATTGAATGAGGTGTTCTACAGCCTTGTATTAAACTGTCATTTCAGAAAGACAACTCATACTATTTCAGATGAAAAACAGTCAAGTGCTAAGTAGAGCCCCTTGCAAAACTGCAAAAGTACTTTGATTTTACTAGTCATTCTGACTCTTTCAGTGCTGTCAAGTGACCTGGAAAAGGCAGGCAGAAAATACCATCATAACTCTTTCATTCTCAATTTGTCCATGAAGGCATGCTCATGGTTGTGGGTCCCCCGTGAATCCACCGTGCCATTAACAGGTTACAGCAGTATTACAAAATAGAATAAGACCTCCAATTCCAGCAGCACACAAATTAGCAAGGTACCCTTTGTAGGAAATAGCTGTCACAACCCACTTTCAAAGCCTCTTTCTTTACTGACTTTGTAAAATGTGACATTGTTTTGTACACTTCGATGTGCTTGTTTATGATTGTTCACATTGACTCCACACTATTTAGCACCTCTTCAGAAAACAAAAAAATATTTACACAGATGCAATAGGCAATATTGTATAAAATTAAATATATTTGTATTTATATAAAATATATTTATAATATAAAAAGACAGATACAGATAGTTTCAATTTGCATTAGCTACATCCATATCTTGTAACTCATTAATCAATATTGCTATGATAATTAAAGTTTGATAGCAAGTAGAAAATTCTAATTTTAGGGACCCTCCACTTCCCATTCTCTGCTCTCTTGCTAACATCTGACCAGCTTTTCCATTTCTCATCCTTTTTGGCTCTATCTTCTAGTGTCTAGTGATACTTTTTGAACACTTCAGTCCTACGTGTTCTTGGCAATTCTCTGCTGGAAACTGATTAAAGTGCATTTTCCAAATACTGCAGCTAAAATGTTAGTCCTGAATTAGTCCTATGTGAAATTGCAGTACTTTCTAGGAGCCCTTACAGCACAAACAGAAAATTACAAACCAAGTTTCTGTAGACAGGAAAGCTTACACTGATGACTTTCACGTGAAATTCTGAAGCTATCCTGGAAGAAGTGAAATAGAAGACCCATCCATAAACTACTGAATAAGTTACGGTTGTACACTGGATCCAGTGCAGAGCAGGCTGCCTCCTAGGTAGGGCAGCAAACAAGCAGTGGCAGCATGCAAGCCATAGCCTCAAGTATGCCATACTTATCCCCAAAAACAAACCTCCACATTTTCTATAAGAACCACCAATAAATCAGTATATACAAATACTAGTTTTTTTGTTTTTAATTTTTATACTACTCATTTTCCTCATAAAATTATCACCTGCTTACAAACATATTGTCTACCTTGACTTCAGCAAGGCATCTGACACTGTCTCCGATAGCATCCTCAGAAGTAAACTTAGGAGGTGTGGGATCAATAAGTAGATAGCAAGGTGGATTGAGAACTGGCTGACTGGCAGAGCTCAGAGGGCTATGGTCAGTAGCACAGAGTCTAGTTGGAGGCCTTTAGGTAGTGGTGTTCCTGAGGAACTGGTACTGGTTTCCCATGCTGTTAAATGATCTGGATGAAGGGTTTGAACGTACCCTCAGCAAATTCACTGATGATATGAAGCTGAGAGGAGCAGCTAACACACCAGAAGGCTGTGCTGCCATTCAGCAAGACCTGGACAGGCAAGAGAGTTGGGCAAAGAGGAACCTGCAGAGGTTCATCAAGGCCAAGCACAGAATCTTATGTTTGGAGAGTAATAAGCCACATGCAGCAGTAACAGTTAGGAGCTGACCTGCTTGAGAGGATCTCTGCAGAGAAGGATCTGGTTGGCCATGAGTCAGCAGTGTGCCTGTGCAACCAAGAAGGTAGCCAAAAGTATCCTGGGGAGCATTAAGACGAGCATGGCCTTCTTTATGGTCAAAGGAGGTTATCCTCCCCCGTCTACTCTGCCTACTGAAGTCATATCTGGAGTGCTGTGTCCAGTTCTGGGCTCCCCAGTTCAGGAAAGACATTGAACTTTTAGAGACCATCAGAGGGCTATGAAGATGATTAGGACCTCGGGGCATCTCCCTTAGGAGGAAGGGCTCAGAGCTGGGACTCTTAATGTCTGAAAAACGTAAGACTGAGAGGGGATCTCATCACTGTTTATAAATATCCAAATGGCAAGAGTCAAGCGGAGGGAGCCAGACTCTTTTCAGTGGTCTGCAGCAAAAGAGGCAATAGGCACAAACTGGAAAACATGAAGTTCCACATAAACACAAGGAAGAATTTTAGTGTTAGAACTGCCCAGAGAGGTTGTGCAGTCTCCTTATCTGGAGATATTCAAGACCCATCCGGGCACCTACTTGTGCAATTCACTGAAGGAAACCTCATTTAGCAGCTAGGTTGGACTCTCTCTAGAGGTCCTTTCAACACTTAAGATGGTGATGTTGCTTTATTAATTAGATAATTAATAAGGCTCACAGCTCTAGATTACAAATACAAGCTCTAAATTCAGCTAATATTTATCAGGCAAATTTCAAAGGTGAATTGCATAATCGTAATCAGTTATTTGATCATTTGATGGGTAGAAATCTGTAAGTTCTATAGGTTTTTATTAAAATAAGGAACAGACTAATCAGAGGTCAAATTATATTAAATATTAATTACTGTAACAAATAGATGGCACAGTCTTCTAAATTAGGTACAGGGCTAAAGACTGTTTCTTTTTCTTTTCTTTTTCTTTTTTTTTCTTTTTTTTTTTTTTTTTTACAAGTCTTGAAGACATTTGTTAGCTAGATTAAGAGAACACGAATGTTCTATGAAATCATTGCTGAAACCAGCTAATGTTCTTTCTAATGAAAGCACATTATGCCTGATGCAATTTTAATTAAAGGATTAATGTGTGTTTATATCACTATGCATTTCTACAATATGCTGACAAAATGCAGCATGCTATAGATTAGGTGCTATCCCTACAAACAATTACATACTTGAATGGGCTTCCTCTTAGAAGTTCCACTTTGATAGCTTTAATGAGACAGACTGTGAGAGCAAGATTCTTCTTACATATATTAGAAGTTTTTGTTCCTTAATATTTAACCTTCAGGTTGTTGGGTTTTTTCCCCCCTTCTCAATAGTTGTTTTATGCGTATTTGCTTTATATTTGTTTTATGCTTTCCCTTCCCCCTCCAAGAATTCTTTCATTTCCCAAAACCTATTTTCAGTAAATCTGTATGGACAGCAGATCTGCTTCAGACAATTTTCTTTTCATTGCCTTTTCCTTTTCATTACCTTTACACTCGAAAATAATATCCTACATATTTTGCTTTGAAAGAAACAAAATCTGAGGTATATAAAATATGAGACAATTAAAACATTTTTATAATAAAACCACATCTCTTTATACAATTTCTCATTACTGAAAAAAAATCGGTGTTGAAATTCTCACTTCACAACTTTTATTAATAAGTGGTTTCTAGAAAGCTGAACAACTCTGTTTCAACTATTCAGGACAAGCTGAATTTCCTTGTCAGCTTGACATAGAGGAAGTAGCCAAGATCTGGAACTGCAAGCGCTATATCTTTTTCCTTCTCTTTTCCATTAACCTATTTACTGCAGTATACCAAACATCCAGCAAATGATGACAAATCTCAATGCTAATCTCAGCATGCAGCAAAATAAATCTTGAGGTTGACTGGAAATGATTAGCCATCATTCTTGAGCAAGTAAAGATTTATCAGGACATTGCCAGGTCATTTCTGCACCTCTCTGTCCTCCTGGTTTATGATTAAAGAAATATCAGGTGGTTGTGACCACTGGGCACCCAGTTCAGCAGAGCTAGGTTTGCCTTAGAAGACTGCTTGTGGATGAGGACAGCCAACTCAAACCACTAAAAAAAAAAAAAATAATGACACAGCTCAGTAAGATCATTTTTAATGTGATCTAGAATATACTTCTTTAATCAAGTCACTCAAAGCTACAGGTAATCAGACTACAAATTGATCAACACTAGCTTTTTCAAAAGACTTGGCATACTCCTGCACATCCAGTAGAACATTCAGAAGAACTTGTATGCCATGTGTGTAAAGGATATATTTATATTCTAAATCGAACCTTTATAACATCATACTATTCAGTTAGTGCTGCTCATAACTTATATGGTTTTTAAGGCACTGTGTTCTTTATCTTGCATTTCCAGTGCCCTCTCCATTACTGCTTATTTATGAAAATAACTTGTGCCATCAAAAATTCTGTTAATCTTTAATAAAGAGTCAGTAACTGAAATTACAACTATAAAGGGAGTTCAGGCTTGCTGACCCATGACAGAGTGCACTCACAGGGAAAATAAATACTCATTTTAAATTATTACATGTGTACACAATACATGCTAATATTTGTATACAGCCGTGTATATTTGTCAGCTTGAATGAACTTGAGCAGCACTTAGGGGCAGCTTATATTAGCCTGCGAGATAAAACATCTGAGCTAGTATTGCCAGAGGAGCTGTAATACTGTGCAAGGAATACAATCAGTCCACACTGGACACTGTGAATTAGCAGTATTCTTTTTCTCCGTCTGCCAAAACCAGAATTGAATTGATTCTGGAGCATTCATGAAACGCCAGCTGCTGGGTATGCAAACCAAAAGCAGACCTGGAAAGAGCACAAAATTGGACCAGGAGCTTTTACTTTCTCTATACACAGCATGTAGTTGCACTGATATGGGAAGATGAAGTCATTTTTCAAACCTTAATTGGTAACAGTGGACAGGAGAAAGCCTGCAGGACATTACCCAAGCAAGTCACTAAAGAATTAGGTAATTAATAAAGCTCATAGCAGAAGAATTAGCAGCACAGCACGTTTGCAGTTATTTTCCTCAACATCACTTCTTAGCAAAAGACAGTAACTAAGAGCTGGAGATACGCCTTATCCTCATGTGTAATTTCTGAAATTAAAAGCTAGAACTTCTGGCTATGCAACACCAATCCAATTTTTAGATGAAGAAAAAAGCCCCAGGAAATATTGCCAACCAGAAAAGAGGATAATCTGCGCTGCAAACTTTCTGGAGCAACAAGGGAGATTTTAAGCTAGCAGTACAAATTGCAGCTAATAAGACAACAGATGAAGCACAATGAAGTCCAAGATGTCTAAGATGAGTGAGCTCAGCTAAGTAAAGTAGATAAGAAAGACAAAAACTTCAGTTACCACTGTGTCAATGACAGGAAAACTTTGCAAAACTAAGAAAGAAAAGTCATGAAGTATCTGGTGGGAAAAAGTTTCATGTAATTAGCATTAGTGAAGCCAACATGGGATGGTTCGCAGTATCACTGAATTGTTAAAAAGCCTTTTTATATCCTGCTTAAGGGTAGTTTGAGCAATAGAGGTGGAAGTATATGTTAAAGACATCATTAATTGTTTTACAGTTATTGATTACCATAGAGCGGAGTGTCTGGGATGAATTCATAGCAGTGTTTTCAGGAGCAATCTCCAGACAAGAAGCACTGACACAGTACAGGGCTGGAGAATAAAATAAGTTGCTTCTTCAGAATCTAGCCTAAAACATGCAGGAGATGTTTGTTCTATCAAGGGACTTCAGTTTTATATGCCTGGAAAATGTTTTGTATGCTTTGTAGTCTAAAATCCAGGCATGTTACAAACAGTTACGCTTAATACAAAGGAAAAGTAGAATGCTTCACCCTGGCATCAATGCGTGAATTCATAGGGGGACAAACAATCACAGAATACAATGCTTGGTATGAGCAATCAGGGGGGGGAAAAAAAGGTCAGTGATTGAAAGCTACAGCTCTGAAAAATGTTTAATTCTTGTTTGCACACATTATCTTCTCCAGAATGAAGGATTACCAGTTCAGAAAACTAGTTGACTCCTCCATGACATGCTCTAAGTAACAGACACGACGTGAAATGGAATAGATAACAGTTCTTCCTTTCTGACCCTCAGTAACTGGTGAGAGAATGTCCGTAACACTGTACTGTGATACACATCTATTTATAATAGTAGAAGTTTCGTGCTGCTTTGGTATCTAAGCAAACTAAGCTGAAGTATCTTGAACTTCTAATGCAATGATTAAACAGAGGGGAAAGGACACAGATCCTCCCCACTTCATGATCCACAAGAAAGGCATGAATCAACCAACACACCTGAGATACACACACAGCAGATGTGCTGGGTCAAAGAAGAGAACATAGTATTTTCCTGTCTAAGTAGTCCCTGCAAAAAGCATGCTCTTCCTACGTTCATCCTTTCCCCACTCACTAGTATCATCCAACTGGACAATACTCCTATACCAAGTGGACACAATGCACAAACTCCCAAGTTTTAGTCATATGACCCATCTCAGAAACTAGTTTTAAAAGCAAAATTCAGATTTGGGATCTGAATTTGAAAAGCCCACTCCATTATTATCAAACTGCATAGTTCAGCTTCATCTGCTTATGCTAGGGAATTTCTGGTGTTAAATTAAATTAGAACTATACAGACTGTATTTACAGACAGCTGCAAAATTTGTATTCTTTAGCCTTCCCAATCTGTTTAATAATGAACATGTTCTTTATTTTAACTGGAAGCCTTATTTACCTAGCAGCTTGTTTTAATAAAGATATTCTCCTGTGGTTACATGGTCTACGTAGAATTTATCAAACAAACAAACAATAGCTGATGAGAAAAGCTGTAAGCTCTTACATATTGTCCTACAGAGTGGGGCATCCCAAAGGAACTCATTTTAACATTAGTATGCACTATGAATTAAGCACCCAACATAGCACTTGCTCATTGCATTTGAAGTCACATCATCATCATTGGAAATCCTAGCCCCAATGGGAAAATGCACTCAAAATTCTGTGAAATCATCTTGGAAGGAAAAAGACATTTTCTGTTTTTTTCTTCAATATAATTCCCAGAGCAAAAATTCAAATAGTTTTTTATGCAGTGCTCTTTTGTGCCTATAGAGCATACATCCTAAAACATTATCATTGACTTCTTCCATTCAATGGAATGGACAAAGTTACAGAAATGACTCAACTAGAAACCTCTGCTGTAAGGTCATTGCTTGAACACACAGGTCTTTGCTAAGCAGCTGTTACAGCAAAACCTGAGTAACTCTTGAGCATGTACCAGCAGCGTTCATCTCCAAGATTATTTTGAAATTCATTTAAAAGGGGGTGAAGACACCCAGTTTCTTTGTCAGTAGCCATGACTAAGTGATAAGGACATTGTCACATCAGTGAAGACTTGGCCCAGCTGAAAAATTGATGTTGGCTGAAAGTGAAGCATGGGCTCTGTGGTCTCACTCCAGTTGCTGTTCACCTTGTACCAGGTTTCAGAACGAGTTTCTGTTCACTCAATCTTTGCCTCATTTCTTGCATGTATTTCAGAACATTTTGGTGTTGTTTGTATTATTTATTTGTCCTTACTAGGACTGGATGAGTCATTTGTAATGAAAACTGCACCAAAGGCATTTCAACTCTTTCTGACTGCTAATTACCTGTGAACAAATTACAGAAATCTCCAGTGGATTTTTTTGTCCATGTATTGACAATTTTTCACTTGAGTAATTAAATGGATTTGCAAAGTTACTTGAGAATATTTCAAAGTTGTACATTCTTGGTCTGCTGGTAAGCTTTAGGAGTTATATCATACTGCTTCAGCTGTTAGACTCAACATCATCTAACTTAAAGGATATTTATTTGAATGGCTAGATATGCAGGTTCTAAATTACGTACTTGAATACCCAAACTAAAATCCACAGTTCAAAACTGAAGGTTTTTTGGTGGATATATTTTTTTTTTAACCATTTCAGATCATGCTGCAGTATTTGAGCTTAATACTGCATTTCAGCTAATCTACACATTGCAAAATTTCCATGTCAACTATCACAGAAATCAGCTCCCAAAATTACTGAATAGGAGTTATGACAAAGACTCCTTGAAATTAAAATGACTACTTGCTATTTCTGTCTTGCGCTAGTTCTAACCTTTGTTTTCAATGCCCAAGTATGTGATTAATATGTAATTTGCAACATTACTTTCCTTCCTCTTGGATGATTAACGAGTAGTCTAAAAAGGACACCTATTCTCTTCTTAGAATCTTCAGAATATTTTAATGTTACAATTGTCATGGTGAAGTCAATTTGATTTTCCTCAACATCTCAATTCTGTCTAACATTTACTAAATCAGGAAATAATATATTTCATGTATCTTAATTCAACAGATTTCATAGCTGTAAAAAATCCTGTTATCTTTAGCAATCAGCTGTTCATGGAAGCTTAGCTTTCCAGACTTGAGTAAGGTTAGCAACTAAAATTGAGAACTCAAGCAGCTATTCCAGCCAACATGAAGAGGAGATCGTACATCTGAGTAGGATATAGCTATTATAGCCCATGATTGCACACAAATTGTTTCCTCCCACAGATAGAAAAGATCCCACTCCTCACACATGTGAAGAGGCACAAGGTGCAGTGAAATCAAGACTCTTTTTCTTCTCCCAAACTTATCCAGATTTTTTGAAAGACAGAAACTCATATCAAAATCAACACAGATTAAGTTACAGGCAAGTGCATGTTATGTCACATAGAATATAACCTATTCTGTTCAACTTTTGGTATTTTATTTAGGTCGATCAATCCACTTCTGGAATTGATTCATTTACACATTTCCTAAATGCATTAAAACTCCATTCAAGTCACTATCTGCTTTGCAACAGCCTTATTACTCTGTCCCATGGGACCAGCTTACATCTCAGCATCCATAGCAGTACATATTACCAACAGATTTATCAACATCCCTCCAACATCAAACACCACTGACAGAGTATTTTGGAGGAATATGCAATGACTCTCAAAATATAATGATACAGATATTTTCTTCTGCTTCTAAGTTATACAGAGAGTCTGGACAAGCAGGATCCTGATCCATTAGATCAGACTTTAACATATGCCAGACTACTTTTGAAAATTTATCTGAAAGAGCTAGAATAGGTATGGAAAAGCACAAAGTCTGACTCAGAGTAGGCCCACTGATAAATTTTGCACTTCAGAGGTCACATAGTAGGTGAGAAAAATCATTTTACCATCCATATAAATGCTTTTAAAGGCACTGATACGTCTGGAAGCATTTCTTGCACATAATTGCAGGCAGTCTGGGGAGCCCATAAAAATAAAAGCTAGTCATGAATAATTTTCACAAATTGTACAGGAACTACGAAGGTAGAGAATTAGATTTCATAAACAATACTATGAGATTCCTTCATGGAAGGATATCTTCACAGCAGGAATGATAACTTCAATACCAACAGAAATCACGCAAATCCAGTTTCTCACACATTTGCATTCCTCACTGCAGTGTTACCCTGCAATATCAAACCACACATCCACAGCCATGGTAGCAGTATTGTGTTTCCCCTTCCCCAGCCCATGTGTCCCTCAGCACTCACCTCTCATCCCAGTAAGAGGCTCCATTTGCCAGTGAAGCAAGCACAAACCAGGCTGGAGAGTGCCTGAGAGCCACTACTGCACAATGGGACCCTGACAATAGCATCACTGTCCAAGGAGCACTCATTTTAAAAAGTCAACGAGTTTACAAAACTTGGGGGAACTTACCCGACTTTATGACTCTTCCTGCTGTGCCAAAGATGGGCCTGGATTTCAGTGGTGCAGTCAGGAGGAGACAGGTGGTGATGAAAGCCTCTGTCTATTGAGAAATCCTATCAAATAGAAAGATAAAGACAGATATTAACATATAATAAACTACTACTTATAATAGTAGTGTATATATAGTAGTATAGTATATTATATTAGTATATATTAGTATATTATAGTATCAAACTCCAAAACACATAACACAACACTGCAAGTATTAGAAACATGAGGAAATGACAAATTTCAAAGCATGAAAATTAGTAACCAAATTATATTTCATTAAAATACCTGGTTATTCCATTAAAATTTTTTCCTTCATGTGCCTTACCTCACTTCATATGGAGCAATTAATAGTATTTTACCTTCAAATTCCTATCTTAATAACTAGCTATTACTGCATATTGTATTTTTTTTAAACTATAGAAGAATTACAGTAATTAACTTTGTTCCAATTACCAGGGTGCATATTAATATTCATATACTTTTACAAAAAGAATGATCCTGAAATCTCTCAGCAGGGATGGTTAAAATGATTCATTTAAGTTCTGCACAGGTTTCTTTTCTAATTCATTAAGAAAATATTAGCATAATCATGTGAAATTAATTTTCTTTAAAAGGTTGATATAAGCAAGGGATTAAGAGGACTGGTATTAATATATGAAACACGACTTGCATTGTGCTCTTGGTCTTCAGAGGCTGACTGTCACATGAGGTATTACTTGCCAATGCACTTTGATAAGGAAGAAGAAATCAGAGATAGAGCCAGTTGAGTTGAGGATTTCATTTCCACATTTAAAAAGAAAAAAAGAACAGGATGCATGAGCTTTTCTTTATGCTTTTATATTTCTCTGTTTTGTAGAGGTAAAGACTAGACACATTACTCAATGTGAACAAGAAGCTGAAAGAAAATACAATGAAGTGATAGGCTACAAATGGGAAAAGCATCCAGAGCACCTAATGATAATAAAAGGTGAAGAGAAAGCTCAGTCAAGAGAAGTGATCCAAATCAAAACAACCAGAGAGTGAAAGGTAAATAGCTTCCCAAGAAAAGTTTCAAGTAAAAAGAGAAAGCAATCTCAATAACAAACGGCAGTGAAAGAATAATAAATCTCATTCACAGATTCACATAAAAAGGCATTTAAGGTAGGAGAACATTAAAGTATCTTGTGCTATTAAATGAAGTGCCTCTTCATAAGTACAGTACTGGTACAACCGGACAAAAATAAAATTGAAGGAGGAAAATTTGAAGCTTACACTGAGTTAGAATGATGTCACAGAAACAAAAGAAGGGAAGAATTTGGGCGTGCGCTGTGAGCCAAGACAAGGGTTTGTTGTCAACACTACATTACATCTGGCACTTCTCTTCCATTTTCCTCATGACAACAATTCTTCCAAGTCAGCATTGAGCTCCATAGCAAAACCAAGTTCAACAGCACTCAAGCCTGATTCAGAGACAGAACTGGTCAGCTGCTAAGACAGACCATGAACGCTTTTTAATTTTCTTTGTAAGGAAAGTATCAAATCAGTTGTTTGTAAGCAAAGGATATTCAAAGAGTTCATTAGGAAGATAATGAACTCCTCCCTTTCAGCCCTATTCCTGACACCAGTTCAGGGGTTGGAGTAGGCTCTAGTGGGCTACATGGCCATTTCCCCCAGGACAGGAGATTCTGTGCAAGGTGACATTTGAAATGGAACATTACTTTGTCAGTAGTAACTTCCAGCACTCAAGCCTGAGCTACCCCACCTTCATTCCTATGCAGTCCTCACACAGACAGTGTCCTCCTGGATAGCCTTAGACCCTCAGGAATGTATGGGACACATGATCCCAAGGATGCCAGGGGGTGCTCCAAGCAGGTATACTTCTTTAGGACTAGAGGGAATGGCTTCAAGCTGCGCCAGGGGAGATTTAGGCTGGACATTAGAAAATACTACTCTGAAAGAGTGGTTGGGCATGGAATGGGCTGCACAGGGAGGTGCTGGAGTCACCAACCCTGAAGGCATTCAAGGAACATTTGGATTTTGTATTGAGGAATATGGTTTAGACAGAACTATTTGTGATAGGTGAATGGTTGGACTGGATGATCATGTAGGTCTTTTCCAACCTTGGTGATTCTGTGATTCTTCAGAAGTAAAGCTTCTTTGTTTTCTTTCAGCAACTGATTTTTCACCTGGAAGTTACACAGCACTTGTGTACTTTCAGTTCAGCAATTCATGGGCTTAACTCTGACTTCATTATCCTGGAAATTTTTAATAGTTTTAATGTTCTTTTTCATCAGTGATGTAATAGTTAAAACTTGGTACAAAGTCCCAATGCATTCCACTATTTATTACCACTGAAGTTATTATTCTGTGCCATTTTTAATTCAATTAGAAAGGTTGGACTCCACGCACGTAAGGACCACTGATTTATGGCAAACATCAGTTAGTTCCTATACGTGCTTGTATTATTCAGTCTACTTATGTGGAAGGGTTGTAATCTCATCAGAAGCAGCAAATCTGTATGTATAGGCAGGGAATGCAGTATAGCAGAGGCTCATGGGGTGGGGAGGATCATTCTGTTGACAGAAGGAAAGATGAAGAATGGATAGTATGATTTATTCCTTCTCCATTCCAATCCAATTTTTAAAATATTTTGTGTTTTCTTTTTCTAAACATTACTTTGAGTCTAGACTCCTACTTTTAAAACTCCTTTATTCTTCAGTTTTAAAACTCATTATTTATTGAAATGTCAGCATTAACTACTTCCCCTCTGTTCTTCATTTCAACTGTTAATGAGATTTTTCTTTACAAAGCATTAATTAAAATCAAACAAAGAGCAGTAGGTGTAAGTTCATGGCTTCAGGTATTTCTCAAAAGCACTTGTGTAAAATTACATTGAACTTTCTTTCTAGATCTTTCTATTCTGGTTATACCAGCTAGCCAAGGTCATTAGAACTCAGCTGTTTTATGTTCTTTTCATTCTATAGTTTTTTTTACATATGACATGACATTAACATAAGAAAAAATTGGGAAAACATATGGAAAAAATGAACTGCTTTCCCTCATCCACTATTCCACATTTATCTACTGATTACAATGGCTGATACGGCCTTTACCATAAAAAAAACATACAAATCTACATCTCGTAACATGATTTTTTCCAAAGTTTTTTTTTTTTTTTTTTCCCCATTTGTGTACAAGTAATTTGCAGTAAAGACAGCTTTGAGGGGTTTGGATTTATAACAAAGATTATTGTTCTTCTAATGACATCTCTACTATTGATGGCTTCTGAATGAGGAAAGGGAATACACTCAACATACTCAGGAGCACTCTTCCTGTTTACTGACACTACACGTTTTTTGCAACCACAAAGAATAATGCATATAATGATTTTTAAAAAAATTACATTAAAGCATCTTAAGCAGTAATATTATGGGACTGTAGCAACCAAGAATCTGTTTGTTAGTTAGGCTAATGCACATATGATCCAGCCTGCAAGTCCTAGGAAGTAACAAAGATGTACATTTTGCATATACTTGTCAAACACAAGCATAATGACTAGAAATACACAAAAATCATAAAGGAGTATAGCAAAAACAGGTGAGAAAACAGAAAACATTGCTTCACACAATATGCTTGCACATTGCACATCCTAATTCCCACACCTTTCTTTCAACTTCCACCACCTCCCAAATTGGGTACATACCATCCCATCTCTACTGCACATTACCGCTGTAGAAGTTTACATCCAGCAAAGCCTGCTGTTTTCTCAACCAACTTTCACCGTACAGACTTTTAGAAATATTCTGTGCAAGGCCATGCCCATACCCACACACATCACAGCACAGCGAGGAAGACTTAGTACTGCCTACTGAAGCAAAAGTAGTATCAGTGGCACGGGCTGCCCAGGGACATAACAGAGCCACTGTCCCTGGAAGCATTCAAAAACCATGAAGATGTGGCACTGAGGGACGTGATTAGTAGGCATGGAAGGTGTGGGTGGGAGTTGGACATGGGAATCTTTAGTGGTCTTTTCCAACTTCAATGATTCTATGAAAGACAGCTGTTCATATCCCAGAATAAGATCCTCCTATATTCTCAGAATTCCTATGATTTTGTTTCCTGTTTTCTTAGAACTACTCCGCAGTGCAACTCCTTTACATTTCAGAATTGATCACTACCTTATTGACATGTTTCCTTCCTAAACCACTTTGTACCTCAAAAGCAAAAAAAAAAAAATCCAAGCTTCTTATCAAGTTCAGGAAATCCTGCCTGCAAACTTATTCATTACAGTATCTCTGTTCTGCGTTTCCTATCTGACATCATAAATTCACACTGTTGTCAATTCAAACTGATGTTTGTTTCTCCCCACATCGCTCCCTGTACAGAACGCAGGCTAATACAATCCACTGAAGACAAACAAAGAAACAAACTGTATCTCATCCAATGAATTGGACTGAAATTGTCTTTTGTAAAAAGAAAAATTCTAGAATGCTATAGCTCCCCTGTAAATGGCTATCATGAGCCTCTTGTTCCATCCTTCACAGTCATCTACTTGAGAGCTGGAATCTAAGCATGTAGAGGAGCAGGTGACTGTGTAGCTACAGATGTCACTATAAGAGATATGATCAGGCTGGATTAAGAGATAACCCAGCTGAAAAAAATAGAGTCTATAAAGATAATTTTGGGATAACTGGAATTGCATATAAAATAAGTAAAACCCTTATGCAAAGTTGAGCCACTTAGCAGATTAAAGAGAATCATTTCAGACTTAATTAACACCACCTCAGAGCGTAGTATTAAACCATTCTACATTTTCATAAAATGCAGGATATTTTTATAGTTTATAGCAAGCCATTATAGGCAACAGGACACGATTGCACTGTGTGTTGTCATTAGTGAAGACATTTTTCAGTGCTCAGATTAACGTATATCAGCGTAGCAATGATTCCAGAACAGTGTCGGTTTCTTTTTGCTTTTTTTCCCCTTCTTCCCTCAAAATTTGTTATCAAGACAATTTTTTACCATTTACTTTCAAGCAGTTCATTCTTACAATATATGACATTACAAATAAGTCAACTTCTCCCTGCATTATTGCATCAATATGTGACAGCAAAGCAACATATGGCATATGGTAGGGTTATTAAATCATAATGCTAGCCTCACAGCTGCCATAGATATGCAAACTCATTTTTCCTGTTTTTTTCTATTTACCTTCTTAACCTTCTCACTTTGCTGTGTTGTCTAACGTATTTAAACAATAAAATAACTCCAAAATAAAGTGTTATTTGTTACCAGCCACTTTAAGTGACATTAGTTGCAGATTTCTTGATTACTTCAGAGGTGGCATGACAATTTCACCATCCTACAGATGCACTCAATGACTGTTACAACCCTAGGCTTTCCAGTGCTCACTCTCATCTAAGAATCATAGAATGCCCTGAGTTGGAAGAATTTACATTGATCATCAAGTCCAACTCCTGCTGGGCTCAAAAACATGTCTGCAACCTGGTCATTGTATTCTTACTTTCAGAACTTCACTTAGTGAAAGCCTAAAGCAGTGTCAGACTCTTGACCAATTAAAAAAAAACAACAGTTATTTTACTGAAAAGGAGAGAAACTGTTAAATATTCTTAAAACATTGTCACAGGTCCTTAGATATGCCTATGTAACAGATGTCTGAGATTACTTTGATAAACAAGCTTGGGAACCTGAGGCAATATGGTAGCATTATGCTTTAGACTTACTACTTAACGTACAAATCTCAGCAGAACACTGAGGTAGATCTGTCACTCTGCACGGCATTTCTGTTTGGTAGTGTTGATATATCCTTGCTGTGAAAGCTACAGTTTGTTTTAATCCAAGGACTGATCTTTTGTGAAAACACATGTCTCAGTTGGGTTCCAACCAGAGAAGCATTCCCATCAGCAAAACCTGCAGTTCGTTACCCTTTTTCCTGTAACATCTTAAGAAATCAGGAAAAGGCTTAGTAAACTCACATCCAGACATTGTCACAGACTAATTTCAGGCAAGCCAATGGGAAGAGGTAGTGGAGGAGAGATTTCTTATTATTTTGTCAGTAGCCCTTTTAAGTTTGTTGCTTACACAAAACAGTGACCTTCAATTTCCAGATACCAGTCTAAAATGCATCATAAAATGAAAGCCTCGGAAGAAAGATGACTGAACAAATACACTGAGACTGCTAGGTCACAGGAACTTGACCAATTCTGACATACAAGAAGTGTTTCTCATGCCCTAATCCTTTCCACCAGCAGGATTTCTTGGACTAACAGCATTATATTCAATACTTTTTTAAAGGTCAAAAAGGATCATTTTTTAAAGACTGTTCAACTTTCTTCTTTTATTCCTTTTGAATGGCACACAGGAGAGCAACCAAATGGACCAAAACTTCTGTTTAACATATTTTTGACATTTTGCTCCTCCAGTGGTGGAAGGAAGGGCATACATTTAGCTTCACTGATGCTCAAAAGAAGATATGTCAGAGCTTAGACCACATCTTTAGAGCCAACATCAGTCTTCAGAGCACCTGGGAGAAATCCAGACTTAATACTTTGTTTTCATAAATAATTCAGTTTTCCCTGACAGACCATGGGTTCATAAGCACTGCATTTCTGTTTATTTGATAAAGCCAACTTCCAGTGTTACTACAAATAACTTTAAAAGCTACCTTAATATATTTAATAGTATCTTGGGTCTGCAAAAGGAAAAATATCACCTAATCGCATTACTGCCGAATTACAGAAATTAGAGATGAAAAGGAACATCTATTCTGTCCCCATGCCAGTGAAGGATTGCCCTCTAGAGTATGCTTTCCACTACTTTCCCACATCTAATTTTACATACCTTTAAGTGATGGGTCTTTCAAGACTTCTATTCTTCGTTCTATTCTACACTCTGAATTTAGGCGTCACAGAGCTTTGTCATAGCATTCAGCCCACATTTTATTTTTCTTAATTTCAACCATTATTCTCAGTTATATTCCTTTGTTCCTCCCTATAGTAATTCTTCACCATCATTGGTCTTCACTGAGCAAGTATTTCAAGATAGTTATCGTGTCCTCTGCTCTATTTGCATATACAGTCCAAATATATTACGCTTTTAATATTGCCTTATAAATCAGATCCCTCAAGTCACTTAATCTTTCTGGCTGCTCTTCTGTACCTGCTGCCCAAAGCAGCAGCAGGCACAGGCAAAAGAAATTCAGTTGTACTGTTGTGCTCTAACTGAAAGAAATTGGACCTTTAATTTTAAGCTTGGCTTGTGCAAGCCTTTTTGTAAGGTTCTGCACTACATCCTTATCCATAAATTGGGGAGATACGGGTTTGGAGGCCGGACTACTAGATGGACAAAGAGTTGTTCATATGTAAGTTCATTAATTCCACTTCAGTTGACTGAAATCATTCATTATGTAATCAGACTTTAAGATAAATAATCAAATTACCCAGGTACAAAAGCAGTGTGTTGCAATCAACAGATTACTAGGTAGAAGAGAAAAATATCCCATCTTTAACTGAAAGGGATAAAGAAAAAGGAGAGAAAAAGAAAGGATCAATTCAATACACCATGGCAGAAAATGCTCAAGGAAACTCAAAAATTTTTCTTTTAAAGTTGAAAAATTCACCATTTCCACATAGCCATGAAGATTTTTGTCACCCTCTATTGAGATTAATATCATAAAAACCAATAGTTTTTTTTTTATGATATCAGCCATATACGCATTTATTGGCTAATTTTACTGGACAACTTTGAAGTCTCAGCCTGTACCTCATTATACTTTACCTTTACTAGTACAAGCAACAGACTTTCCATCTTGCCTTTTCAAATTCAAATACCATCACAAATTCTGTTTGCTGTGATGCTTTGTTACAAGAGACTCACAATTTTCCTAGCTTCAGCTTTTGGTTCCTAAGCTCACCATACATTCCTGCTTCTTCTTCTACCCTGATTCAGATATTTTGGGCAAAAAAACCAAGAAAATAGTTTAGTTTAAACTCAGGCTAACCCCTGTTCTTGTAAAGTTTTTGGCCCTGATATCCGCAGATCTGAGTTAAGTTGAACTAACCCCTCAAACCATCAGCTCAAATACCTGTAAGAAATTACAAATGGAAAAAGTACAACACCGGTTGCAGATTCCTCTTATGCCTATAGAGTCTATAAAGTCTTCCTACTACCTGCCACACAGCTGACAACAATTTCTATAAAAAATTTCTGGTGTTTCCAGAGTAGAACCCCCCCACATCTTATGCAACATGCAGGGATATTTAAGAGAGGAAAGGAGAAATGATCAAAAATCTTAGAAATACAATTACTACATCACACTCCACTAAAGGATGTAAGAACCTGAACTTGATCTCCATTTTTACATATTTCAAACTTCACTTTAAAAAACCTAGGAATTCTTTTCTACTGTATGCAATTAAAATGAGAAAGTATGCTGTCATCTTGCCTGATGAGAATATACTGGAATGAATTTCACTAACATCAATTTGGATTTTTTTCCACTTTAAACGTGAAACCAAAACAGATGAATCCCTCTCAAGTATTTTTAAGTATTGTTCATATAATCATGTACATTTGAAAACTGCAACCAAACCTGAGGGTGTTAGGCAGCCCTTTATCTGGCCCAGGCAGTGTGGTTAGAAACAACGCCACTTTGTCAAGGTCCAGAAATATCTCACAGCTTTTTAATGCTTTTGGTCTCTAAACAATAGTGATTGATTTTGTTTGATCTGGCAAACACAAATTACCCCAAAATCATTTTAGCCTGCCAGCCATGCTGACGTTGACTTGTTTGTGTTTTAAGAAGAAAATGCAGGATTGTAATGAAAAATTGAAAGGGCTGGAAGCAAATAAAAGATTTTTCTCTGCTGTGGAAAACACATCTACTTTGTCTACTCAGAATAGGCTTGGCTTTTTTTTGTGAAAAAGTTGAAGAAAAATAGAAGAGCACTCTCCCTTTAAACTTGCCTTGCAATTAGCCACAGTTTTGTTTACTCAATTTTTTTCTGCTTTATAGCAAAAGAACATGCTGACAGTAATGTTTCTTACTACTTTTTTTAATATGAAGTTATCTGAAGGTATGAAGAACTGGAATCTGGAATTCATAGCTCCTGATCCTCTTAAGCAGCTGTGGTTGAAATAACACAACTAAGAGCAAAAGAAGTCAGGCTAGGGGGCAAGGTAGGCTCATAGTCATACAAGTTTGAACATTTCTTAGACAGCAGGCTCATATGCTTCACTAATAGTCAGGGGTCTAAAGACCAGTCAGAACAGCAAGTACCTGACTTTTGAGACTTATCATCATCTGTTGCCTTCTCCTGCACCATACAGTTTTTTCATTCCTTACTGCAGTGAATTCAGGCATTGCAGACCTGAATTCTCCCTATACTGTGCCTTCAGCATCTGAATTCCATTGCTTTAGCCTACAATATACATTAGTATGTTGCCTGCAGACTTGTGCTGCTGCAGTAGTTGTTTGTGGCTGCCAGAAACTGATGAGGAAAGCTGGGTAGAGTTATGACCTGGGGAGGAATGAGCCCAGGCTCCTAGACATGCTGAAAAGCAGCTCAGTACCAAATGGTCCTGAGTAGTGGGCAGGCAGCAAATTGAACATGGGTCAGCAACGTATCCTTGTCCCTAAGGCATTCTAGTTGCGCAGAGAGGTGGCGTGCAAGTAGTTTTCAGCCTGATATTAGTGGAATAAAACTGTTATAAAATATTTTTGTTAAGTGTTCTGATAGTATTGTTTCCAGTCTGCATCTCCAACCCTAGCTTGACTCCCTGCTCAGGAAAAGGGAATTCACAATGCTCTTATTTATTTGAACTAAAATCCTACTACGATTTCAGTTATTTTACAGTTTTCCACTTTCCTGCTAGAAGACAACCCATGCAGAACTTCCCCGAAACAAAAAAGGATATTTTTGCACTTAATGCTAGTAATAAATCATATTTAAGACACTTTGTTTAAAAAAAAAAAATGGAGCCTTTTACAGGGAATTACTGGATCTCAGAAGACCTCATAAGATGGAAGGAAGCAAAACTAAATACAGTAAATCTTTCACAACTATATGAAACACACTACTGCGGTCAACTGCATTTACAAAGAATTTTAGGTGGTTTGGAAACAAAATACTTGAAGTTTCATCAAAATAGCGATGAGTTTTGAATAGCAAAAAGCTTTGGTTTATCAGATTCCTTATTGGATTCAGCAGTTCAGCAGCCACTGCAGCTTTGGTGAGGCTGATTCAAACAGAATCCTCTGAACTGTGCTTATTTCCTTGCCAAGCACTCTAATCTCAGACAGAGGGAATACAGACATACCTCCATTGATGCGTATTTTTATGAGCATGGCACGCAGTCTCTTGCTCATCACTGATGGAACTGCACAGCTAACAGTGGTGTGACTATGCTGAAAAAGTGTATTGTAGCTGAGAATTGGAACTATCAAATGATGTTATTGCGTTCTTTTTATCTGTTGTAGTTCCCATGGCAAAAAAATAGGCATTACTTTCATCTGTGCAGGGTCATCAACCACTAGACCAGGCTGCCCAGAGCCACATCCAGCCTGGCCTTAAATGCCTCCAGGGACAGGGGAGACATAACCTCCTTGGGCAACCCCTTTCAGTGCTTCACTACCCTCTGAGTGACCCATGTATTCTACCTGGAAATGATTTGTTTCACTGTAACATATCCTTAAGTGATGGAGTCTCGGCTAAAAATCTGCTCCTTCAAGTATGCAAGAAGGCCTTTGAGGTATCAATCAAGTTTTAAGAAACATCAAAAGAACATAAATAAATCCAGCAGGGATGCTTTGATCAGTCCTCTGCTTCCACAAGCGAAAGTGTTTTATTTCCTGATATATGAATAAACTAATAGGGAGGAACCAATAAGTTTGTGGATGCAGGTTCAAAAATACCAAACAGTTCCCTACTTCAGAATCATTCTGCTCTCCCACTTTCCAAAACATTAGCACCCCTGGTGATAACAATGAAATGGGTAAGTCCCTTTCTGGACCATATTTTTGCTATACCTTGGAACATCAAGGAATAGTGTATACACCAATAAAACTCATCTGAAGCAAATCCAGAATTAGTCAGGCGACCAATACGATCAAGAAACTACTGTGACTCTCTCAATGTGCTCTAAAACTTATAGGCTACTGCAGTTCTTCCAGTAAAGTGAAGTGGGTCAGTCACTGATAATCCAGTGCAGAGAAGTGACAGCATCTGATGCCACAGTAACACTTTGCCTCAAACCATAAAGCTGAGCTCCACTGAACACACATTTTCCCATTGATAGGAAGGGATGAAATAAAGAAGAGAACATCTATTCAAATGAGGCTGTAATGAAGTTGACTCCTTGAGGACGAGGTTCCTCAACGATGTTTACCCAGAATCAAGACCAAACCCTACCCCACTGCAAAACACCTGAACCTATACTCCAGGACTGCAGCAACCTTCTGCCTTCCCAGGCTCCCCCATACACATGTGACAAGACCAATCCATACAAGATGGGAAGTCTTTCCTCTGTTTCAGTTCAATGAAATTCCACTATTTGATCCATTATCAGATCTAAGGAAAGAGAGAAACAAGTTGCTGTAACCCACAACATTCTTAGCTGATCTCAATTCCCAAAGGTGAGGAATAGAGAAAGCGAGAGAAATAGCAAGCAAAGCCATTCCTGATTACTGCTGATACGGCAAGGAACAACAGCCAAGTCTATTATATTTGTATGTTATCCTGATTACTACACAATAAAATGCAGAGGAGGGATTAAACACCTCAATTTCTATCTGCAACTGTAAATGCATTTTAGTTACCTCCTGTAAGTACATTTTAGATACCTCAGCTGTTTATAGCATCCATATCTCACTCTAGTTTCCTTAAAGAAATAATAGTAGAAAGCTATATCAGAGAAAAGAGACCATCAAGGACTATTAAATACAAGAATGCAATACACTCTCCAGCTCCAAAAGTCCCAAAACTGCAGATTGCCAGAAGCTAGATGAACACATTACAGCTGCAGGTGTGATTTATGTCTGTGATCTTCTCACAGACATCTGCTACTAACAGCTGCTGAGGACTGATGTGGACAGAGCAGTGTGCTCCGGTGGGACAGCTTTCACGTTTCTCCTTACCTAATTGGATGAAAACTGAGGTTTATAAAGGTGTCCCCTACCCTACAAAAATCAACACAGGAAGGTGAGAAAAGTGGATAGAGATATTTTGGTGAAATCAAGTGGATGGAAAAGGAGGCAGCTGTTAAGAGCAAAAAGAGAGAGGTATACCATGGAACAAAAACATATAGACTGGGAAATGAGATATAGGATTTTGAAGTCTTCTGTCCTTGAACAGGGAAGAAACTGGAATAAAAGGAAATCTTTTCAAAGTTTGGGATATTGAAATGAAAACACCAGCCTGGGAGACACCAGGTGCATCACCAATATGGTTCAAGCTGACATTAATAACATCTGCTGTAACCCATGAGATCAACAAAACATGAACCTCTTTCATTAAAACTCTTATAGGGAATATAAACAGGAACAGATTTACTGTGATCCTGCATTGAGGTCTCATAGAAGCATGCACCACAAGCGTGCTGCTATTTATCCAGCTCAGCAGTTTTTGTAGAATTTATAGCATTTCAGCACATCTTTCTTAGCATAAAGAAGAATTAATTCTACATAGAGTGAATAGCAAGGAAAAGCAACCTGTGCATGAAAGCTTCTCATAGCAAGAGTATGATAGACAGGAATATTCAGCATTCAGTTTGGTTCTTGCTCTCCCAACAAGTGCTTTTAACAGAGCTCAATTTCAAGTCCAGGAAAATCCTCCAGTATCTCACCAGCCACAGAAAGAAAAACGTCTTAAGAAGGATGAGGGAAAGGGAAACTAAGTCTTTGACTTATTTCTTATTTCTAAGCATCTCTTCATGGGTACAGAGAATACAACGCATCAGCATTGTGAATGAGAGCTTCTCCAGGACTGGTGCTACTGAATGACTCCTACCAGGGACTGAAATACTGATTTTTTATTTCCATAAAAGCTTTGCTTGTTACTGCTCTCCTTGCTTTTTGTTTGCTTTTATTTCTTTTGGACATACTTTCCATTTTATGCTGTGGATGCTGCCATTAGTTGGAAAAAAGGAACATACCTTTATCCTCTTCCAGTGTCATACAAGCCACAATTCAGCTCTCACACACACATGGAAAAAAGTTACTGAACATGTTTGTCTGCTTAGTAACCTTTCCATAGAATTACAAACAAGAGATCTGAATTTTCACTAGGATTCCAGTAAGTCAGGCCAGTATTCATAATTAACTGCTGCCCTAACCAATTGCCAAGAAGAATCTTTGCTATTGCGAGCAGAGCAGAATCTTAAAGAAATAATACAGCAGTTAACTTTAAAGTAAATTGAATTAAAAACATAAAAATAACCAGGAGTAGATACCTAAAAACCATTCTCTTACTTTTTCTTTCCTTCCTTCCATAGCAGCAAGTACTAGTACATACAGTAAAGGATATTCTTGAAAATATAGTGGAAATAGGTGATCATTCAAAGGGCAGACAAAATTCAAGGCATTTCTAGGACAGGACCTGATCTTCGTGGGTTTGGCCCCTCACACAGCAGCCAGCATCGGACATTGGATTTCTGCAGTTGCAGACCATGAGTTCAGAAAAACTCTAGTACTTGCAATATGTAAGAAACCTTCTGGGACTGCAGAGTCCTTTCTATCCTCACAGTACCAAAGTGACTTCATAAGGCCCCCATGCTCATCCAGACTTAACATGGCTCGAGTACAAGTCCCAGACAACAATCCTAACATAGAAATCAGTACAACTGCTCACATTTTGTGAACTTAATTTTATAGAGAAGGTCAGAGCAGAAAAATTACTGATACTTAAATCATCTTGCACTGTGAATCTCTCCAAAATGAATAAGACAAAACACATTGTTTATCAAGCAGGATTTTCCTTAACTACCATGGAATAGCTACTGAATGCGAGTGAGAAGAAAGAAATCAGCTGATAATGATGCCTGCACCCTGTTCATCCACACTGAGTAAGTAGCAAAAGGCCAGCACTGTTTTGAATGCAGATAAGGGAGCATCACATCAGTAAGTGCACAGAGGAGGAGAAATCCTTTCTGCACCAAATGCAGCCAATTGATGATGAACCATTACTGATCAAGGCACCTATCAAATTCTTCAAGCACAGCTGTACTTCAGCCTTTTAGGAATAAATTCACAGGAGAAGAACAGCAAGGTATGATCTACACATGCACAGGCTCAAGAGCCAAATCCTACAAGCTACAGAGTCACCCTGAATACAGTAGTCTTAATCTTGAGAATTTAATTACTGCTTAATAAAGACAGTACTGGCTGGCTTCAACAGGATGATGTTCATTGATTTTGGTGCTGTTTTGCATGTTTTTTAAAATGAAAACATCGTTAAAACTTAAATTGGAAGGTAGAAAACAAGAAGTATGCATAAACTGACTCAAATTCCAGTAGATCTTCACATCCAGGTGGCTTGAATTATATCTAGAGCCACAGTAACTCAGACATTTATGCGATTTCTACCCAGTTTCCAGCACTTGAAAGTGAACTTCTGAAGTTTTTCATATAGCATCAGCATCTCAAGTGAGAGAGCTACTCGAGCACAGGCAGTAGGCCAATGGGGATTCAAATAGCAAAGAAAAAAAAGCAGGCTAAGGGAAAGCATTTTTAATATGAACTGCAAATACAAGAGTAATATAAAGAAATAGATCTAGGAAAGAACTACGAAGACTTTTAATAAGGCAGTATAGAACAAAAAGGAAGATACTTTCTAATAACACTGGGAAAAAATTGACTTTGATCAATTACATTTCTTCCCTTCTGCAGTACTTTCTCAGAAGGCTGCTGCATCTTGTACATTTCCCTTACTTTGGTACAGAACAGTAAGAAAAAAGTGAATCTTTTTACCTATGAAGTCAGGATTTCACAATAAAGCTTTGCTGACATTTGAAACCTATCATTTCCTCAAGGGAACTACTGACAAAACAAGAAAACTTTTAACTTTCCGAGCTATGAAACAAACAGCGTGTTTGCATTCAAAATAATGAAGTACTTTCCCCGTTTATATACAGTAGAAGGGAGAAGAACTTAACATCTTATACACTTAAGCACCTTTCTTATTTTTATCAGTTATTTTATGGTGGTTAGGGTTATATCTGACAAACATATAACATTGCCAGAAGAAATGCAAGGACTGTTTCAGGGTTAATCCAGCATGACCTATGAGGCCAGGGGAAAGACAGCAAACACTAGTGGCAGCATGGAACTAATACAGCTATGGTACAGATATTGGATACAACCACCCAAGAAAGAGGAGTGAAGACAAAATATGAACAGCTTCTGATAAAGTCTAATTTGAAAACTGAAAAGTGAAAGACAGAAATAACAAAGAACCATTAGTGCAGAACATCTGTCTGCATTCACTGTATAATCAGGTCAGGCACCCGCTGCCAAAACTGCCACACAGATGGAGTCACAGATAGCTCACAAACAGAGGAAGGAAACAAACCTACTGCCAAAGATAAAAAACCCATACATTATCCCTCTTACATTCACCTTTCAAGCTTAACAGGAAGATCTTTTTCAACAGTTCACCCCATATGCAGTTTTTGTTTCCCACTGATTTCCCACTGTAACTCTATTTCATGTGAATCAGCATAAAATAGAGAACATGTATCCAATTTGGGGCAGTAAAACGGGGATTTGTGTGCCATTTATTCTGATAGCCCAGTCTTATTTCTTGCCATCATTATCTGCTATCAGTTCTCATTTTTCAAGAGCTCATCCTTACACAGGAAAGCCAGTGCATGGCATATCTCCCATTAAAAGCTCAAAGTTTTATTTGGAGCACAGTTCACAGCACATGGATCAATTTCACCCTCAATAAACACTGAGGATTTCTGGCCAAATAAAGGAGAGTACAGCAGGCCAATGCGCAACATTTTCTTCAGAACAGAATCCGTGCTTAATTTCCAAAATGATTCATGCCACATCCTATTTCTGACATTCGGTATCAGCTGAGCTTTTTCTGAAATAGCAGAATAGCTAAGGTATGATATTCTCTCTCTCATCCCACTCCTGTTGGAGTCAAAATACCAGCAGTGTAAATGAAGGCCTCACAACAACCAGACCCTTTCACAGCAGCAAATAGCTGCTCCAAACTCTTACATCATGTAAATAAGGATCCAGCCAAAAAGGAACTGCAACAGATTAGTGGACTAATAGGATGTCCAGGTATCCTATATGTTGTCACATGTGAAAGAAAAGGTCTCCCCACAGAAATTAACTTCTCTAAGTATTTCATTTCTGAAAGTGTTAATGAAATCAATAATCAGAACGGTCACATAGCAGACAGTCTTAGAAATAAGACAGCATTTGCCCTTATCAGAGCTATCTGCTCATTACCTGTTCTGGTTTACCTCCTTGCTCAAAACTCCCATATGTATGCAAAGGTTTCCATTCCCAGTGCCTCCAACGATCACAGTTAGCACCCCTACTCTGCATCACTGCCCCGTTCAATTCCCTCTGTGCTAAACCTCTGATTTCTCATGGACTTATTCAGATCACCCATTCTTACCTTACTCGGCACTTCAAATGGGATTTTTTTTGCCTTTAAAAAGGTGCTGCTTTTTTCTTCCCCCCTAATATCCCATGATATTTTGGAAGCCTTGACAAGTTATTTCCTTTTTCTTCTCAGTGAGAGGCAGAAATTTAATATGAGATACTTGACAGCATCTGGAGAAACAAGCTTGTACCAAACTTCAGTCTTATAAACTATCTCCTACCTCTTAAGGCAATTACATTTGACCATCAATACATCTTTCTCAGTCTTTTTTTCTTTCATTTGTACCTTTTTTTTTCTTCCTACTTTCTGACAATTTTAATTTGGCACATAGCTTGACGTCTTTTGTTATTCCCTTGGACCAGTAGAGGCATCTATGGACTTGCAAACTGAAAATGAATTTATTAAGCTCAGCAGGGAAAAGGCACCATGAGATTCATCATGGCTTTGTATCAGAGAGACTAATTGACAGCAGGCTAAAGGCATTACACAGTTCTGATTTCATGAATCCCACCACAGCTTCGCAACTACTATTCCTTTTTTACTTAGAAAGCATAAAAGTAGTATTAAAAGCAATACCAACCAGCCACAGGAATGAAAGGTATGCATTTACATGAACCAACCTATTGCAAATATCTGTTTAAATCACAGCAATTTCATGCAATGTGATAATTGAATAGCTATAATAGGAAGATGGAAAGAAAGTGTTATTCAATATCTGCAAAAGAATAACTTAAAACATAAAAGTAACAATACCTACAGGCCAGAATTTACCAGTTGCATTCAACCACTACTTTTAGTTTGGCATTAACAACAGTGAGCTTTAACACCAGACATGTGAGTACTGTTTCATTGGGCATAATTCATTGGGTGGTTAGGTTTTGTTTGTTTGTTTTAACATATAAACAGAAAGAATAAACAAATTGACAATGTGTTTTTCTCCTCTGTCTGGTTTGGAAATTATGTCCTTTTCTACAGGCAAAAGCATTAGTTCCTGAAAATGCCTTTTCTCTAGTCAATGCACATATACAAAATCACCTAATACACAGTGATAGCTGTCAAATTGCTCTTTCATCACAAAACTGTGGGATCCATCTTACCTTTTATCACTAGCTTTACCATCATAGCACTCAATTACCCACAAATTCTGTATCATCTCTACTATCAGCTAGATAGAGCTGTCACTTGTGTCTGTAGCCTTCCTCAGTCACTTGACCCATCCCAGCAGTTGGGCCAGGCTACTTCCTCTCAATTTCCACTGAAGACATTGAAGTCTCAAGACTTAGCTCTCCTCTTCTTTCAGCCCCAAAATTCTCACTTGCACATATTCCTACTGTATTTTTCCTATGTATGAAAAACAGAGCCCTCTGACTTCGGCAATTGCAGACAAACTCCCTCAATCAAGAATCATTTTAATAAAAGAATTTCCCATGTATCAACATTCTTTCCTAAGCTCCAACCTCATCTCTAGAACTAGAATAATCATTTCAAAATGCTAGCTTTAGGCAACACGTTTCAGGATCTTGCCTTGTTACACACACAAGCCAAGTGCTCAAAACTTACTATCTAGGTATTTTCCAGTCAATATTAGAAACATACTGACCAGATTTTCTGTTGTCATTTGCTTTAAAAAAAATACTCATGAGAAAAAAAATACTAACTTGTCGGTCTCCTGCAAAGATCAGGACATGGATCATGTTCAGAGAAGGGCAACAAAGCTGGTGAGGTGTTTGGAGCACAAGTCTCATGAGGAACAGTTGGGTAGTTGGGATTGTTCAATATGGAGAAGAGGAGGCTCAGGAGTGACCTTCTCCTTTCAGGTAGTTGTAGAGAGTGATGTTCTGGTGAGGCGGAGTCAGCCTCTTTTCCCATGTAACTAGCAATAGAACTAGAGGGAATGGCCTCAAGTGTACCAGGGGAGATTCAGGTTGGACATTAAAAAATATTACTCCAAGAGTGCAGTCAGGTGCTGGAACAGGCTGCCCAGGGAGGTGGTGGAGTCACCGATCCTGGAAGTGTTCAAGGAACATGTAGACACTGTACTGAGGGACATGATTTAGTAGGAAATATTGGTGACATGCACGTTGGACTGCATTGTCTGTGGCCTTTTCCAACCTTGGTGATTCTATAGTTCTGAACATCTAGAATTTTAAAGCAGATAGAGTTTAACTCAAAGAGGGTAGAAGCAGTGAAGAGTGTAGCTCTGGGATGTGAGATTTATTGTCTTGTTTTTCAAGATGAACTGTTGTTATGCCAACTTCACATTCACATCAATAAATAATAAAAGAAAGTTCCTACTCCGCCAAAAAAAAAAAATCCTTCAGATTAAATACAATAACTGCAAATCCTCTTCATTGATAACAAAAGGGAAAATGGAAGAAAAAAAAAAGTAAAATTCAGATGCAAAGGATTTCGGTTCTTCAGTAATTTTGAGTTGACAATGTGACTGTAACGGGTATTTAATTTGCAGTGTTTGTGTTCTGTCCTAACAATATGTATGCTTCCAGGAATGCTAACGTGACATAAATATAAGGTGGATATAAATATTTATAATACCATAGGAAATACACAATGCTATTTTCATTACTACATGCTGGGAGCAAGTATTATGCAGAGGGAGGACAGCTCTTCCATGAAAATGCACAGAAAAGCTGTTTGGTGCAATGAACCAAGCAGAAATTAGGCACTGCAGAGCCCAGCCTTCCACTGCTGACACTCATCCTGAATGTTTCCAATGAATTTCCACAGCCTTTCCTAGACCTTGTGTGTCAACAACTAACAGTACCATAGAGACAAGTATCAGGGCAGAACAAAGAACTCAACAATGGTTTCTCAAGTAAAGCCACTTTGGCTGCAATCAGCAAGTTGTGAGACAATCAATTTCTCACTCATCACATGAGAAGTTGGTGCCACCTTCATGAAGATATTTGGTCACTGCCTGCCAGCTAGCTCACCCACCACAAATAGCAGTCTTTCAGGGACAACATATTTTAAAAAAGAAACATTGGTTGTCAAGAGATCAGAAAGAATTACCAAAGCCACATATTGGTCTCATATTCTTTGGTTAACAACTAAGGGCAAGGAGTGTAGAAGAAATGCACATACAAAGAAAGAAACAAAAAATGTAGCAGGCCACACGTTGTTGCATCCAAAGCAAAAAAAAATAGGGCATGAAGGGTTAGGGAAGCTTCAAGAAGAAAGAAGAGCACAAGAACCACATTGCTTTCTATTAGAAAATTAATAATAGGTTTCCAAATGCTGAGAAGATGATATTATCCTGATCCAAGCAATGCAAGTTATTGTAAGCCCCTTAATAAGTTATATAAAGGCAATATATGAAGAAATCCTTTTGAGGACTGAAAGGTTCCACAGCATACACAAAGTTCGGATTTTAGGCTATTTCTGTTTACACTGAAACCAATATCTGCTACTTTCATAAAAGTTTTCCCATCACACAGACACAATGAGCAGCACCACCCCATTCTTCCAGGCAATGTCAAGACCTCTCAGACAAAAACATAGCCATACAGAACAGCAATGATCAATTACTTGTACCAGATGATTAAAAGACTGTTTTCTCTCCCCTTTGGCTTGAGGGGGCCCGCAGCAGGGAGTTAAACTAGATAATCTTTATGGTCCTTCCTGACCCATTCTATGACTCTTTCTAAATAACGTACAACTTGACAGAGATATTTCCATCATTACATCAACAAAACAAACTGCAACATTCCTGGTGTTATCACTGCGACAAGATTCCTAAGCATACAACAATTTTTTACTCAATTATTAGAAGAAAATGGAGTTTCACTTTCAAGCTCCTTGCTAAGCGTATTAACCATTATTTAATGAAATGATATGAATCAGAACATTTTCTACTGTAAATTTGATAGTGCTTGAAGGAGAAAAGTCAATAATTTGATTAAACTTTAGCTGTAAAAAATTGTCTTTTTTTTTAATCAATATATAAATGCTTTTAAGCCTAATAGACTTCAGTGTGAGCTTGTCTGACATCACTTCATTTGAAAGAACAAAAATACTGACAGTACATACAAACAGGACAAGTTCAGCATGTAGCGGTCTGGCAGACTAAACACTACTCCTAAAACACTACAAATTATTTCAGGCGTCACACGTCAAACAACTTCATATTTCACATCAGCATTTTTTCTTAATATTTCAGCACTTGGTGTGAAGAGCAGTCACATAAAAGTCTAAATGAAAATGATTTCCCCCCTCCTGTAATACAGGAAATAGAGTCATAGAATCACTCAGGTTGTAAAAGACCTTCAAGATCATCGAGTCCAGCCGTGACCTAACCATACTACCCTAACCAACAACCCTCTGCTAAATCGTGTCCCTGAGCACTACATCCAAATGGTTTTTAAACACATCCAGGGACAGTGACTCAACCACCTCCGTATCGAGCCTATTCCAATGCTTAACAACCCTTTCTGTAAAGAAGTGTTTCCTAATATCCAACCTAAACTTACCCTTGTGCAACTTGAGGCTGTTTCCCCTCATCCTGTCACCAGTGAGAAGAGACAACCCCACTCTCACTGTAAGCACCTTTCAGATATTGGAAGAGAGCTGAGGTCTCCCCTCAGCTTCCTTTTCCCCACACTGAACATCCCCAGTTCCTTCAGTCTCTCCTCGCAGGCCATATTCTCCAAGCCCTTTGGCAAACCTTGTTGCCCTTCTTTGGACCTGCTCCAGCACCTCAATGTCCTTTCTGTACTGAGGTGCCCAAAACTGAACACAGTACTCAAAGTGAGGCCTCACCAATGCTGAATACAGGGGCAGGATGACTTCCCTAGTCCTGCTCACCACTCCATTCCGGATACAAGCCAGGATGCCATTGGCCTTCTTGGACACCTGGGCACCACTGGCTCATATTCAGCTGACTGTCCATCAGGCACACCAAGGTCCCTTTCCATCAGGCAGTTTCCAGCCACTCCTCCCCAAGCCTATAGGGTTGCCTGCAGGGTTGTTGTGACCCATATGCAGGACCCAACACTTGGCCCTGTTGAAACTCAAGCAGTTTGTCTTGGCCCATCGATCCAGTCTATCCAGGGCCCTCTGTAGTGCCCTTCTCCCCTCAGGCAGATCAACACTCTCTCCCAACTTGGTGTCATCTGTAAACTTACTGAGGGTGCACTCTATCCCCTCATCAAGATCATTAATGGAGATGTTAAATAGAAGCGGCCCCAGTACTGAGCCCTGAGGGACACAGCTTGTGACTGGCAGCCAACTGGATTTAACTCCATTGACCAGAACTCTTTGGGCCCGGCCCTCCAGACAGTGTTTGACCCAGCGGTGCGTATGCCCAGCCAGCTTCTCCATGAGAATTTATGGTGGACAGTGTCAAAAAATATACTTGATATCCAGCCACCAATCATACAATCATACCATAACCATCAATGGTCTAGTGTGGTGGTTCAGGACAGACTGAGCAAAGCAAAGCTTTTATTTATCTTCTAAAATAATTTTTAATCTCAAGAAGAATCAAACTCCATCCATTTTTCCCCCCTCCAGACTTGCTGTGATTGCATATGGGATAATGCAACTGCGGGTGTTGATGATATATCTGTATGTGTAAGTTGATTAAATGAGATTTTTGCATACTCTGAACTCAAATAGTATCTCTTCAGAGATCTCTGCTCTGGCTGTCTAGCTGTTAGTCATGGCTAAATAAGCAACTACTTCAGAAACAGAAAACGGATACACATGAGTGACAGAAATTCTGTGCGCACATTGCTTGACATCAAACACCAACAGAGCTTGCTCAGAGGCTGCATAGCTTGGCTGAAGCTGTGGAAGGGAGAGGCAGGCTGTTCTGCCCCAACCACAGCAGAGGTGCTGAACAGCAATCCCTCCATCCTGTGCAAAGCATTGGGATGTTACAGACAGCCCCTCGAGAAGCAAACAGCAAGTTCTTCAGTCACTTTTTGAAAGCAAGTTCCTGCATCGCTATGGTTGTGAATATAAGATGTAACAGCATATATCTGCTGCAGGGATTTCTGGTCACAGAGCTTTATATTTACTCTCTGCTTCACTGATTTCTGAATGTAATCATACTCCTGGTCTACAAATTTCTGAAATTGAGGTCCCAGAACATCTGTGCAACCTTTCTATCTGTGTCCACCTTATCAAGCTGATCTCCCAAGCATGATACTGAAGTTCTTCACCATATATGAAATACCACAGAGCTTTTCTTGACAGCTACCGTTACTGTCCTCAGAGTTTTCATGGCCCATAAAATAGGAAGTATGAGTGAGGAGAAATAAACGCAATGCACCAGCAAAGAAGAAAAAAAACACAAAAAAAGCACTGGAAAAAAAATGGAAAGTACTTCTCCCATTTTACAGAAAAGTAATAGATAGTACAGGAATTTGTATTCCAGTACATTCTAGAAACCTAGAAATAAACACCTCAGTAAAGAGAGTGAACTTCTACTCCTTCACCACCATAAAACACCAAAACATCCTATCAAGCTTATTGTGTTTCAGCAAGAGATTAAATGCAGTTTAAGTAGCTAATTTTCTCCAATAATTAACAGAAAGAGACTGAGGTACATGGATATTCAGGTTGACAGAAGTTCTTACCTGCACTAGCTTTACTCACTTGAAAATGCTGGTTATGATTTCATAATTAAGGCAAAGCTGAATTTTGCCTTCTTCCACCACACTACATATACAAGTTATAAACAGAACAGCCAGCATTAAAGACCAGAAAAGAAAATTGGTATTTGTCTGTATAACAAGCAACATGAATGCAGTAGAGTAGCTGAACGTGAAGGCAAGAAGAACAGAACCAGCATGCTGAAGGGTAGGTTAATGCTCACATTTTATATTCTCAGTCAGTTGCACTTCAATGCAGTCATGACTTAGGAAGGGTACTGGAGTGGTGATTGTGCTCACATATACCTCAAAACTCCAACAGATTTAAAGATGCTTGAAATGAGAGCAGAAGGTACAGAAATGAAGCTAGAGACCAAGAAGCTCATGAGGTATGGGCTTTCCAGAAGTGCAGTGATGTATGTTTACAGAAACCTCAAGTGCCCTTTTTCAGAAGTCTGTTAATAGCTCATCTGCGTGCACTAAGTCTTGACCAGAACTGGTCTTTGACTCAGACTTTAAAATGTCATCTTAAAAAGACCCAATGGAAAATGAAATTTGGTATCATGACAAAGTGGATGATTTATGATGTAATCTCTTTCCATTTGTGCTTTCCATGTAAAAAAGATATTTTCCATATCTTTCCCACTGTAGAAATTAAGAATTCTGCTTCCATAAAAGCACATCTGGCTTCTATGGTGTTGAAGTAAGGGCTTATTAATGTTACTGTTGTTATTACCATAGTTCCCAAATGAAAAAAAGAGGCCTTTTCAAAGGAGGCAGTTCTTAGAATAGAAGGTAGTGTCATCCCAATGATGTATTAAAAGATTATTGTGAAGACAAACCGAATTCAGCAAGATGCTGCTGAACAACATACAGATAAACAGGCATTTTATCCTTTCCTGATATTTCGACACAAAAATAACTTGACAGCAAAGACCAAAAAAGTCATTTTCTACAGATAACAACTTTCATGACAGAAGAAGCTTGAATAGGAGAGAAAATACAAGTAATTTGTTTCCTAGGCTGTCAAGCCTCTTGCCTTGACCCAACAACAAACCAATTGATCTACTTCAAAGCACAAAAGAAACATGTCATGAAGGTTTGGCACAAACTAGATTTAAAAATATGAAAAGAGAAGAAAAAAGAGCTTGTTCATATTCTGACAATTGTGTGTTCTGGTGTTCCTACTCTTCCCATCACTGAACACATATAAAGCATGAGGGAGAGGCAACATACCTGTCCCATGGAGCAGCATCACTCAGGATACTAAATCCCTTGAGCCCACTTGTCCCTACCTTCTGAAGGAGACCATCGTTCAGAGCAACTAATAATGTCAAAACAAGGATCACTGATCATTTTCAGTGTGCAATATACAATACTTCAGCTTGAGTAATGGTAAGGATACAAAAATACCAATCTTCAGAAGCCCTTCAGTATGCCAAGGAGAAGGCAATGCAAGATTCAGATGGAGCAATGCAGACGTTAGAGGCAAAACATGAAGTGGATATCACTCTAGGGGCACTTTATACCCCACACAGTTATATCTGCTTACTAGTGGGAAGTAATCTCCACAGATAAAATGATTAGCATAAAAGCTTTCATTTGGCCCTTCCTTAAAGTTGGGTTACCTAATTGTCTACTAAATGTTCAAGTAATAGAAGAACTGTTCCAAAAAATTGTTTTTACAGAAAAACACATTATTTTGGCACATTCACTTAATTCTCCATGCAGTATCACTATCTCAGTGATTTTTGAATTTTGTTTGGTTGTTATTCTGGGCCTTGAGGTTTTGTTGGGTTTTTTTGTTGTTGTTGTTATTCAGTAAATTTTGGTACATAAGAGACAATCATCTTGTTTGAAGTAAAAAAAGAAAGGAAGGTTGATCTACTATTTCTTACTGATCATCTGGCATTTTAGCTTAGGCACTATATTAGAGAGGGAAAAAAAGCTTGAGATTCATTTAAACTTCCTCGAAAAAAAAAAACAAAAAACCTCTTCTTTCAGTCTGACATGGTTTTCCCTCCTTGATTACTGTTTCCTAAAGTAAAAACAATATATTTCCCAGCTGTATTAATCAAATATTAGGATATTCTTATTGTTATAGCACAGCTAGAGAAATGGTCCTCTCAGCTTCTGTTAACAGAAAAGTCAAATCAATAGAAACCAAATTTTCTAAAAGTCAAATTCCCTAGAATAACAGAAAGGATGGATGAAAAAAAGCGTACTGTGCAATCCTGCAAGACTCTGGGGCATCACGGGGAAAAGATGTGTTCTTCCATATCAGTTAAAGCAGCACTTTTGAGCAATTTTGCAAAACCCAAACCATTCAGTGGTAAGCATAGCACAAAAAAAAAAAAAAAAAAAAAAAAAGGTTTTTTTTAATTATATACAGAAATGGATGCATCTGGATTGGCAGGTTGAATATTTAATGGATGTCTGGCAGCTAAACCCTGGATTGATTTTGCTGAACTGACTATATTTTAATATCAAGGGGATACCCAGACAGTCCCAGTGAAACAAGAACCAACTTACTGGATAAGCACATGGTAGGGGAGGGGAAACTTCCTCTGAAGTCCTCACCTACTCTGAGAGAACATATGATCTGTCTTCAGGCCAATGAGTGGTAACATCTGAAACTGAACTTTGCTTGATCTTTAAGGACTGTTGGTATTAATCATATATTCAGGCTATAAAAAGCACCTGCTTTGTTCATACTCCAAGCACCTACATGAGTCTCAAGCAAAAGAAGGCACAAGGGAATAGAGTTCCAGATACTTCTGTATAATTTATGAAAAATATTGCTCATTGATATCCTTCCTGCTTTCACAATAATACTTTTATGGACTATAACGTTTTTGTTTATTTTGATTTCATGAAATAAACTGTACTTCACTGAAAAAGGCATGCTTATTTAGGCTAAAATCCAGCATGCAAAGACATGTTCTAAAGCACGAAGTAAACATATTCAAGCTTCCTCAAAACCCATTTTAACTTAAATAAACATTTAACTTTCTTTCAGTTCCAAAGAAAAAGGACCTATATAGGGGACGTAAGGAATACAGATGAGTGAGAGTCCCAGTGTATCTTTTAGATTGGCATATGAACTGCATAATAATACACGAAGATTTGACAAGGGTACAGTTTCCACAGTACCTCAATGGGTATTTTTGCTTTCTTTTATCTGCTACTTTGATGTCTTCAGAGGATTTCAACAAACAGCATTTTCAGACTTGAACTACAGACAGTGAAAAGAACAGTAAACAAAATGGATGACTATTCTGTAGGAGAAAAAAAATACCCTATTTTCACTCTGCAAGTAATTCATGCCAAGACATTTGTTTTTATGTACTTCTCACAGTTTAAAAAAAAAAAAACACAAATACAAAGTGAACTACTGCTTCAGTAAAACAACAAAACAGCTTTGGTTATAAATCTTATTCACAGATGTACACAATTTTCAGGCACGGCCACTTGTGTGCTCTGTTTCACCAGTCTGTGAGTAAAATCAATTTATAGCTTTTTTTATGAAGGAAGTCAAGTATTTCCTCCCTATAGCTTTCAGTTTGGAAAGCTTGAAAGGAGAAAGTTTTTCCCACTTGGTTTAATTCCTAATCTATAGCAGACACAGCCTACTCACGCAAACAGAAGTCTAGTGAGGAAATCTCACATTACTGAACATCATGTAATGAGTCAAAATCTCATTTGTTTTCCTATTAGGAAGGGATTCTACATGTTCTCTAGAATTATTTTTCATGGTGATCGAATCTTCCCACCTATTTCCTTTCTTGCTACTGGAAGGTAACTGATAGGTAGAGTGAGGTTATTTGCTACTTTATCCAAAATTGTTGACTTAACCCCGAAGCTCAGGAAGTACAGAAAATGTAGCTTGAAGTTCCTATTAAGGAAGGCATGATATTTTATCTTTTCTGTTTGGCTCTCTATTCAGAAGCAACATCTCCATAAACGAGTGGAAAGACTCTAGATTGCTGTAGCTAGAGGAAAGCTCTGGCTTCAGCTAACTTATTCCCATTAAGCTACATCTTTAAATCAGATGAAACTCAATGAAACTGACAGAATGTCTTTAAGAAGTGATTCACACTGCAATATTCATTGTGAAATTTGAATTCAAATTCATAAATTTGTTAAGCACTGACATTTAAAACAGAGTAAGCAACACACAGTTGAGCAGGCTTGAAAAAGAAAATCCACCAAACAACACTAAGAGCCAAAGACAAGTATTCCAATACAGCAAATCCTCATTTTCAACCAGCTTTATTAACTGCATCTTGTATCACAGTTGTCAATGCCACACCAGCTTCAGAAATAACTCCCACTCCCAACTGCAGCAGCTGTGAAGGCAGACACAGAATGGAATAAGAAAGGAGATATTATATGGAACACCATATAATGGATGGAAATGCACCATTTTGCAGGCCAGATCTGACTAAACAGTGTGAGACACAGGCAATCAAATAATATAGTCACATGACAAATAAAACGCATCACAAAGCATAAGATTATATTGCACGTATTTAATAAACAGCTCTACATGCTCACAGTACATACAGCTGCCACAGAGTATTGCTCAGGAACAGACTGACAGGGAACACAAAGCAGGCTATGGCCAACCCCTGCCCCTTATTCTTGGAGGTGTCACTCAAGGTGGGAAAAGCCTGAAGTTTAAAAAGATAAGAATCACAAAACGACTTTACTTAAAATGATCACCTGATTCATCCAATGGCATTTCCACAACCCTCCATGTAATTGAAAAGCTTTTCTTCTGCTGGTCTCACAAGCAGCCCTTAATTGTAACACTAAAAGGAAATAAATTTCTGGCTGCTTTTTACAAAATGCGTTATGTTGCAGCAATCTACTGCCATTTAACTCCGCAATGCAGCTATAAAATGGTTGGTTTGGTTTAGTGCCTTATTTCTGCAATACCTCACAAACTGAACACAGGACAGACTGCAGGAGGAAGGCAGTCTCAAATAAGCTGCCTGTAATGAGAAGTTGAGGGACTTGCTGCTGTTGTTTTGGGAATAGGAGGCAAAGTCACTTTGTGAACCCATGGAAAAGTTTGCTTTTCGTTAGTCTTAAGTGCAATCAGCACCACTTTAGCAAACCGTTAATGCACAAACCAGAAGATGCTGAAATACCAGTGATTTTTATATTTTCCCACCTCAGTCTTTTCCAAGGGATGGTATTTCTTTCCACTTTTCATTCCAGACACTGTGACAAAGCATTCAGAGCAAGGAGACTTCTCCTCACAGTTCAGCCACATATCTGCTGGATTGCATTCTTCAGATGGGCTCATCCTTGTCTCTCCTCTGCATAGTTCTCTGCAAACTGACCATTGCCATCACAGAACTTGCATTGAAAAGGATCTCAAAGATCATCTAGTTTCAACCCCCATGCCATGGGCAGGATTGCCAACCACCAGACCAGGTTGCCCAGAGCCAGGGAGGCCTTCAATGCATCCAAGTTTGGGACACCCAGTTTCCTTGGGCAACCTGCTCCAGTGTGCCACTGCCCTCTGAGTCATCTTCATGAACATCTCACTTCAGCTATCCAACAACTACAACAGGCTGGGGGATTCACCCACACAACTGTCCCCTTATTGACTCACTCCATACAAGTTGATGACCTGGATACTCATTTACATTGAAGCTAATTGGTCTGAAATTTCATTTATTCTAAACCCACACTATCACCCTGGCAGCATAAAGAGCCTTTAAAATGAGTTACAGCCTAATTCATTCCTCCTTTACAACGCCAAAGTAGCTTAAAGCAGCCTAAGCATAGAGAAGACCATAGCCAAATGATTTCTGCCATTGATTACATCAGAGTAGAATTCAACTTGTTTTCAGCATTTACTGAACTGAGCTTGAAATCTAACTCAGCTGTGCTGGCAGTAAAATTGCATTTATCTCAGCTAGGAATGAACACCAGTATATGCAATCATTTCCAATTGTTTCATGGAAGGCATGATGGAGAAGGGAGCCGACTCTGGGTAGGCACTGAATGTGTTGTAACTTGAGCCCTCATAAGATGAATACCAGAAGAAGATGCCTCAAAGAAGTTCATTTGTTCCTGACCTAATTCCTCTGCAAATTTCCATTTACCATTATTACACAATATTAGATAGTTAAACATTTGTCTTGATACCACAACACTGTGTTATGGAGTTGCACAGAAATGAGAAATACACATCAGTCAGATGCATTTCTGTAGATATAATGTCACGTATAATAGCATTTCTCTCAGTTATTGTAGGTAGATTACAAATAGATCACGCTGAATGATTTAAATGAGAGTAACTTTATTTTTAGCACAGAATATTTGCAATGCACCATCTAAGAGACTGCTAAATAAATAACTTTTCAGGCATTCATCTCCCAGACAGTAACGAGCAGAGCAGTGTTATCTTCATTTTCAGCATGTATTCATATCATTTGTACTTTCTATGCAGCAATTACTGCTGAAATATAACATGAAATCATTATTACTGTCACCGCACAGAATTAGTAGAATATGTATACTAGTCTAGCCAGATGCTGTACAAACTTTGGAAGATGTTCAATTGATATCAAGCTCAACTTCATTAGAGGATACATAAAATTCTCAAGAAATGTTTGTTGTATTACTGGCAAACTTAAATCAGTGCCTCAAGTAGTCTTTTCTCTAATAGTAAGATAAAAACACCAATTAAGGAAAAAGTCTGATATTTATATATATTCTAATAGTTTGAAAATATAGATTTTTTTCAAAAGATAAGTTTGAGATATCTTTTTTAATCCACTTTCTAAAGGTGGACCTGTTCATTCATTGGGAATAAGGTGTTCTACGTAGTACTCCAGGGGAGTTTTTTGTTTGTTCAGAGAAAAGTTTTTATGTTAAAACGTTAACACTTCCTAACTAGTACAACGGCATAAAATATTAGCAATAGGAATAAATAAATGAGAATTCTCATATTCATTCAATCTCTAAAGTCATCACCAAGACTGCTCTCCTTCCGAATGCCATTTTTGCCTTCAGCTTTTCTTCACTACAGTCATTTAGAATCAACATACATATTTTAGTCTCTTCCTACACAAATATGTCCATTAACTGACTCAATGAAACAAGCTACACGGGCCAGCTCACTCTGTTCCTGTTACTACAGCCAATATCACATAGATCCCTTTATAACCTCTAATTTTAGCTCCCTAAATTTAGTTCTCCTATCTGAAAACATTTCAAAAGCCATTTTTCTCAATCTCATTTTAAAACCTGCCCACATGTACTCCCAGCCATTTTAGAACTTCATTCAGTATTTTAGTTACCCATTAATAATTTCACATCCATTTGTACTTTAGTGTTGCTCTGTAAACAGCAGTGAAAATATGTATTTAGGCACACAGATAAATTTGACTTGGATACATGGGAAACACTGGATTCTCAAAGGCAAGTTACGTATGTTCTTGCAGCAGCCTCACTGGTCATCAGGTACCAGTATGTTTCCAACCCTCACAGAAACACCTGTTCTAATTAATTACATCCAGTTATATTTACCAGCATCCATCGCTGCCTAGTGTTGTTTGTGTTGGAGCTTCTAACTCAAAACAGCAATTTTTTCTTCTAATAATGCAGTACATACAACTTTGCATTTAGTATTGCTGAGTTCAATCCCATTTTTCCTGTTCTATTCTCTAAGGTCAGTCATTTCTTCTGCTTGAGATAATCTTCTCTATTTAATTCCTTTAAACTTTTGATCTGCCAGGAGTTTTCATTAAGTCAAGATCCTTTTTTTTGGTGCCAAGATCATTTCACTAGATATGCTATGCAAACAAGGGTTACTTCCATGTTTATCACAGTTTTGTACAAAAAAAAAAATGTTGAGCCCTGGCTCGCTAAGTTCACATACGAAGTTACACTGACTGTTAGGATAGTTCCTCCAAGTCATACAGCATGCCATACAGCCCTTAAAAAGATCAAAATTTGCACCTCCTGCACATACATTTAGATAACTTACAGAAAGGTTATATTGCGAAGGGCAAACCCAATATCTAAGAATCAAAATAATTAGCGGCCTCCCATTGGAAGAGAATTCATATATACACTACTAATAAAGGACAAATTACAAAGCATATTTTACATGCCCCATTAATCTGGTAGGACTAAGTTTGCACAAAATGTAATTGCCTTTTGATGTGAATAAAGCAAGAAAAGTCCAATCAGATGAAGCACAACCTAATTTATGACACAGCCCTAGAATTTTTTGGTGATTAGTGTCACAACATCACAGGTTAAATTTATTACAGTGTTAAGAGGTACACAGCCCCATTGTAAATTATTTCCTTTTCTCTCCTGTACATCTGTGGTGACAGGATGAAGGTAAATTCCTCCCTGACTGTTTAGACAGCTCATTATTTCCACAAAAGACTCCTGTGCCATCACTAATCTCTACATTGGGTCATCATTCATTTAAAATACCAATTCACCACAACCAATGCTGAACAGAACATTTTGTTTCCTAGTTTTTCAATATTTTCAAGGACAGGATTTTGTCTGAATTCTTTAAAAGTTGACGAGTTGGAAGCTCTCCAAAATATGAGGATAAGAGCTCTCTATGGGGGGGAATTTCCACTGGCTTGCTGCAGTACAGGTGATAACTCTGCAGGGACGCAAACATATTTAGTATGCATTTTTATAAACAACAACTAATAATAAACTGTAGTTTTAATGAGGCCAACAAGAAGCCATAGAGAGAGAATAAGTAATCAGGGTCAGAGCAACTGAGACCTTCCAGGAGTCCTCAGAAGTGGGAATGTTACACAAGAGAAATACCAAATAGAATGTCCTCTAATAACCTGTTATTTTAAGTTAAAATATTAACATGAGAATACAGCCCTGCCTGGAAATGCCATCATAACACTGTGTCACACTGAATAGAAGAGAGGAAATAAAGTTAGCAATCCAATTGTTCCAGATGAGCTTGTCTAACAGACTTCAGTTACTTCAGCCAGATAAATGTTCCTGAAACACTTATGAAGTCACCACAGCAGTGCACATAGAGATGAAATATGTCCTTCTAATCTGGATAAACATTAAGTATTTGAAGAGCAGGAGTTGAACTGCAATGGTGAAAATCGAACATAACTACTTATGAATTTAAAAAATCTTGAAGAATTCAGCTCGCATTTGAACTTCAGGACAGAATAAACAAGTAACGAACCACAGTGAAAACCCTAGCAAAAGATACATATATATTTAACAATGGAACAATGAAATCAGTCAGGTCAGGCTATAATTGATGGAGGCTGTCAGATGGTTTGGCACTAAAGGCATAATAAAGTAAGAAACTGCAGAGAAATGTACTTGAGGCCTGAAATACAATAGAGCTGGGTCAAGGAACAACATTGTTGGGCAAACCCAATAGATCAGCAGAGTGCCCAGTAGAAGGATGTTTCTGCAACAATCTGTTATGTTACTTGGAAGAACATCAAGTTGTGTCTAGGGTGGACTTGTTGCAAATAAGGGTAGTTTGGGAACTTTTCCTGCAACTTAATTCAGTGGAAACCAGGGCAGTTTTCACACTAGTGACAGCCTCACTTTCCTTTTAAGAACGTTCTTTCCTCTAAGGAACCCTACACAAGGAAATTTGGTTTTAATCTTCTCTTTTTGATGGAGAGACATTAAAAAAAAATAGAAAAGAAAAGCTGCCAGCTCACAAACACCAAACACCCCTGTTCCAGCACAGAGCATTCACAGTTGTCAAATTCTGGTCAGCATGAGTTATGCCTCCTGACTGCTTTCAAATTGGATTCATAATTCCCCTGCAAGAGACATTGCATGTTTCTCAATAGTGGATATGGCAGATAAAGTGAAAACATTCTGCAAAATTGAACATTTTTCCTTCTAGCACAGTATAATCAGGCTGCTCGCACATCAGACTGAACTTCCATTAGGCATTGCATTTCAGACTTCCAAAACATCTTCAGAAAAGAAAAATGTTTATCAAGAGCAGCAATAACATATGTCTGCTCTAAGCCACAAAGCCCCAGAAGAGTTCAGCTGATACAAAGGCACATAGCACCACCTGCTAGACACTGCTGTGCAGGATCCCTGCTCCAAGCTGAGGCAATAAAGGGTTCTTTGCATGGTACCCATCCTGAGTGTAGCACTGAAAAAGAGGGCTGAATTCCAGCTTAAAATATGTTCCTGGTCCTTGGGTAAATTCAGCCTAAATGCTTGTGTTGCAACTCTTACACTTCTACAGTTACACAAGAGAGATTAATTTCAGCTCTCGTAGGTTTTAATTCCTTACTGTAAATAAGCCATGAACAGCATCATAGGTGCTCCTACTCAACAGGAAGGATAAGGGCATTCACCAAGCTATCAAAGTCATGCTCTTAGACTTGTGAAGAAATTATTTGATTATTAGAGCACAGAATTAGGCTTTCTACTTGGGAACTACCCATAGGGCTTAAGTTCACCAGGATATAAAAATGAGCAAGTCAGATTTTAACAGAAACACACTGCATTTAAGTTGAAAAGAACAGCAAATCACAGCAGGAGGTGAAGGAAGCAGCCTAGGAAGCCTCAGGGCAGGGCTTGTAACCATGGTGTTGACAAGCCCTCAGGAAAAGTAGCATCAATAAAGGTTTGATACTGCATCCTGGCAAAACCAATCCTCCTCTAAAGGCACCTTTTACTAGTAGAGCCAAGGTCTCTTGGATATTTTGCATATACATGCTTGGATATAAGCATATACATAGCCTTTAAGCAAGCACACTGAGAGGAAAAAGAATGACCAAGTTAGAAATAAGTTTTCTCTGAAGAAAATACAGGTTCACTAGATATCAAAGCACACTAGCAGCACTCCCAGACTGAGATGTTAGACCCTTGTTCTGCCCAAATTAGTTTGCTCTGCATGAGTCAGTGAAGAGTTCTTAAAAATCTGTCTGCAGGAGTAGAAAGGTAATCCCTGAAGTTAACAGTTTGAATTAAATTGATATGTGCTTTTTACCTATGTTTCTAAGAACAGTAAATCCTTGATATCTTGCACACTACTGAAGTTTTGTTCTGCAGCTTGAATTGCAAGAACTGAGCACTACCTACAAGCCACTGCTGAAAGCAATTAGCACTCCTGTGCTCAATTAATCTCCTGACACTAACAAAAGAAAGGTGGAAACATCCTATGTTTATGGAGGGGAACAGCATACAATGAAGGCTGTTCAGAACAGTCTCTAGTCATTGCCAGACTTGACCTTCTCATCAACTACTACAGTAAGCAATAAAAGCTACTTGAAATTTTATTCCTTGTGCATATCATAGCTCTCTATAGCCCTTAAGCACATGCAAGGGGATCTAGAAATATCAGAGGCCATGTAATGTCCAGCTCAGTTCATCATCCTTTAAGCTGTGGCCCTCACTTTGAACCATAAAATCCTTAATGTTGGAAAGGACCTCTAAAGGTCATCTGGTCCAACTCCCCATAAGTAGGGACATCTACAGCAAGATCAGATTGCCCAGACCCTCACCTAGACTGGCCATGAAAGTCTCCAGACACAGGGCCTCCACCACATATCTATGCCCTTTTCTCCAAAGCCACACAGCTGAAGAACATATACACCACAGTCTAACACTTCAGTTCCAAGAAGAAATACTCATTTTGTGGTTAGTGAGCCCAGAAATGGTAAGTAACCTAAAGCCCACAGTTTTCTGAAGGACACATGGGAAAAATGCACTTTGTCACATCTAGCAAGCAACCCTGCACATTGCTGTATTTGGTACTCAGTCAGACCTGTAGGGAAATTGCAAGAGAGATTCACTGGTACTTAAATATTTAGTACAAATTAGCTCCTGTGCTGACAGCATACATTAATAGTACAGATTTGATTTAAACAATTGCACACAAAGAAATTCAATCAATAGCATTTACTCACTGTCAGTTAACGATTACACCAGCAGCTGCATAGGCAGCAGCTCAGGTCTGCAGTGTTAGAAATAGGAGTCAGACTTGTGAGTCCCTTCCAACTCAGGATATCCTATGATTCTATAAAGTGCCAGCCTACCTCTGACATGACAACACTCTGCAAGCTAATTCCCTTGTTAGCATCTCTCTGAAGAAATCAAACTCAACACACTAGTTATAAGACAATTTCTGGGGGCAGAGGCCCTACAAAGTCCTGGAAGACCCTCAGCAACCTGCAGTACAGTGGTGCCCAAAAGGAACACAGGAGGTGCAGAGAACCCAGCCCTAAATGCTTTGCCATGACTTTGGCTAGAGCACATCCCCTAAAACAGCAGGGGGCACAGGATGGTTCCCTCCCTTCTTACCAGGGATGTTTCAAATGTTAAATCCCACATTACATCACATTTCGTCTTAGTTGAATTTGAACAGTGGTTCAAGTGAAATCACCTTAGAAAGGACCTGAATAAAGAAAGCCCATAGTGAGTTACGTGAGACTTGGAAGTTGTTTTCATGTGCTGCAGAGTGAAAATTACACTTTTGGCAACAAATTCACGGCAAGGAAAAGTTAGATGTAATTTTAGGCAATTTCTTTCACAATTATGTCTCAGAAGATGCCAAAAAAAGCCTCAACACAAGTCTTCACTTAAGCGAAGACAATATAACTGTTTAAAAAGAAGAAAAGAAATCTAGACTCAATTACTTTATAGTTTCTATCAATAGAAGCAAGAAATCCTGTGGGAGGACAGAAAGCAATAGGTGATTTAAGAGGTGTAACACCTCTTATTTCAACCAAGAAACACATTTTATTAGTTTCACTATTGAGCAATTTTTAGAGGCCAGAGGAAAAATCCAGAAATGAACAAGAGTAATATTTTTGAAAGAAAAGTCAAGTTCAATAACAAGATGTGATACATAACAGACAAAAAAAAAAAAAAAAAAAAAGCCTTCAAGACCACAGCCCCACATCCGTTTTTGACAAGAGAAGATGGGAAGATTGTATGTTGCATTTTGCTTCTGTTACTGTTAAGTGGCCCCAATGAAATTGTGTCGCTCCCTATTGCCTCTTTTTAGCGTGCCTTTAGATGGCAGCAATTGTTTTTACTCAACAAACAATGCTATAAAGTAACATCATAACAGGGGTAACAGATACTCCTCCACTACTTTTGCTTACAGGGTCCAAAGACAGAAGCACAGCTTCAGACACGCCAAAGGCAAAAATTGCTTGCACAAAGCAGCTGCTTTTCCACGTGAGACTTAATGCACTGCAATGTTAGTAAGGCACAAATCAGTGGAAGGGTTTAAATAGTACTTCTTCAAGTCATCTGCCAAGTACCCAGCCCCCTTATTGCACTTATTTCCTTACTCTCATTTGGCCCCTTGGTGCACAAACTACAGTTTGGACTCTGTGTCAGTATTAATGCCAAAATAAGTAGCTATACAGGAGGAAAAAACAAACAACAAAGCGCAGCATGAACTGAGGCTATACCTCTAAACCAGCAACTCAAAAACACAGAAATCCACAAAGATGCTCCCAAGTTCCATTCCATCATATCAAATCTAAAGCTTTTAGATTTTCCTATCCTACTTAACTCAATCTGAATCTCCACCATATAGCCTAAGAGTCACCCCCACCTGAGCCTTCATTCACGAAGTTTATTGTATAATTGTGAACCACTCTGGCATTCCTGATAAAGCAATCAGTTCCAGTATTGTAAGCTTTGTATCTCACATGTCCCCACATGCAAGCTTTTAGCTCCCTTCAGACAAACTCTGCAAACTCATACAATTAAATCACTAACAAATACACAACCGACTTTAATCCCCTTTAAGGTGTTGCAAAAATACAAATAAGTACCAAGAAAGACTTTTACAAATAGACAAGGTACCTCAGCATAAGCCTGCAACATCCAGTAGAAGACATCCCTTCACCATCTCACAGCTCAGTAAATGTTATCTCCTCTTCCCTAGGAGAACTGTTGAAGGAGCACAGCTTTTACAGAACACTGTAGGTCTGAACCTTTTCATGCTCCCAATCCCTCCTTCTACATTAAGCATTCCCCATCTGCTCCACCCCACCCTCCACGAGGTACAGGTGGCACCAATTATCCCAGAGAACTCAACAATTAACCTAAACAGATCTCAGCTACCTCTGGGGCTGGTCCTGAGAGTCTCTCATATGCCCATATTATAAATATAAAAAATTCCACATTTATTTAGGAATGCTATGTACTTGATGCTTATGAAATACATATAGGAGCAGATGTAAGCCACAAGAATAGAGTTTATCTACTTGCAAAAAAATTCTTTGTATGATCACCATCTCACTGAAAGGCTATCGTTGGACAGCAAGTCCACTGAGAACCAGTGACTCCATCCCTTTTCTGTTTCACAGTTGTGTGCCAATTAGTACACAACCTGGAAACAAAGTATCTCTGTACCTAACGCACAGGAAGGTTGAAAAATTTACTGATGTGATTAAAACAGGAGTTTAAATTCAACTTCTGCAACAGGCAAAGGGCAGCAGATCCTTTCTCTTTTTTCCTCCATATGCTTGGAATTGATATCACTTTCATCTACTTTAGGGAGAAAAAAAGTAATTAACAGTCTGTAGATGGTTTGTATTTTGAAGCCTGTAAAGTGCCTAAAGGTGCTGCTCTGGCTATTCTTGTTGGACAAGCACTAATTCAGCTCTCCTAAGTAACATGTCGGTATTGCCAGTGCAAAGGGTTCAGCTAGACTGAGATGGAAGTTCAGAACCACAAGTTTAACAAACAGAAAGATCAGCACAGTGGAATGGTGATACAAGAGGTGTAATGTTCAATCAAAGCCTGTTTTCAGGTTTCTTCTCCACAAGGCCAGGAGCTCTGCAGAAACTGAAATCCTCTTACAATTGATAAGAGCTGGAAATGGAGACTCTAAGCAGAACATTAAATACTATTACAAAGACTAAAGAGACTGTGAAGTCTGAACAATTCAATCTTTCAAAACAAGACTGTGGTTATGCTTTCAGAATATCTTAATGATTCAATGTTCACACCTCTCATAAGTGTCCCAAAACTAGTCTTAAGCTTAATGATATCTGCAGACTTTAAGATCCGCACTTAAAGTAACTGGGAACTCCTGGAGTGGCTTCAGTGGAGCAGTGCTAATTGATAGCAGAAATCGATCCCAAAGTTTACCAGAAAGAAAGGTTATCTTCAACAAAGCTTCTCTTCAGAGCTAATAAGAAACCTTGAAGTTCTCATTTTTTACCCATAAAGCAGGATCTAGATACATCTGCACCTTGATTCTGCTTGACTCAGAATATTTATACTTCATTTGATAGTATGACATTCCAGTATTTCAGAAATACATTTCTCAGTATTTCTGGGATCCTGCTTTGGTGACAAGCTTTTTCCTTTGATCTTAGTGAAAGAGTTTTCTCCGGCATGCTCTTTGCTCCCATCTTTTTCTGATCTGCTTCCAAGAACTGAACATTTTTAGTTCTCCCATTAGATTTTAGCTTTGGTGTATTTTGTTTTATTAGAGCTGGCAACAGGGTGCTATTTAAACACTGCTCCATCTGTCTGAGTCAAGTCCTGCAGGTAGGGTGTCATGTTTGATTTCATGTCATCATTTCTTGTGCAGTCAGAGCTAAAGAAAAAAATGATTATAAAAGCTACTTTTATAAATTCCTTTGCAAGATCTTTTGCTGTTGCTGTGGGACTACTTGTGTACTTATAAGCACAACCCCTTTGTACACTGCCAAAAGGAATATAATTGGGATGCAAGGCAGCCTGGCCTTGGTCATGGCATTTCCCTCCTCTGCTGTTCACAGTGACTGCATGTCAGCATTACAGTGAATGGTATATACTGTAGGCCTAAAATAACACTGACATTTTGGAGACTGAGTTTTCAGGTTTGAAAATGAATGTTGTACAGCATGAGGCTCCATCTGACGCTGAGATAAGAGAAATGCTGAACTATTACACCAGCGTGATAACACTTCACAGACAGCACTTCCTAGCCAGAAAACAATAAAATGTGGAGAAATGACTAATAAACAACATTTACAGAGGCCTTTCTGGTGGGCATATCTAATACTTGCAGATCTGCTGAACGTAACTATTTCCTTCTCACACATTGTTTCATCTTTTTCTTATTATTCTCAAAAAGACATTTACTCTGAAAACCTCAAAATTATGATGCTGATAGAGAAAAGGAGTTATTCATGTCAGCATATGTAGAAATACTTACAGACCATTAGAGTACTTGTTCCTCTCATGGACAACATGTACATCTCATGGGTATTACTGATTGCATTTAATCAAGAAAAAGCATTACAGATGCGTTTTATTTTTGTTTTATCTGCATTAGCAGTCAGTGCTTTTCTGCAGCCATCCAGAAAAGGACATTTCCTGAATTTCTTCCTTCTCCCTTAGGTGGGGAAGCAGGCTCAGCTGGAGGACTCAGAGGGCTGAGCCTCAGCCTTGTACTGACCCTGGGGTCTGGTCATGCCCTGCAAACACTGAAGAAAGGCCACATCTTACACTTTCAGAGCACCCTTGCTCCGTATATGTAAGCCATAAATCTGAGGGCTGACACCAGCATAGCTGACCAGTGCTATTGTGAGACCTGTGCTTTTAGTGCAAATAAAGCACCTTGTCAGGGTGAAGAATCAGTTAATTCCTCTGCTGTTAGCTCTGTAGTCATTGTAAGCATTTTCTGAATTTGTGCTGCTGGAAGCAGCTATTTCAGTTCATTCCAGATTTTTTTTCTAGAGATGTGGCCCTACTGTCCCCTCTTGATGGAGCACAGCCCAAGACACCCATATCACAAGACATATACAGAACCTCTCAATAATGGCTGTACTGAACGTGAGGTTTGGAGAGCATTGGTGTCCTAGACAAAGAATTTATTTTCACAGTATTAAACAAGGAAAAATTACAACCAGGCAGCTTACATCTTCAAAAAAAGTGTTTGTGTTCCAGCCTGAGCAGTATTACACCACAGCACAGGCTGTGCCCAGGAGGGCAGCTGGACTTCCAGAAACCACTGTCTAGGACACTAATCTTCTGTCTAGGAAAATAATCCACAGGAGCCTTCCTTCTAAGGCAGTTAGCAGCTGTTCTGCACACACTGAAGGAATTGCAGTCAGCTAGATAGCCCTCACCCTGCAATATGCTAACAGAGCCAGAATGGCCCTAGCCTGCAATAGCTCCATAGCCCAAGCCTGATCTGACTTTCCCACTTTTGAAAACAAAAAGAGATAGCAGCACACTGGATGTTGTACAGCCCATGCAAGAAGCACTCAAGCTGACTGCACAGCCATAGAATTAAAGCAATCTTTTATGCTGATCTTCCTCTCTGTCACATCTGCAAACACCAAAGGCTGACTCACAGATAGACCAACATTTACCTTCCAGGGTATGCTAGAACAACTGCTACCTGAATAGAAGAACCACCCTTAAGGGCTATTGTTATTAAAAATTCTCTAATTTATATTGATGGTCACGCAGGAGAATCAGTCCAACTGTTGTTCAGGATGGTACTCCTCAGCTGGACATCTTGTCTGTCCCCAGGAGTTGTGTGTATCCCCCTGCAGCTTAGGGAGGGATGAAGAAAAAATGGAAAGTGACATCTGGAAAACAGCTGGGGTTGGTGTGGTGACAGTAGAAACAGAATTTGGTCTGAGACATTTGTCTGTAGTGAATTGTGAACTGGTGCATCCAATGTCACTGACAAATGCTGTAACAAACATGAGAACAGGCTCCAAATGGTCCTCATCACCATGCGTGGTTCTGTGTGCAGAGCTATATCTACTGACTGTGGCACTCACTGGGGAAGTAATTCCCACTGTGGAGCGTACCAAGTACTAAAAGTTTCCTTTTAAGAATTTCTCTCTGATGTTCACCTTTGCATTTCTCTTGTTCAGTCTTATTTATTTTTTTTTATTTTCCCTGTAAGTCAGGGAAAATAAATTTTCCCATATTAGCATTTATAACTTCCATTAGTCTAGACACACACTCGTTTCCAGACTGTGATGAACATTGGCACCCTACTCAGATGGTAAGTCTAAGTTTTTCTGAATGCATTCCTCTTACTTTCTCACATACAATAAACACGAGACAGCTACTTGCATTCTCATCAGCATGAATCTTTAATTCTTCTATCATCAGTTTTGAACACCCAGGTATGATTTTGATGTGATAAAGTTCTGGAATCATAATATATAGATCTGTTTGTGATTTGTAAATGTCAGTGCATGTGGTACTCAGGCATTTGATTACTGAATGCCTTAAGCATACAGACGAGTATTTTAAAACCTTAGCATTCTCATCAGAATTCACTAATCTTAATGCTTCTAAAAACATCCCTCCCATGCAGGAGTAATTGATTTCAGGACTTTTAAAATATTCTTTCATTTAAACTACTCCCCTTGTCCCTGTAAATTCCAGAACTTGTTTTAGTTGACAACACACTCACATCCTCAAAGTTACTCACTTCTGCCATATTCAGGGACAAATAGCATAGAACCTCAGAACCGTTTGGTTTGAAAGGGACCTTTAAAGGCCATCTGTTCCAATCCCCCCCTGCAAAAACAGGGACATCTACAGCTCCATCATGTGCTCACCTCCCTGTCCAGCCTGACCTCAGGTATCTCCTCCAGGGATGGGGCATCCACACCTCTCTGGGCAACTTCTGCCACTGCCTCACCACCCTTTTTATAAAACCACATTTTTTATATACAATATAAGAAACAAACAGAAACCTGAAACAAGCAGAAGTCTAAAAGTCTTCCCCCAAAAAATCCCAGTTGCAGTTACATACAGCATTGAATCCAGCTCACACATCTTTGGATATAAATAGATATTCAGGATGAAGCTGTGAAGGAAAAAGTAAACTCTCTTCTTCACATGTGACAAACTTTCAAGTCTTCACAAAAACCTAACAAACAAATATCATCTAGTCTCTGCTGGCAAAAGAACATGCTCTCTCCTAAGGTTATCCATTCTTGCTCATCTTGTCATTTGTTGGAGCCCTCCTCATTCTTCCTACTGAGGCTTTTCTTCATAGAATTCACCTTTGCCTCCTTGCTGCTATCATTGAATGTCTTCTCTAGCAAATCTTTTTATTTCAGTTCAGGCAGAAAATAAACATCTTCAAATCCCCAAGCTTGCAATTCAAAATAACCTCCATGCAATTTTAGTTCTTTCCATTCTGTATGTTCAAAAAAATGTCACTTCCACATAGAGTTGCAGAGCACTGCAAGTTTAATTCCCCATTTCACAGAGGTGCAACCTGGGAGGAACAGCTCAAGCAACTTCCCACACCTCCATGTGTTCCTATCTGTTCTCTCTTAATTTACTTTGCATTGAAAAACATAAACAGGTATGTACCATACTTTCACGCAGCCTTGATTTGTCTTCTCTTGTCTCAATGGGACTACACGATTTGAGTTGAATATTTTCCCCAAGGCTAACTCAGTTGTAGCACCACAAAGATGAAAGCAAATTTTTTGACACCAGATAACATAGCATCTCCAGTAAGACAGTCACTCTTGGATGAATGCAAAAGAATTATTTAACAAACTGTATTAAAAGCTGGGGGGGGGGGGGCGGAACACTCCTATAATTCCCAGGAAGAATCTCATTTTTATTTTGTTTCATTTTTTCTTTTCCTCCCTTTGTTCCTGAATTTTGAGCTTGATCAGTAGCAAAGCATCCCCTTTTTCATCTAATCTGTAACTGACAGCATGACACCTCTCTAGAGAAACCTGGCTACTGAATATTCTCCTGAACTTTACTTTAAGAGAATTTTGGGATAGCTAAGCATAATACATTGCATTAAAGTTGGCTAGATTTCTGCAATTCTACCTTCACTGGAACCCAAAAGATGAATAGTAACAATCTCTCATACTCACGTACAATTAAATGAGAAAAAACATAGGAATGCTACAGTTCTGCAATGGTATAATGGAAGGCTTCCATGGTCAGTGCCATATGTAATTAGTGAAAAGCATTACACCGGAGTACATTGTCAGCACCCTGCAGGGAATTAGATGTTCACAGCTGCCAGTATGCTTAATTTCTCATGTGCTGCTTGGAAAGTTTACTCCACTGCAGCTTGAGAAAGAACAATGAATAAGAGTGAATTTACATGTGCATATTTTTATTCTGCTTTTCTGATGGCATTGCAGCACAATGCAGTGTTAACAGAATAAAAAAACATCTGTTTCAATAGAATGGATATAATATATCTATATAAAGCATGACATCCTTGGTCTCCAGGGCCCACTGAGCAGCGCAGTATCTCCACAGCTACAATGCTCTCTTCCAGAGTGAGGGAGAAAATGTTTCCTACCTAGCAAATATATCTCAGAGTGCTGAGACCTCTGCACACTGTGACACAACAGTCTTATAGTATCTCCTTCCTCGGCTGTCATAGCACAAGCTCAGCTTGGACAAACTGGTCCCAAGTAGAAGAGGTATGACAGTGAGGTGGCTGTTCTGAACATTCACACTGAAGCACTGAGAAGCCAGCTAAGGAAAAATAGTGGTTTCACTACTGCTCCATGGATGTAACCTCTGCATGGTAAATCCAACCTTTGGTTACTCCCTTTTCTATACAGGAAAGCCATAACTAGCACTTTTAAAGGAAATGAAGTAAGGATGAACATTAAGCACCCACAGAGTCTTGGATTCACACCTAACACTCAGACATATTTTTATACCTAAACGGAACATGAAACCCTCATAAAAAAATAAAAGAAGGAATAGGAGTGGGTTTCTATAACCTAGATGCATTTGGTAACACAAATCTGGCTGCATTCAGCAGACAGTCTTGCTCCTGTAAGTAAGGAAGCACTGATTCTTTTATTTCCTTTTTTTCCTTCTGCCATAAGACATACCCATGCTGGGATGAAATAACCAGAAACTTTTTCTCTCAAATTCAGAAAGATGATTTAAAGGAAAAAAGTTATCAGCTGTTTTCTATTTTTGAAAAATAAAAAATGATCAAAAGTAAAGAAACAAACTTTTACACTTAATTACTACTTCTACAGTATCCATTTATGATTCAGTTGTCATTACATAAAGAAATGAATTGTTCAACCTCACTAGTGAAATCCTACGTTAGTGCATCCTGTAATTATGGCTACCTTAAATTAATGGCATCTAGATTTCTGGTTATTAACAATTTAGCAGCTACGTGATTAGCATTTTTAATTAAATTCATTAATCTGATCAAGGCAGCAACCCTCTCCATTATGCACATGCTGTATCTATGAGCTTGTGTAATCACCTGTTACACTGAAGAAGGAGTTACTGGGAATTAACCTCTGCTCCTTGCCTCAGATATGTAATTGAAGCCATGTACTAGACTTGTCTGTAAGGACTTTTTAAAATTGCTGCAGATAGATAATAAATGGATTCCTAGTTATTACAGGTTGATGCTCTTTCAGCATAAAAAGACCCACCCTCCTACCACTGCACTGAAAATGCTTAGAAACTGAATATCAGCCACTGGCCAACATTTTAAATCCCTTAAAATCCAGGTAGCCTCAGGGGGCTGAATCTGGTCTTGTATTATGGAAAGCCCACGGATCTGTTTTATGTTACATATTCTTTGCAGTTCATTAAGAGATAACAAGCATTGCACTTCCAACAGTAAATCTGCAGGTTTAGTCCTTACTTTCTATGAGCTTGAATGACAGCAACTTCTCTTTAAATATCACAGATAGCGAAATTCCCCAAAATGAATATTTCACTTAAATACTGAGGACTGAACTTCTTGCACTTTACAAATCCACAATCCCCAATATATGCACCAATTTATGTATTTTCTTACTGTCCTCATACTGTGACAAAGATAATTTTGATGACCTGCATGCCATAAACTTCCACTGGGCTCTGTTGACATCAGCCATTTTTTTTTTTTTTGACAGCCAAAACCAGCTGAAGACATACTAACTGCTTCCTACACTAGATAGGAGATTGTACTGAAAAAAAAAAAAAAAAAAGAAAAACAAATTGGAAGCACTCTCTGACAGGACATCTAATCAAAATGAGTTCCTAGCTGTTTTTAGCTTTCATCTGTGATCTTTCTCTTTTTTACATCAGAATTGACTTACCCATTATTTGCACTAGTAGAGCCAGCACAAGCAAGGTCTATTCAGATGAAATATGAGCATTTCAACATAAACATCAGGAACATTCACAGAGATACTGATCTTTGATTTAGTCCTGCCCCCATGTGGTCTCTTGCTTGCTTTTCTTTTAATAAAAACAACCTGCCAAACTCCGCCAACTTCTATCCTTATCTTAGAGTTTCAGACTTGGTCTGAATATCAGATCCATTCTTGCCTATTTTTCATTCTGTTTCATTCTGGCAAATTCTAATTAGATGTGTATAAGTCTTCCTGTGAGTTATGACTGAGGGACTGCCTTTTGGTAAGATTCAGGCTTGTAGATAACACTGTAATTCAGGGGAAATATATCAGTCAGTCCCACAGTCATAGCGTGGGACTGGCACTAGAGATGGGATGAATTCTCAGATACTCTCCTTTCCAATCCATGTTTAAATGAAGACAGAAAGGTCTGCTTATACCAGTACTGAATAAGAGATTCCCAACAGAGGAGAGAGGTAATTGCGCATAGTTCAGAAAGTGCAAGTAAATGCTATTTTGCCTGTCCTACATTCCAACACACATACACAACCTCCAATGAAAATCTTTGTATCTTATATTGAAATAGGACAATTGTTGAAGTATATACATATAGATGTGTATATGTATGACATGTATAAAAATATACACAAGAATTTAGAATTGAAAGTTGAGGTAAAACTATGCAATGATTGCTCTTTTGGTAGAATTTATAGACTCTGAATTAGAGTTTTATAGTGCCAGGTGAACACTTGCAGAAGACAAGTAATGCAATGGGACAAGGCAATACTATTCATATAAGTGCAGAGAGGTTGTATGTCATGAAAGTTCATCTACGATTTTTTTAGATTAGCTCCTAAGTGCAATATTATGTTGTATCTGGGAAAAAAAAAAATAGATGTTCACTGAAAAGTTGTATGGATTTGTATCTGCCAAGTTACAATCAAAAATCAATATCTGAAGATACTTTTTATCCCCTGCTGTCATACCAGATGTTTCTAGATAACACTCATCCTTGACTAACTAAAATTACACATCCTAATGGCTCACTTTTCAAAAGGCATGTTTTGAAGTGAAACTTTCCACTTCTGCTTCAACATGAAGCCCTCTATTATATTACTGCATTCAGAAATAACTGTGTGAGAGGAACTCCAAAGCTGTAGATATAACACTCCAAAGGCTCAGACAGCCAGGAGCTCAAGGCTGGAGGGATCCTACCTTCACTGATTCCACTTTGTATTTTTGTAGAAAGATTCTGTTGCCCATATTTTGGTTCAGCTACATCACACTGGTCCATCTCCAGAGGAGTCTTACAGTCAAAGATCCATGAATATGCTTTAGAGTCCATTCCTCCATACTATGAACAGAAAATCTCCATGATATCTTGAAACAAGTGAAGCAGAAAATTTTTCCATCCAAAATACAGATTATTGCTTTTCCCTTCAAGAAGCTGCTGATGTTATGCTCTGAAGTAACCTTAGTACTAATCAAAGCTAGTTATGAATGAGTACTTATGACTACAGATGCTGACTACTGATAATAAATCATGATCTAATGGCTCTCTTGCAGTCAGCTCTACCAGTGCCAGAGTCTGCTGGCTCAAGCTGCCCTATATGCCCTTGTGTTAATTACTTTGACTAACTACAGGAGAGACTTATTAAATTTACTGATGGCTGCATCCACAAACCAACGTTTTCCAGGAATTCTGCATCAATAAGTAATCATCTCTTTAGCACTGATTATTTTATATTGGCTTATATTATCTTTATGCAAACTCCGTAAAATTATCCTTTGTTTTCAGGGCTAACACAGGGCACAGATTCAGTGGTGACAGTTCCTGTGCACTTTCTATGGCCCTCACCAGGGAGTAGTTTTTCTTTCAACTTCAAAGTTTCAACATTTTGCCATCAATAAAATAGGTAAATATTAGATAGTTTTGATATCTAAATGTATTGAACCACCCAAATATCTACACCATTTCATTTACATGTTCTTCCAACATCACTGAACTATTCTTACAACCTAGAGACGCTGTAACACTTCAGACACTATTTAATAATACCACTTTCTTTTACTGGGTCTCAGTACCCCTTTGAACTCCTAATTTTAGAGAGAACGTTAGTAAATCAGATGTATCTTTAATATTTTAATGCCAGCATACCTGTTATTTGGCAGGTGTAAATCAGGAAATAAATTATTTCACTCTGCTTCTTCTTTATTATGCTTTCTATCTCCTCCTATCACCAATTAATTTCTGAAATTCCTGCGTTTACTCTTCAATTAACCATAAGTTATTGCATTTTGGTCTTCTAAGAGCACATCCTCTTTACTTTGCTTATCTAGAAGCATACTCCTAATGTCATCCTTCCTCTAGGTGCATTAAACTTTGGTCTCTGAGGTCCAGAGTTAGTGACTGCTTTTCTCTACTTTTAATTAGTATAATTACTTATTTCTGTGCTTCACCAGATACTGCTGGCAGAAACCAGAAGGGAGCTTTATGGCACTTCTTCCATTACCACAAGGAAACAAACCCAAAGTTTCACATTTATTTGTAAGACAATGTAACAGAACTCTAATTTCTGTGCCTCTAATGCATTATCTTGCATTCATGTAATTCCCTACAGTTCTTGAGATAGTTATCTTGAGTAAGGGTCTGTGTGGTAGCACACAGACTCCTCAGTACAGGAGTATTAAGAGGTCATTAAATAAGTTGGCAGTCAACAGGGAGGGAACACAGCATAAATTAGGTTAAGAACTCAAGGCTTCCTATGATTCACAAAGTTCCCCAGGCTGCTTTATAACATTACAGCCTTGCCTTGAATTTCAGCAGAGCTCCATCCCTATCTCTAACTACCTTTTGCAATTCAACTCCTTCTGTGCACTATGCCATATACTTTGCAAAGGATGTTTCAGAAGCCAACATTTCCATGACCAAATCCTTTGAATCATTTACCTTTACTTGGAGCAAGTGTTAGATTAAATGATACATTTTAGAAGTTATTTATACTGAAAATATTTGCAACGTATTCCAAACATGGAGCTGTTTTAGAAGAATAAATTAAAAGAGCAAATTACTACATTACATTTTTTGTTACTGAGCTGCTATTTTAGCAGGTGCAGGAATATGATAGTTACCTTGTCTATCATCACACAGCACAGAGTTTTGTGGGCCCCTAGTGTTTTGGAAGTAAGCCAGGCAATAAAATAATGAGGAATTAGGACATGAGACAGAAATAAATTATTCAGGATATTAAGAAGAACGATAGTTGACAAAAGATATACATGTATGTAAATAATTGACCATGCTAGAAAAAAAAGCACTGTTTTACAAATGACTGGTCAAATACAATTAGCTATTTGCTCTCAACTTTATTAGCTTAATTTTCCTGAACTCTGCATTAAAATGCTTGCAAGTATCCCATGATTTTCAGCTCCTTAATTGTTATTTTACTGTTGACAGATCATGGTCAAATAGAGGGATGGAGTATACACATCACTGAAGTAGCACAAGAACAGGACAAAATTATTATTACAAAATTATATACATATTTATCAATGAAAAAAATACAGAGGGAAAAAGGAATTTAAGTCTCTCAATAAATGAAAATTCTAATAAGAGCAGCTATGGCAAAACATTCTTCACCACTTAAATCCAGAATTTTAATGAGGTTAACTCAAAACTGAAGTGAAAATTATGAAACATGTTTTTGCTACAAACGAGTATTTCAGAACTCTGTACATGAAGATTTGACCCATGCCCTCAATTCATCCATTCATACTTAATGCCTCCAGCATGTTTACACTCCCAGAATTCAAATTTTGAGTCCTAGGTATGAAAAGCACTCCAGATCAGAGTTCTGGAAATCATACATACACAAAAAAAAAGCAGCCAAACTTTAGAAGTTCCTGCTCAGAATTCAATGTCTATGGAGTATCTAGCTCTGTAAGTCTAATTTACGTAAGTAATCCCCTATCTCTTCTGTAATCTATCTTCGCCAAAAGAAGGAAAGACCCACATCCTAACTTCCAGACATTTTTCTTTACTCACTTTGCTTTACACCAACCACCACCTCCTCAACTATCCAATCAAAACCATTTGCTCGAAAGACAACTCAGAGGTTATTGACTTCTGAAACCTTTCTTCTAAAAGTGGATCAGTAAAGCCACTGTTGGCCAAGAAAAAAAGAAAAAAACACTTAATCACTCATTCTCATCACTACTTTCACATTTACACCCACCAAGACAGATGAAAGAAACAGAAACCCTGCTGATCTAAGTTTCCCAGGACATGTGCTAGAAGGTACAGCGTGTGCATAGATTTATACCTGCACATCAGACATCTCCAGAAGTATGACAAAAAACCATCTAGTAGATAGCCAAAGTAGGAGAGACAGTACTTTTTTGCATAAATTTAAGCCCTAAGGATAAATTTCTAGATGTGGTTTAAAATTTTATCTGTGGCTTTCCTTCTTCTGCTTTTCAGTAGTCAACACTGATTGGTTGGGCTTAATATAGTCCTGTGCATGCAAACTAAGTACAAGTCACCTGCTGTTAAACTGCATACTGCAGTTGCAAATTTAGCATGCTCATAAATGGAAAGCTTGAGAGGAGTACAGAATGTCTCCAGAACTACAGCACAGAATATTAATAAGCTTTAAATATATTTAGACTGAATGAGATGGGATTAATAACGTCCCCAGGTTAAGGAATATTTTTTTCTTTAGATGATCGATCAAGGTTTTACTTTATTACTGTTTTATAGGTGTTTAGGGGACTGCCTGAAAAAAAAAAAAAAAAAAAAAGGGCAGTTCCAAAGTTTGCTAGTGAGCAGTTTTGCCCATATTTCAAGATATTTCATCTCAAGCAGTTTTTGTAGCTTTTCAGCTGAACAGCAGAGGACTGAATGGGTAATAGCAGTTCAGGATGTGATTTCCAAAAGCTGGCTTGTGACGTTGTCTTGGACTCTGAAAGCCCCTTTCTTCTCCCAGCCCATTAAGGCTGGAGGTCTACTTACTGACTAAACAAGGAGAGATCTTCCTCACCAGCACTGTCAAATTCTCTATTGCATAATGACATGGCTCCCAAAGGAGAGGTTGAGAGGAAAGGTACCACCAGAGCCCAGTGGTAACAGTGCTATCTTGGAATATGGAGATACGGATTTAAAATATTTGTGTGTGAAGTACAATTTACTAAGCCATCTTCCCTGATGCATGTAGCCTGTGCTACAGGTCAGAGGGATCATATCCTCTTCTTTCTGGAAAATGAGGTCATGTACTAAAATGAGGTCAAAGGAAGTGCAAAACATAATGCAGTGCTATTGCTGTGAATTGACCTGAACTAAGAACTTCTTGCATCAAAAGGCTAAAATCTAGCTCTGTTGTCTCCCATATGTTGACTATACACTTCACATGCTCTGGCTCTAACACTCAGCCCTCAGAAAACCAGGGCAGCTGGTTGAATATGAATGGACAGAGTGGGAATTCTGTGAGTTTAGTATACAAAATGGTCTCAGTAATGGGAACTAGATGATCACCACAGACAGCAAAAGGGAAGCATAGGAAGATAAATTTTGGACTAAGAGGCAAATGGGACATCTCCTCTAGACACCAAATCAGCTTAGCAATTTCATGAAACCTTCCCTAAGATACTTTTTAAAGTCCGAGTCCGAAATTAAAAATACTGCACTTTTCAGTGTCCATCTAGAGTTAAGAAACTCTCTGAACAGCATGGTTAATCTTTATGTTTTCTCCGTCTTGCGCTTAAATCAGCATTCATGAGTCCCCACAGGCATCAGGTTACACGGTTTAAAAGCAGCTTTGTTGTACCTGAGACTCAGATCTCTAAGGGCATTTAAATGGATGCCTCCCACTGTTTTAATTTAAAAAGTCAGGACCATAAATACCTCTAAAAATTTGAGCAAGTCCTCTTTCTGCAGCCTCAGCCCTTAAGGTTTTTGTTCCTATGCTAGGGACTATCATTGTAGGTATAAAAGGTTCAGACTCTACCAATGGCATAAATACAAGATTTCAATTCCTGAAAAGTGATTTTGAAATACAACATAGATATGCCACAGTTCCTCTGCAGCATAGTTTCCAACTTATTTTACTGCTGACTATCATCCTAAAATGAGATTTTATACAACTCAACCTAAAAATGGAAGCTTATCACATGATTACTGACAGACTCTTCATAGTATGTTATATGCTAACGCCTTTAAAAGTCCTTATTACCAATCAAATTTAAAAAATAAAGGAGAAACAGAAGAATGAAAAGTGACCACTAATACAGTCTTTTCACTTGGAAAAAGATCTTACTGTATCTCCACTTAAATACATTACCTGAGGGTAATTCACCTTTCTGTTGCCAGTAAAAAAAATTATCTCCTTAAAAGAATTGCCTCAGGGAACTTGACAAAAGTTGAACTCTTCTACTAATTAGATTTTAATGAGCTACGCAGTGAAGATGACAGAATTGCACTGGGACTATTTTTCCCTTTACAACTACTGTTGAATCAGAATGGACTAAACACACCTCCACAAGTGTATCTGTATTCATGGTTTTACAATATGACTTAGGCCTAATACTTTTGTTGAAACTCTTTGGTATTAATTAAAAAAAAAAAAAACTTTGTTCTTTCTTCTCAAGAGCAATAATTGTCACTGAGAACACAGAGTTAACCAAGAGCATGCATCCTACAGGTTCCAGGTGCCAGTACTGTTGACAAAGCAACTTCAGATTCTCTCCCCTCATCAAAAAAATTCAAGGCAATGCACAGCTTTGCATTTAGTTACAATACTTCAGCCTTTCTCCCCAGAAAATGAAAGGGGTCAGCTTTTCACCTCTTCTCAACATTCTATCCCAAGCTCTCAGCATATTTTGTCAGTTTGCTCTTTTGAGGCTAGACATTGGTAGATTCAGCACATTAAGCAATCAGAGATAGTGTGAAGAATCATAAAATGACTTAGGTTGGATGCGAGCTTAAAGATCATCCAGTTCCAACACCTCCCACCATGGGCAGGGCCACCAGCCACTCAATCAGGCTGCTCAGGACCCCATTCAGACTGACCTCAACGCCTCCAGAGATGGGTCATTCATAACCTCTCTGGGTAACCTGTTCTAGTGCCTTATCACACTACGTAAAAAATTTCTTCCTCACATCTAACAAATATCCCTTTTTTTTTAGTTTAAAGCCACTCCCCCTTGTCCTATCACTATCAAACTGTGTAAAATGACAGTGTCTCTGCCTGTAAGCTCCCTTCAAGTACTGGAACACAACAATGAGGTCTCCCCAGAGCCTTCTCTTCTCCAAGCTGAGCAATCCCTGGGGCCCAGGCCTGGATACAGTACTCCACATGGGACTTCATGAGGGCAGAGCAGAGGATGACAATCACCTCCTTCTCCCTTATACCACCCCTCTGTTGATGTAGCCCAGGATACTGTCGGCCTTCTGGGCTGCAAAGGAATTCTGCTGGCTTGTGTGCAGCTTTTCATCCACCAGTACCCCTAAATCCTTCTCCACAGTGCTGCTCTAAGTAAATTCTTCTCCCAGTCTGTATCACATCTGAATTACCCCCAACCCAAGTGCCACACCTTGCATTTGGCCTTGTTAAACCTCATTATATCCTTGTGTGCCCACTTTTCAAGCATAGCCAGGGTCCTCTGGATTGCATCCCTATTTTTTACACTATCGACTGCACCACTCAGCTCATTTGGTCAATGTGTCTCATCAGGATTATGATTATACAGATTTGGGTTCAGAAAGAAATTTTATTTGGCATGGGCTGACAAGGATCTCAGAATTATAAGGGAAGAAAGAAAAAAATTCCCTCCAGTGCAAGGGTTTAAATCATTCACATTTATTTACTGAAGATCTCTGCTCTCTGCTTTATAGAAGCATTCCATACATTAGATTTTTTTCACTCCATCTAAAGCCTTTGGGCTTAGGAAAGGGGTCAAGCAGAAGCCTGTGGAGCAGGAAAAAAAATCTCGTTTAGTGCTCTAATGGGCTCTTTTGAGTTCCTGTGAGAGCTGGACTTGAAACATCTAACCTTGACCTTATCACATGGCATCAGCACAACACTTGCTAACTGTTCTGTAAATGTTACTGTATTGTATTTGACTTGAAGATGTCTCAAAGCTTTGTTACTTTTTGTTAGAACTCAACCAACATTTTTCAGTAATGAACAGTAGCACTGAACATCTCTGAACAGGGAAAATAATAGTTATTTTCCTCTTTATTCATGCTTTTGATAAAGCTCATTTTTCTTAGCTACATTTACTAAGATTACAAATAATCACATTACTGAGAACGAACAGCAATGAAAACCCTTGAAGAGAATTTTTAATGTAGATATGCAGTATCACTCAGCTCCATAACTTCATACATTTGAAATATTATTTTCCCTAGAAAACATGTTTGTCACTTCCTGTTAAACATTAGTATTTGCATTATGAAATATTTTTAAGAAAAATCTGGTTTTAAGTAGAAACATCATATTGTGATAGCTCCAGAAATTCCCAAGTACCTGTTTCTAAAAATAGGTATTTAACGTGTTTTTTCTCAGGAAATCTTTTTTTTTTTTTTTTTTTTTGAGAACTATCAGTCAGTATCAGCCAAAGTACTGACTGAATACCATAGGCATGTAAATCAATAAGCACAGATATATAGAAGCAAAGTAATGCAAGTTGCAGAGAATTTGCAACTGAAAAAAATCCATTAATGCTCTAAAAGACATCTGGAAAATCCAGAAGTATCAGGATTAAGACATAATGCATTCAACAAAAAAAAAACATTTGGATAAAAAGCAGAACAAGCAAAGTTTTAAACTATCCCCTTCCCTCTACTGTTAGCACAGCTGTTTCATGAGCATATCTTGATCCAGCATTACTTCTCATTCAAGTTTTCTACACTACAACATCTGTAAAAAAGTGATTCTCCCTACTAATAACATGATTTGAAGTTCAGAAGACCTTCGTGCATCATTGATATTGATGCCTGTAGCATCTAAGGGGGCAATGGGGTGAACAACTGTTTTTTGAAACTTCTCAGTAGAGTGCACCAGGCTTTACTTTCTCAAAGCGTTTAAACATATGTATTGATATCAGTGAGAACGGAATAGCTAAAGTCAATTTAAGGGTAATTTACCAGTTCTTGCTGTCTGCCAGTAAGCTTACAGTGGGCTAAATACCAACACAGCCAATATCTGTTTTATATCATCTTCTATCCATCTAAACAAAAATAAATCAGGTAGACAGACAAATACATAGATAGATCAACAACCAGTGCCATTTGCCACCCTCCATTCCACTTCCTAGAGCAGTAATTTAAAATATCTTCAAAGAACTCAGAATATTTCAGCTAGTACCTAGGATCTAGATCTCATGTTGTCTTGATTTGTTGCCCCACGTACAAACTCCACTGAATGCTTTATTTAAGACTTTTCTGCACCATGCAGGTCTCATTATTACGTTACCCTCAGACTTCCCCATATGCCAAGTGCAGTTATTAACATTCCTCATCTGCAGTTTGTTCTCTTCACACCCTTTCCCCAGGAAGGAAGATGGGTGCATGGGGGGAATGGCCTGAAGTGGATACACAGGCTGACAGTAGGATGCACAAACACAAGTAATTCTTACCCAGGACTAACTACATTTCCCCTAAAAAGAATAGGAATCTCAGTTCTCACTCCAATAGTAATAGAAAAATATGTAATTTTTAAAATATATTTAAATATATATTTTCCAAGCAGGAAAAGAAGAAAGCAACATTTCTTTAATCTAAGCTATTTTTAGTCATCTACAGCTTTCACATGCTTTTAATCTACGATCCTCTTTTCTCCCATGATTTTTTAAAAATAAATATTGCCACAAGAGTTAAAAAATAAAAGCCACATATTAGTCACATCCACATAATTCAGAAGAAAATTGAATAACTGTTATCAATGACAGGGAAAAATTTGCAATATGGTATTTCTTCAAAACAAACATTAAAGTAAAAGCCATGAACAAACAAAAGGAATATTTGTTCGAACTCGTGTTTCCTGCCTTTAATTAGAAACTAACTGGCAGGCAAACTCAGCTGACCATCTCAAATAGATCAGAAAGGATTTTCTTCAGGTCTCTTCAGAGATTTGCAACAGCAAGTATGACTTAGGAACACACACTGGAGAAACAGTAGCCTCCTTCAGTCTGAATTAAATCCAGTTCTATGGCAGTATTGAACTTATTTTAGGTATCTTGATTTAGTACCCCTTCTTACAGCAAAATCAGCAGAAAATGTGATTTAGCTACTAATTTCTGCTAGATGTCTTAACATGCTGTTTTCAAGGATGCTTAGAAATAATCTGTGTTATTTCCATCCTTTTTCAGAAGGTGACAGCACAGATAGATGTGGTGTTACCCAGGGTCAGGAAGGTTGGCAGTAGAACTGGAACAACTTCCAGCAGAGCATCAATGGTCCCCTAACCTACAGGGGATTGAGAGACAGAGGCCCCACTGCCCACTGAGAACTAGTTTGCCCTGAAGAGATATTCATACATCTGAAAACACCCTTGATCAGCTCATCTGGATGCCAGGCAGTGAGGAATCAGAACCAAACAGTACATCTGAAGTTCTTATCCTGAGCATCTAAGTAAACAAATAAACCTGTTCCACTGCACATTTGTTTTCCTCTACACTCATAGATGCACCTTCACCATTCTCCATCTGTCATTGCATATGTATTAATCAGAAAAAAATCCACCAAGACCACAAACAATAAAACCCATGAGTGGAAATATCTTTTCATAAGCTATACAAAATCAACCCCTCTTTAAGATGATACTGTGTTCCCAGTGTTTGTCTTCTTCACTTTCACACACATTATATATAGCCTTAAATGACACAGGGACTCTGTTGGATATGATTTATTGCCTTGATTTATTGAACTGAGCAATGACAGAGCTCCTGCTTGACAAGTTCCCATTTCTTCATGGCAAGTAATTAGCCTTCATATTGCCAAAGGGCTCTTCAACTGCTCTGTCAGTGCTGTTCCTACCTAATGAAAATACAGCATCTTATAGTAAGACATTTACATTATTCACATATTGCTTTCTAGTTGCCTCTCATTAGCCTAACTTCGGTGGCTGCAACAGAACAGAAAAATGCGATGCTCAGGAAGAAGCAGCATCACTTAGTTGCAACCTTACCTTGCTGCTGGGTTAAAATAAGGTCTTCTGACACCACTAAGCCAACATTTTTAAATAGACTGTGTGAGCATACATAGCCTAGAACACCATTTTTGGCTATATGTTTACTATTCAGCTTTCACAGAGCTTTATCTTGCCATTCAGCACAGCCTCCAATAGCAGGTATTGTTATAATCCACACCTTATCAGTCATCAGCTCACTCTAATTTGTCCTCCTGATGAGCAGTTCACAGCTATCTGATCCCAAACCCGCATTCCCTTCCTGCCAAGCTGCCAGCTCTCTAGGCAACAAGTAAAACTTATAACCATATCACTGCATTTATTTCAGCCTACCACAAGAAAGGAACAAAAGAAAAAAAGAGGGATGAATCCTGTTAGAAAGCCAGCACCTGGCAAGTACGCTGCTAAGAAGCTATTTCCTTTTTAGAAAGCCTTTTTTTGTTACTGGCCAGTTGAGTGAGCATTCCAGGTGTTGAAATTCATGACACTAACCTGCATCTGGTCTATTGGAGACTTATTTTGTTTATGCTACAAAATAGTTTAACACTAATCCGATGAAAAAGGGTAAAATGAGGAAAAAGGCCCTCACAAATGTGTTACTTGTTGGCCTTCCTTAGTTCCTGCCTATCACAGGAGAAATGAGGAGTTGAAAGAAAATCTCACTGCTCCCTGCTTAATCCTAACAGAAAAGAATGAGAGCAGGAAGCTAAATAGATTTTGTCTTCTCTATTCCACTGGATCACACAACTGACAAATACAAATGACAATATTCATGAACTGGGCATAAGACTCCCAGCACATTCCCCAATACAAAATGAAAGATAATGGAAAATATTGCTCCCTAAACCTCGTGTTCTTCCCCATGGCTAATCTGAGGATGCTAACGTCACACAACTACTATTTTTTGTCCATCCAAGGGTCTTCTACTTCTGCCTTTCACCACTGATGGTAGGAGTGTCTCATCATTAGCCTGCCTGTTACTTTTTTGTCCTATTCCAGTTTTCAAAAAAGATGTTCCGAGGCAAAACTATTGCCCAGAAGTGAAGCACAAAATGGATACGGTATTCTTTCTGACTAGGTTTATTTCTACTGGTATTGACTTTGATACCAACACTGTTCTGTCCTTTCAATCTGAAAAGCACCTAAAATATTTTCTACTGCACACTGTTGCTTGAGAAACAGTGAACAACAACAAACAGCACTGTCCTACAGCTATATATTCCTACAAAAAGAAGTGTTCTGTGATTAAATTCCTACTATGCCGTTTATGTGTTATTCTGACTTGTGAGCAACTAGATGCCACGTATTGAGCTTGCTTTTCAATGCTGTACTAATGCCTGAGGAGGGTCTTTAGTCATAGTTCTTTGCTTATTTCAGAATTTTCCACATGCTGTTCTATCATGCATAGAGAAACTGGAAACTGTCAGAAAGCAGATATTGGGCATTTAATGCTCAGGCCAAAGCCTGCAGATAATTAAGTGAACATGCTATACTTCTAATTGCTTTCCTCATTTTCCACCTGCAACAAAATGCCTACTGAGATGTCAGGGTGGGGAAGAAGTAAGGATAACAATAGATAGGTAGTCACCTCCCATTGCCTTTTCCAAGTCAGCTTAAGTGCTAAAGGAGATTCAGAGGCAATGTCTTGGAAAAGAAAAAAACATAGGTCCTGCTTCTCCATCTGAAAGATGGACTAGGAAAATATAAACATGCTAAGCTTGCCAATACTTAAATCCTTAATACAAAAAAGCGCAAAGGCCAAAAGCAATTTGAAAATAAAGTATATCTGTAAGGATTTTAATGACTACAGAAAATCTAGTAATTCCTTCCATTCCTTCCTTTTGATCTCCCCATTGCCTTCTAGCATCTTCACCATTCTTCTTCTTGGGATATGACAAAGATGACAGTTATCCTGTGTGTTCTTATCAACCCGCTGAGCTTTGCTAGGAAATGTCTGGCTTCCTCTATGCTTTTGATGAGGTCAGTGTGACCTAAGCTATCTAGGCATCTAATGTCCTGGATGAAGTTGTTAGTAGGAATTTCAAAGCTGCTGCAACTCAACTGCAAAGCTAAGCTAAACATAATAGTATAAGTCCAACCAGACAAATGTTACTCAGGACAAAACAAGTGAATACATACAGACATGTAATCCTAGAAATTGTTCTAAGACGTATATTGATTTCCTATGCTACATATTGAACAGCTAACTGTAGCACAGCTAATGCATATACATGTGGTAATATCTAAAGGAAAGGTATTAAGGAAAATAGCTTCAATCATAGCAAGTTTAGGAATAAAATCTAGTGCATCCATGCAGAGAGAAAATGAGGGGGCAGTAGCTATATTACCTTATTATACAGGACTCCATAGTATGAGGTTCTGAATGAGAGAATGAAGAAACAGTTGCTGCTTTATTACCCTAATCCATGTAGACATTCATGCCAAGATAGCCAGTTTGCTGCTTTTACTAACTAAAACATGATTTAAAACAGTAGAAAAAACTGCTGGGAAGTAAGAAGCAAATTGCTCAGAAAAAGAAGAGTTGAACAATGATCTTGAGCCTTCACTCAGCTTCAGCTATCATTTCTTTTAAGTGAACTGCAAGGTATATGTAAATTATTGACATACAATAAGAGAAGAACGTGTTTACAAGCAGGTAACATGGAAGAACTTGGTTTACAACACCATGGTTTGTTAAAATCTTTAAAGAATAGAATAAAAAGACTCTCATGTATGTAAATACAGCAGTAATAAGAACACAGAAAACAGTGTAGGAAGACAGAGGGAGAAGGGAAAAATACAGAAATGTTAAATCATGATAGAACTCCATATAAAAACTAACTCCAACAAAGGGAAAAAATACTTCAAAGTTTTAAAAAGAAAGAAAAAAATATTTTCACCTTCAGATAAAAGCTACTAGAGGAAAAAGAAAATATGAAATGTGAAAGGATATTTTCTTTAAAAAAGTACTTTACACTTTTGTCAGTTCTTGTATTTCCCTTGGGGTTTGCATATTTCAGTCACAGTTATCCAATTAAAATGAAAAGTCTGCATTATCCTTTAGGCGAGGACAGCTGCCAACTGCTAAGTTTTATAAAGTCTTTAATCTTGTCCATAAATATTTAAAAAGAATTGGTTGGTACACAAGCCAAAGTAAAGTAAGAAATCAAATGCATAAACTCCACAGTAACCTCTGAATTGTCTGAATGGAGATGAAATACTAGAATAAAATTATGACTTTGTTCATGTTAAAATTACAGTTAAAATATATGCAGGTAACTTTTCTGATCCTTTTCTCATTTTCTTCTCATGAAGAGTAGTGAAGAGAAACAAAGAACTGAAAAGACTTCAAAACTAAGATAACTTTTCCAGACCAATTTTACAGCACAGCAAAGAAATAATCTTTGCCACCTTATTCAATGTTTTTGATGTTAATTAGTTGCTTTTAAAGCACAGCCTTCAATGAAAGGTAATATCTTTTCACAATATATTGGATGTATAGAGACTACGTGCTCAGTATCCATAGGCATAAATATATTTCAACATGTAATGACTTCAACATCCTGACATGATATGCCATCTAAAAGCATACCTTCTCATTTAGATAAACAGAAATTTGACAACAGAGTCAGCAGCCTAAGTCACAACCAGGAGCAAGGAGGAGTCTTATGATGCTGTCTGTTTCTGCAGGCTACGTGCACAGGAACATATCTAGGAAAAGGCAACATTCAAATACACACCTGAGGAAAACACTGATGCAAAAGCTCCGCATCCCATCAGAGAAAACTGGCAGCTTTTGCTTGGATATAGGATATTTTGGCTGATGCTCAACTGAAGAACCTGTAGACCTATATGTAGATTGTTCTGAAAGTGATATCTCCTATTTGCTTTTATGGAAACTACAGTGGATACAAAGACCACACTGACAGTTTTTAATAGAGCAAATTCTGAGCTTCAGAATAATATTTTTCAAAATAGTCACTGCTATCAACATGCTCATGCTGTAGAAACTCAGGATTGAAAGCACGGTGATCACTGTCAATCTAATGAACAATCACACAATGGCAAGGATTGCTCTTAATCCTGCCAGCTTCTCTTTAAGTATCATACCATCTAAATAGGTAGAATATTGAAAAATGTAAGTACAATTTCTCCAAGCACAGGGACTGCAGGAGGATAGGATCAGCTAGGTGCTGCAGCAAAAGGAGGAACCTTTCTCAGCTGAAACCAGCTCAGGTGAGCTGCTTTTGAATTGGTTTTCACTAGGTCAGCTTATACAGAAACAAACCCTTAATTTTCAGAATTAATTTTAGCGTCATTAATGAATATATAAAATAAATATGTTAGTATGCCAACTGAGATGTAAAAAGACATACTAAAGCCACGCTTAGTAAGCTGAAGTTGCATATACTATAGATTGGTTATAATGAACAAGCACACACTAGAACTCAATCCATCTGCTTTCTAAATCAATAGAAGTATTCTTCTCAATTTAACAGGGTGGGATGAAAGCACTAGAATCAGATTCAGAGAAGTGGCAGAGTTAATTGTGAGAGATGCTGGAGATGAAATCTAATCAAAGAGGTTTTTTATCAGGGCCATTTTGAGCAGCAAGTGGCTTTCAGTACTTTTCAGCTGTGATCTGAAACCCAGGAATATAGGAATCTGACTTTTTGAAGGAAGAACTTTAGCAATACCCTTAAGGCAAGGGGCTGGGGAAAGAGTCAAAGGAAAAGAGTTCTTGTGAGATTTTTTTGAAATTAAAGCCTTAACACATTCAAAATTACTTGCCATTAATGAAACCAAGGCTCATCCTCCCAGTCCTGTAACGAGTTAAGTAAAATGTGGTTAAGCCAGAGTGGCTGCAAGTCTATCTGAAGTTAATGAAAGCTGCAGACATTGAGCACATTCAGAAAGGTCAGGTTATTAATACCTCTGCACAAAAGTTTCATACATTTAAGCTTAATTCCAAGGAAGTATCGACTCCTCTCTTTCTTCTTTAAGAAAATACAGTCTCCAAATATACCCATGACAAAAAAAAAATTGGTTCAAATTACTCTGAAGTAAGATGCCCAAGTCAGAGCCAAACACACCCCACTCAATTCCTGACTGAAGTGCTATATGAATTTAGTATTCAGACTGAAGAGGTATTAGTCCCGAGTTCTGTTAGCCCTAATAGATTATAGTATAATCCTTTACACAGCTGAATAATTGAACAAAGGAATTCATTGCTATGGACAAGTTGAGTTTGATAAATATTTTTGTGAAGTAACTCATCCTCATCAGAAAATATTGTAGCATAGATTCATCTCTGAAATGTATTCATTATAGATGAGGGAGTTCAGTGCAAAGGTAAGTCATGATAGGTGCTATGAGAGCCTCAGAAAGTCTGCATTTAGCATAGCCAGCAAGGCCACTTATGTCAAAGAACTCCTCGTGCCCCTAGGGCAGAGCTAATTAAAGTTCAGAAGGATAAGGAAGAACTGATGAGCATGACAATTCTTCTAATAGAGGAAATAATCAGGAGAAACCCGTGGGAGACAGCACAATCACCTCGAGGTGAAATGTGTCAAAATTAAGGAAGGCCAAATGAAAACCAGTGATATATGGGAGAGAAGAGCTGAAGTAAGCAGCACTGTATTTTGGAGTGCAGAGGATAAATGATACAGGAGCAGTGATACATTTTTTTCTGATTGATACAAACAACTTTTCCCAACAGAAACACTAACTGGGTGTGCTGAAGGACACGATGACAGAGACCAAATTATGGTCTCAACTATGTCCAAATGCTTAGTGCTTGAGCCAGAATTAGCTGTACTCAGTGATATAATTCTACTTGGATAAGGCCATGCCCAATTGGCTCACAATTCTGTGAGCAAGTAAAAACATGTAATTCAGCTGTGCAGATTGCCAGGGACACATATCTTCTATGAACAGAATCACAGCCAACAACTGCAGTCAGACAGGAAGGAGAAGGGGAGCACATCATCTCACAATGTCCAAAGAAGCAAATTTCTCAGCACTGCAGCATTAAGAAACTTTGGTGAGAGGCACAAACAACATCACTCTCCCATTTTATGTCTCAGTAGTGGAAAGTACACATAAGACATAGCAGAAAACAAACAACTCAAAGGGCAGGACATATTGTAGTTCTACTTTCACCTGATGTGGTATCAGAAGACATTGCTGTTACACTAGCGAACTAAAACACCAACTGCCTTTAACAGATACTATTACTGTAACTGATTTCTTCAGCAAATAGTAATAGCCTTTATTTCTTAGGTTACTTCCCCACAACAGTAATCGAATTCTTGTTCGCAATTTTCAGCTGTGAAGGAAATCTGAGCAAACTAGTCGCTGATAAAGTACCTCTGTTCTTCACAGCTGTGCAGTGTGAAGTATTTCTGAAGGAGAGACATATTGAGCCTTGAAATTATCCTATTTATTACCCTCATGCCAATGAGAAAATGGAGCATTTTAATTGAGTTTTGAAAGACTGTTTGTAAACTGCTGACCTAGAAGAAAAGCCCTCCAAATCATTTGCCATAGATCTCTTACAGAACTAGTAAGAATCTTGACATAAAGCAAAACTGCTGTCTGTCACTGAACTGGTGAGTAGAGCATACAGATCAAGTACTGTTTTTCACAGGGCTCAGCCAGAGCTACACGTAGCTTTGATTCAGAAGTACCACTATATCAGCTGTACCATTTCAAATCTCTTTTAAATGTAAAAAAAAAAAAAAAAAAAAAAAAAAAAAAAAAGAAAACTTAAGAAAATAGAAAAATATAAGCAAATACAGATTCTGGTTGATACTGCTGAAATGTATTATTATCTGCAAAGATCCACTGGAGACTTCGTGAAGTTTATGACAGAACATGCAGCTCAAGCTGAAACCTGTGCTACTACAAATCTGCTGCTACCTATATTAATTCCAGCTACAGCAAATAGACTTGCTTTCATGCATTTCAAGCACACCTTTCAACAATGGAGTACACACACCATAGATCTCTGCTAAAAAAAATACTACAGTCCTAATGAAGCTTTTTTTTTTTTTTTTAAAAGTGCTTAGTATACATTTGTTATTAAAATAGCCTCCAGTTCTAAACTCACGTAATTACATGTAGCAGTAAAACCACATTTGTTCAAGAATGAGTTTTTCTTTCCTCCACCCAGAAGTCACTACTTTCATTCTTTCAACTTGGGTCAAGCAAAATCTTACTTATGCCTCTTATGAAAAGTCAACATTTTCAAGGAAAAATCCTTTTTGGTATGTATGTTGTTTGGACTGTCTCCGTGCACTTCTCCAAAAAGGCAGAGTCACCCCCTCTTGCCATACTCTTCTGTAATTGCCATCACCCTAAGCCCCCCCCCAGCCTTACACTGAATAGTTACACTTAGTCCTGGGCAAAAATGCACTCACAGCTCTAGCTTCATCTCTACAAACTCACACAAAATTTGAGAGATAAGAGGGAGTACAATTTTTTTTTTTTTTTAATAGGACTTACGACATGCATTGCAATTGAAAAGAATCTGTAATGAAGATACAAGTTCAGATGAAGCTTCACTTTAGTTTCACATAGCATTACCATGAAAAGTCTCTTCCACTTCAGACTCCTTTTCTGATAATATTGCTGGATATCAACAGATATCATTTTCAAACTTCACATAGTAATACATACACAGATATACAGCTGTTTGACTCATTCCATTCTTTTTTTCAGACGTCCTATCTGAAATTCTAAAACTGTCATAAAATATAAACTCAGTACTTTGCAGCAGACCTCTTGAAAGTGACTGTAGATTTGATTTCCATTTGTATTGGAAATTAAAACAATAACCTAGGCATAAGACAAGAGAAAGATTTGGTATTCACATTGAAGCTCAGTAACTTATATATCTAGATCATTTTTCTGTTTTGAGCCTTGAATGTCTATAGATCTGATCAAATCATTTCATATTTGTGTATCTATTTGCTGTAAAATGAAGTACTCAATTTGAAGACAACTTTCAAATGTAAGGTAACATTTATAAAGAACGATTTCTTTAGAAGGAAGGGCAGTCTGATATCACTAAGTTGATGCAAGATATCCATTATGCTTAATAGAAACTGAGTTAAATAAGACCTATGAAAACAAAGGCAAGAACACAGCAATAAGTCAAAGCCAAGTCAGTTGCCCCAGTCCCCCTCTTTTTGTACACTGAGGAAACAAAACTGTTGAGAAGTAATGTAGAATACTATAATTTAAGACATTGGATGAATAGTTAATGTGGTATGGTCAACCATAAAGCTGGCATTTTTCAGCCTCAAAATATCTGAATTTGCAATCTAAGAAACTTCTTAATGTACTGCATTGCCTGGAATAAGCAGCAGACTGTTAATCTGGACAATCATCACTTTGAAGGGGGAATAAATGCAAATTACACAGCTTCATGTAGTTTTTACTTGATCCTGCAGTTTTTGCCTTCACAGTAAATTTTTCATTTATGCTGTAAACATAACTGCTAATCAAACAGCCCCAGTCCATGTGAGCATTGCTGCATTTGCCTTAAGCCACTACCGGATTCAGAGGGTACTACAGAGCCCTGTTGAACTCTCAAGCCCCTCTATCAAAAAAGCTAAAATGGATATCACAGTTGTTGTCCTTTACCACGTGCTGTCTCTACACCATCCCTGACTTTGCTTTTTCCCTGAATGGAGTGTTGGAATGCATATGCTGGCATCTACAACCTCTATCACATAACAGCTGTTAACACCTAAAGAAGTCACAGCCACTTCATTCAGCCACTTTGACTCTTATTTGAACCAACCCACATCTTTCTGTGAAAGAATATTTTTACTACCTAGAAAAGCAGCAAGATCTAAGCTTTATACTGTCTTTTTATTTCTTTTATATTATCATCAAGAGGGAAGGCTGTGTAGGTCAGATGAGGTGCTCAGTTTCACCTGTGTAGTAGCACCTTTACTGTCAGTGTATTTGCACAAGAGCAACTTAGCTAATGGGCCTAGTGCTGAAGACAGACAAGGAATTAAGTGTTTTCATTTGTGCTTCTGGCTGAACAAACTTTGCAGGTGCTCTGCTAACATGGGAAAAATCATTCAAAGTTGCCTCTTGTCACACCAATCAGCAAGTACCATTCTCTGAAAGCAGCTTTGTTGAGAAGGAAGAGGCTATCCTTACGGATACCTTTTGATCTACAAATGCAATTTAAGGTTGAGGTATATGCTTTTAAGGAAGAACACAGGCACTAGTTGGAGAAGAATGAAAATGCAGCACATACTAAAATGGAACAAGAAATGGCAAAACAGACAGGATTACAATTGCACAATATTTCAGCATGCCCTTCATAAAACCTTGTGGGTTGACACACTCTGTTGAAATGAACTGCAGACATCCACACAGAATATTTCTAGTGGTAATCTGACTAGACTACAGATACTAACACATTTCTTGCAAAAGGCACAGTATTTTGTACCCATTTATAATCAGCCACCAGCATCATCCAAGCTGTGGATGACTGACTGCTTATCTATTATATATATAAAAGAGGTAGAACTAACTAGGCTGCGATATGGCTGCTTTGCCATACCTATTTATCTTTGCAACAGTGCCGTGTGACTGACATCAGAAAAATGGAAGGATCCTACCCTCAAGACTGCTTTTGTCATGGTCTCTGTTATAAATGTGCAGCTCCTGCAGGTAATAAGAAAACACAGGCAGGAATATCCTTGCTGGTCCCTAGAATGGGTTATACCTACACTTGTCCTTTGGTTTCTCTTTTACAGCTAGTAAAAAGAGCATTTAACCTTCTTATTCTAGAGAGTCACAGGAATCAGATGGGCAACACTCCACTGGCAGTAGCAGTAAGTGATAGAAAATCTTTTAAACCTATATTAGTTTTAACCTTCCTCAATTTAAATATAAAAAATGAAAAAGTGGCTGGAAAAGTATAGCTGAACCAGGCAAAAGATTGATCATCATTTCACATGAAGCCATGTTCTCATCTCAGTCCAACTCAGCCTTATCTTGTTAAGAGTCACCACAGTGTCAAGGATAAAAAGATTACTGGAGTTCCAATCTGCAATATGCAATTTCATATTGCAACAAAAGCAATTTTGAACTTCATGCTTGAAAAGCAAACAAACCAGAAGGAGCAGTGCACTCACTTTTCCAGAAGAATCAATTCATTTGTGCCAAAATTTTTGTGCTAGTAGAGATAGCACATGCATTAATTTGGGGGTATTCATCTTTTAACACTTCAATAAAACTCAATTCATTTCTAGGCAAATATTGCTATCAGTGGGACACACCAATCAAATCACTAGCTAGCTCCTTGCTTTGGAAACAGTGACTCATGAGCATTTTTTGGTCACACATGAGTTAAAGGAAAATATCTGTATCAGTTTCTCTCCTCTAGACAAAAAAAACCCAACGCCCTGTCTGATAAGGTAGTAATGAAGGGTGACAGTACAGAAAGGGAAGAGGTGTATATCCAGTCTCATCTCCACACCAATGGGCAACAGAAGTGTTCAGACCCCCCTTCCTCTGTATATACTCTATGATGAGTTAAAAGACCACAATACAACTCAAGATGCCTGTAAAGTCTCTTCAGATTCTGCACATTTTTCATTTCTTCAACAAAAATTACTTCCTAAGCTAGCTTGTGAAATTACAGCCAAATCCAAAATGGACTACCTACTTGAAAAACTAAGCATCGTTTTCCATATTTAAAGAGAAATACATGTGCAAGACAAATACAAAGCCAGAGGGTGCTCTTTTTATTTACAACTCCTCCTGGTTAGGGTGGTTTCTACAGCAGCAGAAAATCAGTAGGTTCTTGTTAACATCCTGTTGTATAATCAATGAATATACAATGTCATAATTAAGAAATACACAAGAAAGTTAGGCTAAACAGGTTATCACACTAAAGAAGAATGGATGGAAAGCTTACCCTTGTCCTGGGCTCGCTGAGAAGACTCACAGAATCACAGAATGGCCAGGGTTGGAAGGGACCTCAAGGATCATGAATCTCCAACCCCCTTGCCACAGGGCCACCAACCATCCCACCTAATGCTAGACCAGGCTGCCCAGGGCCCCATCCAATCTGGCCTTGAACACCTCCAGGGACAGGGCATCCACTACCTCTCTGGGCAGCCTGTTCCAGTACCTCACCACTCTCTCTGTAAAGAACTTCCCCCTGACATCCAACTTAAATCTCCCCTCAACTTAAAACCATTTCCCCTTGTCCTGCTGTCACTCACCCTTTCAAAGAGTTGACTCCCCTCCTGTTTGTAGGCTCCCTTTAGATACTGAAAGGCTGCAGTGAGGTCACCCCGCAGCCTTCTTTTCTCCAGGCTGAACAAGCCCAGCTCCTTCAGCCTGTCTTCATAGGAGAGGTGCTCCAGTCCCCTGATCATCCTTGTGGTCCTCCTCTGGACCCTCTCCAACAGTTCCCTGTCTTTCTTGTACTGGGGTCTCCAGACTTGGGCACAGTGACTTCAAGAGGAGCCATCTCCAAAAGAGGTCCTTCCCCAGTGACAATCAGCTCTTAAATGGGTCTAAGAGAGGTGCAGCCAGGCTCCACTCCTTCCAGTAGCACAGGTGAATTGCCTTCACCTGTGCTCCCAGGGCTGACTCATTGCTCACCTCAGGTGGTCAATCAGAGGTTCAGGCCATGATTCAGCAGTTCCCATACACCCATATACACACTCCAGAGGAGCAGTTCATCTATTGAATTCAGGAAGATTTAACTAAGCTATTAAAAATATTTTTTCTTTGATAAGCTGAAAGTGATAAAAGATCAGCTACTTACATCACATCCCAGTTAAAATATTTCCTTCTATGTATCTAAAACTATTTACTCATTGGTATTGTGTTAGAAGAGGCATCTAGAGATACAGCAAGAGCATTTGATTATTCAGCACCAGCTGAAGTGGTAAAATCACACTGATTAATGGCATTTAGCTGTTGAGAGTCACAAAATTAGTAATAACTTCATATCAGACTTTTACAAAGAGAGAACATCATTCTTTTGAATGCTATATTTCAGATAACCAGCTATATGGCTGATGATAATTTCTTGTATGCAAAGTGTATATATTTAAGTCTTTCTGGTTTTGTATCTGACTGCAAAAGCTAGAGTTACCAATGCATGGTACAGATACAGAAAGTTTTGTTCTAAGATGATTGGGTTAAGTAAAACATTGAGTGAAAAAGAAAGACAGACTGTCTTAATTTGCCACCTCAAAGCCCTGCATTAGCCATCCACTAATGGTCTCTTCAAGTTGCATATGAACAACCAGCATACTCTCAAATGGTACAGTGTGTAGACACATGGTTAATAAAAAAAACACAGCCTATAACTCAACTCAAGTAGCAAAAAACTGCAAATACAAATTTAGGACAAGATCATTTAGGCTGCTAGGCTCTTGGAGACAGATCTTATTCCACTGAAGCAAAAAAAAAAAAAAAAAAAAAAAAAAATCACACTTCTGCTCACATCTATGGTGATTTGACACATTCTCTAAATAGTTTCCCTGTTGCTTCCTAGGTTTTTTTTTTAAATGATAAAACATGTCAAGCTGCACTGTTTGCCAGCATCAGAGAGGTCTATATGACCAACATTCAATAAAAATTTCACTCATTCTTAATTACTACCACGTCCACAATATGTAAACAAAATTATGGCATGAAACCTCCACGTACATACAGTACAATATGCAGTTCAGCTGCTCACATACCTAAATATTCACGGGCACAAAATCTGAATCTTTACAAAAGCTATTTAAATTGGGACACTCTTTATCACACCATTGCATTCAACATGTAGCATTTCTTTTTATTCCAAAGTGCCTTTTTGTTGAAACACATTCCATGTTTGTTTCAATAACCCAGCACTGAGAGGTGGGGTTTTCATCTGGAAAACCAGCAAAGACCTTCAGATATAACTAATTCAGTGGAAGGTTCTTCAGATGCAAAGAAGAGCGACAGCTCGCTCCCCTTGACAGCAGTATGAATTATATTTCATTCCTTCACAAATTCCACTCCTCCCTCATTCAAATGGAAACTGATCAGTTTATAATGGAGTGAGGAAAATAAAGATACATTTAAAAAGGCAAGGAAGTGTTAGTGATAGCCTTTTTCCTTTTCTAGTGAATACTGTCCCAAGAAAGTTCTACTCAAGTCAGATGAAATTTAACATATTCTAATATCACTGCAAACTAAGTTTGACCTTTAAATATTAATATTTAAATACTATTGAAGTAGCAGTAGAAACACAGACTGACATATGTAATACAAGTCAGACTAAGTAGCACAGTAAAATTATATGCCACTTGGAAATTCTCATTAGCGATAATGAGATATGCACATATAATCCATGATCTGAAAATGTACTCCTGAAAATCCAGGTAGAATAAATGATCAGAAAATTTTGTTAATAGTAATTACTCTTACTTTATAACTTCAGGGGAAAAATCTTTGAGAGGAAAAGCCAGATATCTGCACTTATGCATGTAATTGGACTTTTTTCCCTAATTGGTCTCTTACTAAATTTGTTTCCTAAAATATTTTACTCAAAAGTCTATTTCCATTCTACCAGTGTAGAAAAACCTTAATCTTTGCACAGTTTTTCACTGCACTTCAGTAGCCCGTTCCTTATTAGAACTATAGAATCATTAATCAGTGTCTCTCTCAAATATTAGAGCTTATACCACTGCTTATACCACTAAAGCCATCAGAGAATAGTAAAAAATTAGATGCTGAAATAGTAAACATTTCCCCCCTTAAATGCAATATAACAAGGTAAAGATACATTTTTGAAGTAGGATCAGTTGTTCCTTCAGTACCTTCACTGCAATATAAAAAGGCAAAATCACAGAAGTCAGATAGGGATCCTGGGAGTTTTCAAATCATCTGCACTTAAAATCATATGTACAAGTGGTTTTGAAAACGTGATGAGAATCAAAGAATCTATCTTAAAGCCAATTGAAAAAAAGAAATTAATAATAAAGGAGAGCTTCACAGATCCACTGCTGCCCATTACATCTATACATCCCTGTTAAAACTGCACTGTTTAATGGCAAGATAAAACGTTAGAAATTGTGTAATGAAAAATCATTTACAATTCATTTGTTAATCATTTTTTTCAAGGTTTAATTTTCCTGAAAGTAGTAAATATTCAACATCACTACCAGGCTGGCAAATTCATTTTACCTCCCAGTCTCTCTCAGCATCACCTACAGGGCCAGACTTACTCAATTTTCTTCTGTCAAGAAAAAAAAAAAAAAAAAAGTGACTAATTCTATGGCACAGCACAAATGCTTTCATTTTTGCAGGTAAATATTTAAGTCAATCAGACACTAGTATAAGTCCCATAGCAACTGATATATAGCTCTACAACATCAGACAATATGAGAGAACGGCTAGATCATCAATGCAGAAAACAACTGGATGTTACACCCACTATGGAGAACAAAATCCATACACATCCCAAATCTGAGCTGCCAGCAAAGCGTTATTTTAAATAAATGGAGAATAGAAAGACATTTGTTTGTGAAGCATCAAGTTCTCCCTTAAAGAGGAACAGAATTATGATTGAGTCACTCTTAGGAAACTAATAACATAATTAAAATTATGAAAACTTAATGTTGTTTCTTTATGCCTGCCTACTTCAGAACGTAGTAAGATATCAGAAGTGTCAAAACTTCACTGTTTGCAATGGCTGAATACTGTTTTACCCCAGGTCTGTTTTTCCTTCCCTTTCTGAGACACATCATACGATGCTCTGATAATTCCCTTCAACAGAATTCCAGTTATCCAATATGCTGGTGCATGCTTGGCAAATGACCTGTATTTTACAATCATTAAGTAAAGATGGAATACCTCTCTTTGCATGACTCAATGATTTAATAATTATTAGTGAGATGCTATGCCTTTAAACATTTCTGGCAGATGATGAAGTGCGCTCTCAGTGTTTAACAAAGCTTTTAGAGGCTTGTATTACACTACTGCATAGCAACTGAAACTTCTTATATGCAGGTGAGGTAAATCCCATTGTAGTTATCTGGGAATTGTTGCTGAGGCTTCGTGAAGCAAACATAATGACAAGCTTCAGTTAACATATTCAATGTCAGCTTATCAAGGAGTTTTACTACACTAAGGAGTTTTGCATTTTCTGTGTATCCACATTCCAAGCCTACATCCCAACACTCATTATCTAATAAATGATTCTCTCTGGCAAAATCCTGGCACACAAATGCAAAATGTTTGTTGTATGAACACCTACCCTACATGCATGCCAGGGAAAGATTAGCGCTCCACTGTAAGAACCAGTTCTCTCCAGTACGTCACAGGCATGAAAGCTCAAGAAAGCAATGGCAAGACACAGAGTAACATGCATCAAACAGAGCTGCAGAAAACACTTTGAGTACCTCTAAACACAAAGATGACAGTGAGATCTGTTACAACACTGTCCAGGAGAATAAATATGCAGATTAATAACACATGAGCTATGGTGTGTTATTTTTCCTTAAGACAATTAACTCTGAAATAACATAAGAGTTTTACCAAGGGGACTGACTTGACCTAACAGTGTTAAGAGAGAAGAAATAACTGTAGTTCAAGTATACTCAAACAGGAAGGTAACACCTTCAGGCTGCACCAAAGCCAGTCTGCAGATCATAAACACACCAGGATTTATTTGACTTTTCAAGATCTGATGCCCAGAAGAACAGGCACTGGAAGATACCAGAGAGATCATGGGCACAATAACTTGTGCTGGAAAGACAAAAGATGAAGCTCTTCATTTCTTCTCACATTTTTTGGCTGATTGGAGGTACAAGAGCAGAAACTGTAATTGCCAGTAGAATTTAGCTCCAGTGTGTTAAGAAAGATTGCCATCTTCTGGTTTCTTCAATAACAGCATTCCATAGAAACAAATAATAAAATAGATTTAGTTAAAGCTTAGAAGTGATCATAAAGTCACGCTTGCTCTGAACCTTTAAAGGAAAATGTCACTGATAATAGAGGACAGGCAAGGGAAAGTTAGAAAGGCTAATGTATTATGACTACACTGTATAGGTTAAATCAACACGTGCAATAATTGTAACTATCACAGCCTGACACAGTCTATAAAGGTTTGGACCATAAAAACTCTCATCTTCATAATACAAGCATTCTCTTGTGAAGCGCTGACTGTTCTAGCTCCTACAGAGTTTCAATTTAAAAGTACAGTATTACATAATAGACTACGAACTAAATATTCTCGAAGCTCAGAAACATAAAAACTCCTTTTAACGATATAGCAATTTGACAAATCAATATGTGGAAAAAGCATCACAGTAAAGGTGTGATAACAGAAGGACTATAACAATAGAATTGTGCTATAAAGGAAGGAAAGAAGACTACTCAGCTATATCAGAGGATGCTAGGTCTCGAGGAGAAAGATTCACCAAAGAAGGATCTCCAGAAAGAAACCCCTTCCCAGTCTCAGTCAACCCTTAAAAATGAGGTCTAAGAGAGCAGCTGCAGCCTCTCTTTCTGGTAGTACAGGTGAATTGCCTGCAGCTGTGCTCCCAGGGCTGACCAGGTCCTTTCCCCAGAAGCTCAATGTGCGGTTCAGGCTGTGACTCAACAGTTCCATACAAATGGGAATCTGAAATGGTCTTAAAAGTAAAAGCAGCTTACACAGATTCTAAGGACATGCCATTGCCTCTTTCTGTAACCTTATAGAATACAATGTATGAACATTAATCAGATAGCTCAAAAATACTGTACTCTTTTCCATCATCTTTTTCACTAACAGGTACAATAAACATAGGGTTACTGGTCAGTGAAGTAAAATTGTATTTCAAATTTCAGGAACCTACTCTAAAGTAAAAACTAACAAAGGAAGTCATAAATGGCATGATAGCATTGAATTAGAAACATTCAGTGATTTGTGGATTTTTTGGTTGATCTGAAATAGTGTTCTGTATTAGTTGAATGATTTTACCAATTTAGATTTCCTATAAGTGAAGGAATGTGATGATCACCTTGTAAAAAAAATAACCTCAATCCTTCATTCCCCTTCCTCTTCAGCTAATGATATTTTTGTGTGGAGAAATCTCACACACAGGGTGATATCTTTTGTTCTTTGCACCATAAAATGCCATATCTCCATCTCCATCCAGCTGCCAAGCACCCGGAATGTCCTGAGATCTATCTCATCAACTCAAATTTTATCTTCAAGATAGTTGCAAAGAATCTTGGCTGACCCTATGTATATATGTAGAAGATGAAGTAATGTAAAAGGCACACCATCCCTTCTGAAAGTTAAATTTTTACTAAGACTCTTCACATTAACAAGGGCAGCATAGAAGGAAAGTACTTTATACCCGAGGAAAGAATTGTTTTAAAGATATAAAACTGTCATTCTGTAAGCTATAAACCAGTGGCTACAACTGCATTTTGATGTTTGTTAATAAATCCTCTGATCCTGCTTGTAGCCTTTGCAGTATTTGAAGAACCTTCAATGAGTGGGGGTTTTTTTAAGCAGAAAGTGCTAAAAAATAATAGATCTTCATATATGAGAAGCAATATAATGAGTTTAAAAGCTATGTTATTAAAAGTGGCTACCTACAAAAAATGAAAATATGTTTTTGCACTGCCATGTGCAAAAGAGTCTACTTATCAACGCTTAATGTGTGTATAAATACTCAATGAGAAAAAGTAAAGATGATGAAGTCAGACTCTTCTCAGTACTCCTCAGTGACAGAACAAGAGGCAATGAACACAAGGTGAAAAGCAGCAAATTCCACGTAAATGCAGAAAAAAAGCTTTTTCACTGCAAGAGTGGTCAAGCATTGAAATATGTTGACCCAATAGGCTGTACATCTCCATCCATGGAAATATTAGAAAACTGACAGGACAGAGAGCCAAGCAATCTGCTCTAACTGATCCTACTTGAGCAGGTGTATGGTAACTCTTCAGTCACAGCCTGAACCACTGATTGAGCACCTGGGGAAAGGACCTGTCAGCTCTGGGAGCACAGGTGAAGGCAATTCATGTGTGTGATGGGAAGGGGTGCAGCCTGGCTCCATCTCTCTTAGACCTCATTTAAGGGCTGACTGCCATAGGGTAAGGCTCTTTTTCTGGGCATCCCTCTTTTGTGGAGTTTTTGCCTGTGAGCCTATATCTTCAGAGATTGGTGAGCAGTCGTCGTCTTTTTTTTTTTTTTTTTTTCCCCCTTATAGTATTTTTTGTGTGTGTGTGTTAGTCTCTTTATGATTACACTTCTGTATCGTCATTCCCTCACATTGATCTTTAAGATTGTTATAGTAGGTGGTTTAGAAACGGCAGTTTCTAGAGGTACTTTCCACACTAGCTGCTCTGAGATTCTATGTTTCTAACTGCTTCCTTTGTTTCAGAGGTTTAAGTGATGTTTTAAAGAAGCTGAGCTTTAGTCGTGGTGTATTTTAGAGAAGAAATCCAAAATATTGACATTAGCTTAAGTTTCTGGGGGAAGCTAATGCATGAATCCTGTTAGCGCAGGGAAGAACTTACAGCTTTTAATGCAAGGTAATGTTTCCCAAGCACTGAAGGTGTTTTTTACCCAGAAACATCATGTAGGCTAGCTTGCCTCTTTTTAATTAAGGTCATATCACACAATTAGCTGCAGTAGAGTTGATGATGCACAGAAAATAACAAATACACATAGGTATTACCTGCAAATTGCTTATCTCTGAGTCTGGCTTTCCTTACTGGAAGAGGAGACAAGAGGGAACAGATTCTGTGGATTTCCAATAGTTAAGGTTAAAGTAGGTAGACATACAGCTGGTGGCTGTTATCAGTTGGGTGTATCACTTCAGGAAGGGCCCAGACCAGCACAGTAACCTGGACTTCTGTCATCCAGATCATGTGAGACAGCAGGATTCCACGCTCAGCCATGCTAAGATCTGCAAGGTTGAGGCTAGACCTTAATCTTCTATGTATGGAAAAAAAAATTCATTAGAATTATTTCAGTTCCTCATCTTTGTGTGATCCATGTTACTCCAACTCTAAAATACTGTCTTCCTTTTAATCAACTAATAACACTAATCATTCTAGCCTAACATTCTGAAATATCAAACTGCTTCTCAGAAGTGCTTGAGCAGTTTTAAGTTCCAGTAAATCCATGAGAGCTATGCAAAAATCTACAAGATATTTTATGAAATACAATCCAATCTGTCTCCATTTTTTACTCTCACTGTAAGTTCTGGTTTGGAACATATTCAGGGCTGTGTCAGTCTGCATTTACAATTGATGCACAGCATAGCTCAAGTTTTAAAATATGGGTAAATGAGAAATTTCCTATTAAAAAAAAAACCTCAAATTTGCTATGGACCCAATTGTATGGTTCATGCTACACAGTGCTGGTGATGTCAGTTAAAACTGAGACAATAACTCCATATGTGACCCATGAGAGAGACATTATTTGGAAGCAATACTAAACTAAAATCCTAAAAATAAATAAATAAATGGTTACTTGACAGCCTGGTCTGCTTTTTATGAACACAGATACGCTAATTCTGCCTTAAATTCAAAGATGTGTTTTAAATTCCTCACAAATTCAGTATTCAGTGATATTCAATGATAACTTACTGAAATGCAGTTTGCACTAGAAATCTCTAACCAGCAATTTTCAAGTTCACATTACTATTCTGTTAATCATGTCATCTATTTCTTATGTAACACATCTTTATATACCCCGATATACCTCTATCAAAACAATTTAGATTAGCTCCAGTGGGTGACTTTTCCAAAGTTCAGGTTTTAGAATTACATGTGTCGATTAAGTGGGTAACCAATAATTTCTGCAAACACACTTGCATGCATATACAGACTTTCATGCATAACAGACACATTTGCAGAAAATACAGCCTTCTACCTGTCTTTATGATACTTGATTTTTAAACTCAGTGCCTATCTGGAACTTACTAGTTTGAAAGATAAATTTGGTCTAAGAGCAGAAACTATCATCTGTAAAAATGAAACAATGGTTCTGAAAGGTTTTCCATTTTGAGGGTGCAGAACATAGAAGAACTGATTTTCTAATTCAACTCTTCTAGCTTAATGGTGCAGGTGTTCACAAATGCTATTGCTGATGGTTTTTTCCATAGCCAACTATAAAAAAAAAGATTCTTTTCAGAGATATTTTTGAAAACTGACCCTGTTTGCCATATTTAAGCAGTAAGAATTATGTGCTTTTCTTTTGTGATCTTTTCTGCATGAGACTAATACTTTTCACATACATCATGATGATTTATATGAAATGATACAGCTGAACTCAATGATTACTTTCATGTTGCACTTTCAACTAGCATAAGTAACTTAAGAGTAAATGAGAACAAACATTCCAAATCTGGCTTCAAAACAGTGCCATTGACAACACACTAGGATACTGAAAACATTTGTCTCCAGATTCAGTTTCTAATTTGGAGTTCTTCAGCTTCACAAAGCTTAGGTAAACAAAACATGATCTCCTACAATTCTGCCTGCAAGATCACATAGAAAATCTGATATGTTCTGACAGCAACTCAATAATCATTTAAAAAATTCCTATTGTTAGTAAGGACTGCGTGGTAAGTCAAGCAGTTATTAATGAACCTATTGGGCATAAATGAAACTTACGTACCACAGGGAATTCATGCTAAATCTAGGAAATGCCAAACTTCAGAGAATAGTAAAAGAAATTTATCATTTCAAGTATTGTCTGGACTTGTCACTAAGAAATGTACATTATTGCCTTCTGACTTTTTTTGTGATTTTCCACAGTTTCTGCTTAAAGAAGGAGGATAGAGCTCAAAACATGTTTTGAACTCTCTAGTGAAGTATAATAAACTCAAAGCAATATCTTTTACAAGATATGGGGACAATGCTGTGTTGGAGCACAAGATACGTAGCCACCTAATGGAATCTAATTTCCAAAGTCCCATCTCCCATACATAATGCCACGATATCTGTCTACACAGATGCAAAACTATCATTCCTCTGCAAATGCATCAAAGTTTTCCTTCTGCTCCCTGCCAACAGAAGTAAATTTGTGAAGTTGTGTTGGCATATGATTGGTGTACATCCCATATATCCTGCTCAGAGGGATGTAACATAGCTCTCCAAAGCATTTGTCAGTTTGGGCCTTGTGCCACACTAATGCACTTTCTCAAACTCTTGCCAAGTCAGCCTGCACCCAGTGGGGACACTGAGATGAGTTCCTCATACATGGTTTTAACAGAACGGGTTTTCCAGGTCCCAAATTTTGGCAGATCTGAGAGTGTGGTGATGTGGATGAAAGCTAAATGGTGATGACCCTGGCAGTGCTGGCTGAGATAGGAACACGTGGATCATTCTGTTCTTGAAGGAGGTAATTTTCTCTGCCCTCAGTGTAAGTATTGGTGTCAGCTCTCTCCTGCCCAGATTTTTAATTCACTCTATTTGTACAATGAGCATATTTTGGAAGGATCCAAATAGTGAATCTAACTGTGTAACTATAAATCAGCATAGTACAGGAAGAACAAATATTTAACAAATTAAAAGTATATTCTGTAGGCACAATGTAAGGTAGACAGGGAGGAAATATGGAAATATATTTCTAGAACCTAAACTACACTGACTTGCAGCAAGAAGCTGCTTAAAATTCAGCCTTGACATGACTTTCCCTAGAGTTTTGTACTAAGAGCCTTTCTTGATGAGCGAGGATGGCTCAATTTATTTTCAAAACACATCTGATGGAGACTGATGTGCTTTCACACAGATATCCTCATAATTTAATAAGCCAGTGGCCAGTTTGGACCTGGTCAACTTTTTTACTTCACAGCTTGTGTTGCATCTGTAAGCAGAGCAGCTCAACAGCTGAGCTAGAGGCTATGCTTTTCAAACTGCCAAGAATGTTGGCAGTGAAAGCCCGTGAAGTCTGCTGCAAGTGAGGTGCAACGCATTCTGCCCCACAGCAACTACTTGCATTTATGAAATAGGGAGAGTTCTGAAGGTAATTAAGTGCGAGATGGAATAAAACAGCAAAAATGTGCTGCTATAGGGTGTCCTGGAGTCCAGGTTACTCTTCAGCATTGCTTAATGAGAGCCTGGGAAAGAAAATAACTTACAGAGAGAATTAGCCAAGGGGATCTGTTGTTTCAGTTTCTGTTGAAACTGAAAAACAAAATATTGGTAGTTTTGTTTCTTTGTTTCTTGTGAAGCCTTTGTTCACCTGCAAGGTTCCATTTTCAAGTATAAAGCATAAAGGTGTTACAATATCAATTTGGTTCAGTATTATTTCAGTGATGTACAAATAGGGACATCTTTTCTTGCTCCTGTAATACCTTCTGAGATTAAATTATCTTCAGTGTCAATTCTTCCTCCTCTTTCCATATGCTTTTCATAAACAACAATATTTTTTGGAATTGTCTTAATTTCTTATGACCGTTGAAGAACAGTGGCATCTCCTGTCTTTCTCTTGTACAGGTCTAATAACTATTGCTAATTTGAATGTATGTATATATAATGCAATGGAAAGTACAGCAATGACTGGATGAATGGAGTAGCACGGTCTCAGGCTGCAGCAAGTGAGGACTTGCACAAACACAACAGCAGTAGGCACAGAAATAAAGAAAAGACACTACTTAACTTCAGAAGGCCTCAAGTATGGAGAGACCTCCCAGAAAATACCCTCACCTCCACTGCCAGCCCTTAAATGAGGTCTGGGAAGGGATGGATCCTGGCTCCACCCCTTCTGATCACTCAGGTTACATTGTGTGCACCTGAGCTCCTCTGGGTTGGCCCTGTCTTCCCACCAGATGCTCAATAACTGGTTCAGGCAGTGACCTAGCATTTCCACTGCAGTATATTATTAATAAATGAAAGAAATTTTAAAATGTTATATATCTTTCATCAGTTTGAAATTCTGGCAGAAAAAGTCTTATCTGAGTAATGTGTGTGAAAGCTGCACACCAACAATTACAGATGATGAAAAACAAGACAGCATACAGAGATGCTGGAGGATTTCATTCTGAGGCACATGGCTGGATTTGGAGATGGGGCCAACAGTTAATTTTGATGCTCCTTGGCTGCTCTGCAGCTTCTCTCCTCCTCTCCTGTGAGTTATATGGTCCAACATGGACCATGTGGGGACAACAGAGGCAGCACTGCTGCTAGGAGGTCTGGACATCAGCAGCTCTGGGGGCAATGCAGAGCCCTTCAGGGGCTGCCATTCCCCCTTTGCTCTTCACCAAGACCAGAGGCACGACAAGAGGCTCAACTTGGAGATTAGGAACAAGTTCTCCAAAAGCGTGGCGATGCAGTGGCACAAGCTGCCCAGGGATGTGGCAGAGTCATCATCCATCCATGGAGGTGTTCAAGAATCATGGAGATGTGTCACTGGAGGATGTAGTTAGTGGGCGTGGTGTGGGTTGGGGCTGATGATCTTAGAGGTCTGATGATCTTAGAGGTCTCTTCTAACCTTAATGGTTCTATGATTCTATAAATGAATTTTGTTTCATTTTTGGTGTGAGTATCTTTCTTAAATATATATATATATATATGCAATAAGCACTTTGAAGGAGTAGTAGAGCTGTAATTCTGAGCTTGATGTGCCTTGCAGCAGGTAATTGCAGGCTGAGCGTTACCCAATTCGTAGCAATTCCGATTTCCAGAGCACTGCATTTCTTGGTTTAAGAAACCAAGTTGCTGTATATTCCTGTGCCGTTTGTGCCACCTGCTGGGCAAGAGAGATCTAAAGGAGGCTGCAGGAACCGCTCTGGATGGGGATGAAGAGGCAAGAAAGACGGCACGAGGAGGAAAGGCTATCCTGCCTCTCGCTGAGCTGAGGAGCAGCTGGGAACAAAGCTCTAAGAAGCCATGCCCTGGCGCCGGCACGTTGCACGGGTAGTCCAGTAGTCCATTCGATAGCACGGTCGGGCTGAGCCGTGAGCCCTGCACTGCCTCCGCCGCGCCACTGCGGGGCGCCAGCCGAGCGGCGAGGTTCCGGCGCGACCCGGATGCGCGTCGCCGGGCCGGGGCCGCCGTCCCCACGTGTGATTGAGGGAGGCGCGCAGCCGGGATGTCGGTGTCGGTGGCCGCGGGCAACCTGCCCATGCGGCTGCTCCGCAAGAAGATCCACAAGAGGAACCTGAAGCTGCGGCAGCGCAATCTGAAGTTGCGAGCTGCCGAGCAGGAAGGTACGGCGGGGCCGGGGCGGGCGGGCGGTCCTGGAGCCTCTGAGCGCCGCGGCTGACGGCTCTTGTTCATCTTCCCTCTCCGTGCGCAGGCCGGGCCTCGCTGGGCTCCCCGGAGGAGGACGAGGAGGTGAAGGAGGCGGCGGCCCCCGAGGCGGAGGCAGAGGCGGGTGAGCAGGCAGCGCCGAGCCTTGAGGCCTCTGGGGCCAAGAAGAAGAAGAAAAAGAAGAGGAAAGCTGCGGCTGGCCCCGAGGGAGGTACGTTTGGAACGTACGTTTGTGCTGTCTGCATCTGAAAGCTCCACAGAAACTTTGTCTCCCCTTCTCCTCACCCCTCCCACCGCACGATGTCTGTAGAAATGATTTACAGGGTAAAGAAGGCCAGTCTGCAGCACAGCTTTGGATGACAAACATATTTCTGGTAACCCTCACTGAGAATGGCTTGTCTTCTGTAAAATCTGTCCTAGGCACAGAGACTAAGAAAGCAAAAGCTGAAGAAGACGTACCTGTGGAGGCAGAAGGTGAAGACGGGCAGGATTCTGGAGAGAAAGAAGCAGAAGAGGAGGATGAAGTGCCCAGTTTACCTCTGGGTCTAACAGGTATATCGTGTTTTCTTTTTTCGTAGGTATACAAAAATCCCAGTTCTTAGGCTTTCTTCCAGAGCCAGTTCTCAAATTTGCATTAAAAACCTGGTGTTTGAATATAGGTGATGTGATATTGGCACCTGCAGTGTTGTAATTCAGTTACTGTTCTTTGAAGTTTGCATTATATGTACGTGGCTTTTGGTCTTAAAGTTACTTTTGAAAAACAGTTTTGAAATGTACCTGCACACATTATTTAAATATGGGGAAAAAGGATCAGTTAAATAGAGTTGTATTGCTAATTGGCATGAGAAGCAGTCTACTTGTTCATTTTTAACAGGTCTCTGTGGTATCCCTAGGAATACATTAATGCAGAGTATTTTTTTTTAACATCTTAAAATTTTACAGTTGGAAGGAATTGTAAGAAGTTGTTTGTAAGATAAATTTCTTACTGGGCAGTCTTGGGATGGACGGAGTTGAAGTAAGTGAATGTTTTTCTCCCTTTCTCCCTTCAGGTGCCTTCGAAGACAATTCTTTTACTTCCCTTGCTGGTCTTGTAAGTGAGAATACATTGAAAGGCATCAGTGATATGGGCTTTACACACATGACAGAAATTCAGCATAAAAGTATTAAACCTCTTTTGGAAGGCAGGTAAGAAAAATATCTTTTTAATTGCTATACTGACCTCAAATGTTGGGTAAATGTTAGTAACAAATTAGGTACAAGAAATGTAACTTCTTGGAGCTATGCTCTTTTCAAAACATTATTTTGTATTTTAAATATTTCAGTAAATACAAATTAATGAAGTATGTATGTTATGTGTGAACAAATACGTAGGGTAAGTTGTATGGGAACTATTGAGTCACGGCCTGAACCACTGATTGAGCACCTGGGGAAAGGACCCAGTCAGCCCTGGGAGCACAGGTGAAAGCAGTTGATGTGTGTGACTGGAAGGGGTGGAGCCTGGCTGCACCTCTCTTAGACCTCATTTAAGGGCTGACTGCCACTGGGGAAGGATCTCCTTCTGGAGATCTGTCTTTGGTGAAGTTTTCCACTGTGAGACTAGGTCTTTGGAGATGGTTGAGCAGTCCTTTTTCCTTCCCTTATAACATTTTTGTATTGCGTTAGTCCCTGTGTTATTGCACCTTTTATATTACCTTTCCATTGTGTTGATCTTTCCAATTATTACAGTAAGTTAATGGAAATTGCTTTGCATTTGGTTTTGAAAGCAGTAGAGTCTGTTTTCATTAGTCTCTTGTATCAGTGTATCTCGTAGAGACTTGGGAAAAATAAGAGACCAAGCTGTGAACCGTATCTGTCACGGGTCTTAATTTTAGTTAGATTAAAACCATGTTACGTTTTCACGTAGTCAACATCATTCGGAATAGGATTTATTTTTTTCTCTGTAGGATGACCTTAACACTTCTTTTTCTAACTTTGCTTTTTGCAGGGATATTTTAGCAGCTGCCAAAACAGGCAGTGGCAAAACACTTGCATTTCTCATTCCTGCAGTAGAGCTCATCTACAAGTTAAAATTCATGCCTAGAAATGGTAAGGATTTCCTTCATTTTGTAGTGACCCGGATCTTAAGGATGTGACTGTGAAAGGGACTGGAGGAACTGTAACTTAACCTGGGTCAATTGATGTGTGTTTTAGGGACAGGTGTTATTATTCTTTCACCTACTCGAGAACTTGCCATGCAAACCTATGGAGTTCTTAAAGAACTTATGAATCATCATGTTCACACCTATGGTCTGATCATGGGGGGCAGTAACAGGTCAGCAGAAGCTCAGAAACTTGGAAATGGAATCAACATAATTGTAGCAACACCAGGAAGACTTCTGGATCATATGCAGGTATACAAAAATAACAGTGCCTTTTACTTTTATAGAAGGTAATAAAACCCTTGTCCCCATCTGACTCTCAATTTACTCTTCTAGAACACTCCAGGTTTCATGTACAAGAACTTGCAGTGTTTGGTGATTGATGAGGCAGATCGAATCTTAGAGGTTGGATTTGAAGAAGAAATGAAACAGATCATAAAACTTCTACCAAGTAAGGAGAAAAAAAAACTGTCTTTCCTGGAAATTACTTGACTAACGTTATGTCGTCTTTATAACTGAATTATTGTAAGAGAAGTCATTAATTTTTATAGTTCTGTAAATGCACCTTAGAGTATCTGTCTTAACTCTGTTTTTTCCAGTAGCCAACATATATTGTTTAGCATCGTTTATGTGAAGGACATGGTTTTTTGTGTCCTTATGCACTCTAGGAATATGATTTGGTTCATATAAAAACATTTTAGCTTAATGCGTACAGTATCTCATTCATGTTTCTTGTTTTTTTTTTCTGCTATTCATTATTTCCTAATTAGACTTAATTAAGGAAGTAATAAGAAAAAGATCTATTTATGCAGTTGGATTTTTTTAAGGTATTGTTCTGGAGAGATGAATGCCCTACTTCTTTTCTTTATATTCTTTGTAACTAATGTCCTAAGAAGAATGCAAATGATCAGCACTAAAACTAAGTGAAGAAAGAATGGGGAAAATGACTTTGGGAAGTGGTAGATGAAAGATTTCAATCTTGCTTGATTTTAGTTCGATTTCCTTCCCTGAGAAGGAATTTATTTTAAAACACTCAAAATAACAAAAGATTTCTGAAAATGGTGGCACCAGTTATTCCACGAGACCAATTGGTGCTGTTCCTGTAGCTGTAAAATTGAATAGGCTAAGTGCATTTTTGCTGCACTCTTGTAAAAAGAAAATGTTGCAGTATCGGGCTATATATTCTGGGATGATATGATAGGCAGACAGTTGGTTGAGTACACCTGCTTGAAGACCCATTGAAGATGCACAGCCACATGCCAAACATTCAAAAATATGTATGTTATGGATTGTCTAAGAAAAGTTTAGCAAAGCTGAAGTGCATTAAGATTTTGGAGATGGTGGCAGCCAAAGTAAATATTGTGCAACGCAGTACACAATTTAACTATACCTGCCTTTGTTTATCAGTAGCAGTATATTTTAAATTAATGGAAAGAAGGTGAAGAATTGTTACAAGGGAGTTTGCAACTAAAGATTTTAAGTATTTGCTATTTGAATTCTCCTTTAAAAAATTAAGCATTCTTATAAACCATCTTCAGAGCGCAGACAGACGATGCTGTTTTCTGCTACGCAAACCAGGAAGGTGGAAGATCTAGCCAAGATCTCTCTGAAAAAGGAGCCACTATATGTAGGAGTTGATGATAACAAGGAGACAGCAACAGTAGATGGTCTTGAACAGGTAAAACATAAGTGTTACTTAAAGAGGTATGGTCTGAGGAAAAACCAACAGGCCCTACATTCTTTTTAGATGGTTTGTATAAATGCCCATCCCTTGAAGTGCTTAACATCCTAATAGGCAAAAGTTAACAGTTACCAAAAGGGTTTTATTCACTCTGCTGTCTAAAAGTTATGTAAAAAAATTCATGAAGTAATAATATAGTTTAGTTACACTTTCAACTACTGTCTGTATTACATACCTGACTGTATTATGTACATAAGCACTGTGTTACTGACTAGAGAACACTTGAGATTTTATTTTTTCTATTTAAGATGATGGCTAAATGGAGTTAGTTTCTGGGTTTGTGCAGTTAATAAGATAATTGTTTTATAATACCAGTAGGTAGATATTACCTTTAAAGAGTAAACTAGTAGCAAGAATTCAATAAAATTCTTTTGTAGTATGTAGAGTAAGTTTTTGCTGTCATCAGTATTGAAGGACTTTCATATAACTTTCATATAACAAAGTGAGAAACAGACAGTAAATCAGATGGCTTCATTCTGTGTAGCTGGAAAATTAACTCTTTTGCCAATAGTCCCCTGCAAAAAGTGTGTTCTGTACTGTTTAATTTAACAATATTTAAATAATTTCCAGGGCTATGTAGTGTGTCCATCTGAGAAAAGATTCCTTTTGCTCTTCACGTTCCTGAAGAAGAACCGGAAGAAGAAACTAATGGTATTTTTCTCTTCGTGTATGTCAGTGAAGTACCACTATGAATTACTCAACTACATTGACTTGCCTGTTTTGGCTATTCATGTAAGTATTTTTATGTGTTGATTTATTTTTAATGAATCTAGTAATGCCTGTTTCTAAACATCAGGATTTTATGCAGTCCCTCTGAAAGTAACACTTAGGTAAATTGAGATTTTAATGCCTTAAGTATACAGTGTAACTTCTGAGAGTACCAGTTTACTGTGATAGCATTGCTTCTTCACTATGAAATGGTTCTGCTTGGTCTGTGCAAATCCACAAGATAGAAAGATGCCCTAAACTATTTTATATTTTTTGGCAGCGATATAATCTGTGAAATGAGGAATTACATTTAAGCTTATAAACTGGCAAGATTTCTTTTAGTGGAGATCCTTAATGTATGTGTTCTTTGGGTTATTTTCTTGTTTTGTTTGATTTGTTTTTTGATTTTAGGGCAAGCAGAAACAAACAAAACGTACTACGACATTTTTCCAGTTCTGTAATGCAGAATCTGGAATCCTGTTGTGCACTGATGTAGCTGCCAGAGGATTAGATATTCCTGAGGTGGACTGGATTGTCCAGTATGACCCTCCAGATGATCCAAAAGTAAGTTATGGAAAAAAAAATACCTTCAAATCCTAGTTGCGAGTGTTGCTGCAGAGAGAACCTGAATCTTCTACTCAACAGAGGTCAGAAATCAGTCGTGTTCACATCTAGCACCTGATCTCATCCACTAATCACCAGATCCTGGGAAGTGCTGCAGCTAGTGAAGAAATATAAAACATAACTCTATGGTACAAAGTAATTTAAAATCTAATCAGCTAAACAAAAAAATACTTCCTAGAAGTATGAATTTATATATGTATGTTTGAGTCTCATAATAGCTTTTCCAATAAAAAGCTCAATTATTTAAAAATTAGAATTCTCATTTGAGAAAAATGTCCAAACAAGAAAGACTTTAAACTTAGATACCTTGACAAACATAGCAAGTAAAGCAAAGTTAAATTTTCAGTGGCATTAGGCTAAGGTTCTTTTTTCTTCAGTGGAAGGTAAGATGCTTCTGATCAGGGATTTCTGTCTCAACTACTTATGTGCTTTGCTTCATCAGCACTTGGTTTGCCTCATCTGTATGTCAGTGCTAAAGTTTTAAAGCAAAACTTTGCATGACACTGTTAATGTTAAATGTTTTTTCCATAAAACTGTATTGCTGTTTATATGAAAGACTGCCTGGACTTAACTGTTTTTTCTTCTCTCTGCAAAAGGAGTATATTCATCGTGTTGGTAGAACTGCCAGAGGTATAAATGGTAGAGGACATGCTTTGCTCATTTTACGTCCAGAAGAACTGGGCTTTCTTCGTTACCTGAAACAAGCCAGGGTAAACTTACATGTAGAATTCTTTTGTTTTTTGTTTTTACTGTGCAGTCACGATTTTAAAGACAAAAAGCTGTATGATTAACAAAACATTTTAATTTCTGAGCATAAGTAACTCTGTTACTTAAAATATGTAACTGAACATCTGACTCTGTTCTGCTGACCCTTAGACTCAAAGGTGACTGCGTGTATTAACAGTTGCTTTGCAGCTGTGCAGTGTGCATTATTAAAATATAATTTTCTTATGATCTCTTCATGAAAAGATACTGGGAGCTTGGCCAGTGCAGTTCTTATTTTTCTATTAAAATAATAGCATTTTTTTCAATTCCAAAAGGTGGGTAGCCTTCTTTCGGATGTAACCATTTTAATAAGAGAGAACTCCTCATAGATTCATTTGTAATTAAAGCAGTGAAAGGGTCATAAAGAGTATTTTTATTACCCTAATTTAAAGGAAATACAATGCTGGCCTCTTTATGCAGAGGAAACTTCAGTAAATATATTTCTGATAAGGGTTACTAATATTGTTGTCATTGTTTTAAGTAGAAGATGTCAAAAATCTAAAAACATGTAAGGTATACTTTGAAGTATGCCCTTGGACTTTAGATTCATTGACATCTAAAGCTGTGTTACTTTAAAAAAAAAAAAAAAGTCTTCTATTTCTGTCAGGTCTGTTCTTATTTGTCTTACATCTTATTGTTTGTACAATAGAAATAATCTAGATTATCTATTTATTCATTTGTTCTTCTAAGGTACCACTCAGTGAATTTGAGTTTTCCTGGTCAAAGATTTCAGATATCCAGTCTCAGGTATGAAATGAAGAATTTTAATATCCGGTACTAAATTGCTGGTATTGCACCATATGCATTTGCTTGTAAGGGTTGTTTTTTCCACAGTACATTGCAAAATCATAGTGGTGTGAATATGCTTTCAGCTTTTGAATAGAATATTGTCTAGATAGCAAACAGTGTTTCCAGTAGCATTTATTGAATGGTTATGCATGCTTAGATTAATTCTCTGTATCTAATCTTTTACAAGATAATTTGCTCAGCCTTCAGCATACAGAAAGAAATCCAGTACCAACACCTAAAAATGCCAGTATGTGTTCCAGGTATATTTTTATCAAGTTGGTATTAATGAAGCCTGGTGTCAGCCAAACTTGGCACGTGCTTCTATCCAACGAAAATAACCACAGAGCATAAAGTAAAAGAGAATAGCATAGATTGTTCTGTAGATGTGAATTTTTATTTTTATTTAGTTCTGTGAATCACTTTCTTAAGAGCTGTGTGAAGTTTCTTTGTAATAACTGAAATTTGACATAGTAAATACCAGCAGCAGTGAGGACAGTCCTCACAGAACCTCTGTTAGTTGTAAAGAGTAGTTAGGAAGTACTAATGCCTAATGTAACTTAACATCAGTTTGCCAAACTAATGTGTGCTAGCAGTCAAATGAGACACTCGGATCTAAGCTTTGGGAACTTAGACCTCAACAAATAAAATACTCCAGTCTACACTAGTGCATCTTCATTTTTGTCTTAAAAATAACACTGTGCATTTTACAGTGAGTTTCCAGCATTTTAGATAGAGCTATAAGCAAAATTACATGGAATGGTTCTGTTTAGATGTCTGACTTAACAGTATATTGTCATTGTCCATTAATTCTCAGTGCACATAACTGTGGCTGTAGTTATTTACTCACAGAATCATATAATCATACGATTCTCCTCTCAACGTGTTTCTTTAGGACAACCTAATTTGATGTTTTTGTAAAGTTTCTCATTGCTAAAGGGTTTGTACTACAACTCAGCTTCAGGATTTAGTGCCTGGTTGTAAAAGCCCTGTAGATATCTGTGCTCTGCTGTCACAGTGCAGTCTTATTAAAGTGAGTAGTGAATGTCACTGCAGAGCACACAGCAAATGATTGGCTTGCATGTAACTTATTGTTATAGCCATAATTCCATAATGTCTCTCTCTTTTTTCTCATCAGCTGGAGAAACTGATTGAGAAGAACTACTTCCTTCACAAGTCAGCCCAGGAAGCATACAAAGCTTACATTAGAGCTTATGACTCCCATTCTCTGAAGCAGATCTATAACGTGGGTAACTTGGATCTTAACAAAGTCAGCCTCTCATTTGGCTTTAAAGTCCCTCCATATGTTGACCTCAGTATCCTTTTACTGCTGTGTTTCAAAGCTGAATTCCTGCTTTAAAAATGTTAAATGAAACTTAAGTATGCTATTTCAAATTCTCTTTTCTTTGTTGGGTTTTATTTAGTATTGCTAATAATCACATACATGCATCATGTCCAAATAATGGTTTATCAAAGAAAATGTTAAATGGCCAGTTTTAATAATTGCTTACTAACATCTGCTTTAATACAGATATGGACTTCAATTCCTGCAGCCTTGTAGGTACTGGAATATTGCATACATGTTCTAGAGTCCTGTACTGAAATAGAGGTGCATGGGCCCCTCTTGTCAAAGGTGCCAGTGGAGGGAGAGAAGTTGAAGCAGTGGTTCTTCAGTTGAATTGGTTGGACAGCTGGAAGAATAAAAGCATTCAGTAGAATGATAGGACCATCCGTAACACAGTTTTGTGTGTTTTGTGTAATTCTTCTTTCTCTTCTTAATAATGCTCGCAATACCCAATAAGCAACACTTCAATTAAGTCTTTTGTTATGCTCTTTAACCCATAAAATTCCAGATGTGAACAGCAACCAAGGCAGAAGACTACAGAAAAGAGGTGGAGGTGGAGGATTTGGTTACCAGAAACCAAAGAGTGTCCACAAAGCTAAAATCTTCAAACACATCAGCAAGAAATCAGACAATCGACAGTTTTCTCGTTAATTGTGCATTCATTACAGTGGCTTTTTGCTTTGGTGCAGACTACCTTGATCGAAACTGTCTGGCAGTTACTTCCATTTTAAACTTCTCTGCTGATGTTTTAGGAAAAGAAAAGTTTTTGTTTCAGAGTTTCTTAATGTTTCATTTCAGGAAGACACTTTGGAAAAGAGAATACAGAGAGATAGCCAAACTTGTTGTAAAGAGGAAGGTGGATGAATGTAATTATTTCAACTCAATGATTTATTAAAGAAAGAATATTTTCAACTTTTTGTAGACAAATTTGCTGTATGTATACCCTTTTTACACCCCTGGAAGTTGTCAGAGTAGACTGAATGCAGGGACAGATTCCAATGTGAGATGACTTGCATAGCAAGAGACTTCAGTATGCTAAGAAATGCAGTTCATAGGTGCCTGAAAATATTTTTTAAGTGTAAGCAAATAAAGGGATTTTTGTTCACAAGGATCATTGCAGGGTGTCTTAGTGGTACAGAATTCGTTGTCCATCAGACATGGTGAAGAATATGTTCTTTTCCAAAAGAATCATTCATTGTATGTTGTTGAATCTAATTGACTGAGCTTGTAGTTATTTTAATTCATGGCATCTGAGTAGCAAATATAGTGTCTAAGATTAAAAAAAAAAAAAAAAAAAACAACAACCTCTTATACTACATCTGAGTCATGCTTAGAATTACTTCTTTAATATTGTGATAAAACAGTAACATTCCAGTGAATTACTTGTTTTTCCTCTTTTGTCTATTTAAATCTGTTAATGTCTAGTGTATTATCTTATGAATAGGCAAAGAAAATTAAGAAAAGCACATTGCGTGATTTGAAGGACTTTGCCCATTTATGTTGTTGGGAGGGGTTGGGGGCTTTTTTTGTTTGTTTACATTATTTTCAGGTCTATACCCTTGTAGAAGAAGGTAATTTATGAGGCTATGGTAGTGGTGGGGATAGTATTGAAAAAGGTAAATCCATTGGTGCAAGGAAGGACTACATTGTCTCAGTCTGGATGTTTAGGAATCAGGGCCCCACATGATTGCAGTAAAACAAGTTTTATTACTTTATTCTTTGTCATCTAAAAGGCAAGCCAGGACTACTTTGAATACAAAAAAAAGAGTAGCTATTTCAATAGGAAGTGAACCCTTAGAGCTTTTGAAGTAGTATGTCAGATTTAAGTTAATGTGTGCATTGAAGTGTAGTAGAAACAAGTGGCAGTCTGTCTTACCCATGGAGAAACCAGGTCATTGGAAAGGGGAAGAGCAGTGTGACCATTATGTCAATAGTCCTTACAGCACTCAGACCTCAGTGTTGCCTTTTTTCCCCCTTTTAGCCTTACTTGAGAAATTTTCAAGGGCTATTTATATTGATTGGTTACTAAGAACTTCAAAATACTGAAATTTTTGTAACTAGAGTTTGCATGTCTCGTGCTTCCAGAATTGTAATGAAAACAAAAGAATCCCTACTGTAGGGTAAGCAATTATAGTTGGGCATATGATGCCTGACTCAGTGAGATCTAGTCTTTGATTCTTGTTTTGCTAACAACATTTACAACTAATAGATGTTAAGAAAGCTCTCCATGTCTGTTTCTTAATAACACATTTTAAGAGATACTACATTTTATAAGAGAAATACCACATTTTTACATGTACAGCATTGTACAGTTGAAGAGTTCTGTCAACACCTATGCTCTTTGCAATTACAGTATGGGAATTAACATACAGTGAGATTAACTTTGAGGGGCTCATTAGATGAACGGCAATGTTAATTACTTAGGAAAGAGATATAAGCAAAGTTGCAGAAAACCACTGTGAAGAGTGAAATGCTTGTGAGTCACAATAGTGATGTGAATGAAGTACAGAGTATTACTTAGCAACAGAAAAAAGCTGAGATGATGGGTAGAGTCAGAACTGATTGGGCTTGAAGTACATGAGAATTACTATTGCTCTTGAAGTAGGAAAAGAATTACTTTGCAGAGATCTGCCTTTTTCTGTTGTTCCTAGCCATTTGGGGAGCAAAAGGCTGCTTTCCAGACAATGTGTTGAGATGCTGTCACTTTCTGAAGTCTGACATTAAAACTGAAAGAATGGATTTGGCATGAGATTGCCCAACTTCTCCCAGGTATTTTTCCTGTGTTTTCTTGTATGTTGTAATACAAAGAAATTTTCAAATAATTTCTACTGGGAGATTAAAATACTGGATTGCTCCAGCTTACCCTAATTAAGTTTTTTTATTAATGCATTCTGGATGCATGATGACTGTGCAGACTGAAACAACTACACAGTCTGTTATTTCTCACTGTAATTTCCCAATTAAGCCAAAGCAAGCATTCTGAGCTAAGACTAAGTAATGAAAGAGAAGGGCTTCAGCTTCCTGGCCTGTGCAGATGCAGTTACCTTTCTCCTTGTTTATGGAATTACAAATGAAAAATAGTTTCTGACTAAAAATCTGTGTGCATCGAGCAACGTCTCTTCTGCTGCAGTATTGCTAGAAGTTTAAGAGATTGTCAAACTGATTGGATATCTAACGTTTCCTTTGCAACTTAGCCTGTTATCAATCTTGTGAGCAGTTAATAGACCTCAGCCATCAGACTCTCAAGGCTTGCCTCATAACAGTGACTGATAGGCTGGGGACTAATATTGCACGCCTTGAGAAATTGCCTTCTTTCTCTGAGAACCTTGACAAAGAAATTGGACTCTTTAAACCACTTTAAAAGGGTGATCAAAACTGTCCTGCTTGAACTGTAAGATCTTTTTGACAATTCTCAACAGTGGCACATAAAGGAGAATTCCATTGCCAAGCTACTGCTCATAATCATGAAAAATCTTGTCATGTTACAGGTTTCTTATTCCATAATGCTACTCAGTTATAGACAGGCACAAGACCAATCTGAAAGTGTTGCCAATCAGGTGTTTTGGGGTGAATATCACACACAGAGGACATGTTTTTCATTATCAATAAGCACTTGAGAACTGGTTATTATCTACTTATACCTGCTGTTAATAACAAGTATGTTCACGTATTGGCAGTAATAAACCTTTTTGCTTCATGTATCAGAGCAAACAATGCTTTAGATACCCTAATCATTTGTTTTCAAGCTAATAATGGAACCTCTCATAAGATGGGTAAAAAGAACAACGTGTAATTATACAATAACATTTGAGTAGAAACATCCAGCTTCTGGCCATAGTGGAAGAAATGCAGGGTACTGACAAGCTACAGCTTGTATTCGGGTTTTAGTTCCATTGTTGTCCTGCTTATGAGATAGTTAGTTCATTCAACTTGTAGGGGATGTTATAGAAATCTAAAATCCTAGTAACTAGAAAAGAGCCTATTATTTATCATTAGGTGGTGTTTTCTCAAACTGAATAACTGAAATAATAATAAAAAGAAGAAAAATAGACCCTGAAAAACTTTGCATAATTTTTTTTCCAAGTGCTCATCTTTATTTTGATTGACTTCTGAGGATACTTGTGTGGTTTTCTGAGTTCCTCTGTAATTGTTTGCAGTTAGCTTTGAGCATGGAGTCTCAGTAATATTGTTTAATGTTACAATGCATAACTGAAACTGTAAGTCACTCAAATAGACCATATGAATTTGTATGAGTTGTTGAATCTCAGAAACAGACTGACTGATTTCAACCCAGCTTTCTTATTGTTACAACCATACAAAAGGGACTTTGGACAGGAAACATGAGGGTGCAGGGAGGATTAAGCTGTGTTTGGAACACTCAGGCTGACAGAAAAGTGAAACTTAATTATGATAAGATTGTAACAGGAGATTAATTTCAATGTCAGCAGCCTAAAGTGCGAGTTTTGAAGGCAGCATTTGGTAAAGTGATAAGGACTGGGGAATATATTCTGTAACTTGTTAAATTGCTCGACTCCACTTCGCCATGAGTCCTTCTCTCTCTTAGCCATTTTCATGGCACCGGAGAAAAGTGAGAAAAAAAAAACACAAAGGAAACAACATATTTCTGCACTGAGACTGTTTCCCATTGTTTGCATTTGTTACTCCCCAGGCTTCCCGGCCCACTAAAGAATCCAATAAGAATGATGATATTTTGTATTTACTGTCACTTCTATCACTTGTCTCCAAGTCCTTAGCTACATATTTGCTCACTTCAAGCACAGTGAAGCAGTTGATTACACGAGTTATCTTCTTAGGATATGTATTACCACTCCTGGCTCAGAGAAGGTTCTGAAGCCATTGGAAAGAATCAGAGAGTGAGGCAAAGGATATTTGTTGCTTTCACTGGATGTAGACACCATAGTTATTGCAATACTGTAACTATACAGAAATTCAAACTCTGTGGTCCTGTAGTTTCACTAGAAGGAAAAAAAAAAAAAAAAGTATTTTTGATTTTCTCTCTTGTGGTGTGATTTTTATTCTTGCTCTTTTATGTAGCATTTGTTTTCTGTTATTTGGAATACATACATACCTGTAAGTATACTGTTTTTTTTTTTTAAAGTTCCCTCTCGGCTTTCTCATATCATACCCTGTTCCTGAGATTCTGCAACGTGTTGCCATAGCACAATCTTAGAGGAGCAGTCAGCCTTTGTACTCAGAGGACAAGTCAGCAATGGGGGTATTTATCAAGAAAAAAAAATCCTTTAGAGGCTTTATTCAGAGCTCTGTATTATAGAACTAGGTTATTCCAGCCATTGGGGAAGAAAAAGTGGGAGATTCCAGTGCTGGACTGGAAAGTGACTGCCTTTGTGTGATGCATGAACTGCATGTAATAAATGAGGGGGGGGAGGGACACCCCAGAAGTTAAAGGGCCTTTTTATCTGCTTGTTTCCTTTATTTCTGAGTGACTTTCATAACGAACAAAGAGTTGTTTGAAGATTCTTTAGCTGGCATTTAAGAAGCAGCATTAATTACAGTCGTAATGAACAAAAGCAGACACAAATTAGAAAGGAATGACGCAAAAAGCATGGGAAGGCAGCCGTGAAGCAGTCGCAGGCTGACAACGCTCACCGCCGCCTGATTGTTTCAGGTGCTGCTCATCTGGGGAGCAGGGAGATGATGCAGGAGTGAGAGCTTCGTATTTGCAAGGAAACGTTCTTCATTGATTTCTCTCACCCTGTTTCCACTGCGAACAGCGTTAGGGAGCCGTCGGCAGCAGCGAGTAGCTCAGCGACGAGAAAGGAGCCTGTGTTGTGTTTTGCGAGTAACTTCCACTGCAACTGCACCGAAAATATGGGTAAACGGGACTGAAGCGAATGTTCGGGGTTATAAAGGACTTCAGGATTTCGGACGCGGGGTACCTGCGGTACCAAAACCACCCCCATCGCTGCGGGAGGGGCCGGGCTGTGAGGAGAGGGGCGTCCCGCAGCCCCTCAGGGTAGCGAGGAGCCGAGGGCGGATCGCTCTCCTCAGAGGCTGCCGCGGGGCGGGAACGGCGGCGCCGCCTCCCCGTGCTCTAAGCAGGAGCGCCGTCCGGGCAGCCGGCAGGTTTCCTACTCCTACAGAACGCGCGGCGTTCTGGCTGTCCCATGTGTGCGGTTCTCTTCTACTGGAAGACCTACGAGGCGGCCAAGCCGTGCACGGAGACCACATGAGGAACGCGCAGCCCAGGTAGAGGGGAGGGGTGGGGATGTGCGCCGCGTCCCCCGGGTGCCTGCCTCCTGCATCGGTGATTTCAGCGTGGCCTGAGACGTGCCCTGGGGCTCTCATGGGGATTTAGCTCAATTACGGGGCTGTAATTAGCAAGTCTGAAAGTGCCGCTCCTGGAGAAGAGCTTTATTCTCTTTTTATTTTTCTAAGTGAGCTTGGAGAATAAATGATGGAATAAATGCACGCACTGCAAGACTGGGACCCATTTAAAACTTACCCCCTTAATTTGTGTGCTCGGGCTGCTTTACCGGGAGCAGTGGGAACATCCTGCTCACTGCACAGTACCAAAGCAATGAATTATTTCTATACAAGAATACTGGTAATCTAAAATGATGGAGAGCTAATTGAGCTGAGGCATTATTGCTTAAGTTTTAGCCCATACAGATGCATTTCATTGGTATGTCACAAATGGACACAGCTTGGCTGGCAGCACTTTGTGCTGCTGCAGTGCCAGAAGCTGCTTTGAGCTGTACTGACAGCAGAGCTCCTGTCTGTGGGAGCTGAAGACACAGATTTGAGGGGTTTGCCAGTACAGTTATTACTGCAATCTCAGCAAATGCTCAATCTGGAAATTTTTCACCTTATATTTGCAGTGCTTGACAGCAAGTTCTTCTATAGCAGTGCTCACTGAATCTGCAACTGGTACATGCTGCCAACCTGCCCCATTTCCATCGGCCTGCACACGTTCATGTATGAACCCTGTGGATCAAGGGAGCTGATGTAAAGGATATGCTTCTCAGTTTCGTTTCTAAGAGACTGAGACTTATCCCTTATAGGAGCAGGATCCACTGTGCCGACCAGAACAGTAACAGCTCCCCAAGGAATGCTGGAGAAGAATCTTCAGATGCATCATTACTATTCCTTTGGCAAAACAAAATCATTTTTTTAAGACACACATAGACAAAGATAACACTGCCAGAGTAAGTGCAAACCTAGTGAGGTGTTGGGCTTTGCCTCTCCTCCTCTGGGAGGAATTAGGCTGTCAGCATCAGCACCATCCCTCCCTCGGATGGGACAAATTCTATTTCAGTTTTCTTGCTCTGCCCAACAGCTTTGAATTTTCCACTTCTTTCTTTTCCAGTATCTCTCCTATTTCTACTTTCTTTCATCACATCCTTCCCTGATACTGTCATCCTCGCCCTGCAATATTATTCTTCGTCATTCTGTTACTCCAGGAGTGCAGTGCAGTCTGTTTATGGCAGTTCTCACCTCGGGTGCCCAGCAGTAGTTGTTCTGAGGAGCACTGTGGGGCTTTGAGCTGTCGGTGCGAAGGGTAGCACTTCTCAGCCTGAAGGTGACAGTAATAGCAGTGATCCCTGCTGGGAGAGGTGTCCGTGCTGTGCTTGGAGGCAGCTGTCAGGTACTGCTGGGCTGGAGCTGTATGCCAAGGCTGCCATTGATGGCCTGAGGGATGCCAGAAGCTTGGATGGTTAATTCTAGCAAGTTAATTTTAAAAGGATTTCAGGTCATAGTACTCATTTGCCAGTAGAAATGCCTGAAAAAGCCAAGCAGAATGATTCTGATGATAGCAGGATGTTTTCAAACACAGCTTTTCAGCTGACAGAGCCAGGCACAGGTATACAGACAGAAGCGCATCTCTCTGAACTGACAGTTGGCATACACAGAATGTCTTTCTAAACTCATACAAACCAACTATTTTGAGTCTTTCTTGGTTATGATTTTACATGAGGAAAAACAGTTATGACAGTCTTCTTAAAAAAAAAAAAAAGGGGAGATGGATATGCAATAGCTCTTAGTTTTAATATAGTATATAGTGACATGGTGCAATGAAGTCCTCTTTCCTCTTTGAAAATGAGGTTTTGTTTTTTTTTACTTTCCCTTGAAACAAACAACAACAACAAAAATTGCAGGGCTGGGAGCCTAAATCAGTCTGATGCTTTGTAATTATTTGTTTACTTGTCATAAAACTCCTTAAGAAGTGAATTATACAGTCAGTACTGACATAAATGAACCTCATATAAAAAAAAAGCTGTTACTGACAGCTGTACCCTGTCATATCTTGTTGACAGTAGGTAATAATTCCATCTCTAAAAAGTTCAATTGAAATAAATGAGAGAATTGAAAGACAGCAGAAACTGCTGGATAATGCCCTTTTGATCAGTCAAGTCACAAATACAAGGCCTGGCAGAATCTAAATGTCAGGATTGCTTATGTGTAGCAATTATAGGGTCAGTACTGCATTTCAGTTTACAGAATTAGCAGTCAAGTTTTGTTGATGTGCTCTTGTTGTTTTCCCTCTTTCAAACTAGTTTGTATACTAGGTGTGTAATTAGAGCCTGAACAAAGCCTATCAGTTTTGTGGGAGTCCTTCCCACTCCTTTGATGGAAACCAGGCAAGGTCCCACAGCTGCTATAGGTGCAGTGCTGTCCTACAATTTTCTCCATGCAGCCTCTCCAGCCCATGGAACTTGTTAGGACAGTATGGGAGCAAGAGAAGATTCTCCTCTGAAGGAGTTAAACAAGGTTAAGGTTAAATGTAGTACCAAACTGCCCAGTGCTAGTGACAAAGTCCTTTAGATGGCTCTTCCCAGGAGTACACTGATGTAGCTGTTCCTCAGCTACGAAGTTGTCCTTGTGTCATACACTCAACCCTTTTTGCTGAGAGTGATGGAAGATGTGCAGATCTAGTCTTTTCAAAGACAAATGATGTGATCATTGCTACATGAGGGGTGTCCCATTTTAATTGTCAGGACAGATGTGGTTTTCATTTTCCTCTATTATTTGCCTGCACTTATAATCTGCTGCTCATGTATTCTGCAGCCACGTCTCACATTTGAGGGTGAAGACAGGGCTATCTATCTTGAAGAGTGATTGCCTAGCCCTTGCCAATGCTTCCTTTGCTGAGTTGCTCTCCTCATATAAAACAGAAACCCTCCACGTATTCTGAAGCTCACACAAAGGCCCATGCATGTAAAATACATCGCTAATTTAGTAACAGGTCAGGAGTACTGCTGGCAGCAGAAGTAGCTGATGTCTTCCCCTCTGTGTACCTCCTGTGGAAGCCAGAGTATGAACAGGAGGCTGACTGAAATGGTACTTTTCTGGCAGCAAAGTACTTGTGGCAGTGTACTTGTGGCAGTACTGAGTTGGTGTGAACGAAATGCATCACACGACTCCTTATTCACTGTAATTTGTCAGTCACACTCAGCAGCTTTTCCGCCATAATGAGAAGTCCGGTAAATTTGGCAGTCCAGAATACTTTATTCCTTTTAGCATGGAAGGAATGGAGTTGGGGCCTTTTGTGGTAGGAACACAGATGTTATATTGTCTCAAACAAATTGCTTTGCTAAGAATCCATGTTTTCCTTTGTTTTGAGGTGAAGGAAGCTTAGCATGAACCACAGATGTTTACAGCTCGTCATGCACCTATCACTTTCCAGATAGATGGAGAAACATAGAAGGAACAGAAAGAGAAAAAAGCTGCTTGATAGCTGGCGTCTCAGTCGAAGTTCTTGTACAGTGCTGGACTCCCTTCTTCATCACACAATTAGTAAGTCCCCTGTTCCTGCAACATCCCACACATCTGGAAAAGTATTTTTCTCAGAGTAGCCAAGCCAAACACTTCCTTTAATCCTTTCATTTATATGGCATTTAACAATTATTACAACCATGCCTTCAAGAACCTTTTCCTGAAGCAGAGATAAAAGGGGACAGAGAAGGAAATTATTCTTTTATTGCACAATACAGAGATTTCTGGAGGGAAACGTGCCAGTATACATGCAGACTTAGAGCACAAGATCTTGTTAAGGGGATTTAGCAACAAAGAAGACTGAAGATGATTGCATATAAACCTACTGTCAGTTTACAGTTCCCCCTTGGAAATACAGATGTGCTACTCCAAAGTGTGACAAAGAAAAAAGCAGTGAATATCTTCCTTCTTTGAACTGTTCTGTGTTAAAGTCTGCAAGCAAAGCACAGTATCCATCTAATAGCAAGAATGTCAAGTCTAAGCCAAGTCATCTCATCCAGCCAACTACGGGTGCCATCCTGCAGCTTGCTCACCATCAGCAAGGGCACCAAGGGGAACTGTGGATTGAGCAACACTGAAATGTTCGCCACGTGCACAGGATGTTGGCTTTATTCCGGGGATTTTTTTGGAAAGGAGACAATAAAGAGAATGAACATGCTGCATTCAGTTCATTGCTGACTTCCTCTGAAATTAAGAGGGGTGACTAAGCAGACTCACAACACACTAGTCTGGCTGAGGGGCTGTGTTCCTCATGAAGATGAACAATAAGGTATCTTGAATAAAAAATAATAATAAATGATTTTTAAGAAGGTATTCTAAAGAAAGATCATTTAGCAGTACTTAGACATATGGTTGTTTATTTTTCTAAACATGAATTGCCAGTTTGGAATAAACCAGTTATTTCTTCCTAAACACACTGGCCTCATTTTATTTCTTGATGCTGATTTTACTCCACCTAGAACTTGGTGGAGCCGACTGCTCAGCAGAAAGGCACTACTGCCTCCTACAGCAAGGTTCCAAGAACCCTGCAGTGCCATATGAATTAAGGCCTAGGGGGCTCTGTGCTCTTGGAATCCACAGATTGTGCAAAAATCCAAAGGCTTTGAAAAAAAGGGATGTGAACATGCAATGTTAGTAACTTTCCATGTTCTGTGTCCAGCTCCTACAATAGAGGCCCCAATCTCTCTTTCTAAAAACCTGTTTTTACCTGAGAATTGCTAAGCCCTTTCTGCATGAAGAGTGACACAGGCAGAAATTAAGGATTTAGCCATGAAAATACAGGCTGACAAATTCCCCTGGCACCAGTAACTTCTAAGCTAGTCAGCACCACAGTCATCAGGAAACCAGGTACTGGCAGCCTATGGCAACATGCTGCTGAATGCCCATGGGCACCAAACCTGCCCAAAAAGCTGGATGGGATGCAGTTCCTGCCTGGAAAACCAGGGAGACCAGCCCACCACCCAGCTCTGTGGTGTTCAGAAACTTCAGATAAAAGACTATCCTAAGCATATGTCAGCCACCACCCAAACAAGTAAGATTTTTGTATTGTCTTATACATGCGTCCTACTTACATGCCTGATTTAGGCAAAGCTGGCTCTAAGGAGCAAATAGCAATTCCCTAGCTGTCTGGTGTGCATGAATACCAGCAGTTATACAAAGTGGGACCTAAGATTGTATTTCAATGAGCTGATTTTTCAGGAAATAGGCTTAAAGAGGAAGAAACCTTTAAAAAAATAAAAAAGAAAGAAACTGATCACATTTTAACTTGCCTTCAGAGATTTCCATATCAATAGTGTCTTGTCTGCAAATCTGTCCAGTCCCTGTTACAATTTAAAGTGATGTTCTCATCTCTCTCCTGCACTCACTGTTGTTGCTATTATTTGTACATTTTACAGGGGATAGAACACATGATAATAATCTCCTCATGCTTTCTTCTGAAATTAATAAGTGCTGAGGGCATCAAACGCTTGTGTACTGGTTAGCTCTAAGAGCACCTTTGCTCTGATGCACATCAAAACATTATGGACACTTCAGAGTACAAATGCTTTTTAGTTTGTGCAAAAACTTCTGCAGTTACATGCAGCTAAGTAAAAGAAAGTAACCAGCAAACTCAGCAGTCCTTTCCATACATGCATTTCAGAATTCATTGCCTCAGCCACACAGCTCCACTAAACTTTGACCAATAAAAGTACTTTAAATTCTACAGATCAAGAAGCAACATCACAATTCTATAAAAAGACCATATAAACTTATGGCATACATGGAAGCTCACTGCTTAAAGTAGAACAATAACCTCTTCAGGACTGTTCTCTGGTCTTTGAAAACTCCACTTAGAAATTAATTATGATACTGCCCCTCACTTTTCAAAATAGCTATCTGCATTTTAGTGAAAGCCAGAATTAATTTACTTTGGTCTGGTTAGCAGGATTGTCATATTTATGGTGTTAAATCACCACGGATACCATTCCCAAAAAGCATCTTCCCATGAGTATTCAGAGCATGATGTGTACTTGTTCCTCCACCATAAAACTCATCAGGAACAGTCAACAGTCATCAAAGAGACAAAAAGTTTGCCACTAGCAGAGGTGCCCTTTCTCATGCTATTAACTGACTTTTCCCCAAGTATCAGAAGAGAAATCATCTCCAATGTGTAAATTAGAAAGATAATCACAATTTTTATAGAGTTTTTAGACACTATTTGTCTACTGTTATCAAAGCTAACTAGAGAATGTCTACAACTAGCATGTAATCCCGATTTTCTTCTTTAGATACTCTAAATTCAGTTTTGCCTAAATTTTTAAGTAAGTACAAGAGAAGCACCCTGCATTATACTCAGTCACTAACCATTGTAGGGGAATAAGGCATAATATGGTTCTTCCTATTCGTACTGAAGGAATAGGAAATTTCAGGTTATCACAACATTATGAGAAGCCAAGTCACACTGAATCTAACCTACTAGAGTTGAGGTAGCTTACTGCATTTTATCCAAATAGAATCAGAATGCCCACAGTCTCCTTATCAAAAGCTTAATGAATGCATACGCTTTTCCATTTAATGCTAGAATCTGCATAAGGTCACATACAACCTTCCACTGTTCTCAAAAGGAGTGGAACAAGGTGGTACAGTGTGATGAATTTGTACCATCTCCGTTGAGAATTCTGTACCATAAGCAAATGTTTATGCAAAACAAATCTTACCCTTCTGTGGATCAGCTCTGCGTACAGCACATTTGATAGTTTGTTCCAGATACCTAAACATCAAGCTTAACAAAAGCAGCAAGAGTTAACACGTTACCAAGTGCTATGTGACACACAAAAGCATTTCTACTAGTGAATATCAAGACACTACATTTACAGAATTCATCTTTTAATGCACTTGTAATTCAAAATCATATTAAGGCTTCTACATCAACCTTAAGTGTAGAACCTTGAAGTGTCATCCTAAAAACACAAAAGCAAAAGTTCACTGAATTCTAAACATCTTTTTATTTTGTATTTGCTGCCATAGAAAGTAATCTATCAGCAGTCATCAGCATTACTGGGGAAAAATAATGTGGTTTTCCTTTTCCTAAAGAAAAGATGTGATGTACATTAAGTCAGTCCAAAATCCTGATGTTAAGTACAAAAAGCAACTGGTTGAATTATAAAATACCATACATACAGATATAAAAATGTTTCCGAAAGTGTTCCACAAAGTTTCTAAACTTTCAAGGACAAATCTTCAATAGGGTAGATAGGCTGTTGTCTTCAAAAGGTGAGCATCAGGTCATTTGAGTAGAAAGTCTGAATCTTTATCTTCCTATGTTACAGCTGACACAGACTTAGATTTTCATCCCAGCCAGGGATAACACGATGGCTCTAGTGATTAAGGTGTTTTTCCTGGAGTTATTAATTTAACAAGTGCATACTCTATATATAAAAAGGAAATTTCAAACAAAATTATACAACTGCTAGACTTTATAAAAATATAGATCTGTATTTTTACATGAGAATTATCCAAGGTAAGTTTCCATTTTCTTTTGTCTTAACCATTAGAAATTAATTTTTTATTCCTCTGGGATCTTATCTAGAGTTTAAATTAAAATGATGTGAAGTTATTAGCTGGTGGAAAGTTTTGGGAACTAATTTCTGTATTTATGTTTGGCCATAATTAACAAGCTACTGCACGTTGCAGTGCTCATCTTACGGTACTGGACATACTACACAGTCTATATCTACTTACTGCAGAATTTTGTATTTCTTCAGTGTTAAAACCCAAATAAAAACCATATTTGTTGTTCTTACCATGAAGAAAAAAATAAACCACCAACAAAAATAAAGTTAGACAGTATTTCTGTTTTGCTGTACTGCATTAACTCTTTACTGTGTAGTGGAGGCAATAATGAATAATACAGCCATTTGATGAAGGAATGTAGAAGAGTACATACTGGAAAAAATCCCAGACTTTACAGCTGTGTGTATGTGTATATACACACACGTATGTCTACAATTGCAGCTGTAACTTTCACTTCACAAAAGAGATTTAATGTATAGACTGAACAATCATATAGATCAACTTCACCAGCTGGAGATCTTCAGGAAGAACTAGCTTTCAACTTAGACAGCAGCATTTCATTCTTACGACATTCCTGTTAACAGAAAACAAACACATAAGGTAGTTATTCTTAACCCTACTGTATGTATCTGCACATAAGCAAACCAAAGCCTCATCTTTGAAAGACCTCCAAAGTACAAAGTAGTCAGGAATAAGTGATGAATTGAAGTTAACTCTTGATTCATCCACAATATTATTCCAATGGAAAATTCATTAAGCTTCATGACACACACACCAAAAGAAATGCTGCTTGACCATTAGTCCAAAATTGTTAGAAATGGATAGAGTATATCCACATATTTATTTCAAATTGAAAAAAAAAAATCAAAATTGAGATTACTTTTCGAACATCTGAAAATCCAGAAGACAGTCTTCAAAATGTCAGTGTCCAGGAAATTATTCTTGGTCAAGAAATGTGTGAACATAGGCATATACCATCTGTTTTCAACAGCACAACCACAATTTTATATCATTATTTTTAAAAATAGCAAGATTGAATAGAAGTTCTCTCACAGGGCAGTGGAAGAAAAATGGCTTTTTTTCTGCTTCAAAAAAAAACCCAAAGTAACAAAACCCCCCTCAACCACCTAATCTCTTCAAAGAGGATGCAAAATACTGTCAGAAATGTAGAACAGCACATCTCCCAGAGCATATCATCCAAAACAGGAGGAGGCTACCCCAGAATAAACCAGAAAGATTTTTTTTTTCCCCCAAAAACATCTGAAGCCAAATGACAATTTTACCTGGCAGCACTACTTTCTTTACCATGGTAGCAATTAACAGAAGCACACATTATGATGATAAACTCAAGAAAAGTGAAATGAATGAAGGGTTAAACAGTCCTTCCACAGCAAGTAAAATACAAGGCTGGCAACTAAAGTATTTATGACTGCAAAGACACTAGATTGCCTCTCTTATACATTTCCACAACCCTCTTTGCTCCAATGCCTAACTGCTGCTCATAGATGTCCAGGAGATTCCATCCTGAAGCCTAAATATACAGCTTGCTCAGTAACAAGTTAATACTTCCCTTTTAACATGAATGGGTGCTAGCCAATCAGTGTCAAAAGAATTTTCAGAATAAAATTCAGAGTTTAAAAATAACGTGGAAACATCCATGAAGAGACAATGTTAACATGTAATAAAGTATAAGGAACACCTGTGCACAACTTGAAAATCCTAATTGTTCTGGCTTGTTTCTGGTGTAATTAGAATTTTGAATATGACAACACAAAATTAACAAAATAAAAACAATACCATTTGTTGCCATCTAAATTCCCATTGAGTAGAAATGTAGTAAGGATCTACATTATAAGCCTTGCAAGAAAAAGAATTTTAAAAATTCATAGTTCTGCTAGTGATGAGAGTACATTTCATCCATTCACACTATATGAATACTGCTCATTTCTAGGCAGTGATATAAAACTCATTCCAAAGATGAGATTGCCAGCTTTCTCATAAGCCAATTCTAACTCTTTGTGATTTAACACCGCTAAGTCACCAGAAAATAAATGTAGAAAGTAAGATTAAGTTCAGAAAAACCCATATATTTAGAAATGTGCTCTTAACCAAAAGCAAAGTTTATAATTTGCTTCAAAGCAATCAGTGTATCTGTGCAGAACTTCTTAAATTACTCCTGATCAGTTCAAGTATTTGCCAACTTATACTAGCAAAAAATGTTCTTACCTCTTTAAATTCTTTCACTGTTTTAAAGTAAAGCCTCTGTTTCTCTAGAAGCTCTAAGTATTCATCATTCAATTGATCTCTTCGCATTTTATTTTCTTGCTTCTTCTTTTCCATCTGTTGGTATACAGGAAGGATTAAAGGTCATTTACTGTATAAGAAACACACATATCAGCACACAAAGTGTAAGAAATAATTTTCTATAACAGTGAGACAGATGCTTCACAAATGACACTCCTGCCTTGTGCTTTAAGCACAGTGAACATTTAAGCCAACTCTTAAGAAAAATTAAAAAGCTAAAACATCTCAGTATCAATAACACTATAAGTAGCATTCAGAATTGAACTAAGGTTCATGTTTCTGCAAGCCCGGAATTTTGCTCACCAAACAGTTCTACATCAATGATGACATGGTGAAATTAACAGGAAACTGCAGCCTTTTGATGAAACAGCAAGATCTTGATTTGGTTGTTTATGCTAGTTGTACCAAACAGAGCAGGGCACATCTTTAATTTTTCTATGTAATTTTCACTTGCTCAAGACCCACACATGAAAATTCTCTTTCGTCTTTGTGCCAAAGTTGTGGCAAACACAACTCAAGTCTCTAAATGGAAAGATCAGCTCTTATTACAGAGCTGGCTGCCTTCTTCTCAGGAATAGAGTCTACTGACAAGCACTACTTAAAGCATTGCACTGTATGCAAATATATCCGTGGACACATTTAATTGGAGTAACTTTTGGCTCATGTGTGTACATCGGCCCAAGACCAGTCAACACAAAGTCCACTGACACTGAACTTTCACAGAACAGCCACTCAGTGTTAACAGAAACAATTCTGTCTTCTCTGCAGTAACTCTTGGGCTCTGCACACCCACAAAGCTCTTCCACTTGACCCATGGGCACAACGCACTTTTTAAAAACTACTTAACACCACAAAGTGAGTCTAACATAGGCACAGCTGTACTTGTGCATTTTCCAAACAGAAAAAAGTTCCCATTGACCTCAGGGACATCAGTGAGACTTTGGGTACACACAGCCATTTCAAGCATCTACATCACTACACAGCCAGTAACAAGGAATATAAAATGCCCACCAGCACAGAAGCATTAACAGTACCTCTCTTCTACTCTATTCATTTACATTTCAGCGGTGAGCAGTTTCTGATGGATGGGAAAAAAATAATACTTGTAATATGCTCGCTTAATTCACACCTCACATACTGAATTTTGCCATGCATAGTTACTATCCAAGAGGCTTTTCTGAAATAATTTTCAGGTTCTATTAGAGTAAGTGAGAAGTGACTCAGACCTTCATTCGATTCTGTTTGATGCCTTCCACGATCTGCTCCATCTGTCGTAAGAACTGCTCACGAGAACCAGAAGATGCCATTGCTCTGGAGAAAAAAAAAAAAACAAAAACCAAAATGATACGCATGTGGAACAATGCATCTCATCTACAATTAACCCGTGTATTCACCGATGTCCAAGTGTTTGCATTACTTAAAAATCCATGTAAAAAAATAATCTTTTTAATCTCTGATTTCAAGTAAAAGCTCAGATCTTCAGCTGATATAAACTATCAGATGGGAACAGAGACTACAGAGCTCATCACCAGAGTTCTCTCTGACAGTTCAAGTCTCTCATGTGTTTTCAAGAAATAAATTGCTACTAACTGACCAAGAGCACAAACTTGTAAGAAAAGCAGCTGATTCAAATAAAAGAAGGTGATTGAAGGACTAGGAGAACAGTTAATATTCTAAACCACTATTTTGTGTCCTGACAGGAAAAGCCCTGAAGTAATTTTGGGCTTGTAACTTATCTTGAACAGATAAAGGGAAACAAAGAAAATATCACCCACTACCCATCAATACAGCCAACCAAATTCCAGCTGTCAATTACAGTACTGAGTTCTACTGACTGGACAGAATCAAAAGGATATCATCACTGAGCAGAACAGATCTACAATTCCTGCTGCAATAGAAAACACTTGAAATACCTCATTGTTTGGGCTTGTTTCTAATGTAGTTACAATTTTGAATAAGACATTAACAAAATAAAAATTTCTGAGTCAACATAAGACAGCACAAATGTGTATGTTCATGGAAGTGTACAAGAAGTGTTTAGGTGCTGTGCTGGGGAGCATGGTTTAGTGGGAAATACTGGAGATAAGTGGACAGTTGGACTGGATGATCTTGAAGGTCTTTTCCAGCCTTGATGAATCTCTAGTACAGAAATCATTACTTACTTAGGAGAAAAAAAAAAAAAGTAAAAAAAATCACAACAGAATTATGGAAAGATATAATAAGAAGAACTATTTAAAAATTAAGTGATCATCTTCTTTCCTATGACTCTACTGTACAGCTGAGACAAAATTCACACTGGAATTTTTTCCCCTAAAGTCAAAAAAGCACCAGAGAGAAATAAACGTTGGCTACAACACAGATGGTATTTTGACCTGAAGTGTCCAAATGAATTTGACTTCACACTTCATCAAAACCTTTAAATACTGAGTTAGTCTATAAAAAACATCTAAAATATGCCTAATCTAATGTTTTGTACATAATATAACTACAGCTTCACAAAATAGAGAAAGATATTTCAATTAATGCCAGGAAAATTAAGACTGAATTTCTTTACACAACCGCAACTGAACAGCCAGATATTAAAAACATATGTTGACTATAAAGATTAAGTAATTCCAAGTCAGAAATTCCCCAAACATTGGCTTAAACAGAATTAATAAACTATTTTGTTAAATAGTTTAAGTTAATAAAAAATTCTAATGCATTTTTAGAGTCCATTACTTATGCCACCTCCTATTTTTCAAACCAGCCATATTACTCACTGCAACTAGCAAGAGAAAAATGACCATTACTTACTGATGAAAGTTGTCATGGATAGAATTCAGTAAATTGACCTGGGAATTAAGGAAGAAAAAAAAGAAAGATATGAGCTGATATTCTGATATCACTATGAGTAACTCCTGCTACAAGATACAGGCACTGTACTTAAATAAGACAAAAATCTGTAACAACATTAACAGGAGTTATTTTGTTGCTCTTGGGACAGCTCACCCAGCTGATTAAACTGCCTATTTTTTCTTACTATCTAAAGATTGCTAAGAGCACTAATATTCACTAATTAGCAATGAATGAGATTCCTCATGGCTTTCAATACCTCCTCCAAGTCTTCTGCAGTTAAACCTACAAGCAGTTTCTCCTTATGATGAATACTTGGGAACGTACTGAACAAATCTAAGTACTGCAAACTGAACCATTTGCTTTAACTGCTACAGAAAGTTGAACTGACCTCCCTCAAATCTACAGTCTCCCATATAAATGCAACAGCAATAGGCACATGCATTGCAGAACCTGCAGTTGTTCCTGACTTTACTATGAAACAAATTCTGAGCAGATTCCAAAGCAGAGAGATTTCTGTTACTCAGAGGAAAGAGATCACTGCGTGACTCATCGATACTTGCCAGATCTACATCCCTGCCCTGAAATATTTCCAATAAGCTTGTGTTTAAGAATGGAGTTCTACAGTTTTATACCACAAAACAGTCAAGTAATGAAAAGTAACATTGCAAAACTGTTGCACAGTAAGAATGCTGATGTGTTACCCTGCACAACAATGAAAGCCAGACTATAAACCCCGTGAAGCAAAGATAATGGAAAATTCAATTTAAAAGCATTCTGCACAAGAAATCATGTAAACATCTCTCTCGTGATTGACATCAAGCTGAATTAAATGCTTGAATAGTTTATTTGCCTTTTGAAATTATATCCACACAAGTGAAGCTTGGAACTTGGAAGTTACGTGCAACATAAGTTAATTGCTGAAGAACATTTCTGCTTTTAGACCTATTCCTTCAGTTGTTCACGTGCTCTCTAAAGTAGTCATATAAACTACTGATTTTCTAAACTGAAAACCACCTAGCACACATATTAGAATTCACCACTTAAGGCATGGAAATGGTCATTCAATAACTTCAAAAACAGGTATCTTTTTGTTGTTATAAATTTGACAACTACTTGGTCTCACAAACTAAGCAGAGAGAGATTTACTCATCAAATGTTGTGTTTTGTTCACACAGTGAGCAGTTTAAACATGCTGTACTAACAAATGTACCTTTTACAACAAAGATCATTTCCACCTCAACATCAAAAATATTCATATGAACCAACTGTCTCAATTTTACTTTCAAAGACTGATAACTTAGCTCTGACATGGCTAAATAGAGAGTTTTTACTTAGCTTTCACTTTCTCCCACACAGACTGAATATTTAGAAAATAGCAGTAACACTTTCTTACCTCTTTTTCCAAATATACTTTTTTATCATCCAGTGTATTATAAAGAGTAAAGAACTGTTTTGTTTCTTTGTGAGTTGCTGAGACTGCAAAGAAAAAAAAAAGGTAGAATAAAAGAGCATGAATGAAATGGAACCTATGCAAGCACTCCGCAGGCTCTGTATAATACATTGCTATCAACAATGGAACGCACTCTTTAATATTTGGAAGAATATTTCCTCTGCATTTGAATCTCCAGCATGGTTTGAAGCTGCCAGATTTTATGTACTCCAAAACAACACAGTTCAATGTTTAATCCCAGCTACTGGCAGTCTTTTATGTACATTATGCAAATGTACACTGGCACTATCTGCTGTGCTTCCTTAACACTGTCTATTCATTCTTCCTTCACAAGCTTTACCCTTAGACAATAAGGCTTCTGTGCTACTAACAGTTACCCTAGATAACCTGTGCACTGGTGGGTCACAGAGTGCAGGGATACAGATTTTCTAACAGTACTGTGTGCAAGAAACCAAAGTACATCAAACTGCATCTTCCAAGCTATGAATGTGCAGGATGCCCAAGGAGGCTTTAAAACAGTAAAAATTTTCTTTCCCTCTTTACAATAGATTTAAGCTGAAAGAATTACATACTATCTCAGGTCTCTGAAGTGTTCACCTCTTCTTAAGATCTCCACTAAGGAAACCTAAGATGGTGGGAAAAAGCTCAACGGAGAGGAACAACTGGCAAAAATTATTTCATTTAACATATCAAGCACTGTCTAGAATTCTGAACCAAGAAAACAAGTAGGGGTTTAAAAAGATCAAATGACTTAATGACAAAAATTATTCCAAAAGGTCACGAGTAAGCTAAATTAGACTGAAATAATCATATTAAACTCTAACAGCTAACAAGTTGTCATCTTTAAACAAAATCTTTTTTGAATATATTGGACTAAGGTTTTGAGCAGGGCCACTAACAGACAGCACAACTCTCCTGCCACGTCGTAACACCATTAAAAATCCAGTTTCTTAAAGGAAGTCCTATTGCTTGATGACGTTTTCTAGCTGAAGCCAAACAGCTGTTCCCATTTCAGAATTCAATGTTCTGGTGATAGAAAACCAGCGCTGACTACTTCTGCAGCATAAGTTGTGAGCAAAGAGCTTTTCCACTGCTGCAACTGACCCTGCATCCTAGAAAGCATACTGAGCACTCAGAGCCTGAAAGCATCAAGGAATTCAAGAAACGCTGGGACAGGCTGGAAAATCAGTAAGGACACTCCACAAAGAGACTTTCCAACTGCTGCTACTTTGAAATCAGGCTGTTGCTTGAAGAACTGCATGAACAGAAGGACCTTCAAAAGGCTTATAATGTTTTGATTAGTTCTGTTTTTGTAGGACTTTCTGCCAAATTGAAGCGTTTCCCAAACCTCTCCTTTTCTGCAGCTCTTCCTTACCTTGTAGCAGCGCTGGCAGTGATAACAATATACATATATACACATATCCACCTTTATATTTAATAGCATGGAATATTGAAACTTAGAAGAATTCCAGTACAGAACCACTGAGGTTGGAAGGTACCAGTGAAGGTTGCCCTGTCCAAAATACCTTGGACCCAGAAGTCCAAAAACCTGCTTTTGGCAACTCTAAAGATCTCCTGAATCTGGCCAAATGAAAAATCTCCTAAGAAAAAAACAAACAAACAAACTCACAGTTCTCAGAAAGATTTACCACAAGTTTTCAGCTCTATTTGCTCTATTTTCTAAAACACTCGCCTGGATAGAGAAGGTTCCTGGCCAGAAGACCATTATTCTAAGTTATTGCATTTATTTTGTGCTTCAGAAAAGTTCCAGGAAATTAAAAGCAACTTAAATCTACTTGATTTGTATATAGTGAATTAAGGACTTTCTAAATACACTGGTCATTGATCTATATGACTGAACCTGCTACAACCAGAATTTACTCCAAAAATCTTGTATATCAAGTTTTGCCCACAAGAGAATTCTTACAGCCAGCTTAAAAAACGTTGAAAGTAGGGTACATAATGTGAATAACAAACAACCCCTAAAGTCCACAGAAGTTTAAAATGCAATTGCCCTCCTTCTGGGGCTTTAGCCTTCAGTAGAACATTCCTGCTTGATATACATACCCTGACTGTAAAGTTCAATAAATCTCTTCTGATACTGTGTTAGCTCAGCTCGGCTGGGTACTTCATCAATCTTGCGCTGTAAAATCGCTATTTCTCTGTTTCTTCGTGCCTGAATAGAAAGTTAGGAGGGGAGAAAACAAAGCCTCTTCTTGTTCTCTTCTTAAAATGGATGAAGCCCCCCAAGCAGTACTTTGTTACTAAACAATTAATGTTTGTTGGTTTTTTTTTTGTTTTTTTTTTGTTATGTTTTGTTTTCTTAAGTGTTGGCTGAGGCACAATATTATTTTGTAAATGATTTGTGATTTTTAATTTCTTTTTTTTAATTACAACAAAAAGTAATATTAGTATTAAAAGTGACAGGGTAAGAAAAACTTTAATCATTTTGTCCAAATAAGTTCATAGACTTACCAACAATAGCCGGATCTTCTGAAGTTTTTCTTTCTCAGTTTTGTATTGCTGGTCTATGAGCTTATTCGGCTCCTAGAATTTGAGAACCCAAAACAATTGTGGATTACAATGACAAATGAGAGCTGCAATTACAAAAATTTGCAGTTGAGTTTTGTCTGTATTTGTATCTTCAATGAATGGCTCCCACTAGAACACCATCATCGCTTGCTATTTTTTTAAACAATGATCCATAATCTACATTTAAAAATTTGACAACTTCATCTTTCACTACAAACAAGCAAAGACTTTTAGATTTTAGTTCTTAAGATTTGTCAGGTGTTTTTCCACTGCTTGCAACAGTTACAAAAAATGAAGCCATGTATCCAAAGATTCTCTGTAACCACTGTGCAAATGTTTAGTGCACACTTTGATTCACCAGCAGGGTTCAGAGAATCAGAGAATGGTTTGGGTTGGAATGGATGATCAAGTTCTAACCCCCTTCCCTCTCCTCCACCACAAGCAGGACCACCAACCTCCAGAAGGGTAAGGATAAACACAGACCAGGACAGAATGCAAACCCTCTGATGTATTCTACACTTCCTGCAATGAGCATAAATCACTTTCTTTTCTTTAAATATTTAAGTTACATTTTCATTTTTTCATGCTCTGTTCAGAAGGACAGCAGCATTACTGAACCCATAATCTACCTAAATATATCACTGGCACCTAAATATATCAAATGTTTACTCATCAAAATAATTAAGTCGAGTGTTTCATTTTCTGTTCATTCATTATTCATTGCCATCAGTTTGGTCGCATTGGTATTAAACCTAATTTCAGATAGCTGCTAATGTATGCAGTGTTCTGAGCCACTGAAAGTTGTGCTTCCATCCTTCAAACATATCCACCTTAAGGGGAAAAAAAAAGACCTCCATAACAAACATATTTTCTGAGGAGGACCTGTTTACACCATAAATATGCACTGCTCGTAATACAACATTCAGAGATTCTACTCTGATACTACAAAGAAAAAAGAAAAAGGAACAAAAATACGTATGAGTTTGCCCCATGCATTCTAGCAAGAAGAATGAAAAATACTGTGGTGATTTTTATTCTATTGTACTTCATTGTTTATCAGCCTGAACTGTGGCTTTACCAGTGGTGGAGAAAAGAATTCTTCAGAAATTGCAACAGGTCTTTTTACCTTAACTAGAATGTGCCCAAGTCAGAAAGACATAAAACAACATTTTAAAACACAAATTGAAAATAAGCTCTTCACATTTGCTATTTACCTCTTCCTCCCCATTTTCTGCTGCCTCAGCTTTCAAATTCTCAATATCTTGTTGAAGCCGCTCCATTTCTTCCTTTTAAAAAAAAGGAGTTTATATTGCTTTTAATGAAGACCTCTTCTCTTAAAAAGGGGATGGCAGGAGGCTTGAGAGCATACAAGCGTAACAAACTTGTGGTGCTGACAATATGCTTTAAAATTTTTAAAGACCCAAAAGCAACCCCTGCCCCCACGGTTAAGCATGTTTTACAACTCATTACATAAAACTGAATATCTACATTTATCAAACACGGGAAAAGATTTATTTCTTACTTGTAAATATACTTGCAAATATACTTTGCTAGCTATAACATTCTCATAGAAAAGGAGAAGCTGAGGAAACAATGAAAGACTACAACAGCAACAGCATGACACAGAACTGCAATGCATGGTATTCCTAACAACGAATGAACCTAAAATTAGCTGCAAGGTCATTTCCATCAGAATTCTTCAGAGTTTAGCAAAATGTTCGTATAGGAAAATGAGGTTTCTGTGCTCAGTATCTACCAGAATGCAGTATGCCTGTTCACTTCTTTTCATTCCATTAAATTCCACCCCCTACTGTTTAAACAGATGCGAATGAAAACAAATCTCACTGATCATATTTCTAGGCAGCCCATAAACACAGCAGTAATACACTACAATTAAACAGCCAAGCTGAAATGTTACTCTGGAAACTGTAACAGATTTATCTCAGTTTTTGTATCTCTAGTGGTTTGCTCCAAAGCTAGGGACTTTCAACAAGATTTCCACTTTGACACTGGGCTCCTCAGGTCATTGCTGGCTCATCTAAGAAGATGGAATGGGGGAAACAGGAAGAAAGGACAAAACAGGAAAAAGTATAATGGTTGCTTACTGAGTTGTAAGTGAATTGTCATCTAAGAAACTAAAACTTACCCTACAATGTGCTTTAAATTCTTGCTCCTGGCTTTTGAGGTTTTCATTCATGGCTACCAGCATTCGCAGATTCTGTAACACACTAAATTTGAAGACCAAGCAAAACAACATTAGTCTTTTCGTTTCTAACTTAAACAGATGGAGAACTAAAAGACATCGGAACAAGCTGAGTTCTATACAACTTTACAACAAAGTCTATGTAAATTAAAAATCCAAATATCATGACAGCATAAAGAAAAAATCTGATACTACCCCAGAATTTTGACGTTTTGTGATATTCTGACCTCATTGTTGTGGAAATTTTGAGAATCTATGCAAGATTAAGGCTTCAAATATAAAGAATATCAAAATAGGAAGGCGGCAAATGCATGTTTAGTGTTACTTGTGCTTTTACTTTATTTAAATATCTACAATTACTTTCAACTACAGATTGAGATTTTTCCACTCTGAATTAATTACTTGCTAATCTTCTGACTAGTGGAAGGAAGCTAGAGAATTTATTTTTCTAAACAATAATCCTTTGCTTAGGTTGAAAACGCAAGACATAACAAACGACTTATTTTAAAACCATCATTTTTTATAACTTCAAAAGCTACAAAGGAGAACAAACATGCAAACTTACCTAGAATCTGCTTGGGATTCTATTGTTTCTAAGGCTGCTAGTTCTTTGTCCAGCTTTTCACTGTAACTCTTGACCTAAGTAATGTAATTAATAGTAATCCTCATAACAGTATCACAAAAAAGTCTCCCTTTCTAGGTAATATAATAAATAAAATCAATCAGTTTCTTTGGGACCAGAAAAGTAGAAATTCACAAACTCAAAACTTTCTTAACATAAAAGTTACCAACCAGCTTCCCCATTTAACACATCCCTCCACATAAAACTTCGTAAAAGAATTCTCAGAAACTATTCTGCTAGAGTAAGTGCACAGAAAAACAAAAAAGATTACCTCACTTAATGTCTTTTTTGCTTCGGTACATTTTGCCTGTAGATCAGCACATTTAGCTTGCAGCTATTATGAAGAGAAAGAACAGAGTATGATTCTAAATTCATGCTTAATTACATCTGTAACAGAGAATAGCAATATTTGAGATCTTGATAATGGGTATCTGTTAAACAACAGGCAAATCATCACAATCAAGGCATTTTCTTGTCTGAGTCCATTTGATTCTAAGTAATCTGAACAATTACTAGCAGTAAATACTTTCCACCCGCCTTCTTGATGTATTAGGTCCTAGAATGAACAGCAGCTTTTACTTTTCTGCTAGAATCCCTTTTGTAACTTACTGGACTGAATCTCTGCTGAAGTTATTTAGCCTGGCTATGATAGCCACGTCCCATTTAAAAAAAGAGAGTCCCATTTTTTATTTCTCCAAATAAGCTAGGGTAATTCAAGACTTACACAAAAACATATTGAGACCATAGAAAGTGGTTATTTGATTTATTTGATTTTATTTTGGGAAAGTATGGAAAATCCATTAAGTAGGAGTTACCAAAAATCCCACAGACTATTTCACCTTATCAGATAGCTTAGTATCACACAGAATCACACACACAAACACACACACAGAATCACAGAATGGCCAGGGTTGGAAGGGACCTCAAGGATCATGAAACTCCAACCCCCTGCCACATGCAGGGCCACCAACCTCCCCATTTAATACTAGACCAGGCTGCCCAGGGCCCCATCCAACCTGGCCTTGAACACCTCCAGGGACGGGGCATCAACAATCTCTCTGGGCAGCCTGTTCCAGTACCTCACCACTCTCATAGTAAAGAACTTCTCCCTGACATACAACCTAAATCTACCCTCCCTCAACTTAAAACCATCTCCCCTTGTCCTGCAGTTATCAACCCTTTCAAAGAGTTGATTCCCCTCCTGTTTGTAGGCTCCTGTTTCTCTAAAGTATTTATAATTTAATGTAACATCACAGGCAGAAACAATAGAAATAGGACAAGGGTTAGAAGAGATAAGCAGAAGCACTGCAAATAAAGAAATGCATGTTTGGCTTTCTGATTCACTTCTTTTCCTGATGTTTAGTTTGCCATTCACAACGTGGAGCTGTGACCCAACACCTCACTCATTCCCATCCAGGGGGAAAACTTACAACAATTTTTTTTTTTAATTACAATTTTTATATTTCTCACCAATAGGCCAAATTTGAGCTAGTTGGAAAAAATCCTAATTTAAGCCCAAAGTCCACATTTCATGAAAACTGACACAAAAATTAAAGAACTATTTGACAGGAGAACTCTTGCCAAAACTTACTGCAGTACTGAAACAAGAATTTCATAATCACATTTTAAGAGGAAGTCTTGACTACCACTGATTTCAGCTTCTTCTATCTTATCCCACAAAAGCTGCCTTTGGCAAATAGCAAAAGAAGATCTGCTAGGAAATTTTTACTTTAGTAAAGTGATGAAAGAATTATATTTGGCTTACAGCTGCCAGTACTTCCTTCTGTACAAAAACGTAACACAGACTGTTATGTACTGAAAATAACCAACGCAGAATTCAATGGCTCTCAACTGTTAAAATGCAAAGAGCATTACAGGACTAAGAAAATATTTAAGTATTCCTGTGGATACAAAGTTCATCTGGAAACTAAAAGTAGGTTTGTAATTAAGGACTTTGCTTTTTATCTGTAGTTTACAAGCTCATTTTCTCTCCACTGCAAACTGCAGCCTTCTCAGCAGTATGTGGAAAGGAAGCAAATACGTTTATGCATACACCAGGAAAATGGGTAAAGGAAATGACTTGCACCAGAAATTAAAAGGGAATCCACTCAGCACACACCAAGTTACAGGAATATTCTGTGTTACTAATTCAGCAGCTACACTATGCTACAATTTTGCAGAAGGCCAAAAATATCTGCTCCAGAAAAAATGATTTTGAACATCTCAGACACCGGGGATCCATCCTGCTTTCAAGATTATAAGAATACAGCACAAAACAGCTGCAAGACTCACCCACAACTGCCAAACTGACTTACCAGTCTCTCCTGCCATCTCCCACATTTATCAATGTTTTCTTCTTTGTTCCCCACACAATTCTTACCTCTTCCAGGAGTTTGGTTTTCTGCAAAATCTGCTTATTCAGAGATGCCACCTTCCTTCTGTGTTGTTGAGCAGCTCCAAGTCTTTCTGGTCGCTCCTCAGCAGAAAGCTCAGACTGCTAAAATAAACAGTAACAGACTGTTGAACCTCCTGTCAATGTTTTTTGTCTCTACAGTAGCTAAGGAGATGCCAAACTGGAGCACACTTAGGATATTCCTCATCAAGAACTGTGTCCCATGGTCCAACAGAAACAATGATTTATCAATTTAACTTACGCCAAGGTAAGAAAGCAGTCAAATAACTAAATTACATCCCAAAAGATTAGGTAAAGTAAGTTAGTGAGGTGCTGTGGGAATGCTTAAGAATACTGTAGTAATTGATTAATTGTAGTATACTGCATCAGCATCACAGTAAGCCTATTAAGGTTTTTAAACAAGAACAGCAGCACCACAAACAAAACCAAAAAAGCTAAAAATCCTCTTAAGCAGCAGCATTGCTTCAGTATAAGTATGCTTCAGTAAGGTATTTCCTCAATTTCTTGAACAGGAGATTATCCATACCTCAATATATAAATCCAGAACTCTCAAAAGCATCCAACAGTTGTCTTTAGATACTGAAACACTGGCATAGATGCAGCAAGCTGAATGACAATGACATACTCAGTGAGGTAATTACGTTAACCTCTCTAAGCTTTTATTTATTTTTATTTTACTTTCGTGAAGTAATTCTGATATTAATTCTGACATCTATCCTAACAATCTGTGTACTTTCTTTCCACCTAATTAGGAAAAGAAATAATGCCTCCAAACAACACCTGCCACACTATATTAAAAAGATACACATCAAGATTTTCTTACTTCTCGTATTACCAGGGATTTGATCAATTCTTGCACTCAGCTCTGGTGAGGCCACAACTTGCACACTGTGCACAGTTTTGGGTCCCTCACTACAAGAAATAAATTGAGGCCCTGGAGCACATCCAGAGAATGGCAATGAAGCTGTGAGGGTCTGCAGCACAAGTCCTAAGAGGAATGGCTGAGGGTACTGAGATTGTTCAGTCTGGAAAAGAGAAGGCTCAGGGGTGACCTTATCATTCTTTACAACCCCCTGAAAGGAGGTTGTTGTGAGGTGGAGGTCAGCCTCTTCTCCTGCCCAACTAGTAATAGGACAAGAGGGAATGGCCTCAAGTTATGCCAGGAGAGGTTCAGACTGGATATTAGAAAAATTTCTTCTCTGAAAGAGTGGTCAGGTACTGGAATGGACAGTATACACATTACATGCAAACCAAGAAAACTGGAAATGTGAGAGAAAGAAATGTTAGTTAAACCTGTCTGAGACTGATCTTGCAAAAAAATTAACATGAATCCATATAGAACATCCTTGGCAACAAACAGTTCCAGTTAAATTCAAAGTCTCCAGAGGAAGCATATGAAGTGTGGCCATACTTCATTCCTCCTCATTTCTACCATGCATATATCCATTTTAATTATTATGCCCCAGATAGAAAAGGAAAGAGAAGTAGAAATCTATAGCATTAATAAAATATTTAGGTTTTCTCTACTAGACATAACTTCCCACATGGCTTTATTTGTAATGTAAAAATTGTTGCAATGAACAGCCTTCTCTCATCCTAGAAGGATTCAATCTGAATCAACTGTTTTTCCAATGTTTTATAAACATGATAAGAAGAAAAACAGGAAAGCAATTGAGATTACTGACAAATCCATAAAGAATGTAGATCAGTATGTTTTGCATTCCTCTCTAGGAACTTGCACTGAAGGTCTCAAAGCTTCCACTATGAATGGGAATATCTGTAAATGATTGGAGGGATAATCCCTCTAGCACAGTAAAATTCAAAGCTACTTCAAATAATTATCCTTAAAAAGCTGCAATGGATGGGCTAATAAAAAGCTACCATTCATTTGAATTTACAAAGTTAATGGGGTGAACAGAAAGCTGCATCCATTGATCTTCAGCAAAAATACAATCTTGTAAGAACAGTCTTAGCAAATGGCAAAATCAGATCTAGATTTCTGCTTGCCAGCTTTCTTCATGGGAAATGGATTCTATTAAAACTTTGATAGACAAAGAAGCACTTCTTCCGTTCTTCAGACTATGAATAGTTACAAGGGGTTAAAATTATTAGAACAGTACATGAGTGCTGTTGTTGCTTTAATAAGCTGTTTGGTAACATCCTTAGTTCTCTTTTCCTGGTGTATGCATGCACACACCCTTTTTTTTTTTTTCCTTTTCAAATCCAGTAGATTTGAAAAGCGATATATTTTTGGCTTGACTTGAATCAGTTCTTACTTCCCAGAGTATTAATCATTGTTCTACTGTAATAGTCAAGGTCTTGCCGCCTTCTCTCAGAGCAGAAGAAATGTAACATTGAAATATGACCCCTGGACTTCTGTTCTTCCAATCTTTTATAATAAAGAAAGGCCAAGAATTTGCTATAGACTCCGTTGAGTTATAGGGTTTATCTCCCAAATGGGAAAGCTCCATACCTCATAAGTGTCAACAAAAAAGAAGAAATATTAGAAGACTATTGGACAAATAAGAGCAACCTATAACTCATAACTGGCAGTGATGTATTATATGTATTAATTGCTTGAAGAGCTAGATTTTCTTCTCACATTACTGTAAAGAAAACAATCACAGCTGAACACAACAAACAGAGCTAATATACGCCCCCGACTTTTAAAGCAATAAAAATTTGGGGTTTTTTTTATAATACTTGATTGAGAATGACAGACCCAGAACAAGTGATAATTGGAAACGAACGCAAGTAAGATCCCAGTGTCCTCATTTCTGTACTTATCATTATAAAAAGCATTGAATTTACATCTCTGATTTCAACAGAGATGACCACAGGCCCATTATCCCTAAAGAAGTTTAAAAAGCTACTTAACACCCAAGATGCTCATGAACATAATTAAAAATACATGCTCTGCCAAAAGATTATATTTAAGTCTAATTGAAATACTTCCCTGAATCCTGACTGTACTGTCATCCACAGCATATATGAAACAGTATTGTTTTAAGACAATCACAGCAATTGATGTGGAAGCTTTAATTAACAAGCTATCAAACACGATTTGGTAAATCTTTATCAGGAAACACACTTACCTTTTCTGCATATTCTGACACTATTTGCTTGATCTCATCCGACTGGAGTCCAACTATCTGTCCTACTGTGCTTGCTGTCAACTTGCCCTGCAATTGTATCAAAGTGACAAAATATTGAGAGTTTTGGAACTGCCTGTTCATTTCACAGGGCAATTTCACCATGCTCTGAACATTTCAATCAACATTGAGATCAGACAAAATAATGCCTTTTCTTCTGAGATATCATAATAAATTGAAGCAACTCTTAAATGTGAATTTCTTCCCATTCCTCTCACCCAAAGAAATTGCAAGATTACTGCAGTCTAGAAGTTTCATTACATATAGATTTACTGCAGGCAACTATGAATTTTAACTGAAAACACAGTCAGTTGTTTTTTTTCCAAACGTCTTATACTAATGGTATTGTTTCTAATATTCATCAGCACTTTGAAAAACACCATGAAATGCATACAGTTTTCCTCCACTCTCCCTCTTAAAATGATTATTCAGCTGGCTATCTTCATAAGATGAATAAAATGAGATCATACTGTAGCTGCAGTAGGTAGCTGCACTGTGACATCTTTCCCCTTAAATTCTCCCTGTAAATAACATCTGAAAGAGGCACTTGTTTACATTATTTTACCAGGATTAAGTTATCAGCCTCATTAAGAACTACTGTCTTCCTAATACAACCATCTTTTCATGCACTCTCTTCATGAACATTTAAATGCATAATCATTCCAAGACTTCAGACTCACAAGTAACTTGATTTTAGGAATAATTACCACAAAGAGCGAATGACAACTAGAAAATAAGTGCCAAAATGATAATTTTGTACTGCACTATTTTCCAAGAATGAAAACAATTCAAGACTGGAGAAAAGTGTACTAAAATTTGCATGAATATCCTCACCTCTGTATCTCAATATACTATGGAGCCCTACAAAGTAGAAACATTGATAAAAAATACAAACTGTCATTGCTAAAACATAATCAACACAATTTAAACAAAACTGTATCAATTTTAGACATTGTTTACCTCTTCTGTTGCCATTGCAGCCATTCCAGTCATCAGAGTTTTAATGCGAAGCTAGGATAAAATAACAGGTATTACACAAATCTATTACCTAAGCTATTTCTGATTATTAACAGTGGCAGATGTATACAACTAATATAACATAACGTGTATTCTAATGCATGTAATGAGATAGTAAATCTGTGAAAGTTAATTCAGAGGTGTCTGAAACTACCAAATACAGAAAAACTCTTTATAAGAGTACATATTGTAAGTTAGCTTGCAGTCCCTGTATCAACCCAAACCCTGACCTCCTAAAAATGCTCAGAGTCAAAAACAGAATTTAATTTTTTGTTACTGAACACCAATAAACATTTAATTTTGGGGCACTGACTTCAAGTTCCATATTCTCTTCAGGAAAGCAAGCACAGAAATCTTTCTTCCTGAAGCAAATGACAATGATAGAGGAGAGCAGTGATAACTTTTCCCTCCCCACAAGTTAGTTTCATCCATGCCTATTTAGACAGATGACACACCTCTTCAGCTGCCCGAAGGTCATCTTCATCACAAGGCTCAGCTTTTCCTGCTGCTGCAAGCCCTGAGGGTAGCATAATTTTCTTATCTTCAGTCTTTTGAAGAGAAATTAAGAAAATATTAAATCTAGTTGCAGTAATCTAAAGTATTAATACAGACAGCAAGGAGAAAAAAGAAAATAACAACAACAAAAAAAACCCAGATCTATTATGTTCCAGTTATGGAAACATTTCAGCTACGGAACAGCCTCACACATCATTTCATTTTCATGACAGGCTTTTCACACTTCATAAGTATTCTAGCTCTTCAAGACAGTGTCCCTGGCTGGCTAGACACATCTCTGGCACAGATCCATTATTCCATAATCTTCTGAGAACTACCAACCCCGCAAGTCAATTGGGTAACCCGAAATATGGTGTTGTGTATCTTTAAGATCTTACAGCAACCAATGCTCCAACAAAAGCAATTCTTCCAAAAATTTGAGTATGCTTTAAAAGTTCAAAAGTTTTTCACCTGTTCTGTTTTTCCTGCTTGTCTGCTAAATCCATACCTCCTAAAAGAATAACAGTAACATGAAATAAACACATTGTTCTCTCCAACTTCCAAACAAATTAAATTTCTATCAGTTTTTACTGATAAGATTCACTAAAAAGTGAGTAATTAAACAAAACTAGCATCCAAAGCCAGGCTCATGTTAGTTTCGGAATTCTCCAAATAAATGAAATAAGCAGGTACTACAGAATAGTTACAGAACAATTCCACCTCAGTCCACTCTTTCCATTATAATTTGTATATCTAGACCCCTCTTACAATGCTGTGACATAAAGGGCAAAAGAGCTGTTCTCATTCCAGTCAGAATTTAATTCTGAATGATTAGCTTCTGAATTCTAGAAAGGCCTTAGGAAATTGTAAGCACAATCTGTACTCCTCTGAAAAAGTCTTACGTGCTTTGATGAACCTGTAATTTGTGAAGCTCAGTGTTCAGAGCCTCAAAGATATACTCACAGTTTTCTACCTCTTTTTCTGGAGAGGCAAAATGGACATTTGAATTACGTTGCTAGTTTAGAAATACAATCTTAAAGAAAAGTCAGGTAGAAAGAAATTTTAGAGATGAGCAGTTTAGACACACTTAAGAAGAACTATACCCACTACCCAGTCACAAAGAGCGATGTTTTCTATATGACTAGTTCACAGCTACAACTCTTTAATTCCTTAACTACTGCAGAAGCAGGACTATTTATGCCTTTAATGGCTCGAAGTTAAAAGTGTAACTGTCACTTGTTCTCCATTTATTCAACACTCATACTTAAGGGGTAAATTCAGTCCTATTTTATGACAGCATAACTCCAAGTTTTCAAGAATTCACCAACATTAAGTTCTCTCTGCATTTTAAAGCTTAGCAGTGTAGGCAAAGTGATAGAGCACCACCCTCCCACAGAGTATGTATAAAGCTGTTTTAATATAGAAGCATTCAACAGTATTGCCATCATTGCATAAGCCATTTTTAAGAAGCAAAGAATAACTACATTCAATAAATATAACTCACTGAAGTCAGAAAATGGGTTCCCAATGGTGGTACAATGTGGTTCATTGTCCATATATATATATATATATATATATATATATATATATATATATATATATATATAGTATAGAGTTCACAGGGGAACAGGATGAGTAAAATAAGTCTGAAACCTGACTGGAGTAAATCTGAAAGTTTGATTCTCAAGTAGAATTAAAAACAAAACATGATCATTTTTTAAATGTACACAACATAAAACTCTCAAACAAACCAAGTCTTTCACCTGCCATATTCCAGAAGTGTAGCATGAACCTTTGACTCCTCATCCAGTAGTTCTTCAGCTCCCTTCTGACGTTTGTATTTTCTCTGGGGTTTGTAAACCTCCTGTCAGACAAGACAGCGAATGAAGACAGAGCTTGCAGAAAGCATTTTTTACTGAATAAATAAATAAGCAAAGCATTACTACTTACAGTGGCATTTTAACACTGCTTGCTTTCAAACTCCTGATACTACTTTTTTTTTTTTTTTTAATCATGCAAAATTTTACACTAAATTCACTTCCACGTGCTACAGGATTTGTTTTCCCACATTTTAAAGAAACTAGAATGGGTAATTTGACAAGAAACATTATTTCTTCAACCTTCTCTTTAATCATATTTTAAAGAAAAATGAGAAACAACACAACAAATATCTATTGAAAAAAGTAACGAAGATTCTACGATTAACCTGATAATGCCAAGTTATAGAATGTTTTCTCTTTACTAGAATTAAATATAACCATTATCTACACAGTCACCACAGATTTATCCAGTCACAAGAACTAAAGCAGATCATACTGCCATTTAAAGAATAAAAATATCTTAACAAGTGTTTTGCTAAAATCTCACACTATTATCACAGAGTGATCTTAAAGTTAGATGAGAATCCATCAACAGAACAAGGATTCATGGGACACCACATTTACTCTTATCCTTTTTTTTTTTCCCTGAGAGGGAGTTCCAACCTTCATCACAGCAGAGAAGTACTTCATCATCATTACCAAATAGTCAACAACAAAAAGCAACAGCTTTATTTCCTTTGGTTTGTTTTACATTGGAATAATTTAAAACCCCTCAAGAGTTAAAACAAACACATAACTAAAATAAAAGATGAAGTTGAAGCTTGTGCTTTTTACATATACTTTTTTAACATGCTTAACTTCAAACAATTTTATTCACGCGGGACAAATGATTCAATGCAAGAAGTTGCAAAGGAAAATAAAAGTGACTATGCTTTGCTTGATATAACCTCGTATACAACACAAACTATGATTTTCTACAGTTCTTGAACTTTAACCTTGCTAAACCAGCTTTCAGCCTCTTTCAAAGACACATAATCCCAAAGTAGAGATTTTAAACAAGTGAAAATAGCATTCCCTGGCAAATTTCTCCTGAATTTGGAAGTTACTCTTTGCAATTTTTCACTTGTTTCCAATCTGAATTTGTCATCTTTGTTCCAAATCTTGTTACATTTTTACCAGTTACATCAACGAGCCTTTTGCCATCAAGAAACTGCCACAATATGCATTTGCACACCCACAGAAAAGCAATGAAAGTCATAGCTTTTATGGTTGTACAGTATATTATATATAAAGCGTAGTCACTGTACCATTAACATTAGCCTTGGCATTAGCCAATCAAGTACTTGAACACAGACACTGTAAGAGAATTTCTATTTAATAGACACTCACTTTTCAGTGACAGTACTTATTCTAATAACCATTACTGATACTTAATATTCTCTTTTCTAACATTGTGACCATAAATCACACTGTACTGTCCCTCTGAGTAAAGAGGGGCAGGTCCTTAGAGCACAGGTCTAATGATGAATTCAGACAACAGCCTGATCTTTCACACTTGGTGATTCTCTTCTAGGAAAGTTGATTTCTCTTCCAATTCCATTGTAAGACAATTTAAAGGTGACTTGCAGAAGACTTGAGATTATATCCTTCCTTCCAGTTCCTACAGACAGACAGGAAAGCTTGTGTGCTTTTCCCCCTTAGAATTCACTCTGCACATTCCTCTGGACTGCACTCATGTGTTGACACCTTAAGAGATCCCATGAATTAATTTTCTGTTCCCCCTGTTTAGAAGGTTATACTGGTGTACAAATAAAACAATAATATCCATTTATGATGGAGATAACTCCCTCTACTCCCCCCAAAAAATCCAAACAATCAACAAAACTGACAGACAAAAATATCTCAAGAACAAAGAAAACACCATCCCAAAATGGGTAACAACAGTTACTAATGACTGCAATTAAAATTGTCAGAAGTAATTATTAAACATATTACTGAGAGATCATATATCGGTCATCACCTGAGGACATTTACAGCAATGCCCTTTTAAAACAGACATTAATTCAACCACATAACATTCAGTTCAGCAGTACTCACATAGTTCATTTGGAAAAATAAATACCTCCAAAATATGACAAAAGAATAAGATGATTTGCCTGGTCCAGTCCACCAAACAAGTGATCGCATTGCCCACCATACCAGCACTTAACACCTCTATCCACAAACAAGAGTGTAGAACACCTGGCAGGAGCTGCCTGAAATAGCAGTGATTTTCCCAGAAAAACAGCATTTTCACCACTTTTTGGAAGACTCCTGGAAGTGTCCTATTCAGAGCATACCTACATTTCTCATTGTTTGCAAAAGTGTTTTGAGAAACAAGCTGGCAAAAATAAAACAGCAAGCAATGACAGAAACTTGAGCTATTATGAATTCAGATAAGAGGCAGTGATACATCCTGGCAGCATCTGTTAAAAAGCTTTCAAATATAAAAAAAGAGTTGGAGGATCTGGATTGAAGGAGGAAGAATCCAATGGATACCATCTTTCCAAATCAACATTTGCTACCTGAAGATAACTTCCCCAAAACATGGTGTATATTTTCACTGCTAACTCAAACAGTAAAAATGACAAGGTCTGATAAAGGTTTGATAAAATTCAAAATAAATTAAGTCCAGTTGCTGATGGCTTCAGACAAACAGCCCAGTGAAGGCTGAATGACCTGTAGGCAACCTTGTGATTTGTTTGATAGCATGGAATACCATGCACTGTGTTGGTGGTTTACCTACATGTAATAATTTACACCTAAAAGGTTTCCAACATCAAGTGTTGTCTTCTGTAACCCTTCCTGAGAACGATATTTAGCATAGGACCTTCTCAGGAGAAAATCCAGGAGCAGATGCTTCGAGCAGAATTAAACCAAACACTATCATTCATTACTAAAATTGCTTGCTTCTTTCTTGATCATTAGAAAATAATAATCATTTACTTACAAAGATATCAGTAACTGTTTTGATAGCCTTCTCTTTTCTTTGCATAAATTCATCATCCTGCAAGACATCAGAAGTGATTAAAAATACAAGGATTGAAGACTTAATCTCAATCATTGTAATAAGTGTAGCAAACAAATTTGTCAAATACTTTCTAACTGAGTTGACCAATTGTTTGGTGAAATGCTAGTGATTTCCTTAAGCAGAAAAATATTTGTTCCTCCCATCTGCTAGGTAGGCATGCCTTTAAAACTGTATCCAGATTGGCAGTTTTTCTGTTCTCAGCTTATACAGTATCTGTAGTCCTTCTAGGGGATCTCATATCATTACTACATTACAAAGAAAGTTGGGATGAACACTTCACAGAGCTGTGAAGCAGATATTGCACTCAGGCATTCTACATACTGTAACAGAAAAACGAACTATTTTCTGTCTTACCTCTGGAAGCCTATGAGTTTTTTGAAACTGTGATATAGAGTAAGAACGGATATAGTCCCCCATTTCTTCCCTTGTTTCTATTGCACGTTTCACCAACCACTGAAAAAAGAAATCTGCATCAGTGGAAAAAGGAAGGAAGACAACAACACTGAACTGCTGCATCATTGTTTTTAATACAATAAAGAAACACACAAGCAAGAAAACCTGTGAAGATGGTAACTGAAGGACCTACTCCTAATAAAATGACCATGCATTAGCTATTGTATAAGCATCATGTTGGCCATTCCTCTAGGAATTAAAAAGAGGAATGAAAGGTTGAATCACACAACTAATAAGAAATAGTAAGAAATCACATGGCTACCCTTACAGTTGTATTTTCACATATAAACACCTAACAACCTTCATTTTGCTGAATTTCTTATATTGAACAATACAAACCACTTCTGAGCCACTCTGTTCACACTACAGAGGGATTCAACAGGCTAAAGACTGAAATGCTTCCCCTTCCACGCTTTGTGGAACGGGACCTGATACTCCTCCAAAATAACACTTCTATGTATGTAATTTTAAACAGTACTGCAGAATTAGTTATGCTCTTCATAATTTCCCCTATAGTTAGCTTGCAGTGCAACTCCTCATACACTGAATTGCTTTTATATTTTAATTTCTTACAAGAAGCATGGAAAGTACTGAAAGTACTGAAGCTTCAACTACTAGGAATTCTCAGCTGTCAAACTAATTTATAAACACCATGAAATCTTCACAACTACAAGTAAAGTTCATCTGAATTCTACCAATATCGATTTGTGTGATCCAAATATTAGCATCTCAACTAAATGTATTCCAAAAAGTAAAATGATGAATCTCTGAAATGCAAATAAGTGTGTATCACTTTTAGCATTATTCATTTAGCTTGCATTTTTAAGGAAGAAAAAAAAAAAATCAATAATTGACTTCCCCCAAAAGATCTACAGCCCTCCCTACTGCTTCTAATAATATGAATTGGAGAAGCTTTATATCCTAGCAGGAGGAAGCTGCTATTTCAGCTAGTAACACACTTTTATGATGTATATGTGACCACAATATTAAGTAATTAGATTTTCAATAGTATTCATCATTACTACTTGTTAAACATTATTAACGTTGTACTTCCATAATATAGAGCAAAAACACAGTAGTACACAAAACAGTGGAATTTAAGTTTTCTGGCATTTCTGTTTCCACCACGGAACAGACAGCGTAACTCAAACTCACCAGACCATGACATCAATTCTATCAGCCAGCAAAAATTACATCCCATTCTATACTCAAAACAGTAGTATGCTATGTGAGCCATCAGGGTTGTCTCTCTGCTTCACTACTTACGGCACAGGGCTCTGGTTCCAGAAAGTATTGTGCTTACAGCAGACACAAAAACATGACTATACTCTGCATGCAGGCAGGTATACTCCTAATTACTCCAAAGGTGCCCTCAGGAGCACACTTTAAAACAAGCAGATAGTCCAGGTAGCTTCTACATAATCTGTGGACATTCACCTACAAAGCAAGCTTGAACTGCTCACAGCCCAGGTGAGCAGTCAGAGTGGGGGCAAATGGGCTGGAATTGGACACAATCACAAGCTGAACAGATAATGTTCTGTGCTCTCAGTGCTAGGACCCAGCACAGAATCTGTCTTTTCTCATTAGTCCACAGCACAGAGCACACCACTAGGATGTGACCTCATCTCATGAGTATTGGCTCTGCCCCAGATAGAAGCCATTACATCTAGGCTCTACACATTTCACCTATTTTTTCCTGTTACAGATCATTGATCTTTTTCACAAACTACAGCTCCACCATGAAACAATGCAACTTGGAGCCTATGAAGTTTTCAAGAACCATATGCCTGTGTAAGACAAAAACATTTCTTGAGATATTTATAAGACCACACAAAAAGCCACAGGAGATTCAAGTACACTTTAAATAATGTCAGAGAAGATAAATCTTGTGAGCTGTTGACAGCCTGTGCAGCGGGTCACATCAGAGATCAGATCCAACTTGGGATTCAAGTTTGAGCCAAAATCAGTTTTCTGTGCTATAAATATGAATCCCTGGAAAGTGAATGGAGTATGCTGACAATAAGAGATCCCAAAATATAAGCTATAAATTGCAAAGCACACCTCAACAGAAGATTGTGTACATACTTTCCTCTGTAAACACAAGCAGAATTCACTCTGAAGAACTGCACCATATCTGCTCACTGGGTTCACTCTGAAGAACTGCACCGTATCTGCTCACTGGGTTCTGACTTTGTAAGTCTTTTTTTCCCCCATTTTTTTAAAAAAGAAAAAATCTTTTACAGCCTGTGGCAGTGAGCCAGGACAATTTAATTCTTCCTATTCAGAAGGATTCAGCTAAATTCCTGCCATTGAGTTTGCTGGACTAGCTCGCACAGTGCAAAAGCTTTTGGAACACAACTCTAAGCAGAGGAAAGAGCTTCTGTATCACCTGGGGACTGCCTTGTGATTTATAGATAGTAAGTGAACCTTGAATTCAGCTATGAATTGAGTGAAGTGTCATTATCAAATACACAATTTCTATAAGCCATGGCGTGTTAGGCCTGTTAAGATCCTGCAGCCTTCCAGAAAATAATGGAAAGCCACGTTTCCAGAAAATGATCTTTTACATACCAACAACTTACATTCACCAAGACTTTCTTGATCAAGCATGGATTAGCTATACCCCTCACTGCCTAACAATTAAGACCAAGTGTCCAGAAGTAACATCCTAAATCAAATTTTGGACAAAGGAGGTTAAGAGAAAAGAATACCTGGTGCTACATTTTTTAGAGCAGGAGTAATAATTTACATTTTCACTTTAGGACAGGAATTATTCTTCCTGCAAGAGATGTCATTTACACGATATATGTAGCTAATTATTATCATTTCAAATTGATCAGGGAAAGAAATTAATCTGAGGTAGGATAGAAGTTTAGAAGCAAAAACTCACATTGACAAAAGACAAGCTTTCCTCTGTAAGCATAAGGATTACAGCTTGAAAGCTGTGTACTAGTAACATACACTGGGAGAGAGTTAAGAGTTTCCCTCAAGAGCCTCTCACTAGAAGATAAGAAAACCAGGAAGTTCTCCTCGCTTCTTATAAACTGGAATTTATATGAAACTCTTGCTTGCTACACTCTTTCACAGGAAGGAGGAAAGGAGATAAAGAAAAAGCCTGCTGGACTGCCTCCACTTTCCCTGTTTATGAGGAATACGTTTTTGTGTGCAGATGAAGTTAAAGTTTGAAGAATGATAATAACATACCAAGCATTCTTAAGATACCACATGTAAGTGGAACTTATCACACGTCAGCCTGAATCTTAATAAAATGGAGAACTACGAGCATGCACATGGTCAGTGCTGCTCAGCAAACACACAGCAATAGGGTCACATCAGAGGAATTTATTTTTCCACCCATACAGTCTTCCAGTTCTTTTAAGCAGACAAATACCACAAGAGACAGAATGCGACTCCACTTCAAAGAATTCAGTATCTGTGTTTTTCTTAAACTGCACAGGATCATCTATAATGCCATTCAGCTCTTCAAAAGCAATCATTTGAACTACTTTTCTGTCATTACTCATTTTAAAGTTAAATAAAGAGACAAACAGTACTATGGTATGGATCCTTGTTAAAGTCTGCATGCAAATTTTATGGCCTTTTTCAGCAAAGTATTGATACATAGCACAATTATTACCTGTATAACAGGAAATATATGAATGAAATCCAGACCCTGGATCTGATGCGGTTCCAAACGATGAGGACACTTCATTTTTGGTAATACTGACACAATTTTTTCTGTTAAGGCACTATTAGGAAAAAAAAAAAAAAAAAAAAAAGTAACCAAACAAAAATGCATGCATACTCCAATTTTCTCTTGAAAATTTCCAATTATTTTTGCAAACACAATTAGCAGTTAGAAAGTTCCCTCTAGTGGCTTCCATTGCATACAGCTGTAACTTTCAGTTACAGAATAACTTTTACACTGCACTATATATTCCCAGCAATGATTAAATCACCCGTCCTTTCAGATGAAATGCTCACCTAAGATACAAAACACAAAGGTGTCTGTAGATACAGTGTTTGTTTCTATGTGTGTATGCTATCTTTTAGTAATACTAAGTAAGAGGTATGCATTCAAAGACTAAAATGTCCCTTCTAAGGACTTAAAAATTTGTTTAATAAAACTTCCAAATTATCCCAATGTCATTACTGAGAGTTTAGGAGTACAAATATGTACTACACCTAACTGCTAAGCATAGTACAGTTCATATGGTTGTGGTTTGAAGTGGGTAAAACTGAATTTACCAGCAACTATCTCACTCCAATCTGGTGAAACAAAAGGGTACTCTAACAAAGCATCCACCTCCAAGAACACCATTCTGCTTCCAACAAATCCCTCATTGTAAAGCGAGGCCTTTTTTGCTTTCCATACTCTACACTCCAGCATTTTAAAGCAGGTGTCAGCATCAAGAATGAACATGGAGAAATTAGATTTTCCCATGAAGGAAAACAATTAAGGGGCCCAGTTCTGACTTCAGTGATATCCTGTACTGCTCAGATCAGATGGACAACTGATACTCTGACAGAAATGAAGGGGAACAAGAGGGATGAGAGAGACCCAAGTCTTGGAACAGTGCCTTTACAAAATACAAATAAATCATTTCTGCTGCTGTGGGAGTTAAGCTTGGTTTTTGTTTTGCCAGTTTTACATGCAGTCAGAGAGAGAAAAGAACATTTTAAGAGCAACTTAATTATTTCCTGCACTTAAGGATAAGAAACATTTTCTTAGCAGCTAACAACAAAAATACCCAGAACAAGAAAACCCACCACTACCATTGCTAGTCTAAATTTAATTGTGTGTTTTTACCAATACTTTATGTAGCTATGATGATCGAGTAGTTCTAAATTTAATGGAGTAACAACAAATCTTTATTTCTAAATGCACTGAAGTCTTGCCAATGCTAAATGATTTTTGAGAAAACAGTACAGACAGAGCTCTTTCCAACTACATGGAGAAAGTAAGTCTCTTCATACAACTATAACTTGAGAGGCTGCTCTTACTTTCTGGAAACTTTAACTATAGCTCTTATCACAGAAACAAAGAAATAACGCAGTTCAGAATTGACTCTCTTTCTTTCATAATTTTTCTCATAAATGATTTTCACAGCCTTTCCTAATACTCCTAAGCCAGCTAACTCCTGTAAATTCCTTGCATGAGAAATTATATTGAAACAAAATGGTCTCATTAGGTCACAATAAGGATAGGTAACTATTTTGGCAACAATGTTATGCTTTAGATTCTGTCTGCTGATGCCTACAGTTCCAACCCAGAATGAGACAGAGGAATCAGAGGTTATTTCTGCAGACACAGGGAACTCAAGGATGGTCTTCTACTGTTGCATTCCACAGTTTCCAGTTTCCAGAGCGTGGTCTCTCTCCATCCTTTGTTTTGGCCTCTGCATCATCCCCCTGTGCCAGCACAAGCATCTGTACAGCTGCACAGAGACCTGAAGCCAGTAACTGATTCATGTTAAAAATATTTTCCTTTTTTTTTTTTTTTTGGTAGGTTTTAAGCTGGATCAGTTCTCAATCCAGTTTGTTGTTCAGCCACATAAATGCTTTTGCTGCATAGTAGAGATATGTAAGAGCACAGGAGCCCAGAAGGGGTAACAATGCCTTTTTTTAGAATAAGCTTCTTTCTGGTTTTACAGTTTATAGAACTACAGCCTGAGTATCCCAGAAACCCACAGAATGTTTTGAAAGTTAGTGATCTTGAGAACAAGGAAACTTTGACTGAAAATCCTCGTTACAAACAGGCAAATATCAGATAATTCTTCCTATCCTTTCTTCTTTCCTAAGACAAAACAAAACAAAACACTGTTGCCATTTCAACAACTTACATTTTCTGACCAATAGTAGAGTTCTCCTGAAACAATAAATCAACGTCGATATCAAAGTTGCAGGTAGTGATGCACCACGTCATGCCGCCTACAACCTACCAAAGGAGCAACAGCATGGTTAGTGCCAAGGGAGATAGAAACAAGTAAACAAATACATCCTACATTCCTAAATGCTGACATTTGTAACACCAAGCACTATGTGTGCAGTATAAAAACAGTCATGTACATCCCTAGCTCTGTAGAGATCATTTTCAGACCCTGCTCCTAGAGCTACTTAGGCATATTTAAACTCCTCAGCCATTTAATCAACTTTTCATTAAACACTAAAGCAGTGAAAGACAATCTCATGCAAACATATCCAGTATAACCTAAATGTATGCAAATATGATGAGCATAAGGAACAGTTTAAAACGTAGGAAAACTTAACATTATACTCCAAATAAGGATGTTATAAGGTTTTCTGAGATGAATTATCCCTCTCGACAAACCCATCTAAAACACTTAACCAGTATTCTTTCTATCTTAGCAGCCAGCTTGTTTTCAATAGCAATGCTTGCTTTGGAAAAGTTGAGCACTGTCAATTACAATTGTATTCAGGCATGTATAAACCTGATGCAAACACTTCTATGCAGAAAAGCAACATTACACCCCAAGGCTGTCTCCTTGGAACTACTTTGTGTGTTCGTGCACAGCCTCTGTAACACCTAAGATCAGTAGTGCCATGCAGTTTTCAGAAACAGAAGCTGTACTGGAAAATATAGCTGTGCTATGACCAAAGGAACAGGAGAAAACAGAAGTGTGCATTTAAAAAACTCCTCTCAAACCTCTGTTCAGGAACTTCTCACAATGTCAGCACTAAAACAATTCAGAAGTCTCTTTTCAGCTTGAACTTTGCTCATTGTCACTATCACATACTTCCTGCCTAGGACAATGAATGGTTGACACACGACATTTTACAGATACGTAAAACATCCCCAAAACAATTTCACTAAGATAACCATTCTGTTCTTTCGCAAATTATCTCACTACAAATCTCTCTCTTTTAAGAATTATTGTGCTCTTCATAAAAAACAGAAGTGTTTACCTCCAAACATCAGGTATTCCTAGTAGTTTTAGCTGCAGTTGACAGAGGTGCAGAATTCCCCATATATGACTCAAACTTAAGCCATAACATGCACAGAAAAGCGCATCAGCAATTAGTTTGAATCCAGCTGTCTCTTTAAGACAGACTTCGTTGCATAAAAATGTTTTACAAAACGTAAGAGGTGCAAACTGTCTGAAAAGGGCTCATGTGCAGACACATTTAAGTGGGAAGGCCAATGTTGCAAAATCTTTTATTTTTTTAAAAAGAGTCACCTAGACCTGCTAAACTAACTGGAAATAAAAATGTAATCCACACATACGTAAAAAAGGTTTTTATAAAATAATGCATTAGTCTCACCTTGTCAAAGGGTGATAACCCTTTGATTCTTGCTCGGAAATACCCAGCAGCCACCAGCAGTTCCAAAATTTCTGTCAGCTTGATGTTTTGTTCCTCATCTTCCCTTGTTTCAACCTGACAAATGAGCAACAGAACACTCATTCAATGTTTCTCCCCTTGTTCTTCCTATAAATGTTTTCCTAACTATCTTAACATAGGACAAGTTGGAGAAACCATGGACTGCCATTAACCCGGCTGTTTCAGTGAAAATATTAAAGAAATATTGAATGCACGGATTTAAATGCCACGTTTTTTTCCCCCACTCATTTAAATACTACAATCTGCCTCTCCTATCTAAACTCCTGGTCTGCAGCCTGTCACAATGGCCGTAACACAGTTCATTTATTCTCAGTTAGGTACATTTCCTTCAATTTCAGCCTTCAGATGACAGCGTAACCCACATTAACACGCCTATTTATTTATTTATTCATTCATTCTTAGAGAAAAACAGATAATTTGCTGTCGCTTTCCACAGTTCAGGCAAGGCAATTTTAGACAAAGTACAGCTTTTAAAAAAAAAAAATCAGCTAGTTTTTGGTAGGGGTAGGTTGGGTGTTCCTTACCAAGGCACCGCTCCCCTAAAAGTGCTTTTTTTTAAAAAAAAAATACAATAAAATATTGTTTTACTATGGTAAGAGACGGTGACCCACAGAACCGTGACCCAGCGGAGGCAGGGAGCACCCAGGGCTCATAGGCAGGCCGGTAAACCGGGACACGAGGCAGCGGGCCCTCCTTCGGGCACCGCACGCTGCAGACACCCCTCACCCTCCCCCCCCCATTCCCCACCAGCTCTCCCAAAACCTCCCCCCGCCTCTCCGGCAGAAAGGCCGAGCAATGTCACGGCGCACGGCTGACCTACGGGAGCCCCGACGCCGCCGGGCCCGGCTCCCCCCGGCCCCACAGCACAACGCAGCGCCGCACGGAGCCCCGGGCGCGGCCCCGCAGCGCGGGGCCGGGGGAAGCCGGGCCTCTCCGCCAGGGAGAAGCGGGGAGAGACGCGGCCGCGGTACCTCCTGCGGGGCCCGATGCTCCTGTCCCCGGGGAACCACCATCGCCCTCCGCCTGTCACGTCCGCTCCCCCCGCCGCAGCGCAGCGCAGCGCAGCGCCCGGCCGAAGGGCTGCTCCCAGCCGGCGGCTGCCGGGTTCCCCCACCCCCGCTCAATGGTTCGCCCGCACCCTCCTTGCGTACAAGCGCATCCGGGCCGTGCCATTCGCGGCAAGGGGGTGCGGGGGAAGGAGGGCGGGGGCTCCTCATGTGACCGCTCGGAGCGCGGCCGCCAGGGATCGCCTCTTCCACCCGTTGGAGGGCAGCAAAGCGTAGCCGAGGCCGGCCGTGCTGATCGAAACGATCGTAATAAAAGCAAAAATACGCCGGGCTGGCTCGGTCCGCATCCCGGTGTAACCACGGTCCGTGTCTTAATTAGAGTTGCAGAAAACTGTCGCGCAGCGCAAGAGACCGACGTGAGCAATGCACGCTTTCGTATCTGCTTTCTGCTCACGGAGAGCCGTGAGGCTCTAATTTGTCACGCAGAGCGAGATTGAAGCAAACACACGGGAAGGAGGGACAAGAAGAAGTGCTGACTAGAGGCAGCGGCCCGCACCGTTTGTAACGAAGCTATTGAAAGGAAACACCGGCTTAGAAACAAGATTCCTGAGCCACGACATTGCTGTAAAATTCCCTTTCGAAAAAGCGTTTTAAAGGATTAATAAGAAGTAGGAGACACTGTCAACTAGAAGCTGACTGCATGGAAGGCAAGGGAGGGATGAAATCTGCTCTGGAAACAGACCTCTCTTCAAGAGAACGGAAAACATTTTCCTCCTTGCAGTGAAAGCTTCAGCCTTCAATATTCGTGCACCTGACATGTGGCTAGGAAATCAAAAGGAAAGGCATGAAAATACAAAATTGTCTGTCTATTGTCATTACAACTCATCTTCGATTACTCAAACCTCTACAAAATGCTCCACAAAGCTTTGCTTTTCGATACCTAATTGTGATGCAAATCTACCTGATTATTCGGAGTCCTTGTCCCCTATGACATTCAGATAATCAATCTTCTAAATACCAATTAGGTTTTTAAAAGTCCCAAGAGGGACACAGTGTAAAAAAGAAAAACCTCACTTTCCTCAGATCTCTAGATTTAATACTTATAAACCTCTAGAAGGTTGCTTTAGTTTTAGTTTTCCCCTTCCCTGCTCTATTCTGATCTGTGAAGGTTAGCCACGTTCTGCCTTTTAGTGTGGCTGCTTTGAACAATACTGTCTTGATTTTTTGATTTTATTGATCTTGACCCCATGAAGCTGAACTAAACAGGTTGGTTTGTTTTTCCACTTTATAACCACAAAACTTTTTTTGCTGTTGAGCCTGGATTCCTGAAAATATCAGGGTGGGTCACCACCAAATGTAGCCGTGAAGTTTCACTGTATATTTTAGTACATACTTGTTCCTTCTCATAGGAAGAGTTAAAACATCAGGTGGAGTTCTAACAGCATTAGCACAAGCTCCACTCATTATGCAGACACTGTTAGGTAGGTTTAGGTTCTTTTCCAATTGCCTCTATGTTGAGGAGGCCTAAAGGACATTGTTTTCTACCCATAAATTCTGCATGATAGATGAAGGCAAGTCCCTGCATCACTTTCCTTTGAACACGGTCTTTTTGATAAAGGCTGTGTGCCTCCATAATGCCATGACTGTGTTTTAGTCATGTTCCTGATTCCCAGAGAAGCCAGAGCCAAGTGTAGAGAACTGAACCCAAGCCTCCTGAAGTTAGTATCTTTTTTTTTTTTTTTTTTTTTTTTTTTTTGCATTGTTTTCTGTGGATCATTTCTTGGATGAGCCCATCTTGTTGCCTGACAGATCCAGCACACAGATGACTTCCATCCTGATCCAAAACAACATGATTCCTGCCATGAAGGTTTTAATCTAGATTTCTGGAATCAGCAAGACTGCCAGGTGCAGCAGCAGTGTCTTCCTCTTTGTGCATTTACTCTTTTTGTCTTCTTTGTTGTCTTGGCTGTAACCCAGCTCTTTATAGATATTGAATCCCCCTTCCTCTGTTGTTTAAATGTAATAGGCATAAGAAGCTAGGCAATTGCAAATTTCCAGTTATCACTTGTGGAAGTAAGACTCTGTGAAATGAAAAAGTCACAGACCTGTTACAGTAGCCATTGTGTTAGGAGCTGCAGCAGACCATTGCATCCCATCAATCAGGCTGATATGTTTTGCAAGGTATAGTGCCCTTTTATCACAGATGACTTTACACAGTGATATTCTAAACATGCCTGCTATCGCATCCATTGGTGACATTTAGGAATTCTTTACTCGGGTGATGATGAGGCACTGGAACAAATTGCCCAGAAAAGTTGTGCATGTCCCATGCCTGGAGGTGCTCAAGGCCAGGTTGGATGGGACCCTGGGTAGCCTCACCTGGTGGGTGGCATCTGGTGGGATGTTTGTTAAGGCCCTTTACAACCCAAGCCATTCTATGATTCTGTGATTCAGGAATCTTTGCTTTTGGAGAAACATTATGAGAAATTTGATTTTGAGAGTTCCTACTATGTCCTCTTTGAATTTCAGGCTACCAAGGAGACCCCTTCCCTGGACACCATCCTCATGGAGACCAAAGCTAGTTTGTTTTCATAACTGGTACATGATGGCTATCATTTTGGCACAAGGGAAATAAACATGTTCATAAGCCTCCTATCTGGCCCTAATAGTTTCTTTCTTCTAATGTTCATTAGACTGGCATTATTAAGAATTCATAACAGTTCTGAATATAATAAACCTCAAGCAACCATCACAATTCTGGATCATTTTTTACTGTGGAGTAAGAGCTGCCAAGAAAAAATTTAATGATGGAGGATCATGGAGATTCATGATAAAAGCCTAGAACACATGCGAGCAGTCAGAAAAGCTGCACTGAAAAGCAGCAAATTATCTGCTTTAAACCTTTCACCTTCATCTCTGCCCTGCCAGCGTCTGGAGTTCTGATTGCTTTGCAGCTGTTCTGGCCGGTGGGAAGGATGGAGACCACAAGGACAGCTCTGTTTCCATGTAGGTACACACTGCAAGGTCCAAACAAGGACAGGCAGAGCACAAGCTAACACAGAGCAATTACTCACAGTGGAATTTGTTCAGGACAGTGCTATTACACATCTTTTCTTTTGAAAGTCTCAGGGCATTTGTAGCTCTTACAGTCAGGAGAAATTAATCTCTGGGAGAATGAAGTGGGCTTTTTCTGACTCAGGTATCATCTGTGGAACAGCTAATTAAGTCTGAGTCATTGAGTCTTCACCAGAGAAAGTACAAAGAAAATGAGAACAATTGCATCACGCAGCCCTTGATTTGGCCAGGATATTAAATTTCAGTTAGATCACAGCTGTGTCTGTGAAGCTGGCACTGGAGAGAAATTTTTTGTCTTGTTTATATTTAGACTGATCAAATCTGATTTGGAATTGTTGAAAAACAAAAAGCACAAGAACTTAAATTATACTTTTGAAAGGTAAAACTTTTCCAAATAGAATCAAGCTTTCAGATTTATTTGGTATTGAAAGAACAAAAGAATACAGGCTGCTGGATTACTGTCTGTCTTGGAACAAACCCTTACACGGGGGCAGAGTGATGTATATTTTCACCTTTGCTTTTTTTTTAGGCAAAATATATGGATTTAGACTTCACCTTCTATGTGTCATAACAGTATGGCACATCTTTCACTTGAAATAGTCATAAAAAGGAACAATTAAGTTCTCCTGTAGAGCCAGATAATCTGGAACAATAACAGACTTCTCTCAGGTACACTTCACTCCCAGGAGAAAGACTGTCTAAGGTAGAGGAGTTTCTCTGCCTTTTCTTTTTCCATGTCAATTTTTGTGAAAGACAATTGAAAAGACAGCTAAGTAATAAAAGGAGCAAAAGAAAATACCAGTGATGAAGCAGGAAGAAAGACAGAAAGGTACAAATGCAAGGTAAGCACTTGAGCTAAAACCTTGAACAGAGCTGAGCAAAAAGGAAAATAGGCTGAAGACTGAGTGGGAAGGTTTGTGAAGTACTGACCAAAAATATTCCCATTTCTTTCCTGCTTACTGCATTATTCAAGTAAATTGGACTTTTCTGTGAATTACAAGCATCAAGAATGATTGTGTCAAGAATTATTTTACTTTGTTGACTTCTGGAACAGCCTCTCCTGATGGGAAAAAAAAAAAAAAAAAAAAAAAAAAGGATCAAAACCATTAACAAATCTTCTTCTGATACTATTACCTCATTATGACACTAGTAGCACATCCTTAAGATGTTCTGAACTATCTACAGGCTGCTTCAGAATGCAGCTATTAGCTATATAGTGCCTGAGTAGACATAAACTGATTTATTGATACATGAATGTATTCTGAAATAGAAGATGCCCACAGAGCCTCTTAGGAATTTTAGCCTGTCAGCAACTTAACCCTAAATGGAAAGCAAACTTTGCTATTTTCTTTCTACTCCTTCCATCGTTAAGTTACTTCTAGGCAGATTCTCACATAATCCAAACTAACACTAGAACAACATCTTTTTAAGTGTCAAAACTTGCTTATAGTAAGGAAACATTTGACAATTGGTGGAAGAGCACCATCTGGTGACACCAGCCACAGCTCAGTGCTATTCTGCTATTCGTATTGCTTGGATAGAGCATGTATTTTGGAAAGCCTGTTCTAATATGCTTTAATAAGTCATTCAAATTAGACATAACGAAAACAAGAGTGAGTGTGCTAAAAAAAATCTGAGCTAATGGTGACCGTACCTCTTCTGTCCCTTGAATCATCAGAAAGTTCTCATAATTTACATCAAGCATTCTCTGAGTTGTTCTCAGCCATTTTCAGGCAGCTTTGGAGCAGATTTTATGGACCCCATGAAATGCAAGTTTTATTGCACTGGACATTTCAAGGATTTCTATGTGTGATCTGAGTATTTTTATATTTCTTTTCAGTGTTCAAGGAGCTTGGCTTAACTGTCTTTTCAAAGATTTTCTTTTCCCACAGAAATGATTATTAAGAAAAATGAATTATCTTGTGTATATCCAGTGGTAGGGGGAAAGAATGGATTATAACCTTGTCTATCAGTTGTTAATCATAACTAATTTCAGCACAAACTGAACCTGAATATGCAAATAAAATATACTTCTTTTTTTTTTTTTCTGAATAGATTCTTTTTCACAGTGATGATTGCATCTATTTCATTCCAGTTCAAAGGGAAATTAATGTGAATACAGATAGAAATTGATAAATTGATACTGTAATTAATAATTACAGAAGGCTAATTAGGCACTTTCTAAAATTTTAGTCTTCAAAGAACAAGTTTTGCAAGGCTTTGATTTGTGCAAACCTACTGTCTTGTACTTCAAAAGCCATGAAAAACCCCTAAAAATCAGGGAACCTTGCTAAAATATTAGGTAAAGGTCTAGAATTTGGAAACCATGGAAGTTCTTAACTGTTACATAAGTCTCTTAAGTATATAGTTTGTGAAAAATTCATGGTCACGTAATTACCAAGTTATTTTTTAACTTACCACACAATCACAGTCCACATAATATTAATTTCAGTAGTTGATGAGTTGGAGAAAAATCACTTATGCTAAATTAGAAATAAGGTCCATCAGAGAGGGTGACATCTCCAGAAGTCTTAGCTTCCAACTTAGAGGGTTCTAAGTCTCAGGTTCTCAGGAGCCAAAATACAAAAATAGGAAGCAAGAGAGACACAAGTCTAGAAGGCTCAATAGTTAAAAGCCCACCTGGTAAGGTTCCATTAACAGTGAAAATTCGTTAATTTCAGCTGTCTCTGAAGCGGTCTCTGAAGCTATGCAGAGGATGCAGAGGATGCAGAGACAATAAACAAGTCTGCATCCACATACAGTCTCACCTATTGGCAAGGGTGGATGTACATTGCATTGCTTGCAACTGTTTCTACATCACCGGAGGTTCTTTCTTTTAGAATCAGGTATCTGTGATTCAGTTGTACCAAAGATCACATGCCATAAAGGGAAGATCCCTCTTCAGCAGCTCTGCAAATGTTCCACAAACAGTTGTGTTCTTTTCTACATGCCATGGATATGGACATCATACTGTACATCTAATAGTGGCCTTGGATGCATGCTCTGTATTCTACATTTCCTGCTAAGTCACAGTCACACAGGCAAGTGCATTGCTGCTGTTTTTCTCTTATTGTCTTCATCAGAAATGAATCTACTGACCTGAGCCTGCATCTCTCTGAAACTGTTCTGTTGCTGATTAAAGGATGGGATGTTTAGTAAACAAAGCAGACCCCTCTTGGATATGGCATCGCCAGTGTTTCCAAACAGTGAACAATAAAAATTCAATCTCCATAAATAACATAATCACTTAAATGAGGTGATTTAATATATCTAACCTATATATCAATACAAAGCTTTTTTTCTATCTGCTTTTGGCTTTTGAGCCCTTGGAGTGCTTCTCTCCACCCCCAGTAAAATGAAGAAAACCTTTCTTGTTTGTTTCTTAATTAAAACAGAGACTTTCACCTAATCTCTTGATTCCAGAAGCTGGGCTTTAAACAAACACTGAATATTGCAAGGGCCCATAATATAAATAGGGAGAACTAGCAGTACCTTATTACACAGCCTCACATCCTCTAAGCAGGGCCACCTAGGACAAAAATTCACCTCCAAGATTGTTAGCATTTTCCTTATCAGTCAACCCGTAAGCAGCAGTTTGGTTGACTCCAGCGACTGTGCCGGATTTTTTTTTATAGTTCAAAGCTAATGAGGTCTTTTTGTTGTAGAATTCTCCTAACAATTTCTCTGCTGTCTCCAGCAGTTCATATTCTTGTGAGTTTGAAAAGCTTGAAGTAATATGTTTGGAATTATACTGCGTATCCCCCAAAGCATGCTCTCTTATCAGTGACTATTCCTTCTAGAAACAGTTGGAAAAGGATGCCAAGTAACTTCCACCACTTTTACAATGAGGTAAAACATTCCTACAGATAGGCTAACTCTTGGGCTATGTTGGAGGCTGTCCAGACTAGTTTGGTTCAAATGGCAATTAAAATCACAGCTCATTCACAAAGCAAGCATTAAAAGCTGCCTCCAGCAAGCTCTGCTTCCCATTACTGCTGCTCTCTTACTTGGTGTCTGTGTTACTTTTGCATAGTATGAGAAATAAATGTGAAGCTACTTCTTATCTCCTAGATCTGCCTCTGTGCAGGGAATAGAATCACCTTCCAGCTTTCTCTTGGCAATGCTCTTAGGACTTGGGGTACTCTTTTAGCACCACACCCTTGGCTAGTATTACCTATGGCATTGCTTCTCTTATTCAGACTTTTTGTAAAGTAGAAACCCATCCACTGCTGTAGATGGATTCAGCAGAAATTATTTCTTTTTGCTGATGGGAAGCTGAGCAGCAAGCTCTGTATGGTCAGTGTGGGGCAGAAGCACTGAGTGGCAGCACTGAGTACTTCTTCCAGTGGGAACTGCAGCTGCCGGTTTACTTCAGGCATAATTGCACAGGGAGAATAATTAACCTTTCACCAAGATCTTAAAGCCACTTCTCCCTCTAATCTCTTCTGGCAAGGCTTTCTCCCAACTCTCTTTCTACTGAAGATTTTTTTAAATACCAGACAATGCCTTTTCTCTTTTGTCAATCTGTGCTTTCCTAGCTGTCTGCCTTGTAGTCAGTCCTTCTGCTGTACTCTCCCTTTGTATAGCAGAAAATATCCTGTATTTTTTGATTCAGAAAGCAAGCTGAAATGAGCTGCATGTGCTGTATCAGAGCATCACATCAGGACTTACCTGCCTTTATTTCTGCAGGTGTATGAAGCAAGGCAGCGTGCTGTGGAACAGAGAAGTGGTGCAATCAGCTTAAGCAGGAGAATAGTCGAGCTGCTCTTAGCGAGGGTCAGAGTGCTGAACTGCAAGAGAGGGGAAAAAAAAAAAAGTCTGCTTTCAGTACAGTGAAGTGAATTCAGGGGGTCCAAAATCAGATGGTAAGCAGGGCTATTGTGCCTTGCAGTGTCAGAATGCCAGTTATGAGCTACAGACTTGGTGGCAGAAGCAGAATTTCCAAGGCTAAACCAGTTCTCAAGAGATTCTGGAATACTGAAAGGCTCCTGCACGCATGCTGGATGGTTGTGCAAAGAACTGGCTGCTCACATAGAAGAAACTACAGAAAAGAAGAAAAGTGTTGTAAAAAGGTTAGAGTTAGGACTATTACTTTAAACACTTTATAGAGAAATAGTTACAGAGAAATAAAAGGCAAAGAAAAGAACACAAGCCTCTACCCTTTGACCTTATTCAGCTCTAGACTGACCTCTTTATGAAGTTGCTCACTTATCTTTCATTTAAGAGGTGGAAGATGAGTATTGTGTTCCATGGCATATGCAGGGGAGACATGGACATGGGTCTATCCACCAGAACACACTCTGGTGCTAACAGGGAGCCCAGTGCTGGATAATACAAGTCTGACTGCTTCCAGGCATGTTGCTCTACTTGGGAACTGGTGTGCTTGTGTTCCATTCTGAAGCTTTTCCACTGAATTCCATAACAAATTCACTCAATTTCTAAGGCAAAATAAGATTTTTCTAACTGCTAACTCTGCACTTAGGGTATCTGAAAATTGAGCTACAGTTTTTTATGCCTTGTAGTTCATAACACAGCTTTGATAACAACTGATAATCTGAGATCAGGACTGAACTGCAATTTTATTGCTAAGGCATAAGGGGAGATAGACTGCATCTTGCTTTTTCTGCAGCTGTATTGATTATCAAGCTTTTTAGTAATTAAGAAAAAAAAAAAAAAAACAGCAAAGAAGCAAGGAGATAGTAGGTGTTGCCATGGGAAAGAGTTAGTACTGGTGTAGTAACCTGCTTCAGTGAGAGCATACCCCAGACACTGCAGAGGAAAACAACTAATTGCAGTAAATGTAATATCATCATTTGATTTTCAAGGCCATCAGATTAACTATCTACACAGAGTGTTTAGGTTAATTTTCAAAGATCTCTTTAGCTTGCACAGCAGTATTACTGAGTCCAAATCCTGCTGAGGTCAAAGTAAAGACTTCTGTTGCTTTGTCTTATATCAAGCCAAAGAATTAAGTCATTTTCTTTTACAGACCTCTTAGCTCTAACTATATGCAGCAGTGATAAAATATTTTGTACTGTTAACATGTTTTTCATAATATAACTCTATTGTTTGAATTCATAGTCTTTATATACAGTCCTCATTCCCTATCCTTTCCTCATTCTCTTCTCCTGGATGTGGTATACTTCTGGTTGTTAAACACAATGAAAATGCCAGCAATAATAATAGGACTGGAAGAAAACTACCTGACATACTGAATGATGTGAGCTATGATGCATCTAATCTGGTTATCTCTGCCAGATATAGTGCTGGTATTTCCATAGCACTGAATGAGAGACATTATAATTACAGGTTACTTTTCAAGCTGTTCCTCTAGGTTCTTTTAAACTAGTTAGAAAAGATGGGATTTTTCAGGGTCTGTTGGAGGGAAGATAGCGCAATAATGCTAGAAAGAGAACATGAGGAAGGCTTACTCGCTAGGGAGGAAGGTGCAAGAAGAAGCAAAGGATGGCATCATTTAGGCTGGTGTTCTGGAGTTGTGACAAGACATGGCTGGGAAAAAAGCTCCCTTGAGTGAAGTATGAGCCTGCACAGGGGCAGGATTGCTTGATTTCATAATCACTGGCCACTTGAACACTTTGGTAGGAACACAGCATCTTTTGGTCTATTAGAATACCCCCTGATATTTTGTCCCATGGGACACCAACCCCATGAACAAACATTTTCTTCTTGCCATTTACAGCACTTTCAGAGCTGGAAGCTGGAATTGATATGACACTGCCCATGCACCTTTCCCAGCCTGAGGTCCAAGTTCCCTTCCAGCAGCAGATGGCAGTGAAGTTCAACAAATAGGCAAAATAATCTAAGTGTATGTTTTTCCGGCTGGCTGGTACTGCTGCAGCTCATTCCTAGATCTTAGTGCATATTCACAGCCTGCAAGGTTCATTTCCAGAGCATGGAGCACCCGTGGGATGACTAAGGCACACTGAAGGAGAAATATTCATTCATTAGTTGCTGATGTAATCCAAGTCATGTTTATTTGTTTGTGATGATTTTGGTCATAGAAACAGTAGAACATAGAGGCTCTGCTACTATTTCTTTCTTAAATCTGTATTTAAAACCTATGTGTATCTTCACAGATGAGGATGAAGCTCAGTTGCAAGTGAGTAAACTTTCATTCTTTATTATTATATGTTTAGTATCTTGTGCTACGTTTGAGAGAATTTGGATATATCACCATGGGTGGCTTTAAAACTTTTATGATGCCATTTCTTTCAGCACCACAAAAGCTGCGTGAAAGGGTTAATGATGATTTAAAGCCACGAGAACAAAATAATGAAGAGAAAAACTTTTGGAGCTCTGCCTCACACTTTAAATTAATCTTCCTGCTGGTGGAAGGATGGTAGGAGGGGATGTTTGTTTTCTAATTTCCAGCAGGCAAACGATGGAGATCTCAGTGGAGATATTTGATTGCAGCTTTTAAAATCCTGCCTAAAGTGGAAAAAGGATGAAGAAATAGTAGTGATGTCTGCTTAATGATTTCAACATGTTAGATCTGTAGCAGTATCATGAAAGATCGTGCTTCCAGGCTTTGGGTTTTCTTACGTCATCACATACAACACCTCTCTCTCACATTCACTGCTCAGCCTGTGATCCACCTGAGGAATCCACCATGACTCCCCTCCGTCACACCCCATGGCATTACTCTGAAGAGCACAGGGCAGCCAAGGCCCAGATCTCTTTCAAAACCTGTCCAAGACATTAGCAAGCCCTGGCTGAAACACTCAGCTACTAACAGTGCTGGCTCAAACATAAATGCAGTGGCAGCAGCACAAGAGGATCCTTCTTCATCTCTCCTTTTGGGCCATTAACACAGCATGGAGTCAGACTCTGTAGCCCTAAGAGTGGAAGAGTGGGACTGCCTGGAGAAGAGAAGGCTTCCAGGTTGCTCTCAGTTCTCGATCGCCCCTGTTGTAGAAACATAACTACATATTTGCTTTTCAAGCTCACATTTGCACATATCATAGTCTGAATATGCTTTTAATCTTCCAGTTGCATTAGAATTTTTGTTTAAAAAATGTGCATGATATCCCACTAGACATATTTATAACAAGGAAGGGCACAGGTTTCAATCATGGGTGAAGGAGCAGTGTTCTTCATCTGTCAATCAGTCTATGCTCAAAATACGCTGAGCATCAATTGCTTTTTAAGTTATTTACTGTGACTTATGTATCTGCCAATAAATCTAAAATACAAGTCAAAGAATATGCAGTTCAAGTATATCCATAAGCGTAGCAGAAAAGCTTTGCTAACTAGCTCTGATTGCCAAAGCTGATGTCATTTCCTTGTTGAGAAAAATACTGAGGTCCATAAATTATTTTTATCACCTCTGGGGCAATGCAAACAGTTTCCTACAGATGCTGAAAGTATGATATGTTTTTTATTTAATATCAGAGCACTACTTTTACACAGCTCTTAAAATATGAGGTCCGAGGTACTGCTTGTGTTTTAAGGCCACAATTCAGCAACATATTAAAACAGATACCTCAGGACCTGACATTAAACACGTGCCAAAGTGCTTTGTTGCATAGTCATAGATTGCTGAACTGGAGCCTAAAGCCTACATCTTTTCCCCATGAAATTCAGAATTTACCTTCCAATTTCTTACAGAGTAAACAAAGCACTTATTCAAACATAATATCAATAAACATTTGGAAACATTTTAAGAGGCTTGTCTTCAGGAGATCAGCAGTGAGCAATAGCTCTGGAGGTAAACCCTGATGGAGATAAAAGCTGACAAAACATTTTCTTGCAACAGCTTAACTGGTGTTTATTCAAGGCTTTAGTTAGCATTGCTTTCACGAGGAAAATAAAAATACATTGAACATGTTGAGAACATAAGTATGAGTGGTGAACCTCCTACAGAGAACTTTGGAGAAAACACTGAATTAACTTACAGTACATTTGTTAAACATGAGCAGCTCTAATAATGACATTTCATTTAACAATGCCCTTTGTCTTTTCAGTTCATCAGTTACCTATTTCAGTAATGAACTGCAGTCATACCATTCTGATTTTCTCCTAATGTAAAGGCTGAGATCACTTCACTTGCAGTGGAGCATGATGCTATTATTCAGTTTGTGGCTTAGGAAAAAAGCTATAGAATATATCACAATTGTAATTGGCCAACAAATATTAAAGTCTGTGATTGGTAAGGACACCTATAATTTAATTTAGGTTTTAATAGGAACAAGTAATTTTTTTTTTTTTTTTTTTAAGAAAGAAAGAAAAAGAGAAGAAAAAGAAAGAAATGGTTGACACTGCCCAGGATATCTATTTCATGAGCAGAGCAGTAGGTGTTCAGCTGGGAAAAAAATGAGCCATGTGTTAAACGTTATTTTAATTTTTTATCAGCAGTCCATGCATAGAACTTAACAGCAACATCTAGTTAGGATTCATAATCTCAAAATGGACTTACCTGCACTGTTTAAGGAGGATTTTCTACAGGACTGGAAGAAGTCAGATAAAGTGGGCAACAGCCCACCCTGTACTGTGTAAACATGAGGCAGATAAAAATACCACAGGTCTACACGGTGTGATCCATAATTGTCACAAGGGGCAATGGGGCCTACTTACAGTCATTTGCCTACCTCTCTTTTGGGGTTTCTTACATTTCAAGAGCTTTTTATTGCCTTTCCAGCTGCAAGAGAGTCATTTGAAGCAGACTGCTATTTTCACTGCCCTATTTGCTGTGATCCACTCAAAATATTTCCAGAGCTCCCCAAAAAATTTAATTAGCAAAGGCTGATGTTCAGCACTTCATAATTTTTCCCCAGCTGAACCAAATCTGCACAATTTACAATAGATCTCTGGAAAGCCGCTTTTTACCACATGCTGCATCTATAGATCTCTCTCAATTACCCACAGTAAATTTAGGCATTGTACAAGAGCAAATTTTACAGTCCATGAAGAGATGAAGTGAAATCTAGATGAAATTCATTGTGACAGATTCTCAGTTAGTGCCCTGATGTGTCTGTATTACAGAAGATAGACATTCTATTAGCATGGAAGCTCCCATAATGGACTGTGAATCATTTCAGGTAATAGAGATGCCAACTGGAATGACTGAAAAGCACTATTGAATTCCATTAGAGCTCTTTGTTTTTAAATCAGTCATTTCTTTGAGAATATCCAACTATATACTTCTTGACCCTAGCTGAGAGTAATAATTGTGAACTAATATTACAAAACATTAATCTGAGTTACTGTTCAATTAGTGTTTCTGTTAGAGGGTTATTTTTATGCTGCAGACGTGAAGCAGACCGGCTTGTATTACAAATATGTATTTGGACTCAAGCGAGTGCAGAATGCAATTTTCAGTTATATTTCTGTCTCCACTGTATTCAGTCTCATCTCATTAGCTGTAAAAAGACTCGGGTATTGGCTTTTCTTTTTCCGAAGTCATCCTACCAGGGTTAAATAACTATAATCAACAAATCTATAAAGATAAACATTTTTATAAAGGACGCCACAAATAGTCTTCTTTCATTTAGGTGCTCGGTTAATTATGAGCAAAATAACGAACACCATATCCTGCTACCCAAACAGCTCCACCTTATCTATCAATCACGTATGATTTATCAGACTTGATAATTGCTTGGATAATTAACACAGAACTTGGTTTACTTAGTGTGCTGAAACCTCAGAAATGCCTGCATAATTGCCGTTTGTGTAGTAGATGAAGTTATGAATAATTCTTTCTCACATAAATATGAAGGCTGTGCAGGCAGTGCACATTTCCTCACCCATCGCCATTAATGCAGATATCATGTCATACAAGTGGTATGGCATTGTCACATGCCTTCTGCTGACTACACACACGTAGTTATAGCAATTAAAATACATATTTATTAAAATAAGGCAAAAAATCTCTCCCTCTGTAAGTAATATGAGCTTCTTCATGAGGAAGTACAGAAGGAAGACTGAAGGAAAATTAGTCTACTCAGTACAGTGGCAACAGGATCTGAATCTCTGTAATATTCTCACATAAATCCTTTGGGAAGACTTTAAAAAGAGTAGGCTCTATATCTTCTGTCCACGATCATCTATTTTCCCATCAGAACGAGCAACATTATCCTTATATGCAGAGTATCTGTGTCTACAGCTTGAAAATGAGACTCTCCTTAATGCTGTAATGACAGGTGTAAGATTAACTTTGTTAGGTGTCTAGCCACTCATGCAAACTAAATTAAATTAATGGAACAAATTTCTCTCATAATTAAGATAAAAATTCATGTCAGCTGTAACCTTGCTGTACACTAATTATATACAAATGATTTATCATCTGCTTCGCCCAGAATATTAATCCTCAACTCATTGATAACTGCAGCCAGTGTTAAGAGATGAGAGTTGATTAACTATGACAGATTGGGCAACCACAGCTCCAAGTGCCTGAACAACCAGTAAAACCAATAATATTCAAATGGCATTTCTTATTTAAAAATGCATTCCCGTGGAAACTGATGCATGTTTAATGAGGGATATGGAGATTATTTCCGTAACGACTGATATTGGAGCAGTGGGAAGAATTAATCGATAACAATTAAGCCTTTAGCCTGGTTAAGCTATGGTTCTATAAAGTGGGTTATATATACATTAGTGAGATACCAGTTCGGGCTCTGTTACATATAATGTCTTCATGCAAGACTCTTATTTATTTTTCCTACTGCAGAAAGTATTGCATGGTTTACGTGTTACACAAGCTTTAACAAAAAGAAGATGAAATGATGCTGCCAACACTCCTTTGAAAGCCCAAATGGGAACTCCAGTGATATGTAAGCTATGGAAAATGATACCTTGTTATGAAAATGCTGTTCCAAAAAAAAAAAAGAAAAACCAACTCTTGAAGCATCATATGTAAAAGAGGATAATCTTTGATCTCCTGAAATATGACATAATACTTCTAATTTAAATGACAATTATTAAAATTAACTTGTGAAACCTTTAAGGAAAAGCTGTTACTTAATAGCTGGCATATTTTGGAGAAAATTCGTAGTTAATAATGTATCTTTTAATGAATTAAAAAAAATGTAAAGTTGCAGACATTAAAGATTTACAGGTTTGGGCTTGGATATTTTTGGTATTAATTCTATCTCCTCATGACAGCTCTTTTCTTTTATACTAATTGCTCATTGAGACTGCAAGAATTCCTGTCAGAATGAAGGAAAAAAAGTCTTCCATACCTAGGCATTAATAAGACACAGCAAGCAGCCGGATGAACTAAGTAATATTGCTGTAAATTAATTATCTGCCTGAAAAGTTGGTGTGTCTGAAGTTGAGCTAGGTGTGGAAAAGAAAACTAATTGCTACCATGAAACTGAAGCAATTATGAAGTTAGCACAGGGTGGAAATTTCTCTCCGGCCTGGTAAGCTGGACGAGCCATGTGGAATCCCATTGGGCTTTGGGTGTTGGGGTAAGCAGTGTGAATTTGGTGTGACTCACACCAAAGTGGTGTGAATCTGACAGAAAGGAAAAAGGTTAAGATGTTGGCTTGTCTCCTATAGCTGCTCAGTGGCTGGATGTTAGAGCCATCCTCTTTAGGCTGCTAACTTAGTGGGGTGAATCCTATTCCATGGCACATTTCATATAGGCTAAATATAAGTTTGAACCTTTTCTTGAGCTCACAGTTCTCAGACAATGTCTGAACCACCGTTCTCACAAGTTAATATTCTTGTTCTTGGTCATGGTCCTTCGCAGCCTCCAGTGCCATGAGGGAATTTTTTATTTTAGGTATTTTTCTTCTGTTCCTCAAGAGAAATTACAGTTCTACTTAAATGAAAAATAGTAACTTTATGGGAAATAAAAATTCAAACATTTCTTTTTCTACATTTCTAGAAATCTCAGGGCTAATTGTCTTTGAATCTGCAAGTACAGATAATGAGAAGAATCATATATATATGGAATTGAGGAGAATATATGCAGAGCAAGTCAAACACATCATGATATCCAACATCAAAATTAATTTGGAGTTGGATATCAACTTTAAATAAGTTAAAATTTCATAATTTTTTTCATCAACTTATTCTTTGGGGATACACATCTGCTACAAGGCTAATCAACTGTAGGAGACTGCTGGTCCTCTATGCAACTGCTAGTGAAATAACACATGGCTGAGCAGAGGTGCATTATCAGCACTGGAGGCCAGACACTGCTCTATGCTTTGCTGTCAAGATTCAGGGCAAAAGAACTTGTGGAAAATGCCCATCAGGTCTTTAAGACTATAAAAGGAATACATATAAAGAAAGCATGAAAGATTAAAGTAGTGCACCAGGATGCTGTACTGAAGTAGCCATGGAACAGCCTCTGCAGAATCAGTTCTATTCAATTTTCAGGAGCATGTTTTTAAGCGAAGCAAGAACCAGTTTCCATTGGCAAGACCATGGTCCTGTTGCATGTGGGATTATGTGGCTATAGCAATTGGCACATGTTGCAGTTCATCAGTAGCTACTATTTTATTTTATTTTATTTGCACTCTTCAGATAAAGAAATCCCAGCATGCAAATAGATGCCCATCTTTCTAGAGCATGTAAGAGCTAATGAACTGATTTCAGAGCATATACTGCAGAAGGCTGTAGCACACTCCACTTTGCATTGGAAAAGAAGTGAGTTAAAAAGAAAGCAGCACTAGTTAGAAATGCAGTCCTTGAGCACATCTTTTCTAGCAGAAGCTCAGCACAAGCATTTGACAGCAATCTTGTCTAAAGCCACATGCACGTTAATTAAAGCTAATTTGGCTAATGGCTCCTCAGTAGGAATTGAGTGCAGAATACACTGCTCCCTCACTTCCACCAGCTGCAGCCACACATGATACATCTAGATTTACTCTCACAAGGAAAACACACCACTTTTGACAGAATTCCTCCTGTTTAACAGGCAAAAGGAAAATCAGATGCCCAAAATGGGTATTCATGTCCCAAATCTCTTTATCACAGTGCCTTACTTGGAGCACCTTCTGCCCACTCTGCTCAGCGAGGAGCAGTACTGCACACTGTCTCCGACTGGTTCCTTGCACTGATCAGGCTCTGCAAACAGTGCAATTATTTCAGAGAAGAAAGCAGTGAGCCCAGCTTTTGCTGCTTCCACTTATTACTGAGGAACATCAGGCTGCACAGCCATTTTCCTGCAGCCATCTTTAAACAAGGCAATGATCTCCATGTGCTGCTAACCTAATGAGGGCTGTGTGTGACAGAGTCATAGGTATATTTTCTCAGTAGCCTAATGAGGAAAGTGACAGACAGTGAAACAGTTCACACTTGAGTAATTTTCTAGTCATCAGCAACTGCAGCGCTCGTTGTAGCAGAAGCCAGAGAAGGGACACAGATATACAATAAATACGCACTGGCTCCATTGGCCAGAATAAGTTATCACTAGGATAGAGGTCTTGGGGCAAAATCCCTTAGGAAATTTAAACAAAAAGAGTCAATTTAAGGCATCTCTAGCAGTGCATTCAATTAAAATTAAATTTAAAAAGTAGGATCAGCTGCTGGGCTGTTAGGCCACCTGCCCAAAGGAGGAAAAAAATTAGAGATGTAACGAACCTTTACTCCTGATGTCCGCAAGCTGCTCACAAATGGCTGCACTGACCTGCTTTGCACAAGCACCCATTCAGCATAAAGCCAGTTCTCCTTCTTTGCCTCCTACCCAGAAAAAGAGAAAACTAGCAGCAGATAGCTCATTATCCACATTCACAGCAACTGTTAGCATATAAAACACTGTGCTTACGTTTTTTAACATGCTGCCACCTTCTTCCAGAGAAATCACTGTTTCTTGAGGGAACATGGCTATAATCTCAGCCTTGCTCCTTCCACTGGTGCAGACCCAAGAGTTGATGCCTCAGCTGTGCAAAGCCACTCAATTCTCCAGTGTTCCTGCATCCCATCTCCTTTCAACTCCACCACAGAAGTGGAAAGGAGACACAGACAGGGAAGGTTTTCTACAATTTGAGTTGTGAAGCACTGGCACAGGTTGCCCAGAGAGGTGGTGGATGCTCCATTCACACAGACATTCAAGGTCAGGCTGGATGGGGCTCTGAGTACCTTGACTGAGCTGTGGATGTCCCTGTTCATTGCAGGGGGGTTGGACCAGATAGCCTTTAGGGGCCCCTTCCAACTCAAATGATTCTGTGATTCTATGATAACCAGCATATGTGTGAGGGACAGGTTCCATTAGTTTCCAAGGTGGAATGCCTTTATGGTGAGCTGAGGATACACTCTGAAGGGACAGCTATTAGATACAGCAAAGCTCATGCTGCTTTGCCAGGTCTTCAGGCAGCAGTGACCTCCCTGCCTGCTCCACCACAGCTCTGTAGTGTTCCACTAAGCTGCTCTGTAGGAGCTGGATGATGTCCAAATGTCAGCTCTTGCTGCACACCAGTGGCACCTACAGTACCTTTGCTCAATGCTGCTGCCAGGGCAAATATGTGGGCTATGGGGTGGATCACAATTTCTCACGGTGATCACATTGGCAATAGACGAGCCCTTGCACAATTAAACCCTATCCTGCAAAAGCAGCCTGTAAACCCTGCACAGAGCTTGCATTGCAATCTGTTCTCCTGAAGGCACAGCTCCTGACAGAGCTTTTGCTAGGTGTTCATTAGGGAATTTTGAAACTTCTGCCCTGTTGCAGCCTGATGGGGATGTGAAGGGCTCACAATGGACTTAACTTGCAGTTGGGTAAGCCAGTACATGCTGGATGTTTCTGCTAGACACAAGGGAACAGCTGCTCATCTCTCTTTGACCTTCTCTGGGGCTCAGGTTCAGTCCCTTTACAATATTTTAAGGATCCAGAAAAAAAACCTGACTTTTATGGTCATAGCACAAACATGAAACTACTTTGAATAACTAACTCTCCATGTGGAACTGCTCATGTGCAGTAAAGATGGCAGGGCTTCCCAGTATAAATAATCATTCACTTTTTGAAATCATAAATCATTCACTTCTTGAATTATTTGGGTGTCAGGGGACAAACTGTTAAATCTATATTTAGCATCTAGCTCCAAGTTCTGCCTGATTTTCAGAAGTGCTGCACTTTTCAGCTAGGAAACCTCATACATCAGATCCCTCAAATAAAGTGCTTCATCTTGGATTTATGTGCTAACACTCAAAAAACTCTACAGCACTTAAGGGTTATCTGCAAAGGAAGACAAAAATTAGTTACAAACTGCACTGAGAGTTTTAAGTGTGTATATATATATATATGCATACAGTGGAAAGTATGACATTTGGAAATATATTTTTTGCTAATTTTTCAAAAAGGCACTTCTTGTAGAATTCTGCCCAGTTTATGGCAGCTGTGCTGGAAGGCAGAAGCTCTGTGTCCAGCACATGGGGCCACAGGTGAACATGGAATTTGCCAAAAAAACAGCAATCCAGCTAGCTGGGAAGCATCAATGGGATCTTACACAAAGAAAAAGATTTGAAAAAATATAGCAGTTAGATCAACATTCATTTTATCTTGTAACTTACCTGGATTGATCCTATCTGAGAGCCCAAATATCCGAGGAAAGAAATGTTAATGCTAAAGATGCAGACCTGTGACATGGTGGGACACATAACTTCTGCTCCTCCAGGAAAATAATGCAGCAGCTGCTTGCAAAAATGACCCATGCACCAAATCTGTAAATATGCTCTACCTCTTTTTATGCTGCTGTTGTAATTAATCTAAGAACCTTTAAAATTCCTATCTGATAGTTAGACTTGTTATAGCAATGTATTCAATTCCAGAGCTACATCTTTCAGCAGATACTTTTACTTCATTCAAATTACTAATCGTTTAGATTCTCTCTGAAAGTCTTTCCTCCCTCGCTCCCCATGCATGCTTAACCTAATTAACTATAAATGAGAAAAAATGCTATTCACATAAAAAGAAAATGTTAACCTATAAATTATCCAGTACTCTCTCCCGAGGCTGGTAACGCCTCTTGTAGAAAAGCTCAGATGTTGGTGCAGTATTCTTGGCTTGCTCTCCAGTTTCTGCCACCCAAAATCATTTTATGCAACACATTACTCTGCCATTTTGTACATCTGGCAACATTTGCTGATACTAAGTCCTCTCCGGTGTTTTCAAGATTACACGAAGGAGGATTTCCAGGATGATTAATTGGAGAGATAAAATCATTCCTTTACATTTCAAGGAACATTTGCAGAAGACTAATGGTCATTTATGGAAATATGGCCTCTTTATACCCATTAATGTCTTCCAGTGCTCCCTGTAGGTCACACAATTAACCACTCATTTGTGTTTCCTTGCTGCTGTCATTCCAAGTCCTCTCGGTTGTCATCAGCAGTGAAAAACCTTCTGTTCCTCCCCAACCAGACCAGAGCCCATTCAGGTCTGTAGGATTGAGCCACCTGCACGTCAGATTCCTCGCTCTATAGGTTTCTCCTCAAAATCCACCTTTTTTTTTTCATAGGTTTTCAAAGGCACTCAGCCAAATTTCACCTTAAAAACCTCTTCCAATCCTTTATTTTTCATTCTTTGGTGATTTTATTCATCTTACTTTGTACACATACCTACTAGCCATCTTGGGGTGGGGATTCTGCACACAACAGCACTGTACTGGGTTGGAAAAACTGACCACACAAAACAACAGCAACAACTATTAATTGCTTTGTTCCCCATCTTAAAAGGAGTGAGGAATTCAGAACAGGGTCTTAAAGGAAGTCCAAATCTCTTCCATGCTTGTGCATGCCCTTCAACTACCCCTATTCTTGTAGGAACAAGGTGGTCTCTTTCTTGCATGTGTGAAACAAAGCCAAATCCATTTTAGAACGGAGATACGTGGTGGACACAGAAGGATGCTGCACTTTACAGATCATCTCAGTGAAACGCAATGTTTTCATGGCTCATCAATGAGGTGCTCGCAGAGATTCTGATCCACAGCTTGATCCACCCAACTCAAATGTCAAAATATTAATTGCTGTTTTTCAGGGGCAAAGACATCCAAAAGAGATACATCCCAGAATATTAAGAAATGAAGAGAGAAAAAATGTAGAAATGAGGGCAACGCAGACAAAAACAAGGAGTAAGTCCTATATCAAACACAGTAAATTAAAGAAGAGATAAGGTGCTTATCTGCCCCTTTTGAGTTCCCTGAAATTTTCCTCATTTTGATGCTGCTTGGTCATGAGCTGAGAGGAGGTAGGCCTCCAACAGTGAGCAGGCAGCCTCAGACTGCAGCAGGAAATAGAAGCATAATTTACTTGCCATACTTGAGCACAGTAAAAAGAAATGGAGAGAGAAAAACTCAGGAAAAAAACTATTGGCATTCAGCTTTGGCTTTCTAGATAACGAAATCATTGAGACATGGATTTAGTGAATGTGTGTGAATTTTATGGTTCAGGAAACACTGCTGTTACACAAGTTAGTTGAATTAATTATGAGTCTACAAGTCTTCTAGAATGTCCTTCTTAAAGGTATATATAAAGTTGATGAGGACATATTGTTATCCAATCTCATTTCAACAATGCCTAAGGATGATTTACAGCACTTCAGCAGAAAATGCAAAAGCCATCCTACGTGCTTTCATTCTGACTTACATTAATTGCTCTCGTGGACACTGACTTCATCGGTGGGTTTGCAGGAATACAGCCACTAAGAATTTTAGTTAATTGGGGCTAATTATTGTTAACAGTCATTAGAGTCACATTCACAAGGGGAGGTAGGGATGAGGGAGAGGAAATATAACTCAGCCCACTCATACCTCTGTACGCACACCTAAGTGAGCAGGGTTAATGAGAGTACCAGCAAGATGCCCAAGCACACAAGAGTAGATTAGTTACGTAAATAGAAGCCATTTTTCATGTTTCACTCTGCAGAATAGTTTTACCCTGGCCCATTTTAGAAGTGAAATGAATGAGTCACAGAAAAAGCCAGGAGCTTGACCAGGGCTCTACAGTAATACTGTGCCAACACAGAGCTCAGGAGTAATGCCTTTCCAATCCACTTTATCAGAATAAAATCCTGCATTATTGTTTATTATTATCATTATTGCTGTGTAATAGCTACCGTCATCTCCAGCACCAGAAATTTTAGACTGAACTGTGTCACAGCTGCACAGTTTAATTTGAATTAATCAACCCCTAACCCCTGATTAGCAGAACACGGCAAGAAGGAAATAGCTGAAAAAAAGCAAACCTCTGTCAGAAACAGGAATATTACTTACAAGGCTAACATCTTGCCTGAATTGACAGCAAACAAGCTTCAGTAAGCAGCAGTGGAAAATAGGAGAAAGTCTATTAGCAGACACCTAGGTGAACGTTGTTTTTCAACCCTTGAAACACAAGCTCTTGTTTAAGATTGTAGCTATCTTTTTGCACCAGAACAACAAAAACAAAAAAAAAAACAAAAAAAAAATTGAAAGGCAGGACTATTAAGCAATGATAAAGGTTGAGTCATAAGCTAAAGTCATGTTATAGATTTACCTACCAACAAGAAGCCAGCAGGGTTCGGGTTGGAGGTTAATGAAAGACATCCAAAGGTCATCCAGTGATTATGTGTGAGCATGAGTTTAATAGGGCACGGGGACGACAGACACTGACAGAAGATTTATACCAGAGGTGATGACACTGCTAGGAATACTGCTGATAAAAAGAGCCCCAATATCGGACGGAGCAGGATGATGAATGGCACACATGTCTACTCACACTTCTCATTATAAGCTCCTTCACTCATGGTGGCACTTAGCAGCATTTATTTACTGTGCTTTGAAGGTACCAAGCAGAAGCACAGTATATCTAATACTTTAAATGTAGGCTTGCCATATAAAAATGAAACAAGAGATAAGATTAGACCACTGAATAATTGCCCAGCTTTCCTGCAGAGATTATATTCACTAGTGCTAACATTATTTTTTCCCTAATGTTCTAGCGTACGAACAGCTCAAGTGAATTAATTTTCTGAGGCAGAAGGTCAAAGGAAAATAACTGATAAGCGTTGTGCCTGCTATAGAATATCACTTTACAATATTCTTTCCTCCTCATTTGTCAGATAGAGAATAAGAGATAATATAATAAAGGTATATAAACATATTTTTTGTCACGCCATATTTAGTTTTAGTAGTCCCAAGTGCTATTTTTCCTTGTAGATTCTGGTAGGAAGAGGATCAGAGAAGTCAGACAAAAATGTCAAATAAAAAAATAATAATAATAATAAAAGAATAAACCTTAGAACCCAAACCGAGGAAAACTAAGACCTGATGAATAACATGCACTGCACCAAGAAACTCCTTTTCAGACTGTTATGTATTTATCAAACCACTGGAGTGTGAATTCTATGAATAAGTCTTATCATCTTTCAAGCAGCAGGCACAATAAAAATTAGAACTACAGAAAATTGTGGGTATTACAAAAGGTTATTTCTATCAATTCACACCTATCTGTAGATGGGAATGTCACAAAAGAAAGTTCTGCATGTCTTCCCACTTGTAACTTCAAGCAGAGACGGAGCAATATGCCATGACGTCATATTTAACATTTATCTGGACATGCAGCAACATAAATAAATCCCCACTCGACCAAGAGGTGTTGTAAATAGTCTGTAATTTTAGGAGGAGAGATGTAACATTCTGAGCACACACTACCATCATTCCTCAGGATAGTTCACTTACAACTACCTTGCGTGTGCTGTCGTTACGACCACTTCCAAGCACAATACATCTGTATTATATCCTTTATCCATCTTGAGGCACTTGAATGTCTCTCATGGAATAGGAAAGGGAGGCAGCCAAGAAAATGCATTGTCTTTATTTGTTGTTATTGTTTATAGTTTGTATTGCAAACAGAGGTCATTTGGATAAGAAATGGCTTATTACCCCAGCTGAGAGATACACAGCTTGATCCTAGAAGTGTAGCCATAGCTTCTAGATGTCGTGTTGATGCTTGCACGTAGAGAAAAGATGCTGTCTCTCTCAAAGAGCTGTCTCATAGATATGATCTGCCCAAGGTAGGGGCTGATCACAAGGCAGACATCACCAAGAGTATGAGGGATGTGTTGGCTGGAGCGCTGTATATTTCTATAACAATGTTGTGTTAAGTCTTCTGCCGTAAAAAACATGAAAACCTTCTTAGCAAACTGCTTGTGGCCAACTCTTCATGGACTGATTTCTGTGATGAATGCCACTGTATCCAACCCAAAGCTTCTCATCACTTTCTGACTCTCTAATTAAGGAATAAAATGTAGGTACTCTGAAAGGGAGGGAGTGCTTTACACTTGAAATTGACTCCTTCTCCATAGAACATACACCATCTCACTAATATATACCATAATCTGAGCCACAGACTGGCCATTTTTAGTCTTGGCACTGATTCTCAGCCACCTCTTCCAACCATGCTCAGTACAGCAATATATTTTTTCTTAAGGAATCACCCAGTTTTCCAATACTTTTGAAATGCAGCAAAATGATTCACCAAAAACACATTTCATCAACACTTTCTAGCAGCTGGGTTCTAATCCTTGAGATCCTGGTACTCAAATTCCTCTTTGGAAAGATTATGTAATCAGTGTTATCTGACAGGGCTTTTCACCGGGCTAATCACTAAAAAATAATAGGAATACATCAAAAGAGCCATGCCTCCATTAAAATACAAAGGAGTAGGGTACATATAAGAAAACCGATGAAGAGGCAGGAGGCAGAATGGCTTCTTTCTCTAAAGCTCTGAAGCCGTCAGTGTCACCCTGTCATTCAGCATGTTTTATTGTCCACTTGAGCCAAATGAATAGGATGATCTAATGGAAGCCACGGAGTTTCCAAATAGACAGTACATTTGTTACTGAGGCAGACAAGAAAATGTTCGTAAAGCATCTGAAACATCTCTCTGCCAAATGAGGATGAGATTTCTTATTTATGAAGAGGAAAAATAAAATCTGAGCACAGTATTTATTTACTAAGCAGCAAAAGAGAAAGCCAGGGCGACCGAAATTCTGCTTAGAGCGCAAGTATTAAATATAGCACTTCTCTGGCACGGCCATGAGAAACCAAGTTTTGTCCAAAGGTACAAGATGTAAGACCAGTACTGGCTATGAAGCTGAGATCACTTCTTCTGGAGCAGCAGAAATGATGTGATGATGAAACAGTACTCATTTAGGCCCACATACTGGTTTCAAGCACATCAAATTAGTACTGAGCTGTCTAATAATGCATAGCTAAAATTTAATAACTTGACTAAAACATGACCATTATTCTGTTGCACCAAAAATGTTGGAAATATTGAGCTAGGAATCAAGAAACTGTGTAAGCAGATTACTCTCAAAAAGACTGGTGCATGAAATTCCCTTCTTTTTACACTATCTTTGGCAGCTGACACATGGCTTTGAATTTATTGGGAAAGGAAGATCTTCACAAGACTCTCAGGAAGTACATTTCAGAAAATGACAGGAAGCAGATGAGAAGCTGGTGCACTTTTGCATGCTGCTGGTGTTATTTGGAATCCAGCCTCTATCCTGGAGATTCAAACACAAAACTAAATATCAAATAACCTAATCTGATGGAATTAGATCAAATCTCTATAAGAACTGACTGCTAATTATATATACATGCATCTATCTGTGCATATCTGTGTATCTGTATGGAAAATATTTTAACTTCAACACTTCCAGTGATTTTAATTCATTTAGTTCTTGAAAAAGCTTTCTTCCAAGAAAAGCCAGAGGAGAAAGTATTGCGACATTCATAAATCCACAGCAGGTCTACTAGGTAAGTAGCATGGGACACAAGTTCTAATATTTTTCTATACTTAAAGTACTTGTGTTCACTTTGGGTACGTGTGTTTATCTTTATGCAAGTCCTGGCCTGCTCAGAGTACTTCAATTCCTGGGTAATGGAAACACCATCAGAAGCCTGAATCTCATCATCTTTTTTCATAAATGAATCACTGGAGCAAAAAGAAAAGAAAAAAAAAAAAAAAGGGAGAATAATAAAAACCCACAAGGAGTAATGCAAACACAAACACAATACTGAGATTTTATTTATGTCTCTCTGTAATGTGATGGCCAAATTTTTACTGGAGTAAATTTACGAAGGCAGCAGAAATTTGGAAAAAAAATTTGTAGCTTAGGAAAAAAAAACAGTAAGACAAAACTCAGGACATGGTATAAGCTGATCTTAGTTTAGTGATCCACACCAGTGATGTAGTTTGATACATATATTTTTCTAAGTTCATATGAAGTCCTACGTATTTCAGCAGGTCCAGTCCTGTGTCTGCCTTGTGTGTAAGATTTCCACAAAAATAAATACAAATTAAAAAAACTTCCTCATTAAACCTTCTTAAACCTTTTTCATTAAATCTTTAAGCTAAAACACTGGATCATCCTCACGAAACATTCCACTTTGAGAAGTATGTAGAACAGAATATGGCCAGTCCTGTTATCAGCTCCATTTGCTATTACATTCAAATCAAAGTTCAGAAGGTTCATGCCCCAGCTTCTAGTTGCGACATCAAACCTTAAACAACACAGCAAAATCCCACCTTTCATCAGAAAAGGACATGTTGGAGCAGAAGCAGATTCCCAGAAAGCCAGGACAGCTCAGCAACCCCTTGCTGACACTAATTGATGGGTCTCAATAAAGAAACAATTCTTTTTCTTTTCTTTCACAAAAGTTATAGCCAAATGGTGAAATAAGAATGAAGGAAGAAAAGGGACTCAATTTTTCAGTCCGGAGAACTCTACAATACAAATTCCAAGTATATTAGTTTGCATTACTACATTCTTCTGCCTTCTTTCTCTCTCTCCAGTATATGGTTTATGATACTGTGACTCAGAAAAACCCATAGGGCTGAGTCAGACAATTATTAAACTTCTCTTTTTGTAGCTTCAGGGGGACTTACATGGAGTTGCTTGTTAACTACACTCCATTTATCCCAGTGTTTCTTACATAATCCTGTTACAGAGCACCAGACCTGGCTGTGTGCTAGAAGTGCTCCCAGCTGAGCGCAGCACCTTGCTGTGTGCCTGGTTCACAGAAACACAGAATGGCCAGGGTTGGAACGGACCTCAAGGATCATCAAGCTCCAACCACCACATGCAGGGCCACCAACCTCCCCATTTAATACTAGACCAGGCTGCCCAGGGCCCCATCCAATCTGGCCTTGAACATCTCTAGGGACGGGGCATCCACAACCTCTCTGGGCAGCCTGTTCCAGTACCTCACCACTCTCTCTGTAAAGAACTTCCCCCTGACATCCAACCTAAATCTTCCCTCTTTCAACGTAAAACCATTTCCCCTTGTCCTACTGTTATCAACCCTTTCAAAGAGTTGATTTCCTTCCTGTTTGTAGGCTCCCTTTAGGTATCGAAATGCTGCAATGAGGTCACCTCGCAGCCTTCTTTTCTCCAGGCTGAACAAGCCCAGCTCCCTCAGCCTGTCTTCGTAGGAGAGGTGCTCCAGTCCCCTGATCATCTTCGTGGCTCTCCTCTGAACCCTTTCCAAAGCTCCCTGTCTTTTTTGTACTGGGGGCTCCAGACCTGGACACAGTACTCCAGATGGGGCCTCACAAGAGCAGAGTAGAGGGGGACAATCACCTCCCTATCCTTGCTGGCCACCCCTCTTCTGATGGAGCCCAGGATACATTGCTGGCTCATATCCAGCTGCCATTCACCAGTATCCCCAGGTCCTTTTCTGCAGGGCTGTGCTCTATCCTTTCATCCCCCAGCTGGTATTGATATTGTTGGTTGGAAAATGGTGTTTCATGGCAAGTTCTTGGCTCGTTTATTTTTGCATTTTGTACTCAGTGCTGTCTGAGGGAAAGGTCAAATTTCAGAGGAAGTCAAATTGCCACAAAATGGAAATATTTGTTGGAAACAAAAACTTTTGGTATTTGAGTTGTCACTGCAGATTTACAGATATCTGTTGGCTAAGAGGAACAGACACTTTTCAAACTGCTCCAAATGTGTCCTTCACAGCAGTGTCAGTGCCAGCAGTGACTGCTGCCCCATACAGCAATCTGAGGCTGGTTGCAACATGAACATTCCTCAATTCTGACACAGATAACCTGTGCTGTTAAATAAATTACACAGGATAACATCATTATCTCCTTATTCTGAGGTCTAAAATTTACACGTCTAAACAAGGTTTGGCATCTTTTCTCTCTGCAACAGGTGATGGAAAGAAGCAGCTTTCTCCAGAAGATAATTTTTTAAAACTTAAAATAGACAGATCAAATGAGCAGGAGGAGTCACTCCATTTCTCTCTACCAGCTGCAGAAGAACTTGCTGCTCTCTCTAGTTTGTAAAGTGCACAGGAGTACACAGGTTCTCACAATGTACTCATACAGTAAATAGCAAAATAGGGGTGTGTGCTATTGCCCCATCTTGAAAATAGTTAAAATTAGTTGCTGTCACCTTTTTGAAGGCATAAGTATAAGATCTGTATCCCTATAAACTGAATGTAAATTGAAATAAGTTCAGTATTATCTGATGCAATCACCATTGCCACTGTTTGCTAATGACTACAAGTATCACAACTCTTGTGATACTTGGAGCTTTCCAAATGCCACTGCTAGAGTCTTTTGCTTTCTTGTGGAGCTGACATTCCACAAATGGAATAAGAAAGAGATAAAGAAAAAGAAAAGAGAAAGGAAAGGACCTGAATTTCATAGCCATCGAGAAACTGTAAACCACCAAACCAAACATTAAACATATCAGTAGAGAAACCACTTTCTTCTACCTTCACTGCTACACACGTGTAAAATATTTTCAATCCAGTTCACAGAATATTTTAACTTTCTGTGCAGGACTGCTTTCATTCTCAGACATTGCACTTTTCCTGTTTGCATTTCTCATATTGTTCTTATTACCCACTCAGCCATCTATTTTTAACTTGATTTGACATGAATTTCTTTCTTGCCCTCTTCCCATATACTAATTCATCTGCACTGACCTTATTTTCACTTTCAGCAAGTGACACACTTCTGAAACACACACACACACGTATAGCTGGAACATACCCATATATATATTCCATGCATACCTTCAGTTTCTGCACTGTCTTTGCTACCGACCAGAATTTTCCACTGCAAAAACAACATCCTGATGAAGTTCAGTGTCCCAGTTTTCTTTAGCCTGTCTACTGAATCTAGATGTTGTATGGCACTGTAATAACATGACAGGAAATCTTTAATTTCTAAATCCCGTAGCTGGATGTATTCTAACATGATGATGGTTACTTTGCATTTGCAATGTCTTATTTAAATGCCATAGTCCTACAGCTGTGTGAAGCTCTTTGGCATGTGATGCAATGAGGCTATCTCAGTAAACTTCCAACTGGGCTGGGCTCCATATCACAGCAACCACGACGACCATGGTTGGCAGCACGTACTCCCTAGGTATCTATTTTAGCAAGTACTGAATGAGTGGGGAACGTAGATCAGGGCAGAGCTACACTGGCACAGTGATACAGGGAAACTCATGCTGCACCTTTCAGAAGATAAACAAAGGACTTTAGCCTCTGGAGCTGACAGCCCAGCATTTTTTGCAAGAGGCTAAATAAATAGAGCAAACAAAAACATGCCTTTGATATCAGCCCTAGAATTGTGCATCCTGTTGCTAACCTGAGATAAGAGGAAGCCTTTTTCATATGTAAGAATGCATGCGATCTGACGGTTTCACACTGCTGCTGTTTCCTTTTTCCTTCCCTCTCTAAAATGCCAACCCTATTGGAAAATCAATCTTATGCAAGTTCTCTGTGTGCTGTGCTCTTGCCAAGACCCCGGACTCGTTCACAGTACACTGCCCCTTTGTGCATAACGAGCCTCCCATATGCTGCAGGACTTGTCAGCCATTGAGTGGTGCCTGTGACCCAGCTGTGTGCTAACGAGGATGGCAACTACGCCTTCTTTTGGAGATAAAAGAGACAAGACAGCAGCCTCAGCTGGTGAAATAAAAGGCATTGGTGGAAAATGTGCCCAGTTCTATAATTCTTCATTTCCGAAGGCCTTCCAGAAGCTTTCTGTATGCATGGAGAGCTTCCAAGGTGGCTCTGAAAAAGATTTATATTCCTAAAGAATATTTTGATAAATAAAAAAATCTGTAATTTACAACTTTATTTTTGCAATAGTAGCAAAGGCCCCAAGTAACAGCAGTAATCAGTGCTATTGTCTGGAACTCAGAATAAGGAAAACGACAGGTTTTGATGTTATGACACTGCAGTTGTCAGCCATCCTGCACAGCTCACACCCAGGTTTCTTGAAGTGTCCTGCCTAGGTATGCCAAAGATACTCAGGATTTGTGCTTGTAGAGCTCTACCTGTTCTCTAAGTGTTTCCCATCAATCCCCTTTCATTTACTGTCCCATACCCTCAGGTAGGCAGTCTTGTGTTGACTCATGCAACCAGCCCACAAGAGCCCTGACAAAACAAAAGCTTCTAGAAGTGGCTGTTAGGGATATGAGAGCAATTCCAATTTTCTATAGATGTGTGGCTGCTCTAGGCTCCTCTGCTTTGTATGAACTTTGCAGTGATTTTCACTGCCAGATTTGTCATATCCACAAAATATTTATTTCCCCAAACTAAATCCAGAATTTTCTATATTGTTGTGCTCTGCAGCCAGCACAATGAAACAGCCCTGTGCTGCTTCCAGAAAAAATGCTTTTCCCATGATATTCCATACAAATTCCAGTTGAAGGCAGAGCAAATGACTTCTCTGCAAGTCATAAGCCTGCCTTGTTTGTTTGCAAAACTATCTATCTGCTGATGTATCTATTTTGTTTATTTCCTAGTCAGACACTTTTCTTTACTTTCCCCTCACATTCCTCTCATTTCTGTGCGAACACTGTACCCTCTAGCATAACCAGATGGGTATAAAGACTAAGCCTTTAGCTAATTTTTAGCTTATATTGGCAATGTCGATAAATTTCTTGGAGTGGCAGTGTTTTACACCAATACTGTTTGTTTTTTCTTCTTCACATTTAATAGTTTTCTGCTAATATAGTTAGTATTTCCTACATGATCAGCTTACTTTCTTTAAGAGCTTTAATTTTATAGGCCTTACTATAGCTAACCTGATCTTATTGACAGACAAATCATCACATGGCTATACATATGTCAAGAGAAGGGAAAAAAAGCCATCATTTGTACTCACCATCCACATATGCCACACTTTCCTCTCTAATGCTCACACTTCATGCACACCAAGTTTCTGTTGTCAGGCTTTTCCACATGGACCCATAGTTCTGGTCTCTTTTGCTCTGCCTCAGGCAAGTAGCTCAGTAGGAGTTACTGAGGAAAATAAGATTTTATTTTTGTGCAAAGAAAACCAAAGCTGAACGATCTGAAAGTTCATTCATTGCTCATCTAAACCACAATGGGTTTCTGCTGCTGTAAATCTCTTCCTTTCCCATTTTTGTTATGTCTGTAGCTGATCCTTATGCTCTTCTTTATCTATGTTTTGGTACAGTGTTTCTCAGAACATATCAGCGCAGAGAAACTACAGTTATCACTACAGATACTGCTGTAGTAAACACAGTAACAAATTTCATCCTATCCAAGCATTAACCCAGAGCTGGAAATGGGAACTGCACTGCACTGAACTGCTGTGAATGAGCCTGGGAATATGGAGAGCTCACCAAAGCGTTTGCAATGAAACACAAAGGCTGTGTGCAAACATTTTCAAATGTATTAGACATCGGTGCAATGAGAAAAAGTTCAGAGGGAATAATAATAAAAACAATACAGAAATAAATTTAATAATGAAAGCAGCAGCATTATGGTCCTATATATCTCCCCACGTATACAACAAATGATGGTTTTTTATTGTTATGCCCTGTCTACTGGGGAAGAAAGGTTAAAGCAGATTGTTGCCTGCTTCGCCTTGCGCCTTCCTCCAGAGAGACCACAAATTGGTGATGAAAATGTGGTTTGTGGAGTAATGAGCTGTGTCTCTTTTTGGCTTAATCAATGAAGTTAAGCACATGTGCAACTCTTAGCAGTCAGGTGCTCGAGGCAGCTCGGCTCGGGGAGCAGCGTTAGCTGTATTTCATCTTTCACGTTCCTGTCCTGCAGTTTGCCCTGTATCCATGTCACAGGAAACCCAAGGCCTGCATCCCCCCGTTTATTTTGGCAGCCCGTTCCCACACACGCAGCAGCGTTGTGCAGTTTAACCACCGCCGAATTTTGGATTATTTACTTCTCCCCTTACTCCGCGCACGCTTTTCTTTCTACCAGCACGAGTAAACTCTAATTTTACACTTCACATTTTCGCTTAGGAGAAGCGAAACGCTCGGGGGACGCGGGCTGCTTTCCGCGTTCTGTGCGTTTTGGTACAGCAGCAGAGCGGCGTTGTTGCGCGACTGCGTGCAACCGGCCGCAGCACCGACGGCGAGAGGCTGCGGCGAACGCCAGCACCGCGCCGCCCGGCGCCTCAGGGCCCTCCGCCCCGCGGGCCGGCACTCGGAGCGCCCGGCCCGGCCCGCCCCCGCCGGCGGGAGGCTGCGGAGGCTGCGCGGGGCGGGGACTGGCGCGGGAGGAGAAGATGGCGGAGGCCGAGTGAGTGCCGGGGCTGCCGCGGCGACGCCCGCGTCGAGGGGGGCGGCCGGGCCGGCTCAGAGCTGAGGCTGGGGATGCGCGGGGCTCGGCGAGGACGGCCGCTGAGGGAGGGCACGGCGCGGAGGGGCTCGGGTTGGAGCTGCCGCAGAAAAAGGCCGCCCCGGGAAGCGCCGAGCCCCCAGCCGGGCCTGCTGCCTGCGGGCTGGGCCTCGTAACGCGCCTCGAGGGGTCAGCGCCGCCCGTCGGTGCCTGCCGTGGTGTCCGGGCGGTGGGCTGCCCAGCCCCGTGCCCCGAGCAGTGGGGTTGGTGCTGCCGGGCTCCCTGCCTCTCCTAGGGCGCAGGTGGTGGTGGTGGTGTCCCGTTGTTACGCTGCTGCTGCTGCTATACGTCCCTTCTTCCTCGGCTCCTGCTGCGCTGAGCTGTTTCTACCGCATCTTATCGGGCGAGAAGCGTTGTTGTGAGCCAACAGAAAGCTCGTGATGAGCGTGCGGAGCGCTGGGGAGTGTTTGCAGCACGGATCTTCTAGTTATAAACCAGTTAAGTGACTGAGTGTTTTAAATAGTCAAGGGTGATGATTTTCTTATGAACTCTGGAAGACAAGACGCCGTGCAGTTGCCCTGCAGACCATACCTGGCTCTCTCAGCTGCTGCGTTTGGTGTGCTAAAAGGCTTGGGCTGGGGCCGTGTGCCACCAGAGAGGGAGAGTGAAGCAGAGACATTGTGTGCATGCCAGCCTGTAGCTTCCTGAGTGCTTCTGTAGCTTCGAATATTGGTTCTTAAGAGAGAAAGGCTCAGAAGTAATGTTGGTACCTTAGATGGAGTATTCTGTCTGAATGGAAACCCTGTGCAAGATACAGGGCTTGAAAGGAGGCATACCAGCTCTCAGCCCAGAAGAAGGGGTTGATGTCTTTAGAAATCTTAATTTCCATCTACATTAAAGGAAGCAGCAGTAAATATTTTGATGTGCAAGTGTGTGCTCTGCCTGAGAATCTTGTATCGAGGCTGTCAGAGGCTGAGAAGAACCCTGCCAATGGGTTTGGTCAGCAGTTGCTTTTCTCTTCTCCTCAGTTTCTCTGTTTGTGGTATGCCAGAAGCCAGTCAGCAGAGAAAATTTGGAATCTGTAATAAAGTAAATGGAAACAACATGCGTAGGGTGAGAAACCAGGGCAGAAGTCACCATGTCATACTAATTGGAGATCTGGCATTACTTGTTCCAAACACATTAATTGGTGTTTGCCCACTACAAGTGTCCTTGTGCTGATAGAGTTGTTTGCATCACAGTAAAAAGTCTCACCTGGAGTGCCTCAAATGGCTTCCAGCTGCAGGAGCTGTACAAAAGGCAGCAACCAATCCTCTGACGTACGGGGAAAAAGAAAAAAAAGTAAGGTCTGATCAATTTTTGCATACGTAAAACATTTTACGTAGTGCCTCATGGGACAGCTGATGATTCTTAATTAAGTTGGAGACTATTGTACTCAAAGAATTACAAGTAGCAGAGTCTTGTTAGAGGGAGATATCAAGAGATGGTTATAAAATTGGGAAATAATAGCTGCAGGGAAATTATTAATAGATTTCCTCAAAGATTGGGAGTTGAGTTGGTCTTGCTTAATGCTTTGGTTGATGACTTTGCATAAAATAGGGCTGTTGTATTGATATTTGCTGATGACTTGAAGTTGGGAAATGTTTGCAGGGTCAGAGAGGACGGATATCCTGCAGGAAAAATGGAATGACATTGAGTGTCAGAGTAATGCGTGTGGGATAAAATGTAATGTGCAAGGTTTGGGACTGGTACTAAGAAACAGGAGGCTGCCAAAAGGAGAAAAGAAAGTATTGGGAGTAGTGATGGATCACAGGATGTGAACTATTACATGAGGGGAGTGGGGGAAAAAAAGCAAAGGTGGTCTGTGTGCTGCAGCAGAACTTGTTTAAGCAGACACAAAAGTGGGAACTTCCTTTCACAAGGCCAAGAGATCCACATTTGGAATTGTATATATCAACTCTGTTCATACAGTATAGAAAAAGGATGTTCAGACTTAGGAAATGCCAAGAGCTGTTGGGATAATGAAGGAAGTGGAGAGTCAGTTTAGTATGTTTTCCTAGGAAAAATCGAGATAAGGAGTGTCTCTGACATCATGTGTTCATAAGATTTCCCCTGCATATTGTGTGTATTCCTGCCATCAACCGTGGGCAAAGTCCCCGGGGTGGGGAAGGTTCTCAGCTGAAGGTGTGATTTGTTTGCCATTCCCTGCTTTCTTTCCTGGAGGCTAAATGTATTATCTCAGCTCTGCTGCTGTGCCATCCGGAGGAAGGGAAAGCAAAACCTGGAGCACCTCCTTTTTGCTGGAAGGAAGCATGCTGCAGATGCCAGCCCTACTGCAGATGTCTCAATGCTTGGTGTGAGTCAGGCTGCTGACTCAGAACTAGACACCCTGGTTGCCCTCTTCCCCCTCTGCCTCACCAGGACATGTTTGTGATTACAAATACCATTCAGAAGCATCCAGGCAGAAGAAATCTTGTGTTTTTTGAGAGGACTGCTGCCTCTCCAAACTGTCACTGGGAAGTTGCATGTGATTTGAACACTTTTTCTCTTTTGTTTTGCTTCTTGGAAGGAATAGTGCCAGAGGATGCTGCAGCATGGCCTCACATCTTTGTTGGAGCTATCTATCTTAACCAGCCCAGATGTATTTCCTTTGCCTTTTGGCATTGGGTCAGCAAAAGTGTAGGGCAGCCTCTGTCTGCACTGTCCTTATGGGTCAGCTGGCATAGTAGGGAAGGCTGCAGCTCCTGTTCCACTCCTCTGCCATCCACATGGCCATAAGTAAGAGTTAACAGGAGCCGCCACCAGTTGGCAGCTCCAGATTTAAAAACATTGTCAGGGCTTTTTTTTGTTTTTTTTTTTTTGTTTTTTTTTTAGGTTCCAGGTGGCTAAGCTGTCTATCAGAATTGTTGTTATACATGAGTGTGGCACTGAATCCGTGTATAACAAGACTCTTGATTGACAGCATTTTTTTTTTTAAAGAGGGGTTGAGATGGGAGCTCTGCCATTCACGTGGTGCCTGCAGTTACTCATATAGAAAGCTATCCTAAGCATGGGCAGGTGGAGCTCCTTCTTCCCTTTCCTCTCAGATTCTTTTGTGCCTGTTTACATTTCGGGTAAATGTAAACATACCCTTTTACAAAACATGTGTTATTTTGGTTTTGTCTGAGGTTACTTCTCCAGTGAGCTAAGTTTCTTGCTCTGTATCTGGTGTTACACAAGTTGATGCACTGCAGGATTGCTGGAACTTTGACTCCATCCTGAAAAACATGTCTCAGATCTTACATTCCAATGTAAGAGAGTTTTCTGGCTCCTCTTCAAGAAGAGAGATCTGTGAACCCCTGTGATTGTATCAAAACTGAGGGCTGTGTTATGTGCTTCTGGATTACATAATCTGCAGTTGTTGTTTAAAGGAGGGAAGCAAAACAAAATTTATTGTTGCTATGAGGCAAGCCTATCTCCCATCTGATATCAGTTTTGTTTCTCTTATCACTGTGGTTTTGCATTCCTGCTTATCCTATCCCATGCTGTCTGTTAGCAGACAGCTATTTGTAAAACTTGTTTTCTTCATAAGGCGTTTTTGGTCACTTCTGCTCTCAAAGAACTAATTGCCTTATTCAGAAAATTCAGTAAAATACTTCTTCTATTTGTATTTTTCACCTGCATTTTATTATCTTTCAGGGTTTGGGTATCTCCTAATTGAAATCCCAACTTACAAGTGAATCCTCCTCAGCGAGCCTGTTGGATGTCTCTGAGAGCATAAGAAGTCATGGCGGAAAATGATGCAAAGCCAACAGTACCAAAAAAGAGTGGTCCATACATTTCATCTGTAACCAGTCATGGCATGAATTTGGTAATTCGTGGTATAGTGCTGTTTTTTATTGGCGTATTTCTTGCATTAGTGTTAAATTTGCTTCAGATTCAGAGGAACGTTACTCTCTTCCCCCCTGATGTGATCACAAGCATCTTCTCCTCAGCTTGGTGGGTTCCACCTTGCTGTGGCACAGCATCAGGTAAGTTCAGTTGTGTACCTATGCCTGGCATGGGAATGAAAGGTTGCATAGGGAGTTGTGGTTAAAAAAGCCTTCATGTGAAAGATGTGGTAGTCAAAAAATGTCTTTCAGCAACATTTTTGTTGCTACCCCGACCACCTTGTATAGGCAGATAGGCATACATGTATCCAAAAATTCTTGCTCTACTAACTTGCTACACTGTAATATTGTTATCAGAACACAAACCTTTATTTTTCTGCAAGGTTAGAGTACAGTTTTATTAGATTTCAGAAGGTGGTGCAACGTGTAACTTCAGGGCTGGATTACAGCAGTGTGCTCCGCAGGCACTGGGTTTATCAGATGGTGCTACGTGCTGCAGCTTGCATGAAGCAAAGTGAAGCACCCTGAGTAATGCTCCATTTTGTGTTCCAGCTTTCCATTTGATCCTCAGTTCAGTTTGAGGCATTGCTTTATCTCTGTAGGACTCAAAGGCCTGACTGCTTTTCAGGGAGTTCAGGCAAGATATGTGGTGTGTGCAGTTGTAGCAGCGTGTTACAGCACAGAGCACCTCAGATAGAGCTGTGTATTGGGTTGGATGATGTGAACATGCTCTGTTTTTCCCTTGATCACTTAGAGAGTAGAGGCTTTTCTGTGTGGTTTGGGAGCTAGTTTAAGTGAGTTATCTGCTGTAGGCAGTAAGAAATAGCCCTTTTTCTTTCATCTTCAAGTGTCAAGAGGAGTATTCTGTGTTACAACTATAGTTTGCTATAGTTGCAAGTTTACTATAGTTGCTAGAGTAGATGCAGGCAGTCTCAATGATAAATGCTGATAATTCGTCTGTTTTGTTACCATTTTGACTTGTACAGCCTTCTGAAACTGACATGAATGTTCCTTTGCAGTGTGGTTTATTTTTATGAACAAAATAAAGATAGTTTGCATATTTACAATCAATAACAATGGAGACTGCTTTCAGAGATAGTAACAGGGAAGAATGAAAAACTAGTCATTGGTTTGGCCTGATGTCTTTGGCAAGAAAATTGCTTATGGAGGATTTGTTTTCTTCTCTAGCTTTACTCATGGTTTATTTCCGTGAATGCTGGATATCAGGTTCCTCTCTGGCAAAATAAAGAGCTTTTGCCATAACACACCTGTAAAAGCATGCCAAATGGAGGGTATTACAGTCCATACCAATTTCTCAGTCTCTGCCTCCCTCCTGCAGCACCAGTTTGATGTTAAGCAATGGTGTTAATTCTCAGCTTTGTTGGTAACAGTCTTTTTAGCTGCAACTGCAATACAGGATAAGTTTAGGAGTAAATGTTTAAAGAGCAGTTCCCTGGGCTTGGAAGTCCTGTGTGCTGTCTGTATTCAGCAGCTACTGTAGGCTAATGTCTTTCTCTCTTACTTGAGTCTTCATAGTAGCATTGAAGAAGAGCAAAACATTACCCAAAAACTGCTTGTAAAACAACAAAAGAAGACACAAAATATTGACGTTATAGACCACACTCTTTTCTTGTTGTGGTGTGTTTACTTTGCAGTTACTTTAATGTGTATATTTGATATGGGGGTTTTCAAAAGTGCCAGCCTGCAAGCTATTGCTGCTCTTTTTGAATTCCACTGAGATAGCATGGATTCTGGTAGGGAGCAGAGCTCTCCAGTTGGCTCAGTCTTAAAGTCTTTTGCTGCTGTGTCTGAAGATGCTGCTGAACAGTTCTACAGGGCTTGTTAAAACCATGAAACTGTTTAACTTACTGTTCTTCTGTGATTTTTTTGCCATGTGTGTTTTGTATTGTGTGCTTAAAAGAGTTGTTTTGGTTACAGTAATTGTCAAAATCAAGCTAGTCTTTGTGTTAGTTCAGTATTGCCAGTGCTTTAATTTTTTGGCCTTTCTTCTTTTGTGTTTCCACAGCTGTAATTGGGTTATTGTACCCATGCATGGACAGACATCTGGGAGAGCCACATAAATTTAAGAGAGAATGGTCCAGTGTAATGCGCTGTGTAGCAGTCTTTGTGGGAATAAATCATGCCAGCGCTGTATCCTGTATGCCAATGAAACTGGCGATAAGAAATAGGTTTCCAGTAAAGCAAAAGTTTACATCATCGCTCATCGTGAGTTGTTAGAAATGTAATGTGCAGTGTGTTTGCGGAGGAAATGCTGAGTATGTCTTAGTGTTAAACTGTCATAGCGTTATTGGAGATGGTAAGTCTCATCTGTTTGGGTTCAGAAAAATCTTTCCGTTAGAATTTCTCAATGTTGGGTTTCGACTTTTAGTCTTTGTTTTCTCTGAAAAATTAAGTGCAGGGAAATGCTTACATGATACATACTACAGAAAAATGCTTTAATTTCAAGGTTTGATTTTCTTTTAACACTGTAGTTAAAGGTTGAAGCCCAATCTTGAGGTTACCAGTGAACACGTGCACTTTGTAAAGGGTGGGGAAGAGTTAGAACTGGGTGACACCAGGGCTGCACACTGCATTTTTCAGGTGTTGTTACCTCATTCCACAAATGTGGCCTAGATGCTGATAGTTACCTTTCCTGTGGTATAAACTGATTTGAAAGAACATTTATGTTCTCTGGAACTCATTCCTTTCACTGTTAGCTTCAACACAGCAGAAATGTGTGGCGGTAGTGCTAAGAGGCTACTGAATTTCCAGGAAAAAAAGCACAGGTTGGTGAATGATGTGAGAACTGAGAGAGCTCTTAGTGGCCTTTGGATATTTTTGTTGTTGTTGCTAGTTGGCTTGTGGGATTAAAACCAATCCTGCATGGCCAGACAAGCTGGAGCTGTCAAGGTTGAGTCATTCATGGTGTCTCTTACAAACCTTGTTTGTTTTCTTTTTGTCAAAGATTTGTTAATGTAGTCCTGTAATTCTCATCAGCTGTACCTGCTCCGTGAGCAAATAGAACTTTGTTGCCTTGCAGAAATGCAAGAGAATTGATAGTGTTTCTTCACATGGTTCAAGTTATTTGCAACAAACCTTGCAGTTTTCTAACAGCTGTTGCACATATTCCAGAATAACATTAATGTACTGTGTTTCCTCCTTGACAGCTCTCCCAGAAGGCTGTCTTTTTGGTTTATTACTAGCTCTGCACATTACCATATTTGGTGTGGTTTTTGTTCATTTGGCATTTTTTCTGATGCTATTGATTTTCATCCTGTAATTAATTAATTTTACTTATTAGTTGAACTTCTTTCTAATTTCCTCTAGCTCTCTCCAGGCCTTTGTGAGAAAGTAGGACAGTGATTTTTATGTTTTCATCCCACAAATTTGCTTTCAGGCTTTTGAAACTCAACAGCTGTCTTTTCAATAATCTCTTTTGGAAACAAATAGTGAGGATGAGTTGGTATTTCCAAAACATTTTGAAGAAGGTGAAACAATACAAATAGCCTGAGTCATTATTGTAGATTTCATAAAAACTGATTTTCAGTGTTGAGTACTTTCACAGTAATATTTTCTACATTTCATTTTTAAGAAAGCACTTAATGTTCTGCTGAATGCAAACTACCATGTCATTTAAACACAGTAGAAGAAAGAGTGACAAGTATCTTTTTTTTTTTTTCCCCTCCAGTAAATCTCTGCCATTTAAAAGAGTTTAATGGCAGAATTAAGATTTCATGCATAGTGTAACGAAGGACCAGATAAGGATGGAAAGTCCTTATTCTGAATAGTAATGTGCATTTCTTTGTGCATCTAAAACTATTGTGTTATTTGGTAGATATATAGTCTTAGCTCTTTTACAGTACTATGACCCTAAAAACATGAAGCGTCTTCACACGTTAGTTTCCTGATATGCTGGCAACATTTACAAGGCTTATTTCCTTCTACACTGTAGTTGTGTGGTAACAGATACAGCTAGTGCTGTATTTTTTATGGTGGGAAAAACTATTATGTTAAAGTATATGACGAACAGAACAAAGAAAACTACATTTGCATTTGTTATTTTCAAACTTTTCCTTAACAATTAACACAGAAAGTGGATTTTGCCAACAATATCCAGTTGTCTCTCACGTTAGCAGCCCTGTCAATTGGGCTGTGGTGGACATTTGATAGATCACGAAGTGGCTTTGGTCTTGGAGTAGGAATTGCTTTCCTGGCCACGTTGGTGTCACAACTTCTGGTCTACAATGGAGTTTATCAGTAAGTATTTCTTTGAAGCTAACTAATAGCATCCTGAAGCTGTAATGTAAAGTCAGAATAACTGAAGGGGCTGAATTTGATATGAATTGTAAAATAGTCAGAATTTAATTTGGGGAGTAAAATAAATTTGTGATAGCTCGGTATTAAGACCGTCAGTTGGGAGTTGCTTATTTCAGTAAAATTGCTGCTTTTATCAACAGTGTTGATTACTTTAAGCCATTAAGTTTCTATAATAGTGGCATTTTGAGTTGAAGTGTCTATAACTTAAGTCTGTAAATTTGTTCCCTGTGATTGAAGAACTCTCCTTTATATGTGGCACAAGTTTGAGCTAAAAAGCTGTTTTTTTCCAGATACACATCTCCAGATTTCCTTTATGTTCGTTCCTGGTTGCCATGTATATTTTTTGCTGGTGGAATAACAATGGGCAATATTGGCAGGCAGCTGGCAATGGTAAGTATGGAGAAAGGACTGACTGCCTTCTAGTGATGCTGCTAGTCTACACGTCACTGCTTCCTTTGTATGTACCAATCAGTTATTTGAACTGGAGATGTGGGATGAAGTAGAAACTGGTAATTGTTGCTTTTTGATTTGGTTAGTGAGCTGTCAGTGCTTCTAATAGGAACGTGGCTCATTGCTTTGCTCTGTATGCTGGGGTGCATGCTTTATTTCAGAAGCTAAATGAGAGCACCAGCTTTTAGGGGAGAAGTCAAGCCACTCTTAAATCTGTACTGTTTCTGCTGCTCACAGGGACAGAAATCACAGCCAGCATTGTTTGCACAGAACTTAGGGAGACCAAGCTTAAGTGGGTAGAATACTAAGCTGAGCTATTTCAAAATTATTATTGTAGAAAATTCCCCTTTTTTTTATTAGGTATGTGCATAATTATTATTGTTTTGCCAATTTCTGTGTTTCAGTATGAATGCAAAGTCATTGCAGAGAAGTCTCATGAGGACTGAGGAAGAACAGTATGCACCTTTAAAACAGGAGAATATCTGACAAATGACTGTTGGAGGAGCATAAGGAACACTTGACTATGAAATTGCCAAAATGCAATTTTTTTTTCTCTTCAGTGGTATATTTTACTGCAATCTGTGATTGCTGCTTCTATAGAAACTTTAATGTCTGATTTTTGATTACTGTGAAGTTACAATAGTATGCAATACATTTGATAATGTTGGTTCAATTATAGGATTCTTTTTTCCAAATCTAAACTGAGTTTACCATAACTTCTTGTCTGTCTATAATGTTGCAGTGCCAAACTGAACCTTTGCACTATGTTTCTGTAGCTGCAACTTCTGCTTCACTTTATCTTGAAAGTTTTGAGGAATTTGTTCTTAATAGCTCAGTGAAAAATGCGGGATTCAGACTTAGGAATGAAGATCTTCTCTTTACATGATGTTAGCTAGGAATACACTTAAGAAATTCATGGTTTGCAAGTGGGCCTTGATGCAATAAGTAACTGATTTCTGCCTATTAACACACTGTCATTCACATCACAGAAGAGGAGGCTTAGTATGAATTGTGTGGGTTATTGATGCATCATTTCATTTGTTTTCTGTGTCCAGTATCATATATCCAGAACAAAGAAATAGAAACTGGGGCTGGAAACAATACACATGCTTGGATATGGATTTGTGTTGAACCATCATCAGATGTGGACGAACTCTCTGAAATTACTTTTTGTATTGAGTAAAAGGATGCAATGCAGTTCATTTTTACTCTATAGGGTGGTGAGGTGCAGGAACAGGCAGAGAAGATGTGGATGCCCTGTCCCTAAAGGAGTTTAAGGCTGAGTTGAATGGGGCCTGGGTAGCAACCAGCCCATGGCAGGGTGCTGGGACGTGTTAGGGTTTTTTTTATTATAAAACTTCATTCTGCTGAACTAAATCAGCCACTACCATATAGTGTCAGAAAGACCTCCATTACCAATGCTATTTCTGTTAGTTCTTGTCTTTTCCCCATAATGTTTGCAGGGAAGACAAAGGCTGTGTTTTAGGTACTGAAGTAGCCCTTACTGCTGTAACAGTGGTCCAGGCACTCAAATACATTTGTTCTCATAGCAACTTTGTGAAGGTAGAGAGGTACTGTTGTGCTTATTTTACAGGTGCCTGTGCGCAGAAAGTCTGACAGGACAGAGCTGAAACAGGCCACATGCTAAATCTGTTCTCTTCTTGAGAAAGACTTTAGTGTGATCCGTGGTCATGGACATGCATGGAATTTCTTCATGTTGGCTTTGCAGCTCCCTTTTAAGATCCTGAGACAAAAGCAACAGTGCAAGAAGGCAGAAAGGAGACTTAAAGAGGATTCTGCAGCCTATGCCAGTAGTAAATTTGGTGTGAAAAGTCTCTGCTTTGTTTTCCTCCTATTTCTGTGTTAATGTTTTAATGTGTTGGTTGGTTGTTTGTCTTGAAGTATATTTTTTTAAATCTTCTATGAAAGGTTTATAAGAAATGTTACAGTCACCTAAGGAGACTGGAGTTGGTCCAAAGAACAAATAGATGCTTAGACAAGTTTTTATTAATGTGTATATACATTGTACACAAAGCTTGGAATAGGAAACTCTTCTTCAGTCTTACACGCTTATTCTAAGTGTGCTTCCAAAAACATTGGCCATGAGAAGGAAAATTTATTGATTGGAAAAGTGTGAAAACAATAATCAAGTGATGTACTTGGTTCTTGGAGCTTGGTTCTGCAGCTCCACTCTTCCATTAGCTTATTAAGGTTCCATGACAATTCTGCACCAAAAAGCACTCTTACATTTGGTAACAGCTCAAGGATGCACTTGTAGATGCTCTTGATTTTAAAAACTGTCACAGAACATGTTGCAGCAGGTTGCTGACTAGAGATTTGCTTTTAATCAGACCGTGATAATAACAATCATTTAATGAATAACACAAAGAAACCTTTTGAGCATGAAGTGAGTTTCCTTAGGCAGGCTCTGGTATACCACTAAGAATAAAAACTTGTCCTTTCTGTGCAGTATTTGGCCTTACCTGCCTTCTTCACTTAAACAAATGGTTTCAGCTTGGCAGGCAGCATGGTGAGTCCCTCTTGGATTATCAAGGTACAAGTGGCATAAAAATGCAGATGTTGGTTCTTATCCTAACCGGAAAAAAACATAGTACCTCAGTCAGTGAGCTGACTTGGTGAACAATTCGCTTTCATCCTGATCAGTAAGTGTGTACAACTGGAGATGAGTTGTTTGTGTTAGTCACTTGGTGATAGAGCTGCTTTTACTACCAGTCTAAATATTTACACAGAAGCCTTGTGTATGTTAAAATGTGTGCAGTATGTGAGAAGTGGTTATTTGTGCATTTCTGGCACACACTTTAAAGCACTTTGTACTCAGATTATCTATACACGATCAGACTGTGCTGTCAGCTACCTTTTAAATTTCATTTTGGAAATTTTGAGCATGTCTTGCAAAGGCAGCAGTCATCCAGAATACCTTTGGGTGGAGTCCTTTATTACATGTGTTTTATTTTTTATTGTTATTTGACTGAAGTTGCTACAAGATTTGAGATCTTGGATGTCTTTTTTTTTCAAACTGCATTGTAACTTTATTGCTGATGTGTTCATACCCTGAAAAAGGTCCAAGATGAGAATGCAGACACGGCCTTAACTGTAGTGGTGTGAACATGCTACTACTGTATAGCATGTAATTACAGACCGTCTTTAAAATGTTGTTCAACAGAAAATAAATAAGGTATATTTTAGATACAACTTTATAAGCACTGTAACCTCTTCACTAATTAAGCATTGTAAGCTCTATGCTGTTTAAGCTGGCAAATTGCTGTTAAAAGCAAAATGTGCATTAAATACAACGATAACCTTGTTTGATAGATTTCTTCTTTTGTTTTTAAATGCTGTTGATTTAAAACAAACAGAGTTGCCTTCTATCAGCCATCTTGTAGTAATTTTGATCACTGATCTGGCATATTGGTTCTACCAAACACCTGTCTGGAAGTACTAAAAAAGGAACAGCTGATCAAAGCAGCAGTGATTCGATTGTAATTAGCATGCTGATCTGCCTTGGAAAATTTGGCCTTTTGAATCCACATTGGGAGTATTGTAGCTGGGGGAAAATAAACCAGATCACTTCAGCTGCAATACGGAAGAGATTCAGATTTAAATAGTTCTTGAGAATATGGGAAAGAAAACAAACCACCGCAGGTGGCAGGAAATCTTATAATAATATATTTGTATTGTTCTGGTCTGGATATCAATGGAACATGAAGTATTTGTTCATCACTCTGTGTCAAGCAAGTTGTTGCTTCCAAACACAGAGAGGTTTGGAAATGTATAATGAAAAAACCTGAAGGCAGAGTGAGACAGCAGGTGAGCTTCATCCACATTTCAGGTGTATGGTTGCTCCAATTGCAATGGAGCTTAACGTTGGAAAGAAGGTGGAGGCAAATGGAAAAGAGCTGTGTTTGTGTTGGATGTGGTAAGCTGTGACCCAAAAACCTAACTGCTGTCAAAAGGCAGTCATGGTTATGCCAAGTGCCTGACTTTACAGGCAAAAATAAAAATGACTGTGATTTTAGACAGCCGTAGCACAGTTCATTCAGTTGCGTGCTGGCAAAGCTGCTTTGCTGGCCCTCCATAGCCTGTCTGGGAGAGCAGTGCCCTGGGCAGTGGAAAATGTGTGTCCTGCCTCTGCTGCCTGTGGCTACAAATGGAAAGTTGCCCAATTGAGAGTGTATTCCACCCAGCTCTCTTGAAAGGCATTTTGTGCCTGCTTTTGTAGCACTGCTGATGTGCGTAGCTGGGAGAGTAAACAAAGTTTCCTCCACAGCTTCCATGCTTCTCTTCTGCCATCTGGTTGGGACCTGATGCCGGTGTTGTGGCATCCCAGCCTTCTTTCTTCTCTCCCAGTGTGTGAGGTGGGGATGTGATTTTACCAGCAGCATCACCCTGAGTGTTATGCATTTGCTTTTTACATTTGGGGACGAATGAACGTAATGTATGTAAGTGATGTTAAATAAAAAATATAATGCTTATACAGTTACTTGCACAGCTGGCAGAAGGAACACGTGTCTTGCAGTGGGAATAACTATCGAATGCAGTTGGCTTTGATGCCAATATTAAATGCAAAGCATAAGTAATTTTGCAGCTTAATGTTCAGCACTAAATGAAAGGTCAGTCCAGCACGTTAAGTGTTGTGGAATAGTAAACACCACCTTAATTGCTTCATACAGTCAGCGTGGAGATGTAGTGTCTGTTGTCATACTTTAAGCAGCACGGTCCCTAATCAGGACAAGGCTTCTTGTTCTGATTACCTTCCCCACTCAAATGACAAAGCCTCAAATTAAAGGATAAACTGGGGCTTTGTGTACTGGGAGTTTGTGCTTTGAATGCTTAAAGTCACTCCACGGAAGAAGAACAGGTCATTTCTTGTTCTGACTGGAGCTGAAATCCAGGTTGAAGGATGATTTTGCATTTTATTGAGGTTTTCCTTTCTTGCTTTTCCTTTCTGAAGTGCTTAAGCAGTTCCTGTTGCACTGCCACACAATTTTAGTTTGCCTATAGCATGTAGGAGGCAGAAGAGAAAAGAAAGAAGATAATGGGAAAGGGCTGCTGCTATGCTTTCCCCCAGGTAAGTGAGTTAGGAGCTCAGCATACAGCACGCCATGTGCATCAGCATAGGACTCCCATCCTACAGCATCCCCAGATTCATGTTCATAGGCTAAGGTTCTGCACTGACAGTGGTTCTGCCTTTGCTTTTGTACTGAATATGTGTGTATGGCGGGCTAATGCAGGAATACTCGCACACAGCCAGCATTTTGTAAGGTATGTGCTATGGCCATAGGGTGCTGCAGCAACTACTGTAAGTTATGCAAGGGGTAGCTCCAACACTTGCCATACTGTTGCAAGAAAAAGTAAGTGATTGGTTCAATTTTTCACACTGGATTTCTAAGCAGGAGAGGAAGAAGAGCTTCACAGATACAGTGCGGTATTGCTGACTTGCTTGGACCTTTACCTGCTGCCAAGACATCCCTCTGCTGGCCACTGGGCCACGTTTGGTCCTGTCTGCTTTATCCTAACCCAGATGTGCTGGGTTTTGGCTCAGCGTCTGGGGAACCATCCTAGTTCCCAGCGTGACCTGGCTGTACCAGTAGGGAACGTGTAGGAAATGGCTGTAGTGAGGTTAGTGAGGTCTCACTGGGATTAGTGCAGTCATCTTGGATTTTGTGAGAAACCAGCAGTCTGCTCCAGTTGCTCAGGGTGGTGGTGACTTTGTTAGAGCTGAGGAAATGGGGCTGCACTGTGCTTAGGAGGAGTGAAGGTCCCTGTGAGGGCATTAAGGGCATGCATCAACTATAGGTTCTCATGCAAAGTAAAGTTGCCCTGCCTACAGACTTGTTTCTTGCCTGGAACAGTGAATCTTACCACTGGCGTGCCAAAGAGAGAAGAACACTGTTTCTTCTCCTCCTCCTCCTTGCTCTCCCTTTGCACTAATACACTGGAGCCTGAGTGAAGGACACTTAATCCTATTCTTGGAACCAGGACTATTTATAGGCTGGGTCAGCACTGAAAGACTCCACTGTTTTCTCCTAAAAACAAATGCTTGTTCTGTGCTGCACGTCAAGTGCAATCACTGTTGAATGGGCTGACATGCAAAGCCAAGTTCTCAACTGAGCTGGCACAGCTCCACTGCTTGCGGTGGGTGTATGGCACGCCATGCTGGTCAGGAATTCAGCCCACTGTGTTTGAAGGGGGTGAAATTGTTTTGAGCTCCTTTCTGTAGCGTGCCACAGGTCCAAGAAGCATTGCACATCCAGTGTGAGCCCTCAGCAGATTCTGCCTGTCCCTCTTTTCTTTCGCTGCTGATGGGAAGTGTCATTTTCTTTGATTTGCAGTGTGTGCCTTTTCTATGGTATCTCAGCTCTTTGGGGGGACAGATGGATTTAATAGTAATCACATCTGCCTGATGGGATTAATAATGATGCAAATGCCAAATGTTGGCCACCGATGAGGTTGTTGTCACGACGGCTTGCCACAGTCCTGCATGTTGTGTCCAGTCTCACTTGTAGGAAATCCGACTGATGATTTGTTTTGGACCTGTGCCTGTTCTGATTAAACAGGAGAGAGTGAAATAATTCCGGCTTGTGTGGTTTCAGGCCCCTCTTGCCAACCAATTCCCTCAAATGAGCATAACAAGCAAAATTGAAGCTGGAGAGGTGACTTAAAGAAGATAAATGGGGAGCTCCTAAAGAGTGATGCTTCGAGACCATGAATCGATACAGTGATGTATCTTTGGCAATGATAAGTACTAGAAGAAATGATAGAAATGTAGTGTTACATAAGTAATAGATGTAGAAGCATGGTAGAATGAGAAGTACATAGCATTCCTGGAAAAATAGCACAGGGAAGAGGGTCGCTTAGTAAGCTGGCTGGAAGTAAAGGAAGCTCCATTTCAGTGCCAGATCAAAATGATCAGTGCAGAGACTCAGAGATAGATGGAATGAAATTGGTTATAGGCTGCTACACAGCAGAGTATTAGGGATATGAGCTGGGAACAGGACTGTGCACACACACATTGTCCTAGTGGCCAAGCACTGGCACAGACTGCCTAGGGAGGTGGTGGAATCACCATCCCTGGAAGTGTTCAAGAACTGTGGAGATGTGGCACTGAGGGACATGGTCAGTGGGCAGTATTGTGGTAGGTGGGCAGTTGACGTGGTGATCTTAGAGATCTTTTCCAACCTTAATGACTCTATGATTATATGATCCCCATCAGTTCAGAGGAGCCACCAGAGCCTCATACGGAGCTGAGTGATAATTGTACAGTTTTGCTTTACTGTTAACCAAGTGTTGAAAAAAGCAGTTTCTTCTCAACGCTGCCTTGTCAGAACACTGGGCACCGCTTGTTTTTGACATTTCCAGCTACTGTTAAATAATAGTCTTGCTTCTGTCACAGCTAATGTTGACTTGAAGGCAGTTGTGCATTTCTCAACTCAAATGCTAAGCAGACAGACTTGGGTCTTGACAAATATTTTCCTGGCTCGCCCAAGGCAAGTAAAAATGAGCTTCTAGTTAATCGTTTGTTTTAAAATTCAAATTGGTGAAATAGGCAATTAAAAAATGACAATTTTCATCAGAATTTGCAAATTAAACGTCTCTTTGCAGTCAGAGCGGGTTCAAGAAACTGCAACAGATAATTGCTATTTGAAATCAGTGAAGTATCCAGCATTTTAGGGCCGTGAGGACTGTGGCTGTTCTGCCTTAGTAAGCCTTGATTGATTTGGTAAATAAGCATTTCAACTTCTCTCTTTAAAATAAATAAGCAGTTTTATTGCTTTATTGCTTACCCGGTATGGGAGGTGAGCCGGCTCTCAAGCAGTAACCCTGTGATATCACGCGCCCGAGTGCCATCTGTCACAGAGAATTTTGTCCCTTTATGCACGATGGCTTCTTATGGCATTAGGTCCATTGTAGGTTAATTGATTAGCAGCGACCCTCCTTTCAGTTGTTGCTGCCTTTCTTCGCTGAAGGACCATATCTCTCATCTCCATTTCCTTTTCTCTCCCCTACATTAGCATACTAATCACACCGAACTCCCACTGCTAAAAAACTCTATCCATTTTATATGGGGGAGGGGGAGGAATAAACTGGCATTTCCTGAGAGAATCGCAGCTGCTGTTCTATGGCAGCAAGATAGGAGGGAAAGAAAAGAAGCAATGGCAGAGGTGAGCAGCGCAGTGCTGGCTGAGACTGCAGCCACGTCAATATTAAACATGTTTAAGAAGCTCTATTAAAATAAATATCGAAAACACATCTGCTTCTCTTCAGATTTTGCCACAGTTCCCTACATTTGTTTTCTCTCCAGCTGTTAACACCTGTCTTTCTGTCAGTGCTAATAACGCTGCTTTAGGTGGGTTACGGAGCTGACAATAACATGAAAGAATTCTCCATTTTTGATGTGCAAAACTCCTTTTTCAACAATAAGAAGCGAATAAAGATGTATCCTTGTGCTGATCCTTCAAAGCACTGTATTTTCGTGTTCTTCATTTTTTTTAGATCAAGCTACAGAGTTATGCTTGCATTGCACAGCAGAGCTGGAGCTAGATGAGGCATCCTGCAGTGGGCAGCTCCTGCTCACCTTTGTAGTTCTCATTTTATTGCTGACATATTCAGAAGGGTGTGTGTGCGTGGTACTCCTTGCTCCATGTGATGCTTGTTATCTAACCTCATCAAAAGCATATGCTGTGCATTGATTGCTACCAGAGAACACGTATCCAGTGGTGATGTCTTCTTTACATACTTCTTAAATGAGCACGATATTCACAGGGCTGCCTGAAGAAAGCGAGCGTTTTATGCCTTTGCTGCAGTCATCCCAATACAAGGATGATAAGAAGATCCCAGCTGTCTTGGCACTGAAGGTAATGGAACAGATCTTCAACCAGAGCAAACTGAGACCATGTACTGTGTTTGTTTACCTAATGCAGAAGAAAAAAATCTATTTATTCCTTTTGGCTTACAGAAACACAGCCTGATATTTGGTGAAAAACACTGATGAGAAATATCCCAGATGAAGAAGAAATAATGATGTAAAGGTGTCTGTTAACAGCGGATTGATACTCTTTGCCCATTATGGGCTTAGTTCTCTGGCTGGGGTACTGCAAAAACAGGCTCAAGGCTGTTGAGCTCATACTTATTTCTCCATGGCTTCCCCTGTGGGGCAGCCAATGGGTGAGGGAGCTGTGGGAATGCATCTGTAGGAGAGACACAGGCTTCTTGGAGCGCATCCAGAGGAGGGCCACAGAAATGATCCCAGGGATGGAGCACCTCCCTACAAGAACAGGCTGAGAGCTGGGGCTGTTCAGCCCAGAGAAGAGAAGGTTGTGGGGAGACCTGAGAGCAGCCTTTCAGTATCTAGAGGGGGGCTGTGAGAAAGGGGCAGACTCTTTAGCAGGGTTGGTTGTGGTAGGATAAGGGGAAAGGGTTTCAGACTAAAAAGGGGAGACTGAGACTGGATATAAGGAAGAAGTTTTTTACAGTAAGGGTAGTGAGGCGCTGGAACAAGTTGCCCTGAGAGATGGTAGACATCTCTCTGGAGGCATTCAAGGTGAGGTTGAACTGGGCTCTGAGCACTTGATTGAGCTGTAGGTGTCCCTATTCATTGCAGGGAGGCTAGATTAGTTGACCTTTAAGGGTCCCTTCCAGTTCAAACAATTTATTATAACTCTTGTCCTGCCTGTTAGTCTATGGAAGAAAATGTGGGAGAATCTTGTCAATGCAGGCTGTCTTCAATGCCTGGATGACACCAAGCTGGCTCTGAGTTGTTTTACCAAGAAACTGCTGGATGGCTGACATGACAGATAGGCTTCCAGCCTTATTTCCAAATCCAATTTGTCTTTGATAAGTGTGGGTTTGGCAGCTATTTCCAACCAACAATAAATTCCTATTCTCCTAAAGATCTTAAATAGCTTGTGGCTACTTCCATTAATTAACGAAAAGAGCTGATGTTCAAAAACACTACCTTGCATCAAAATTTGTAGCAAGTGGAACAAAAATTATCAAATCATAAATAGTTCTGTTTTCCCAGTCTCTACAGCCCTCAAATTCAGAAGTTAGGATCAGTGCCAGACGTATGAGGAGCAGAAGTATGAATCGTGTCCTGGTCATCTCCATTCCATGGGCTGAAACTTCAGGAACATTGGCCAAATGACCAACTCTAGAGGTTCCAGAAGCTTTCCCAGAAGTGATGCCATTCCATGAGTGAGGAAAGGTAACACTGTGTGGTTGCAGAGTGCCTTCAGCACCCCATCCTTGTGCAGTGCTGCTCATTCAGACTTCACACAGGGATGAAGGATTTGACCCATTGTGATGGGTGATGCATGAGGGATTTCCCAAAGCACACCACACTGGTTTCCATCTTCTGCCATGTGTGCCGTGGGGCATGTGGGAAACTCATTGTCCCCAGCAGGAGGAGATTTAGGCCAAGGCTGGACACTTTTAAAAAACCCCACCCAAATCCTCAGTCATAATAGAAGATTGAACCCAACTGTAGCTCTGAAAAAGAAGATATGTGAGATGTGCCAAAATTCTCTCTCAGCCCCAAGTCAGCTCTCCCATGCTTTATGTGCTGTTGGTGCTGATGGGCATCCACACTGTACCAGAGCTCATGGTAACTCAGAAACTCAAATGCTGTGCTGATTACAACCAGGATGTTCAGGGACCAAAACGTCCCTCTCTTAGCAGATGGCTGCAGCCCACAGTGTCCTATAATCACAACATAAAATATTACTGCTTTTTCATGTTGTGTATAGGAAAACATGCTAAATTGTAGCTAGGTTTTTTAGGATCAGGAAAGTTTCTTTGGTAGGAGATAATTTGTAGGGTTTGGCTTTGGGATTCTTTTTCTGTTTCTTTTTCTTCTTTTTCTTTCTTCTTTTGCTACTACCAAGTAGATCTGTCTTCAATCTGCAAGTACAATAGTTCTCTGAACACGGCACTGTCACAGAGGTAGCCTGAAAAAGACCATACTTTCCTACAGCAGTGGCCAAGAGTTTTAAAAGTCTTATAAGCCTACTTGGGCTGATTGATCTGGCGTCGCTTTAGAGGCCTTTGCCCTGGGAAACTCTTCGTTTTGGCAGCTATTTGGATGGGAGCCCATAGGAAGGCAGCTGGCCTCGTGTGACATGGGCAAAACATTGTTCTGCTGCCTCTGGGCGGTTCTCAGCCATGATAAATGATGCTGTAAACAGGGTGCACAGAAAAGAGCAACCTTCCTCCTGCAGACAAATTGCTGCCTTGTTTCTGCAGGCTGCATGGCTGTGATTTTCCCCCCCAGACTAATCTGTATTGGGTGTAACATTACATAATAAGTGATTAAAGATCAGTGACGACCGAGAAGGTAAGTGATCAAATGTTTTACCTGATAGACATGTACACACCATTTATCTCACTTTTCTCACAGACAAAATTGAACTGGATTCCTTAGCTGCTAGTTGAAGGCAAATGAAGACCTGGATCTGATGAACAGGGTGCCCAGAGAGGTGATGGAATCACTGTCCCTGTAGGTTTTCAAGTGAAGGGGAGATGTCTCACTGAGTGATGTGTTTAGTGGGCATAGTGGGGAAGGGCTGACAGTTGAACTAGATGGTCTTTGAGGTCTTTCCAACCTTACTGAATCTATCGTTCTAAGAGTTGATCTTTCTACCTTGGATTCTCCTAGAGATATTCAACTGTTTAGGATGCTGGAGAGGAAATCAGCCCTTCGCTCTCATCAGGTCCCAGTCTGCATGGTCACTTTTGTGGAGCACAGCTGGGCTTTTCTAGAGATGGCTCCTTCTCATGAAGGAGCAAGAAGTTTCACAGAGAAGTTATTGGCTAAAATATTTTACAATTCTAGATGTCAATGAGAAAATTTATATTTCTTTATGTCATAGCATCACCTATCATTTACATCCAAATCATGGTTCTGTTACACTTCCACTGTCATGAATATGTGAGTCATAATTAATGTATAAATGATAGACCTTAGCAACTGTATGAAACAAGGAAAACAGCAGGAAAATTGCCTGGATGAGAGAAAATCAAACCAACAAGAGACTCCAGTATAAGCTGGTCAAACAGCCTTCATCTGCTCATGGGTAGCAATGAGGACACTCCTGCCTGACCTTCATCCTTGCCCTTTCCAAGTACTACTCAGCTGTTCCTTGAGCTGTTTGGGAAAGTGTACATCTACACAAAATCAACTTAATTTAACATCTGCACCTCAGCCTCGAGAGTTTCTCCTTGGTGGGATGTTCCCAAGTTTGGCTACACACCCTGGAGTTTCCTTCTCTCCACACAGAATCATACAATCATTTGAGTTGGAAGGGACCCTTAGAGGCCACCTGGTCCAACCCCTCTGTAATGAACAGGGACACCTACAGCTCCATCAGGTGCTCAGAGCCCCATCCAGCCTGACCTCGGGTGTCTCCAAGGACAGGACATCCACCACCTCTCTGGGCAACCTGTGCCACTGCCTCACCACCCTTATCATAAAAAAAGTTTTCCTTATATCCAGTCTAAATCTCCCCTCTTTTAGTTAGAGATCATTTCCCCTTATCCTATCACAACAGAATCTGCTAAAGGATCTCTCCCCTTCTTTCTTACAGCCCTCCTCTAGACACTAAAACATGGAAAGTAAACAGGACAGGGGCACTTGATATCTATGCTGTAACAAAAATATTAGATGTGCATTCAAGCTACAGATATTGAATAGGAACCAAAACACTCACAAAGATTGAGGATATTTACATCAGTTTGAGCATTCAAAACTTCTCAAAGAATTAATGCCTGAAGTTTTTTAGACGACCCCAGCATGTAGTAGAGGAGGATGTGCAGTAAACCTTTTTTCTAGCCTTTGAAACACGTCCCCTCACCGAAATGTCCCATTCACACTGTGATATTTTGACTGCAATGCCAGTGAGCAGACAGCCCAGGCTGCTCAGTCGCCATGTTTTTGCTCTGCTAAAATTTCATCCCTCCTTGGATGAAATATGAAGTGTTAAAAATTGCCGTTTCCCTTCTTCCAGTTGCATTCCTGAGGGAAACTGGATGTTGGCCAAAAACAGCTGATGGCAAAGGTCCATGGAAGAGTGCTGCAGAGGCAGCAGGAGCACATTGTGCTGGGGAGGGCCGGGGCAAGCGTGGGCCGTGGGGAGAGGGGCAGCTGCAGCACCGTTTCCTTTTCTCTCATCACCTGCACTTTATGGTTCATGTTTTCCTCTCTGTCATCCCAAGTCAAATCACGGGGCAGGAGATCTTGGGCTTTTGCAGTGGAAGAGCCAACAGCTGCCAAGTTCAAGACTCAGCACTGGAATGGCAGAGAAGAGCAGGAGAGAATGAGAGGCATTCACACCCACATACCCATTGCCAAACAGTGCCTTGCTGGGAGGGCTTCTGTGAGGGGAAACGCAGTATCGGGAAGGAAAGGCTCTACGGTCTTTGTTGCGAAATCATAGAGTCATAGAATTGTTTGAGTTGGAAGGGACCATTAAAGGTCATCTAGCCCAGCTCCCCTGCCATCCTCAGGAGAAGATAACACGCCCAGATATTCCAGTATGTGGCTATCTCCCTAATCAGAACAGGGCGGCACTGAGCCGGATGTGATTACGTTCCTTTGGTACCATGCAGAACAGCACGTACTGTGACTACCTGGAAGGACATTGCTAGGGATGTGCCAGGAAAAGGCTGAACACACATTTGGTTGAAACTTCATCTAAATATTTTAAGCTTAAGAATCACATTGCCATGGCTTATTTCTCACTGGTGTTTTAATAGAGCTGTCTCTCTCTATGATCTGGTTCCCAGTTCTCTCCTGGAGCCACTCTGAACACCAGGTTCTGCTTGAAGCAGGGCTGAAATGCCACAGAATCCCTCCTGCATCAGGTACAGCACTCCTTTCAGCAGCAGGGCCAGAAAAGCTCCTCCTTTTTCTTCAGGGAGTGTTTCCACTGTACCATTCCAAAAACCTCTGCTCCGGCTCTATTTACATCTACCTTTCCTCAAATATGTAATACATCACATGCTGTCAGGGTTTCATGTTCACAAAGTGGGCAGTTTTCTTTGTTTTTCCTGGCAGAAATGTCTACCAGGGCCTGACGAATGGGAACAAAGCCTTCATGCCAGAGCACTGGGGGGCTTGCAATGTACTGAAGGCAAATACTGAACTTTTGAGTACTTTGAAATATTCAAAAACATGATGTGGGCAATGCACGGGTTTTGTGACAACTCTGCATAGCCTCACCTGTTTCTAGAGGTTCAAACTGCTTCTTCAGACCCTATGTTGGAAAAAAAAAAAAAAAATTGGTAAATTTAAACCATTTTCATCTCATTGATGCAGTGTGTTTTCTGAGCCTTAATCATTTCAAGATAAGAGTAAATCTAGGTTTTATTACAGCTTGTTATATTAACAATGCAATTTTAAACAAGTTTATTTCTCTTAAAAATGTGTGTAATTTAAATCCCACTAGAACGACTTATTCCTATCCACCCCAATTTAGTCTGCTGTCAAGTGCGATGGAATCCAGCTCATTTCTAAAGCCAGAAAGTCACAGGGTTTGAGGTTTTTTCATCATTAATACTTTTTTTTAGCTTATTTTTAGTCCAAATGTGTACAGCTTCAGCATGGAGTTACCTGGGATCTCTCTATCTCAGCTTTAAAAAGAGTTTAAAAAGCCCTCTACTGTCACTATTTCCCTCCCCATATGAGATAATAGATAACTATAGCTTACTAATTCATGCAGACTGAACTCGCTACAAAACATATGAAGGAAATTCTTTGGAAAGTAATTCTTGCCTAAAATAGGAAAAGAGAAAGATGAACAACAATCTTGCAGTCTCCCTATAGCTACATCTCCCACGTTGGTTGCCTAAGCACTGTCCGGCATGACTGCATTTAATGAAACCTTTTCATTTCACAGTGTTTGATGAGGGAAAAGAAAAAAAGAAAAAAAGGGAAGGCATTTTTTCAGATTAAAGGCTACCCTCCTTTTTAAGAGAAGTATGAAAATTTGTGGCATGTTAGTTCATGGCATATGTTTCCTATAATATCATCACTGAGAAGTATACAATAAGAGAAGGGGAAGTCATTTATTGCCTGTAGAAAACTGACCTGGAGCTCTTTTCATATTTCCTTCAGTAATTCCACATGAAAACATTATGCATGAAGCATAAAGCCTAGCTTACAACCACGCACTTATCTTTCATCACTTGCAGGCTTTGGGGGACTGCTGGCATACTGAAGGTTGCTTTTGAGGGTTTGTGGTGTCACTGTTTACAATGCTTGAGGGACAAATCTAGAGTCACAGAATCATTAAGGTTGGAAAAGACCTCTAAGATCACAAAGTACAACCATCAGCCCATCCCCACCATGCCCACTGACCACGTACCATCATGCTGCATCTCCATGGTTCTCGAATACCCCCAGGGATGGTGGCTCCATCACCTCCCTAAGCAGCTGTGCCACTGCATCACCACTCTTTTGAGAAGAAATTCTTCCTAATATTCAATCTGAACCTCCCCGGTACAACTTGAGGCTGGGAGAACAAGCCAACCTCTGCCTCACCTCAACGTATAGAAATCTATATCTATATATTGAGAAATCTATATCTCATGAGGGGCCACCACAACTTCAGTGGTCTAAAACTATCTCCCATGAGCATGGTAAAGGCAAAGTCCTCAGGAAAATGCTCTGTGAGCTGCACATACTGCATGCAGAAGGTGAGTTGTGCAGATTATTCGGAACGAACTTTAATAGAGTTGAGAGCAGTTTCACCCTGTGTGTGACATCTAACAATTAGGGTACCCGGTATGCTTGTATGAATCATTAACTTCCAAACCTGCTAGTTCAGCCTCTGACACAGAGCTATGCATCACTGCTGGCTGGTGCTCACCTCAACAGCGGCAGTAGAGCTGTTCAGATAAAAGTTGTAATTCATTTCACCTGGGTGAGCATATGCTTTAATCCAGCTGAAATGGCTCCAACTCTGAAGATTAAAGAACATTAAGTGAACTAACAGCTAGGTAACTTTTAGGCAGGTTTCCTTCCTTAGGATTTTTCAATACTCAGATGTGAAAATATTCATGTTAGGGTTAGTCTATGCATATCTGAACTGTAAAACTTTAATATCTTCGTGTCAAAAATGATTTTCCTAAAGTTAACTTTCCCCATACTTTGACTTATCTGTTTCAGTTGTGGCGGTGTGCATTTTGGTTGAAGTTTTATTATATTATGTTGGCAGCACATTATGTTTCTTTACACATGGATTTGATTGAGAAATGAAGCTGGAATAAGAATGAGGGAGCAGCAGCATCTGCTGGGAGACTCAGCTATTGCCGGTGTCAATCAATCTGATTGATTAAATATGGTGGCACACACTTTATTAAAACAAAATGCTCTCTCTGAAGAGAACCATTATGCCAACATAATATACCACTTTCCTAAAGAATATCACAAAAGAGGTGGTGTGTTTATGAAATACAATGCTTGTAAATAATGGGAAGGAACCGAGGAGTTCCAATTACATTTGTCTGCCGGCGGACACCGCTCTTTTATTGTTCTCACATATGGTGGCTGCTATTGTTACACTGGTCGGATCAGCAGCACGGGTGGAAGTTTAATTATTCTGTGGGATCACAAAAAAGGTTTTATGCAGACAGTGGGGGACACTAGGAAACAGGTTCTAGGTGGGAAAGTGCCCGTGGACTGGCACCACCAGCCCCATCCTAAGAGACACTCAAGGTGAGGCTGGACCAGGCTCTGAGCACTGTGATTGAGATGTAGGTGTCCTGTTCATTGCAGGGGAGTTGGATGGCCTTTAAGGGTGTCTTCCAACTCAAATAATTCTATGATTCTATGTATAGCAGACTGGCCGAAGTCTGGACACGCTGCATTGCCAGGCAGATCCCTGTGGGGATGCCAAGCCCTCAGTGGTATGAAACCTGCAGATACAAGGCACAAGTTCTTAGCTGTTGCCTTCTGTGCCACTGAAAAAATATGGGTGTGCACAAACTGTCCCCCCAAACATTGATTGTAGCAAGGAAACTGTTCAATGGCACTGTCCCAGGTGCCATTTGGGGAAAACCAAGGGAAATAATGAGATATTATTTGGGAAGTGCTCATGGGCATTCAACGATGGGAAACTTAGGAGACAATAAATTCTTACAGTGTTTCCTGCTCACCTAAAATTATAGCTTCTGCTGGGTGTCTTAAGGATTTGAGAATAGCTTTGCTTTGTCTTCACCACAGCCACACACTTCCATTTATATTCTACACAATAAGATGAATTATGAAAATGTCAATATTTTACTCACCTTCCTACAAATCTAGACATTCACAATTTAACATGGCTTTCTGCTCGCCACCTTCGCCCTTAGTAAATGTATCAGAATAACATTTGCTTCACTTTTTTTTTTTTTTTTTTTTCCCCAAAGTTTCTATCAGCAAGCTAGGGAGGAAATTAATAAGACTTTCCCGGTATTTATATGTCAAAAACTGTCACCCACCACCCACATGCTTTTACCTCTGTGATGCTACAGCCGCTTACATATCCCATTTGTCCATAGCTCAGTAAAAATCTGGATGGTTTGCATCCCAAACCAAAATAAAACCGAGCAGACACGACTCTCACAATATAAACATTTGTGACACAGAGAAGAGTTGCATCCTGCTTTGTATGAGCAAATTGATGGGAGATCAACCCAATGTTTGGTCTGGTTGGACATGACATCACAGAAGCAGAATAACGGTACTTCTGCCCTCAGGCCTTCTACAGCTGGCTGTTTTCCAGGCACAGGATTCAAGTAGAAAGAAGCTTAATATGTGAACTGTAGAGATGGAGCAATTGTTGAGCAGAGCAACAAACTACACGGTTTGCTAGCTGGCTTCCTGGTTTCCTCTCCTGTTTTCATGATGAAGATGCTCTTCATCTCACCTTTGGTTCTTCTGATCAAAGATGAGGATCTCAGGTAGGGAGCAGGACAAGTCACTGCAGTAGGAAGGGAGATGAACAGGGAGAGGAATATTAGATGGGGATAGAACAAATTTGGACAAAGGACATCTGGTTTCCAGAGGTGAAAATGTGAAAGAATAAGATACATAATCACGGAATGGCTTAGGGTGGAAGGGACCTCAAAGCCCACTCAGTCCCACTGCCTGCCATGGGCTGGTTGCCACTCACCAGCTCAGGCTGCTCAGGGCCCCATCCAATGCAGCCTTGAGCACCTCCAGAGATGGGGCACCCACAGCTCTCTGGGCAGTTTGTTCCACACATGGCAGGAATGATTAATTTGCTTCATTTTATTGTTGAGGTTTCTCAGGGTAACACTTCTGGATCGCTTTCTTCCACTTCCCACCCACTCTTCTCCTGCTTATTGCACTAGGCAGATGCAGGTCAGCAGCCCTGTGCCCTCACAGCTCCTTCGAGCCCTGTGGCATCTCCCCAAGCACCACTGTACCCTTTGGCATCTAATCCTGGAAGCAGTGGGGCAGGTGCTTAGAATTGCAAACAAGCCCAGCGGAGAATCTCAGCAGTTACAGCAACAGCATCAGAATGGCACAGGGGCAATAGCTTAGACAATATCTGTGCTGAATTTTTAATTGTGGGTTTGGAACTATTTTTAAGATCCTGCTGTTATTTCTCCAGAGAGATCTTTTCTGAGCAGCCTAAGTAGAAAATAATAATGAGGAAAAAAATCTCGCTAGGCAACCTCTTCAGCATGCAGATGGTTTCTGCAGTGACACTTCTGCTGAAGCTAATCTTTCAGGATTGAGATATTTTCAGAAACATCCACTCACGGTTTACTTTTTCCTTTACTCCCAAAGACACAGCTTTGTATACAAATCCCTTCTCTAGCCCTACTTGCTTGTCTGACGGTTTGAGGCTCGCTAACAGCTCTTTGAATGGATAGAAGTGTATGTTGTACTTACTGGTCTCAGAACTGTAGCCCACAGTGGTGTTTGTGCTGAGACGTGGACCACCTGTCTCCATGACTCACACTCACCAGCACCCACTGTGACCTACAAGCACAGAGCTCTTATCTTTCGTATAGCAGAGTGATCTCCCTGCTGATGTTCTCCCCACATGAGTCCCTGAGGTCATTCAGAGCACACAAGGCTTTGGAAGGTGACTCTCCCATCTAAATTTGCCTCCTTTTCTGCTCATCCATCTTCCATACTTCTCACCTCTGTGGGAACTTTTCCATTTAGACTCCTTGCTGCCCGAGGCCAAGGGACTTCCTAGTTTCATGGAATCATGGAATCACTAAGCTTGGAAAAGGCCTCCAATATCATCTAGTCCAACCACAAACCACCCCCACCATGCTGACTGATCATGTCCCTCAGTCCCATATCTCCATGGTTCTTGAACACTTCCAGGCACCTCCAAAGATTCCATCACCTCCCTGGGCAGCCCATTCCAATGCATTACCACTCTCTCAGAGAAGTTTTTCCTAATACCCAACCTGAACCTCCCCCCTTTAGAGCAACTTAAGGCCATTACCTCTCATCTTAGTTTGTTGTGTTTGTTTTGAGTCACACTTTCCAAGTAGAAAAAAAGCAATGAAAGAGGATCTCTTGGTTTATGGTTACTGGGCAAAGAAAGGGAAGCAAGGCAGGCTGGGGGAAAATCCTTGGGTTTGTTATACAAGAGAATTGGCACTTCAGGATTTAGCATTTTGAATTCAAACAAATGCAGAGATGCTACTCCTCTGCCTATTCCCTGACCATGCAAGAGCTGATCACTTCAAATTAATTCCTTGCTGAAATGCTGTACTGTGCAAAGCAGTTGGGAGCTGTGTGGCTGTGTGCCCACTGCAGCCTCCCTTGCAGTGAGTTCCAGAAGAGCTGGGACCAAAAATAGGTTCACGCACTGCTAAACATGCAGCAATACTGAAGAAACACAGGGTGAAATAGAAAGTCTCTGAAAAACTTGGAAATAGTAAATTTTGCTGAAGAAGTAAAAATATGTGGTAAAAACACATGGTGGATGCCCAGTTCCTGGAGACACTCAAAATCAGGCTGGATGGGGCTCTGAGCACCTGATGGAGTTTAAGGTATTCCTGCTCATTGCAGGAGGGTTGGACCAGATGGCCTTCAAGCTTCTCTTCCAACTGAAATGATTCTATGGTTCTATGGAGATAGTTTCACTGCATGAGATATAGATTTTCAAGCCTTTTCTTTAAATCTTCATTAATCTACTATTTTTTTCCAGTATGCATTTGTAATGACAAATATTAACTAAAAATGCTCTGTAATAACAACCAAAGTGTGCCATTGTACTTTAGTGTATTTTTCTACACATCTACAAATGCTGATGAAGAAAGGACTTGCTGGGGGAAATATACTGTGTAATGTCTCCATGAGATTTTAAAACCTTGTAAGCTAGTCAAGGTGAATTAACCTATGTTAAAACGCAACCAAAATGCAATGGTTCAGCTTTTGCATGGGACAAAGTACAGACCTATGTTTACTGAAGTAACATCTCACTTGAGACGCTGCATGAAACCCATGGGACTTCAGGAGTTTGCGTAGCATTACTGGGATAAAACCCATTGAAAGGTGCAAACATTTATAAGACTCTTTAGCAGTTATGCATGCGATCGCCATCACATCAGAGTGCTTTTGCTAGACACAATAGAAATTAATTTCTCTTTTTGCTCCTTAGGACTCAGAATGTGTTTTTCGATGAGGAAAATGCCCTTGAACAATGCGTGGGAAGGGATGACCAGCTGCAGCCCTGTGCTGCAGTTAGTTATATTCTGGAATCCTAAGCAGCTGTTTGCCTATGTCTTTATTCATTAGGCAGGGATTTAAAGTAAAAAGTGCACCATTCATTATTCTTACCGCAGCACAGAGCTCCACGACAAGCCCTATCGAATAATGCAAACCAAGTGAACAAACAACCAACATAATTTACTGTCAACTTCGGTAAAAACATGGAAAAAAATCCCTGCAGTCCAAAATACTGTGGGTGGTTTTAACAACGTTGTCCACAGTGCATGAAATGCAATATTTTGGGGGTAGTAATTGCCGTTATTTAAACCTCAGAAAGCCGCAGATTTATATTTGTTCAGTTTCCCTTTAAGCTGGATAATAAATCTGTACGGCTTCTTCTGGGCTTTTTTATTAGAAAGACTTCTGAGAGGATAATATTTGCCTACACCTTTCTATTCTTTGGCTTCTTAAAAATCACAGGAAAGATTTTAACGACCAAGTGGTGCTGTATGGAGCAAATTGTGTCTTTAGCCATGCTGTACTGTAATTACTGGAGATAGCATCACTGATACATATGCAGAAACCAGCACTCAATTTTGGCTCAGAAGATAATACACCAACTGTGTATTAAGTTTAATGTAGATTAATGTGAGTTGCTTTCCTTTGCATGTATGTACACAGGTACAAATAATTAAGATTAATTCCACTGGATGTAATGGCCTTCACTGTGCACAGTGCCATAACATTCTTCTTTAATAGCTGTTAATTGGATGTATTTGCTTTGATGGTGAAATCCTGATTAGTCTTGTTACCCTACAACCTTTTCCCCCTCCCTTTGCCCGCTTTTGTGCTTGGGAAAAGATTTATAATAAGGGAATCATGGCTATGCAGTTTATTAGCAAAAAAATCGATTCATACAGAGGCTCAGCTAAACAGGGGTAACACTGCATAGTGTTTGAACAGTAGAGATGATCATAGAATCATTAAGGCTGGAAAAGACCACAAAGATCATACAGTCCAGCTGTCCACCACTACCGCCCACTGACCACATCCCTCAGTGCCACATTTCCACAGTTCTTGAGCATCTCCACGGATAATGACTCCACCACCTCCCTGGGCAGCCTGTGCCACTGCATCACCACACTTTCTGAGAAGAAATTGCTCCTAATTTCCAACCTGAACCTCCACTGGTAGAACTTGAGGCCATCACCTCTCATCCTATCACTGTTACCTGTGAGCTGAGGCTGAGCAATCCCATTCCCTCAGCCACTCCCTGTAGGATTTGTTCTCCAGACCCTTCACAGCTTCATTGCCTTTCTCTGGACATGCAAATGGTGCTCATTTCCATCTGCTCTTTTTGCCACACAGCACTTTCACAGGTAATACTTAACAGCAATTCTAAGAAGCCCCATAGTGATGCCCAGCTACACCATCACACCATCATCTGATTGAATGAAGTGGGCATTGAAGGAGCAAGTCCTTTATGAGGTTAATTAGCCAAGAAACTTCAATATGAAATTCTTACCCCTCCCCCCGAAAGAAAAAAGACTGCATAATAATGGCAATTAAAAGAAAAATTAAAAAAAAAGGGGGGGGGGGGGGGGGGCATTTCTGTGTAATCATTAAAAATGTGTTCGGCAATTATGCATTTATTGTCCGTATATAAAACGAACAATTCACAGGCTGAACATCAGCTGAAGCAATTAAGAAAGGTGTTTATTTTACCAAGGCTTCTCCATTTCAATTTCAGGAGTGAAAATCTACCAGTGATTTTGCAGTGGTTTTATTCCTGTTTTTAATTACAGCCCAATTCCAAACCTGCCTACACCTGTCCTAGGCACGGCTGCATTTGCATGTGCTTCTGCCTTGAGCCCCCTCCAGCACAGGGAGGGTTAAAACCAATATTTGTAGATAAAGAGGTAAACATATTTACATTCAGTTTTTCACACTTTATGCATATGTCATGCAGTGAATAGTTTTAGAGGTATGTTTGTACTATCTCTCCAGAATTTTTACAGTCTGCAGGACACAAAATCTCTATAAAGTGACTTACTGAAATAGAAGCAGATTGGTAAAACCGTTTCTCTCTTATGAACTGTGAAGAATGATCCTCTAAATGAAATCAGGAAGGAACTGGACAGAATCTTGTTTAATGGTGTGACAAAATGAATCACAACTATTCCAAGCATCCATCACTGCTAAAAGGGGACCACAAATGATCTGTGAACTACTATATATTGATTACTCATGTACTACAAGTGTCGGATTTAATGTTCACACACCATGGAAAGGCGGCAGGGACAGATGGTGCCTTAACTCTTCTTTGATAGATTTTAATGGTGAAATATTGATTTCTATCTGGCCAAGGCCTGTTGTTAGGGGCCAAAGTCATTTGTTGGGTATAGCCGGACACCCAGTCTGCTCGGGGTCATCAATCATTTTTGGCAAGGCAGGTGAAATTCTGAGGAGAAGCACCTTGCTTCCCAAACCGCCTCACGATGAGGCTGAGCCCGACGTGTGCGCATGCACACCCCCTCCTCTGCTATGTGGGCAGACAGAAGCCTCCATGAAATTGTGCTTGTAAAGAATTATTAATGATAAGACATGTTTACTGAGGAGAGTCACAGCGAATCACAGCTGACATGAAATAGTCTGGGAGCCTCAGAGAGAAAATGAGCTTCTCGCTAAAAGGGACTATATTTTATTTAAACATCCGTCTAGGGCTGAGAACTCAGGTAATCTGTTGTGTTACAAGCCACTGGCTGTTCTTGCCATCCAGAGAGATAACAGTGAGGAGCTAATAGGAACACATCAATCACAATCAGGCTGCAATTCCACCGGTGTCTCCTCTTCCCGGCTCCTTTTTAAGCTCCTTAATAACGATGATAACATAGTTCTGGGCTTTGCGAGAGGGCTGCTTCCCTTTGAGGGTCATATTCATAAAGCGGGCGGCTTGCGGAGTCAGCATCTCCCCACGATGGAGAGGGCGGTGGGAGGGGAGGGGCAGGGGGGGCAGGCGGGCCGGGTCCCCCCGCCATAAATCCGCAGACGCTCGTCTTTCCCTCATCGGCCTTCCCAGGAGAGGATTGCTGCTCGGAAGCGGGAAAGGGCAGCCGCTGCCCAGCTGTACCCCAGATGTGGGAAGCCGGTTGAGGCTGATTTTTCGTTTAGATTATCTTGCTTACCTAATGATTTTTGCTTCACTGCTCAGCTCGATTGTGTTCACTAGGACGGCAGGCTATTAAAATGTCAAGGCGCATTGAATTGTTGTTATCAAGGAAAGAGACCTTTCCAATCAGCCCACGTTCCCGGGGTTGCATAAAGGCGAGGAAGAGATCGGAGGAGGAGGAGGAGGAAGAGCTCCTTGGTGCCGGGTGTGTGCGTGGACGTAGGCAGACGCGTACCTGTGCCTGCTGGAGCGCGCTGCGATAATTAAAATGCCACCTTCTACAACAGGCATTAGACATTGCTCTCATTCGCATCATACGGGGGAGATGAAACTTCTCCCCATTGTGCTTTCCGCCGCAATCCTCGCAAAGAAAATATGGGGAGGAGGAAAGTTGTGCGGCTGAATCACTGGCTCCGCATACTAAGGAGCTGCTGGGCAGGGCTGAAGGAGAAAAACAAAGGCAAATGCCTTCCTCATGTCTGCACCTGCCTTAAGGCTTGATAAGAAAATAAGTTCACTGACCTACTGGGAAAAACACTGGAGATTGTCCGGTATCACAATATTGAACAATTGGTGACAGGATGATACAAACCCAGCACATTTGGAGACACGAAATCCCATACCTCTCGTCACCACCACCACCTTGCTCATATAATTGCAGAGCAGTTTATTATACAGAAGCACATCAGATATTGCCGTGGATTGATTTTTTTCTTTCTTTTCTTGTAAACTATACAGTACATCATATCGGTGGGGAAAAAATATATATTCTTTGGATTTACTTCTTTGTTTAAATCATTTCACAAATATTTTGCTTTTCCCCTGTCACTTCTCTTTCATTTTTATTTAAAAAAGATGGCTTTGTTTTTGCCTGTATATGGTTTTGTAGAATAATGACATCTATCCCGTCCCCCATGCATCAAGCATCATTGATTGGCCACAACATCATTGTCACTACTGGGTGTTCATCTTCACACTTGCTGCTGGCAGGTCCCTCATCTGCTCACCCTCTCTGTCTCACACATGCCCCAACCCTGGGCCACACGCTGGCTCCCAGCAGGCGTGCCTGCGGTCTCTTTTCCCCTAAGGCACATTTCCCTCTGCCTCTCCCTCCTCCAACCTTGGCTTTGTGTGAGGCCAGTGGCACACAGCACAGCACAGCACTTGGCTCTGTCTGTGTTAAGGAGACAGAAGAAAACTGACCCTTCCCTCTGTTTCCACATTGTCCATGCCAATTCATGGAAGTTTCACAAGGTGTGGCTCCCCAACATGCTCATGCACAGGTTTGTGTGGGATGAGACATCACTGACCATCAAGTCCAGGTCCTGGCTCCACACAGCACCACCCAAAAATCAAACCCTGTCTGAGAGTGCTGTACAACCACTCCTTCAACTCCCGCAACTCTGTGCCCACCACTCTCTGGGGCAGAACCTTTACTTAACTTCACCTGACCCTCCCCTGGCAGCTCCAGGGACATCTCCAAACAAGCTGTGCCAAGTTCCTTGCTGTCCGGTCTGTGCCCTCAAAGTGGACTTCAGAGGCTTTGCAAAATGATTGATTTTCAAGAAGATCTAAGTTTAAGTGCCAAAATCTGACTTCAGACTTAATTCTGCATCTGACCCTTCGTGTAAGAAAAGAAGGCCCAGTACTGGCTATTAGGTTCGAATGTAAGTTCAGTGGGAAATGGTTCTTAAGCTCTGCCAAATCCCCTGCATTAAAAATAAGTCAAGGCTGATATATCTATCAATCACTCCAGCATGAGATACTCCAAACAGATGTAATTATCCCCCAAGCAAGCCTTATAAGCCTTATAAGAAAGCTCAGCTGAAGATAGTTCAGTTAAAATAACACTTAAGAAAAAGACACTGGAAAGTTCCCCCATTCCTCTTGCAATGTAAAGCAGTAACCTTATAATTAAGATTAAAACTTTATTTCTTTGGCTTCAGAAGTCATCCTTTTCCCCTCCTGTACCCTGAGGGGTTGAGGACAAAGATTTTTGGGATGCTGAAACGAGATGGCTCTGTCCCATTGGAAGGCAGACCCATGTGCTGGTGAAGCGTTTGTGCAGGGAATGGGAGCAGAGCAGGATGCTCGTAATGGAGCACCTTGAAGAAACTAAGCTAGCTCTCAAAGCAGAATAATTGGTGTAGCAGGAGGCTGTGCCCATGGTAATCGTTTTTACTGAGATGAAGCTTATTAACATGTGCACTGGTGCATCTGCATTGCCTCTGGGACTCCAGCCCTGCATGGCTCCCCACCATGCTGCACAGAGGTTTTACCTTCCTCTGACCTTGATCCGGATCCTTTGTCCTCCTCTGTGCTCTCAGTTACCTCTCATCTCACAGGCTTACACCCTGTATTTTAAATCCAGCCCAACCTTTTCATGTTTCTCCTATGATAAATATCTCAGATGTGTTGGAAATATAGTCTGTCCCATTGCTACAGTGCATTAGGTTTGTGGAAAGTTTGTTGTGCATTGCATGCTTTGAATAATGCCCATCTTTAAGCTGAATTTTTAGGCCATTAGAAATGGTCACAAAGCTTTACTCTGTGCTTGGTTGGATGTACGTAGGGGTGATGGTAACTGTTGAGTCATGGCCTGAACCACTGATTGAGCACCTGGGGAAAGGACCCAGTCAGCCCCGGGAGCACAGGTGAAGGCAATTCAGCTCTGTGACCAGAAGGGGTGGAGCCTGGCTGCACCTCTTTTAGACCCCATTTAAGGCTGCCTGCCACTAGGGAAAGTTCTCTTATTGGAGATCTTTGCTTGGTGGAGTTTTCCCTCTGAGCCTGGATCTTCAGAGATGGGTGAGCACTTTTCTTTTGTAGCACCTTTCCATCATGCTAGTCCTTTTGTTGTTCTGCTGCATTGATCTTTCTGATTGTTCAGGGGGAAAGGTGTGTGTGTTTGTACTGTAAGATCACATAGACTCAATCCCTGTTTGAGAGAGGAAAAAGAAAAATTCGGTGCTGGTTGTATCAGACTATACTTATTATTCTACAGAGGAATAAAAGTGTAACTTCTTGGGACTTATGTGAAACAAGTCAGGAGGCAGCCAAGACCTCCCTGCGCCTTCGGTGTGTACTGGGAACCAAATCCCAACCTCTACCTTCTGATTTACTGTAATAGCACAGCTGAGGCAGAACACAGATTGGTCAGGGTATTTTACCTCTGATCATCACTCATAAAGACTATAACAAAGTCTGGGTAAGGTACAAGACAAGCAAGGCTTATTGCACAGAGTCCAACCCAGAGATGTTAAATGTCCCAGAGACATTCACCTTTGAACAGAGGGTTTGCAGAGGGGAGGAAAAAAAAAGGAAGGTGACACAAATCTGCCAGACTGCAAGCAACCCAACAAGGGCAGCAGCAAACATCAGCAGGTTTTGATGCCAGGGCCAGTCCCATCTGGAAACCCCAGGCATCCTATGCCTAACAGTAGCTGGAGGTTCTCTGAGGCCTCATTTGACTGAGTTCTGCATTAGAAATCACCACCTGATAATGCTGTGGGTGCGTTTTGGACAGTTTTAAAATGTTATTTGGAGACTTAGCCTCCATCCCTGCTGCACTGCAAGCCATGTTTCAGCATAGCCCCATGAGTTTTTCACTCAGTCATCACACTGAGAATTAGTGGATTTTGCTGGCTCATTTGTTTTGTGAAATCTGGCTGTTTTGCACTGAATGCAGTACGTCTTCAGCATATGTGATTCAAATCAAAGCAATCATCCTACACAGTGTAAATCAATGAGACGAAATGTAGCCATTGACAGCACTTACAATTTTGTCCATTACTATGAAATCCTCTTTCTTTAAATAGAAGTGCTTTTATGAATCCATTGAAGCATAGCTGACAAAGCCTTCAATCCTGGCTATTGCTGAAATAGCACAACACATAACAGTTATAAAAGATACATGTGGTGCATATTTATACAGATTAGAATAAGCATTTTGTTAAATTGCACCAGTTTGTCCCTTTTCCAGAGTTCTTAGAAACCTTGGATATTTGCTCTTCCCATGAGTAAAATAAACACGTACCTGTGGGTTTACCAAACCTCTCAGCCTCTCCACATGCTGACAGAGCAAAAAATGTACTTCTACAGCTGTGTTAAAAAAATGAAGGTAGTGTAATTATTCTTTATGCTAATATAATAAGCTAGTAAATGTTTCTACACTTTTTGTAGGTCTAATTACATTTCATAATGCGAACGATCCCTGGAGCTGCTGCTGTTAAATATTTTTGGAGCAGGGGAGTTTATTTGTACACACCAGAGGAATGTGGATTTTAGAAACAGCATAGTAAGGCTCTAAAGCAGCAGGGCTGCTTCTGACATCTGAGTAACTTCAGGCAAAGCAGGAATTCCTAATCAGTATCATGTAACAATTTAGAATGGCAGCCTTGACTACCTATTGATTTCTGAGGAAGGCATATGGTTTCAGACTAGGTCCTGACACAGGCATAGCCATACCATTCCTTGCTGCTGTATCTCTTCTTCATGCTCTTACCTTGTGGTGATAGCAGTGTATGCAATATTATGCAACTGAATCTGCTGCACAGCCTGCTGTGTTTAATAAAATATAAATGCTGCTCACTCAATGTGCCAGTCAACCTTGCAGTGCTGGTCCAGGTGGAGTCACTCTGGATAGATCAATCTGGTTTCATTAGCCACATCTGTGAGTGTGGACTGGTGTGTCCTGCTTGAGCTGTTGAGCTGTTTGCTCTGAATTGGCCCTGCACCATGGCCGTGTTGCTGCAGAACAGGTAGTTGGGACTGGGGTTAAGAGTAGCAGTAGCAGTGTAATAAAGCTGTTTGCTGCTGCAGGGAGATAATGAGTGATGTTCTATCAATTAAGGGCCAGTGAAGGAGGTGTGTGTGACAGAAATGAACTAAGGATATGAAAAAAGGGAAATCCGTGGCTGGGAAAGAAAGAAAAGAGGAAAAGATTGTTCTTTTCTCCCCTCCCCCCCCCCCCTCCCAAAGGTGATTTTTAAAGGGAGAAGTATAGGTGAACATCTTGTCAGAAGGGAGTTAGAGCACGGGAGTTAGAGCACTGGGGACAAATTGTGTAAGAGGTATGGGAAACAAGGAATACTTAACTTCCAATTACTTATTTTATCCACTGCGAGTTTCAGTTTTACTTTAAATGTGTTTATTGAAGATGGTTGGTTGGTGATAAGGTCAGACAGCTCTGTCTTAAGCTAGCCTGTGCTGCTCATAGACTTTTATTGAAATCTCTGGGTCCTGAGTTTCCCATGCAGTGCCAGACTCCTCCCACACCTGCAGCTCTTCTAACCTGAAACCTATGGCAGTTTGTTTGTTTTCTTTGTGGGAGAAGAACAAAAGCTTCCTTCTTGAAGAGCTGGAATGCAAGCACTCTGCTCAAAGCTCTTTCCCACAAGGGTTAATGTTTCTGTTGTGAGAAGTAGGAATAATAATAATAATAACTAACTTCTCAGTTGAAGTGAAGCTCTCCAGGGCACTTGCTGACTGACCACTCAATAACCCGCACCAAGGATACTGGAGGGATGTGGCAAGAACAGGCTGTCTCTGCAGTCTGTTCCATGCAGGATCAGACTGAAATGTTAGGAAATAAATTACAGACATTTGCACAGACAGCCAAAGAAACTGTGAAATAGCTTTCTGAGCTGAGCTCAAGACCTCTCTTGTGGAAGCTGCCAATGCATGCCTGAGATGACATTTTTTTCTGTCTCCACACCCCCTTTCTCCTTGTGATCCTTTTCTATCAGGAAGAAGAGTTTAAGGAGGAGAAAGGGACCTGAGCCAAAAGTTTGCTAATTCTGGAAACAGCTTGGGTCTGAGGTTTTGACTTAATTTATCTTTACCTGATGATGTGAATGAACTACAACCCTCTTGACTTCTGCAGTGTTATCCAAGGCTAAAATTGGGATATACCTGATCCACAAAGGAGCCATTGTACAGCATGTTGGCATTTGATCATGTTGGAGAATGAAAGCCATATTTGAGTGAGGCCTACAAGTGCCTCACTACTGCACTGTAAACAACTGGATATTACAGTAATGGACAAGGCTTTGAGTGCTATGAACAGCTTCACATTCACTTTATTGATTTGCAATGTGCACTGTGATGGTTTGCTGTAATAAATATAAATGCCATAGTGTAGAAATGTCAGAACAACTTATTAAAAATGTGTCTCTTCCCTGTTTGTGCAGCATGGCATGTGCTTTTGCACAGCTGTAGGATTGTGGCTAGGGGGGGAATGAAGCTGTGGCTCAAAATCCTGCATTGCAAGAATATAAATTCAGTGTATAAACAAAATGTGTACTGGGCAGCCCTTTCCTTTTGCGTTGTGCTTCTGTATAACAGAGTTGAGTTCTGTGTCTCTTCATATTACAAAAGAGAATATACTTTTCTCATGTCTCAGGAAGGCTGAGTTGGTACCAGGTCTCAGCTCATGTACCCGAGGCAGTTCTTTGGCCATTTAAAAAAGCAGTAAGTGCCAACACTTCTCTTAACACTACAATAGCTTTATCTCAGCAGGGAAATCTTTCAGCCTTTGGTAAGACTGTAGGAGAAACAAGGCATTATTGTAGGAGACTACACGTGTGCTGGAGATGTGTATGCAGTCACATGCATGTATCCCCTGCCCCCATGTGTAGAATAATTGCCTTTGACTAGATTAACAGTTCTATACACCACTTGTACTCCGAGCTGTTTTGCACCAGACTTCTGTGTGGATGCTGAGCCTTAAACATGGATTTTGTTCTGGAGTTGATCATCTGGCCCTCAGCAGCTCCAAGTCCCTGGATAAGCTGGTTGATGACAAAGTACGGAAATGTTTGGTTTAATATGGACCCTCAGTCCCATCACTGCTAACAGAGGTCATTGCCTTGTGCATTATTGCTCCTGACTGCTGGAAATAATTCTTTAAGTATTTGATTGTCATCATCCTGTGTGCTACTTGGAGCAGGACAAATGAAGTTGTTTTCTCATTTACTGCCTGGTGTTTTATCTCCACCTTCTCCCTTATAAATGTGTTCCCTGCAGCACTAGAAAAGGATTTTTACAGAAACTGGAGGAAGAATTGCATTATTTCAGATGATATAACTTCAGACCATTAACAGAGGAGTTTACTTTTGATTTCCCATATATTTTTTTTTGTTTCAGAAGAGATTAGGTCAGTGTAGTATCAAGATCCAGATCTCAAATGGTACTAAACTCTCATATAGATATGTCTTGTTGATTTTGGTGAAATTACACATAAAATTAACTGTCTGATGAGGCACAAAGTACTTTAGGATTATTGGGGCATATAGAGATGCTTAGAGTGCAAAGCCTTGATATATAGTGTTGGCTATTCAGCATATTAAACATGAGCTTTTCTTACTGGCTTTTCTGCAGAAACCATTGCCACCTGGTGAAAGCTGTTGGCAGTCTACATCAGAGGCTCTATGCAGTGTATAAGAGTTGCAGTAAGAAACTGAGATGCTGTTTTAGTCAATGGAGCCAGTGTAAATCTGGGGAGGAGAGAATCAAACCTGAAAACTGACTGAGATTGTACCATTATACTTGCTCAGAAGGGCACAGATGCAGAATGTGTGCTTGTTCAGAGATTTGTGGTCAACAAGAGGTTTTCTTAGATATAGTTTCAGAATTGGTATATTTCTTCTATCAGGACAAATTTAATACAAGTCTGTTTTTTTAATAGGTAACTAAAAAATATTTCAGTGACAAAGTGAGAATTTCCTGATGGAAAAACTGCTTCCAAGTCTGTTAGTGGGGAGAAATGAGAGTGGGGAGAGAAAAAGGCACTGATTGATATATAGGAGAGACAATACACTATTTATTATAAATGAATGAATGTGAGTTTATGAATTAGTGTGGAGTGTAATGGGGGTTGAAAAGCTAAGAGAAGTGGTGGTTGGAAATCCATTGCTTGATGCTCCTTTCTGTTTCCACAATCATGAACAAAAATATCTCCCTTACTCCAAGAATGTGTGCTCTGTACAAATGCTCAGATAGATGCTTCCATGGTAGCCATCAACCTCAGCAGCCTGCAGATGACAGCTGAATTAAAGCCCGTGATACATCAGTCAAAGGAGCATTACTGTGCTCATTATGCAGATGGAAAAAATGGAAAAGATTGGGCTGTTAGATAACAGCCCAAACAGAGCTTGTGGCAAGACCAAATCCATAAACCTTGATTCCTGGTAATTGTATTTATAAGGAAAGTCCTTTTGAGTTAAATGACAGAAGAAATCTCTGGAATTTCATAGAAATCTGTAGATATAACCACAGAAACTGCCAGGACCACTTCTCTTTGTTGTTCAACAGCACAAAAAAGAATCTTGTTCAGGGAACCCTATGGGTTTAGAGATTCCTCTAATGTTCTGGATGTGGGTGCCACTGAAAATGGAAGACTCTTGAACAGGATAATGAAGGTGCAATGCAGAATCCCTGAAGTCCCACATTTAGGAGGCATTTCTGGAGAGTGGAGGAGACCCTGCTGATAACCTCATCTAATGGATAGTCCCTGGGACGCCACTGCCATCTGGTGAAAGCTAGAACAGCCCATGGGGATGTGTTGGAGAGCCATAAACTGACAGCCTTACAACTAGACTAAGCTCAGCAGAAAGCAAGCACACTGTGGCCCATAGAATTTTATTGAAAGTTTTTCTTCCATTTTTTTCTAAGTCTGCTTTAGATTTCTACAGCGGATCCATAATCCTTTATTCAGTCTTTGTACTGGTTTGCAACAATAATCCACAATTATTATTATTATTAAACTCTGAGGACCATCTCTGTGTGCAAATAACAATGCCATCCGCTCTGACTTGGGATGGTTTCTGTAGGTTTGCTGCTTTTGTCTAAGCAAAACCATTTTGTGAGGTATGTGAGAAGGAAGTGTCCTGCTGATGTGGTATAAATGCCCTGTTGAGGAGCAGTCAGTAGCTATTACTCCTGCAACATCAAGCATCCTTCATGGTCAGGTTTGTCAAGTAAGAAGGCTCAGTTCTTGTGTTCAGCGTGCAAGGGGCTGTTGTCTGTTTGAGCTGGTTTAGATATCCTTGCTTAAAGTGGAGCCTGAAGGAGGTAACATTTTCTCCCAAGAGCCTGTGGGTGTTTTTCTGTTACAGCCCTGATATCACACATGGAATTGAGGAAGCTAGCAGACACTGTCTCTCCAGGGGGTTGATCTAATTCGACCTGTAGACTGAAATGAGCAGTGTGTAAAACCGCTGACCAAATAGACTTTGGATCAAGTGCCAGCCTCCTGTTATCAGAGTGCAGTGCAGGTAATGTGAGGATGAACAAAATCTCTCTTGCAGAATTTGTACTCCTGGTTTAAATGTCACAGTCTGCTGGGGTGATGGATATACACTATCATTGCTTTCTCCTTCCATGCTTACTTTTAGAATCAAAGATGTTCTTATGGTCCTATATATCTTTGATATTTATTATTCAATGTCTTATGGTCTTTTGACTTAAAATTTAAGTATCATATTTATAAATAGTATCAAATGCTGTTTTGCCAATGAGAGATTGTATTAAAATCAATAACGTATATTAAATTCTGGGGTCTGTTGTGAGTAGATAGTATTAAGACATATATATAATTTCTTGATGATCTCAATAGCAGCCCAAAGTCTTTAGTGAGGATTGAATCAAGGTTTGGTCAGTCTTTGGCCAAGCTTTTAATGACTTTGTAGCTGCTAGGTTAACTTCACTGCAGTGTAAACCCACTAACTTCAATGGATTTAAATAGCTATCTCTTTAAGGGAAGTGGAAAATGCAGAGGTTCAAAAAACTAACAGGTTTTTTAACAGCAACCAAAACAAAGGAAACGAGGAGATTTCTATTTTGGATAATCAATTTTGCATCCTAAAGAACATTCTGGGTAAAGTACTGGAAGCTATGAGGAGCCAATTCGTTACACTTCCAGCCAGAACCTAGCTAGAAGCCTGAATGCAGCATGTCATTATGATTAATTATGTGTAATGAGTGTTTTATGAACCTAAGAAAGAAAAGCATTTATTTTTCTGGTATTATGGTGGTAGTGTCTTGTTTTGTCTTAAAGCTGGGAGCGTGAAGCCAAAGAGATGATGAAACCCCCTTATTAGCTCTTTTGTTTTTGCTCTAAGCTGTAATGAGGCTTACAGGGCCAAGTCTCCATCACACAGTGGCGTTGTGAGTGCAAGAGAGAAGTATTCAGTTCTGGAGCTCTGGGATTTTGCTTTTTTTTTCTTTTATGTTTAATTCATTTTCTGTGGCAGAAACATCATAGAACCATCCAGTACACAAACAAAACATGAGGCAGGAATAGCCCATCTCTTGTATGTCTTCAGACCAGACTGTCCCTGGGACTAAGGAGAAAAGATCAAGATGATTAAGACTTGGTGATGGCTTGACCAAGGAGACAGGGCTGGGGACAAAGGGCCAGTACCTATGATCCCACCTGGATCTGGCACCTCAGGGGCTCTCTGTGCCCATGGCCTCACAGTGGCAACCCAGCACTGCTATCTCTTTGTGGTTCCCATGCCTTCCAGATGGGTCTGGCTTACAGCAGCAATGTGTGTGCTGTTGGCTTTGTCCACAGAGGGGTTCTTGGTGGGAAAGGTGCAACAACCCTTTGGTCCATCCATATGCTTTATAGGACTGGGGATGGTAGGACAGGAGGAGTCATCCTGGTGCTGTTGGAGCACTAGGTTTTAAAGAAGGGTTAAAAACTTCGAAAACAAAACAGGAACCAAAAACCCAAGTGAACCCAAACAAAACAAGAACTGATGAGTAAAAGGGAGTCACCGAGAGCCTTGCTCTCTGGCATTTCCCTCGTACACCAGGAGGTGGTGCAAAGCCCCTGCTCATCCCACAGACAGGAGACAAATTTCATTTTTTTTCCAGGGACTGCTCTCCAGCTTGTACTACCCAGGAAAAATACTGGTGGTTTAACCCTCTCAGCATGACCCTATAACTCTAATATTTTGGTACATATCTCTAAGGCTGACAACATTAACTGTGAAAAGAGGAAAATGCAGAAACTTTATACTGCTAAATGCTATAATCTTGCTGCAATAATGGTAATTAAAAGGTACTGCCAAATGACTTTGAAAGTGCTGTACTTACAGAGCAAACAGTTCTTGCTGTGCAGAATGCAGGAAAAAGAAATTGTGATCAGATTTTTTTTTTCTTGCTGCTTTTTTTCGTTGTATACAGTTGGTTTCTTATTTTTCTTTTCCAAACTTGAATGCACTAATACTAAAAAATAAATGAATATCTATTTATCTTACAGATTGATAAGCCATTGTTTCCACATGAGAAATTAAAAGCTATGCCATGAAAGTGTGTTCTCAGTTTTCTGTTAGTTAAAATGGAACTATCAAATGCCTCCCCTTTCTCCTTACTGAAACACAGTAAATTAGTAATAGTTTGTGAACTCATTATGTGGTCTTTGGTAATTTAACGAAACAGCTAATTTGGTAGTGGTACAAAACTGTATAAAGCATGGCTTTTTGCTGAATTGCTGTAACTTCAGTGACATCAATGCATTCATTTCAGGTTAACTGAAGTTTTCATTTTGTGTTTAAAATCTCAGTGCACACTTACCAAGCTGTCATATGGAAACTTGTATTAATGTAAGAAAAACTCTGGGCACAATTTCTGCTTATGCTGAAAATAAAAAGCTCCAGCTTATTGTTGCTTATATTACAATTCTGTTTTTCATTTTTTTCTTTTTTCAAATAAGAAGAAAGGTTTGTAAAAGAGGCATTTGCTCCAGCTTCTCAATTGGAAATGATAAGCAATGCCTATTGTGAAAGGAGGATATTTCAGCATACTAAAAAATGAAATAAATCATCTTACAGTTTATTTTTTGACCCCTTTAACTTTTCTCCTCTCCTGGATAACAAATATATTTTCATGCAAATTTTACATATGATCCAGCTTTAGGAGCTTGCATTGTCAGGTACAAACAGCCTTCATCAGGCAGTATGTATATGTATTACAGTAAGTGTATCTCAGTTCAATGTTATCTTTTTTAAAGCATCTGTGAAATTAAGTTTAAAATGTTAAAAGAAAATACAAGATTGCCTGTGTGCTAACTTTCTTGCTTTTTAAAATTCTGAGAAAGGACGGGTAATTTTTTAAATCCTCAACAGTAAAGGATTCACGTTTTTATTTTGTCTTTTATTTTGGAGATGGAAATCCCTTTGGAAATGAGTAGTTATGAAGGAATAATGTTGGAGAGCTGTAAATGTAAATATTTAAATATAATACAAAACACTCAGTAGCATATTCTAAATTTTGAATCTGAAAGCTTTTAGGATGTTGGATCAGAAACTGTTGTTTAAAATCATTGTAACCCCACTGGCTTCTATCAGCTGACATCTGTGCCATTATTTGAATGTTATTTTAAGTGCAAGCGCTTTTCTGCAGACCATAAAAAGTTCAGCTTTGCTTATTCAAGAAAATTAACATTCTGAATGGTGAGTTAGATATTAAAAAAAGTCATTTCAGAATATAGCCAGACTTTCTGTTCTTGCTAATTTAACATTCCCTTATTATCTTTACAGAATGTCATTTTTTGAGCGTGCTGACACAAAACTTATATACCGTCGTTAAGGGTCACAGTTTATTGGATTTTATCTCCCTGCTCAAGCAAACATTTGTTTAGTGACACTCTTAAATACCAAGTTGTACTAAAAGTGTTAGAACTGCTGCTTGAAAGTTTGAGTAAAAATTTTGTTTCTTTTAAGGCAACTTCAGAAAAGAATGAAAATAGACAAGTTTTTGATTTGCTTTCTCTGCAGCACCATGAGAAAGCTATTTGGCTCCTGAGATTACTTCAAGATTAATGAGTGAAAGAAAAAAAAAGTTATAATTAAGTTTGGCAAAAACATGCATGAAATATAGATTCATAGCTCAGGCACTGTGGGTGCAGGTGAATATCTATCACTCCTAGGCAATCATTTTATGTGACAGTTCTTGATGCAACAATTGAATGTACAATATTCTAAACATCACAATGACTTTATCTGGGTTTTCATGGTCATAATCTAATGGGAAGCTTTCTATTTTATTCCTGTTCTTCCGATCTTTTTTTTTCTTGTTTAGCTGCCTCCTCCCCACACCTTCCTGCTGTCCTCCCCATCCCTCCCCTCCCCCCCCCCAAAAAAAAATCCCAACAAAACAATAAACAAGTGAAGGAAAGTATATTTTGTACTTTCTTATAACCAATGCTGTCACCAATACCAAGGGAGGCTAAAGAAACTAGAAACAGACTATTATTTATGGCTAGCAGGATACAGTATGGCACCATGTGGCAGAATTTATCAAATTCATTCCTTTTTTATGCAGGGCAAACAGGAGCTGTAGACAGTTCCCTCTTGTAGTCCTTGCCTTGCTAGTCCTTCATTTACACTGTGAGCTAAATCCAGCTTGACCCACTGCTTTTACACCTGTAAACCCATTCGTGAGAGCATGGCCAGCAGGATTTGACCCTCTGTTTATTTCTTTCTTTTGCAGATGCGCTTTTGCTAGGAATGCTGTTTGCATTTCAATCAACCAAAACAACAGGACAGATAAATTAATGCCTGACTTGGCTCTTCACATCTGAGACTGAAATGTTATATTACTCTTCTGAGGGTTTAAGTTTGCAGGGTGACACTTACCAGGTGTAAGGTGCTGTAAGGTTAAGAAGCATCAAACCTATAATAAGAGTCTGACTTCCTCTTCATTTTGTCTCCTTTTGTGTTACATACTAGGGCAAGGAAGGTCTGCCAATCACTATCATTTCTTTTTCTTGTTCTATAAAGACTGGGTCGTCACAGCAACAGGCCTGTGACAGGCTGGTATCCATTTAGAGCTCCAGGGGGGTCCTAATAGGATTGAACCAAAAGATCAAGTGAATAGCTTCCTATTTTAGATTTGTAATAACTCTGAACTGTTTGCATATACATGGACCTTGCGGTGTTATGAGGAGACTTTTTACCAGAGAAAATCTGTCTATTTCTATTAGCACTGTACTTTGGAAAGGATATGCCTTAGCCTACTCCATCTTTGGAAAAAGGAAAAAGAAAACAAAATTAAGCCTACTTCTCTTTCTCTTGCACACACCAAATTGGAAGGTGTCATTTCCTTTCATTAATTCATTTTACCAGATCAAAGTAAATAGTCTGTTTATGGAGAACAAAGAAGCCCCTTTTTGGTATTCTGCTGAAGTCGCTATCAGATTCAGAAGTTTGCTCATCTTTCTGAAATCTGGCAAGGCTACATGCTGCCGAGATTACAGCCAAACGACTCATGCAAAACGGGCAAATAAATTCCATGCTAAACAAACTCTAGCAGAGGAAGAATGAGGAGGGGACATTTTGTTGATCTGGGAGGCTCTCCAGAGGTTAGGTCTCTGATTCGGCTTGCACAGGGGGCAAACCCACAATACTTGGCAGGCAGAGGAAGAACAGAATTAAGTTGAAATTATATGCAGTGATTATGGAATCTGTTAGAAAATAGGTGATGCTTCATAGATTTCATTCACAGCCATTTATTTGTCAGTACTATTTATTAAAAACAGCACTTTATGTGGAAGTTCTTGTTGGGTAAGATCCCAGGCGTAAACTTGTCAAGATCTAACTCTAGGAATTGTAAAACATTATATATTTTTTAAAGGCTAAATACTGATAGCTTACTCGGTTTATTTTTGGTTTTTTTTTTTTTTGTAAAGCAGGGCTTCTGAAGCCTCTCATTCAGAGAGGAGAAGCAGATGAGGTTGCCATGTGAGCTGGATTGTCCAAAGGTTTTGGATTTTTTTCTCACGGCACCAAGCTAGCTCCAGCCCAACTTATGGAGCCAGTTGACTGCTATGTTGATGACCACTGAAACTGTCTTGCAAGGATGCTTAGTATGGACATCAACTGTAGTAACACTATGACAAGCTATCATACTTATCTTGGAGAGGTCTTTTGAACACTATCCTTGTATTCATTTTTTTTGGTTGATTAGATCATAATCCAAGTCAGGTGCTGCAACCAGCCTGAGATTGTCTCTCTGCCATCTTACACTTAATCTTCTCTACCCTTCCTACCAAATATTTTGGTTTTGTACAGAGCCTGCCTTCATCATCTTAATACCAGTATTAGAAGCAGAAGGGTCTTCCACAATTCATTTTCAAATAGCTTATTTCTATACTAAAAGTGTAAGACTCACACATGCAAGAAATATTCATAAGGCCTGTGACTGGATAAGTAAATTCTTGTATTTTTCATATAGGATTGTGGTATGCACATATGTTCCTGGTGCTTTTATCAGTACACATTTTAAAAAGGGTTTTGCATAGATTAGGGACTTAAAGGTACTCATTTAATTAGAATTAGGGGCATCCCTCTGGGAGGAAGGATTATGCAGGTAAAATACTAGGACTGTGATCCATCAGCCTATAGGGACAATGGCAAAACTGCAGTTCATTCGTTTGGGCCCTGTGTGTGGAGCTAAGATACATAACAATGAGCACCAAGATGAAGAGAGTGCCAGGGCAGGGACCATATAGCAAAACCTAGGAGCATTTGAAATGGGCTTTGAATGGATCTTCCTACGCATGTTTTCCTAAATCCAAATTTCTCAAACTTCACTTTTGATTTCAGTCAAATCAAATAAGAAGCATGCCAATCAGATTTCTATAAAGTACTTTGCAAGAATTTCTGGTGGGTTTTATTCAGATTTCCTACTGCCTAAAAAGTAATGCTTTCTGAAAATTTGGAATGGATTTTGAAGTTATATGCATATTTCTATAGGAATTTTAGTTTTCTTTTGATGGAGATCTTTGGCATATTCTTTGAGATTCAAAAAAAAAACAGTGAGTTTTTTTCTTTTCTATAACTTACCTTTGATAGACCTGTGTTATAAAGACTTTCATTCTGGCTGAGCAAGTATTAAAGATTCTTTCAACAGAACAGAAAGAATGTCCTTATATACCTGTAAAACCTGAAATTTTAATGAAACTATGCTGGAGGTTTTGAAGTTGAATTCCAGTTGTGAAGAAAGCAGAAATGCTCTATGACAAAGAAGGTGAAATCAAGTTCCTATCCCCTACTCTGTTGCTAATCATGTTGAAACTTCCCTGAATTTTTTAAGAATAAAGACCTATCTGTGCAGCATCTTCATGGGCTTCCATCTGGCAGTACTTGTGAGTGCTAACCAAAACCTAGGTGCCTTCTTGGGGATGGATTCTTCCATTACAATGAGCAGAAGAAACAATTTACTGGGCTTTTAGGATAAATCTGTAATGTTTTTAATGTTTTATTTCTAAGTGTATGAGCTAGGTGGTGTTTTGTGTGTTTGTAGATGAAGAATTTACTCAGAGAAAAGTGCTGGTTTCTAACTGTGCTGAGACCCGTGGCTATTTCTACCACCTAAGGACTAAACCTCTTACAACTGGCTTCTGAGTCAGCCTTCAGCAGTTTTGTGTCTCTGATAAAATGTTTTCATACAGGACCCTGAATAAACATGCTGTTACAAAGGTGTCCCTTCAGACTGTCTCCAAGTGCTGTAATCCTGACTCCTGTTAGTCATAGATTCTTTCCATGGAGAAGAAAACTGTTTTACTTAAGCATGGCATCTGATACATGCTCTGTTTTGTCCTGATCTAGACTAAACTGTCCAGGTCAGGAGTGGTCACCTTTGCTATTATTCTGTAAACTGTCTGCGAGAGAGAATTACTTTTTGTTTTATGTTGTGCAGCACCTGGATCCTGGCATGATGCTAGTACAAATAATGATAACATACAGCAGCTGGCACAGCAACATCCTCTGTTCTCCACACTTGGCACTGCCATAAATGTGATAGTGCAATACCTCCAGTCATCACAGAGAATTACCTCTTACTGAAACTAAATGGATGTGGATGCTTTTGATGATAAATCTACCTGCCCTGGTCTGTGCTTTTCTTTATGCAATTAGCTGGAGTGAAGGATGAGATTTTTTTTTTCTAGCAAACTATATGCTTTTTGACTGCAAGCACAAGTAGATTCTTCCCCAGGCTTTGTCTGACAATGGCACGATGGAGAGCTGAGCTGCTGGATCCCTTGGAGCTTCCTGACCCAGCTCTGGCTGTGCCACTTTACCTCAGCCCAGCTTGGAGCAGAGGCTCCATGTTCACCATGCATCTTGCTTCTTCCTAGTGAGGCCAGAAGATGCTGGTTTGCAGCTACACCACAGCCCTGCCATGCCCAGCCTGGCATCGGCCCCATGAACCTGGCTGAGGGCCTGGGCCTAGCTGCCCAGGGCCCGCACACATCTCCTGGTTCCCTCATCTCTGACAAAAGAAGGTGGTGGGATCTTACACCCTGTTGGTTTTTTTTCTTAGAAAAAGGTAGCCTCCATCCTGGGACATTGTGAATTGTACATAACTTCTCTGCACCAAATTCCAACCATGAATTCTTGCAGAGCGCCTCATGAAAAAGTAACAATGCGAGGCCCTCAAAGTGGGCGTTCAGAGCTTTAGAGCAGAAAAGCTTGTCGGCTGAAAGTCAGAAAGTCAGCATCTTGGCTCACTGTGCACTAAGTTTCCCACATAGACAAGTCTTCTGTGTGAAAGAATGAGGACAATTGGGGCATAAATCTTATAAATGAGTAAAATGATAGTTGTCTTGGCAATGGCAGATCTGATAAACCATATTCCACCTGTTGTGGAAAGGCAGCAGATGGCCGCAGCAATCTGTCAAAAATATGGGGATTTAAGGTCTAGCCTGAAAAGATTCTTTCTCACTGTATCTCCTCAGATCTGTGTACAGGTAAGTCCATTTGTGTGATGTAGGGGATGTTGTTTGGTGGTTGTGCTCTGGGTATGAGAAGTGGTGGGCTTGGCTGAACCTTTTCATCTTAGATTTGTGTGATTTTCCTTTTGATTAGACAAAGCATACTGAATAACTCACAAGTTAATATGAGATGGGAACATTTGTATGGCAGATCAGAGAATGTCTGTTTCCATAACCATACTGAAAGAGTCTAATTAAGCTTCCATGTAAACCATATTTAGACTGTGAATAAGTTTTACCAGGCAAGACTGTTGCTGTTGAGAGTCTGGAAAAGAAATTTTAATGGAATAAGGAAAATGTCTCTTAAATCAACATAGAAAAAAGAGTCTGTCAGTTTTATTACTCATTATCTTCTATTTAAAGAGCCATTTAAGGGTATTCCAGGTATCTCTTAAAATTTTGGGGATCTGTTGATAAAAATATGCTTGATGTTTATGTTTGTGACCCTTAAGATACTTTTATATTAATCTTTCTCAAAAGACAGTGTGCTTCTGCAAAGGGTTATGTGCAGGGTGAGGCTACATGCACACTTTAACCCAGGCCCCAGGTGCAAACATTCAGGCTCAAGCTTGAACTCCTTTGTCTCATTGTGCTTTCTCAGGGGGCTGCTGTAAAGCATAATTCATTGATTTTTAGAGGGGTCTTGAATGGACTGTAGGTATATCTCCACATCTACTGCTTTTAATTTAGGCTTACTAGAAGATCTTGTTCTCAGAGGACTAATTCTCATTCTCTGACCAAGTTTTCGGTGCCCTTACTGGATGAAAACGCTGCTAGCTGTAACACTTTAGTGGCACTTAGATGCATGGAAAGCATTGCTCTCACACTTCTTTACTTTCTCTTCCAGGGAATAAAAGGAAGATTTTGGTAATGGAATTGGTGGTACTTCCCCTTTTGTAATTGTGAAAGAATCTGCTATTGCACCAAGTCCCTCCATCTGTGAGCCCAATGAGCTGGTGAGTGCATCTCTATGATACAAATCCCTGAGTATGTGCAGTTTAACATGGGAGGCAACTAATTCTCCCTCCTGCTTTGATGCAGAGTCTCAGTGCCAGAGTGGATGTGCCCATTTCTTTACTAGTTGCCACACCTTAGACCACAGGGACCTTTGATACATCTGTGTGAATTACTCCAAAAAGAAATGGGTTTTATGGGAGTCTATATAATTTATATATAGACTATAATTTAAATGAAACTAACAACATGAGTAAGGACCACTTTTGGCTGCAGTTTAAAGCCACCTGGAGCCATTCTCCATGAAATCAGCTTCTGCATTTTTAAACAGCATTAGGCCAAGGACAATCTTCTGTCATTACTACTTAGTCTTAACCCTCCAAAGGTCACTCAGTGGTACTAGGTTTTTGACGTGCCTTTAAAAATGGAGTAAAAATGTTCTTATATGGTGATAGTGTAATGAAACACAAACATCCACTGGGCAGTGGGACTCTGGAGGCAGAGATATGCTGGGATTTTATAGTGTTTGTGAAGGATACTTTATGTTCTGTAACATATGGTATTGTTGTTACTCTTTGATTTGTAGTTTTGGGCAGACGCATTCTCATAACCTTTGTGCGCCTTCGGCTTTGGAGGTCCTAAAGCTGCTATTGTTCAGTCAGTTTCCAAGCTCAAGAAGAATGTTTTCTTCATAAAGAATATGTTAAATATTACCAGAATTTCAGCATCAGTTTTATATTTCAGGCATATGATTTGGCATGTTCTGTGGATGACGAAACATAGCTTTTAAGTTATGATTTAATTTAGATTTTTTAAATTAAAATAGCAGCTGTTTCTCTACATGTGAAATGTGAGTCCACTGTAACTTCACTTATATAAGTGCCAGTTTTCAAGGTATAATATATTGTATAACCCAAGAGCAGAGTAAGGCTGGATTTGGTATAAGTACATGTCTAGTTGCTTCCTACTGCTGAGTGAGTGCAAGGCTCGGCTAAGCTTGACAAATCATTGTCAAGGGCTTGGATAAAGCTTATTTTTCTCTCTTTAGTTTTCATTCTTTTGCCAGACATACCTATTCTCTCTTTGCTGAGCTGAGTCTGAAGATTGGTAATGTGGTTTATGGGAATTACAGTGGTGTAACAAGTTTCAATAAAGGGTAAACTGGATGATGGTAGAGGAGAATGCACAACTTTTGGATTACATGCTGGACGACAACTATATTGGCAGAGAAGTTCCTGTGCAGAGAGAGAATGAAAGATAATGTATTATTTAAGTTCTGTTTCAAGAATGTAAGAAGTCAGTGTGCGATATTGTGAAGAGGGTAAAATTCCCCTTGTTTAGATGCGTTGCTGATGCCATGGTAAATCATACACAATATAGGCTGAAAGATGCTATATGGAGTTCTAAAAGATTAATTTCTTCAGTGGGGCCTGGATTTTTTCAAAGGCTTACAACCCTGATGCCTTTGCACAGTATTTTGCGTTAGATTTTTTTCCTAGGAGTGTCTGTAGTTTGTTCCCCCTCCCTTTTTGTGTGTGCTTTCATGAACTTCTAGAAGAAATAGATTGTTTTCTCTGGGTAATTCACAGAGATGAATACAGCCAGGTTATCCAAATGTGTTAACAGCTATGTGTTGTTGTAGGCAGGGAGGTCACTTCTTTAGGAGCACAGTAATAGGAAATAACTTGGGATAGAATCTTGCCACACTAAGGAAAAAATAGCTCTAACTCCAATAACAAACAGCCAATAAATGTTGTTGTTCTCAATCACTGTCTTTTTTACTTACTGCTGTGTAATCAGAGGCAGTTGTAGTATAGCCAGGATCCAGCACTTCAGGATATCTGCACAGGGAGGGACAGTAGGTCCATTTTTCATGCACCTATCTGCTCTCAGAATTTCACTTGTGTCTCTTCTTGGGGCGTCCTAGGAAGCAGTGCTAAAATGAATGTCCTTGACATTTCCTGTACTTCATTCCAGGTATTGCACATCATTTATATACAGTCTCACAATGGAATAATTTTTTAAAGATATTGTGGGTAGCCGAAATATGTGGAACTACTTATATGAGGACAGATTTCAGTGTAAATCTTAATGCTGTGTACTTTTTAGTCTTTTTTTTTTAAATGGAATTCTTTCCATGTGCAGCAGTCCATGGTTAAAGCTGGGCAAATAAGCTCTTTGTATCCCCGCCTCCTGTAAAATCAAAAATCAAAAGGTTAAGGGGATGAGGAAAATTCAGGGTAATCCACAATGACTTCCTGCAATTAAAAAAAAGAAAAGCCTTTCATGTGATTGACTAAAATAATTATTTGAGGTCAACAGCTGTAACATAAAATAAGCAATTTTTTTGCATTTTTTACCGTTATAATTTATTTAAACTATTCCTTTAAAAAGTAGCTTATTTCATGAGATGCACCAATGATTTGATATGAGCTGTTCAAATGTTTAACTCAGAAAATATTTCAGTAAAATGTCCAGATATGCTTTCTTCATTCCATTTTGCTATTTCAAATTATTTGATGAATTTGACCTGAATTTTCAGATATTTCTACATGTTGTCCCAGCATGACATTTCCTGACAAAGATATTTGTCTGAAAAATGTTACCCCATTGCACTGGACATACTCTGTGTGCCTGCAAAACACTGGTAGAGAATGGATGTTGAAAGAAGAGACTGATCACTCTTCATATAAGGAACCTCCACCAAGAAATTCTGCTAAGAGAAGTAGAATTGTTAATGCAAAGTCTTTCACTGGGCAAAGTTCGGTACAGAATGAAAGTGATAAATCAGCGGCTTAAATCAAAACTCGAGGTCCATAAATTCCTTTTTCAGCAGTAGGTTAAACTGTCAGGTTTAACAAAAGCTTACAACGCTCGCTTGCTCTCTGGTTCTGATGCTGCGAGTGCTATTGCTACCAGGTGTCACACTCACTGCTGAGCCCTGCCATACTGAGGAAACTGACTTCTTGGGGCTACCGAGGACCTGACTTAGCTTAGCAATGCATCCAACATGTTATTCATGTTGGATATGTATTCAGGTTTCCAGTGCTGCCTTGATAATAAACTCTAAGCCTCACAGATTTTCCACAATCATGTGTGATAAACTTGCTTAAAAAAAAAGACTCATTCTGCAACTACCATTCTGATGTTTTTTTCTGAATGATCTGACAAAGAAATCAGCTAATTGTTAATTTCTTGGTATTTTATTTGGTTTTGATTTAAAACCAGCTCTCTGAAATGTTTTTGCTTGCCAGGAGAATTCTTTGAATTGTTTTATTTCTTCAAGTGATCTGTCAGCATCACTTGTACCACACCAGTTTCTGCTGTATTATCTTTGTTACAAATCTCTCAGTGTACCCCACGCAAATCCTTTTTTGAGTTTTGTAGTTCAGTCACATTAAATTTGGACCATAAGAGTTTCTTGGGATAGAAGCTGCTTCAGCGTGCTGACAAACCAGCAGCCCCTTGAAGAGACAGGAGAGATCATAAGATTGCAGGAACTGTGAACTTCATCAGGGTGTGTCTGTGTGAAGCTGAGAAAGATCTAAAATGGGCTGTTGTGTAGAAAGCAGAAAATGCTGGAAAGGAACTGGCTGCAACTGGACAAAAGAGACCCAAGTTTTATGGGATGCTCAGTCCCTTGAAAAGGAACATTAAATTAATTTTAAGGGTTGCAAATGCCTTCTGCGGGGCATCTGCTAAGCAGAAATTTCCTCTGCACTTTTCAAAGTCTGGTTTAGACAGGCTAATAAATCTCTGCCTGCCTTCAGCTGCAGAGGGTTGGCATTTTATGGCTTCAGAAGGTGAAGAAGAGAACGTTACATCTTGTATGAAAAGATAATTCTAGGACAGCACCAAAGGAGTACACAGACTTCGTTGCTTAATGCTCTCTGCTAAGTAGCTGAGCGTGTTGTTTTAATGGAGAACAAAGGCTCAGAGTGGAGAAGGCTGAGTAGACAGAAAGGAAACGTTTGCAGAGGAGGCTGGGGAGATGTAAGGAAATCTGTATGCGTGCACATGATTTGTGGTTGTCATTGAAGCTACAGAGTGGCCTAAATCAGATTCTACAAACTATAATTTATTCAATGTCACTGATAAATGAATCAAAATAATATCAATTCAAGATATTGACTTTATTAATTCTAGGGTTTTTAATGTACCCAGTTTGAAATGCTCAACAAAATTAGAAGTACATATACTTGATAGTGCATTTTTATAAGTTGTGATTAATTTGATCTACGAAAGACAAAGACAAAAAAGAATGCGAACATTCATAACAGTGATTTAGTGCAATACATAAAATTACTGGCAAAATAATAAAGTCATGTGTTTAAAAATGTAAGGAATAAGTTCCAGTGATGCCATAAATTCCAAGAAAATATTTTAGAAACTACAAAATAGAAATTTATTATGGCTTCTCTGGAATAACAATTTCTCCTTGACCAGCAAAACACAGCTTTAAATCTGTGAATGAATATCAATGCAGTTTTTATCTGAAGTTACCATATGTATATGTTATTTCTTAAATTCAAAGTACTAAAGTAACACATTAAAACAAGTCAAGTATTATTTTATCATTAAAATGTAATAACTTAAATACAAACTATGAAGTTTTATGTTTTGTATGACATTTGCGAAGTGTTTCGGCTCAGCGAGACACTCCTCTTTTTTTCTGCTCTTGAGATGATGTTAAGAGCTGTGTTAGCAAAGTAGTACCTGGATCTCAGTGCAAAGCTGCAGAGGTTGCTATGGGTTTGACAGTCACCATCTTGTCTGCTAGTTCAGAGTCTTACAGTTCAAGTTCTAATGAAAAGCATGCTTCTCTGAGCAGTATAGCTATGCACGCAAGATTAGTGCTGTTGCTGAGTTCTGCATGCTGGTGAAGAGGGGCTTCTGTTACATCTTCTGCTCACATGATTCCTCAGCTGAAAGGAACCTCATCCAGAATGTCTGAGGCTTGAACTCAGCTCTTGATCGCTTTTGGCTGAGAAATCAGGAATCTTTATAGCCTTCTAAATGTGTGCATGTCAGTGCTGTGATTATAAAAGCCTCCTGTACTCCTTGTTTGAGTGCAGTGTTTGCATGCAAAGCGCTTAGCTTGCTGCTGACTCTGGGTTACCTGGTAGGGGAACAGTTCATCCCTGTGCTGTGGCTGCAGACTCCAGGGAAAATGGGGAGAGGAACCTCTGAACTTTTAAAGTCCATTTTCCACTAGAATCCCTTTCTCTTTTTGCAGGTCTCCCCTTCCTCTTAGCAGGGCTCAGACAAGATCATTGAAGATCTGACTGGTTTTATTGGCCTCTGTGTTGCAAGTGTTGCAAATCCTTTTCCTTCCATAGCTCCTTGGGCTTTTTGCTGGCAGGTGTGACCTTGGCGCCTGGGTTCTATTAATGTGGCCAGGTTTTGATGCTGGTTAACCTTTAATTCATCTGAGCTACAGCCAGAAATACTAACAATCAAAGGCAGAGTACTGCAGTGCTGAGATCCTCATGCTAATCATTCCTGTAGTTCTCTAAGTGAAAAGGGGTGTAGACTTAAGTGACTGCCAGATTAATAAAACCTTGATGTTCCTGCCCTAAAGATTTTACTATCGAAAATTCAGCTGCATGTTATGACCCATATTCAAGGACTTTTGAAATCAATTAAAATGTTTCCATTCTTGTCGCTGTTGCTATTCTTGTCACTTTTGAGCTGTGCTTTACAGAGCCATCACCGAGAGTGGACTTGGGCAAGGCAGAGGTGATATTTTCTCCCTTATCCTCCAAACTGATGACATTTGACTAACTTGGATTAGTTACCCTTAAATGCAGCTCCAGGTGCCCTGTGACTCATCCCTTCTTGGTTGTAAACCTGGTGTTCTGCATGAATTTGTGAAGCCATTCACTGCAGAGTGGGTATTTCATGTCTGTCATGGGTCTATCAGACCTGCTTTCTTTGAGGTAACATAAAGGGATAAAGACTGTTTCATGCTCTTACAGCTTGAATGGTCTGGAGTGCTCAGTCCATCACATCCCTCCCAAAGAAGTCATGGTAAACAAGTGGTGGGGCACGCTGTTGTTTTGAAATGCAGTGCAGGTAAATCCACACTGACGTTAAACTGGCTGACCTCTGTGTGGGTTTCTGTCCCTCTGGATCAGTACAGAACTCTGAACAAATAAAGAATGTGCTGAAGGAGATAAATGTGTTTGTGTCTTGACCCTCCAGGTATGGTTAAAGATCTGTCTGCAAGTTTGCTGATGATACTAAGCTGATACAATTAACTTTCTTGAGGGATAGGAGGTCTTGCAGAGCGATCTAGATAGAGTAGGTAATTGTGACAGGAGATTCAACAAAGGAAAATGCCAGGTGCTGCACCTTAGTCAGAGTAGTGTCGAAAACAAGTACAGACCAGGAGACAAGAGGCTGGAGAGCAGCTCAACAGATAGGGATCTGGGGGCACTGGTCAACAGCAGGTTCCACATGAGTCAGCAGTGCATCATGGCAGCTAGGAAGGCAAACCTCATTTTGGGGTGCATAGAACATAGCATAGCCAGCTGATCAAAACAGGTGATTCTCCCACTACGTTTAGCATTGATGCATCCTGAACTTGGATAATGCCCTCAATAATGTGTTAATTTTTGGTCAGCTCTGGAGTGGTCAGGCAATTGAACTTGATGATCTTTGCAGGTCTCTTCCAACTGAACTATTCTGTTCTGTTCAATGCTAACAGTTCAGCCATTTTAACACTAGATATGACTACACTGCACATCTCAGAAACAGTAGTTGCTTAAAGATGTGTGCTAAGGATTATGAAGGTATCTGTGTTTGTAGTGCAATATACAGCATGCAGTAGTTGCAAGATGGAACACAAAAATGTTTAAGCTGGTTTTCTTCTTGTTTAATGTTTGTTTACTTATAGGTGGTTCAGATTGGAGAAGACTCCTAGATTTAAGATGATTTACCTCCTTTGTATTGAAAATGCTCATCTGGGACCCACTTTCATTTGTCTAGTAACTCCGCTTTTCAACAGGGGTTGCATATATGTGACCAATGACCAAAGTGGTTTAACTGTGTCTATGTGAGAAGGGAAAAATAAATCAAAGGGCCTATTTCTGGAGAGATCAGCCTATTCTCATATGAGAGGTCTTCTCTTTCATGTAAAGAATCATCATTTCTGGCAAACCAAGTGAGTTTTTTTTTTCTGGGTTATTTGCTGGGAAAATGCCAATAATGCAATTTAAAACCTCACAGAGCCCACATCTTGCTTTTTTCCTAAGTTTCCCAAATGTGTTGTTTTTTGCATTCATATCACTTAATAATTCAGTCCTGATCTTCCCGTCTGTCTTCATTTTATGTCCCATTTTGGGGTTTTGAATACACTCCCTTTTCTCCAAATATCCTGTCACATACCAGAGGTGTAACCATATCCACAGTCTTAACTCCAGGTGGCTGGAAGCTGATTCTGCATAAATTAAAGAGAAAAGGTACATTCTTCTCTTCCTTCCCAGAACATTGCCCCAAATTAAACTTATAGACCGTAAGTCTAGTCAGAATAAAGCTGCGTCCACCTCTAGTTCAACAGTGTTCCATACTTTGCAGTCAGACAAACAAAATTTGCTTCCAATCATTGCTAATTCTTTGCTTTCCTCTATAGTTCTTGAAGCTCACTAGCTTTGCCCTGTACGCATGAAAGAAGTGGGTAACCCAACATTTACAAATAACTACAAAAAGAAATGTGCTAGATTTCAATTTATAAAAATAGAACTCAAGAATAGGTCAGACTTTATTCCCATTTCCAGATGAAAATTAATTTTGGGCACATTCATACATGAAGAAAATGTTATGAAATCCAGTTTTTTCTAACACATACTTGAAGATAATCTGAAACTATTGCAATGGAGACAACTGTCCTAAAAGTTAGATGTTCCTTCTGCACATGGATAAGGTTGGTGAAGGTGGAGGCTTTACTGTCATGTCAGCTGCTGAACCCATTGATCAGCACTACATGTCAATCAGTATCATTTGATTAGAATCAGTGAAAATTTGAGGTTCTGTAGCTTTGCTTTTGCAATTTCATACAAAGTTTATTTGGAAAGTTTATTAAGAAAACCAACTCAATAAAGCAAAAAACACAAGCAAACAAACAAAAGCCCCAACAAAATACAAAATCTCTGATGCACTAAAGCAAGACTTTTCATAGATTCAGCTGACAGGAGTTGATGTATTTTGTGCTTACAAGTTGTTTTGGCGCTAGATAGAAAAGTAGTGAACTCAGATCTCACAGATGACTGCTAGTTACTAGTCTTGTGAGATTCTTCCATTTCAGTACGGAAACCTTTCAAAGTTAAAAATGTGTAGCTTTGAATCCGGAATGAAATCTAAAATCAGCTTCACCATTTGAATTCTATACTCTGAAATAGTACAAAGCAGCTGGAGAGGATGTCCATACAATTCTTTTGCTGTTTCCACTCAGTAAAACTACCTGCTTCATACTCACATATTATTTCTGTAGCGATGAGGACAATTTTTGCAAGGAAAATTAATACTGGATGAGTGTTTCCTATGTATCTAATTCTAGGACACAGAAACCAAACGAAGTGAAAAGGTTGGCTGGGTTTAGGGCTCTAAATAGTCACTTAATCACTTTTGGGGAAAAAAAAGAGCATGATAATCCACCTCATGCATGGGTTAATTTAAGAAAACTACAGCAGTCATCACCAGTGTAGAATATTGCTGTCATTACATACACCAGGACGTATACCTACCCTCAAATTCTTCTAGCAGTTTTGTAAGTATCTCTTCTCTGCTGTGAAATCAGCACTACGAAATGAATCCAGCACGACTTCTTTAAAACTAAGTGACAACATTCTGGATTTCTATTTTTTCTCTATGGCAAGTCCAGACTGTGTTTCATTTAATAAGAGTATCCATCATTAGCCATAAAGAAAAGGTTTGTAGTAGTATTGTTTTGATACTTTATTATTTTCAGAAAATGCATTACAAGTTTGATATCTACTGTCAGAGATGAGATAAACAAAAAATGAGAGCAGTATTCTCTGGCGCTGGGTGAGCTTACTGCAATACCGGTCAATTATAAGACTTTTTCATGGCTCCTACACTCCTTTCTGAAATGTTAAAGGTCTCACTAATCTTATCAGGTCATTGATTACCACCTGCTGAGCACAACAAAGAGACAAAGAATGTGTAGTTCCATCACATTCAATACATATCAGTTTATTTTCACTCTTTCCTCACCTTCAAAAACATTCTGTTTCTTTAAATGAAGTGAATATTGAAATTGCTTTGTTCAAAATGAATGCCATGTGCTTCTGCTAATCAGCATCTGTTTCGACATCATGCCAGGTGATACAGCACACTGTAATCTAATTGCAGCAATGGGGTTGTTCATGCCAGGGATACAGCTTTCACTCACGCTGACTACAATGGACAGCAAAGGGGAAGTTTCCATGGAGCTTCATCCTGCTTCATCCCTTTCCTTTAGCTCTGTCTTGTGAAACAAAGCCATAAAGAGAGTGTTTGTTGCTGGGAAGGATGTGGAAAAGTTTCTCCTCTGTAGTGGACTTGGTAGTAGCACAGAAGATTGCCTAACTAATATAATAAATGAGGTGAGAATTATGAAAAGAAAAGATGCTGCTTTTCAGAGCTGAAAATTGAAGCATGTGAGATAGTCTGGAAGCTCTGATTATAAATCTTCCTTACACAGACATCAAAGCAGTGGGACTGGAAAAAGCCCTAAGGGGCTTGTGAAACAGAGTTTTGACTAAAGATGGGTATAACTAATATGGGTCAAAGCTTGCATTAAGTGGTTAAGAATTCAGAGTTTGTCAGCTTATTCCTTTCTGGACTGCCAAAATTTGGCAGGATATATCAAGAAGATAATCTCTATTATGATGTTTTTAGAATTTCTTGCTTTGCTTCAGCCTGGAAATGCTTCAAGATTGGCTTTTTTGTGATGTTTCCAGACTTTATTTTTTTTCATTTCTTATTTGTATGTTGGCCTTCCTTTTTCAAGCTGAAGACTAAACTAAAGCTGTTGTGTGGGAGAAGGCAAGATGAGGCTAGCTGAATTGGACAGCAAGGTTAAAGAGCTTGAGGAGTGGGAATTAAAAGAATTTGTTGCTGTTATTAGGATGGCACCATCTGAAGATATGGGACTTGGATACTTTCACAGCCAGCAGCAAAATCTGGGAGGAAAGTGTAGCCAAGGCATTTGCTTTTATATCCAAGTCAATGATGGAAGTAAAACAGACCTTCATTTAGTGACCAAGCATCTCTGTGCAAGCAGCTGAGTAGTTCTGCACTTGGTTTGAAAGGAGGTGATTTATTTCATAGTGATACACGGTTCTTCCTAGGTACCCTTTAAACACCCTTTCTGCAACTGGCTCTTGCTCTATTTTGGCATAGGCTTGCACATTGGCTGGGTCTGAGCTGTATGCAGTAAAGTATTATGAACTTCACTGTTTCTACCTTATGTGATACAGATTAAAAGTTGGGCTGAATTCACAGAAGCTGAAGTACTTCTATTAGGCATTTTTCCTCCAAGAATGGCCTGCTGGTGCCAAGGATTCCAGCACTGTAACTTGTTAGCAGAGTAATACTGAGCCAAGGCCTCAGTGCAGCAGATAACAAAAATCAACCCAATTGTTTTTTATACTTTTTCCATGTGGACATTCCTCAGTGTCCAAGGACCTTCTCCAGTTGAAAGTCAGTGAGACTGGAGTTAGCTGTGTGATGTATTTCAGCAGGCATGCCTACATGCATGCACTTTCTCACAGTGCTACACACAAATAAAGTGTTGATTCCTGGCTAACTGGCAGGTAATCAAAGGCAATTCTTCCAGATGCTGCTAGCTGGTGTCACAAGTGACACTTCATTCGTGCCAGCGAAGTTTTTGAGAAGTGGCTGCCAAATTGGAAACGTCTCATAATAGCTCTTCAGCTGGTGGAAACAGCTACTTTGAACTTTGTTCTAGGGGTCAAGTTAGTGAAGGGATCAGGTTTTTTTGCAGATGATGAATATTTTCATGAAATAGAAACACTTGGAAAACGGGAACTTGCCATTTTCTGGAAATGCCTATTGCAGTGAACTCTACAGATGGTGTAGTTATGGTGGAAAATCTGACTTGAGTTGTTTTAAAATCATGTACCCTTGACTTTTAACAAGCTATAGGGTTCTGTCTTCAGATTCCACCAGGAAATCCATACGCTGATTCCAGTCGGTGCTGTTGAACTGTGAGCTATTGAGATTGATTTGTTCAGAGGTAAGATGGTAAAAGGACTTAGCAGCACTTAGCAGACTTAGACTTTGCTACTATAAGCACTACTTTATTAAAATTTACTAAAGGGTATCATTCAAAGATCATATTAGAGCAGAGTTTTGCTTCTGTAATGGATTTCTAAAAATGTGTGTTTTAATGATGTTGACGTGTCACAGTTCTTAGGACTTAGTCCATTGCTCATCGAAGGTACTGGAAAGACTCAGTGACCTTAATGGGCTTTAGATCAGCTCTAGAGTGTTGAGGGAAGTGTTTTGTGAGTATTAGTTCTTCTACATAAAGAACCTTCTCCTCAGCAAGAATTTCTTCTGAACACAGAGGTAATGAACCATTTTATTCATTCTATGGCTTTAAGACAGATAACTGAAAGATTAAATTGGTAATACTTGTGAAATTATCTGAAATGCTAACAAATCTATGCAGAACCACAACTCTACTCTGCATTATTTCTTATTCTTCACATATAAAAATAATGCATATGCTGCTTATTTTAAAGACAATTTAATAGACAGTTAATAATTTCAAAACACTTTTTAGATTACTGTTTTCTTAAGAATTATTAAAGTTTTCCTTTCCTACTTTTGTTATTTCAATGAAATGACAACCAGTGACATAAGAACAAAATAACTGTCCAATCTTTGTGTTTTGTAATGAATAATAAAGTGTTTTAACCTCTTTAGGGACTTAACACCACGTTAATCCTTTAATCCCCAGAAAAACCAATTTTGTTGACATGAAAAGGGGATATTTAACTTCATCCAATTAATTTTCTACCTTGGAGATACCATGATTATGAAGATTAGATTGAATAGATTCACTGGAATAGCCTTATTGTTTAAAAAGTGGTAGTTTTGCCAATAGATAATAGTATCAGAAACAAAAATTTTACATCAAAATTATGCTCAATTTTCCTCAATTTAAGAAGAGCAATGCCAAGACTTCAATGCCCCAAAAAGCCTAGCACTTCTGTAACAGTTACATATGGGGCAGTTGTTAAATTCAGACAATGTTCCTTCGGAACCTTCACTTTTTTATTTAGAGTTGCTCTTCTCACACTTTAAGCACCTACTGAGAAAATACTTTGTAGCAGTAAAAGGCTAATAAAATGTGTTCAGTAGATAAATTTGTGTGGGAATTGAAGAGTGAATCTCCTTTTTAACCATATTTTACAATTAGGGATGGAAGACAGCAGAATATTTCCTGTTTTGCCTATGTCTTTGCCCAATGGCTTTCCAAATTTTGAGCTTCTGCAGACTTTTGCCTAAGTAATAAAGCAACTGTTGTATGTTGTTTTTCCAAATGCATGGCATATGGAAGTTGAGCTGGATTTTTCACTTTTCTTTTAAGCATTTGCAGAAAGGTCAGATTTTCAAACATGTTTTGTGGTACATCAAAAGGATAAGGCTTTTTTGAAAAATCCTGTCTTATAGTTTGCTGTCTCTGGAATGAAAAGACTGCGTGAGTGAGCAAGGGTGGTTTTACGGTTAAGACATCAAAGTAAGATTTGGAAAATCCAGATTAAATTCCCTGCTCAGCTGTAGACTTGACGTGCAGTCTTGGGCAGGTCACTTGACCTTACACCTTCCAGTGAAAATGGGTGGATAATGCATCCTTTCTTCTTTTTTTTTTTTTTTTTTCCACTTGCCTTTTCAAACTGAAAGTACCTTGGGGTACAGACTGAGCCCATAGTTCAATGATATAATAAATTTGTGTTTGGTACTGTAGTACTGGATCAAAACACCAAGGCTGATAGACTTTTCTCTATTTTGCTAAAGCTGTCACTTCAGATGATCTCGTACCAGCAATCTTTGTGCTGGATATCACTCCCTGTACCACTCAAAGAGTGTGTTTTATCAAACACTTTAAGCCAAAGAAAGCCTAGGGTCCCGCTGTGTATTCTCTCTCCTCTGTTTCAGCATTGATGGGACAGCTGTGCAGCTGGCCAAATGGGTGAGTGGATCCAATTCAAAAGAAGTCTTAACCCCCACCAGAGTTAGTTTGTCAGTCACAGCCAGATGTATGGTTGCTAATGCTGTCACGAGGAAGAAGATGGGAATGCAAGGCTGGGGTGGGCAAGGTGGGATCATGCTACAGATGCACAGACCTTCATCATTGGTTAAGGGCTCTGATATACAACCAATGTAAACTACTGGCAAAGTCTCCAACTGTACTGGTAAAACCAAAGTACATAGTGGAGATACTAGAAAAGCATCCCTAAGCATGGGCTTGGCCTTATACACAAATATCGGAACTGTAATAAAAAAAGTGATATTGAAAACAATTGTCTGCATTTAAGCCTCATCACAGGTGCTCAACATGGCACGGTGTTGGTAACTAACTACTCTAATCTCTGTGAGCTGGGCATCTGCAGCTCCTCTCACTGAGGCTCACAGGAGTTGTGCTTGCTCAGGAGCTTTGGTGATGTGTTGTTTGTTTTGATCTGAGAGAAATGATAACACTAGAAAACAAGAAGTTTAGAAAAAGATTTTCACTCCGATTGAGTCATGCTTCAAGCTGTGGTTTGAAGGTAGTATTTCTTCTTAGAAGTTCGTTCATCAAAGGCCATTAGCACATGCAAAGCACCAAGTTCAGTGAATTGTAAAGTCATCCTTAACATTCTTCCTTCAACTGTATTCACAGTAAGGTTCTATTCAATATAAGTAAAGAAATGAGCACCAAATCTTTCATATCTTACTTTTTCGTCAGAAATCAGTGCTTGATCTGCTGAGACATTTTTTGTTGATGTCTTGGTTGACTAGTCTGTGTTCAATGGCTTTAGGAGGTTTGTTTTTTTTTTTATGTCTCCAGCTGTCAACAGTTCAAGAGAGACAGTAAAATATCTATTGTCTGAATCCTTTTGCTGAACTTGGGTGGAATCAGTGTGGTTTTGCATGATGGAAGTGGAAAGAAAGATTAAGGAGGAGATAATTTCCTAATTCTGAACTCCATCCAGAAAGTTGTTCGTTTGTTTGTTGTGTTTTTTTGTTTTTGTGTTATTAAAGAATGTTACTATTGAAACGTCAGACATTCAGCATGTTCTGCTTGTATGGCACTAGGAGGGCTGTATGCATCATGATGCCTTTAAGCACATGAGCACATGCTATAAAGTAGAATATGCTTCCTCCACAGCTCACTAATTCAAATTACTAAGTGAGCAGAACACTAAGTGTTTCTGTCATCACAAGATTTTGGGGGTTTGTTGCACAGAATTAAAACATCACTATTTCATTTTAAACCAGAATATCAATTTTCACTAGCAAAGCAAACAAGATTTAGCATCCTTAAGAAATGCATACATACAGTAAGAACCACTGTACTGCTGTAATATGCAGTTTCACTGATCTGAATCTGTTCTCAAGTATTTCTTATTTGGAAGATTTAACTACCCTTCACCATAATTCTGCCTTATTCAGTGTACAAGGCAGCTAGTACTGTTCAATCAATGCAGTTCTTGTCTGTGCAGTTCCTCACCCCATTTTTTTCCATTGCTGGAAGGCATACATATGAAAGGAGCAATGGGGCAACAGTAGGAGAAACTGTGTTTTGAACCTAAGGAAGCTAGACTCCATCCCTGCTGCTGTTTCATGCTGCCTGCACTGTAAATCTGGGTAGAGCCTTATTCTCATCACAGCTTTCATGATGTTCTCATTTTTTGGGTGCCCAATGCAGGTCCTGTGGCCAAATATGGAGAGACCTCGAGTTCTTACAGCTGTAATAGATATCAACTTAAGCTTTGATTGCAGTATTATAACAATGGCTTAGAAAGGGAACTCAAGAAAAAAAAAACACACCAAGCTGATTGCAGATATCAGGGATTAGTGGGCACTTTTAGACAATCCTGTTGCTGGCTGCTGTGTGCTTCTGTTCTCTGAAATGGGGATAATGCCAGTTCTGCAGAGCACTATGAAATGCAATGGGCTGCAAGTTTGTGAAACTACTGGTTACACCAGAGAGTACAGCGGAGAAATTTAGTGGAAAATAAAAAAGTCTTGACTGGATGGATAGGGGCTGTATCAAGTAAAGAAGTAAAAAGATGTATTGAATCAAAATGAAGCCACTGCATGCTGGTAATTTTTACAGCCTGTGTTTATGCATCTTCTGTACCCATTGTCATTCCCAGTGTTTATAGAGCTTGATTTTGTCACTTCAGTGGACTTATGGTGTTTTTTGATAGAGTTTCAATGCATCTGTTTGTATGCAACTCCAGGGGCTCTTTCCACAGACTCTCGTGTGAGACAGTAACCTGAATTACAGCAGGCATCAAGAAGCTGTGGCATAAATGGAACTTGCTTGTCCATGGACCTGTGCACTGCACTTGTACTCACTGATGTGAGAGCTGTCTATTTGTTTTCTAGTCCTAGTATTCATAATGTCTCTCACCCATATGGCTAATAGAAATTATGTTCAAGCTGCAGTCTTCATATCCATGGGATCACTAATGCTGTCTCTCATCCTTCTTTGCTACTATATTTCAGGGAATCTAAAGAGACTTAATACCCATCCCTCTGTCACATTTGGCTGAAATTGCCTAGTAGCATCTAAAATCATTTGCAAAATAAAAAGGTGAAGGAGGAGGGAACATTCCAACACAACGTGATTGCATATGCTTCATTCCCTTCAAAAAAAAAGGAAAAGGAAACATGCAAAAGTCAACACGCAGGAAGCAGAAACTCCTTCTCCACCCTGCTGAGCTGTTCCCTAGAGGAACTGTAGTCTCAAAGCAGGAATGGATCTTGCCACCAGTCCTACACCCGCGTAATTTCCCCATTGAAAGTTTTACAACAGTGTGACCAAGGGAAAAAAAAAAAGCAGCCCCACACAACCAGACTGATGTACTTTACCCAAAGACAAATATTCATAAATTCAAAACGTGGGTCAGAAGCCTCTGTGCATCTGGCAGACTGTCAAAACTGCTTCTCTGTGGGCATGTTGCTGTAAGTATTCTCTTTTTAGAACTACTGCTGTGTAATAGCCTTTCCTCCTTTTAGTCTTCTAAACCTGGCTTGGGAGGCAGATAGGAAGAAAGTATTACAGGAGTGTGTGACCCTTGAAATTTGCCTCTTCCTATCCCCCTCCCCAGAAATTCACACTTATATTCTAGGAGACAGAAGTCTATTGTCCCAGTTCATTCAACTGGTGTGTATGTTTCATGCTCTGAAAATGAACACTATGCACATTCAAAATCATATTTGCATCAAAATAGAGGAAATGTCTTGAGCTTTTATTTAATATCTAATGACGAGTGCCCAAATTTTCTAAGTGAAAACCTGACCCCCAGGACTCCTTTAATGTGGAGTGTATTGTTCATTAAGAAGGTACTGTGTATGAGGAAACAGAGCAGAAAGAGTATTTTCCATCTATTCATACTTTGAAGACCTTTAAACAGTTTCTAGAAATAGAAACAGCACCTGCTAAGGGCAGAAGTATAATTGTTTGCGTGCCCTCAAACATTGCTTTATTGCACCAATTTTCATCTTGTTCTTAAAAGGATTACCAACTGAACAGTGAGGATTAGAGTGGTTCAAGGTTACAAAAAAAAAAAAAAAAAAAAAAGGAGGTCAGAGAAGGCCAGGCACAGTAAGGCAAAGTTATTATTTGCAATACAGTAATTTATAATTCAAATGGCCACTGAACTCTATCAGTGTTTTTGCTTGCATGATAAATGGAAGTAGGTTGAAGCAGATCTGCTTTCTTTTGTGCCCTTCTGATGTAACAATTCTAGTCCTGCCTTGCAGTTTCTTGTATAGAACCAGACAGTGGTGCAGTACAGAAACAAGTGGTGGACAAAAGGACATTGGGCTACACATATGATCCAGAGAATGTTGGGACCACAGGGTTAGCACCAAGCTCTGAGTTCAGTTTCTGGTGGGGAAGAAAGAACTTACTAACTCTGGCGTTGTTCTAGTTAGACAGACAGCACAGAAAGAGCACAGAAAACAATGTGAGGATCACAGTTCAGCTTATTGTGACTTTATCTTGACTTTGTGTCTGTCCTTTATGAACAATCTAGAAAGGTGGAATATTGTTGGCTGAGAGATCCAATCTCAAGGGGTCACAAAATACCCTTATTGTGGTTACAGTACTGTTTCTTTTCTGTCAGAAATAAATATCTCATCTCTAATAAGTTGGGGTTTCTGGGGGGCAGAGGTAGTTGGTTCCATTCTGTCTTAGCACGGGAAAAACCGATGTTGTGTCTGAATAGCTGGGCACTTTGCAAAAATGGAAGGAACAATTTCAGCTGCAGTCAGTGTCAGGATGTGCTTACTGTTTTGTGGCAAAGGATGGAATAGACACTGTCAGTTCATCCTTTGCTGGTCCCACATCACTGAGGCAGGCCAGTTTTTTGTTTTTGTTTTTAATAAAGAAAGCTTCTTCAAAAGAAAAAATACCTTTTCTCTACCAGTTTATTTCCTCTGCACATGTATTTTATGGTGAAGAAATAACAAATCTGTTACCCTGTAATTAAATTGGATTACAGAATAATTATAGCCGTGTTTGCTTTCTGCAGATTACATGGTAATTATACTTGATATTACCATGAAAAACCAAGAATTTCTAACTATGTCATTACATGGTAATTTCTGCAATACAATACAACTGTTTAATTATACATGCAGTTTCTTTACTTCAATGGAAAAATGATTAAAATAATGCCAATGCCTCTAAGTTTTGAACAAGTGCCAGCATATCATATAACATTTATAGTATCCATAGGCATTTTTTTGTTTATTTGCAACTATGTATTTACATATACAAGATTCCTGTTCATCATTCCAGGCTCTCCTTTGTGCCTAAGGTACACAATTGCCCTTCAGAAATAGGTACTAATATTCCATGTATATTGTTCTTCTGTTTGCCCAGAAAACTTTGGTCCAGAAGTGATGAGTCTTTTTCCCAGTACAGAAGTCTATTTCAAAACAGTCATGACAAAGATGACTGTCTGATAGGTACTTCAAGCTGTATAAGCTCAGTTTTGACAAGTTTGCTTTACTTGTCAGATTATTTGTTGGCAAAAAATCCAGCTACTGAAGGACTGGGATCTTTTGACGCTCTTTACTGATTCGCCCCCTGCTGTTAAGTAAGCTTCTTTAGTGGGCTCTTGTTCGAAACAGTTCAGATCATCAAGGTCACATATTTATTGTGAAAGTATACAATCAGCTGAATGTAACAAAATTCAATGTCTATCTTCTCTAGTAACACAGAAAAGCCATAATGGTTGGTACACTTATGTATGGTAAATATTATTTTGATACTTGGGTCTAGCATTCAGGGTCCTGCTTTGTAATAGACCTCACTGATGCCTGATAAGAGAACTTCAACAGCATGCGAGAAGAGAGGCAGTAAGAAAAAAATATATATTTTTTTAATGTAGTGACCTCTACTTTTAAGTAAACATATACGCGCTTCCTACAACTATACTTCCAAATTCTTTTGCTACTGTCTTAATCCTAGATCCTTCCAAAATAGTTAAATAAATTACTGAATGAATCATGAATGGTGGACCCATGGGAGTCACAGGAAGAGGCAATGGTAGTTCATCCTCCAAATCAAACTAAAGAAATAACAAAAACCCCAAAACTTTTTTCAAAAATTGGCAAAATACACGTGGTTCCTGTCATATCATTCTCCCTCTCATACTGTTCCAGAAAAAGCTCCTTCCACCACAAAAGCCATATATCCACCATCTTGATGTACATCTAGCTAATAAAACTGTATGGAACAACACAAAATTTAGAAGCCTCAGAAAGACTGGCGCTCTAATTATCTAGGTGATGATACAAAATCACATGCAGTCTTTCTGTAAAACTGCAGAGGTTTGCCTAATGTCTATTAACAGGGAATGAAATGAAGAGGAAAGCGAATGTATTGTTAGATATATTGTTAAGGTAATTGATAAATCTCCCCAAAGAATCAGTTAGAGTAGGGCTGAGTCAGATCAAATACTGTTTTTATTTCCCACATAATCAAAACTTTGAGAAGCTTTGAGAAGGAAAATTATTTTTATTCTTTTCTGTGTGTTTATTGCTTTTTTTTTTTTTTTTTTGCTTTAATTACCATGGAGCACTGCTTACAGACTGTTGTCCTATTGTGCAAGATGCTGTAAAAAAAAGATAACTAAGAGGCACTTCTGATCTCTTCATGTGAGAACAGATATTGAATGAATACAGACGTGAGAGAGACAGAAGTTGACATTTAGGCCATGCCTGGAAAAGTGTAGGTAAAATAGGGTGAACTGGGAAGATGCTTGAAAGCAAATAGTTCTGTTAGATACAGATGTGACAGATGAATTAAAGGATGGCCATACCGTGAGGGTCAGAGAGGCCTTTGGGATGATATCAGGATCACTGCTGTTCTCCATCTTTATCCATTCCGGATCTGGTCATGCGAATCATTTGTGCCTTTTAAATCAAGGGAAATCAATGGGAGTTCGGTCTCCGGGGGTCTTGCAAGACTGTGCCCTGAGGAGAGTTATATTTTATACTCCATCCAAATTAGCTTAAATTTGTTTTGTCTGAATTTGGTTTAGCTGCCAATGTAATCAAGATACAGCATGAAAAGTCTGTCATCGGACAAGACATTTTGCATCTTGTTCCTTTAGCAGAAAGCTGATTTCTACACTAGCAAATTCAGCAAAGCCACTTTCCCAGGTTTAATTGCAAAGTCTCTCAGTGTGAGTATAGAGCAAGCCAGCTTGATAACCTTATTCACAACCTTGAAACCCAAAGGGATAGTTCAATGTTACCAAAGGGTACCTGGATCCTGAAGCTGTATATTAAAGTGCTTATATTAAAATGCAGTTCTACCATCAAGTTTCTCTAGATGGTTGTTCTGGGATTCATACATGGATAGTGAAACTCATAAAAGAAGGAGAACATCGTAGATGAAGGTTTCTTATTAGTCATCAAGCAGGGAAGATGAAGTGAATTATTAAATTTCGTTACATCACATTTCTTTCGTGAGTCGCTGTCACAGACTTTTCAGCACAGTTTGATCTGTGAAAGCCTCTGTGCTCAGATCAAAGGCTGCTTTGTGCTAGGATCATTATGTGCTGTAGTTAAGCATTTTGTTAACTTCAATATTGACAGACAAAACATTTTTCAGGTGAGTACCACTAGTAAATACAGTACAGCTTTAAGACTGGGAAAATATAGTCATTACGCTATCTTAATAGGAGAAAAGAGAGCCATTATTTGCTGTCATTATGCACTGTTTGCTAATTATGCTCATCAGGTGATAAAAATGAATAAGTTAATTCAGTTTTTTATTGTTCTGCCTGAAATCCTTAGAGAATCTCTGGGAAGTAATTCTACTGCCTTTTGTTCCTTCCCTCTCTCTGCCTCCAGCGTTGTATTAGCGACCAAACTAGTGCTGATATCAAGCACTAGTTGCTTTTAATGTTGTTAATTTGTGTCATAAATTTGCAAACATTCAAAACATGTTATAGTTACTGTTACCTGTGGATTAGTGGATCCGTCCTTTCTTGGTGCAAGGATCTTCCCCTGAACATTCCCCCAGGCTGAAGGTCCCTGAGAGTGCTTATACCAAAGAGGGTCCAACTGGGTCTTGGCCTCTGGCAGAGCTTCTGTCCGAGCTGTTCTGCTTAATGCTTAGAGAGTAACCCAGCTTCACAGCCTTCCAATAGCATGGATTATGCTACTCCCCTTCTGCAGTGGAAAAACTGGCACAGATGGTTTGATCCTTAGGCAAGTGGGAGCTGCAGTCTTGCTCCAGCATAGCATGTGGCTGAATGTTAGGTGGCCATGGATGCTCATGGCCACCAGGGAATCAGGAAGGTCTCTGTGTGAGTGCATTCTAGCAATCTATGCCTTAAATAAAAACTTTATGTACGACCCGTCTTTCTACAGGAAGCAGTTACTGCCAGTTTTGCTGCTGTTTTTCCATCACCTGAATGTCCAGCTCAAAGAAAAAGTTTTTTCTTTCAGTACCACAGAATCATAGAATCATAGAACGGCTTGGTTTGGAAGTGACCTTAAAGACCTTGTAGCTCTAACCCCTCATGCTGTAGGCAAGGTTGCTGCCCACTAGACCACACTGCCCAGGGCCCCATCCAATCTGGCCCTGAATGGTTCCAAGGATGGGGCATCTACAGCTCCTCTGGGCAGCCTGTGCCAGTGCCTCACCACTCCCTCTGAGTAAAGAATTTCCTCCTAAAACAGAAATCAACAGCAAATTGCTTGAACAATGAATATTTGGGTCTTGTTCCTACAACATGGAGGAATGTTTAATTTTACTCTTAGTTTTCCTCTTTCTTCAATTTCCAGCTTCAGATGAAATGCTGTATAAAATTGCATCTGTTGTCAACTACACCTGAAGATGTTACTAAAGATAGGTCACTGTAACCTAAGTGCCCTTAGTTTGATTCCTTGATATAGCACCTATTCGTTAACCTACCTCTTTCTGCTTGAACTTTCCTGAGAATGAAATAGTCTTGTTACCCTGAAGAGGAGATATGAGGGCTCATTGCTTTGTCAGAGTCACTATTAGAACCTCTAAGAGGGGAAGTTCAAGCCTAAACTGTCATGAAATACAAAGGCAGATGGCCATGTCATCAGCTGGTTTCAATCAGTGTTGCTCCATCATGCAGCCGGACTGTATCAATAGTTTGCTGGTGTGTTTTACCTGCTTTTTAGAGAAACCTGTTTTAAATACTCCACTATTTACTGTGGCTTGATTAATGAAATTCCAATTGAAAATGAAACACGAATTTATTTACAGAACATGGCTTGTGCACCATCAGGGAACATCTGACAGTAGTAGTACAACTTAAAGAAAGCTACAAAAATGTTTTTGGATCTTCTCATGCTTTGATTCAATCAACTGTAAAAGTACAAAGTACACTGGATATGTAATAGAAAAAAACATGCACACTTGGATGAGTAGTAAATTCTAATGAGCTTTTTTGTTCTGCAATTTAAAATACTTATAGAACCATTTGCATTTATTTCGATGATTCTAGAAATTTTTTTTGTATATTGAAATGCCAATTCTAAATCACAAATGCATATTGGAGTAGTAATATACAGTGCTTTTTTCTTAATGATTTTTCATTTTGCGGTTGAGCCAAGTATCTATATGGGTTAAAATCTATAATTCCCAGAACTGATAGACAATTCAAAAGGCTTAACAGACTTCATGCATCGCTTGCTATTGAAACTGTGTATCTAGAGGAAAACTAATATATTGACCTTAGAAGGCCATTTACTGTTATTTGAAATAAACCCATTGCTTTTAAGTCTATGGACTGTCTATTTTTGACAGTTATAAAGCAAGCACAAATCCTGGGAGCATTTGGCATTTTTGGGGAAGCCCACTTTCAGATCCCGGAGTAGCCTATGTGTTTGATCTGGAGCTAATTATTAGTTCTAATGGGAGATCTAAAAAATACCTGTTGTCCCAGTGGACATGTTTATTCCCAGTAGGATGCTGCTACCTAAACATCTCAGAGGTTTTGTTTTATTTTGATCTATGTGTAAAACACAACTTTTGAAGGGAACAACTGAAGTTGTGTTCCCACAGCTTTAAAAGATTATCTATTTGGGGCTGAATTGTAAATGCACTTAAGTCTTTAAGACATGCTGTTACATTTGTCTAAAATGACTAGACACTTTCTAGGGAATTCTGGGGCAGGGAACAGGAAGGCAATTATGTGTTTTTATATCTCTAAAATGCTTATCTAGTATATACAGCTGAGATATTTGTAACAGTTGCACATCACAAGGAAAATTTTAAAAGCATTGAGTTCCAGCAGCTCACGCAGCTACCATGAATAGTAAATTGCCAAACGTAATTTCACTCTTGGGAATCTTAAGTGTGTTATGTCTGTTTGATCAAATATTATTAGGTTAACTTTAACCATCAAAATAAATTAGTAGCTAGTGGTTCTATCTAGATTATAACTGGGGAAATAGAATAAAAGTAGATACATTCAGATGCTGGCAAGTGCTTTCTAAGAGTGAGCTTTAATAAATATGGAAAGAGCAACCCTAGGGAAATTTTGGAAGCTGCCTTATTTGATATTTAAAAGTGCACTAGAAAACACAATAATAAATTTGAAACTCTGCACACAACCCAGATGCCCCCGCCTTCCTCTAGCTTGTTTGGGTGTATGAAAAGTCCTTTGGATTCTGAAAGAATAAAGCTAATTAGAAAAAATATTTAACTTGAGACAGATAAGATTTGGTTATTGCCTACATCCAAAGAGCTGTATTTAAAATCATACAGCAAGAGCAAGCAAAAAGAATGCATAGAAGACTGAGGAGGAAGAAACCTCATTTCCCCCATCTGTCTGTGATAGCTTACAAAAGAGGTGCCCAGTACCACTCTGGGATATCTCTGTGCTGGGGGAAAAGATTTTCAAGGTAAAGTCTACCCTTCAAGAAAGACTTCTAAAATGTGGCCTTATAGCATCTTTGCTGTCAGTATTAAAGGCCAATTTGTGGACTGAAAGTAACTTTCTAGTAAGAGGATTAAGTAAATATCGTGACAGCCTTTGGCTGATAGTGAGCCTGAAATGGGGGAATCTGGAGAGCCTAGAAGATACCAGCATTGCCCTGTTTTAACCTCCACAAATCTGAAAGGAAGTAAGGAATAACAATCATCAGTAAGACAGCCAAGGACAGGGGATAATTTCTAATGACTACATATTTTATGGAAGCATGATGCTCCTCTACCATGAAGTATGTACAAGACAATAGCAGATGTTGGTGGCTTTTTGAAGCCAAACTTCAGAGAAGTATTTAAGTATTTTCTTGCCTTAAAGCAAACACTCACAGGATTGGCTGAAGATGTTTTTCATGATGGAAAAAAATCCTTACCTGATGTCTAAAATACAAAACACAAGAGCGTACTCACGGGCTCATTTATAGACTCATGGGAAACACTTAATTCACCCCTATCCCATCACTGACTATAGATGAGTTCCATTAATTCTTCATCTTCCTATCATAAAATATCTGTTTGCATCAGTTCACCAGCACAGTGAGTGGTTTTCTTCACCAACATCCAAAGGAAATTTTCATTAGTTTATGTACACTGATTTCAATTGAAGTGTAACTTAATCTTATTAATTCCTGAAGGAGGTTATGTTTATTTTCCATGCAGACAATACAGCATATGCATCCCATTCTTCTGTTCTGAGGCATCCCTGAAAGAGGAACAGGGGAGAAAAGAATGATTTTAAGGGAAAATAGCAGAAAAACAAGCAATAGGTTTGAGGTTATTTTGTTTCTATGTTTGATGTATTTTAACATATGGTGAGTTTTATTTCTGTTGATGCTTACAATTAACCTCTTAGTGGGTAAGGAAAACTTCCAAGAATAAAAAATACTGGTGCTTTAATGTTGAGGGAAAATTGAGAGAATTTCCTTAGTTGCCTTCACAAGAGTTAGGTGGTAGAAAGCAAGCTAACAAGAGAAGAATGAACACACATCCTATTTATTTTTTGCATGTCCATAGTTAAAAAACACAGCCAGTGAAACCTGCTGTGGAATATCTTAATGGAAATAAAAAGCATGTATAGGGAGTGAAAAGCAGAAAATACCAGTCTGGCATCAGAGAGTGAGTCAGTCTTGGCCAGCAGTTAAGCCTTCCCAATCCTATTTGTCTGATGTGAGATGTCTGGTTAGGGTGGCTGAAACCACATGGAGAGGGCCTAGCTTCTCATCTCGTGAACAGAGAGCACCTGGAAGAGCACACCTGGCAGTGAGTCATGGCACATGCAACTGCTGTGTGGCGAAGGATAGGACTGTTTTTCAATTCCCCAAACAGTGTATAGCGCTTCTGAGGAAGTGTGGCCTGTGTGTATTTGATCAGAGTAGCTACTGAGATGGCAAATAACAACACAAGATTATTTTTCATGTTATTTGTTTTGTGAGACTTCAGGTTACTTAGCATAAGCAGCAAAAAATACATTTCCTGGAGTTGTTTAGAAGTTAAACCTCAATTGCCTTGCAATGAGGCACCTTTACAAAACAAAAAATGTTGGAACTGAAAGAAAACCCCATACATCTCTGACCTAGGGTGTATAAAAACCCCTCAGACTGACACATCAGCTGTGTATGATGCCGTGTGGGCTGGGAGGTCAGCTGTGGATATCAGTGCTGAAACATTTTTGAAAATGACTTCGGAAAGATCTGATGTAAATGTACACACTGCTTAGCAAATGGTTGGTCTTAAATTGCTTGCAAATGTAATTCTATTTTGTGTTTGGGAATTATCTGCAAGCAGATTTTGAATTTCATACGTTTTCTCATTCGTCAGCACTAGGATGTGAGCTCTTTTCACCAGTCTATTTCAGAAACTGTCCTTGCATATGCAGAGTTCATTAACTTTAATTCTCAGCATGCAGTCAGCCGTGGAGGTCACGTGGTGGTGCGGGTAATATTTATCCTCCCTCATTGGAGCACTAAGGTTTTGCCAAGCCACGGTGGAGAAATTCAAAGACATTTCAAGAAGACAAATAGAAAAATATTAACTTTCATCCTTTTGCAAAAATATCTCATAACACTTGCAGCATTGAGGTGGGCAAATACAACTTCTCTGAGAGTTATTTTCAGAAAAGGTAAAGGAATTATCTTAAAGAGCATAGCCAAGTCAAGTTTACAGGTTTTATTCAGTTCCCTTTTTCTCATACAGTTTCGACAAATTGATGTGAACGCAGTAATTTTATGTATTTCTTCTTCAGAAAATTTTTTAAAAGTAAGATGTAGATTTTTAGGGTTTTTTTTCCTTATTTTTGACAAAAAGAATCATAACGTAAAATGTGTTGTTAGCCTGAGAAGTTTTGTAATAGTGTATTTTAATTGCTTGGAGAAAAATGTAGATTTGGCCCAAAGTCTTTCTCCTTTTCCCATCTCTGTGAAGTTCATTTTTAGGATGTCTTCTAGTGAAAATAACAACACAAAATGAGTGTCTGTAGGAGGGAGAAGAGCATGGAATCCTGTCTTCCTTGGATTCAGCAGCCGTACTCCTATTGACATTATAGGATTTTGTTTCTGACTTATTATAGCAGCACTGATAGAACTGCTCATCAGGCGTAATAAAAATGCATAAAAACATTTGTGGGATCGAGCCCTAAGCTAACAGCCTATATTTAGGATCAAATTATAAGATCTGAGATATATTGGCTGAGATTTTTGAAATTCCATTTGAAACAGCAATCTTCAATGAGTTAGGCCCGAGTTCTGATTTGCATGTATATCAGGAACTTCAGTTTTGTGTTTCATTATCAAAAGAAAGTATCTGTGATTTAGCCACACTAATTTCTTTCTAAACCCAATTTCTTTTTAAAGAGTCACAACACTCAAGGTACCATAATAGAGTGCCACAATTAGATTTTCTAAAATAAGAAGCTGGTTTTGATTTGGTAGGAGTACAAGCCTGTCTCAAGCTACTAACTTTTAATTTACTGGTATTCCTAGCAGTCAGAAATGATTGAAGAAGGCTTAGTTAGAGAAATATGAAAAAATAATTTGTTTTATCCTAAAATATCTCTTAGTTTTTCATAGCAGAAATACATTATCCTTAAAGAAAAGGGTTTGCAATTGGAAAAAAAAAAAAAGAATAATACATTTTATGATATAATTTGCAATTCAGTTGTTTTATTTACCCTATGGAATTACAGATCCCCAAAGAACACAGCGAAAGCTAGAACAGAGCATGTGTTGGTGTATATGCATGCATAAAGAAGAAAAATATGAACAGGTGAGGGCGAGCCCAAGCAGAGAAGTAGAAAACATTCTGATGGATCTAATTTAATTTTATGTTGTGTTTTCACATTGAGTTTCCTTTACAAGCGCTGAAACATTGCTATGAAAAGCCATGAATGTGGGATTGGCCACAAATAATATTTTTTTTAACTTTGGCTGTTGGATTATAATTTGTTAAAACAAACAATAGCTTACCACATTACAGCTGAATGCAGAGATATTACTTGTACTCCGCTAAAATCAAATTATCTTTTAGTTTCTATTCTCTCCAAACTAAGCTAAACAGTGGTGTCATAAAATGACAAATTACAGGATGAATGTAAGAGCAGTGCCTTCAAAAATACAATAGTTATACAAGCCATCTATTGTTAATGAAGAATATAATGCAATTTGTCTGTCTGTAATACAATTATGCAAATCAAAGATGGAACTATCCTGAAATCTCTCTACATTCCAAGTGATTAAAATGAGATAATTTATCACAAAGAATATTACTGATCATGTTTATGTGTTGCACATTAATCCTATTACAATAATGTATCTTTCTACTAATGTAATGGATTTGTGCAATCTAACAGAAAATGACTTTTATACTACCCACAATTACAAAAATATTCAAAGCATATCCATCGCTGCACAATAGCATATGCCTAAGATTGTACGATAAACCTATTAAAACAAACAGAACTTATGAATGTAACCTTCGTACCAATAAAGACAATGCTAAATTCAATTTTATTGCCCTCATTATTTCAACAACTTCATATATAATAAACGTTGGGCGTAAATTACTTTAACCTTCTTTATAAAGAAAGAAAATCTTAAAAAAATGTAATAGAAAAAATGTGGGAATTGGTTAAATGGACACCAGGCATGTAGACCGTGTGATAAAATCTTCTAAACCTACATGTAAGTTGCATTTCCAGTCCAAGAGGTCTCTCTAAATCTAGGCAACCTGACAGATATAATTTTATATATGACAAGTCAATCCTTAAAGTAACAGCAGCTTCTGAAGGAGTATCTATTATACGCAATGAGGCATGTGGAAGTGTCATGAGCTACATGAGGACTTTCTTCCACGTGCATGGAAATACAATAGAAGGCTTAAAAATTCCTCAGGCAAAGCTGTAGTTAGAAAAATCATCAAAAACCAGAAAACACAAAGAATAAGACAACATGTTCATCATTAAAACTAACATTGTACATATGTATTATAATACAGTCACTGGGGGAATGACCACATGCTCTTGGAACATCATAATATTACTTATTTTCTGCATCCAAATCTGCACAAATGGATTATTGCATAATATCTCTTCCTCTCATTGTGTTCTTACACTAATTTCATTTCTAGTGTTCAGCCCATCTTTATTGACCTGGGCCTGCTGCTCTCTTTTTCATCCCTGGAATGCTTCATTAGCTCTCAGTGTGCAGCTGCACCGTACTGTGCATTTTTCCTTCTGGCAGGCAGGCTTTGCTTACATGCAGTTTTGATACTGAGTTCCTTGACTGCAGAACTAATGCAGCTGTCCACACCTCTGGGTGACCGTCCTGTCCACCTTCTGGACATGTAAATCAGTCTGAATTACCCAAATTTGTTCCTCTTTCTTTGAAAGAATTTGTCTTCTTTCTCTTAAACTTGTATATTCTGCATATTAATATTTACTGAACTTATATTTATTTCCTTGATTGCTAGCAGCCTCAGAGGGGACACATTGCAGCTAGGCTCACCTTCATACTCAGACAGTTACTTTTCCCTTTCAGCCATTCCTGCTTCTCTTCAGCCTTGGAGGAAAGAGGATTGCAGTTTGAAAGTACCTGATGTCTGGGAGCTTCTGTTAATGTGAAGTTATCTGCTCCTGGATGGCTAATGTGGATTTTATGCTGCATTTTACTAACTGAGTGATACCAACAGACCGCTCAGTGGTGGAGAACTGTACAAGATCTGTGCTTTAGTAAATACAAGTGCGTATCGACTGCTCTACAAATCTATAAATCCCTGGCTCTTCTCACAGCTACAGTATCACGTTCAAAGGGATTTGAATCCCCAAACTTTCTCTCTGCTCTGTGTTGTGAATGGGATAACATGATCTCATGGGTCAAAATCCTCATTTTAAAACTTGCTGGCACAGATCTCAGTTTACAGTCCCTGAGAAGCCTGGTTTTTACATGGCATTTTAATATACATGTTTCTTTATCATGTGTCAAGGAGGCTTAAGATATAACTGAACAACTGCCTGTTGGTCAGAGCTGTCTGCTGCAAATTTAGCAAAGCTCTTTGCAGACAGAAACATGGTGAGGGGAGGCCTGGTTCTGGCTAAAGCTTGGCTGGCAGAGGGCCTTCTCTCTCACACAGTTTAATATTTACCCATATAGAGTTACTTGAAAACAAATTGAGATAATTCTGCAGCTTGTTTGGATCCATCTCTGCCTGTGCTTCTTGTCTCCCTTTAAAACACACGTGTTCTAAGACCTTTGATGGATGGCAAATGCACATGCTTCTGCTCCTGATGCCAGTAAATGAAAAGCTGTTCTTTGTCCAGCAATAGTCATATGTGGCACTTGGAGAACTTTGTACATCTTTATGTTCTGTCTGAGTAGTAACACAGCCAGCCCCATGTGGTGTTTACAGACAGAAAACTCAGGTACTTTCATGTACGCAGACCAGCTTCAGTGAAGTATCACTTCCATAGAATCCATGTGAAGATGGGGGTAGCAACTGGCTGTATGGATCTCGTGTGCACTGGTGCAATCGCATCAAATTTTCTTTTAGAGTTCACTGAGGACACCCTGACAGTGCTAGCCTCTTGGAGCTGCTGTGTGACAAAGAGTTTCCACGTTTCTCCTTTCTTTTTGAATAAGCTGAAGCTTAACCAAGTTTTGGATAGTGTTGGCCACCAAACATTCTGTGGGTTTTTGGCTTGTTGATCTGTGCAGAAATACTCCTTCACAGGTCTAGCTCAGCCTAATCCGTGTGTCTGGGTCTGTTTCACTGGGAATGAGAGCAACTGCTCACTGTGGGCCCTTAGAAACAGACGTAAAAACATTCAGATAAAAACAGACATAAAGTAGGAGTCTCCTGGGATATCTACAGCCAAGTTAGTTGAGTCCTGAGAAGAGAAAGGGGAAAAAAAGTTAGCAGAGGTGGCTTATTAACTTATTACTAACTTCTCTGCATTTTGAGTCATCTTGAGTATCTGCCCTTGTCTCTTTCAGTGGCTCAATTGCTATAGAATGAATATTAACACTGCCTCACCTCACACGTTTGCTCTGAAACTACCCACAGCATTAGTGAGATGCTCAGATAGCGTGGCAAAGGGAGACATCCAGGTATCCAGTTTTGACATTCTGTCTAATTTCCATGAAATAGCAAGAACTAACCTAGCAGCTAGGGCCTGGCAGCCCTGCTGGTTGTGGCAAACACACTGAGCTTTTGTGCTCTTTGTTTGCAGCACACAGGACTGTCCATAGGCCGTGCTAGTGTGTGAACAAGCATTCTGGAGAGAAGCAGCACCAATTTTCCATACCATCTAAGGGACTCAATTGGCAGTGCTGTGTGACAAATCAAGGCAGATTAAAGTTGAGCTGGTCAAATCCTGCCACGCTGTTCTTCAAGCAAAAAACCTGTGGCCTTGCTGCGTCCAAGAAAAGGCAGAATTTGGAAGACAAACACAGCACTCAGATGTGCAAAAAGGAAGTGTTAAAGACCAGGGAAGACTCATTTTTGAGCAGGAAAGGCTGGTTGGCTGCTTGGGCTTTTCTGCTCTATTGAGGCTGTAATTACAGCTTCACAAAGCTTGCGTGACATTGCTAATTTGAGAAAAAATGGAAGACAGATCTCTGTAAGAACAGTCAGGGTTGAGATTTTATTTATGGAGTCCCTATATCAGCAAATCAAATCTATGAATATTAGTAATTTAGTATCTTTATGTAAGTAATTATAGAAATAATCCAAAAACGAGATTTGGGAAGATGTAAATGTCAGCTATTAAGAACAATTTAAAAGAGGTTAGTTGACTTTAAGATACCTGAAAGTCAAATTGACCATCAAACTGTGGCATGAAATTATGAAGTCAAAATTACTTAACTCTTTTCAGAACAGCTTTCTTTGCTAAATATCTCTTACCTACAGAGAAACCTTCGTATGTTAAACAGTACCTTCAATTTAAGACACAGATTCTGTGCTTTGATCCATCCCGTTTTATTTCCTATAGCTTTGCATCATGAAAGGAGCCAGTTCTTTGCCTTACACATTTGGCATTATGTGATTCCCCTGATTCTTGGGGAGCTATGGGCAATATATATCTGCATGAAGAAGAGGCAAACATACTAAAAATGCCCATTGCAAATAGTCATTTACTTATCATTTGTGTCAGCTAAATTGTGTGGAAAATGTCTTCTTCCTTAGCACAGAATAAGTGTCAAAACACATAGTTGTCCTTTCCACAATGACCCAGAAGGCTGTCTTTCACCATGTAGTGACACAACCAAGGCAGATCTGTCTAAATCTGCCCATCACTCTGACTTGTCTCTTCAAGCACTCAGCCTTTTTGAGGCATTTGTGTTCATTTGGATCTAGTCCTGCAGACTGCTGAGCATGTTCTATGAAGTGTCCTTTAATGACAGGGCTGTGGCTCAATTAGCTAATAGTACATGCTATCGAGCATCCTTATAGAAATGCAGAGCATCTGCCTTAGCCTTTAGCTATGTCCCTCCTGCTTCCCAGGAGATTAGTACCAGCTCTTTATCAGCATCAGTGGGCAAGTGCTAGCACCTTGCAAGGCTCAGTCTTAGCGTGGAGCTTTAACAAGAGCTTTAGAGAGAATAGCAGAGGTTTCTTTCTCCCTGTTTGTGATAATGCCCCACAGCAGGAGTCACAGGAGAGAGCTAAGCACTTATAAATGATTTTATGAAAAGATGTCGAGTTGTGGCACTCCTGAAATGATCTCCTGCTAAGGATAAACACTCCCTTGTTGACATTACCTGTCTTCATTCTGGGTCTGTGGCTAGAAATGAAGATGTTGGTGCTTTATCTATCTCAATCTAATTTACAGAAAGCTTGTTGTCAAAGCTCTCCATGCCCGAGAAATGGCATTGCGGGGATTTGGTGTCCAAATAGGAAGGAGGCGGGGAGAGAAGTCGGGAGAATTAAACCAGGTTTGACCTGATATGGATCCAAATCAAACAGATCTCCTTTATTTATTTTCATTTGTGACTCTCTTAGCAGCAAGGTGTAAGCATTAAATTCAGAAGCGATAGCAAGCAGAGGAAAAAAGTAAGACTTTAAATGATAGCAGGGATCACTATTTTAGTGTATTCCTTCTATGATCTCCTGATAGAAATAGAAGAGACCAGGCACAACATAAATATTTCCTATTATGGATAAACTAAAGTCACAATGGAATCTGTCATGCTTGTGATATGAGAGATGGACAATATTCCTGAGCTGTTGCTATGCTGGCACTTGAAAGCAGTTTGTATTTTGTTTATGGAGCCGAATCAGAAACCCTTTCCCCTCTCTCTCTGTTGTTTTTTTTTTTTTTTTTTTTTGGCCCAGCATGTGTAATTCTTCTTCATGGAAGCTCGAAATGGCTGTGGAGCAGCTCAATATTCCATTTATTTTATTTATAAAAGAAATTCAAAGCCTGAAAAGATGAAGTAATTGACTTACTGGGATGACAGTTAAACCCACTAAATTTAATCTTATCCTCTCAAGTACAACATATCGCGCTTACAAATTATCACCCTGCACCAGACAGGCCTGCTCTCTTCACCTAATCCAAATGGAAATGAAGGCCTCTGTTATTGTATTATCTGACTTTACTATCAGCATTAATCCGGCTTAACTCACTTAATGATGCCACTTGTGGCACTATGAAGGCAGCAAAGAAGTCTATAAACTACTTCCATTAAAATGCAAATCTGGCCCACAGAGAAAATAAGTGACACAAAAGTAGGAGAATTCGGCCATACACTGTATTAGCCTCTTGCCGCACAGAACTGATACAAGTATAATAACTGATGCTGTGATTATTATTCTAGCTGTGGATTTCCAATGAAAGGAAGCCAGTCTACCACAGAACGTCACAAAAGTGCTTCAACAAGCCAGGGTATTTAATTTCTGAAGAGATTTATATTTTTTGTTGTCAGGAAATGAACAAATACTTATCAATGTAAAAACTGCTATCTTAAATCTTCCTGCCAGGTTTTTCATACTGATATTATTTGCACCCTATAACACAGGAAATGAAAATCTTCTGTGCCTTTCACATCTCCACTGTATCTTAAAATCCTTTAGTAACAGCCTTGCTTCTTTTTTTAACCCCCTTCTGTAAACATGAAAGAAAACTTTTATGGATTAAGTATAGGGAATTACTAATGCCAAAATCTCAGCCCCAAATTCCTTCTCCTGAACATTTCTGTTTGCTGATAATTTATTATTTATTTTTTTTTAAAGGGAACTGTAACATCTGTTTTACAGAAAAGCCTGGTTTAACTTCAGTGTAAAGCTGCTCACATTCATCTCTGGTCCTCTCCTTTGCACACATGCAAGCTCACTTGTGCGTCCTGCCTGGCTACCCCTTTGTATGAAAAAGCATTATTGCAAAAGCTTTTGTTAGTATGAAACAAGTCCCGGTAAAAACACCGGGATTCAAGCTTCTTCCACTTTCTCTTGAGCTCAATAGCTTCCTCTGCCTCAGTAACCCTAAGACTCTATTGCTGGCTTTGGCATTGAGAGAACATGGTATCTACATGGAGACACAGACACAGATGCCCTACTGCTTAAATCAACATTTCTCTGTAGGCTTCGAGAATGAAATGTAAGAATTTGGTCCAGCATGTTTTATGTTTGGGGTGACAGATTTGTGATGCCCCTTCACTTTTTCTTGGAAATCTTATCACTGATAATATAACAAATCAGAGATGGGGCCAAGCTAAGCAATTTGGATTTGTGTTTCTGTCTCGTGCATGGGAATATGATTTAGCTCACTCGCTGAGAGGAGCAGTGATGAGATTCAGGTTTCATCTAGGTTTGGATGGCGATTCCCTTCCAAGGCTGAAGAATGTTTTGATCTGGAGCCCTGGAGCGATCACTAACAAAGACCTTTTCTTTCTCATCCCCACCCACACGCTTTCCCCACCAAGAGCATGACTTCCTCAGATGTTACATCACTGAAATAGTGTTGAATTGGCTTTTCTCTCACCTTAAGCCCACACGAGCATGATCTGATTGCTGCAGATGCTAGATCTGCTGCAGTACTTCCATTTGGCTGCTCCTCTCTGACCACAGTGGCACTGGTATTTCAGCAGAGGGTTGTTCAGGGCAGATGAAAACGTCCAGTTTTGTTATAGTTTTATGTTTTTTTTGATTTTCAGTATTCCACATCAAAACATCATGTACTGGAATTAAAGTGTTAATGCTCCAATTCTAGGTACTTATCCCTATACATTACAGAAGTCATGGGATCTGACCCTTCTGGGTGGGGCGGTCTGTTACTGCCTGGCAGTGGGTGCTGGAGGGTGCTTTCCTAGCCGTTCCAAGCTCTTCAGGTTTGACTCGGTCTCAGGAACTCTCTCTCCTATCTTATTTGATTTATTAGTCTCAGTTTCAATTAGATTGTATTATATTGTGTTATCTTGCATTCCGACATCATAGTTAGTAAAATAAGTTTATCTCCATAGATTGTTGCCGCTGTTTTTTTTTCCTCCCTTCCTTTCTTCCTTCCCATTTTGTGGGGCTGGGGGGGTGAGGAGGGCAGGGGCCTACTGCCCCCTGTCATGGGCATAGATTGATCTAGTTAACTCCGTGACAGATTTTGGTGGAGAATGCAGGCATAGCTGCTTTTTGGCTCTTAGAACGAATCTCTCTCTCTGCTCTTAGAGAGCTTCATTAGGGAGCATTATCAATATTCAAGGTTTTGTGCTGGAAAACTTGACCTTGAAAGACCAGGCGTACTGCCAGTATTCTGGGATATTTGTAAACTTTGAGCACTGCTTAGTCGGGGTAGTGCTTTTTTTTTTCTTCCCCCCCTCTCTTGTTAGCTTCCATTCATTAACCCCTTTTTAGCAGATACCAGCGATGAACCCACTCTTTATCGTGAGGGTGCTGTGTAAAGGATTAAAAGCTATGGTGTTACTCGTGACCTACTGGCCAATCATCAGTGTCATAATTACTTGTGGAATTGTGTTCATATATAACCACATAAGGGCACTGATGGAGACACCTGTATGGTACCTATATTGGTACCTATATGCAATGTTGTATGATATGAATTTTGACACTTGCATCCCAGATGGAATGGCTAATTTTACAAACAATTACGTCCTAGATGGAATAGCTAATTTTACAAACCACACAATGTTCAAACCAGTTTACAGGCTTTCCTCTCGGTTTATCAGACGTTTTTCCAATACTGAGTTAATTCTCATGTTTGTGGGTGTAGCCCTGTTCATATCAATCTCCCTGAATGTATTCCAATACAGGCATGGTAAGCAGGAGTCTCCTCCAAAACCAGAGAATGCTGACTGGCAGGGAATATGGAGAGGTTTAGGAAAAATCTTAGAAGCATGGGGACCCGCAATGTCATGGGATTTCACTCTTGAACACCTGTGGGATCCTGAGAAACTTAGCCAGTATTTGAGTCAGGGACGGTGTGGCTTACATAAATCTAAGGAGGTACAACTTATTTGGGGTTTGGCTTATGCTTACCATGCCCTATATAATACTATTCTGGAGAGAGAGAGTTTCCGAGCTGAGGTTCAAGCCAAAGGGGAGAATCTCCAAGTCAAATCTGATCAATTACAGGAGACACCAGTAACAATATCAGTTGCCCTTGTGGAAGGCAAGAAATGGAAACGAGTGTCCTCACGTCTAGAATGGAAAAAAGAAGAAGAGGAGGAGGAAGATCCTGGTGAGGGGCCCTCCTCAGAACCACCAACATCGAGAAAGGCAAAACTAAGAGACATGCAGAAGAGAGTGATGAAGAGGAAGTCTCTGTTATTACTCGTCGGCCTCTGAAGATGACTGAAATCCAAGGCTCAAGAAAGGAGTTTACACGGCGCCCAAATGAAACTCTTGTTTCCTGGTTAGTTCACTGTTGGGACAGTGGGGCCAGTAGCTTGTCTCTAGATGGTAATGAAGCTCTCCAACTAGGAGCCATTGCCAGAGATCCAGCTATTGACAAAGGAATTAGTCGATGTTTGGATGGGGCTGCCACCCTCTGGGAACGAGTGAAGCCGTGAAGGAAAGGCACCCCTTCAAAGACGGCTTGAAGCCTGTGATGAAAAGGTGGGATACAGTTGAAAAGGGTATCCAGTATTTGAGGGAAATAGCCATGGTGGAAATGTTGTATGACCCTAACTTTGTTCCTAATGACCCACGCCAAGACCACGACCCTGAGAGAGTGAGGACGACGCCTGATATATGGCAGAAACTCAGAACAACAGCACCAGGAAGATAGGCCGCTACACTAATGGCAACGTTTGACAGATACCAGGACCAACAGAGAAGACCCTTAGTTTTTGAATTGATTATTACACAACGAGCACGGATGGGGAATCTCAACCGTCCAGGAATCCTAGAGGTCATCATGGACTGGCCTGAAGGTAAAAAGTTTGGAACATCACCAGCAGATGAAGTATCACAAGCTAAAGAGGCCCCACCATACAATGAACTACCAGAAAATGAAAAAAAATATGCCCTGTTCACTGATGGATCATGTTGTAATGTGGGAAAGCATCTCAGATGGAAATCTGCTGTGTGGAGCCCCACACAACAAGTTGCAGAGGCTGAAGGAAAAGGAGAATCAAGCCAACTTGCAGAGGTAAAGGCTGTCCAACTGGCCTTAGATGTTGCTGAACGGGAGAGGTGGCCAATACTTTATCTTTACACTGACTCATGGATGGTGGCAAATGCTCTATGGGGGTGGTTACAGCAGTGGGAGCACAATAACTGGCAAGGAAGGGGTAAACCTATTTGGGCTGCTGAACTGTGGAAAGATATTGCTGGCCGAATAAAGAATATGGTTGTGAAGGTGCGCCATGTAGATGCTCATGTGCCCAAGAGTTGGGCTACTGAAGAACAGCAAAATAATCATCAGGTGGACCAACCTGCCAAAATTGAGGTGGCTCAGATAGACCTGGACTGGCAGAACAAGGGTGAATTATTTCTAGCTTGATGGGCCCATGAGACCTCGGGCCATCAAGGGAGAGATGTAACATATAAGTGGGCTAGAGACCGAGGGGTGGACTTAACTATGGATGCTATTGCACAGGTTATTCATGACTGTGAAACATGTGCCATAATCAAACAAGCCAAGAGGATGAAACCACTGTGGGAGGAAGGGCGATGGCAAAAGTATAAATATGGGGAGGCGTGGCAGGTTGATTATATCACCTTGCCACGATCTCACAGTGGTAAGTGTTATGTGCTTATCATGGTGGAGGCAACCACTGGGTGGCTTGAAACATATGCAGTACCCCATGCTACCGCCCAAAACACCATATTAGGTCTTGAGAAACAAGTCCTGTGGCGACATGGCACCCCAGAAAGAATTGAATCAGATAATGGGACTCATTTCAAAAATTCTCTTGTAAATACTTGGGCCAAAGATCATGGCATTGAGTGGATTTACCATATTCCCTATCATGCACCAGCCTCTGGTAAAATCGAACGATACAATGGGTTGATAAAAACTATGCTGAAAGCAATGGGTGGCAGAACATTTAAGCACTGGGAGAAGCATTTGGCAGAAGCCACCTGGTTAGTCAATACCAGAGGATCTATCAATCGTGATGGTCCTACCCAATCCAGCTCTCTACATACCGTAGAGGGAGATAAGGTCCCTGTTGTACATGTAAAGAGCATGTTGGGAAAAGCAGTTTGGGTTCTTCCAGCTTCTGGAAAGGGCAAACCTCTCCGTGGTACTGTTTTTGCCCAGGGACCTGGGTCCACTTGGTGGGTAATGCAGAAAAATGGGGATGTTCAATGTGTACCACAAGGAAACTTATTGCTGGGGGAGTGCAGACAGTAATTCTATGTATATGTATATAGACGTGTGTGTGATGCATTTTAATCATTTTTGTTTGTTTGTATATGTATGTATATATATATTAAACACAATGTAGTGATGTAGAATAAAGGGTGGAATGTCATGGTTTTATGGTTGTTTTTTTTTTTGATTTTCAGTATTCCACATCAAAACATCATGTATTGGAATTAAAGTGTTAATGCTCCAATTCTAGGTACCTATCCCTATACATTACAGAAGTCATGGGATCTGACCCTTCCGGGTGGGGCGGTCTGTTACTGCCTGGCAGTGGGTGCTGGAGGGTGCTTTCCTAGCCGTTCCAAGCTCTTCAGGTTTGACTCGGTCTCAGGAACTCTCTCTCCTATCTTATTTGATTTATTAGTCTCAATTTCAATTAGATTGTATTATATTGTGTTATCTTGCATTCCGATATCATAGTTAGTAAAATAAGTTTACCTCCATAGATTGTTGCTGCTGTTTTTTTTTCCTCCCTTCCTTTCTTCCTTCCCATTTTGTGGGGCCAGGGGGCTGTGGGGGGCAGGGGCCTAGTGCCCATTGTCACAGGCATAGATTGATCTAGTTAACTCCGTGACAAGTTTCAACCTAAAGTGATGATCTGTGCTCCTGCAGCAAGAGCAGTTTCTCCTAAAAAGAGGCTCTGCAGACTTTGGTAGTTTCCTCTGTGGCTGTTCATGGATGCTGGGGGATTTTTTTTGCTGCTTTCACAGTGAAGTTGGCCCTCTGCCACAGTGTATCTGGAATCATGCTTTGACCTAATAGACATGCGGTACTTAATACCTACTACTCATCTGGTGGGCTGTTCTTAAAATGTAGAGCATGAGAGGGTGCCAAGAGAGACCAGCATTGCTGGCAAGGTCACTACCCTGCACCTGTATAGTACCATGCAGGCAGCCCTTGGTGCCTCCCAATCTGCATTCCCTGTCCCAATCCATAGCTGTGTCAGACAGTATCAGTGAATGATTTACGGAGCTTTGCCCAGGGCTTGTTAGAAGGAAATTAATTGCCTGATTTACAGGAGAGATGCCTCAGCTCCTGCACACCATTGGTCCGAGGCCTTTACCTCTGAGATGTGAAATGCCCTGTGTACGAGCCAGATATCAGACAGATAGTTTTCTTATCATTACACAAGAAAACTTTATTGGATTGGCTCAAAATATCATTTCAAACCTGTGGAACTAATGTCATGTCTCAACCTGAATATGTTTTTTAAATTAAAATTGAGATTATTTCAGTTTGGCTGAATGCTCTACGAGTTGGTTTAGCCTAAACAAACAAACAGAAGTTTTCAAAGCACACACATTTGGGCATGTAGAGTAGAGCAATATGTGAATCTTAAACTGTCAGGTGTTTCTAGGGGCAACCTCATTTCAAACATTCCTTTAGCCTATGCTTTCAGGAATGAGAATTTTTGTGGCTAGAAAATATATATTTTTAAATTGCAATTATCTTTTCTTTATTTATTTTAACACTATAAGGACTGGATTTGCACATCGTGCATCATCCATGCACATGAAACATCTGCATGCACACATGCTGCAGTTATACAGATAAAAAGGGTTGGACTGGGTGACATCCAGAGTTCCCTCCTAGCTAGTGCTTTCACTTCATGTGGTGATTCTACAAATTCTAGTGAGCCCCAAAGAAAACTGTATGTATCCATCAAATAAGTAGTACAGTGCAACATTCTTCAGACGTGGCAATGTGATACCCAGTAAATCTTATTAAAAGTTGTTACACTTACAAGAGGCATGATTTTTTAGTCTATGTACAGATACCCCCTCACTCAGACAAGTTTGTACATGCAATTATCAATTGGGCTTTCATCTGATTTCTGCTAATCCCAAGTAACAGCTGTAGGATGAGAAGGAACAGCCTCAAGTTGCACCAGGGGAGGTTCAGGTTGGATACTAGGAAACATTTCCTCTCAGGAAGAGTAGTGAGGCAGTGGCACAGGCTGCCCAGGGAGGTGGTGGAGTCACCATCCCTGGAGGTGTTCAAGAAAAGGGTGGATATGGCCCTGAAGGACATGGTTAGTGGGCATAGTGGGGGTGGGTTGTTGTTGGACTCAGTAATCTTAGTGGTCTTTTCCAACCTTAATGATTTTATGATACTGTGGTTCCATGAAAAATGATTGAACATATAAAATATAATTTGCCATTTTTGTTTTATTGGCATTAATACACGGTGTCCTACAGATGTGTTTTTGTAATCGTGCTTATAGATCTGTGGGAGAAAGGGGACATGTTTCGTGTGATACAAGAAATTTCTGAGATCTGAAACAAAAGCATCAAACCTCAGCTAAAGGTGATAACAGGTAACTTCAGTATGTTAATCAGTGAGATCACTAGAGATGATCTAATTCACATCTGTGGAACAATTAGGGCTTAGTGGGAACAGATAAATGAGGGAAAGGATAAGACACCATAAAAGCAACCTCTCTAGCAAGGCTGTAATTCCTACACATACCTTCACATTATGAATCTTAATATCTGAGTTTGTCTTTTGCACATATTTGCATGCTGCTTTTTACAACCAGGAATGAGTGAAGCAAGGATTTTTACATCGTTTTTGAATGCTTCTACTCTTCAGCAATTCTGTGAGTCCACTCTGTTACTTCAGAGGAGCAGGTGTGGAGTCAGCTCTGTAACAAGCTGCTAACAGAAGGATTGTTTTCAGCTGCAGTTTAAGTGTAACAGATGTATTTATTTATTAGAATAGAGTTTAATCCTTGATCTGATGAATACTGGAGATAGTAGACTTTATGTGGGGGATAAATTGTGCTTCTGGATTTTATTTATGTATTTATTTTTGTTGGGTGGAAAGCTGAGAATGGGAGAGAAACAAAAGGCAGAACTTGCAGTTAAAATATGAGTTGGTTTGGCTCCTGTAGTCTTTTCTCAGTTTTAAATCTGTTAGTATTTCATTTTTCAGGGACCTGGTAGAGCTGCTCAGAACTTTTTCAACTGGGGGGAGAAGGTAATTTAAAGGGAATATCTTGCCTGAGCTGTCTAATCTCTTTTGTATTGCTGTGGTCTTATTGCCTTTTTTTTTTTTTACCCCCACTTTAGGTTGATTTTCAGCTATTTGTGTGTGCATATAGTTTATGTTTTTTTTTTTTTTTTTAATGTTCAGTATTATAAAAAAAGGGTGCTGCTTTGACACAATATTGGATTTTATTGATCTTTCCTACTTTTTAATTTGTAACACTGGAATTTTTCTTTAAGGATGAGAATTCCTATTTTTTTCCCAAATCTGTTGCTAGCTCTACTGAGCAAGCCCAGCAGAAATCTGACTCAGTGCAGGGTCAGTAAAATATATTTCTCCCCAGAAGAAGTGGGCTGGATGGTGGTGGTGCCTTCATATCTCCTTACCAGCATAACTCAGGAATGTCAGGGGAAAAAACTTTTTTTGTGCTCATAAAGAAATTTTGTTTCTACCCATGTTTAGTTATGTTTTTCTTCCTGTTACTGTCCCCTTTTGGCAGATAACTTTTAGGTAGAGAACTGTCAACTGTGTGCAAGCTGCTCATTTGTTTATCAGAGGCCACTAGAAAAGAGTCAGTGGGTAACAACTCACCGACCTGGAGACCTCCTGGTGTTCAGATAAATGAGCTGCATGTGAAAGGCTAAAAATCCCATTACCAGACCTTAAACTATCCCATCCTTAAGCAAGTTTGCACTATTTCTAGGGGAGAAATAAATACAAGTTGTGGACTAAAGGGCAATTCAGATAAACAAGCAGCAAACTGTTCTTCTGAAACAAAACTTGTCCTGTATTTTTGTTGTGTTGCATTGCTAAGGCCAAGAGACAATAGCCTTAAGATATGCATGGTCATTGTTTCCCAGACTGAAATGAAATCATAGGCCAAGGACATGAACTTATTTCACTAGCTTAGACATCACATCAAAATTATCTTGAAAATCTGAACGTGACATCCTGAATATATGAAGAAGACTTGGACAAAGTTCATTTGACAGATGATCCTACTTCTAACAGGTCTATGCTTCACTCACAATTTCTAAAACTGTTTGCTCAATTTTACGAGAAGGCCCAAATCCAGCAAATATTTGCATACTTGCCTAAATGTAACACCTCTCCACATATGGATGCTCAGAACTCTGTTCACTTTTGAAAAACTATATGGGAACTCTCGTTAAAATTTTACTTGTAGCCTAGTTTTTGAGGGTATCAAGGAGTGAGGTAACACAATGAAACCTCCTCTAAGCAACTAAGATGGTGGGAGTGCTCTGTATTCCTGTGCTCTCCAGAGCACCTGTGTTTTGTGCACAACCACTCAATCCACCTGAGAGTCCACTGGAATTCAGGCCACTTGTGTACAATTTTCTCGCCTGAGCTTTTAGAGCCTTTCTGAGAGGGGCCTAAAGCTGATTTTCATTTGTCTGAGGCTGCTCAGGTGATTTTGCTGCAGAAGTGGGAGGGGTAAAATTCTTCTGAGGGTGCTTTTTCATTGGGAGCAGGCAGGCAGCTTGCCCAGGTCTTCAGCTTTGGAGCATTTCCTATAGGAAGGAATCAATGGGAGTGAGGTATTGAAACCATTTGGTAACACAGCAACTAAAATAGGTTAACTAGGGGAAGTTGAATTGAAAACATTTATTCTTCAGTTCTGGTGAATGAGGAGAACAGTATGATTTTCTTTAGTTCTCCCTTTGAAGAATTAATGTAAGTGCTGACCATGAAAATAAAATAAATTCGGATGAGTGTAACTAACTGTAGGAAAGTAAAACTATGCCTCATTCTTCTAAATGTTTCATTTCTTCATTATAAGTATTTGTAAAAAAAATTAAGCTTTTTTTCATTTCATTCTTTTTTTGTGTGTGTTTTTGTTCTGTTTCTGTGTCTTGTGGAGTGAGGCTCTTAAAGTTTTCCTCAGGGTTTAGATGTCTAGACATTTCTTAAAAACCCCAATAGTTGCTGTTATGTCTTTAAGCACCTACCTACCTCTAGAAGGCTGGCCCTTGACAATTGTAGAAAATGGTCCTTTCTATCATGTGGAGTTTTCTGCTAGCAAACTGGAAAAGTAATTAGCATATAGATGCATCCCTCAGATGCGAGACTGGGTTAGACTGGATTTTTCTATGTTTAATAACCATTGGAAAACAACAAGGAATTAATTGGTTTGGAAATGTGAACTGATGGAAAAAGTCAAGCTACAGAGAAGTTATTAACTATGCAACACTGCAAGTCCTTAAAACCATCAGTTAATGAAACAAAGAAAAGAATACATTGAGCGAGAATTGATTTAGAAGTGAAGAAGACAGATGAAAAAGGAATTGCAATATAATATGATGAAGAAAAGCTTTCTCTCTTGGAGACTTTGCTAGTCATTGCCATAGCTGTAATAGAGAGAGAATAGTGGTCCAGGGAGCATCTCTGAAATGATAGCCTGTTTTCTATGATGCTATTGTGTGCCCCCTGCTTGGGGTGCCTTTGCCACATGCCCTGATGTGCCGTGGTGAGGAATGCCCCAGCTGTCTCCTCTGCTGATCATGTTCATCTATGCAAGACCCTTCAGCACCACTCTGGGCGCTTGAGAGTGCTGGCAAGCAAAGAGAGGAAAACTTCCCCGCATGGATGCGCATTGCTCCAGTGGTGGGACAAGAAATGGCTTTGAAATCTCTGGGTAGAAAATGTTGTGTAAGAATGAGGGTTTTATTTATTTATTTATTTTATTATCCTCAAGGGCAGAATTTGAAATAGCTGCTAGGAGGGATTGTCTGTTCCCGGTTTACGTGTGATATCTTTAATCATGTTCTAGCTAGAGAAAGAAAAGCCTACAAGAGGCACTATAAAAACTGTTCCTTGCTTTCATCTTTGCTTTTCCACTCAGCCTCAGTTGAGAGCGAGAGGAATCTACAGTCAGACTGATTCTAAACTGATGAGGATTGTTCTAACACAAGGGGATTGTTATAAAAGACACATTTCTACCCAGGTTACATTTTTGGATTTAGCAGAGCTCTGCTTTCATAGTGTAAAGTGAATATTGTTATACTTTGTGTGCAGGGGGAAATAATTTTTTGTTTTGTCTTAATTATGAACATACGTTAATGACAAAAATGGAAAAGAGGCAAGGAAGATCTTTTGGTGGATGTACAATATTTTAGGTGCTAGATTTATGAGTAAATGAAGATGGAAAATAATACTGAAAAAACCTCATTGCTTTGGTGATTGTGTTTTGTTTTTCAGCGTTTCTAACGCTCTTCTGAAATCAAGTCGGAGCCAAACTAAGGCTACGTTGTTCCATAAAGCATAGCAGGGGGTCTTCCTAAGGAGGTAAGGTAATTTCTTATAACATCTCTTAAAAATTACTTGTGTTTTAGTACTGCATACAGATTCATGTAAGTAAAATGATTTTTAATAATTCATAAGTGAGAGTTCACTTGGAAATCTGTAAGGCAGGTGACATTGGCGTACCTCCTATTGCCATACAGGAGGCAATAGGAGGAAGCTGATGCTTGCAAAGGGAAGTGGAAGTGAGATATATTATGTGTGGTTGAAGAGAAGAGCAGGCTCATAGTTACCCCTGTGTCAGGTGAGTTGAATATGAACCTTGGGAAGGAAGGCTGCTGATCTGATCAGAAATCCCACAGGAATCAAATGGATGTTCTAGCAAAATGTTTATGCCAGTATCATGTTTATGGACTTCGTTGCAATGCTAGAGTCTACCTTTTCCTGGACTTTGGGATACAGAAACAACATAGGAACAAGTGTGATGCCCATCTGTGTGTGTGAAATGAAGTTCCCCTGCTCTGAGTTATGAGAGCTTGGGTAAGAGAACAGAATGACTCTGGGATGAAAATCTAAAATCTTCTCTTAGACCTGCATGAAAGAAGAAGAAAGTGTCCTGTTTTTTTTTTCTTGTCAACTAAGAAAAAACAAAAAACAAAAAACAAAAAACAAAAAAAAAACAACACAAGAAGTCAGGTCTCCTTCATTCTCCTTGTCTTCAAAACTTCTGCTCTCTGGAGGAGATGCTGCTGGTGCCACTGGGAGAGGAATTGATTGTGCTTGTTGCTGCAGGCTCCTTAAAGCATCTCCACACCTATAGTCTTCTGCATCAGAAATAGGGTTCACTGAGGTGTTTTGCATGATTTAGAAATGAGATCAGATTTTACTGTCCAGAGGAGACCTGAAGCTCAAGTAGAATGGCAATTATCTTCATTTGCAAGTCATGGCTTACTGCTTGAGTAATTCAGTGCAGAAGGAGATGATGATGTTGGTGTTAAGGATGAAATGTTCACACTGTGAATTTCAGAAGTACTCTGGTCTATGCCTAGACTTATTCTTTGGGTAGATGCCCAGTAGTGCTTCCCTGTTTTTCAAGGTGGTGCCTGATGTGTATTCAAGCATAAGAGCACAAACTCCCAGATTTCTGTGAGCTAAGAAAACCAGCAGGTGAACACAAATGACTCTGAAACTGATTACTCGTATTTGTCAATAAGGCCAGCTCTTAACTTGGTCTGTACTTGTCTTCCATAAGGGGAAGATATGCTTTTCTTAAATCTGTAATGAAACATGAGTGTTTGATTGTTCTTATTCTGCAGGAAGAAACTGCTGAAGGTTTTATTTCATTAGCACTGGGAAGCTTTGTTGTGCAAAGCGTTTTGTTGTGCCTAACTAGACTAAATAAACTAGTTCTAAAGCTATAGCTGAATACTACTGGCTTTCATTTTCTTTAAGGAGAAATGTTTTAGATTTTATTTCTGAAATAGTTACTCATGGCCTAAATTTGAAAGCACAGCAGTTAATTTTAAGGATGTTGAGGCTGCTAAAATGAATGTTCTAATTTCAATCATCATCTTAGAAGCTGCTAAGACTGCTACTTGAGGACTAAAGTATTGTCTGAGTCATAAACCCAGAGCTTATACGTAAATCCACTGGGAGAGAAATGTACTTGGATTCCTGTGTATCTTAATGGTTGTGGTATTTCCCTTTTTCCCTTTCTGCCCCACAACAAAAAGCCCCAATCCAGTGAAGCTCTTAGCCTTGAGTAGTACCTTGGAGATCAATGGGACTGCTTACAGCAAGTAAAACTTGGCACATGTTTAAGTGCTTTATTGGGTTACAGCCAGACTGAATAACACATACATAATGCTGTATTCGGATTCACTATATTCAGTTCTCAGGTCTGTATTGATCTAGATTTTGAAGGCTTTTGCTGAAGTAACTTTTAAAGTAAATTTTCTTTTTTATAAACACAAAATGAATTTGATATAGTTGCTCCTTTCACTCAGAGATCTGAAAATACTTTAAAAATATGAATGTATTGATCTTTCACTATAGGGAGAGTGAGTAGTAGCAACCTATAAAACAGATGAGGAATCTGAAAGTAGAGGAGCAGATTAAAAAATCCACAACAACTGAATGGAATTGGAAAACAAATTTGTCTTGATTGTATTCCCATCTGCTTTGGGTTCGATTTCATTAGCTTTCCTGAAAGGGAACTTCTGTCAGAAAAGTTTATGAAAGCACTGTTTTTTAGTATATATTCAAGAACAATTGTAGAAGTTGTATTTTTGTTTTCTGGCTTCTTGTTTGTGGACTTCTGCATCCCCGTTCTTTACATACTATGAAAATAACCTGTGTGTTTCTTAGCCTGATTAAAGCTTCTAAGTAAGGCTTCTAAGTAAGGAGCATACATTAGTCACTGAATTGTTTCACAGAAACAACAATGATTTCAAGTAAATTGTGATCTGTGCATATCTAATACACAAATATAAAAAAGGGACAAAAGTCAGCAAGCATTCATGTTTTTATTTACAGTCTTTATTGCAATTGAATCAGTTTGAATTCTGAGAGGAAAAATGAGGGAAACAAAAATCTTCAATGAGGATTTGTGCAGGGCAGGTATATTTTTTTGGTCATGGTTATATTGAAACAAGATTATTGGTGGGGGTATGCATTAACTTGCGGAACTCAATGCTCGTGCACTGTGTTAAGATAACATGTCAAAGACTGTAACACTTGCTCATTACGAGTCAGAAGAACCACTTTAAACAGGTTTACAGTATATAGAAAAAAGGAACAGTAATGCCATAACCATTAAGCATTGGATGCAGGAGGAAGACTCTCAAAGAAGCAAGTTATTGCATAATTTTCCATTATGGGAGTTTCGCGCCTTCCTTTGAAACATCCTGTGCTAGCAATGCAATAAAATAAGAAATGAATTTCTGTCCTGATGTGTGGCATGACACTCAGTAAAATTCTTTTATTAGCTAACACTAGTTTTAAGAACTTGTCATAATAACAGCACTCAACTTTACAGAATGCCAACTTGTGATCAAATATTCAATTTCTTTAAAAACAGAATCTTTTCTGCCTCACTGCAAACTCCCTCAAGTCTAAGGAGACTATCTCAGCATTCTGCACCATCTACCACTAGAGAAAGCATGTCAAAAACTGCTCCACGTGCATCTGGTGTCTGCTAGGCAGTGCCTTGATTTTTGGCATAGCACTGATTGCGTGGTGCTGAGGCTTTGCAGCTCCTTAAACTGTTTTGTGCTTTCATCCTATAGAAATACAGGTCTCTGTTGGTGTAGCCAGGCCAACAGAGATTGCTGCTCTTGGGGAACAGGCTGAGGCATCCTGAAATGACCTTCTGGGTCTCGCTGACAGTTGAGAATGGGAATTCAAAGGCTCTTTTGTAAGCCTTATGTTCCAGTGAGGTCCCATTACAGTCGAGCACAGCCACCTGTTTGTTTTTCAGTGAGATGAAATTTATTCCAACCCTGAGTGCTTGAAAATACCTAACTCGGAAATGATGCCCCTGGTGAGAAACTTTGAGGAGTGCAGTGCTGTGAACAATTCCCATATGCCTTCAAAATGAAGCCATGCTATAAAGCAATGCATTTTGATAGTATAGCTTACAATTCACAGCCCCGTCAGAGTGATTTTTCCCGAAGAATGAAGCAAAGAGTTAATATGATAGCCCTGTGGTTTTGGAGTACAAATGTTTTCAAGAATGTTAAATGAAATGTGTGTATATATATGTATAGATATGACTAGAGGAAATAAATTCCTCTGAGGTATTGGTCTATTTTGTGCTGGGCAACACAGCAAAACTGGATTTTAGCAGTCATATTTTCATGCAAATGTACTGTAGCCACTCTGAAGATATTCCAGGAATCCCAAATTTTATGTGCCATCTCTGAAGTCTTCCTCATATAGAACACTGTTTAATTTGTCATTAATTAGTAAATTGTTTTATGAAAGCCAGCAGACTATCTTGAGTGAATTGACCAGCACAAAGATTATTCTTCTGGAAGTGAATTGAAGTTTTTACTGCTGGGCAATTTCCATGAAAATGGAGCAGCTTTTGGAGCTTTTATTTTTAAATAAGAATAAAAATGATGCGAAAAATCAGCAAATAAAGGCAATAAAAAATCCTAGATAAAAGACAGGCAAGAAAATTCCAACTTGTGTATCTGTCCCAGCGAGCTAAAAAGTTTGTGCAAGTAACTACATGAAACGTGAATTAATTTTTGACTATTTAGAAGGTACAGTTGAGAGTAAATCTCTTCTCTTTGCACCTCCTGGAAGTCAGGGTAGATTTTGTTGTTTGAAATCTTTTCCTCTTTGAAAGTCAATGACTGGAGAGGGGGGCAGTGGGGGATGAGGGGGAGACTTGGCAGACTGCCACTATCTGTTATCATTATTTCATATGTTACATGTACCTTATAAATCTGTATTTGCTTGCTTTTCCATCCCGTATGTCAGTGCAGGAATGATTATTTTATTGTTTTAAATAATATATGTGCATTTAGAGACATTTCAAACATTTAGCTTTCTACGGTTCTCACTTTTGCATACTTTCCCCTCCCTATGCTCACCCCCTGCCTTCATGTGTGCTACCAAGTCAAAATAAGAGTCCTCCCATCTCTATCTCCCATTGTTTTTCCCATGATTGATTGAATGGCATGCTAGGTTCAGTGAACTTGGTCTTGGCTGGTGCTCCACCCAGAAACAACCTTCTCTTCTATACAGATTATCATATGAAAGCTGCTAATGGCGTTTTACTGCAGCTCTGCTTCACGTTCCAGAATTGTAAGTGGCATCACGCAGTCTATGTTTGCCCAATTTCAGGGAGCAATCCCTCTCCCTCTTCTCCCTTCCTTATCTCCTTTTGCCCTACTTCTCAGTGGGAGATTTTGTCTCCTTGCTTTTATTTGCTAAAGCAGAACCCTCCCTTCAATAAATATTCACTATTTCAAATATGAAAACAACTTTCAATCTGGGATTCTAATCCTGTTAGAAATACTATAAGATCCTGTGGATCCCCTAATGAAATCCATTATTGCAGGCTGGTTTATTGCAGTGAGGGCTGGTCCCCTGGCAATGCTCTGCTGGCAGTCACATCAAACAGAGTTTTTGCATAGCAAAACAGTAAAGGAAAAACTCTAATGTCATGTCAGTTTTAAATATTGACAGATGTCGATTGCTAATGGTCTACCCTCAAACCTAGCCATGTGCAAATGTAAGATATTTTTATATGCTGAATACACATAAGCATATGAAAATACTATTAAGATAAGTTAGTATCAATATAAATAAAATTTGTTCTTAACAATAGTTTTGAGAGTCAAGGGAAAGATTCTTGTTTGTTATTATGTACTTTCTATCCACGTGGCATAGGCATAGCGCTCATTCTGTGCCACGACCAAATGCAATCTGTGTGCATATCAATGAGTCAACCACCATTCTGTCATTGAAACAATACACTTGCAAGATCAGGAGTTTGCTCACACAGGTATGAGCAATTTTCTTGGATTTAGTCAGAAAAGACAACATATGCGAAAATATAAGGGTTGTTATTCTTTTAGCATGTTTTCCTTCAAGAAACGATCGCTGTTAATGGCTGGTATTGCTCAGCTCAATAGCAGGAAATATAACATGTCTTCTTTTACTTTGTTTCCTAAAAGAAATATTATTTTGTCATTATTTTTATGTTTGTTATTCTCACAAAAATGGGCCCAAGTGTTTTGAAAGGATTATAAATATGGTTGCAATTTGGCACTGCGAGCTGGTTGCCGGCACTGTGTGTATGCATCTCTGCTCATGTGTGGAATTTGGCCAACTCTGAGTTGGTCACGAGCAGCCAAATGGCTTTCAGTTTTCTTTTGTTGTAGCTGCATTCCCTACAGGATAAAACCTTTCAGGCTCCGCTTCAAGGTACAATATTCTCCTCTGAGAGAATAAATGATTAAAATGCAGAGTCTGCTTGTGAAAACTCTAACTTTACAAAGTTACGCTCGTTTGGTCTCCAAGAAATAACAGTTCCATCTTTTCAAGTCTCAGTTAAGCCAAGACACATGCTAATTTTCTTTTAACTTTGGAGTTGTGATGGCCTTAAGGAAATATGTGTATAAGAGAAAACTGAAATCTGCGGCACTGTGAAGGAGTTGGAGTGCCTGGTGTGATTAATCTGGAAAGACTGTCTTCACCAGCAATTTGGAGTGATTAGGTGTGAGGGCACAGGCTAGTGTTTGGGTTTATGCATCATCACAGCTTATTCTAATACTTAAGAACAGATAGAATAGACAAACCATCCATTGTTTATCACAGAACTGCAACTTTTATTACTTGGCTGATATATCTGAGTCTTGATGGGCTTGGTCATGAAAGGGTGGACCATACAGCAAGCTGTCCGTCCTTGTTGATATCAGGCACAGCAGGGGTCACAGAGTCAAACAGACTCCTACCACAGCAAGCAAAATTGTACTGAGATCTTGATGGAGCCTGAAGGTCAGTGCTAACTGAAGCTTTATGTAAGCAGCTGCAGCTCATGTTTTCCAAATCTTTATTAATGTGCTCTTTGCCAGGTTATCTGAGCGTTCATCTTTCTGTTACGTTCTGGTTTGTTGCAATTACTAGAGAAAATGTATATTATCACTTGCAATGAAATATATACACACATACAGGATGAGTGTGTGGAGTGAAATATGTGAAAGAGTATATAGCACATACTGAAACAAACAAGCTAAAAGGAATGTTTTGAGACATTTGACAGCGTTAATATTGATTACTGAATAGATTAAGAGACAGCCACAAGAGGTTTTGTCAGCAGATCAAACTTTACCTGTGTGACAGTGTTAATAGTATGAGACGTGAGCATTTATCAACAAAACAGTTTCAGCTGCTTGGCAAAAAGCATTGCATCCCTGAAGTGTTTTGTCATACAGCTTCCTCCACCTAACAAATCATGGTGTTATACACTTAAACTTGCTCATGGCAAGGAGAAGAATGTTTCCAGCAGGAGGCTGTATCAGTAAGGTTCTTGATGAAGGAATTCTTCAAATATACTTTTTAGTTAGTGTGTGTAATTAAGATAGTATTGATAGCAAGATGACAACAAGAATGTTAGAACCAGCTGTGTAACCAGCTGTGTTGGATCTGTGGTCCATCTGATAGATCTCGTCTCCATCAGTAAGTAACTGGACTAGATTGTACTTTGGATTATAGCAGCTCAGCTTAGAAGACTTCATATTATTCCAACTGTAACATCTCCAGGAGAGGTATGAATTTGGGACCTGAAAAAAATTGCTTCAAGACAAAACCCCATAGGATTGGTATGACTAGTATCTCCTGTATAACTGTTCCATGTACATTTGAAGAGTGGGTTCAGATGCATGTCCATCAGTGGTGAACATCTTTGGGCTGAGTAATGTGAGAGTTGGTTGAAAGTTTTTGTCTTATCTTACTATCTCAGTCCACAATTCTGCTTTGTAGGCGGTAATATCTATGTTAATGAATACATTTTTCAATTTCTGGAAATCATGTTCATGTGAATCAGTGCATATTCCTTTATGTTAAAATAGAACTCAACATCTGCAAATTAATTAGTGCATGACCCTTAGTAGGAAAGTGCTTAGGAAGCAGTACATTTTCATGCTGGCTCAGGTCCAGAAGTCTCCTTCCACACAGCATACAGGTAACTTTCCCCTTACTTTTAGCTCCTGATTTAAAGGTGGGAGGAAAACAATTACCTCTAGAAAGTGCTGTTCATACCACATAAAAAGGGAAACAGCATCTCAGCAAAGGCATAGAGTGAATATTGAAAAGGATCAAGAAGGACGCAGATGATTTGGATAGATAGCTGGCTGATAGTCACAACAGTGCTGCCAGAACCACAGATCTATATCATATATGTGATGTTTGTTGCTTTTGCCAAGATACAGCCTGTAAGTCTTATCCAGCCTTCAGCTCAAGAGTTAGGAGCTGAACGCCAGACTGTGACGGACTTTGGCACCGTTGATGTTACTGAGTTGGAAACCAGTTGCTCAGAAATCATTTTCTAATACAGGGTCAAATGTTTCAGCTACATCAGGACAGGAAAAAGGCATCTTGTCTGCACACCGAGCTCTCAGATACATGGAGGAATTGGTAACAAAGCTTCCAGAGCTTCAAGCACACAAGGAATATGCTTTTTGACGTAGCCCATAACATGATACTCACCAAAGTTTTTATGGGATCTGGATCTGCACGCTTTATTAGAGTAGATAATAAAGATACAGGTAGCTCAGAATATAACTTATCTTGTACTGCTGTTGGTGTCTCGCTGAAAAAACTTCATTATATTGGAGATTGTCAAGACAGGTGACATTTGGGGAATGTTATGAAGAGGTCCCTACCTCCTGATATTATCCTGAACAGAAAAAGCTGGAGGCACAGATTTGGATTTTGAACTATCAAAACTGTTAGCATTTTGAAATGACATTTTTTTCTGATAAAAAGGTCAGCACTTTCTCATTTCTTCTAGGATTTTCAAGGTGTAATTTTTTGTTATATAACTTTCATAGGTAAAATTCCTGTAGTTCATCTTTCTGCCTAAAACTGAATTTCATAAGATTTGGAAATATTTTCATTCTCTACGAGATAGATTATCCTACTTTTGAGCAATTCTAGTCTGTACATTTTACTTTACAGTTGAACTGATCTGTATCCTACAGAAGAACTCTGCACAGAAAATTAATGCTGGGTCTATCAGCTATATAATAAACGCCAACAGCTGTCAAAAGCAGAGTGAAGCAAAAGGGGGGAAAAAGACAGTAATTGTCTTATAAGATTGCCTCATGGTAATTTAAGAAACATTCTGCAAATTCCACCTCAGTGGGGTATGAAATAAAACCCACATTCTGATGGATTGGGAAAACCTGGGGTGGCCCAAAGCTACTTTCTCTAAGATGATTTCTTCCTCTTTGTTTTTATTTTATGATAGCTTCCCTAACTCTAACAAGAGTGGGGAAAAAAAAAAAAAGAAAAAAAAAAAAGAATGGAGACAGGAAAATGTATGACTGTGGTAAAGAAAAAAAAAAAAAAAAGAAGAAAAAAAAAGAAAGGGGAAAAAAATCTCTTGCAATATTGGATAATCTCGAAATACAATAATATATCTTGCAAACCTGTGAGATCTATAGCAGTCTTATAACTGATCAATTTTCCACCCAGGTTTACAAGAAAAATAAAGACCACTGCAGTTCATAAATCAACATTTCTTAAGGTACTTGTATGTTTTCTCTCTCCTGAAGTTCAGTGATTTTAGAAGGAAGCTATAAAGATCAACACATCCAATGAAACTGAGGCATGCTAGCAAAGGAGTTTTTGCAGGGGCATGTATATATAAAGGTATATATGTGTTAGGTACTAAGTAACCGTAATTAGGTTGGGAATGCGTTATATAACAAATGGCAGTTGATGTCTATAAAAGCAGCAAAGCATCTTGGCCTCATGCTTTTTGACAATCTTGTTGGCAGCTTTATTTTCATACAAGTACAAACATGTCTCAGCCTTAGAAAGTGGGTTCGCTTTTCTGTTTTGATTGGCCACCATGGAACATTTTTTCTGACTTCACAGTGAAGTCTAAATGTTTGAGGGACGTAGGATTCCATAAGTACCAATAGCAACTGGATATTTGCAGAGCTGGATATTTGTATTTCTGTTTCTTTAAGAGCATAGGGGGAATAATAATTAAAAATACAGAAGCACTTAAATATCTATTAAAAATAGAAGGCTCTTCCTTGACTTGCAGAGGTGTTGCCAATCTCTGGAACAAGTCAATGGTTTGTTATAACGGTGAAAGAAACAAATGCTCCTGGTTGCTAAACACATCACTAGGTGCATTTCCCAACATTTTGTATATTTGCCCAGTGGGATTGCCAGGAAAATTATTTGGGTCAATGCCTTTACTGGGGCCGCATGAAACACAACTCTATAACTCTGCTCTACTTCAGGATCCAGCAGGTGTGCAGCAGTCCCAAGTGTACATTTGTCATCTCTCTCTTTCCAGAAAGCTGGAAGCTCTGGGCATGTTTTCATCTCTTATGCCTCACCCTACAACTGGCTGTGCCTCTTTGGGATTCAGATGTTAGTGGGAAACACCCTCCTCTCCATCTGGAGACAAAGGTGAGACTGCAGGATCTGACTGCCTGGTTCTTGTGCAGCTCCTTGCTGAAGCTCTGTGTTTGCAGGAGCTGCAGTGTGTTTGGTTCCATGTCAAGTTTTCTGTCTGAAGTTTTCTGGGCTCACCATCTAGCCTAGCTGGGGCTCAAAATGAGCAGGAGCTTGGTTTACCACCTTTCGGCAAGGCAGAGCCATGTGTAAACTCGTGTCTGTCAATCATCTGTTCTTTTTCTAATCCTCTTGCCCATGTTTCTGCCCTAGTTTGGCTTTGCATTTTTGTTCCCTCTGTTGCATATAGATGTTAGCAGTTGTAGGGACACCAGTCATGACCATCTGCGTGTTCTATGCTTGACGAGGTTTTAACAACTTTCTGCAAAGAAAAATGGACTTGTAAGATTGGGCTCCAAACCCTTGTGTGTAAATTCCTGGTTCTGGGCTCTAAACTGTTTGGTTTTTGAGTCTCTGCAGTTATCTTTTCTGTATTAATTTAGACAGCTAAGTAACACCTGAGCTAAATACCTATGAATTCTCCTGAGCAGCTGACCCCTGGGTTGTTCTCTGTGCTGCACCTTAAATTTGAAGAGAAAATTGTGTTTTCACATGAGAAGAAAATGTACCTGACAGTTTTGAACAGTGAAAGATAGCAGCTGCTGAGCACCGCAGTGAAGGTAGCTCTGTAAACTTGCTTTGCTATATTGACAGCCCAGTCAGTTTAGTTGCTTAATCCAAATACTTTTAGAGCTAGAATATGTTGCCAGAAAGAGGAAATCAGCTCTTGAGATGCATTATCTCCTTTCAAGAGTGTCCTGGGGGCACTTACTCATTATCCTGGAATAAAACGAAAGATTTCTTTAAAAAAATATTGTTCAATCCATTTAGAATCCCTGGAGCTGAGTATTTTACATTTTTGTGGCTTGATAAAATAAAGCCAGCAATTAGTTTACATGTATTTATCATTTATGGTTCTTTCCTTCTCTTTGGAGCTCTTTTCGAATACTATAATCCTGACAGATTAACTCTCCAACTACAAAAATTGTTATTATTTCCTGAAACTATGAATGAAATAGGAGTATGTGTTCACTGTGACTGATGGAGGGAAATCTCATCCTGCTAAACAGCATTTTAAGCTGATTCATTCCTTCACCCCCCCAAAAAGGACGCCATATGCACATATTCATGTGTGCATTTGCTTGCTTGTTTTTATATATGCCATTTTTCCTTCTGAATCTGACCCACTAAAACTGTATCTGGAGGGACAAGTCCTCCATGAAGGTCTGCATAGTCACATAGCGCAGCAAGGGCAAATACTCCACAGTGGCACTGGTAAGGAGGGGTGGCTACAATGGGACTGCAACATAGCAGAGAACCCATGTGCAGCATACTTGAGAACACCCTCATCCAGGGAGAAGAAATGCTACCAGAGCTCATTGTAAACCCGGAGGGAAAAAAAAACCCACAAAACTGTAATCTTTGCTTTATATGAAGTTAAGGGACTCCTTGTTTTAGAGCTCATTGTTTTGCTTCATGTCAAATTTCAGAGGGATAATAGGAAAGAGTCCTGCTAATAGGGAGTGGTGATCCTCACCCTTCCCCCCCCCCAGTGATGACACTGCAGCTGCTGCAGTCAGGGTACAAAGAGTGCTTCAGCTCATCACTTTGGGCTGTTCTGAACAGTAAAATTTAAATTCCTTTCTTGGACAGAGTGATACATAACTTTTGTGTTCTGTGTGCCTGGGCTATTTTCATTTTGTAAGTGCTATCCGTATAAATTTGCTATTTGCCATTTTGTTTGCACTAGAAAGTTTGACCATAAAATATCCAAAACCTTTGTGGCTTGTTTTAGAGAGGATTATTGCAGGCCTAGATATAATATTTGGGATCTGCAGTGAGAGATATGGCTTTCAAGAGACATCCCGACGCAGACTTGGCATTCATGTCCCACCTGCTGGATGCCAGTGGGATCCTGTCCATTGCTTTCACAGCTTTGGATCCCACCCAGAGCACTCTCAAAGACATGTGGGAAGTGGGAGTGTGGGCTGGATTAGGAAACCACAAACAGCTCTGAAGAGGTGTTCTTTTTCATCAGAATTTAATTTTCATCAGTGTTTTCTGATCAGCTCAAACAACTGCTCAGGAAATGAGATAGTTTATATCATCAAGTGCAGTAACTTGTGCTATGCTCCTGAATTCAATTTTCATTCTGTAACATCTACTTAGTCTTTTTCAACATTCATCACAAATCTTAGCAATTATCAGAAAATTAAAGACTTGACTTTGTATTATTCTAATTTCCTTTAAAATCTGGGACACCCAAAGACCTTTACAGCCCTGTGGCAGATCTTATCTGTTGCTGCCCTACCCTACTTTGATGGAGTAGTTTTTAATGCTTTTTTCTTTAAGCAGAGTCAAAGCCTTGATTTACTTTGTCTGTTTTCCTCTCCCTGTGTTTTTTTTTTTTGTTTCCAAATTGCAGTGAAACAGCTTTATCTTCTTTCACATGCGGTGTGCATGCTTAGAGACTGTTGCGTTCCCAGCTAAAAATTCCTAGCAAGCTTCAACACCGGTATCTTTTTTTTCCCATTTTGACCATCCATCTTTTCCATCTGCTGCTGGGAGCACAGTTCTTTTCTCCAACAAAGCCCATATTCATACGCATCCTCCTTTTCTCGGCGGATCACTGTGGGTGAGCACCGATGTGCTCCTGCTGCTGTTTCCTCGCTGACATAACCAGGAAGAATTCCCTCAGCAGCTCCATGGGCCACGCGCGGCTCTACGAGGAGCACTTCCTAACTACCAGGAAGATTAAAATCAGCATCTGCTACTTAAAGTGCTTGGATTCCTGCTATAGGCTTTACCCTGGTGTGTACTCCAAGTCAAACAATACTGTGGTTGTGAATTGTTGTCTTTCTTGCAGCCTTATTTCTCATTCTTGGCTTGTGTCCTAGAATGGGATCCAGAGCAGTTACTGACTACAGCACTACAACAGAAAACACACCACACAGGAAAGCAATTGCACAATCCCCTTGCAAGCGCGCTGTCTTGTTGTGTGTTTATGCTGAGCTTGCCCCAGAACACAGGTAGTTTAAATCCTCCAGAATGGAAAGTAAAAACTAAAACAACAACAAAACCCACCAAATACCCAAACAAAAACTTGACCTCCTTATAATCTCTTCCTTTGTGGAGAAAGAGGAAACAGAAATATCTTTTAGGTATTCACTTTAAGAGCCATTGAGAATAAGGATCTTGACTGAGAAGTTCTTAAAAATCTTCATAGCCCTTGATGTCTCTGAAGCTTCAATGTCATTAAAGTTCTGCTCAGCCAGGCTGCTTTCTCCAACATGTGTGCCTGAAATGGCCTTGAGGATTTGGTTCAAAATGCCACTGTTCAAAATGCGGTTGCTGAACCGCAACAACTAAGCAGCAGTCCTGGCAGGAGGCTTTTCCTATGGATGTTCTAAAGTGAAGGTAGAAATGATGGTTTAAACTTTCACATAAAGGAAACCTAACTGGGATGTCCTAGAAGTCTCTTGTCAGGTGGCGATCACATGCGAGCACAGAAAGGCTCACCAGCTCCCCTCCATCCTACTGCTGCAGGAGGAAAGCAAGGGGAAAAGGAGAGTCCCACTGAGGACAAGCAGAGCGTGGTTTAGAAATGGTCTTCAGGAGATGGCAAGGGAAATAGCAATGATACGTAGTTATCAACTGAGAAAGGAAGCAGATGAGAAATATATTATGCTATTTTAAGTAACAGTAAAAACAGCCAGAGATGAGATTAAGAACAATGTGCAGGGAGATGGAAGCAGAAGTTGCAAAGAAAATTATTTTTCAGAGATAATTGAAAGCTGTAAGAAATTGCATCTCAAGACAAAGGCAAGCACAGACAGGAGATAAATTTCAGCAAACATAAAAGACACATTAAGGAAAAGAATTGTAAAGAAAAGTACAGGTGCTGAAATGTACCAAAGAAAGAAGACTGGCAAGAAAACAGGGCATAAAGCAGAGCAGAGTAGGAAATAAAAGAGATGAAATAGAGTGACTGAGTATTCCAACACAGCTGAAGTTTGATGCTTATACAGATGTCTCTGGACATATGTTGACAGATGACATTCAATGCTGGCAAATCCATGCATGAGGATTTCTGAGCAAGGAGAAACTGGTATCTCAGGATTAATGTACTCATTTTGAGTAGATGATACAAATCTTGATCAGGATATAAGAGAGACATTGTGGTCATCTCAAGCTTCCTTCCTGAGCCCCCAAACTACTATGTCAAACAGAGTTCAAAGTGAAATGAACAACCAAGTATTAAAAATAGATATATTTCTGTACACTGGAATTCAGGAATGATGCTGTGCTTTTGCTGTGCAGGTGATTGTGTGAAAGCCTAGTTTCCACTGAAATGTAAGGAGTGAGGATCTAGGGCTGGAGCAGCCCACTTGGCTTCGCGTTGCTGTGCACATGTGAGCATCTTGGTCTTGCCTCACATGTGACTGGCCCTGGCATGTTGTGCCCTTCCTTGGTGTTGGCAATACTTTGCCTCCCTCTTATCTGGCCTCCTTGCTTCACCTTTTCTCGATTGCCTAATTATTATACCACAAATATATTACCTAGGGATCAAAATAGTCCCTCTCCACACATATGTAAATTCTAGATTACCTCATTGCTAATCTAGGAACCAGGCAGCTTTCCATGCTAGCCAGCAATCTGTTCCTCTGCAGCTGAGCAACACAGAGAGGAGCCTGTCCTCACTGGAGAGGCAGTGCTTATGGGCCCCTGTCCCCTGGGATGTCCAGCCCTGCTCCTCCCACTCCAGTGCAGCAGGGTGTCCAGGCTACAAACCAAAGTGCCCATTCTCCCTCTGGGCACTGCTCAAGTTTCACTTGGTTATCCGCTGTCACATCCATTCTCTTACGGGACATTTTAGTGCAACTAAATCAGCACAGCATCACTGCGTGGTAATTACAGTTCCTCCTATCTGTGGGCGCTTATTGCAGCTGTCAATTAGGGGGATTGCTCACCTGCATTTTCGTGGGCTTTGTGCTTATATATTAGTTCACCTAAGAAGAGAACAGGAGAAGTGTGTGTTCTGTGACAAATTGAAATGCAAGGGAAGAAATTAGCACTTTCCTTTGAAATAGCTTGCTTTGTTAACATGTGTTTTGTTACAAACTGAATGGAGAAATTCAGGCATTCATGTAGAATGTAAACAATTGAATTATCTTCAATATTCCATGATAGCGATTGAGGAACTAGCATTGTTTTGAGTGTATTTCACAACTGGTTGCTTTGAAAAACTGCTTACTGGTATACATTGTTTACCATTAACTGTGAAAATGATCTGATGCCTGAATACGGAATTATCGAACGGGTGTTTATTGTCTCCTTGCTGTCTTCCCTACGATTTAGAAAGGCATGAGCGAAACAGGCTGAGTAATGGTCCGCTAAGGTGCTATTTGAATTCCCAGCCACTAGCGAGTGCTCTTGAATAGTTTTTCAAGGCAGAAACTCCTTGAGTCTCCGCGAGCTGCAAAGTCTGAACCTCTGATGTGAATTTGTTGGAAGCAGAAGAGAGAATGTGACTTGTACTGAACAAACAGTGCCACCGGTGCACAGGCAACTTCCCAACTATGCAAGGGGCTCAATTTAAATGATTGCTGAAGTAGATAAAAATAAAACAATGGTGCTGATGATCCCTGCGGCTCGCAGTCAGTGAGTAACTCACTGTCCAGTGGTAACCCTGGTTTAAAACATCTGCAGTGCCAGGAGCTTCAGCCCACTTGTACCCACTGCTGCTTGCTTTGCTGTGTGCGCACATGTCAGCTTGCAGATTTATATGCTAATCTGGGCTAAATAAACAGCAAATGCTGGGTGCTGGTCTGGGCTGAGGTCTGAGCCTCGTGTAAACACACATGCTTAGAGCTGACTGAAAAGATAATGATTTATGTAGATCTCAAAGTAACGAGCTGTCACTTATGGTCACATGCAGCTCAAGTTTTTGATCCACACCTTCACCAAGGGAGTATTTTTTACATCATCCCAGTAACAAAATGGAGTTTTCTTATTTACATGCTTGGACAGAGACTGAGCTATTAATTAATAAAAGAGAGAGACGACAGAAATCTCCAGCAGCATGCAGTAATGTGTGCACACCCAGTAACGTCAGTTTAGAAGACGCACAAAGCATCACTGGGCACGCTGCGCTGTTCTTCCTCTTACGGGATGAAAAAGTCTGTAACACTGAGTACTTCCCATTTCTGAGTTACTCACAAAAATCGGCTTTAAGGAAACAAGATCTCTTCCTTCTGGCTCTTAGTCAGTCATCACCAGTTAACTCCAGCACTCATTTTCCCCCACCCCCTCGCCCTGCACAATTCATACTCATTGTAATTAATTTTATGGCCTTTTTAGCAAAGGGAGACCTCTACATTTTATGCTACATTGCACAAGCAATTGAAAGTTGCAGATGAAAAAAACCCAAGCACCAAATGTTTAGCAGGTTTTTATTCTATTTTAAATGAGCAACCTATTTAAATCAATTATCAGCTTAAAATGAGCAGCCTGATCTAATTAGTGTTAGCCCCTGGTGGGTTAATGAATGAAAGGGAGGTGCTGGGCAGATGTGCTTTTCCCCAGGATATTCTTCTACTGACCACATTGACACAGAATCCTTCTAGATAGGAGGATTTTATCAAACACAATTGCTGAAGATGAGAATTTTAAGATTCAGAATTATTAATTCTATTGGTGGAACAATGGGCTATGTGGCATTGGGGTCTTTGCTTTAGTTGTGTGTTTATGTATTTTTGCCAGAGTTTTTAAGGCAAGATTTGTTAGTGTGAGACAAGCCATTACAAATCCAAAATAAATTGTATCTTGAATTAGAACGTGAATCCATGTCTGTAAGACACACAAGATTTAAACATATTTATGAAAAATGCCAACTAAAATGTTGAAGAAACTTGGTCAATCAGCCACAGCTCAGCTCGTACCCAGCATTCTTGCTCCTCCCTCCAGTTCTCAAGTCCCCAGTTACCTCAACAGAATGTCCTCTGTGCTTTATTATGTAGCCAATTAGTTAGTTTAATATAGTACATGCAAGCAGAAAATATGATAAGTATCACTAAATGTGGCAAAGGGAGAAAATGATGCTGTTAATGACTGGCCTTAATTTCTTATCCCTTTGATGCATTTGCTGACTGCTCCAGTGTGAGTGCACAGATGTTTGCATTTTTGGAAGAAGCCATTTCTTGAACCAAATGCTTTGTTGCTGGTAAATACCACCGTTTACCACTGCGCAAGACTTGCAAGCCTGTTGTTCTGAAGTGACTTTAAAGCAAGTCTCACTGCTTTCCCTTCTCTTTCCCTGTGTTCGTTCCAACCCACGTGGGTCTGTATGGACCAGTGGTCACACCACAGCCTACCAGTGCCCCCTGGTTCCCTCTCTGCAGCCCCCTGGACTATGGGCCATGTCCTTTGCCATAGAAGCCACATGCCTGCTGGATTACCCGTCACATTTACAGGTGTAACACTGCCTTGCTGAATTCCCACCAGTGTGTTCAGAAATACAATTGTATAGACGTGAGAGATATTTACATTCTCAAATGGTATGAAAAATATATTGAGTTGTTGACACTTCGGTGTCATTCCTGGATCCTCAGCCCCTCTAGATATATAAGAAAGGCTGCCTAAACTTCTCTTTGTGATTGGGATGGATACAGTGATGTTGCTGAATTATAGCACTGTTGAATAAACCTTGGAGGTTTGATGGCATAGAGCCTGCTTTAATGTAGAAAAGTCTCTTGTTGCTCTTTCAAAATATTTTGAATGTTTTGAAATATTCCACAGAGGATGTTAGGTTATGGTTTTTGGTAGCAAAAATAACTGGTTTGTTAGAAAACTTTTCATTGTTTTGCCCAGTGATATGCACACATCTCTTGGAAAAGGTCAAAGAGTTTTTTAAAAGTTGGGTGTGAAGACATCCTTTTAAAATCTCTCAATCAAAGAGCATCAGCAGATATATTAAACAGTGACTGTGCAGAAGCAGCTACTGACCCATTTGCTCTCCCAGGGTTTTCTGTATCTTTTTTTGCTTTCATGTAATCCACACTCCTCTGAAATTTCATGTCTTATGCCTTTGTAATTATGAGATGAATGTGTTCGTTGGTTGGGAAGGGCTTGTAAACAAACTGAATGCACACAACTGCACAATGTTTATCTGCGCGTTTTAATGTAGAATGTTTAAAAGATTTGCTGAGTCCCATTGGCATGCTTTGAAAAGACTAAATGACCCAGAGAGTGTGTCATTAGAAAAGTATGGGAAAAGTATGGCACTGGGATTGAAATCAAACATTAGCTTCAAGTTTTTGAGAATATCTACTGCCTTTTGGGGAGAGAAACCATGAAAAATAACTTCTGAGTTTTTTTCTCCTTTTGAAAGTGAAATTAGAACTTGATAGATAATCATAGTTTCGCCATTAGTTGTTACAATGATTTATTCAATTAACCTCATGAATATAAGCCCTATCATTAAATAAGCTAAATTTCAGTGCAACAATTACAACTTTTGCTAACTGGAAGCAGCATAAGTATTAAGTGTTTAAATATACCAATATTGGAGCATGATAATTTTTAAACATAATTACATCTTTTATTATATTTTGATTAGATTAAAATTAATGCATTATTAAGCCATGATATGTTCTACCATCTAGACCTCTGCATAGACAAAGATAGGAGTTCCCCCCCGCACACACCCTGTTCTCAGGTCTAAATTAATTAAATTCCCTTTAATTATAATTTACTAAAAAGCTCCACTTTTACCACTATTGTGTCTTTTGAACTTTGAAATTCAAAAAAAAAAAAAAAAAAAAAAAAGAAAGAAAAAAAAAAGAAAGAAAGAAACCCTCCTTAAAATGGTCTTTTGCGGGAGAACTGAACTGTCAGCGAATTCAGGCAAAATTAATTATTTCAGCTTGATAAACCTTTTCATCTATTTGACTCCTTATACAGAAAAGCCAATTAATAATGTCAAACATGCTTTGCCTCCAGGGACCAGCGGGTTGTAATGAGTGTGTTTACTGCGGAGTGGCTACAGCAGAGAGCCGCGTGTAGCAGCGCGCTAATCGCGCCACACCTGTCAAGCTGAGTCTCGTTATCTGTGTACCAAGGGCAAACCTCATTTTGTCAGGAGTGGTTTTCGAAGAACTAACAACTGCCTGGGGAAGCGTACAGGACTGTCGGCCAGTAGACGAGTCACTTAATTACCAATCAGAGCAGCAGAAGTGAATTCCTAATGTTCTTTAGTACCGACCCCGCTAATCACCGGGATGTGTGTCTCACCTTATCAGAGTACCCGGACCGACCATTCATTTCAGCACAGAGCTAATTCACCACTTTTCTCCATGCTGTAATAGGCTGGGATGGATGATGTTGCTTGGTACACAGCTATTCATCAAACGCGCTATCGTGCCAGGGTAACACATCTGCCTGCCTCTGCCTCTCCCAATTATTTGTTGATAACGGGGTGGCCAGTGGGCACGGATACCCATCTGGGATCACCTCAGAGTTCTCTCCAAACACGTGCACACACAGCTTCATAAGGCAAAGGAACATCTGACCATGAAATGGATTATATTTTGAAAGCTGTGTATGCGTATTACCTAAGCCTTTAGAACTTCCCTCTAGGATAAATAGCATTATCTTTACTTTACACATTGGGAACAGTGCATATGTGGCAAAGTTCTGGGAGCAGGAGGGCTGCAGGGGTGGCCCCTGTGAGCGGAGCCAGCTCCAAAAGAGACCCTTTGCTGTCAGGTGAAGGCTAGGTGAGCCTGTTCCAGGAGTTCACTGGATTTCTTAATAACCAAGGATTATAAGTAGGAGCTGGTGGGAGCAGCATTAGAACTGGAAAGTTCCCAGCCCAGACTGCCATACGACATTGCATTTCCTTATTGCTGTGAATCTTTAGCAGTACTGCTCTCTGCACAGTACGTACTGCTCTTTTTAGGAAGTTGATTCTTTCTTACTCTACTTGTGTGTGATAAATGATAGGCAAAAAATGCATTGCAGGAAGGCTTTTGCTTAGCATATGCTAAACTAACTCTGGTGCAAGACTTATGAAATTCTGGAATGCTAACAGATATACGAAAATCCAAAGTGACTGCCCGCCAAGAGAGATTTTGCACTTTATTTACTGCTGAATAGCTGCAGAATTCAAAAGGTCAATTTACTGGCTGAGTAAAAAGAGCAAAAACCTCCATGAGCACTGAGAAATAAAATAAGCAGAAGAACCTCCCTCCATTTCACCAAGCAAAGCCACGACAAAGGAAAATAGAGCTTGTTTATGAGATGGTTATGTTAAATGACATTCCAGCTCCCTTACGCCTGGTGGTTGGGCAGGGGTGTTTGATAGCAGATACCCACAGAATATTGTATTGACTCCAGCATGAGATCATGTCTTGGGTGATGCTGGGTATTGTGTTTTTATTTTTTTAATGTATTTTGTGCTGTAAGAGTGAACTGTCACGTTCTGAAACTATGGCTGTATTCACCTGCCACAAATGTTAATTACTTCATCCCTCACATTCATGTTCTTTGCAGTTAAGTAAATTGAACTCTATCCAAATTAATGCAAGGTAACAAAAATAAGGAGGATATATGAGAGAATATATGGGAACTGCTGAGTCACAGCCTGAACCACTGATTGAGCAGCTGGGGAAAGGACCAGGTCAGCCCTGGGAGCACAGGTAAAGGCAATTCAGCTGTACAACCAGAAGGGGTGGAGACTGGCTGTGCCTCTCTTAGACCTCATTTAAGGGCTGACTGCTGCTGAGGAAGGACCTCTTGCTGGAGATCCCTCCTCTGTGGAGTTTTTTTCTGTGAGCCTGGATCTTTGCAGCTGAATGAGCATTCTTCTTTTTGTAACATCCTTTTGTTGCTGGTCCTTCTGCTGTTACAGAGAGGAAGAAAGAAATGTGGAGGGCACCCCAAATGCTCAGACATCTATGTCTTTGTATCACAAAAAGCAACAAATTAGGAAAAAGTGCACCTGGGATAGCCAGTAAAACAGAAGCAATCCTTGCCACAGGGAAAAAAACAAACGCTTTGTATAAACTGTTATGGCTTTTTAAGCTGTGACGTGATTTTATTTTCTTCTACCTTTCAATGCAGATGGAACTCTAGACAGTCTGTTCTCAGGCCAAGCACAGCCTAGACTCTCCCATTACTGCAGTAAATGGCATTCATCCTCCCTAACACAGGCAAAGGATGAAGAAGAGGTCATCGGTCCTAATAATTGCATCTTGGACCTCTTCATTTGCATGGTCTAACACTGTTCTCCATTTTAAAACTGTCAAGCCTTCAAATTCTTCTGCCAACACAACTTTTGCAAAATTGATAATTTTAGGTGGGAGTAAAAGTCTTAGTATTTCTAGTTTGTTTTTTTTTAAATTTCAGTGGGGCGAAGTCTGATTAAAGTTATCATTTCTAATCTAGCTGACCCACTTCTAAATCTCTAAATGGGCTGAACTGAAACGAGTAGGGAGTATTTTGATATGGTCAAGTATCTGTGTGAGCTACAGTACAATTTTGAGGCAGATGTGGCTTGGATGCTTCATGTCCCTGAGCTCCTTATGGGCCAAGGTTTTTTTTTTTTTTGACCTAATGCATGATAGGTGCTGCAAAGTCTCTAGGGAAGGTGACTTGCTGAAAAGAGATGGAAGGAACACTAAACTGTAACACTGCAGAGGCAGTGAGCAGCTCTGGCTCAGTTCATAATGCAGTGCATTGTTTCAAAAGCATCCTTCTCAACTCCTTTAAAAAAGCCAATGCAAACCTTACAAAGCAGTTTTTGAGGTTTAACAGAAAGCAGTGCTTAATAATTGTCTTCACAGCAGGTAAGCCTCAAGTCATACTCAATATTCTAAGAGCAGCTTCATCCATGTGTGAGAAAAGGAGCTGTTGCCTTTGTCAAGAAGCCCAGAATGGTGTTTGGTTTTCTTTTTGGCTACTGCATTTTCCCTTTTCCACAAACTTAATCTGATGTTCATTATCACTCCTTGATCTCATTACCTCCTTCCTTGAATTTCCATGTTGCTCAAACTGACTTAGAGGAAAGAATGCCAAATGAGTCAGTAATTCTTTTCTAGCAACAGTTTTCTGTATTTGTCCTGGTTTTCTGAATGACTTAATGAGAACTTAGTCCTGTATCCGTGTTATCATTGAGAGTGCACCGGGTATTTTTGTTGTTGTTTGTTTTCAAAAGAGATCATTATATATAGACCTAAACCAAGGACTGCACTGGTCTGAGCAGAGGCTCAGTGGTATCTCTGATAAGTGGTCTCAGACCAGACTTCTCACCCATGAAAGCTCTGGGCACTGCTTGCTTTGCCTGTAGTCGGTTGGACCCCTAAATACTGATGTTAACTGATATTACTGTCTTTGAAGTGCCTAACTGTGGTTGCTGTATACCATGTGTTCAAAGTATACAGGCTGAGAAGTATGCAGCATGCAGACATGGCTGCCTGAATGGTCTTTCAGAAATGAAGGAAAATAAGGTGTTTTAAAGAAATGCAATGGTCTGTAATGCTGAATATAGGCAGCATTGTAAGGGAGAGAAGGTTCTATAGGCTTTGCCAACCATGCTGGTTTACATAAATCACTCATTTTATCCTTAATGAATGCTAGGCCTGCTTCACAGCACAAAAAATAATTTTGAAAAGGAGACTTTTGAATTCAACATTTTTGTTTTTCAGAAACAATATAAAAACATTCATAGCATCTTGTTCTTTCCAATGTGTAGCAATGTCTCTTTTTTTGTTGTTTTAGAGACGCCACTGTATAATTTAAGTGTACTGTAGTTCCAAAATTATAATTAGCAATAATGTGACTATTAATAAAAAAATAACTGTTCTGCTCCTTTATGAAGGATGGCATTAAAGTTAACTGCTAATTTGTGGGCACTCTTTAAAGAGCTGTAACTCTGGAACAATCTCAGTTTTAACTTAAGATGCAGATGTGTAAATAAACACTGATCTGTTTTCAAGTATCAGGGATCCAAACAAATAACTGATTAAAATACACATAGTAAAAGGGGAAGCTGGCTCCTAGGCTTAAAAACTCACATGCTAAATTCCAACCCTAAATGAATTTTCATTATTAAGTTGTTCTTTGTTAAATGATGCCAAACCTAGAATAGCATCTAATGGAAATGATACTGGATGTGAATAAACTCAGGAGCGGGTGCCATCATAACAGAAAGCCAGGTTTTTACTCCAGCTCTTTAAGTGCAGAGCATAAATCACTTCTGTTAAGGACCTTGTGTCCTCCTGTCCCAGAGGAAAGTGTAGGATGCTCTGTGAAAAATGGCTTGCTTGCTCCTGTTGCAGCATGGTTAACGCATCCAGCGAGTGTCCCAGAGATGTGAGCTCCTGCCTCAAGACAGCCCCTGGCACAGGGCCAGTGCTCCCCGTAAATGAGTCTCTGTCCAGTGTCAGGAGTTGGTAACAGCCAGACATCCAAGACAATGCTCTCTTCTGTGCCACCAGCTACAGAAGCTACTGTGCTTTAACTGCCCTTTGGGTCTGCTAAACCTCTGTCAACCACAGTCGTGCTCTCCATTAAGAACAAAAGTCTATGAAATCTCTCAATGGCATTGGATTTCCAGAAGCACAAAGAACACCCACAGGGCATTTCCAGAGATCCTGAAGTGTTATGGCTCCAGAGGGCTCCTTTCATGGAACCCAAATTCTGCTGAAATCAGAGTGCTCTTTATGTATAAGAACAGTTGAAATGACCCTTTGGCCCCTTTCTGTCTGTTCCAAAGGCAGTCAATTGAACGGTGAGCTACCTATTACATGCTCATTTTAATCTAACTGGCTTTTAGGTTCACCCAGTCATTTGGAAATGCAAACCATACATGTTGTCCTACGAAATAAAGAGCTACATCACTGTTTGGATTAAGAAAAAAAGCATTTAAATCCATTAGCTTGAATTTAAATTTTCTGTTTATACAAAGGACTCAACAGCCTGACTGTAAAGATGATATTATTTTCACAGCAGCAGAAGTGACTTTGTTTCAGGTGCATTTCCAATGCTTTGTTTGGAAGCAGAGTTCCAAGCTCAAAGCCAGCCTAGATGTATCTGTCTGATGGAGGAGGAGAGGAAAGCAAGACCAGCATCCAGGGCATAGCATGGATAAATGATTGTGAATGATAAAGATTGTTTCTGTTTACTATGTGTTCCATCATGAAGTTTTATGGAAAACATTCCAGGACAGGGATAGGTGAACAAGATTTTCCTAACATGAGCAGTGATTGTTCAAAAGTTCAGCTTTAATATAAACACTGCAGACTTTTTTCTTTCCCCCCACAGAGAGAGCAAACAGATACTTCTTTCTTATTGCACATAAAATGTGCTCAGCAGCTTGTGTGTGGGTTCTTGAAGTCTGTCCTGACTTCTGCTGAGAGACAAACAATTGCTCATCTCTAAACACAGGGAAGGCAGTGAAAGTAAATATACTATCTCCTCCATAAAGGAGAGAGAGAAAGAGGGAGGATTATGCTCACAGCCCAAATATAAAAAAGCCTTTCTGAGCTGCAGAGCCACGCACAACCTGCCTCTGCTGACTATCATAGAATCAGGCATAGGGTGGTTGGAGGGGACTTTAAAGCCCACACAGTCTCAACCCCCTGCCATGGGCTGGCTGTCACTCAGCAGCTCAGGCTGCACAGGGCCCCATCCAACCTGGCCTTGAGTACTTCCAGGGATGGGCACTATATAATCAATGAATATACAGATGTCGTAATTATGAAATAAACAAGAGACTTTGGCTAAGCAGGTTATTATAACAAAAAGTGAATAAATAAGAGTGCTTACCCTTGTCCTAGGCACACTATAAAACTCCAAAGAAGGGATCTCCAGAAAGAGATTCTTTCCCACTGGTAGTCAGCTCTTAAATGGGTCTAGGAGGGGTGCAGCCAGGCTCCACCCCTTCCAGCAGCACAGGTGAATTGCCTTCACCTGTGCTCCCGTCGCTGACTCATTGCTCACCTCAGGGGATCAATCAGAGGCTCAGGCTGTGATTCAGCAGTTCCTATACAGGCACCCACAGCTTCTCCGGGAAGCTATGCTAGACCAACCATCAAGAAAGTGGAACAAGAAAACATCCATTTCTCTTTCAGATTAATGAAAATGTGGGGCAGGACTAGGTGGAATTAGGTTCTCTGTCTTAGAAGCCCTAATAAATTCCCATGATCGCATATCTGTAGTCCCAAGAGTTGACTTTCCTCTGTTAACCTGGCCCCTAGAACTAGTATGTGCAATGCTGTCAAAAGACAGAGCTTCTGGTGTTGCATAGTGGTATGATACCTAGTTTATACGAAGACACATTTTCCATTTATTTGACCTATACATACACTCAAGGACAGACTGAAGATGTAACAGAAATACAAATTTTCTAGATGACTTTTGGGGTACTTCCTTTAATTGCAGCCTACTTAAGGGGTCAGAGAAGCTGTATTTTGGGCAGAGTTTCAAATACATGTGCGCTTTCTTTTGTTCTCTCTATTGATTACTGGAGGGCCACAGGTTTGTGGCAGAGTCACAAGCCTCTTGTGAAAATGCAAGATGTTGATGCAACCGCCTTTTCCAGTATAATTTTCTCTCTTCGACATGCTGAAGTATTTCCTGGAACTGGGTACAAGCAAGATGAGGAAAGAGCAAAAATGTGTATTGTTTCTGTTCTGCTCCGTATTTTAATGATCCTTAGGGAGTTAGAGAGTGCAGGTGAAAATCTGATTTCAAACTACATGAAAATGTAGTGCTTAAAAACAAATTCTTTCTAAATGAGTAAATCCACAAAATATACAAAAATATCTTTTATTTCCCAGAAACATGAGAGAAGGGGAGCACTTAATGAATGACTGGGAATTGCATTTTTAAGTATATTTTGCATGTTTCCTATTATGTAAGAAACATATGGGAACAAGACAGAAATTTCTTATGAATCTAGCCCATAAAATCTAATCCTAGTAATCATTTATCAAGAGACATTTTTTTAATAGAACAACATTGCAGACCTGGATGAACTGTCCTTCCAGTGCTGCACGCTCCATGCTTTCATGTTAACAAAGAAAAGGATTACGTTACAAAATAAACAAGTCTTGTAATGAATACAAACTATTCTCAACTGTGCTGATAACTAATAGACCAAGGTTAAAGAGCTAAATAAAGCATGTTGCACTGAATTATGACTTATCGTGATCCATTAAACAGAGCTGCTCTTCTCTCTTTGGGGAATTTGGCGAAGAGATCAGTTTTGTGCACTACAAGCTGTACCACAGCTACAGTCACTCCTGTTCTTGCTGGCGTGATGAATTAGCTCGTGTAGGCAAGAGATCACTTCTGGCCTTCATTAAATCAGTATTATGGGTCCACTCCTTCTGCCTGTTGCTCCTAGGTGTGCCACCCACTTTCCATTCTGAAGAAGCCTGAAGAAAAATGTGCAATAGCTTTTATGAAGAGTTATAGGGAAGAGGCATGCAAGAACAAAACAGTGTTCTGTTAGAGTGTCTTCAAGTTTGTAGCTGTTTTAAATATATATATATATATATATATATATATATATATATATATATATATATATACACACTTTTGGGAGGGGTTGCATTTAAAAGACAAAGCCTTGTGTGTGTGTGTCTGTGTGCAATATGCTTTTAGGATGCTTTAAAACTGAATGAACTGGAGGAGCAGCAGTAGTGTGACTGCAGCCAAAAGGGTATGTTCTTCAGAGTTCTCTGAACTGGGCACATCAGCTAAAGCAGCTCACAGCAGGATGCGTATTTTTGAGACAAGGAGCTGGTGCACTTGAGCTTGATGCAACCACATGGAGGGGATGTGGCACACGAGCATAAGCAGAGCTGCAATCCTCCTGTTCTCCCTCCAGTGATAAGTGTGAGCCTGATGGCGTGTAACCTGTGGCTGCTTCACATCCTCATCTGTGACTAAATACGATAATTTTCCTTCTTTCCTCTTCTCATTGTTACGTCTATTTGGACTGGAAATTCCGTAGGACATCTTGTATCCCTTGAGGTATGACTATCTAGCATAGTTATCCCTGAGATAGGGATAAGGGGGCAAGGGGACTTGAGTGCTTTTTAAAAGATACGTCAGTAAATTCCTCTCTCCCTATCAAAATCTCCTATCTGTACTGGGTCTGAGATAATCAAGCATTAATACTGGACAGCACTGTCCTGAATACTTTGTATACATTTCCTTTACTCCATTTCATGTGTAATTCTCTATTCTGGTCAGCAGACGCGAAACTAAATGGGTTGTTTCAGCAAGATGACCCTTTCACCGTTGTCATGGTCTGACAAGGAGAATGCTTCTTTATACCACTGTTTAATTTACAAATGCTCTAGGAATCATCAGAGAAAAGATGCCTCAGAAAAATTTATCATAATGATGATATGATTGTGAAAATTTTGGCTTTGGGAATTGTTGCTAGCTAGTTACAGGACAAGAGGGAAATAATTTTGAAATTACATGGAATTTGAGACAAGAAATTTTAGCTCTGATAGAATGCTGTGTTGTCCCACAGTAGATTCCATTTGATGAACTTTTAAAAGTAGAAAGAAAAGTCAGGTCAACCCATTTCAGATTCTAGATATTACATATCATTTTAGATTAATACTTCTAACATTTCAAGGTGCCATTCTGGAATACAGTGATCTATTGTATTCATCATTTTCAACTTCTTTTGTTATAAATTAAGAAGAGTACCCCCAAAGCTCTCAAATCGAATTTGCCATTTGAAATAATAAAAGGAAAGTGTGTCATTTTGACTGACAATATTTTATGTCACCTTTGCTGCATTTCCCAGCTCTGGTTCTGCTGTCATGGTTATTAAAGGATATAACACCAAAACAAAACCAAATGAACTCTGAAGGTTGTGTACAACCATAAAACACTCAGGTATTTTCTGTCTCATTTAAAGGACTCACCATTGAAAAGTCAACATGATCAATACATTACCCTGCAAATATTTTCTGAATCTCTTATAAAGTCTGATGACTTCAGATACCTCCAAAAATGACTTCACAGCCTGTATGCACTTGAGTCTCCTTCCTGATAACCCTAGTCAGAGATTTTCCTTCTGCTCTGTACTTCACTCCATTTATCAAACCTTTTGCTCCACTCCACTTACATTTGCAGTGTAATCTGTTTGCAGCCAGCCACTATTCTCCCTTTTTATAGTCATTAGGGTGCATTTTCCTTTGAGCTGTTAAGCAGGAGCAAGGAATAGCTTTCTGTTGTGTATTATGCACCTGCCCTCAATGGGTCCAGACCTCTGAATAAGATTCTGCATAGTACCAGTAGTATTTTTGTTACTTCTGACAACTTCAATAAATAATAAAAGTTAATAAATAAGAAACAACTATAAGACTTCAGTAAACAGCTTCTATAAATTCCTTCTGCAGCAAGACTTTTCTCTCTGTTTGCCCAGTAGACACAGGAAGGATAACCTAACACATAGTAACATGTAAGCAAATCTGTCTTGGGTGCTTCCATCTAGATAAGGAAACCTTTGGTAAAAAGGTGTCAAAGAATAAAATATTTGGTAGAACAGGCCTAATCTTCTCCACTTGCTACTTCATGTTCTGGAATGAGTTTGAAGCCTTTCAGAGAAGAGCTGGAGGACAGCTTCCTTCCATGACCACACCATCAAACCCCAGACCAAATTCTACCTCTATACTGGAGAATATTTATCTTTCCTCTTACTGCCCAGTTTGATGCACAGCAGGAAGACAGATCTCTCTCATTTCCTGAAGGAGCTCTAGTTGTGACCCCATTTCTGTGTTTCCCTGAAACATCAATTGATTGCATGAAATCATGATAATCTGTATTCCCTCAGTGTCTTCTGTGATGTTTGAATAATTGGGACTAAACTTTGAAATGAATTTCCTATTAGCTTGTTCATTTTAATGGATTCAGTGGCAGAAAATTACACAAGTTTCTAGTTCTAACAATGTAATTTTGAGGAAGCTAGCCAAGTTTTTTTCCATGGCATTAGTCACTCAGTGTTTGTCAAGAGGCTGATTTAATACGCTACTTCTGTTCTGATTTGTTACATGAAGGTGTCATGATATTATTGCCCAATGTACTGTATTTACATGTCTATAGAAGTGTCTGTGTTCTGCATACATCTCAGAATGAAAGAATAAAGATTCAGACGAGATTCAAAGTATCATTTTCTCACAGATTTCTGAAGTCTTTTCAAATGAAGTTCTTGCCTCTGGTTTTTTACTTAAATTCTTGTAATGCAACCCTAAAACTAGAGCTGATTCGTAATGAACCAACTCAGCATTCTTAGACTGTCACATTTAAATAAGCAGCATAGACTGATTACTGTTAAAAAATTCTAGTTCAGTAGATTTATCTTATATGAGACTAGCATATTATACCTTTATGCTTTTATTGTTTAATAGAGATATCTAAGTATGCCTATGGCCCTCATCACCATCGTTTGGAAGTGCCTCCAAAGTACTTAATAGAAATTACAACAACAACCTCTTTTTCAGTGATGAACTGAAGCTCTGCAAATCATACTCTATTCCTGGGTTCTTCTACAGGAAGGTCAGCAACCTTCATTTCCTTCTTACGCCTCTCCTCGCCTGCCCTTGGGACTAGCCATCTCCTTTTTGGCTTTCATTACTCTAGCCAAGGTAAATAATAGAGAGACCTTGTTATTAATGTTCTCATTTAAAAATCTATTATGGTATTTAGAATGATGAGGTCTGACTCTAAGTCAAGAGAAGATTAATTACATGACACTGGTGAAAACGAGATGTGACAGTCTTTGGACTGATCTGACTAACCGTCCCAATAAATCTGTGCTTGCACAATTGCTGTAGTAAAGTGTGCGCCATGTGCCAGCACTCAAAATCTCCCTCTGTTCTCATAAGCGGTTACCAGGATGTCACTTAATTATCTCTTCAAGGCAGGCACTACAGCAAGAGGAAGAGCATTTCTCAATAAACCTTCTCAGGGAGAAGGAGTGTGAGGAACATATCTGTGAAAAAAATGTGCTGTTGTTGACCCAGCTTTCTGGTTTTGGCTCTCTTCATTTCTGGTACCCAGAGGAAGTGTGGGAATGATACTGGCTTCCAATCCCAATAGATAATGAAATTATGCCACTTCCTAGACAGGTACCGTCTTAACTGTGCTGTCTCATTTTTAGTACTTGTTGCTGCAAAAAACTCTATCCTAGCAGCCCGTGGTTCTCTTGCATTGGGACTTTAAACTTTAAAAGATTTAGGCCTTTTAAAGACTTCCATGGCCTGAGATCTGCCTTTGGGAAGAATTGCTTTTCCTTGCTTAGCAGTCATTCATGGCTTGATTTAAGCCTACTGAAGTTTGAATATGTATTTATAACTAGGAATAAACTCTTGGTTTATGCAGGCTGTGCAGAGCTATCAGCTGGATCAGCATACAGCAGCAAGAGTAACTTTCATGCAGCTAATGCCAGGAGACTTTATCCCAAACCCCCTCCAGCAATCAGACCAAAAATGCCAGTTAAAAATCTCTCCTCCACCCAGGTTTCTTGCCTCACCTAGCTGGCAGGCAGCACATCAGTGCTTGTGTGACTAAGCTGATGCTTATGGTAGGCATAAAGGACAATGACAAGGGCAGGAGGTGAGCATGAACTGAATGTGGATAGGAATCTTTCCTCATAGCCCTCATCCCTGTCTGCATGGGCTTCCCGGTGTGCTCCTGCCACTCTCACTACATCCTCAACACCTCTTCTTGCTCTGTAAAGACTGGCTTCTTCCCTGTAAGTGGTGCTGGATGTCATGTGAACTTGTGCATGGCTGTGATATGACTCCAGGGGCAGAAACCTTCACTACAGGGACAGGAGCAAGCAGTTTGCATGCATTTATTTCTCTCTAAGCAGATGGCAAAAGGGTAAAGCAATTCACCCCAAGCAAAAATGAATATTAGCATTGGTTTTGTTTTATGAACCTCAGGCAACAGAAGCCCTAGGGATTTTTATTTGCCCTTCATACAGTACAGCCACAGCTCCAGCCCTGCTGCACCAAAGGTAGTCCCCAGGCCTCCAAGCTCTTCGGCACCAATGTAGTTGTTCCAGTATATATACATATATATATATATTTTCAGGTTTTACTTGGATATTTTTTGGATACAAATCCCAAATAATTATGCCATAGGTAATCCCAAATAATTATGCCATAGGTATTCCAGAGGATGAATACTACAAGGATCCATGATGGCAGATGTTACCCAGCTTGCCCCCATCCCTTTCCTATCACTTCCAGGCATCTACCTCTATCTGCATTTCATGCACCTAGTTCCTGTCTCACAGTAGATGTAAGATGCGTGGGCAGTGGAAGAAGGCTATGGCAGTCAAGAGAAGAATAAAGATTCCAGCAGCCTTGCAGAATGTGTGATGATGTACTGGTTCCTGGTGGAGCTTGTGCTCCACAACAACTGGGAACTGATAGCAAGTCTGTCAGTGTAATCAGGGCTAGATTTCAGCTTCTGCCTCCATGGCATCTGAGCTGTGCTGGTACCTTGGTACAAATCCCATAGCAGAAGAGAACATTCTTTCTATCTTCCATGGACCCCCAAAAACCTAAGAATGTGCCTAACATTCTTTAGCTCCATCTACTGGCATTTTGCGCAAACTAGCATTTATGTGTGTACAAATGAAAGCATTCCTGTAGCAAAAGCAACAAATAGCTTCCTACAAATTGCCCATCTGGTAGATATGATTATCTTACTTTTTAACAATAATGAATTATTATTATTATTGTAATCTCTGTAGGGTGGGGCCTATCATTTCTCAGAGGATAAGACGACACTGGATGTTTTACTAGACTACAAATGAATAATTGTGTGTGTGTGGCAATATGCAGTTATCATTCCATGCAAGTATAATTGAAGCATCATAAAAAAAAAAAAAACATAATTAAGTCTTTAGCAATGCTCAGGGGATGCAAGTTGTTTCTATTCCCATTTCAAAAATGAACATACAAAATCTGACCAAAGAATCCTGGCTCCTGTTTGCCTCCTCTGCTTGTTAATAGCTCTTTCCATCTTTTCATCTTGAAAGAGACCATTGGGTTGCTCTTTCCTGTGGGAGATTTGGGAATAGAACTGGAGGTGACTTCCTTCTTGCTCTGCACTTCACTTGCTATAATATTAACTTTCTTTAAAGTCTTTGCATAAAAATGGAATAATACTAATAATTCCCCCAAGTAGGTAAAAGTGTAAGATGCCTAAAGCTTAGATTTTTTAATAATTTTTAAATAAGAGAAAATGTATATTTCATGCATGAAGCATTTTAAGATGTTCTTCTCAAATATGCATTTTTCAAAGGCTCATATTCGAAAAGAATGCTGTTCTGCATTCATCACTCACAGCAATTGTAGTTTTGTTTCCAGGCTCCTATGGAGATTTCTTTTTCTTCAACTGCTTCTGCCAGCTTTCATTTTTCATACTGCTCATATATCACTATTTAGTGTAATGGGAAAACTCTGAGCAAACCCTAGTTGTAAAATAAAGAAATAAAACATCCAAACCAAAATAGACTCGCCCCTATTCAGAAGGCATCATTATTTGGGAAAATACTCATTTGCATAAATATACTTTTATTCGAAATTATTCCCTCCTTCAGATATTCAGATATTATTCCCTCCTTTGAAATAATAATGAATAAGTAAACAAAACAGCCCATAAGCAATCTTTTGTTGTGGAGTGGCCACAAAATACTGAGTTCTGGCATAGCTATCCATAATCGTTTTCCGATGGTTGCAGATTATTTATTCAGTTTTAAATGAAGAGTTTTAGCATTTCTCATTAAGAGCAAAGTATATAGGAAATATTTGTTGGATAACAGTGAAAAAGGCTTGAAGGTGTCGTGCACTTTTTCAGTTAACGTGATTTATGCATGTTTCTGTTTTTAATGTTGAAGGAAGTAGGATTCAATAAGCCATTTGTTTTCCTTTGGGAGAAGCTGGTTGCAGCAGTGCTTCGGTAATTCTGCTTTCTGTAAAAGGAAAGCAGACTTTGCCTATAAAAATTGGAGCAGAGTGAGATCCTGGCATAAGGAAAGTCAACAGCAAAATGCTTCACTCGGATCTTCATTTTGTGTTGACTTATCATTATTTTGCCATATTTCCCACATGGGCAAAGCATGGTAACCTTGTGAGTCTGTAAGTAACTGATGTAAACCCCAGTAGAGACCAAGTGGTAATTCTCATAGATTCCAGTATGCTTTGGCCATGGTCTCATTGAGAGTCAACTAACATACTGATCAGTTCTCAAGGTTAACAACTAAAAAACCATTTGTCTCACCATCTAATAAACAGAAATGGCAGTGACGTGTACATGAGATAAGAGGAATGCTGGGGAGGCTCAGGTACGTTTGGAAGTCCAGACAGAAGGTCAGAAGGACTGCAAGCAGCACTAGTAGAGATAAGTTGAGCTTGAATCAGGAAAATATCAGCATCTAAAGGGCAAAAAAGGCTGGCAGGTGAAGCACAAGTAGATGAGGGAAGCTGTGTATACATGTGTTTCTGTTTTTAGTCAATTTTACTAATTAGTGGGCGTTTTTTTGCAGAGGAGTCAATATAGTGAGAGTGTATTAATATGGTAATGAAATTAGGCAGGAACTGTTGCTGGCTCTGACTTTGGAGGAAGAGAGACTGGAGCATCAATTCATATTTGACTGTGAATATTGTGTATTTGCCTGTTCTAAATAAGATATCTTCAAAATATAGTAAGCAAGGTTTGTGTTTGTTTTTGTTGCTGTTGTTGTTGTTTTCCTTCTTAGTGCTAAAACTAACATAATACCCAGGAATATAGTGCTAACATAAAACCCAGGAAGGAATTATAGCATAGCTTTGAGATAGGTAATAGGGTGGAAATAATGCTAATGTAGCGTATTCTGGATCCAAGTTCACTTTGACCTAAAAAATAAAAAAGTTTTTGCTTATTATATGCCTAATGATACATTATAACAGGAAGACAAAATCCTGCTAGTCTAGAGCAGCCAGGCAGGTGAGTGAAGTTCTTCTGCAGCCCATTGGAGCCATGGAGATGACAGTCTCACAAACCGAAAGGGGTTTTTCTCACAGTTATTAGTAATTTAAATACTACAGGGAAATGAGAGTTGCGTTGTGTAGCATGAGCTCTTTGCTTGTTAATTCCAAGTACAAATTGATCTTTTTATAGCTTTATCTTACTGTTTATCCAATTTTCTTTAACTTAGGTCTCCTGAAAATTATTAAAGATATGCCGGCAAAAGCACACGTTAGCCAGTGATCACTGCCCATCAGGATCTGCTCCAGGTCACCTGTGCAGGCTGGTGACAGGAGTATGGGATGACACACACACAGCTTTCCTCTTGCTCAAGGACAACCATTCTTCCTCTCTGAGATTCCCAGCCCCCAACCCAGTACGATCAATGTCAGGAAATACGCTGTAATCTCTCCATGAATAAGCACCCTTTGGGATGTGAACTGGTCAATGCATTTTGATGTATTCCTAGAAGAGTGAAAGGTTTAGAAGCTTCAGAACCATTATCTCCTTCCCAGCTCGCAGGCAAATTCTGACATTTAATGGGCATTTCATACACACTAATCTACCTGACTCTTGGATCTGTTGAAATATTGAAAGCTAGCTAAGTTTAAAAGAGATTTTTCTTATTTGCCCTCAAACTCAAGAACTCACTGGAATAGAAAAATCTAGAAAAGGCAGTGAATTGAAATTGTTGTGTCTTTGCTGGGAAGATCGGATTTCCGTTAACTGAACATATTTGCTTTCCATTTTTCAGTTGATTTTTCAAAATTAACAGAAAATACAAAGAGAATTGTCTCATATTTCTCCAATAGTATTATTTGAGGTATAGAAGTAACTTTCACCTCTTGCCGTAGAGCAAAATCAATTTTTATAATGTTGTCCTAGAGGCGGCAGCAGAGTACATAAGAAACAAAAGAGGTAACACACAAATGGGCAAAGTTGTGTTTGGTTAGTAGATAATCTCTATAAATTCTTACGAAAGGGCTTTACTGGAATATAGTGCTAACATAAAACCCAGGAAGGAATTATAGCATAGCTTTGAGATAGGTAATAGGGTGGAAATAATGCTAATGTTGTAGCGTATTCTGGATCCAAGTTCACTTTGACCTAAAAAATATCTTGACTTGTAGGAGAGCACTCACTGAAGCAAACTGTTTTCTATCTAAAGAAACTTAGAGCAAACCTCAACTACTTAGATGGACCTAAAGAGTCAGTTGAGTCGGCAAACTTTAAAACAACTGAGATGCACTGTGACACATTAATTGAAATGTACTCTCCAGTGCAACCATTTAGCAATTTATATAAATATCAAAGCTTTGGGGTTTTACTGTCAGTCTTTGTTTCTGAATGAGAAATTTATGAAAAACACATGTTTCTAACTGCCACTGAGTATGCTTTCAGAAGGATGTGGCCACTGAATAATATCAAACTTTCTTCAGCACAATCATTTGATGAACCCACTAAGAAGATTCTTCTGTTAATAATGTCTCCTTTCAGAGACATTGCAACCAGAAGTTGTTACTGCAATTGGCAGAAGTGCTATTGTATTGAGATGAGAGGAATAAAGCCTTAAAACATGGTCTCATTGAAGTCATGGGCTATTTGTTATTGACTTCAGTGGGACCAGGATTTTGCCAAAAATATTAAATGCTTTCTGAAGGCTTCCCAAGAATTATTCTGAAATTAAAAATAAATCATCCTGTATAAGTAACTTGTGTACACAACCCATTCTGCTATAAACTTTAGATCTCTCTCCAGGATCTCCAGCTTCTGGAGCTGCACAGTTTCAGGATTTTGGTTTCTTCTGATGCCTAGCTGAGGTGCTGACATAACAAAATTATCATGTCACTTCCAATGTTTATATCTGAAGCCAAAGCCTGAGTCTTGGTTATCTGGCCATTTGTATTATAACACAGCCACAGTGAAAACATCCTCTGAGCTTGGCTTGTTTGGCTCAGAAATAAGGTCCTAGCTTAGCCAGCTGCAGTTAGTCTTTTCCATGGTGGGACATGACCAGGCAAGGAGATCCCAGCACACCTAAAGGCTGCACTGGAGGTACAGACACTGCGCCATATGCCAGACACTGCATTAGTGCCAATACCACTGCTGTCCCACTGCTGCAGGACAACCCACTGGGCACAAGGGCTTTGTGGTGCCACTAAATGGATGCACAAAGGTTTGGGAAAAATGACTCAGGCCCTGCTGAATCTGTGGCCTCAACTGCATGAAATGGGACTTTTCAAGGAGTTACTTTCCTAACATCAGAGATGGTAATTAAGCCTTCTTCATCTAGTACAAAAGATTTAGAAAACCTTGTTTACTACTATCCTTTATGTCTGGGAGAGCCTTACTGGTTTATAAAATGACTTGTGATGAAGCCACATACACTAAAATGTTCTCATTAAAATGCCTTGGCTTCTCTACAGTTGATGCTGAGGGAGCATCTTGCTGCATCACTAAATCCTGCAGGCTTTATTTTGTCCAGAGGTCTGCCTTGATAAGAAACGAGGGAAGTGGCAGCTTGTTTCTGGTGCAGTCCTCTGTGCTCTGGAAGAGTAAACTTCCTCTGTGTTCACTGGCATAGATTAGTGCTGTGAGGGGCAGTGAGCGCAGTGTCACATGCATATTCTTTGTGTATCATTTTTCCTTCTAGTGGTGAACTCTTCTAATGAAGTTCCTGGAAATCTGTAAGCTCGTGTTTTCTGAACGTAACCTTTACTTGAAAAAATAGTGTCCACAAACAACTTTAAAAAGGCTGTTTGCTTTTCTTTTATTCCTAATCCTTATTCTCACATCCCTGAAAAGCAACATCCTGTGAAAGACAAGATTTTAAAACACTTTGCATACAGCGTTTTTCTTTGTTTTCAAGACTACTTAGTTAACCTGTACAAAAATATCTGTAGCCCTTCCTTCTCCAGAAAGCTCCAGCTGATGAGCCAAGCTCTCAACATTTCATTCCTGCTTAGATAGTTTGCTAAATTTTTTCCCAAGGCTTTATGGTTTTCAGCAATATATCTTTCATCACTGTATTGCCAAAAAGAAGTGGCTGCCTTGAAGCCTCCCTTAGGATTTGGACTGGATATCAAGGATTAGTTTATAACTGGTAACTTATGAACTGTGTAGTGTTCTACAAACAACTTATTTTTCTTAATGTAATGGTGAAACTATGAAACTCCATCCTGAAAACTTATTTCTGAAAGGGTATTTGAATGAAGCTTTAAACAGTACTTTATATATCTGTATCAAAACAGGTATTTTTTTTAAGGAGTGCATTTTTGTCTTCATGCAATGAATATTCATTGACCATAAATCTTGAAATTATTCATCTCTATGTGAATTTGTATGTTTTTGTATTGGATTTCGGGTTTTTGGTTTTTTAGAGGATCTTAGGGTTTTTAGTGTTGGTTATTTTTGTTGTTGTTGTTTTTTAATCTCTTAAGAATGCCTGAGTTTTTAGTTTGCCTTTTATGCAGCTGGGATCCAACAATATAACACGAGAAACCCATTACTTATAGGAATGGAATCACAGCAGGTACTGGCAGAATATAGCAATGGGAAACTTCTGAAGAATACTCTTTGCTTCCTTGCTTTTACCTTTATTGGTGCAAATCATATGTGTTGGTAATAAGGGTGAGTAAAAACATAACAAGTAAGCACAGATTTTTTTTGTTTGAGCACATCTGTTTTATTTCAGTTCAGTGTGATAGCTGGAGGGAGAAAGGGATTTCTTCATGAGGCATGTGTTTAATTCCAATTCTTAGTAAACTTAAAACAGAAAAGGACATCACATTTTTTTAAATGGATTTCCTCCAAGTTGGTTATAACAGAAGTAAGTCCATTTTTCTTTTAGTGTCCATGATACTCTCAGGCAAGTAGAAATATTTCCAGATATTAGATTTTCCTTTAATTGCTTTATGTAGAATACATCCTTTGTTTGCATCACAATTGCATCTGGAAACTCATTTCAAGATGAGGGACCACACTGGGAAGCCTGGCAGGAACAATAAGGGAAAGGCAGTCACTGCCCCAGAGTGCTTGCAGCTATCTGGATGAAACTGGGAAAGCGGGAAGGAAGAAAATGGATTTGCTAAGAAGAACAGTGATTTGCCCAAAATCAAAAAATATTTTAAACTACTGCTGGATATAGTTGGGGTATATTTTCTTCTTAATATTATATTAAAATATATATGCATGTATGTCTGGAAAATTGGAACTTATTTAGCAGCTGTGTATTTCATCATATTATGAGAAAAAGCATTTTTTCCTCCCAGTATAGAAGGAAACTTGTGAGCTAGATTATATTTTTAGATCAGTCTGAATTATTTGTTTGATTTCAATATGATGATGATTTATTAAATAACATATTGTCAGAAATTCAGGCCACATAACTATCAAAGAACTAACAAGTTCAATTCTTATGTTTGCAAACTTCCTCGGCTTGATAAAGTTGGGAATAGAATAGCAGTCATGGTGTATCCTTGCTCCTTTCCCAGCCTGATGTCATTCCAGAGAACTCAATGAAGATTGAGGCTTTTAGACCTGACCCGCTTCTTAGGGAGCAGAGTCAGACCAAAACAGAATGCCTTTGAAAATCACGCCCTCAATATACTTGCAGAAGGTAGTGGTGGGTGTATGTGGCAGAAATGGAAGTGAATGCTACTCTGTTGTCTCAACCACAAGACCAAGCTTCCTGTCCTAATCCCAGATTGATTTTGGAGAACTATAGCTCAGGAAAAAAAATCCAAATTTTAAGATATTAAACTTGGCATTGATGATAAGAAAGTGATTAAGAGTCAACCAAGGAAAGGTACAATCCAACTGACAGACACAATCTTCAGAGTAGAAACACATTTTCATCTAAACAGGTTTTATTGCATCTCCCCTGAATGCATACATTTGACTACATTCTGCTTTTTTATTTTGGCAGGCACCACAGAAGTCTCAATTCAATTCTTGAGGAAATCAATGGGAGTTTGACTGGAGCCGTAGAAAGCCATGAAGGGAATTTCAAGAGATAAAAGTCTGGAGCCAGACATTCAAAAATAGCTTTTTAAGTATGTGTCACTGACCTTCCTTATGGCTTGCAAATGCAGTCTGATTACCCCAACTGAGGTTACTCTAAGGGGAAGGCACAAAATTTGGACCAGACACACTAATACTCAGAAAAAATCAAATGTGAACTTGCTTGGGAGCATGAGATTTGAGCTGGGCCATGAAGAGGAACTTGGACTCTGTTCTTACCTGTATCTAGATTTTTCCTCATTTGTGTGAGTAAGTATGGAGTGGGATTGAGGACTGACTGGAACAAATTCACCATGTACCTCTGCAAGGTTATCAGAGAACACATTTGACCAAAGCAATGAGTGACTCCAGTGTAGGGCTGAGTCATCTGCGTGCAAGCTCTTATTACTGTGATGGTCTTATCAGGAGATCTCTAACCCACAGAGAAAGTAAGAAATCAAACTGCCTTGTCCTTCATTCCTGTTCAAAGAAGAAAACTTTACAAGCTTTGCCTGACTGTGTCTCAAGGACAAAGGAAAATCCCTGAGATCAATATCTCTGAAAACTTGAAGGCAAAGGTACAGCAATATGGAGCAGACCTGTCTGTAACTGGTACTGAACAAAAGCTCTTCCATCAGATCACATTCTGAAATAGAGGAATTCAGCAGCTCAGGATCTCTCTTTTGGAGCAGCGCATGAGAATCATGGTAGGTTCCTGCATCTGTCTTTTATCTCTGCATTCCTGGCTTGTAACCACCACTATCTTTGGCTGCTGTATTTGTAAGCAGTGTTAAAGATTGTCCTTCTGCAGTAGGTATGATAGAAGTCTTCCTAGGAGGCTAAAAAGCCAAGCAGTGTGGTCACCCTTGTTCTTGCTGGTATCCTCTGATACCTTTTCTCCAGAGTTGAAATAAAGGGTGTGAGGAGAGATGGGGTGGGGAACAACAATATATACCCAGTCCTGCAATGCAACAGCTGCACAGCAGCTCCCTGGAAAACTATCCAATGACAAACATAGCAACATCCAGGTCATGTACCAGAGAATGAAGTTTACATCTTCTCTGTTTTGTGGAAATAGTTTTATGTGTTTCTCAGATATCAGAGCACTGAGTGGATGACAGGTAATGAAAGAAGACTGTCCACACTTTTGTTTTTATGGGTTCATCTCATTGTCTCAATTCACAGAATGGCAGAAATAAAGCCTTTGGAAGTATGCTTAGTGCTGCAGATGATAAGGAAAGTCTTACTGGCTAAGCCAAAATGATAAACTGGATTCTGTTATCATTTTCTTGCTGTTTTTTACCCTGTTCCTCTCCCTGCCCCAACTGAATCTTCAATGTCAGTTTAAATAGAAGAAAATACAGTTCTAAAAAGTTAATGACAGCTCTTTGAAAAGTCTTCAGGTGTCATCCTCAGATGTTAACCTAAGTCTTTGTGGACTCAAGCCAGTATTTCTACCGACATCACTGATATTCCCTACTCAGATAAGGAGTGTGAGTGAACAGAATAGCTGGCGTTGCAACTTTTCCAACGCAAAGCAGGAGATTTCAAAAACAACTTTGTTGTCACTCTGGAGAATGTTAGTCTCAGATATTTAAAAGGAAGAACAGAAAATGCTTCAGACAAATGATCAGACTTTACTGCCTCTAGCATACTTTTGTCCAGAAATATGTTGAAATTAATTTAAAAACCTGATTCCATACAATTATATAATTTTATTTTTTATTATATACAGTTAAATAATTACATATAATTTTAGATAATTTTGTTACCTAACTGACAATAAATGCACTCCGAATTTGTGCTCTGATAATTACCAGATGCTACAAAATTAGTTATCTATTTACTATCACATGGCAGTCCTTCTCTCAAATGAAAAGGGAAATGTTTTCCACCAATTTAACCAGGACACTTTCTGACCAGGTAGAGATGTTCAGAGCTGTTCCACAGATAGTTATTGGCAGAAGGTTCTAAGCTGCTAAAATATTATGTTTAAACACTTTCTGAATTTTAATTATGTACCAATGTTAGAGTTTTTTTTCAGAGAGATAGCTTCAAAATGATATTCCTTTTATTTTGAAATCATAAACCCAATAGATTAAATGTTGATTTTTTTTTCCTTTCCTTTATCCTAAGTAGATGTTTTCTCACCCTTCCTTTTTGCTTTCCTCGTTGGAAAGAATGAGGAGCGTGTGCTAAAGCAAAACTGAGAAATATGTAAAAAACACAGAAAAAAAAAATATTATTTTATGGAAAAATAAGTAAATGAAAAAGTGTTTTGTTTTGAAGCTACTGGACAACATATAATTTCCAGTATTATTTAAACACAGACCAAATTTTGGCTAGTTGCACCAGCTCCTGAACATGTTTGTGTGAGTATTTTATAAGATGGGAAATCATAATAGTTAGTAGCACTAATTCTAAAGCTGAGAAGGCAGATCTCTTCCATAGTTGCTTCCAAATATTGTCTTTCGCTGCCAGAGGTGAATGCTTTTATGCAGCTTACAGCAGGAGGAGCCCTGGATGCAGGTGGGATCCATAGGATCTTTTTGTAAGGTGTTAGTATGGGTTGGCATCATTGCCAGAAGATGATGTTTCCCTTGATCTGTAGCTCCAAATATGCACTTTCTGCCTACCTCATATTCTCCTTGAACTCTTTGCTCAGCAATTGCAACCACTGCCTCTGAGGGGTTGCAGGATTTGGCCACATGATTTAATTAGGACCTTAATGAATGGCAGTGAAAGAAAAGCAACACCCAATCAATACGCTGGGGCATACAAACATTTATCAGAAAGAATGCAGAGTGCTTTGCAGTTATTCCTCCACTTATTGCTTCTGGCATTTACATCTGCATCCATCCATTTTCTTCACTCTACGTGAGACACTTAAGACATTTATTTTTGTAAAAGGAAACTTCTATGGCTTCCTAGTCTAAGCTAAGTAATATTTTAAATGATTTACCATTTATCCTGGTTTACCAAATGATTTATCCTGGATCTGGGTTAATACCTTTCTTTTCTCTCTGTTCCATAATTTGGGTGGTTGTACCTTCCAGGCTACCTGCTCTTATTAAATAACATATTGTATTTGCTTTCATTAAGTATGTGTATATGAACATCTTCATAAAACATACAGACAGCCCTAACTATTTAGACCTGTGGGATAGAAATCAAGACAAGATCTGAGAAAAGATTTTTTTTTTCTTTTGTCTACAGAGCCTGCTGCGGTTGCTCTGTCAGCTGTTCATTAAAGTTATATTGCTTCCTTTATCTCTTGTGCTCATGGAACACAGGCACCTCCATAATGAGCTTAAATTACCACGAGCTAAGAATAGAAAACTCGATTTCAGTTCTTGGGAGGCTGAGGTTGTGGTGGTACATAGATAATCAAGCAATATTAGCTGTATAGTGGTGCTAGGATCTCAGGGCAGGGCTGCAGGATTGTTTATGTCAGAAGAGCAGAGTAAATATCTGTTTTCAGGGCCCTCTGGGTTTTTCCCCCCCACCTCCTGATGCACTTTGAAATAAACACCACTGTTTCCTTTTTATTTATATCCTATCTATGTGACTGGCCAGCCATGTTTGTCTTTGGAGAGTAGAGCTCCCTGTGATCTCATTTTCTCGTTAGGAGGAAGTTAGGAAGTAGTCTCAATCACCTGGCTGATTAAGATCAGAAAAGCACAGGGCAAAGTCAGTGGAAAAAGCAGAAGTTAGAGAACAAGTGCAAGGAAAGCTTCCATTTCCAGATGTTTTTAATGCTGTGAATTCATAGAAATTAAGTAACTCTGTAATACTTTAAAGTTATGTTTTCATTGTTTTATATTTTTCTCCAAAATAGCCTCATCCTATGATACCTTGTGAATGTATCTCAATGACCTGTCTTACTGAAATATTTCCATGAATAACATTTCTGATAATGCTGTAATTAAATAGTTATGCAATTAGGCTCTACATGTGGTGGCAAGGAGGAGGAAAGGGAAATAAAAGCATTGTCCTTGTACACCTGATTATTAGCAAAGCACAGGCTCTCAGAGTGTGGGTACCTTGTGCAGAGCAAATTTATTCTTCTGCTCACTGAAGTTGTTTATGGAGGCTTCTGCTCTGGGATGTCTGGCTCCTCGAGTTCTGCAGATGATGCCTCCAAAAATAGGGGTAGGAAACGGTGTTGTGTCTGTAGCTACAGGTATTAACAAACTACCAGTGATTGCATTTTGCTGTAATTACCACACTACGGACAGCATCAGCTTCTGACTGAGGGACTCCACTGAACCTATCTGTGATGGCTTCAAAGATGATAATCTCCACGGCACCCTGCCTAGCTCCAAGAGCACTCTGAAGCACAGGCTAAACTTAGTGATTGAGTGACTCAGAAGCCAACAGATAGGATATTCCACAAGAACTGCCCTGAAATTCACTCAGATTGTGAGGAAGTCCACTTTGTCATAGAATTATGACAACTTTTTGATAAGCTTTCAGTTAGATTGTACTATATTGGCTCTTTCCACTATTCCACTTTCAGTCCTAATGTAAATTCTCCTTGTAATGATTAAAAAGTCTGATCGTAGTTTGTAAGGGTTCTCTCTAGCATGCTAAATACTAACAAAAAAAATGGCTCCATCAGAACAATTCCTCACCACCATATAGGTCCTGTTTCCTCCACTAGATGGTCCAAGATTTGTTACTGATTGCATCTCAAGTTCAGATAACGCCATATACTTTTTGACAAGATATTATCCTCAGAGAATCTAAGTTGATACAAAGAGAGACATCTTTAAGCATCTCACAAGACATGTTTGATAGAAAACAGATCAAACTGAGGCTTCTCTTTCCCTGGATTAATCCAAGGATCTTTTCCTTCTGTAAGGCACCTCTGGAGAGCAAAACAGGTGGGAAAGGCTAACCTTGCATTTAATCTACAGGTAACTCCTGTTGCCTTCTTATGCAAAGTGCTTTTGTTCTGCAAGTTCTCCCCCTAATACCTGGGAAAGCAGGCAGACCAATGCTGTACTTAAAAGCAGTAAAGTTAGTGGACTTTGGCCTTTAATGAGCTGAAGATGCAGTTCAATTGCAGTTTGTTAGTAGATATCGTTAGCTTATACCTCCAGGGGTCATTGGCAGATATCATTAGTAGGAGGTCATTAGCAGGTTTAGTCGATAGCAAGAAAGCTAGAGCCACTTCTGCAGTATGGGGAAGGTGAGTGCAGATGATGCTTTATTAGTGGCTAATTCAGTGAGGCTGGGTGCCTGCTAGGGGTTGTCTGAGCTGAGTTGTGATAATCCAGGAGGGAGTCCTGCCGTCTCCTACCGTGAAAGGTTTGGGTAAGTGAAAGGAAGCCTCCTTACTTTTGGGGCTTGACTCACATAACTTCAAAAAAAAAATAATTATGTGACTAGCTTGGTAATACAAATGGTAGCTGTTGATCTGAGCAGTCTTGTGCCGGTGTATGAAGTGAAGATTTTTTCGAGGGTGGGATCTGGTCTAAGTTACAAGCCTGGTTGCTGGTATCACTGTTGCTGCTTACTTCAAAGGAAGGAGGGATATGATAGCCCTGGTTACGCTGCTCTGGTCGGAGAGGGAGTATGTAGGGGGTGCTGCTGAGGACTGCAGAAGTGCTTCTCTAGATTTTAGGAGGAGGCTTGTCAGGCTGCTGGAACCTGTATGTGGGCTTTGGGGTACAAGGAGTACTTTTAGGATTGTGCTTCACTTGAAGAGTTCATGCTCCCCTTAGGTTTGGTTCTCTGTGAGATCTATTAGGTGGCTTTAGTGTGGAAAGAAAACCACCTCTTTTTCTAATTAATCTCTATTTGTTAATGAACTGCTAAGTAGGTAGCATATCTGGGTAGTCTCTTGGCAACCTGGAAGTTATCCATCTGATTTCTTTTGCTTATCCACGGGATTGTTTGCTCCAAGCTCCCGCTGGGGCTCAAGCATGTATGGGAGGATACCTCCTGTCCTCATTATGCTTCATTGTGCCTCACTTACATCCTCCTGTAAGTCCTTGGCAATTGTGTTAGGCCATTCATAGCTTTCTTTAAGAATTAAGGAACTTGTGTCCATGGCAATGATGATCAGTTTGGTCTGTTCTGAAAATTATCTGTGTTTCAGACAGGTTCTTTTCCCACTGGAAGTTACTAATTTGCTGAAGGCTAAATTCATCTGTGGTTTCAGGATATAAATTTAAAAAGAAAAGCAGGAAGTGAGCTCTTCACCATGTTTCACATCAGAAATGTTCAAGTTTCCTCTGTTCAATGACTATTTTCACTTTTCTCTTGAAACACATAAGTGAAAATTCTGCTTAACTTGAAAGAGCTTTGGGCATACCGTGTGATTAAGTTTGGAAATTTGACATTTGTTCTGGTTCTCCGTGTTTTTTTTTTCCTTCCTGGAGATGAAGAAATATCAAATTCATATTCCACAAATGTAAAATATATGCTGTGTTACATTCCTTTTCCTAGCAATTGGTAGGAGAATGTAAATGATCAGAGGGGCTGCAGTTGAACAGCTCTGTTGCTGTTACTTGTCCACCTGATTACAAATGTTTAGTTGATATTCCTCCTCCTATGTACAGCTAAGGGCATTCAATACTTTTCTTAGACGGAGACTTACTTAAGTGCAATAGGCAGTTCACATGTTCAGTAATATTTCCTAAACTCTCAGAAAGAGGCAATTTTGCAATTGGCTTCAATATTGGAGCAATATTTTGCAAGTGGTTCAATAAGGACAGAAGAATCACAAAAGGCATATTGGCAAGGTGGTGTAAATTAACACATAATGGTACCTAAGTAAGTTCCAGTTACAGCATATTAATTTGTATCCAGGTCTGGAATATTTCTAGTCGAGCATGAGAATGCTTTTCTATACAGTATGAGGGTGTTTCAGAGGAAATGAATGATTCCCAATCTTCTCCTCTTACTCCAGCTTAGCTAATCTCTCACCTAAGTGATTTTCATGGACTGAAATATTGCTGTAAGGGTGATATTTTGTTTAGATTTTTTTTTTTCCCCGCAGGCAAACCTTGGAGACCAAATGAAGTTTTTATAAGACATTTTGTTCATAAATTGGGAATGAACCAAAAGAGCACTTTTAAAACAAAATCCTCAAGTCTTATCTTTCCTCCCCAGCAGACTAGAGGATTCCTTTCTCTTCACATGTTGTTATTCTCCATCAGCTTACTCTTTATCCCGATCTATTGCTTAACATACCAAATTTATGGGTAGCATTTTATGGTTGGCATTATGAATTTCCTTTCCAGAGAACTTGTCCAAGTTTATATACAGTATCTACAACCCTTCAGTTGGCCTCCTAGATTACGAATGCAGTTTCTTAGATTTTTTTAAAAAAGTAATGCTGGAAATTTGAAGCTCATCTCACCTAGTTAACAGGCAAAAATGTGACCACCTTGTCTGAGCCAGTTTTCTTAGCTCATCTCCCACAGACAAAAGAGAAATGGTGATCAGTTATCTTTCAGTGCCATTAATTCTCTACTCAATACAAAGAGTATGCATTTGAAATAACCACATTTTTGATTGCTAAGGGTAAAAGTTACTATGGGTAGAAGAGATGTAAAATTTACTAGGATACAAAAGAAAAAAAACACACAACTTTTGAAGTTCTAAATATGTTTTTTTTAATATATAGTAGCTGCTTAAAGTAATAAAATCTCTTTCTACTTTGATATATATATTTAAAATGCTCATTAAATAATTGTACACAGATCATAAATAGAGTTCACTGGTCTCTACCTCCTTCATTGGGAGATCCCCCTTCATAGAGGTGCAGAGAGAAATGGATGTGGTAGACCTTTTCAGATGATTTCTAAATTAAATACAGTAAATTCCTCTGTAATATGACTCATGAGACCTGAAGATCAAAGTCTTACAAGAGATTTATCAAAAAGAAATAATTTTACATAGAATATATGGTAACGTTGGCTAATGTCATGTCGTTGTTTCACTTATCATGTGAAAGTGATGAAGAGTTGCGCTGCTTTTTTTTCTGGATCCTTCACTAGTTGAGGAGGGAAAGATGGCATCAGGAATCAATTTGTTCTTTTTGAAGTTTACCTTGCAGCTTCAGTGTTCTTTCTCCTGTGAGCCCATATGGCCCACGATGCCCTGCATGTGAGCATATATGTACTGTTCTGCATGCTGAAATCCAAGTCCTCTTTTATATCAATCTGTGAAAGCTCTGTGACGTGTGAATCTGATCACTCTGATTGGTAGTGATTAGCTGCAACCTGGAGTGTGAATGAGCAGGCTGACATGCATCATCTTTTTATATGTGGCTAATGAATTTACATTTGGATTGGTGAGACATTTGTGGTTGTATCTGTGACTTGCTTCATTCACATCTGGCTCATGGTTGCGCTCTGGGAATGGCAGGAGGGAAATGTGAAATGGTTTAGTTGAAACAAAGAAAAAAAACAAGATATTTCCTTGCCCTTCCAGCTCTGATCTTAGGGAGTTTGTGGCCAGAAAGCATACGAGATCATACTGGCAAAACAGAAAAGTAAACTTACTTGCAATGTATTTTTTTTTCATAAAATTATCATCACAGCAACTAAGGAGGTGTTGAAGACGATGGTTGTTTTTTTTTTTTTTAATTATTGTTATTTTTTGTCTTGCTACTCTTATTCTGCTGTTTCTTTTTCCTCAAATTCCATTAGATCAAGGAAACAACGTGGGAAGAAGCATGTGAAATAGGGATTGGATAGAAAGCTGTAAGGACAACTATTTGGTCTGTTTTTTGTATTTCTATATAGCCTGTATGGGGAAAAGAGATGATCTGAGATAAAAATCAGTTTTTCTGAAAAACAGCTAGAAAGCAGGGAGGTGTTTGGAGCAGTGGACAGCTAGGGAAATTATAGGGAGGGATGAGCAAATTGTCTTCATCCTACTTCATTTCTCAGGAGCCTAGGAGATAGCGTGATAGAGGGAGCTGGGAGGGTTAGAGCATACATGGGCCTGCTGTTTTCTGGCAAGATCCCTCACCCCAGCCCTCCTGGAGCTCTGACTTCAAAGGCTGGCAGGAGTTAGTGGTAGGTTCTACTTCCACGTATCCTAAGTCGAGTTCTGCTCTGGGGAGGCGGGGGTGGAAATTGCAGGACCAACCTAGCTCAGCAGTGACCTCAGAAAGTCCTCTGTAGTGTGGTGACATGCTGGGACATACATCTAGCCTTGGGTCGCTTGTTAGGAAAGGAACATGCAGTCAGTACAACTAAATACTGTCTAATGACTGGAGGTAGCTTAATTTCTTCATTGTCTTCTTTGTGCAGAGTCATCCTCATGTTGAAACTCGTAATTTAAACTGAGTCACTAAGCAGCAATATCTGCATTGAAAGGGAGAGACAAAGGCAGAAGAGCAGTAAATTCATGTTAGCATAAGTGTATTTCAAAAGGTTCACATCATTCAAAGTCTTGGTAATGGGAGAAACTGTCCCCTAACTCAGCTAGTTGTCTTTTTCTATTGATTGAATAATTTCACCAGAACCTCTGTTTCATGTCCTATTTTCATTCTAAACTGCCCTTACATTCTTGGCCTACTGTGATATGAAATCAGTATTTCAGCTTCCTATTGTGATATGAAATCAGTATTTCAGCTTCCTAGTGTGTATGGACTGTCATCAAATTAAACATGATCCTGAGTTATTCATGTTCCGGATTTCACTCGCCTAGCTCAAGAGAAGGCAATGCACAGATTGAAGGAGCCATCACAGCAGAAAGGGATCTTAACAGGGAAAATCTGTGTGATACCTGCATTGGGGTTGTTGGTAGGCAAGGAAGGTGTGGGAGATCTGTGAGTCTGACTCAATTCTTGTATGCTAGCTTCCAAGTGCTTCAGCAACTAGAGTTGGTGGCTTGAAATCCCACTAAACAATTTTATACCATCATGGAAAAGATTTTAACTAGCTGTAAACTTTTTTTTTTCCAGTTTCTAATTTCTCGGTATGGATAATGAGGCCACTAATGAAGTGGGTTCATGAGGCTCAGTGACTGTCTATAAAAGATCTCCTATCCTGAAATGTGGCTTGAGTTAATTGTGGCTTTCCTTATCAATTGACTATGCATGTATTTCAAGGGACAGCCTGGCTGTCTTAGCAAAGAGCTCCATTTTTCAATTCTAAAAGGAGATGGAAAAGAAGGGTGAAGTGATGAGATGTAACCAGAAAAAGCAGTAAAGTGATGAAATCCACTCTGAATGCCTTGCTATGTTAGCTCAGTCTGTCTTCTGGGCTGCCAGGTGTGCTGGATGATTCATGCAACTTCGGAAATGTTTTACTGCCTACGACAAATTGTCATCTCATTGTATTTAAGTCTGAGTTGATCAAAACCTGAGGCTATACATTAGCATTTACTCATATATTGGTTTCATTTTTGCATGAAATGGTTGGAGTGATCCAACAGGTGAGAGGCTACCTTTCTTTTGTTTTGCAGGGAAATACCATTTTGTTCAAACTGAACTTTTCTGCAGAAAAATTATAAGGTCCCCAAAAAAATACTTTCTCTTGTTTTAAGAAAAAAATGTCTTTCTCTTCATTCTCACTAAAAAAATAATTTGTGACCTGTTGGCTCAATTCAAACATGCCTATGTCTGTCTGAGATGTCTGTTCTGAACAGTGCAAAGCTTACATTTAATCTTTTGAATTATGCTAGTCTACATTATCAGTTAACTCGAATAGGCTACTTCAGTGCTTTGCATACATAACTTCTCCTAAGACAAAAGTCTTCAGCTGGCCTGGTTAAGTTGGCTTTGAGAAACCTCATCACTTTCAACAAAATGGATTTGAGCAGAATAGACTTCTGAAGTCCCAGTGACCTATGCTGTCTATTCCTGTGTTAATACAAAGTGCAGATTTCGAAAAATACATTGCTCCTTGGAAAAGGTCACTTTTAGAGGTTCAGCTCAGATTAAGTAGTTAAAGGAAGTTCGAAAGAGCTCCTTGCTTGAAGATTACTTTTAGATATTCATTGTAAGTGTCATCATTAGACTATGTATGATATTCATTTTGTTCTGCTTTCTTCAATTGATAGCCTTGCAAAATCCAGCTTCTAGATCCCATGATGTGAACACCTATTATTATTATTATTATTATTATGCATCTATTCAAAATTTTATTTTCAGTGCCTCTTTTCCCATTGTTTTTACTTTGTGTCTTAATTCATCATTCACCATATTCATTGTGTGACTTGAAACATTTCCAGTAGTTTAAGAAATCACCTGGAGCATGCCTATAGTTGCCTGTTCTTGACAATAAGGTCAATATTTTTTTCTCTTACTGATGTGAAAATGTTGGTCTTCAGAAAACCAAGAAAATCTTCTGATGTTTTAAAAAACCAAAACAAAACATGATCAATATAACAGTATTGTCATGCCATTCCTACACAAAATATTTCTCATTTTCAGCTTTCCCCCTAAGTAATCTCTTAATAGTATATGTACTCATACATGTTGTCTCTTGCTAGTATTTTGGTTGAGGTTCTACATAAGAAACTCTTCTTCGCTCTCATTTGAAATTCTAGTGAGAATATAAAAACAGTGAAACATTTAGATGGATAAAATCAAGATGTATATTTCAAAAATAGCATGACAGAAATTGTATCTGTAATTGTGTGGAGAAGATAATCCTGCAGTAGCCATTATGTAAACCTGGAACTGGTGGCTCAGTGCAAGGTTTTGCAGCTCAGAAGTACCTTGTGAGGACACAGTGGTGAGCTCTCCTTCTGCAGGGCTGGATTTCTTTCACTGGTAGCTTAAAGAGTACCCACGGGGAGTTAGCTGTAGCCCACCCAGACAATGGTGACAATACTACAGTACTGTGTGTCTACTTGAGAGCTTTGAAAAACATATGAAACCATATCCATAAAGACGAAAATAAAATTATTATATGGTTCTCCTAACAAACGCTTTTTATGTGAAAACTTCATTGAATCATCATGTTCATATTTAAAACTCATTCTGTAACTAATTTTTTAACCTCCTTTAATAACTCTTTAAAATATAAACCATGTTGTGGTCAAGAAAGCCCTCCAATGTTACTGAACAAACGATTTGTTATAGCGATTAAAATACAAGACACTCAGATGAAGACAATGAAGGTATAACTGATTAATTAAGACAAATGAACAATAAAAATACAAAGTACCTAAATGAAGACCATACAAATGTTGTGTTTCTCCAAGATGTCATCTAGGGAGAGCAGTCTGCTTCATCATCACTCCAGTGTATGTGAAGCTGTCTATGAGCTCTGATCAGCATTTGCATGCTGTTGTACTAGGACTGGGAATTCAGGGCAGGAAATATTCTCAAATAGGTGAGAATGAGAAGTTATAAAGCTTTACAAAGAAAAAATTGTCTAACAATTAGCACTGTAATTCCATCCTATAATACATCTCTTGAGCACGTAGGCCATAGCTAGAAATCACTTGCCTCAGCAAAAGATGGGCCTGAGTCTTGTCTCCCTTCCACAGAAAGTGAAATATGGATTGGGGTTCTGAACCCACTTCTGTGCATTGGGACTGTATCCACAACTGGCAAATGCATGCAGTAACTGACCTTCCTATTGCTTTTTTGAAGATTGTTGCAGGTGGACTCCTGCCACAAGAAAATAGAGAAGTGGATTGTAAAAGAGCTTGCTTAGACTTGACAAGTTCGTTGAGCATTTCTTCCCCAAATTAGAGTGAAAGAAATTGAAGGTAGACTTCAGCTTTCTCAGCTGACACATCTTTGGCTTCAGAGTTGAAAATGTTTCAACATCTCTGTGAATTTCAGCAGATATTTGGGTTCACTTTTAATGTGCCTTATGTCAGTACAATGTAGCTGAAAGCCAAAACTCCCTGCCAAGAAAGAAATGTGTCCAATATCAATCATCATGTACTTAGCAGCCTGCGTCCTGTCTGGACCAATGACTTTACTAACTTTATTCACATATCTGAGTTACTTCTTTTTTTGATCCCATAAATAGGATGGTTGTAAGACATAGCCTAGAATATCGAAAGTGATCAAAAATAGAGCTACGTGGAAACTATCCATTTAGATGGATGTATCTCTCAATGGTTTACAAGAATGAGCATACTGCTCCATAGTAAAATTCCAACCTGGAACAAATTATGAAGGGACACTTCACCATGGGTATAAATCAGCATAGCAATGTCAATATACAAGGGTTTGAACTCTTGAGGTTTTTTGCTCCACCTGGAAATTTACTACTTTCACAGAAAAGTGTCTTTCTTACTAGGAGCACTTTCTATACATGCTGTGGAGGAAGGAAGAAAAATATATGCTCTTGTAAATGGGTTTACATGGATCTGAAGATCAGCCTGATCTTTGCAAGGATTCATGTGAGGCTTCTGTTGTTCCATAGTTTCCACTGAGCATGACATGTCTGGAATGCTTTATGATGACTGCATCATCAAAGTAGTACGGGAAAGCAAAAATTGGAGAAATCCCTGAGCCTACGTGTTGACTTGCTTTACCATTTTATTGGGTTAGTCATTGTTATAAATCAAATACTAGCTCTCATAGGTAATTTAACAACATCAGACTAGGTGCCACCTCTGAGTATTGTCAGTGCTTCATGTCCTGGGAGCATTGTAATAAAGTAAGGGGGCTGTTTTAATTCTAAAGCAAAGCTGGCCCTGAAACAAGAGAAGGATTTCCTTTTGCAGCTCCATCTCATGATTCAGCCTTTTGCTCACAGACCAGCTCTGCCTCTGCCTCCACACCCTGAGCCTCTCCATTCTCTCTGCTCTGTGTAGTCATCCCACCTGGGGAAGAAAGAGATTGTCTGTCAACAATTAGCAAAAAAAGTGCCAGGCTACCTTTACGAAAACAAAATTGTTTTCCCCTGTGTATTGTAAATGAAACCCTTCTCTGTTTTTAAGATGGTTAAAAAATGCTGCAAAGGTTCTGAAATGGTGGCAAAATATGGGGTGCAGTCAGAGCTGTTCCTCGTGTGCCATGAAATCTGTGTTGCCTAATGGAAGGTCACCTTTATTTTAAATTATAGATAAGCCATGCTTTTGAAGCAAGTACTTCTGAATTTTTTCCAGATAATCACAGATGCATAGGAGCAGTGACTTTTTCAGAAGAAGTGTATTTTTCTGAGCACAATATGCTGAAGAATGTGTGCATATGAGTATATAATTCTGCAATTTATCTATCTGTAAGTCTCTGTGTCCAGATTTGTTAAAACTCATTAATGTTCCTTTAGTTCAGCTAAGGGAGGGTTACTCTGAAGGCATCAACCACTTGCAGTCACTGAAGCTGTAGAGCTGGAAAGGTCCTCTGTGGATGATGCCAAGTGCTGCTGCAGATGTGGAGTTCAGAAATGGGGAAGGTCCTTTTTTCATTCAAGCAGACTTGGCTTTTATGCTGTCTGTAGAAAAGAGCTGTGATTACTGTGGACTGTTAATGAATTTTGAATTAAAATTTCCAGTCATTGTTATCATTCTCATAAATCTTACCTGTAAGAAACATTGCTCAGAGCCAAATTATTTCAAAATTCTCTCTAGTTCATTCTCTTTATGAGAAGAAACCTAGACTTTTGGTTAGGTCTAATGCCAGTGTGACTCAGTATAGATTGTTCAAGCTGTGGGTCTTCCAACTCATAGTTTAGAAGTGGTAGAACAACTTCTGTCTGCTTTTCTAGAAATACTTTTTCCTTCTCCTGTCTTCCAAAACAGTGTACAAGTATGTGCAGGGAATATAAAAGGAATGGGAAAGAGAAGAAAACATATGGATTCCTATTGTGTCAAATAGGGCATCTTCTATTTTTCAGACCTCCAAAGATGCATGGTTTTGAACAGAGATTTTTGTTAGGGGTAATTAAATTAATTTGCAAGGAAGTTACTAATTTTCATTGAAAGCTAGAGATCCTCCCAAGACGTGATTCATCGTAACTCCACCTCAGCCCTGGCCCGCAGGGATAACTAAGTCCTTTTCTGAGAAGATAATTTTATTCTAATTCTCAGGCAATCATTGGACAACTTCAAGACAAATGCCAGCTATCAATCTTTATGAGTGAATTACTGCTCTCACAGTGAGGGTGTGGTGGAGTAAAGGATGTCATACTTTAATATCTATAAAGCTTTCTGGATATAATTTTGTGTATAAGCCATAATAAACATAAAAATAGTTTATGACTTAAATGAAAAATACATTTAAGACAACCAAAATTAAAGGCTTTGAATAGTATGGAAGATATTTTTGTTAAAAGGACATAACAATTTAATTTTTCCCTATTCAAATTAATAGACATTTTTGGTAGTGCAACTATTTTCCTGTATTAGTAAATTATTGTTTTTAGTCCATCCACACCTATACGCCTGAAAGCAATCACTGAAGAAAAAAAAAAAAATCAGTTTTCATTGTTTGCACCTGGTGTTGTATCAAATGGAGGTATCTGAGCTTCAAAGATACTGAAATATTCAGAGATTGCAAGAAGTGAAGAACCAGACTGAAGAGCTGCAAAGTCCATGCTTTATAGCCAGCATACACAGTGGATTTTGCTAGCATATAAAATGTACTAGACGCTGCTAATAAGGATAATTATAGTTTTGATCTTGCCAGTAATTTACAGAGGCAGACATGTACACCCATACAGAGCTCCATAAATTTTAATAAGGCTCCATGTGGGTTTGGAGGAAGAAGCGAGTGGTGGCATAGATAACTGTTGCATGACCTGCACTCAGAGGGAAATTATGTGCTCAAATGTGTACCTCTGTATACATTGGGTGAGTGTTTGTGTGCCTGCATGGCCCCACAGTGCATTAGTTTGAATGGTGTTATTGCATTTGGAAAAGGTCTTTGGAGATGGATTAATTCTTTTCTAATACCATTGGCTGTGGTTTAGTTTCCTCATTTTACATCTTCAAAAAAGAATCTTTAGAGTTGGAAGGGAACTTCAAAGGTCATCTAGTCCAACTCTCTAGGATGTGAGGCAGTACGCTTTTCTTGGTTTATAGATATCTCAGACACTATTCATTCCCATTTAGTTTACAGATATTTCAAATTTTGTTTGTTGGCTATCTTGATCTATTTTTTCTAGGTGCTGTGTTTACTTTTTTTTTTTAATTAAAAAAAAAAGTATTTTTTTTTTTACCTTTTACAAATATGTGCTATGGATTTTTTTTCATGAAATGCTGACTGATTGCGAACCATGATATTTCTCAATTTCAATGTAGAAATGCTACGCTGAATTTGGGGGTCTTCATTATTCACTGGTATAATCTAAATAAATAGCATATTGTTTTATTAATTTATCTTGATCAGTAACTTACAGATATATTGGCAAGCTATTGTTGGAATTACATAAATGGAGAAAAAAATAATGTAAAAATAGCCAAATGATTACCAGACATATGTTTTGGTTGTCTTCTGAACCACAACTTAGGAAAAAGTTCTTTATTTACTAGTAGAAAATCATAGAAGTGCTTTCGATTTAGATTTTAGACTGGTTTTCTTTCGAAACACAAAAACCACAAACAACACAATGCATGAACTGATGCTGAAATGTGCTTTGCTATTAATAGTGCTTGGAAGTTTATCAGGAAAATGTCACGTCGCCCGTTTTTGCTGTGTTGTATGACTGACAAATGCCACGATCCTCTTGTATTAATATAAGAACAAGTTAAGGAATAATGAAGAAGCCATTGCTGAAGCTGAGTTCCTATGATGAGTATACCTCAAGTTACTCTCCTTACAAGTTGTTTTAGATAAGGTCTAAACAAGACAAGTAATTTCTTAGATGCCCTGTTCTTTGGCAGTAGGACTGGGTGCTTGTGGTTCTTGATTTTCAGATTAGAGTGTGAAGATCTCCAAAATTACTGAGCATCTCATCTGCAGGGCCCTAGGAAATCAATTGTAGTCATCACTATAGTCATCATTTTTTCTTTCTTTTGATAAAGAGGAGGGGGATTTGAGCTGTTTGCCTCAAAGTTTGCAGAGTACAAACTGTTTTCAAAATCAGTTCTCCAAAATTCTTTTCATACTGTAAACGTGCTGAAGTAAGTTGGATCAGGCAAGTGGATGGTTTTGTGATCAAAACTAAAAGTTGGAGACATTATTGTGTTGTGGTCTGTAAAAGAACCCTGGCCACGAGTGTTGTGGCTTTGAGTTGTTAATCTATTCCTTGTTTTCTAACTCTTAAAATAATTGTGGTTGGGAGTTGGAAGACCAGGATTTGGCATACAGGAGGGGTGGGATTTATTATAAACAATTGTAAAGCCTTTTAGCAATGGCAGGTAATATTATGCACACTAAATCCTAGTAACTGTAGAAAAAAGAACTGTTCTGAAAATATCTTGGTTCTTCCCACACTAATTTTTTTTTTTAATCAGATGAATGACAATATCTTTTTCTGTTTTCCAAAATTACCTTTGGAGTACCATTAAGTACTTCATAGTGTATTCTTTTCTTCAGGTAAGACTTGCAAACGGAATCAAAATCATCCATTATGCCTTTTAAGCTTTACTGATGCCTCGAATTGATACTGGATATTGATCTGTTAATGCACCAGGAAGTCTTAGTGTCTCAACAAACAAAATAAACAGGGTTGTGAACTAATGATTTCTCTTTTTCTGTACAGGAATTTATGGTTGCCACCCCCTGTTTTGAGTTTTTCTTCACGATTCAGGAATTTCTCAGGTTTTTTTCAGTTACAAGCCCTCAAAAGCCCTTACTGCAACTTTTCTATGAGTTGGGAATTTAACATTATTGTCATATTTTGTGTCTCTGCCGCCCATGGTGTGATTATAATGAAATTTGTAGGTCCATGATTAAGAAGTTTGGGATTACTGTACATTTGTCAAAAATGTTTGAATGTGGCCCAATTACAAGAAAGGATAAAGGCAGATCAGGGACTTGGTCACACAAACCTCGCTTCTTTAGGAAATCACACTAAAAATATCTGGGGAGGTGAAAGAAATGGAGAAGAGCTTTTCGATCCCTTTATTTGCTTTAAATGCTATTCTACCATTTGGTCTCTTCTGTAATGATGGCAGAGTTGTTTCAGCTCTGTGCTGGTGCTCTGAGCATACACATCTTTTGGAAAGTAGCCCCAAAGAAACCAAGCATTCATTTTTAGTTAACAAAATGTAATTTGATTGCTTTCATTTTTGCTTAATTAAGAAAATGTTTTGGTAAAATGGAACCACAAAGGTAGGAATGAATGCTATGAAAAATTTGAGGCAGATCTCAAACGTGAGCCACTCAGCACTCTCCATATTTCATGCTATGCACTTTACAGTTTTTTTAAAAGTAATGTTTTAGAAGTACTAAGCATAATGCTTAAAACACAGATTCTGTAAAAAATGAACTGCATAAGCTATTAGCAACTGCATGCGTCATAAACACCTTAGGCAAGAGAATCATATCCTAATGCCAAATGCAGCTCAGTTCCATCAGTCTATGTGGAGCTACACTTCTGCAATTTTCTAAGATAAATGCCTGGGCTATTTTATACAATGAAACTAAGGCTTGGGTGAATCTTCTTATTTTTCACCCATGGTTTAATAAAAGCAAGCTCAATATAAATATTGAAAGGTTGCTAGTATTGAAAATACCTTTTTTCCCTGAAATATGTGAGAGCTTTGTCTTTTCATATTAATCATGGGGGAGGAGGGGGTGTTAAGATTTATCTGCAGAAAAAGTGGGAATATTTACTAAATTGTGGATTCCAAATATTTTCTATTGCATGTTACGCTTTCTAACGCATTTGCAAAGAAAACCTTTGTTGAGCTATTTTTTATCCCAGCTACTGGGAACTCCAAATCCCATTTTAACCTCAGCTGAAGCAGGTAGTGAATGCTTGCACCCTGCATTTTGGTAGAGGTGAGAGAAGAGATGTTACAAACTGCAGTCCCCTGCACCTATTTCTTTGTCACACATCACTATTATAAAACAATAAAAGAGCTGCTTTTAATCATTTTCCCAGAACTCGTAAGTTTAAAAGAGAGAGAGTATTTATGAGCCCAATTTGTGCTCTAATTCTCAAGATGCTAAAAGATATAGAACATAAAACAGCATCTATTGGGAGCACCCAGTTGTGCCTCTGAAAATGTGTGTCTTGTTCTACATCTCTCTGCAAATAAAATACTGAGCATTAATTTAATCATTAAAAGGATAATGGCAATGAGGAGCGATGAAAACATAATCGGGATAGCTGATTAATAGCCACAGAAGTGTCATTTTTAGAACAGTTTAAAATATCTCCTGTGCTGTGCTGCTGTGTTCATAGAATAAACCTACTTTAATTATTTCCTGTTCAGGCTTTCCTCTGTTTCCTTGGTTTTAGGAGGAGTTTACCTAGCAAAAACCAATGCTGCTCATTTCCTCAGTGGATTAACTGGGCGATGATGAAACAGAAGCTTCTCTCTGCTTCATTCTTTACACAACTTGGTGTTAAAGAGTGACCTTTCACCCTCAGAGATTTTAAGGATTAAGGATGCTTTTAAGTCTCGGTCTGGTTACTAATCCACCACTTTCACTTGATGTTAAATAAGCACTTCCTGATTTACCCTTTAAATCCTGTAAACATAATAAAACAGAGTTTAACCTTTACCTTAGGATTTTACCACTATCTTATGCTCTGTCAAATAAACCTTTATAAGAAGCAGAGAAGAGAAAACTAATAAGAGGTAGCCTGATTTTTTTATATATATATGTGTGTGGTTTTTTGTTGTTTTTTTTTTTTACCTTGGGATATGTAACAAAACATTACAATATTTTTAATATATTCAGGTCAAACAGTTGTTAGGGTGCATTGGGGTCCTTACACTGTGCAAATAATGGAATTTTTAAAAAGCATTTATGAACTATTTGAGATAATGAAATAGATGTTTCATCTGCATTCAGACTGCTGTGAGCAGATGATACTGGAAGGAGCTGAAATGGAAATATATTGAGAGATTTCATAATCCAAGGCTTTGCAACTTTCAAGAATATCATTTAGCCTCGAGGCATTGCTTTGTGAAGTCCAACTCCCATCTGGTGTAAATTGCCTGTAAACTGTATTTGCAGCCCAGGGATGATCCTGATTTACACCAGCCATGGTTTGGTCACCATAGAATTGTCTTTTGCTGTGTTTTTCTCTAGGAGAATGGCATCTGGGCTGGGGAAATATTCACTGATAGCCACTTCCATTGGCTGTATTTAACAGTACAATGTTATCGCTGCTCTCCACCAGAATATATCTGTGTCACAGCTGCAAGAGCATCTCCTTATCATTTATTTATGTAAATAACTTCTTACCTATATAAGTACCCTCGATGCAATTCTCCCAGCCTAAGGCTGGGTGCAGGTTGTGGAGGTGGTAGGTCCCACTGGGAGCCCCTGCCTACACAACAGCTCCAAGGGCTAAAATCTGGGAACATCCATGCTCAGAAAAAATGGTGTTGAAAATGCTTTCTTTAAACCATTACAGCCACTGCCTACTAACTGTTTTTAATGAAGTTTGTTTTCAGCGAGCATTCAAAATACCTCCTTTCAAAAATTCTGAGTGTTAACACCTTAAAGAGTTTCTGTCTTTATATCTTATACTAGATAGCAGTAAGTAGAGAAAAAAAATATTCTGTGATAAGAAGTTAATTCCCTCTTCAGAGACCCTAAATCATGGGCCTTTATAACAAAGGAATACAGTTATCTATCTGAAGGGGGACCTTACTTGGCTTTTGATATCTTTTTGGGAATATTTATTTTAATTAAATAGAATATCTGCCTTGTATCTTGCAGATATCTGATTGTCTCTGCATCATCTATTGCCTAAGAGAAAATAGAGACAAAGTAATCATTTATACATGCATGATTTTCATACTGTGACCAGCAATTTTTTTGTCTTCTGCCTTAAAAATACAAAATATCCTTTTCTTTCATGTGTTCTGGTGCTGCTCATAGTTGTGCAAATGACTCAGGCACAACTGTTTGTGGAAAAAGTGTGAGAGATCTGTTACCTGAATTGGAGAGGAGCTCTTGTCAGAACAAATTTTGAAGCTTTAAAGGTGCTGAATCATGTTTGAATGTAGGTGACAGCTGGAGTTCACAGATATTTTGAACTCATGGAGCAAAGAGTATCTGCAATGCTTCTGGAAAATTATTGAGTTTATTGGGTAGGGATTCTTTTGAGAGTTTGGTTCCCAGAATGGTCTACTGTCTTGAGATACTTATAGTGTTGAATCATTTTGTCCAGTTGTTTTTGGAGGTAAAATATGGCTCAATTTATGGGTAGTGCTGTGTGGTGCCAGGAGTTGGGCTTGATGATCCTTGTGGGTCTCCTCTAATTCAGGATATTTTTATTCTCTTGTATGATTCTGAATTCCAATTAAGGCACTAGAAACTATGGTAGCTTATGCAAACATGAAATAAGACAAAGGGAAAAACATTTAAACACATGTTTCTGGTTTTCACAGAGATTTGTGAAAGGAGTTGAGTAGGAGAAAAATGGTTTTGTTTTATAGGACCACAGACATTGCTTTATTCACGTGTCTTGTGTCAAAGTGCTCCAGTGAGGCACTTATTTTGGTTTTATTCCCTCTGACAACAAATAAGACTGAGAATATCTTAGAACAGAACAGCCTTCCCTTTGAAACAGCCTCCTGTAGATGCTGAAGACCTGAGTTGTGACCAGCATGTGAATAACATCCCCTCTGTTGAAGCAGAATTTCACAAATTTAGCAAGTACAAACCAACCATTCTACCAGGAAAAGACACATCTTTATATCAAACTATTGATTGTTTATACGTCTCAATGTGAATGCTCATTTGGGCTTCTGGTTGTATATGGGAAGTAATTTGACTGCCAAGGCCTTCAGCTGTGCTCAGAAGGTCTGTGTTCAGGAAAATCGTGGAATCACATGATAGATAAGAACTTCAGCTAATTCAGCCATATCTTGAACCTTAGCTGAGAAACTGATGAGGTTGGGACTGACAGTGAGGATGGCGTCTTCTGGGGTTAGGTGGATACCACAAAGCTGACTTTAGGCTAGGAAACCCGGAGTCAGCTAGGAGAAAACTGTTCCTACAGAAGTGGAGAATGGTCTTTGATCTATGCTACCAACTTCAAATGTGTTCCACACATTTAGCAAGTTTATAAATGAAAGGGAGGTGAAGCAGAGGCTGAAAAAGCATGTTCTTTTGCACTTCTCTGAAACTCTGCAGTAGAGAAATGTGGAGCCAAATACATTTCCACTGCATGTATGCAAGATATATGACTACACCAAATAAATGCCAGAAAATACCTTATTCAAAGGAGTTGCGGAGATTTTTACGTACTTCCTATTCCTTTGCTATTCTAACTGGTAACTGAATTGTCACTGAACTCAGCAATAGGACCAATGGTCTTCTCAAATCATAATTTCCACAGTTATGTTTGTTCAACATTCAAGTGAGCAGCTCAGGCTCTAGAGAAAGTCAAGGAAAGGAAAGGTTTCACTTTCTACTCGAACTGACCTCCCTAGCCAACAACAACAGAAGAGAAGTGAATATGATACATTTTAATTCTGTAATATATTGGCCTGACACACATACTATTATACTGCATTACTTAGCATCTCTTAAACAAAACAGTCTTTTATTGAGCAGTTACCATTCAGACAGGTCATGGCATTTGTAGAGTAATTAGCAACTGTAAAAAATGACTAACAAAATCATTATCTTTAACAAAAAAAAAAAAAATAGGCGCCTGCATTCTTTTGTATAAAACATTTTTTATAAGCTGTACATGACCAAGGAATATTTTACAACAGATCTTAAGACAGAGAAAATACTAATCAGGGTTTTAAATGTCTGTAGTTACAGTCCTGTAAATGTTCTTGAAAATGAAATGAATAGCTTCCAGAGAGAGAATAACCATAACTGGGAGGTGATGCAATATTGCCAGTGGGCAGGAATGGGCTGATGGAAGAGCTACTGGGAGGCTTCAGGTGCCATGCAAGTCATCCAGTGTGTGGGAGAAAGACTAGACCATTATAAGTCTCCTTTGATATGATGGTGCTTTGGGTCAAAGTCCATTACCACAAATGCCATGTACAAGACAGGAAGTGACGTTCAACTTCACATTGATTTAGAATAAGTAGCAGTTAAATAAGACAAAGCTTTTTGAATAGAATTAAAGGATTCTTCTCAACTAGAGCATGATACCATTTTGCTAGCACCTTATGAACTGCAGGAGTGCGGCATTTTCAGTATCTGGGAGAAGATATTTCCCAAGGATCAATCACTGTGCTTTTTAACGAAGCTCTGGATTGCTCACCTGGCTTCCCTTTAAATTTACACATCTTAAAATGACTTCTGCGTCAACCCACTGGAGTTGATCTAGGTTCCCTCAAGTCTCATGAAACTTAACTCGTGTTCATCAAGAGCTTCTCTGAGTTGCAAGTCAGTGAGGTGTGAAATGCTTGTGGTTTGATGATTCACAGAACTCTCACCGTGAGCCTTAATTAATCAATCTTAGCAAGGAGTTTTGAAATCCTTAGATGAAAGGCTCTGTAACTGCAAAACACTGTTATTACAATGGCCACCACTAGTATTGATGAGGACCTCATTTTTACCTCTCTTTTTTTGTGCCATTGCAATAGCTTTGCTCTTATGTTGAAAGGGGAAGAGCTGTGTAAACATGTTCACAACAAACATTTCTCGTGCTGGTGCTTTGAAAGAAACTGTACTCGAAAACCTGTACAACTTTCCTAACAGCCATACCTATCAGAGCTGTGATCTTGTCAGACTGCAGACCTTAAGTGAGTTTGGGCTGGGTAGGATGTCAAACTGGACAGTGAAGCTAATGATTTAGAAAATAAAACCGTCTGAATTCAGATTCCTCCATTGTGGTGCCCTTCTAGAACATTGAGAGCCCATGGAGTGTCCTGTGGTACCGCTGCAGCATGAGTTAAAGCAAAAAAAAAAACAACAAAAAACCTCACTGTAGCAAAAAAATATTTTAATTTCTTGCACAGTAGTGTTACTGATTTAGCATACTGTCAAAAAACTGTAAAGAGTGTTCAATCTGCATCCTAATCGTGGATGTGGATGAATAATAGGAAGAAAGACTAAGTTACAAACAATGATATTAGAGTTTTGCTGTGTTTGTTAGATGTAGTTTGCATTTTCCCATGTATAAAGTACTTTCTTTGGCTTACTTGTTCACATTTCTTCATTTCACATGTAGGTCCATATATTCTGCTACTTGGTCCACAGTGCTTTTTAATTTTCATCTGCATTTGTATTCAAGAGGGCATAATTTAGAAAGTTACTTGCATAAGTACTGAGAATTACACTCCAAAATTTCTGAGTTTCCAAGTTGTCTTTGATTCCTTGGCATATGCATTTTGCATTCATGTTATAGGTTAGATATCAAGGGAAAAAGATTGAGAGATAATTGGTGTATCCAACTAGATTGCCATATCTAGCACATGATTTCACTGCAGTGGAGATATTTTTCTTATACTCTAGAGTTGCATAGTATGATCACAATTGGGATATGTAGTTGTTATTGTATTGCTACATAACAGATGGTCAGTGTGTAAGGATAACAGAACAAATGATATAGGTTATGTTGGGCTGCTGAATTCCCAAACCTGTTGGAGTCTGATGTTTTTGGAGTTGATTCCCAAGCATGGAATGCAAGGCTTGTCCTTCGCTGTCTGTTTAGAAAAGGTCCAGTGAGCATCAGAAGAAATTGCAGCAGGTTCTGGAGGTGCAAAGAGAGTCTACTGATGAAAGGGAAGCACTGTGCACAGGAGGGTGATGGTGCTTTGCTGCTACTCCGCTCAGTGCCAATTGAAATGCTAGTTCTATTTCACTCAGTGTTCAAAACAAATGTTACAAAATCTGCTGCAGGATGCCACAAAGGAAGGTCACTATGTAGATCTCATAGTAAGTTTCAACCTCTGTCTTCATCAGGCCTTGTCTATACAGCTCTAGATCATTATAATCTTACTTTTCTACAGGCACTGTCTCCTAATCTTTCTAATTTGGCTTCTTTTCCACTTAGCTTTGTCACTCATTTCTGATGATAACTGGAGGGGTTTTGTATATGTAATTTTTGTATATGATAAGTGATCAAAGATCAGATTAGATTTGCTGAAGTTATCTTTGAGTGTTTAAACTACCTGTGTAACTGGTAGCGTGAAAACTGCTCCTCTAATCTGGTAATGCAGGTCCAAAATCTCAGCTGTAGTAAGGGGAAATGCTTTTGGCTAGTCCCAGTACTTGGGATAGAGCAGAGAAAGGGGCACCACCCAGATAACTTCCGTGCTGTGGCAGCCACAAACTTGGAAAGTCCCAAGCCACAGTTGTTCCAATTTCAGTCTTCTTTATGCAAACTTTAATGATCAGGCCACACCCTAGCTCCTCAGTCATTCACACTTGACTACCAGTAGAAGAGAGCAAAATCAGAGGAAAAATAATTTGTGCGAAGGGAAGTCCACCATATGGAAATTCTTTTGTTTTTTTGTTTTTTTTCTCCATTCCTGTATGTTCTTTTAGCAGAGCTTCACTGACCTAAAAAAACAAATAAACAGAAAACCCTGTGTGTGGAGTTGTAAATAAGGCTTTGTCTATGAGACAGCATCCAAGATCAAGTTGGTGTGGGGAAGAACAAGTCTGAGCTTGGAGCTTTGGCAATCTCGCCCCACTTGGGCTGCTGTATTTGGCAACCCTGAGCATCATCAACCGTATGTAGGCTTTCCTACGTTAGCTTTTTATGCAGAAAATAGTAGAATTACATTTAAAAAAAGAAAACACAATACATTTCTCTGTCCAGAATAGCCTGAAGGCTAGTTCATGGTAGCACAAAAGAAATAGGAACTTCAGGAAACAAAAAATACAACTTTGAAATGAAGAATAGATTTTAAAAGTCCGATCCCCATATTCATGTAATCTAATGGAAACTTCTGATTTCCTTTAAAAATACTTAGGGCTGTTTAAAGACCAGAATGAATGCCACTGCCGTTAACCACTACAGATCCAAAATGTTTGTCGTGTCATATTTATCAAATTATTTTAGTTGTCTCTGCATTTCCTGTTACATTCAACCTCCATTCTGAATTGGTTGTGTATTTATCAATCAATTATTTTGATCTGGTAATATTTTTTAGAATACTCAATACACATTTTCTAAACCATAGTCTTTCTTATTTTTCTATATTCTTGCAACAACATTTAAATGTCTGAACAGAGCACCTCTGTCTTGGCCTTCCATGATGGAGTGACAGCATCAGTGGACAAGGGAAAGGCGACCAATGTCATTTACCTGGAGTTGAGCAAGGCCTTTGACACGGTCCCCCACCGCATCCTTATCTCCAAATTGGAGGGATGGGGATTTGATGGGTGGACCACTCGATAGATAAGAAACTGGTTGAAAGGCTGCAGGCAGAGGGTGGTCATCAATGGCTCTATGTCCAGGTGGAAGCCGGTAATGAGTGGCGTCCCCCAGGGGACTGGTGCTCTTTAACATCTTTATCAATGACATCGATGACGGAATCGAGTGCACCCTCAGCAAGTTTGCTGATGACACCAAGCTGAGTGGTGCAGTCGACACGGTTGAAGGACGGGATGCCATTCAGAGGGACCTCGAGAAGCTATAAAGGTGGGCCCAGGTGAACCTTATGAGGTTCAACACTGCAAAGTGCGGAGTTTTGCACTTGGGCCGGAGGAATCCCAGGTATCTATATAGACTGGAAGGAGCGGTCCTTGAGAGCAGCCCTGTGGAGAAGGACCTGGGGGTCTTGATAGATGAAAAACTTAATATGAGCCAGCAGTGTGCCCTTGCAGCTTGGAAGGCAAATGGTATCCTGGGCTCCATCAAAAGAAGGGTGGCCTGCAGGGACAGGGAGGTGATTGTTCCCCTCTACTCTGCTCTTCTGAGGCCCCATCTGGAGTACTGCGTTCAAGTGTGGAGCCCCCAGTACAAAAAAGACAGGGAGCTGTTGGAGAGGGTCCAGAGGAGGGCCACGAAGATGATCAGGGGACTGGAGCACCTCCCCTGTGAGGACAGGCTGAAGGAGCTGGGCTTGTTCAGCCTGGAGAAAAGAAGGCTGCGGGGTGACCTCATTGCAGCCTTTCAGTATCTAAAGGGAGCCTACAGAGGGGAGGGGAATCAACTCTTTGAACGGGTAGATAACTGCAGGACAAGGGGAAATGGTTTTGAGGTAAGGGAGGGGAGATTTAGGTTGGATGTCAGGGGGAAGTTCTTTACAGAGAGAGTGGTGAGGTACTGGAACAGGCTGCCCAGAGAGGTTGTGGATGCCCCGTCCCTGGAAGTGTTCAAGGCCAGGTTGGATGGGGTCCTGAGCAGCCTGGTCTATTTATTAACTGGTCTAGTATTAAATGGGGAGGTTGATGGCCCTGCATGTGGCAGGGGGGTTGGAGATTCATGATCCTTGAGATCTCTTCCAACCCAGGCCATTCTGTGATTCTGAGCACTTTTGAGACTTTCCAGATGCAAACAAGACACATCAGTGTTGTCTCTCTCATAACTTTTGCTTCTATTTGTGAATTATTACCTAAGTTTCTCAAAGTTCAGTAGAAAATTTAACTTGATTAATTTAATTAAACAACATTGTCCCGAGGCCAAGTAGCTCAAATGTTCATTTTTATTAAACAGTAGCTTAATTCAAATTACTTTCAAATTACATTTTGTTCAAAGATCTCATGAAAAGAATATATTTTTTCCTGTCCTTCTAAAATAAATGTTGAGAGGATTCAACCTTCAAAGAGTTCATAGAATTTGAGATAGAAGTAATCGAAAAGGATTTCCATGGTGATGGGAATATGGTCCAGGCTACACTTTAAGGAAATAACATAGAAGCAAATGTTAGAGAAGTTAGATTAATAAGTAATCATTTTCTCTGACAATAAAATCAAGGGAAAGAGGCTAGACATGAGCGGAATGCATAAGTCATTGCTTTAAAATGGGATGGGGCAAGCAGTGTTTGGTCAGGTACATACAGGTTCTGCATGTCAGCTTTGGGGCAGTCTCTTAAGAAAATCAAGTTAATTATTGTTTTGAATGAGAACAGGGTGTATTACAGAGTCTGGAAATGAAGGCTCTGCAGGAAAATCCATTAAAGATGCAAATGGCGAAGAGGTGGAAAGTAGGAGCCTGTGGAAGCACACAACTTCTGTGATAAAGGAGAAACAGTGACCTTTGTTTACTGATATTGAGTTTTGTTTAGTTGTATGAATTAAGTGACGCACAAATATTTTTTATGACTGCATTTATTCTCCATAACAATATGAATGAGCCTCCAAATAATAACAAAGTCCCTTGTGAGTGCAGAAGAAGGGTGATTAAATTATAATCACATTGGATTAATTAATCTATAATATTTGTTCTTTATATGAAAGAAGAAAATCAGCCTTCAACATAAAGGTTATGTACTCATGAGGTCTGTGTCTTAATAAAGAAAAGGCTTTGGGAAAAACCTTGACAAGCCCCCCAGATATGATATGTTGTAAATGTAGACAGAAGGTTATTACTGATATAAAATACATTCAATGTAATTATCAGCCACAACAAATAATCAGAGAGATGATAATGAATAATTAACATTTTTATTTTTCTGTAGTAATGTGTCTAATAGATAAGTGCACAACATTGAATTAATTTATTATGCAGTAGCATTTTAGTAATGAAAACTGTATCACCAAAATATCTCTTCAGTGTTAGTGCAAGATATCAGCTTAAATAACTGATAAGGCTTATTCTTTTGTTTTCCCCACTCAATTGTGCTGAAGATGCCCTGAAAGCAAGGAACTAGCAAAAGGAGCTAAAATGGTCTTGCAAGAAAACTAGAAAACCTGATTCTCTAGTCTTTGTAAATTCAAATTGCAGATTATTTACAGAAGAACCCCTAGTAGTGTATAGGATTATATCTATATGCATTTTATTTTCATTTTTGCCTGTTTTGTTACTCACATTCTATTCTATTCTTAATCCTTTCTAAATAATACGAACTGCAACTGGTAGGGAATCAACTGCATTGCCAAAATCACCTGTGTTCTGACTGAGGGAGAAAACTAATGGCTGAAAGACAATGTACATGTAGATTTTAATTACTTAAACCATCGTGTATTGGAAGAATAATTTCAACATGCTAGAGACTGTATATATCATTTTGTACTTAGCATTTATATACGATACTTGTAAATAACAATAAATACTGTTTATTTGTAAATGGAAATGTTGGTGTTTTTTTTTTACCTGTGGGTGCAAAACCCATTAATTTTATCACGTTGTGTAGAAGAAAGTAATCTGCACAAGTGCCATTTCTAAAACCCTGGAGCTCTGAGCAGGCACAGTCTCTGCTTTTGAAGACCAGGGTGTGATTTTTTTTTTATTATTATTATTAAAAAAAAAACACCTACTTTCTAATAAAGCCTGAGCAGTAATCAGACACCTAAAAGCCCTTGGACCTCAGCGTAGTTCAGTCTCATAGTCTGCAGTTTAAGCTTATCTCTAGCTAATACTGGTGATTAATTATGGTGTATTTTACAGAGTATTGCTCGCACTGATAATATTGTATTAAGTAAAGCTTTGTCTGTATTTCAAAACAAATTTCTTTTCTTCAGTGGTACTCAGGGACCACAGCTAGAGAAAGAGTCTGTGTCCTGAGAGCATGGAGTTTAAATTACAAGTGAAACTGAATGGGTTAAAATGAGTGTTTAGTCTTCTGCTGTTTTTCAATAAGAAGCCACAAAGCAGCACAAAATACTTTCTGTGTTTGGCACCACTCCTCAAGGTCTGGAGAGCGTGGAGCCAAAAATTTCAGTATCACTGTCCTTTTCTCCAGGAACCAGCTAAGGTCCTGGGTGGAGAGAGCTCCTGCTGCCCTGTGGTGATATGTTCAGTCTGAAACATCCATCAACTCTGTCATATGTCTGGTTGTGTCAGTCTTTCTTAACATGCTGCAATTCAGTCCCAAGCATGTCAGAGATCATAGATGGGTTCCAGCTGCACTGGTGACTACTTCTGCCATGGCATTAAAGTCAAATGTTGGAAAGATCATGATCCAAGGGTTCACTTAACACACGGGGTTGTGTAAACTGCTGAACTAAGGCCACTTTGCAGGAACTGATACAAGCTAAGGAACATGCATTTTGCAGAAATCCCCCTTAACTGGATATATTTAAGTATCCCCACTTTCTGGGATCTTCTGCTGTTTGGGGTGCCTGGTCAGGCTGTATTCAGAAGCTCAGTTGCCTTCAGTCTGTACCACTTCCCAGAGCTCTTAGGCTGGTCTTTGTTATGAACAGTTCCATCAGTTCCTCTGAGTAATATTTCAGCCTTTCTCTTTCTTCTTCTTTTCTTGTTCTCCGAGGTCTGCTTATTAAATTATTATGCAACTGTGATACTAAATCTTATCTTTTGACTATAATGCACAGAAGATGAGACACTAAGGGAGGGAGGGGCCGTTCATCTATCAGTAGACTCTGAGAAGTAAAAGAAAGTAAAGCGAGGAAGATGATGATTTTGATGAATATTTGTAGCTGAGCAAGACTAAATGACTTTTCTATTTTCAGTATGGAAAAGTACTTGCATTTCTAAAAGCAAAGGACTTTTACAAGACTCTAAATCAAATTTGAAGGGAAAAAAAAATAAGATTTATAACTCTGCCTTCAGTAACTTACTATTTATTCCCTACTAGCTAAATTAATCTTCTGTTTACTTTATTGAGTAAGGTATAGTTCCCAGTTAAGAAAATTTTTGGTTTTCTTTTTAGGCCCCATCATCAGCAATAACCTGAGTAGTTTGCAGGAAGTGAGTTTGGGTCTGTCTTCTGCTCTTGCCTGTATGCATGTATCTGGGAGGGAGAGTTATAAAGTATGCAAAGAAGGTGCAAAGAAAGTGAAAGACACCAGAGATTCAAAAAGAATTTTACTTTAGAACAGAATGTTTACTGATTTAATTTTCTAGCTTACTTTTAGTATCATTTCAACAGTGTCTGCTGTTTATCTGTTATGACAGCAGTGATTTGTCCATTGATTTGCTTATCCAAAAGGCTATTGACCCAGTCCACACTGGAAAGCAAAGCAATCACTAATTCAGAAGGCCTTAGGATGCAACAAGGCTGCTGGACTGACATGTTCTCACTAGAGGATGCAGGGCAGCAAGGACATAGGCTTGGTGTGGGTGAAGAGGAAGTGTGAGCCTTGTTATTGCTGCTAGGGCTCATAACAGGTGCCTTCATGCCAAAGGGGATCTTCCTCATGGTGCAAAGTGTAATTTTATTTTTTCTTCTTACAAGCGATGTCACTTTCTCTTTTTTTTCCTTATTCATTTGCAGCTTGAGAGCTAGAGCAAGGATTTCAGTATAAGAGTTGATATTTAGTTCTTGTCTAAAAAAAAAGTATTTATTTAAGCCAGTTTGATTCTGAGGAATGACTTAATTCCTTGTTTGAAAAAAAAAAAAAAAAAGCCTTAAAAATGTATGCAGATTTATTGTTTGGGAAATCTTAACTATCTTTCTGTCTTTTCTCAAAGATAAATTTTTAAAAAGCTAAACTTCTCCTGTCATTAGGCTAGTGGCATAGCGTTCTATACCCCATCTAACTCCAGTTATTATTGATCTGCTAATGCAATATTTAATTATCCTCACAGGGGAGAGGGACTTCTTCAATGAGTGATTCATTATCCCTTATGAATGGAAACTTCTCAATCTTGGTAGATAACCAATAAGCAAATGTTATTGATTGTTCTCCAACATCAAGTAAGGATAATAAATATCACAATCTGGGGCTTGAATGTCACGTTCAAGAGAACCATCTGTTAATGAGATTGTAATCTTTGACCCCCTTGCTAATACCAGTTATGGTCTCCTCTTGATCATTACAACAAGGCAGTGATTCTGTGTTGGATTACCTACATTAAGACAGGCTGACTACAGGAAAATGTAACAGCACTGAATGAATTATATTAAAGCCACTTATCTAAACAAGACAGATTTTTTTTTTTCTGAAGGAAAATTTTAGTGGAAATTTAAGAAAGTGTAGAAAAAAAAGTGTGGCAAAATGATAAACAGGTATAAGAAACATCTCTGTGAGAATACAAAAATTAATTTGCACTGTTACTGAGCAAACTTCTTATTGGTCAATTGCAATGGAGATAAACTTATAGTTAATGAGTGACTCCAAAATAAATAAATAAATAAAATAAACAAGGGCTTAACCTTCTCATTCTCGTGAGACTAGGGCTGTCAGAGTGCTCAAACGTAATGCAGATAGTAGTCCATGACAAAGCATCAGCTCATCCATGATAACTTCCTTTGTCTGCCCTTGCAACTTATTGCTACCATAGACACCAAGTTAACAGGGCCTTCTTTCCCATCTTCAAACAATGCAATCAAATGATCTTGGCCTTTGTAGTTACGATGTCCTAAGAAGTCAGCTGTATAAGTTCTTGAGAAGACTTGGACTTTATCTGTACTGTTTCAGGAGTCTAGCATTTACCCAGCTACACTGGGAATATAAAATTAAGATGTTCAACTTAAATAGAAATCAAAGTTTTGCCACCAATCTGTAAGCCCTCATCTATGCCTTGCACAGGTAGATGCACCTAAAAGATTTTTAGACATATACTTGGAAGTTGAATGTTCACAGTCAAGATGAAGTCTTATTGACTTTATTATTATCTAAACCTGTTCAGTTCACAGCAAATAGATGTATTATGGCCATTAGGCCAATAAAGTCTAGCTACAAAACAAAACCAGACAACTTGAAAGCAAAACTCTCCAGTTCTTTAACAGAATTTCTCCAATTCCCTACAGCCCAAAACCCTTTCCAAAACAATTTTCGACAAACTGTCTTCTGCATATTTAATTTTGACAATGAATGGAGTTGTCTGCAACATGCTTTTGGAGATGAATGATGGATTTTCTAGCCCAAGTACTGAATCTAGTTATCGTTAGAGTTTGATGTGTTGTACTTTGACTAGAAGTTGGCAGTAGTAGTAGTTTGTGGAGGTTTACACCCTCATCCTTTTATTGCTGGTATTCTAATTTTAAAAGCTCTCTTGGGATTCTGCTGAAGTGTTTGTAGAGTTATATCCTTGGCAGGCTTTTGTCTATGTCACTGAAATCACCCCCGCTATCTGGCACAAATGGCAGACAATGCCCAGGGGATGCTCAGCAGTGGCAGAGCAGCAAGAATTGAGCAGAGCAGGGAGCTTGAATCCCAGGCATCAGTTGTTCACCATATGCCTGGAACTAACATTTGCCACTTACTCTGTCTTCACTGAAAAGTATAAAAATTTAACTGTGGTTTTCAACCTTCTAATCTTTCCTTAATTACACTTGGCATTTATATCCATATTGCTTCAAACAGGATTTTGCCCTACAGCCATCATGATGTTATCTGAGCACTCAGTTCATGTTTTGAGGGACATGGTTTAGTGGGCTTGATGATGATGGGTTGATGGTTGGACTATAGATATTATTAGTCTTTTCCAACCTTAACGATTCTATGATTCTATTTATTTGAGAGACCCTGAGTCTGAAGTGAGATGCAGCAATGACCTTCATACAATTTCCTACTCTTTAGTCTCAGTCTCAGCCGTGGCAAATAAAAAGGAGCAGCTGATGCAGTCTTTCCATTTCAAAACAGCAATTGTGAAGAGCAATTAGAGAAGAAATCACAGAACAGAACACAAAATATTTTCATACTGTTGAAAAATAACATGTTAAATAGAGAACTTCTGGTCAGGATGTTGGAGATGTTATAAAACCAGAATAGAAGTTTTTAAGAGCTGAAGATGTGCATAAAAGCAATGGCTCATTGTCTGTGCTAATCTAAGAACTAGGAGTCAGCATTGCAAATAGCATAATGTGTGTTCAGGGCAAACAGGAGGAGACATGTCTCCACCTAATACGTAGTTCAACTATAGAGTCTCAACCAAAGGATCTCATCCATGATAATTTTTCATCCAGCTCCAAAAACTGAGTGGTTGAATATATTTGGAGGCTACTTGTTCAGAGGTGCCACCTCTTTCTCTAGAAAATGCTGAACTATATAATTCTAGAAGATGAGCAAGTATGGGAGAAAATTTCAGACATTTATTCTGCTCTTTTATTGTTCTCTGCGCATCTCTTATTGGCCTTTGTCAGACATAGAATACTGGGCAGGATGGACTTCAGGACTGAGACAGTAAGGCTACTCTAATATCTTTACATGCCATGATCTTATCCATTTGTCCATAACGTTAAACTACAAGTTCTCTTAGTTCTGTTAGTTATGTTGTCCAAAAGGACAGAGGATATCTGGGGTCTTTTTAAAAATTTTGCCCGAGAGCTTTGATTTTTATAAATGGTTGTTCAGTTCACATCAGGTCTTCCCTAATTCTAATTTTTTGTAAATGTTCAAATTACTGCCTTGCAAATAGGTGGAACAGGAAAGACATGCTTGATACTATCCTATCATTCAGTACCATTTTTGTAGCATCTTTCTCTCTTACCTTGACTTGGTACTATGTCAAGTTGCCCTCCTTCTTCTAAACTAAATATTCCTGAAGTTAAGTTTTGGTTCTCCTTCTATGTAGACTAGAATGTATGATTGGATGTAGAAAACCATTGTATTTATGCCATAAGGGTCTGAAACCTAAAGCCTGGTCTGTAAGACACAGAAAAAATGCCTCACGTAAATGTAGACTACACAGTACACTGTTATAAATCATTTTTCTACAGAAGTTGCATTAAGCAAACATTTCATTTGCTCTCATATCCTTTGCCATAAAGTTCTGGCATTAAAAACTTGTGCTTTTCAGAGGTGAGATGATTCTGTTATTTAACTGTACCTGGGCACCTGAAGGACACAGTGAGATCGGGAACTTACTACTTGGGTGCTATTCAAACATTCATGTATTTATTTTATTTTTAAATACTAGTCACGTTCGCTTATCGAGCCAATGATTTCAAGTACCAAAAATATGTTCTTTTGTATTTTGTGCTTTCTGACCTTTTCAAAATCTTAACAAATATTCTTATGGATTAATATTATCCTGGTGTCTAAAGACCTTTTTGCCATGAGGCTGTGTGAGTGCAAAAGTGAAAAGCAGACACTGTCCAAAGATCTTATGATACAGATATGTGATAAGAGACAGCAAGAGGATACAGACAGAAAAGGGAATAAAAAGAAGCAGTTAAATGCTTTTTGTAAGGATGATCCGGTAGTATGACTACTGTCAATTTTTTTTTCTTTTTTTCCAATAGAAATAAGTTTTATAAGGACAATGAGGTACCTCTGAGCATATTTGGTGAGAACTTTCCAATTATGAAGATGAAAAAGAAGAAAAAGCCTTGATGGAGCAATTATGAATGACTGAGATGTGAGCTAATGTTTTGATAGTGAAGAAGAGATAATAGATAGAAGAGATAATAGCAGAAGTCTGATGGGCTTGTATGGTGAGGAAATATGGTTCATATATTACTCATGAAAAGGTACGGTCAAACCAACAGGTTTGACAAGCACCCATTTTTGGTAGCAATCTTACTGCATATGAGTTTGCACCCTATTCAGGCCTGAGAAAATTATATTGCATTGACTGAGAATAAAATGATGAAAAACTGAGTCACCTGGAGGGTTGGCAAACTCTGAATTTCAGAGATGCCGGAGCATCCAGATTTGTTCAGTCTAAGCATCCCAGGATCTAGGGGTTGATATGAGTCAACATTAACACTAGGGTTATGATTTGAATCAGGGTGGTGACATTGCTCCATAAGCAAGGAAGTGAAAGTTTGGAAGGAAAGATTAAGAATTGTTTTTTTGCCATGCTGAGGTGATAATTAAATGCTAGCGGATGTTACATAAGCAGACCAGGAACTTAATTTGGATGCATAGATAGGTCTAGAGAGATGTAGATATGTGAATTATTATCATAGAGTTGGCAGTTGATGGTAATTGAAAAAGCCATCTTTGAATAGGCTATGCAGGGATGGATAAGATCAGTGTCCTTAAAGCAGAAGCATCAATGATGAAAGCATTTCAGCAAGGGTGAAACATTCAGAGGACTGGGGTTGCAAAAGGCTTTAATTAGTCATGATGCAAAGTCTGTTCATTTAAATTCACATTGGCTCTCATGAGTTTTGGATCAGCTCCAAAGAACAAAAGCAAGAATTTCACAACAGGGAACAAATGGCAGAATTCAAAGCAGGTTGAGAGCGAGTAGGATATTGAAGCTCCACCTATATGCAATGTCAGCCTTCTAGGATTCATTTTACCCAGCCAGTGCAGACATTTCATATGGCATTGCTGTGTTAAATGACACCCATGCAGCCCTAACCCTTCTGCTTTTGAGAACTCTTACCAAAAAAAGTCAGATGAGATCCAAGATCAAGGCTGGGATTCCTTTCAGATTATTTTTCTATATCATTGGTGAGAGGCTATCCTGGCAATCAGATAAATGCAGTCAGATTGTTGCCCTTCTATTCATACTGAATAATAAATAGTAGATAAAGTCTGGCAGCTTTTCAGACTATTTTCTACTAAAATAAATTCAGACATGTTGAGGTAGAAGACATGTCTTCACTGAAATCAATGGGAATTTTGTCACTAAATGTCTCAAGGATATCACTGTAAGGCTTAAATAAAGTCTTTGATATGAATTGTAGGATTTTCTTTCCATGCAGGAAGTATATGTGAGCATCAGATGACTTGTCTGTTTAGAAATGTTCATGTTCTTGTGTTTACCTGGGGAACTTGGCTCTCTTTTTAGCTGTGTAAATCGGTGTGCTGATTGTTTCACAAAAGCTGGTGGAATAAGCTCTGGGAGGCTGCCTAAGTTTGAGTTATTTGAGATAGGAGCAAAGCAAAATTTTTCATTCTGTATATAAGGTGTCCCGGCAGGCCGGATCCAGAGCGCAGGTGATAATTTCGTCCCTGCTGTGTTGTGATAAGATAGAAGGAAGTTGTTATTATAAGAAAATAAAGTTTAGCACTTCACCTTAAAAGACAAAAAGTACATTATGAGTTTGAGATATATGTTCCAATGCTTTCTGTGAAAACCCCAGAGCGTTTTGTCATACCTTGCTATTTAATGAGGAAAGATTTTTATGACTTATTACTGACTGCTATTATGTTTAGAAGTTGGCCTGACCAGAAATTTACTTCCAGAATTCTTGCATGGTTTTTCTTTGCTGATAAATTTTCATAACTTCTAATTCTTGGCTTAACAGAAAGATGTGGTAGGCTTGATAGTTAATAGTTGTAATCAATGATCTTAAAGGTCTTTCCCAATGTAAATGATTCTACAATTTTATGATTCTATAAATTATACTGTATATATCTGTATGCAATGCCCATACAAGTTTACACTGTAGATCTAAAAGCTTGGCTGAAAGTAGAAGATAAAATGCTGCACAATCAATATGAGTTGAAAAATTAATACCGTGTATGCACTAATACAATTAACAGCTTGTATGCATGAACTTTGTCTTCATTTATGTTAGCTGTCCATTAAGAAGTGGTTAGAAAAGTAGACACAAAAGTTGAAAGTGCAAACATAATTCATGAGAACAAGTATTGACACCCTAGAAAAAGTTAATACTGAGAAAGAATTCCAACTGTTATTCTACCAGAAAGTTGTGTCATAAGGAACATCCTTTGGAATTTATAAATCAGAATTAAATACAAAATATATTGATAAAGCAATGGCTGCCTAATATATTCTGGCAAATTACCATTATATTCATGTAACATGTTTTACCTAACTAGGGATGGTGATTATTAGTTCTTTTAGACTGCGTATAGCTTTACATAAGAAGTCGTAAATTCCAATGCAACATTGATGGGGGAGGATAATTTGCACAGTTAGAAATCTTTCCAGTATTTTTCCCTGCTCTTTAATTTTCATGTGTGAGGGAGAAATGAAGTCCAGGTTTATTTGGATTAAACAGATTAAAATTCTGGTGAATGAAAGTTCTCCATGTCTACCTTTGGGTGGTATCTACTTGTTAGGTGAGATGCCAGCCCACATCCCTTCAAAAACATAAAACAAAGTAAACAAAAATGTGGTGTTACAGGAAGCTGATGACAGCACAGTTGTACAAATGAGACTTAGCAGGAATTAAGAGATCTAGAGGAACTACATACTTTAACTTTTATCCTGCTAACGAGTCACTCCTGCTATCCACCTCATTAAAATTATGTTGATTTGCTCTGTTGGACCGTCTGCCCAGAAACCTTCATCTTTAGATTCCCACTTTCCATCAGTTAGCTGAAACAAGAGCCTCTAGATGATGTATCTGTCTTTTCCCACCCATTCATGACCTCCTTCAGTGACTTGACAAGCTGATATGCAATTGGAAAGAGGTGCATAGAATCATAGAATCACAAGGTTGAAAATGACCTATAAGGCCATCTAGTCCAACCGTCTTCACATTACCACTGCTACCACAAGCTACTAAACCAGATCTCGCAGCTTCTCATCCAGACAATCAAGTCTTTGATCTTTCAAAGACTTTCAAGTTACAGAATTTTGACCTAACTAGTGGCAGCTTTTTCCCACACTATCCTAACTGAGGCAGTATGAGATATAGGGTGAAGACAGAAGACAGAAGTTCCGTTTTCTTTTCAAAAAGTAGAGGGTTTTCAGCTACTGCATGAGCCCACCAATCTGGGTTCAGCCAACAGGAACCTTCCCAGGGCAAGCACTGGCTTGGTGCAATCCAAGCAGCACTTGTTCTTAATGGCACCAGTTCCCCTCAGAAAGGATGAATAAAACACACCGACCATTGTACCACCTTTATACCACCTTAAATGCTAAAAATATCATAATAATTGTCTCCATTTTAAACATACCTGGAAAGTACCTTAACAGCTACAGTTAAATGTCAGCGTTTGTTAGGAGATGCTGCTGTTAACTAAGTACTTCTTATTCAAAGATCAGATAAAAAATTTGATCTCTAAGGAACTCTTACTGAAGTCTCGATGGCAATAACTATATAGCAAGAACGGAAGCAACATTTTCCCATTTTCTTTAAAAGACTGAACTTTGAGATATTAATATTAATATAACTGCTTTATAATACCATGACTTGAAAAAAAAAAAAGCATGTTAAATATTAGATTTGAGCTTTTAATCTTCAAGAAGTCAAACAGGTTTTGTAAGACTGACCTTAAAATATTTTTTTTTAGAAATATGTATAGACAGAGATGGATACTTATGAAATGGAGTATGTATTTTTCAGTGTAATTTCCCTTTTTTTTTCTTGTTGTTTTAGTAAACTAAAGCAATAGATCAAAAATTATTTTGTTTTTATGAAGATCTTCCTAAACTGTTCCTTAAACCTTCACAATTAATGAAAATTACACACTGGGATGTTTCCTTAACTACTGAAAAGCTGATGTTCATAAGTTTAAGACCATTAAAAAATTGCACTTTTGTTTTTCCACTTTACAGTAACAAATTTAAGTTTCTAAGTAGGTCTTGATGGTTTGACTTTCACTTTCTGTTCCACCTATTTTCCACCCCCACCCTGCCTTTCATTTGCCAGAAAGCCCAGTCTAGCTTATTTACATGTGAAAAAACTTGGAGCATCATGTGGTGAGGTTCCAGGGCAACACTGAATCCCATTCAATTCTCATTTCCTCCCTGACAGTCACCATTGAATCAATCATGTTTTCCATGCCCTCTTCATGACCACCTAGGAGATCCCAAATCACTTTTCATCTGCTGTGTCAATCACACTCAGACCATGTCCACTTTTCATTACTAGCACAGTGTCATGTGACCAGCTAATCTGTCACTTTCTGACAGCGGTTAGTGTGCCAATTGATTTAATTAGCAATCAATTAGCTTGTTACTATTGGAAGTAATTACCTTTTATAGAGAAAAGAGTGCAGCTGGCCATACCAATAAAACTGCACTAATAAAACTGCATTTACCTTCCTTCTCTGCATTCAAAGTCACTAGCACTCAAGGGTTAGCGGAATTATTGGTGACATACACATGGGTTGAAGAGTCCCAAGGGATTTCTTTGCTCTCTTGATTATGCTGCCAGACTCTTTCATTAGTATAGTATTTATATCTTAAGAAGTAGGTCTAATTAAGGTTAATGTTAACATTTACGTTGTTTACTTCAGCAAGGGCTTCGCTATCAGATGTTTGCTAATGAAAACGTTCTTTAAGATGGCCATATATTGAATGCTTCTGCATTTGTAGTAGAAAACTTCTTTAGGAAAAAAAAACCTGCAACACTGTGCACTTTGGAAAGCATGTGGGTCATACTTAAATTTGCTGGTAATGTTATTCCCTATTTTTGTTCATTCTATAAGAAATCTAAGTTGTTTGAGAACTAAATGCACTTATAAACCATGGAAATTCTACAGTAAATACAAGATAAGTACTTTTTAGCTGTTTTCTATGTTAACATTGAGGCAAAGTTGTTTTCTGTTTTATACATAATCTATCCAATGCACTTATTTTTCTAATCTACAATTGTGCCATTTCTAACACTGGGGCAGAAGTACATATCACACACTTGTGCCATTAAATTCAACCTGCAAAATACTCCCAAGGCAGACAATGACTCGCTACATTAGCTCTGTGGTGAACAGAAGAGTCAGTAATGAAATGAGTAAGTAGACTTGTACTCCATTCATCATCCTGTTTGCTTCAATATAAGTGTTCTTTTATCAGCAGTATTGGTACTGATGTCATCACACAAGGCATAAATCACAGCACAAGTGACAGTGTCCTATTAAGGGTCATGGTCTAAAATCATTATTGACAAATTAAAAACTACAGTTAGCCATTTTCCCACTATGCCCTCATTTGTGATATAGTTTCAACATTTTTAGCAGGCTGCAGGATAAATAGTCATTTATAGTTCTGAATAGCTGTGTGTATTAACTTACCAACCACACTACATTCAAAAAAATGGCAAGAAGCCCAGCAGAGACAAGGATGTTAAATCTTTGGCTGATTCTTGTCATCAGCTCACATTTTATGGGGCCTAGTTGAGAGGATTGCAGAGAAGACACCATCACACACCAGTCTGTAATAAACACTCCTTAATGTTGTCTACAGCAGAGGGGACAAATTCATCATGGCTGTAATTAGGGAGAGCTGCTGTAGTAGGAGCAAAGCAATGCATGGCAGACCTGGAGCAACACAAGCTGCTCCTGCCATGGATTTCCACCTCACAAAGATCAGGATGGGTGAAAATCAGTCCATCTGGACTCTCCTGCCACATGGGGTGGTTTTTCAGAGAACACAACACTTCTTTCAGGTATTTTCAAATGTAGCCCCTTAAAGAAAGGCCAAATAGCATTGCCCCAGGAAAGGTATTTTACAGTCTTTTACCTGGAAAGGGTAAAATAAAGTAATAATTATAAAGTTTTTTTTTACAATAAGTGTGCTGAGGCACCAGCACAGGTTGCTCAGAGAGGTGATGGATGCTCCATCCCCAGAGACACTCAGAGTCAGACTCGATGGGGCTCTGAGCACCTGATGGAGCTGTAGGTGTCCCTGTTCATGGTAGGACAGTTGGAGCTGATGGCCTTTAAAGGCCTCTTCCAACTCAAAAAATTCTGTGATAAACTTCAGAAGGTGCAGTTTCTTGATCCCTTAGGTAAGATGATGACTACAGATCCTTCTGTCTGATGAAAATACACTGGTCTTTATGGCTTTCTAGATTGCTCATGGTGTTGTGCTGATGCTGATTTGCATAAAAGATCTCTCCCTGAGATCATTAAATGAAGGCCACTGGAACAGCCAATGCATGAACCAAAATCACTGAGTATCTGACCATTACTACGCTGGTGGTAAGGAGTGCCAGGAGGTTGCATTAGACATTCATATCCATCTAATTATGACACATGTGCAGGGGAACTCTTTCTGCATTTTCTTACTGCAAAATTTGCTCAAAACACGGATTTTCTTATTATTAAGCTGTAATAAGCCTGAACAAGCTAAAGTGATTGAGCTTGGAACTTCTCACAAGGTTTCAAGGATTAAAAACTTGAGTCGTGGTCAGTGGTAAATCCCATGCTGCTCCTCTCACTTTACTGATACATTGAAGGAAAATGTGGGAAATGTTCCTCACTGACAAAGGACCTAGAAAAAAACATTATTTGGGCATTTTCAGGAATGATTTTGAAGACTCCTTCCAATAGAATTCTTTTTAACAGAGTGTTTCAGAGCAGACTGTAGATCTACAGTCTGCATTGTATTGAAATCCTGAGGCCAACATCTTACCTTGGTTTCAGTAAGGTCAGCTGTACTTTAAAGTTGGACTTGCACCCATTTCTACCTGGCTCCTGCTCTTTTCATGTAGATGCAAGGGCTGTGGATGTGCTGCCAATGCAGCTCTTCTCAGGGTGCGGCAGGGAAGGGAGGCAAGGATTAATGACAGCCTCAGTGCTACCTGCTCTGAGGCCAGCTGTGGCTTTACAGTACTTTCAGCTCTGTAATCCTACTCATTACACAGCATAACTCTCTATAATGCTTACAGTGTTGCCAGGCATGGTGTTATTGCAGAGAGAGACTGAACACTGTTATTAACATACACAAGTTTAAGCAAGGCTTACTCATATGGCTCCTATTACCTAGCACCTTATTATCTTTAATGTATTTATCCTCACATCGCCCCTTTGAGCTAGTGTAGTGCTATTGTCTTGGTTTCACCATGGGCAGACCAAGAACCAGTGTATATCTGGAAGCACAGTCAGAGATGTCAGCAGGGCAGACTTCTGGAGGAAAACATGTGCCTGTTGTTGAAAGTTCAGCATCATGCAGACTCTCTTTCTCTACTGTAAGAGCTCTGCTTTAAGCCTGCAGCAGAAGTGTATATCAAAATCAAAAGCAAGTGCGCTCCAAGAGGAGCAAAAGCTCTGCCTTCCACTACTCTGTGCTAAAGGAGAACCAATTTCAGTTGTAAACACATTTTGGAATCCAAGGTCCAGACAGAGTTGTCTTTATGTTTCGTTCTCAAGTAACACAATGGATGGCAGTAGACAATTTTAGACTCTCAGCAGTCTGGGCTCAACAGGTAGGATCTCTTCTTGGGATAGCACACTTCATCAGCAAAGCAAACATGGGCTTTTTCTCCAGAATTCAAAAACCACCAGAGGTATCTGTGGACAGAGTTCCAATTTTACCTCATTTCCAAAATAAGTATCAGGCTTTTGGTGTTCTGAATTTTCATTCTTTACCTTAAAGATCACTATGGATGTCAAGAATTCATAGTGTAACGATTAGCCTAAAATGACTCCAAAGTCTGGTTTAAATGCTATTCCTAGTGCAGAAATCCTAAGATGAGAAGCTTCTGATTTAAAGTGAGATCTAAAACAATGTAAGTTCATATTGCAGGCAATTTAGTACATTATGGCAAGGGTTGGTTGGTATTATTTTTTTTAATACAGTTTCTACAGTTGTTGGCTGAAGAAAAACCAACCCAGACAGTTTATCATTATTGAGGTTTAACAAGGGGGTGTAGAAATTTAAATAACATTTTTATAAGGTGTGTCACATGAAGGAAAGCATCTCAAAAATGAGAGCATGTAAGATATTATCCAAGCAGAGCTCACTACTTAGTAAATTTACTAGAAGTGTTTAAAGCAAGGTTCAGGTACCTGAGCTGTCTGTTTTATGCCCTAGGTGAGTTCAGTAATGTTGAAGTTACACTTCCAATTATTTCTTCAAAAAGAGAAAGTCCCAACATCTGAACTTCAGAACTGGCTTGTGGAAAACTTGAGCTGCTGGAAAAATTTTGCTGTGATATAAAACAGAGACCTTTTTTTTAAAGTAGTATTCATTTTCAGAGGTTGGAGAAATTGTTTTCTGCTAGTTGTACTTGTTATTGTACATCTATACTTAGTACTTCACATTTCTATTACACTGTGTTAAAATGCATTAAAATGTGGGGTAGTTTGAACTTTGAGCAATTTGCAAGGCTCTCTGATTTTTGAAGTTACAAAGATAATTTGTTTGCATTGAAGGTGCTTTAAGAAGAAGTCTATTGTTTGTTTAATACTTTCTATAGATCATTTTAAAATTTTTAAAGGACTACGTATTACAGTAATCAAGAGTTCGACACTAAAAGTAATTGGTAGAGAATGCAGAAAAAGAAGTATACAGGGTTACTAATATACACCAGGGCTTAAGCTGACATGAATTTTTATCTTAATTATCGGACAAATTTGTACTCCCACTATTTAATTCAATTTGCATGCATCGGTAGACACTTATTAAAGGTAATATTACATCTGTCATTTTAAGACTGGTGAGAATTTTATCATAGGAGTCGCACGAAACAGCCACTCTATTATGTAAAGAACTCTTTTGTAAAGCTTAAAATAACCAGTACTGCATCCCAATTAACTATTTGGAGGAAACATTCTTTGTGGTACAATTGTACATAACATGTTATTAATAATATGTAGGTCTTTTCCTATACTTGGTTTTGTATGGACATAATGAGTTCTTTCAGACACCTCCTGCCCCTACTATCAGATTAAACCAAAAAGAAAAAAGGCATTGCAAGATGTTTCCAAATCATGTTATTGAAGAAGGTTTTTCAGAGCTTTTTTCTATAAACTGTGCTTACTCTGTTGACAAAACATAGCTGTCAGGTCAGTCCAAGCTAACAACTCTCAATTTGTTGTTTTTTCTTGGGACAGAGACTTGGTATATTATAGAAAACAATTAAGTTGGGAGGTATTCTCACTACTGAAAGTCAATTAAAAAACCAACACAGTAGTTACCATGGCACCAGCCCTATTATGCTGTGTATCATTGGTACAGAGGCTTAAACACTTAATACAAACAAGCATATTTTTTAATACAAAATCTTTTTAAGGAAGTCTCTTTGTATTTCCAATTAATGCATATTCAGGCAGATCTATTTGATAGACATTTTGTTAGGAATGTGGCATGTAGATTTTACCTGGGGAAGTTTTCACTTAAAAAGCAGCTGTGGAAAAAAAAATAAAATTTAAGGGTCCTGACAGAAATAGAAATATTAAGAAATGGAACAACTGAGCTGTGCACCATTTCGCACCAGCACCTCTGCTTTTCAGCTGCTTTTAGGCTAAAATAACGTTGTCTTACTAACTCGATTCCTGCAGTTGTGGCTTGCAGCCATTGACCTTCTGATCAGCTGTTATTATGAAGTCTGCTTTCCCACCCAGTGTTTGCTGTGGGACGCCAACAAGATGATAGGAGGAACAGCTTTCGGTGGTAAGAGCAATTTTACAGCTGTGGAGATTGAGGGTCTCCCAAAGTGTTCACAAATCAAGACATATTGTCAGATATCAACTGGCATAATTGCCTTGGATTTTTAAAGACTGCAGAATTAGCTCAATGGAAGTTGAGATATTTTTAGTATTAGATTATTTTCTGTTGCAGAATTAATCAGAGCATTACTTATTACTCTGGGAGCAGAATGAAAAGATGATGTCAGCCTCAAAAATGAATGTTAGAGCAGAGCAGTGCCCCGTATTTCCACAAATGCACCGCCGCCATGGTGGCACTGGGAAGATGATGATCATCAGTGGGTATGTGCAGTCTCTGCACTATATTCCCAACTTCGTTACGTTTTCACTAATAGGGCTCACAGGACACCGCCGTGACCAGATGCAGCTATTGATGCATGTCCTAGTGTTGATTTTTTTTTTAATTGGATGAAGCAATTTGATATTAAGATCTGTGGTTACTCTCTTTGCCTTTTTGAGGTGGGTTTTTTGAAATGTTACTTCACTCTTTGCACCGATTCTTTCCTAAAAAGCAGGCACTTGGCCTGAGGTGTTGTTTTGCCAGTGCCTGGATTCCCATGCTGCTCCAGCTGAAGTTGTCTTTTATTTTACTGAAGAAACAGAGGAGAGGACTGAGCCATTTGTCTCCTCTATTAGGAACTTCTCTGTGACTTTTTATTGTTTCTATTGTTGAGCGAGCCCGAACAGCGAGAAACAATCTGGAAATTGCAATTGTCGCTGGATGCTGTGTCAAAGAAGAGCCCATCAATCTCAGAAGAAATTTTAAGGGAACAGGTTTTTCATGCCTCTGCGCTGGTAGGAAGCCAAGAGTGTGTTGCCATTTGATGGTAAAATCAGTGTACACCTGTTCCAACCAGCTGGCAACATAACCTATGTCAGAGGGAGATGTCACAGCCCAAACTGCCGCCGGCGGCTGCGTGACAGCCAGGGACGACAGAGAAAGGAACTTGGGGACCGAAAGAGGAGGAGACTGCAGTGCCATTTCAGGGACACAGATGTGTGAAGAGTGTGATAAAAGAAGGAAACATCGGAGGGAATAAGCTCAAACAAAAAAGCAAATGTCATTTGCATGATGTAATTATGGATGGCCATTGACTGCGTCGTAATAACACTCGGTAGGGCAATGTTAAGCCTACTGTGAGTGCTAAAAAGGCCTCAGCTTGAAAAAAGGTCAGTGTGAATTAGTATATATTTTCAGATTAATTCTGAATGTTATATCATAAATTTTATAGCTTAGTGGTTACCGGTGTATAGTGAAGATGACACTAATGCAATTCAGGCAGGATTAATTCAGAAAGGACTAACATCTAGCTTGTCACTTTAATTTGCAGTGAATGAAGAAATGGAGATATGTTAATACATGTGTATATTGTGTGTATGTAACATGTGCTTATGTGTGAGACATAATTGTTCTGTCTCCCGCTGCACCACATCAATTTCACAACCAAAATCACAAACCACTTTAAAAACAGAAACACTATCAAATCTGTTGCAACTAAGCTAACTGAATTATTATTCAGCTCTAGTTACTTTCCTGGGAAAAAAAATCCTGCTAACTCTTAACTGGTGTAAATGGTTATGCCGGTGTACACCAGCTGAGGATGGTGTTGCTTAATCTATTGAATAGATGTGTTTTAGTCTTTCTGCTCCCACTGTACGCATATATAAATTATAAGTGCATGGATTCTGGACATCCTATCTTAAATTTTTAGACCCAAAGTTAAATTTTGGTGTTGAGTCTCCAGCAAGAGAAGCAGCAGTGTAGGACTGTGAGTACAGAGCTGTAGTTCTTGGATGTAGCTGCAAACAGTGTTGTGGACTTTGAGTGCTGTGAAATTGTCACCCAGGCTTGCTTTGTTCTCCTTAGGGGGCAAGGAATTTGGCTCAGATCATTAATGCAGCAGTCAGATGCAGTCTGGAGGGTGCTTACAGTGGTAAACCTTGACAGCCTTTTGCCTACAGCTGCCTGGCTCTGTGGCACTCATATGCCATGGGCACTTTATTTGGGAAGACCAGACTGCTTCATGGCCACACTGGGTCATGTACCAGAAATGATTCATCTTTCTGCCCAAACTCGTAGGCCACTCACTCTGCCGGAGCTAGTTGTGTCATGAACTTATAGGAAGGGATGGGTTGCACTTCAGGACAGTGGTCCAGTTCCTGTCACTTGGCAGTGGACAACATGAAGCCTAAGTCTCTCACTTCTCAAGCAGCCAGCAGGACAGGGAGGTGAGGGCTCCGCCAGATCATGATGTCTCAGAGTCTGGCACAATAGGCACACATGCCTGTGTTCAAAAGAAATACCAGCCCAGGATGAAGAGAACAAAGTCCCCTCCAGTGGATTGGAGTGAATTTCTATATTTGGCCACCTAGATGATGTGGAGAATGTCTTTTTTCAGTTCTCAGGGTCATTTTCTTCTATTACAAACTGAGCTTTTTTGTCCAGGTGTTTCACTGAGAGTCAAGCTGCTTTGTCCCACATCTGAAATTTTAACACTTAGCTACATCTTTTATTAAACAGAGCCCTAGTCTAATCCCCAGTTCCCTTCTGATAAAAGAAAAAAATACATATAAAATTTTATAAATATATACACAGAAAATGCAATTATATGAAAATTTAATTTCTTCTTTCCTACTCACTGGCTACAGAAATCCCTTATCGAGAAAATGTATATAGTATGTAGCACAATGTGCAATTAATGACATAGGAGTAAGTTATTCTTAATTTCCTGTGCATCTTTTTAATTTTGTTAGAGAGACACAAGTTCTGAACCACAGATTCCTAAAGTAATTACAGAGATTCCTTTATGGATTTTTCTAGTAATAAATATATGTTGCCTTTCGCCTTTGACTGGCTGGGAAAGGTCTGAGGAATTGACTACACAGCTAAGATGCACAGTTTGAGTTGCTATTGGGGACAAAAAAAAAAAACTTTAAATATGCCTGGGATGAATGATAGAGTTATATTCTCCATTCAAATTGATTTTTTCCATGATTTCAATTTTTTTTCTTATTGTTGCTTTCCTGAGACTGGATAAGAAAATAGATTTTTATGAAAAAGAGGATTTTCATTCATCCCTAATTCTTTGGTTTTCATCAGTTTACCGAACAATCTCTTACACCTAAAACCAGCACAGTTCAGCTTGAAAAGAAAGAGAGAAAAAGAAATAAAGGAAGGAAGGAAGGAAGGAAAGAAGGAAGGAAGAGAGAAAGAAAGGAAGGAACCAAAACAAATTCAATATGGCTGAGAGAGGAGAATTTCGTTTCTGATCTCTTCTCAAGACCCCATACTTCCAAGTCAAGGCTTTCCGGGTAGAACTGGCATGCCTTCATCACTAGGTTATTGTAAAAGGGAGGAGCATCAAATCAGGGCATTGGGCTGTGTGAAACAAAATCTTCAGCCCTTGCACTGTTTTCTATCAAATCAGGGATGCCTGCCTAGGTTTTAAGATAACTTTTAAAAGTCATCCTTCCAATGTTAGGGATCTTCAGAGTACCCTCTGCAATTTTTAGTTGTTCAGCAGTTACACTGGGAAGAGGAGCAGGTAATCACTTGCATCCATCAGCTAAAGGACTGCTGGAGATCAGTCTGGACTGGGTTAGAAGACCTGGTCTTAAAGACCAAAACATAACACCTCAGTAATCTCGAGTGCCAAGAGCAACAAAAGAAACTCCAAGTACATTGGACATTTGCTCCTTGCAGTGTATCAGTACAGGAGAATGTGGTGTTTGTTTTGGGCAGTTAGCAATAGTAGAAATCAATGTCTCAAGAGCTGAGGTGAGGAAACTCATTGCTAGTATGCTTTTCCTACAGCTGCTGTTGATATGCAATATAAGGTTGCTCTAGATTCTGAAGAGACAATAATGAACCTTCTAGAATGTAGGGTGCTCTGAGGATATGTTATTGATGCTACCACTCACAGACAGGTGGGAGGAGATCTCTGCTCACAAGGAGGATCTCAGTGCTCCAGATATGAGTGGGATGAGCCATGTCTCATACTTTCTACAATGGATTTTAACTTAAGGTATTTTTTTCTTTCTTCTCTAGAAAACCACAGTTCCTTGTAACCTGGGATTCCTGAGCTGCTTGTATAACTTAATGCAAAATGTTAGGTGATACAGCTCCACTTTTAATGTATGTGAGAGGATTTGTGTTTGACACGTGTTTGCAAACAATATTTATATTTTCTTAGATTTGCAGTATATTTATACGTTTCCAGACCTATATCAGCAGCTATCTTGTGCTTTGTATCTTGTGATGAAAAAAGGATGCTTTTCATATTTCCTTCTTCTGCAGTGAAGTGAATACCTTTGTAATGCAAGTGAGAAGATGCCCTTTTATTCCCTTGTTCCAGAAGGACAAATATTGTCTGCTGCCCAGTTAGCTGCCTGTCTTACATTATTTTCTCCCATGCAGATGCTTTAGTCTCCAAACTCTCATTTCTTTTCATTTAGTACTTAAGGGTACAATTAACCTAATTTGGCCTAAATTTTGTGCTGTTTATCTTACAGGCTACCAAGTTTACTGAGAAATCCAGAAAAAAATCCTCAAAGGCATCAACAGAATTAAAACAATATATACTTTGGAGCAGAGGATAAAGGCAAAAAACTTTGTTTCTGTGAAGGTGCTCAGATATTGTAATGGTGTCTGATATCAGCCAGAACCAGTGAGGAAACTGGAGCACTTTGAATATGAAATATTTAAAAATAGTTTCATGACTACATAAATACCTTTGGAGTCAGAATTTAATTGAAACTTAAATTCTTTGAGAGTTATTAGTCATTAAAAAGAATGACCCTCTATTTAATTTTTAGATTTTAATCTCATATTCTTTTCTCTCCCATTAGCTCAGAAAGAAGCTTCTTACTGCCCCTTAAGGCTTTCTATATAATTAAATATTTCCGAAATTCGAAATGCCAGCTATACTGAAGGAATATGAATCAGAGCAAAGCAAGGTTATTTACAAAATTCTTCTATTGCGACTTTAGCACTTGAGCCCACTTTTAGTCATACCAGAACATGAGTCATAGTTTTCTTGCATGGATATAGGAATTTTTCTCATCAGCCTGGTACAGACATGAGTAGGTACTGTGTGCCTGTGGTGACATACAGTTCTTTGAGTTCACGAAGACAGTGCACATAATTCTGGAGGGGATTGTTAAGAACAGCCGAAAGGAAAAACCCTCTAGGTCTGGAAAGAGTGGACCAGAACTTACCCTTGGTGAAATTTAGTGTGGCTGTGTGCCAGTGTATTGTTTTAAGGGCAACATAAGAATTATGAAGTCCTAAACTACAAATGTCTTCACTTCTAAGTAGTGGAGACTTTTTGTAAATGTACTAGATAAGTAGACCATATGCAAGTATTTCATAATCTAGGAATATGGGGATATAATATGGCAAACAATTTACCCCTCACTCCTATGAAACCACCTGGAGGGCCTTGGTGGGACCAGGCAGCTTGGATGCTCTTTGGAGCTGTAAACCCATACAAGGTAATGTTTCTGGGCAGCTTGAATTCTCAAGCAAATTGCCTTCACTGACAAGCAGGCATGAAGCTGTCCCAAGGACTAATGAGATCCTAGGTTTAGGTACAGAAATAAGCAAGGAAACAAATCTCAGAAGTGAATAGACTCTAGATGGAAGATGAGCATGAGTGAAAAACTGCTATAGAGTTCCTAGCTCTGCCAGTAGTCTTCTTGTCCAGTCCATTAATCTGTATCAAATAGAATTTGGTGGGGCCTCGTGACCAACTATGTCAGAACAAGAAATGGCAGTCATGATAATCTACCTGTGAGTTAATTTTTCTTTTTTTTTTTCTTTTTTTTCCCCCCAAGTTCAATCATTTATCACTTTCCATGCCCCTCAGTTTTACTTTGGCATAGAAGACAAGGAGGAGGGTTATTTAGGGAACTCAGGTGACAATAGCTATCGACCTTATCCCACATAATTTGTGTTCTACTGTTTGCATTTTGTGGAAAATCTGGGGATTTTGTTTGTTTTGTGATTGGATTTACTGACTGGAAAAACAAACAAACAAACAAACAAACAACAGCCAAACAAAATATTTTATTGCTCTGTATGAAGCTCATGATTTGCCTTGTAGCACTAAATTAAAAATAACATATTTTCAGCAGAGCATTCACTTGCTGCTACAGAAGTTTAATAAAGCACTTTGCTACATGCCAATATCCAGAACAAAACCCCAATGAATGAGTTTGTATTGTTGATTTGGGTGAAGGGATTATTATGAACAGTTTGAGCTAGCAAGTTTGCACTGACTATTGTGATTATGGATTAAAATGGAGCTTCTCAGCTATCCTGGATAAGACTGAAAGAGTAGCTGGCTCAGATGTGACCTGAGCACATCAGTGATTCTGTTAGCTAGAAAAGAACATTTGGACAATAAGATCACTTATTGTGACAGTTCCTTGATACCAACCTAGTGGGCCATCTTTTTTGTACTTCAGAAGAGAGCTGGGGCCAAAATTGTTTCTCCATTTAAAATTTCCTGGCAGACTGCATCTGTTTCTGTCAGATGAGCTCAGCAATGCAAGTTTTGTTACCTCTGTCTAAATGAAAGCATGTCCCTGCTTTGTCACCGTATGCTTGAGCTTTTTAATAATTGTATCTTGTTTCCTTTTTAATCGTGAAATCTTGAATTTTATTCAATTCAATATTAAAGAAAAGTTCTTCACCATTAGGAAAACTAAGTAATATTATTTCTTGAAGTAAGAAAGACTGTATAATATTTATTATACAAAAAATTTATGAATATTTATATGAGAAAAAATGTTTACTGTGTAGAACGATATACTTGATAACCCAAAAGATTTGCTTTGAAACAAAAAATGCCCATATGCTAATTTAATATGTGACTGCATACTCCTGCCATCCTTTCTTTGATCCTCTTCTTTTCCCACATCAATGGCATTTATCTGATTCTCATTAATATATCATCATTCTTCTCAAGTTGCTGTATGTTTATTCTGGCAACATCCATGTGAAGTAATCGAGTGCTGGTGCTTTCACTTTACAAACTGGGAATCGAAGTGCAAGAATTAAGTGACATGCCCAGAACACATGCGTGAAGGCTGTGGCAAGGCAGAGGCTTGGAAGTAGACCTTCCAGCTCCTAGACAAGCATCAGCTTGTAGTGCTGCATTATCTGCCTGCTCCTAGCTCTGCTTTACAACACTGAGCACAGGGAATCCACAGTAGAGCTCCACTATCTCAGTGCCAAGTACATCGAGTCATATACCTAAATACAAGTAGTAGTGAGTAGGCTCCAGGCATGGGAGCTTCTCATCTAACTCAGGAAGTCTGTGTTGTGGGTCACCTCATCTGAGTTATTTGTCTTACCATCCCTTCAGTCCAGAGAACGAAGATAGTTCACAGGTGCTCTTTGTCCAAGACAAGGTATATCACACTTCTGAAATAACTCTTTCACACTGTGGATGGTATTTGGATCGTGCAGTGCAGAAGTTAGGTTACAGGAATTATAAGTTTGATTATTGTTTCCAAGACAGCATACATGGTTGTTCAGTCATTTCTCATCTATCTGTACTATCAGACTAAAGGGACAAAGTTGCTCCTACAAAGATATGCAAGCCATAACTGAATGATCATATGTATGTGGGGCAGATTGCTCTAGCCCTTTGTGCAGCACAGGCTTCAGTACGTGATAACCGCAGATCAGAAGATACGCTGAGTGAATCATGGAGGGAGGCGAGGCAAACTTTAGCCAGTGACACAGCTTGTAGTTTCTATCAAGTCGACAGTGCTGTGGCTCAGAGCAGATCAACAGAGTAAGAATCAGCATACTCTAACTTTTATTCAACTTTTGTAATTCATTTGCCACATACCATGGCTAAAAGCAAAGTCCAAGGCCAACTTGTGCTGCCACAATTATTGTCAGTTACAGAAAAGTAACAGTTGAGCTAAACCTTGAGTGTCTTACTTTAATTTCCCTCCATCTTGTCTTCTTCTCTGTAACATACATGTGAATATATTTTTTGCAGGGAAGATGTATTTTAGACTTTCTTCTAATGTCTCAAGAGCTAAGTAGCTCTGCTGATCACTGACTAAGGAAAGCAAACTTAATGAATTATACATTGTTTTGGGAGCATGGCTTTCAAAGAGGACTTTCTATGTTGGGTTGCCATGCTGCTCACCATGATTTCCCAGGCAGAAATATGCATGCATGCATTATGGAGATGGATTCCCAGTGTGCAGTAAGCCAGGCATATCAGGTTATTGTGCATGTGTTGACATTTTCTGGCACATTCATGAACACATCCAACTCATTTTGCCTGCACCATGAAATTGATATGTAGAAGATGTCCTTCTGTCCTAGACTTTCTGATGTCCACAGTCCCAAAATAGCTACTGCCACTACAGATAGGCTGCCAGATACCCAGAAATAGCTACTGTCCTCAGTTTCCACAAAAACAAAATATCCAAGAGAAAGACAGCATGTCTGAGTTTATCCTCATTCCATGATTCTAAATAAATCATTTGATCTCATTGCCTACACATCCACATTTTAGGTGAGGCAGTTACAATGGTCAGTTGCACTAAGTGATACTATGGGATAAAATAGTGTTGGTAAAGAGCTAAAATTCTCCTAGATAAGAATTTTCAGGAGATGTAATCCATGAAAACACATTTTAATTCATTTCAGCCATCTCTAAATTTTAGTGAAAGTTGATAGGCTCTGAGGCAGCATAGAAGGGAACCCAAGACATCTTCTTCGTTCTTCTGTATGGATAACCTGTTTTTTACACATTATACTGCTAAAACCACTAATCAGGCTTTTATCTCTTCCCAGCATAATGACACACATAGGAATAGGTCTAATTGGTATAGGAAAAGGATTGAAACATCTGATTTAGGAGAATAAATGTTGACCACAGAGGCTTCAGTTGCTCTACTCCTAGACAGTTCTTCAAAGCAAGCACACTGACTTGCTCTGATTTCTCATCTGTTCTTACACTCCTTTGTTTAATTTCATCCTGGGGACATTGCTTTCTGTCCGGCAGAGAGCAGCTCCTCACCTTCCCAAGCTCCAGCTATTCTTTCCTGACATAAACACTGGAGCATGAAGAAAAGAAAGTCTTTGCCCTTGAGAGTGTTCGCTCCTAGGCTGCCTTTGCCCCTCACTGCTTCATGTAAATCTAACTACATCTGAAGCTCCACTATATTTATAATTAAATGAAGGGATGTGACAGTAAAGAAAAATTGTGTTTTTTTTTTTTTTTTAACATTATTTGTTTATAACTTAACATGGCACTTAATAAAAAAAGCTGTATAAATCAGCTGATATAAATAATCATTCCTTTATCAGGAAATTACATGTGCCAAGTATTGGTTAGTGGAATGAGTCTTAATGAAATTCAGTCAAAAGCTGCAGATCTGAGAATGAACAGAAGCCTCTTAATAGAAGAAGGTTCTATTTATCCTGTAAGGTTCAGAGATTCAAACAATAAATAGTGATTTAATAGACTTTAAGTCAATCAAGATGATACAATAGTGTTAATTAGGCTTTTGTGCCTAATTCACAACTAGTTCTGTTGTCTACTTATTTATGTTCTAAAGTGGCCCTGATGAAATTTTTAATATTTCACCTAAGCTGAGGATTCATTTTTACGCTGGCTGGTAATTTTCTCATATACAGCTTGAAATTGTACTCTAGATAATTTTGCATAGTAGTATATCTATGTGTCAGGATCATTGGCTGCTGCGTTGAATGGCTCTTCAGAGCTGACAACTGGATAATAGCTTTACTTTCAGCCAGCAGAGGAAGTCAAGAGCAAAAGTGTAGAGATAATGTGAATATAATTCATTATTCAAATATGCAAGTGACGAACTGAAAACAAAGAGGGAAGAGTAATAATGGTGTCATTATTTTTATTACTCTTGTTTTGCAAACGTAGCGTGAAACATTAAAGTAGATCTTTGAGGGACTCTCAACTATGCAGCGACAAATTTACTTTCTTGGCAATATTGATAAAAGAAAAGTAAAGCAGACAGGTTTCTGCAGAAGGTATGCTGCACTGTTAGTTGTACTATTAAATATTTTCTTGCTGCCTTTTTCTCTTTAAAATCCACATCATTAGTTACTCCTTAGAAACCTGATCAGTGACTGGAAGAAAGTGCATTGTTGTTCTTGTGGCTCTTTTTACTTAAGACAATCTTCAAAGCTTTTAAAGCTTTGTAGCATGACTAACAAAGGCCAAATAGGCAGGTTATGTAAAGCTTTCCTTGAAAACAAGGAATTTGCATATGATAGCAAAACTGTCTCCATGAAAGCACAGATATAGGTTTCAGCAGAGTAAGAAGCCAAAGAGCATCACTTTGATAACTGAAGTGTTTTTCTCTGCTACTTAACCTTCTTAAGCTTTCATAGCATCTGTTTTACTTTTCCAATATGTATGTGGGAGTTAATTAAAAAAATCTTTTGTGCTTTGTAATTTTTGAGTGTTTGTACAGTAACAAAGAGGTATTTTTGGAAGTAAAGATGGAAGATGCTTTCTGCTCCATTTACAGCAAGGGCAAAGAAAGTCCCCTGCAAACATCATGTCCTTTTTGCAAGGGGCAGCATGGCAAATACCCTGTTCTCCTGGCAGCTTTTGTGCTAGAAAAAAAAAGAAATAAAGTAGGATGGAAGCATGGACATCACATGAAGAAGGAATGGAGAGCAAGGCTGCACATCTGGAAGGGCGCAGGTACAGGCTATGGCACTCCCTATCTCAGTTTAAAATCTCTTTGTAGCTGCTTACGCCTTATGAAAGCTCTGTGGATTATTTTTATAGTAACTGCAATGTGTGCCTTAGTTGTTTATCATACTGCAATAGACTGTATGGCACACAAGAAAACTGTCCAGATCTTACTGGCAGATTTTGCATTCAGCTGTTATGGCGCTGTAAAAGGCTTTCTGGGAGAGCTGGATTAGGTGCTATTCTGAAAGCAGATGATTTGTGATGAGGAAGAAGGGTTGTTTCAGCATTAACCTCGCATTTCTAAAAGTTGAAGGCAAGGCTGCTAAATCCTGGGAAGAAGAAGGTATCATTTACCCAAATGCACAAATGGGAGACTGAGACACGGAAGAATTACAATTTGTGTTCAAGGTGAAAGCAGCAGCTTCTGGGAGACCATTCCCTACTGCCAATCCCATGTCATTTCCCTAAGACTGTCTTTTTCAGCTTCCCAATGAATTTTTTTGCCTACTCAGCTAACAATCTATTTAAAACTGTTAGGAAGTTCTATACAACTTATCATTTTCATTGTATATTAATGAAGACGTGAAATGCTAGAATGACCAGTCACTACTCATCACTTTATAACTAGTAAAATATTATGCAAGCCTCAGAGGTTTACATAATGTTTTAATTGCTGATGGATCTGATTCTCTTCTGGCTTACATTATAAGCACAGGTAAATTCCATTGTTCTCTTATTTACATCAGCTTAATATGTTGGAGATTTGAAATTTAACTCCATTCATTGCTATTTGTATTTTCCTTATCTTTACCTGAGTTTACTTCTGAATCTTATGCCCAAACTTAAAGCAACATTTCTACCTTAGTCACTGATAGATCTGCTCGCAAGCCTACATCCAAAGGGTTATTAGAGCTCTCCAGAGATACAGTTTGGAAATAGGCTGTATGAGGAAAGGACAAAGGCTGCAACGTGAATTGTGAGTTTCAGGGGCAGCTCATTCCATTGCTTTTACAACCTTGAAAGAGTCACTTAGATCCTGATTCAGAAAACGATCTAAGCGCGTGCCCAGCTTCACTGGGGCAGAAGCCTGTGCTTGCATAAGCATGTGTTTAAGCACTGTCTTGAAAAAAATATGGTTTCCTGTATCAGAGCTTTTAATCTCTCCATTCTCCAGTTCTCCATCTGTTAAAAAGAATTAACAGGTGGCAGAAAGGAAATGTTGTTATCTGTCTTCTGTTAGCTCTTTACGGCCTCTGACTCTGAGTGTGTAGAGCCACCCTATCCTAGTGAGCCCTCAGCCTCTTTTGGAGCAACTGTGTCATTTTGTAATGAGAACAAATAACTTACTCTGTTAGTCAACAAGTATATTATGCAATGCTGAGCTGTCTGGGAGAAGGATTTTGAAGAACTGGGAAGGACTGCTGTTCTTTCTAGAAGAAACTAAGCATGGAGAGGACCCCGTGCATTGCATTTTAGTAGCAGAAATTCAGTGGTTTCACTGTTCTCCTGGATCTGAATGGTTATTGGTAATGTAGAGGTCACACAGACAATGCTTTTGTTGGACCACATCAGAAAGGAGCGGGAAGACCGAAGACAGCAGCTAATGCTGCCTAATTCAACACACTCCATTCAGCAAATACCAAAATAGAGGAGGGTTGACATATAGAGAGCAGTTGCTTTGAGATCCTAGGTCTGAGAATGGTAATGTAGAGTTTGAGAAAGTTGGAGTGGGATGGAGAAGCGGAAACTGCCAAGTCTGTGGTCCTGTGCTTTATCCCTCCATCCTTGATCAAGCCAAACACAGAAAAGGGTCATATTTGGATGCCACTCCCATGCTGGGCTTCTGGCATGGAAAGACTCATGGTGCAAATCTTTATTATTTCTATTATTAGTTGTTTGCATTGTGTTATGAGGATCCCATATGCAATACAAGTAGAGTAAAATAAAATTCTTGCTGTAAGTATTTATAATCTAATTAGATGAAACAATTAAAAATGGAGAAAAGATATAAAAGTATTAACAAAGGGATAATTAACTAACATCTCATTAGTTCCAATACTTTTCCTTTGTTTGGCTCTTGGAAATGTCTTCCTTCCTTGTTTCTTAAATAATTTATTTTTAAATTAGCAAAATCATTTCAATTTTCACTTTGGTTCTGTGAAAACTGGAGAAACAGCCTCTTATTAGAAATATATGAATTAACATGATAATAAATATGATTTTACTTCATGGATAAAGGCAGCCGTCTTTTCTAAAAGAGTGAGAAGGACGTCAAACACTGCTTCACATGCTGAGGAGCACTGAAATTGATCAAAGCCAGGCCCAGGCCATCCCAGGGCCTTGCTGGGAAGCTGTCCACCCTACCAAAGTCAGTTTTCCTTTCCGTGACATTTCTTCAGCCCAGAGTCACTAGCTGGGTAATTCTGAGGGCTGCAGTTCATTATTTTGCCTACAAGCTGCCCCTTTGGAGCTTTGTGTGCTGCGGCTGCCTGCCTTCCAGCATGCAAACCAGGCAATTAAAGGGAGCTCGGGTATGTCTACAAAAGCAAAAGTCAAAACTCTGACTGAAGGTTCACATACTTAGCCTAGCCTGTGCTTAACACCGTGTTATTTATTCCCATGCTTTTCACGGTCAGCTTGGTTGTTTATCTGGTTGTTTTGCTCACTGTTTGCTTGGGAAATTCCTGCTCCTCTGGAGGTCACTCAGGGTTCTGACAAGAGACGCAGCACAGGTGGAGCCTCAGCCCTTCTCCAGCCCTATGTAAGCCCTACATTACCCATTCTCTGCTGAGATGGAGAGCAGAAATGACAAAGTGCAGAAGGAGAGGTAGGAGCAGTGGGTGTCCCTGAGTCCCACAAGCCCTGTAGAGCTGTGCATTGCCAAATACTTGCCCTCTCTCTGCTGGATTCTTGACTAACTTCTGCACAGGAGCAGTAAGAAAAGTAAAGAGGGGAGAGAGTGTGATATGTGAGTTATTTTCACAAGTTAGGGATGACCCCATAACTCATAAGTGGTGGAGCGGAGCCTGCAGAAAGGAATTTCAGTCCACCACTGATTGTGCTCGCTTAATTTATTGCTTGATGCATACCTCTCATCATCAGCGATGAGAAAACTGGTTTCCTGTGTGAAGCTGATGCTTTCACTTGCTTGTTCCCAGGGCAGAGGCAGTCTCCTTCCCCCATTTTCCCATGAGTGCAAGATATGTCTTTGGGTAACGTGTTTTCAGGTGAGCTGTGTGTGTGCTGTATCGTCATTTCCATGCAGCATCATAGACAAACTTTTCAGTGATAAAACAAATTGACAAGAATGTGTGCGACATGGCATCTGACTATCAGATGTTAGAGGAATGCGAAAGACATACCATCGTGAGGCATATAATTCAGTATGTGTGTGTGTGTCTGTATATATAGAACTAACAATTTATATTCTAATCATCACAATGCAATCACACTGCGAGTGCATTTTTGTTATTAATACTTACTCTTTGATGCATAAACAATCCCATTTGAAATTCCTGGTACCAACTGTGCTAATCTTTCACTGGAAAAATTTATTTGCAGAGGAGGAAGAATGAAAGGTAGGTAAGCGAAATGTATTTCAGCTGTTCAAAGTAACTGCAAAACTATCAGCATTAACGGTAAAAATATTTAATGAGTATTGCACCAGGCAGCAACAAAAGTAGTGAGATACAGAATTGCATTTGTTCTGTCACAGACATGACTGACATTTAATTATTGTCTATTTTTGTGCTGATAATCTCATTCTTATCTTTCGTTGTTAAATCCTTTAGAACCCCAAGAAAAATGAGATCAAGTGACAAAAATAAGATAATGAAAATTATATCTGGTAGGTAAGAGATGATTCAGGAGAGTGGGTTATTTTATGGGGTTGTATAAGCTCTATAAGTGATTGTGAATTAAATGTGTTGAGCTCACAGAAAATCTTTGGAGAAGAATGGCTGCTTGCAAGCTTAGCTGACTTCTTGGTTTCCATTGTGCGGTGCATGCCATATGCAGTGATATAAGCTGACTGAAAACCTCAAAAGGTGGTCAACCCAAGTCTTGCTGGGAAAAAATGTATCTATCCAGCACGTTTCCCTTTTGCCAGTTTGTTCCCTTTGTGCTATTGTGAAGCTTTTTGAAACTAGTTTGTCGCAGTGACTGTAAAATCAGGACCTATTTTTATCATTCTTAGCTTTCAGCCGTAAGAAGTCTTCCCAGTCTTTTGCCAAAAACTATATAGACTGCACAACCCGATCCAAGCTTTTGAGTCACTGTATATGTCTGTTTGCAATATGTAACAGGAAAATGCTTCTAGCTGAAGTTTTAAATGAGATAGGAAATGTGTTGCAAAAATTAGGTAACAATGAGTTCTGGTAACGGAAAGTCAAAGAAAACACTCACCATTTATTAGTCTTTTCCCAGATAACCTGTTAAATTTGATGAAAAATGACTTTGCAAGTTATATGGTGGTGAAAACAACAACAAGAGTTTAATTTTCTTTCCTGCCAACCTCTGAATGATGTAGCGGAAATCTGGAACATGCATGCTAAGGAAAAATGCTGACAAACAAAAGTGCATAACTCATAAGCGTGGTAATTTCATGGAATGGGAATATGACTTATCTGAGCAAGCCTGGGATGACCACTTCAGAGTTTGTACTTCTGCCAGCATTTCTGCCAGCTATCGCACATGTGGGCTTTTTAAGTATTTGATGACAAAAAGTGTAACCAGTGCATAAACTTGGGAACTTCTTTTCCCTCTTGTCATAAGGATATCTGAAATCTCATGAAACAAAACTGGGAGATGGAGTTTATCCCCAGTTCTATTACCGCCTGTCTGTATAACTATAAGCATAGGTCTTGAATATTCTGCCCAATAGTTTCTACCTTGGAAAACGATATCCATCACAGTGATAAAGTATTTTGCAGTCCCTGGATGAAAAACGGTATGTGAATTCAAACAGCTGTTGTCTCTAGAACTTGTTTGTAAAGTATTATTACAGATACCTCTACTTGTACTAGAGGTGATTATTTACTGTGAAAGATAGATGTCACCAGCTATTAGATACACTGTGTCTTCCATATCTTCCTGTAGCTTCTTCCATAACTAGAACAGTGCATTACCTTTAAGGTTGGAAAAGACCACTAAGTTCATCTAGTCCAACCATCAGCCCACCCCCACCATTCCCACTGATCACATCCCTCAGTGCCACATCCCCATGGTTCTTGAACACCTCCAGAGATGGTGACTCCACCACCTCTCTGGGCAGCTGTGCCACTTCATCACCACTCTTTTGAGAATACTTTTTTCCTAATAACCAACCTGAACCTTCCCTGGCACAACTGAAGGCCATCACCTCTCATTCTGAACTTTATTTCTAGAAAGAGTAACAAGACAGCTGAATCCGTTAGCTGCTCTTTAGATAGAGAATATGCAACATTTGAGGAATTCCCTTCACTTTCTTCTCTAGCTCTCCTAGACAGATAACCTTCCTTATATGGGGACTCCTGTGATACACTGCAGATCTCCTTTCTCTCTTCACCATGGGAACTCTAAATGGGAATCAGGCAGGGTTCTGGTGTGTGTGGTCAGTCTGCACCAGGCATTCAAGAGCTTCTAGATGAAATGCTTAAAGCTTTTTTTAGGCATGCAAAGCTTCATATAAATAGATAGATTTGGACTAGTATAAAAGTGCATTATCAATATACCACCATCAGGCAATATTTAGAGATGTGATTTGGTGATCTATTGACATTTATGTGTCTACAAGTGCTAATATAACCTCCATCAGCTGTGGGTCTTGACAGAAGCTTGTTCCACTCTCCCATTTACCCATACAAAGGCCTAAATCTGAAAACGTGCATCCTTGATTTAATGCTCCGGATTCCCCCTAAAGAATTTCTAACTTTGTGAATTGAAAATAGCAAAGAATAGCATTTAAACTATGTCTTGGTCTTATGTTTCTTTTGATTGAGTTTCTTCTATCAGCCTTGCTGTTAGTGATAGAGAGAATTTAATCTGCCTCCTTGCTGCCTGACAAATCTAAATAAGCAGTTGGGCCTGTTTGTATCTTCTGCTACATTTGTATTCATACATTACACTGTGTATCACTCCTGGTAGGAGAGAGGGGAACCAAACCGCTTAGCTTGATTACACTCACTAGATGGAAACCTTCTTTAAAAATATAGAGACTACAACTGCAGTTTTAAAATAATTCACGTATTTCCATCTACAGTGTTACTAACCTTCATTGCAGCCCTGGACTGAATTAATAATGTTCTTTTCAAAATTCAGTGCAAACAGCCGCTGCAACAGTTGCTAACTGATTTGGGAACCTTTGAACATCCAGCTTCAGGCTCCAAAGTTGCTGACAAGATTCAGAAGGCACAGTCAGTCCTTGGTGAGAAAAGTGTTGTGCTGTTGTTATACAGATGGTTTTGCAGGAGCAAATGAGTGATGTATAAACACTGTCAATCTAAATTCATATGTTGAAAAAAAAAAAAAAAAAAAAAAGTGCTAATTTAGATCATGGCTTGGATCTAGAATCTATTGACCTTGCATGATGCCCACAGGAATCTTTCCCTTGATACCAGTGCCCTTTGAAGCTGTTATTTGACCAGTATCAAAGCAAGTATTCTTATATTATTTATACTGAATGGTTGATTGTGAATTTCAGTCCTTAAGATAAGATAAAATCTTAAATCTATATTCTGTTCATAGTGGGGGGGATGATGAATATGATGAATATAGTGCATAGATGCAGTCAAAACAATTTCCCAAAGATTATATGCTTATTTGGAAAAGCAGAGTCTGTCACACACCATCTGCAGATAGTAAAGTGTCATGAAGACAGATTTAGTGGCTTGGTGGTTGTTCCCAGGGAGCTCCTTCTTCACAGAAATGGTAGCATGAGAAAAAGTGTTCAGATAATTACTGGAAGACTGAAGAATGAACATTTGTACCAGGATCAGAGCAGTGGCAGAAGCAGATGTTTCAGAGCAGGAGAGGTGATGACTGGGCTGCAGGACTTGGCCAGAGAAGAGGGCACGTTATTCAGCAGTCATCGGAGCCGAAGGAACTGAATTTGCTTTACTAGACATCAGTGCAAAAAATGAGCCACGACGATGGGTTACAGCTTGCTCTTGTGAGAATCTTTGACACATATGGTTCCCTACAACAAGCTATTTCTGCTTGTTGTAACACAGAAGTGGGACAAGATTAATGGAAGCAAGCAGTATAAATAGTTCCCAATGTCTAGATAAAGGCTGCAGACAAAAACCTGTATCATGCATCTCTGCATCTTCAGTCTCACAGATGGTGAGACAGAGGCTTGGCAGGCAACTCTCAGGCTGCAGTTCTGCTTCAGGTGCTGAAAAACATCCATTGCCTAGGTCCAAAGCTGGTCCTAAGTCCAGTCATGGTGACCACTATCTATTCATTTCATCTGGTCTTCTTTCCCTCTTTCTCAGTACCCTCTGTAGTTGGCAGCTCAGTGGTGCTGATTTTCTCAGCTTGATCTGCTGAATATTCTTGGATTATTCTTCTAAGCAGTAACATGTGGCCTAACCAATAAGCCAGGTAAGCCATGGCTTGGGGAAGAGCCGTGACAACTGGCAAATAAAAAGAGAAAAGGAATATCTTACAGGATGTTACATGGCTGCCTTTTTTTTTTTAACAGTGTTCCCATCCTTTTACATTTATGTTTTATTTACGTAGCTCTTATTTGAGCTTAGCACAACGAGGGAGTCTCTGGAGTTTGGTTGGAGCCATAATGATATGCACAAAGAAAAAAAATCAATGTACACTCCTTACTACTTACTCTTATAGTAGCTGTTATAGAAGCAGAGAGCTTTGCACTGTCAGGCAGCTAAGTTCAGCCTCAGGGGGAGTAGTAAGCAGCATTGAAAGCACAGGTGGAAATACGTCTTCTTGGTAGAACTGTTACGTGTCTGCAGTGTGTTTGTTCGAGGAACACAGTATTTCTGCATGTGTTACATATTAAGGAAAAGTTTTCCAATCTGGAGGCCCTGAAGCCTTAATGCCTTAGACAGTAACCCAAAGATCTGATCTGAGAAATGTAGTCCTCTGTAACAGGCATCGAGTGAGCCTGAAAACTGGTATGGTCAGATACAGCCACGGGGAGGTCAGTGCTACCTGCTGGGGCCATGGCCCAACCTGAAATTAGAGCTTTGCAGTCAGCCCAGCCCCCATAAAGATGCTTTAGTGTGTGTTTGGGAAAGCAGAGGAGGGGAGTAAACATACGAGCAAGTTCAAAGTTTGAGTGACTTTCCTATCTCTTCTTATAAATAAAGGACAGATTTTTCTCATTCAGTCCAGGCTTATGAGAATATCACCGACACGAAAAGAGACAGGCATATTATTTCACTCTCTATTGTTCCATATTCCACTGAATATGCAAAATGAAAAACAGGTGATTGAAGTACGTGTGTGTGTGTGCTTTTTCTTTTTTTTTTTTTTTTTTTTCCTTTTTGGGGGCAAAGAAACTTTTGATCTTCAGTCTGTACAGAAGCATCCCAACTTTAAAAAAGAGCACTGTCAGATTTATTATAGCACTGAAAAGAACAGATATTATGCTTACCATTACTCAGTGACCTCTTTAGGTTTGCCATCATGGTCTACGATTTATTGCCTTCTGTGTTTTAAATGCAAAAGGATATGTCCTGTTAATATTTCTGGGTCTGCTGCGAAGCAATGACTTCCTGTTTGCTAGCACCACAGGTAAAGAAGACGCAAACCACAAGTGCCAACACTATGTAATTTTTTTTGGTCCTGAGTCCTTAATTTCTCAGTCATCCAATGTGTTCTGTCAAAACGCAGCCTGAAAGTCTAGACCAAGAGATATCTATGATAGAAAGTGTACATCAGTATTTCAAGTCCTCTAAATTTATTCTAGCCATTTGACAGTTGCTTGGAGATACAATCTCAATTTTTTTGCAGTAGCCCCTTCAAGTGGATATTTATGGCAGATACAACTGTAATTATTTACCTGTAACAAAGTCCAGGTCTGCCTGCTCCAGGTGATACAGACAACAGAAGGACACAGAGAAAATATTAATCTTCCTTCTGTCTAGATTTTGACCTTTTGCACCCAGCTTTTAGCTCATTATGGAAACGGTACTGTGTTTATTTTTTTTGTTGTTGTTGTTTACCATTTTTGCTTCCTTACTCCGTGAGCACATCAGTTATCAATATCAGTGACTAAATTGTAGCTGACAGGCAGAGTTCCCCGGACTTACGTTTCGCCTCTTACTGACTTGCCTTATAAAATGCTGAAGTCACGCAGGACCATTCATGCGAGTTACAGTGACTTCTGAGTGAGAAAGTTGCACATTTTGGGACGTGGAGTTTTGAGGAGCGTAACTCTGATTTACATAGAAATAGTTTATTTGAATAAAAAGGAGAATGACAAAGGAAATAACTGAGCCACCAAAAATAAAAATAAAAATGGGACTCAGTATCTCATTTTTGTAAAGATGCTAACACTATGCATGCTTTTAAAGGGATAAATAGTTCTGTTTCAGCTGGGGCTATTTAGGCTCTCAGGAATGTGCTGAAGGAACTGCATGACTCAGAACCACAGCCACTAGTAGTGTATGTATATATATTTTCAATGCAACAGCAGTAAAACAGAATACTTCGTACTCTGCATAATGCAGAGCAATAAGAGAATAATAGGAGCAACAAATTCTCATTTGCTTTTATTCCTTCAGTAGAAACACAGAGTGTTTGAATTGGCCGCGTTCCCATTGCGCTCATGTTGTTCGGTAGGCAGAAAGCTCCAGCTGGGCTCAGTGCCATCTTGATGTGCCTCCATGTGGCTTGGCAGGGCCAGGCACCCAGCACTGTTCACAGAGTGCTCTGCCCAGGGTTTCCAGCACCGTGTGTTGAATGCACCACATCAAATCTCCCATATGAATCATTTCATAATATGGCAGCTATAGAAAACAGTTCTTTTACTTGCAAAAGCATTGCTAAGAAGAGGTTTAAATTACGAGCCATATTTTTTCCTTCATGTTTGTCAACTGAAAATGTATTTCTTTTCACAGGTGAGCTGTTGGTTGTTATTTCTTAATGTGAAATTTTTTCACCTTTGGCCTGTTTACAGTTAATTAAGTTCTAATGTGTTTTTCCATATTAGCTGTAATTTGATCAGCCCCCTTTACATAATTTCTAATAATTTGTATTCTCATATTTTTCTCTAAAAGTTCAGTGATACTGACAGAATAAATCATATGAAAGCTTACTAAGAACTCGCACGACTTAGGTCAGTAATCCAAGTACAGTTGAATACTCAAGTTACATTTGAAATGTGAAAATATTCATGTGAACAATAAGAATATGGTGTAATCCTGTCTAAAATCACTGTTCAGATACATTCAGCCTAATCTTTGGGTTTTGTCTGTATCTACTACATCTTTCTTTAGTTGTATTTCTCAGATCCTTACATCGTCTTGCATCTAGTTACTTTTGGAAGCAAGAAAACAGAAGGCAATGCAGTTGCATGATGGATGAGTTGTGTCCATTACTCCATTACACCACATCCTTTAGAAGGAATTGACACTTTTTTCTTTTTTTTTTCTCCTTTTTGCAATGGGATTCTTCAGAGTTCTTGAAAATATGTAATACACTCACCATCCACTAGGTACTGTGCAGGACTACTGAGAACTGATTTCTCTGCTGCTCACTTCACTGAAAGTGTCATTTAGAGTAAAAAGTAGCTGTCTTACAGCAAAGACTCTTTTAATGCACAGTAGTCCCAAGGCATATAGGTTTATATTTATGTAAGTTTGCAAAGAAACTTGTTCCTGTCAATATTCAGTACGTGCAGCTTTCAAAGTGCTGCTTTTCATTGCATCTGCTGTCATCATGTCTTACAACTGGAAACTGGGCTATTTTCCAGTAAAAGGCCCTGCTCCCCACAGCTCCAATAACCTGCTCAGGACTTTAGAGGAGCAGGACTTTTGTGGATGCCCAACATGGGATTCGCAGGAATTGCAGATGTGGCCCTGTAATGAAGTCACCAAACTGAGCTGCTTTGCAGAAGTCATACCAGTCTGCAACGGGGTTTTGGAAACCCCACTGTCTTTCCCACCATTGTTACAAGCCACCAATCTGCATGACTCCCACATCTGTGTGTGTGATATTTGTTCCTCATTGCAGTTAGAAAAATAAACACGTTTGATTCCAGTGCCTTGGCTATCAAACATAATGGCTCTCCTGAGTGCAGAGGATGATGATCCAGTGCAGGCAGTGTTCCCATACTGTGATCACCCCTACATTACCAGCTGCAGTGTGATATGGAATTTCATTCCCTTTCTGGTATGCAGCTTCAATTCTTGAAAGCTATGATGAGATGTTCATCTTTGCTGAACTCGTTTCAGCAATGTGTCCACTGCTTTGAACAATTTGACACACAGAGATGCTTTTTACAAGTTGATTTTTGTTGCTTTCTTTTGGTTGACATGATTCACTTGTCAGACTACGTACTCGGGTTTTCATCGCCTCTTCCCTAGTGGAGATTGCATATCTTCATTTTGGCAGCTTCTGGATTCCATCTCAAAATGTAACTTCTGTACTTCATTTCTTCAGTGCTGGAATCTCCAGAGATGATTTTTATTGCTGCTTTGGAGGGGGGAGGTTAGTGATTTGGCTACAGCCTTGCAGCTGTGACCCAAAACTTCCTATTTTGCTCTTTATTTTTATAATAATGTGTATTATTATAGTATCCAGAAGCCCAGTTTCCAGTTGTAAGACAGCAGATGCAATGAAAAGCAGTACTTTGAAAGCTGCGCATACTGAATATTGACAGGAACAAGTTTCTTTGCAAACTTACATAAAGCTTGTTAAAATACCCTAAAGTAAAAACAAACAAACAAACAAACAAACAAAAACCAGTACATATTTAAAGTGAATGTGAGACAATTGGTATCTGAGTCTACAGATTGTGGGTGGCATCAGGAAACTAGAGGAAATTTGGTGTTTCATTTGATCTCACATTTTTTGACTTAGTGCGCAAGAAATTGTTGAACGTAGCTCAAAAGCAAAGCAAAAGCAGAATTTGACTGTATTTTCATGATCCTGACTTGTATATATATTCATGGAAATATGGGCTGAAGTGCCATTAAGGTTTATTCCTCTAAGTATCACATCAGATAGAATTTAATCCCATTATTCTTCCATTGAGACCAATCACTTGAGCCTGATGAACACAATTTTTTTTTTTTTTTTTTAAACTTTTGCAGGATGAAATAGAGTTTTGTTTTGTAGACATCAAGAAATGCAGAATCCCTCAGTTCTCCTGGCTCTCACTGACAGGAAGTTTTGCCTATTTATCTTTTTTTTTTTTTTTAATATCAGTTAAGAGTTAATCACTGATCTTTCGTATGTCTTTCTTTGGTAAATTATGAATCCTGAGATTCCCAGATATTTTACATATTACAATTAAATGATTAGTTAATCATCAAACAGTATAGTCTGTCATTCAGCATTTTTTCCAGGCTTTGAATACTTTCTTATACTCCTTCTATAATCAGTTTATTTTCTAGCATCCTTTGAAAAATGTGGGCACCAGAGCTCAAGGCTCTAGAGGCACAAGGCAGTATTTCATAGGTGATATTGCAATATCTTTCTCATAAAAGAGTTTTACTGCTGCATTTAAGAAATCTAATCACTGTAAAGAGGCACGCCCCTCCCTCTGTATGTGTTAGCTTATTCACCCAAAGATTGCCCTAGCCCTCTCTGCCACAGGACTGAGTTAGAAGCTCAGGTTGAGTTCCTCATGTGTTATTTATTACCCAAGAAACTTCTCAGAATCTCCACTTTACCCAACACAGGTCCCTATTACTGCAAGCACAGCCTCTATTTCTTGTCTTTGAACTTAAATCTTTGTCTTTGGTTCTGTTGATGTCTGTTTTGTTGGGATTTCCTAGTTTGTGTGATTCCTTCCAGTGACTACCTTCTCATTAACATTTTCTATTCCACTAATCTTTCCATGATCTATGCAGTTCATTGGCAAATAGTTTTTGCTTCTATTTTCACTACCTCAGTGAATAGAGGATACGATTATTGCTAGAATTGATTCATGTGAAAACCCCATAAAATAATCTTGTTTGGTGGTAGCTAAGTATTATTTTTAAATTAGAATTAAATATGTCTTCCTTTCTAAGTCAGAGAAAATCAGTGATCTACTGTGCTCAACTTCTGGTCCTTCCAGGTGATGCTACTGATACATTCCTCTCAGCAATTTAATCCTATGAAGCATAAGAGCATCCTATATGCTCTTGTTGCCAATGAGACATGAGACATTTATTCAGCAATTTCAGGTGAATTTAGTAATCCCCAGTTGCAGCAAGTTCCCTGGAAGGATCATGCATTGCATCAGGAGGTATTTCCTACTCTGAGTCAGATATATCTCCTAGACAGCATGAGCACACTATGCTCTGGTGTTAAGAGGATATGCCATTTTTACAGCCATATAAACAATTTGTTTTTTGAACCTCAACTTGATATAATGAACTTTCTTGAATATGTCCTTGTGAACTGTATCACATAATCAAATTATAACAGCAGTTATCATAAACAACATACCCTGATTTTCTGTGTCAGCCGACTCCTCCTGTGGTTGAGGCAAGTCCTTTTTGAGTTTATAATGCAGTGTTTTATTCAGAGAAGGGGTCTGTACAGAATGAATCACAGCAGTAGACCTTGTAGTCATGGCACGTGCATGATCAGGTCTGGAAAGTGTCAGGCAGGACACCAAGTTACAGAGTCACATTCAGGACATGCCCACCATCCTCCACAAATTCAGGGACATCCAAAGTTTGGTAGGTTTGATGCAGGCTTATCTTTACTATTAATGTTACTATGGCAGACTTTTATCTCTATATCACATGGTTTATCCTCTACTAATACTCCCAAATGTCCTCCCCAATACTCTTTAAAATTCACAGTGACAAAAAGTCTCCTGTAGTCTTCATTACATCATCCTAATTATCCATAGAAATCTACTTTCTGTAGGACTTTATCTAGTTATAATTATTATCATATGGTCATTCATTTTATTTTGTTTTTTCTTCGGGTTTATTTATTCAGTTGTTTCTTTCAATTCTTTTGTTATGCAGTTATGCAGGGGAATAAACAGAGGTCTTGAACTGTGGACTGTAGAACAGACCTGATGAAATAAGAAACCATCTCAATCAGGCAGGAGTTCATTATGGTGGAACTGGGAAAGGAATCTGAATTTTTATCTCAAGTCCTGGAGCTGTGATGACAGTGACTCACTATAGCTTGGGTTAGTAGACATGGGCTGGTTGTGTAGTGAATGTTTTCTTTTTTTCTCTCTAAAAGATTTCCATGTGTTTCATCAAAACAGTGGATTTTTAGCTGGCCATATAATACTGTCACATGAAGCACTTATGCCAAATACATGTGTAAAGTGGGATGAGCCACAGGCATAAAATCCAAGTGGGCAGCAACTGGTCGTATATATACAGTCTTGCCTTCTGAAAAGGGGTACAGCACAACCTTGAGGGAAAAAAATAGAGAGAAAGAGAGAAAACTGTTTGGCTTTATCAGATATCTATTTCAGTTGGCATGGACTATTAACAGTAACAAACTGAAGGAAAAGGGAAGCTTAGGCAAATAAGCTGAAAATGTGGAGATAGTTCATTAACGATCACAAGAGAAGCCCAGTCTTCTCTGTGCCACATAAAGTGCTATAGAGAGGGCTTTGGGCTTTTTTTCATGGGCACTGTAATATTACTAAGTAGCTGTGCCTAGTTTGCTTATATATTACCTCTTTTCACATTTAACATCGGTGATGTGCTGGTTTGCAGAGGCATCTAACATTTCTCTGGTGAAAAACCAGCTACTGTCCTCGTACTGTGCTGTGAGCTTCAAATTCAAAATCAGAATCGGGCCTGAAATTGCTCCTCAGAGAATAATGGAGTAGCTGAGTCAGGATTAGGATAAGTTTTGTTGTTTTTTGTTCCGGTAAAGATCTTTGTTATGCAAACGTGTGAAAGAGTCTGAGGCTGATCATCTCTATCTTTAATTGCTTAGGCTAATGAGAAAGAAAACCAACCCTGGGCCAGTACATTAGTCAAGATATTTGGTGGTTTCAATCTGGTTCTAAAGAATATTTAAAATCCTTGGCTAAAACTCCTGGCTAAAAATCGCTGAATCAAACAGGTTTCCTTGATGAAGGCTTCTCTAGATTTTAGTCCAAATAATAGCTTCCCAGCAAAGGCTACAGGCACTCAGTTAAATTGCAGCATGGAAGCGGTTCTACAAGCATATTTTCTGTCACGTAGCCTTTCTGAGAAGGGCAAAAAGAATTGTTCATATGCTAACAACGAAAGTCTTACTTGTCTGGAGTGGCTTGAGAAGAGGGGTGGTTGGTGTTGTATTTGCTAAATCAAGATTTGATGCCATCTTTTTGAGGAACTCATAGCAGAATTTGGCCTAATATATTCAACTGTTTCTTCCAAACAGCTTCCAAGTTTTTCATTTTTTTTCCAGGAGTCCCTGTTGAAACTAGATAAAAGAATTCCAATTTTAATAGTTTATATTGGTATTGAGTATTTACTGCAGGCAACTCAACAGATAGTCATCTCTGCAGAGAAAACCACTTTTCATGCAGTGGATTACTAAAGTGGAAGAAAGAAAAAAGTTAGTGCAACTGTCATTTCTAAAATTATCAACAAACTGGTAAAAAAATATAACAGACCAGTCTCTGTTGTTACATATCAAAAGGAATAACAGAATTGTTCTCCATTAACAACTAGGAAATGGACTTGAACATGCTTCTGTGCTAAAATGCTACTCTGTGAAAAATGGCATTCTAGGGTGCTCCTTTGACACAGATCAAATTTGCTCATTTTAATGGTGAAAAGATTATTTTCTACCCAGCAACTCTGCCAACTAATCCTGCATGTGAAAGTTGAGCTGCTCTCTGTCTGATTCACACTTCATCACCTGTAGTAAGGACTGGGCAGCTGGAGCAGATATTTGTTGATGATGGAAGAGGGTTCCGCTCCCTTTCCATTAGCTGGGCTGCACTATGCTAAGTACAGTAGTAAAACCATATTTTTATCAGGAAATTCAGTAGATATGGCATAATTTAAATGCCTGTTGAGTCAATATTTTACTAACTACAGCTGCATGTTCATGCAAATACAAAGAGTAATGCTAGCAATGGGTATAAATGAATTAAAATATCTAGACAACAGTTCTCTTCTGAGCTCCAATATACGTACAGATAAACAGCACTGAAAGCAGTGGGAACCATCCTGTGTTCTAATTCATGAAGCAGGATACCTGGTGACAACCAGGCAGTCACCTCCTGAAATCAGTCCACAATTAATTTCCACTGGAAAGGGTCCCACTGAGCTCACTCAGCCTGGGTCAGACCCCAAATGGAAGCAATTAATCATTAGACCAAGGGTCAGCTTTACAGCTGTGCAAGACTTAACTTTCCCTCTAGCATTCAGGTTTTCCAGAATTTACCTTGTGCTGAGCTGGAAGCAAAGGGCTGGATTTCATTCAAACTCAAGCACATTCCTTTCATCACTTAGGCACAAACCACTTTCAGCACTTGGGCACAAATTGTAGGGTGATAGGAAACTGATCACGGAGCTTTTCGGTGTCTGGACTGGTGATCCTAACAACACACATACACAAGGCACATGGATCTGGGTTGAAGAAAATGAAGTTTAAACTGATGAAAAAACTCTGAAGATAGGCTAAACTCTTCAAATCGCAGCTGGTTAGCAGAGGAAGTGGATGTGATTGAGAACTTCACATTTAGGCAAGGATAAGGATCACAAAATAGATTACAGATGGATAACCATTCTTTAATTTAAAGCTTAAATGATTAGACTGATCCCAGTCCAGAGTTTGGTCCATAGCTTGCTTTTTAAATAGACCTGTATGGTAGTTATAGGTTCTAACCTTGTTTTGTTTTGTTCTCAAATATGCATATATTTGCAAATATTTTGTGTTGCTCCTTTCTGAATATTCCCAAGCATCATACAGAACTAATACAAAAGAAAGAAAGAAAGAAAAATTAGGTATTGATGCATTACATTTCATTGAAAGACAATTCAATTTTTTCAATTTTATAACATTTTACAATAACACATATGGATACCAGTCACATGTGGAAATCCCTTGTGCTGTACAAATTCCCTATGAGCTTACTGACTTTCTAAATTTCTGTAAGAATCCCACCAATTTTTGAACACTTCAACAACTTTCTCCAGATGAAATGACCTATATACTAGAGTGACACAATTTATATGTATGAAGTTACAGAAGGATTTAAGAGACCACAAGTTGAAATCTTCTATTGAAAAGGAGGAAAAACAAATGGGAATACAGGTTACAATGGAAGAACACTATTCACTTGTTATTTACAGCTGTCACTTGGGATATTTCCTCATGTTGTTTAAGAGAATTTGCTTCTTTAAGGATGTGGACTCCAGAATAATGAGTCTACTTCAGCAATGGGTTTAATGCCTGCCTTATTTAAACACAAGTTCATCCTAATGGTCTTTCTTTATGTTGTTTTTTTTTTGGGGGGGTGTTGTTTGTTTGCTTTTTAAGCATTTTCCCATGCCAGTGTTTGGATGAACTGTATTTTCTACAGACTGGACACTGCCACTGTCACATTTTAGGTTAAGCAAAGCAACAGTGAACTTGATTCATAACACAGTTGTGACTTGTACTACCTAACATGTTCTTAAAAGACCAGGTCAAGGAATTTTTCTTTTCAAAATGCTGTATAAGATTTTTATCTTAACAGTGTCCCTTATAATCAAAGGCCTTGATTAGAGGCTCCTTCATGAAAGACCAGTAGCCTCTGCAATTAAACATATGATACTTCCGCTTCTGTTCCAGTTTAGGTGTTTTTCCTTAGGAGACATCCTTATCTGATACTGAGTTTGAAGGATAGCAACTTGTCATTCTTCTTCTCCCCCTTCCTACTCTCCTTTCCCCAGTCTCACTTCCCATTCATTGAAGGAGTTTTTGATAATGCTTTATATGAGTCTCTGACTGACAATTTGGAAAAACATGTGAAAACATGTTGATGTTTGTTTCACAATTAGAGGCACAAAAAGATAATCATCAAGAGGAAATGCCAAAGAATCACAGAGTCTGAGCTACCATGTAAACAATGTAAAGATGGTCTGGGGAGTAAATCGAGCCCTTTTGGCCTGACTCAGTGGGCAAGTGACATTGTGTGAATCTGTACTATCTGCACAGGTGTACTTTAGTACGTATGGGATTAGTCCTTATAGATGAGGACTGAATTTAGACCCTATAAAAAAGCACTACAAATCCCAGATGTGGCAATAGGTAGGCTTTTAGAATCACTCCCAAGGGCAGCTAACAGCAATACACCATGTGTTGAGCCTGTGTGAGTTGCTTGGGATGGAGAAAAGAAAGAGGGAGAAGAGGAGAGAAAGAGAAAAGGGATTACCTCTGTAAAAAGCCTGCAACCTGATTTTGTGTTTAGCAGAATTGGTGTTCATTTTGTTCTAAATGTTGACTGCTCTTATTGGAGAATGGATGCAGTGCTGTTGTCCTACCAGGCTTTGCCTTCACCAGTTCTTTGATTTCACATAAGTTAAGGGCATGTAAATGTATATACATATCAATATAGATGTGTGTGTGTGTGTGTGTGTGTGTATAGAGAGACCCAGCCACTGCTGGAAAATTATTCATCGGGCTTAGTGATGCAGACTCACAGAGGCATCTAGTGCAGCAAAGTCTGTACTTCTCTTTGTCTTTGGGGAAACCTAGAGATTTCAATACTAATCTGTAAAATTTAGCTCTTAGGTGTCAGAGAATCTGTTTCTGCCATAGCTCCACAGTACTCTGGGCTGGCTGCGATACCTGGAGCTGATGGTGCCTGAGTCTGTACAGCTGACAAGTGCTGAAATCATATTGTCAGCAAAAACCCCCAGTGCTGTGTTTTGCTCTTCCGTTTGTCTCAGTGAGGCTCACCGTGAACATCACAGTTTGCTGCAAAGCTGTCAGCTGGTGAGGCACCCAGACACTATGCTAATAGTAAAGTTTAAAATACTGCTAAGCAAACCAAAACTAAATTCTCTGCGTAACTGGGCTAATGGAAGATGCAGCCCTGTGGATTCATTGAATTCAACGGCCGCACTTTCATTGACTGAGTGGAGCCAGAATTGCACTGCAATGAAGGGTTGGCCCCTTAATTATACTGATTGTTGTAAACCAAGTTCTGACTTGCACGCAGATCCTTGCAGTGATATGGCACAGGGATGCACCCATGCAGTGTTCAGAGCAGGATATGGCCCAGAATTTCAGCACATTTATCTAATGCAACATTAGCAGCCTGCAGCTGACTGAGCACACGCAGACCATGAGATGCATCTGCCTGGCCCACAGCTTTGCACTAGTTTGGCTATACCAGCTGCAGGCACCAATGGAGGAGAATAGGCATACTGATGGCCAGCCATGTGGAGCTGCTCCCACTGCCCCTACACAGCCCAGGAACGTGGCTTCAAATCCTGCATCAAACTTCAGAACAATGATCATTTCCATTACTGATTTAAAATATCCAGTGGCAATTTATCTTCAAAGAAGAATGATGCAACATGTCTATATTTCAGAAATGGTGGTCAGTGTCCAAGTCCACAGAGAGAGAAAATGACAGCAGACACAAAAGAAAATCTTTTTTGATTATGACATTCAATAAGCCTCGTTGGTTCATAGTGTCCAGTATCTACACTGCTAAACGTAATGATCATGAGTGAAGCCTCTCTCCCTGACCCATAATAAACTGCATTTTGAGGATGATGAATTCCTTTGTCTTTTACATCTTGGTCAAAAGGATCATATCAACCTCTTTTGCAGAAGTTCAACAAAGGAAATGGCACATTTTACATAAAATAAAAATAAAAAACCTGCAAGGCCTGTTTTATGGTCTTTTGGTAAAAATCAGCCTTTAAAGATGCAGTAAATATCTACCAACATAAGCGAGAGGGTTTTTTTTTAAGAACAGCCATTGCTAAATCTTCATTTTTCAGTAGACCATTAAATATCTTGCAAAATACAACTTCCAATTTCTACATCGTTGAACCAATGACTTTTACAAGTGTAAACTGGCTGTCACTTCTTTGCACTGGTAACTTGCTACTCACAGGAGTAGTTTTACTTGAGATGTATGAGTAGCTGCTTGTCGTGGCAGTTTGAGAGTCGTGATCAGCCCCAGGAAGGAGAGTAGCCTGTCCGAGAACAAATGAGGGAATTTAGCAATATGTATAAGTCCTTCCCATGCTGCCTACTGAAACAAGCAGATCTATAGTCAATTTATTGAGCATAAATTACTGCCAACCTTCACTAAAATAATTTATACTCCTGAGCCACTTCAGACAGGAAGGCAATAGGGAACTGTCAGGATACATGAGGTTTTATATAGAGATGAACGAATAGCTCATTATTCAAAGTCAAATGATATTCATATTTAGGGGTCAGAGAATTTGGGAAATGTTTAGACCCTCACCTGAGATTACTGTATGAATCCTCTTTCCCCATAAGGTCTTCTCAAAATAAGTGCTGGCTTTTCCAATCCTACCGCTTAACCAGAATAGTTAACTCAAGCAACTGTTGGATGGGGAAAAATTGTAACAGTAAAGGAGAAGAAAAATGAACAGAGGGACTCAATGGCATAGGATTAAGGAAATGAGTGAAAAGAAGATGGGAAAAGAAGAATGACAAGATATGGAGATGAGCTGAAAAGGTGGTGGGAAGAAACAGAGCTAAACAGCCTCTCAAAAAGAAAATTATAACACAGTGTTAGTTTTTGGAAAGTCAGTGTCCATTTTCTTGTTTTAAATTATTGGAAAAGGTTTGAGCAATGCAGTACAAAATGTTCTTCTGCACTGCTCTGTGTATCAGCATGGAAAGCTCAAGCATTAGGAAGCAGAGTGACATCTTTGCCATCTCTTTTTCAGTTTATCTTACTATCACAAAGATTAACTTCTCAAGCAGTTACAAACCAACTTCGTTTATAACTAAGTAAATCCAGCTGTGCTTTAAATTGTTTAAATCCTGGTTCTTTGGAGCAGAGGAATCTCAGTAGAAAATTGGCCTGTTCCTGTGTTTCAGGCTCTGGCTTTTCAATCTGCTGCAGGTTTTGTTGAGCACCGTTTACCCCTTGGACGCCCTGTGCCAATTCTCCTTGAATGCAGACTGAATTCTGATGGAGAAAGAAGGACCTGTCTCTTTGTTCCCTTCCTACTCTACCCCACTGCAGCTGCACATGGGGCACCATGCAAACAGTCAGCAAAAACAACTCTCACTCCCCAAGGCTGGAAACAAGAAGGGAAGATATTTGTGAGCGAGGCAAAAAATACCAAAATGCAAACAATAATTTTCTCTATTATATATCTTAATTCTAAGGAAATATTCATGTTCAGAAAACTCAAGTGGCATAGTCACATAGAAAGTTCAGGGTATGTTTCAGTCCAAACTTCCCTAGTGCCATTAATTCCCCAATCAGCCATTATGTTAGTTTACTAAGTCATCTGTACTCACCTATAGATCCTTCACTTCATTACTCCCTGGCCAAAATCTCTTCCGAAGTCTCTTTTGACAGATTTATATTCTGAGCATCAGACAGGAATGTGGTTCTCTGTTTTTCCTTTACCTATACTACATAAACATGTCCAGGTTGCTGCTCTTAGGGCTCGTCTGAAACAGCTGACATGCCGGATCTGAGGCTAAGCAGCACAGCTATCTACAGGGATGCCCCTCAGTTCTCCAGCTCCCTGCATCTCCTGCCACAGATCTGATTTCTTAGGGCTTCACTTCAAGGCTTGTCTCTATTTCTGGACCGGTTTCTTGACTGCAAGGGCTGTGATGAAGGGAAGCCACAATGGGGAAACACTTTGTAGCAATGCTAAGGTCCATTTGATTTGAAAATTTGACTACAGTGCATCATCAATTCAGCTGGGTGGAATTTCTGTGGTGCAAGTTATTTCAGTTTGATCTATGAATTGATTCAAATGTTAAGGGTACACATTTTACAAACCAGTTTCTTATATCACACAGGAATGACTGCACAAAACCCAGCCCTCCACCTGTGGTCTGGCAACAGTGACTTTTCGTGGCCTTTACCCCTATTACCCCAAGATGGAGCATACGAAAGTACTGCTTTAAGGATACAAGCTTTTTCCTTTCATAGATCAGTCTTCCTGTCTCTAGAGAACAACAGCCATGAGAATTCATATTAAATGAAACTAATTAGCTAAAGGTTGCATCAAAACTCTCACAAAGACCCACTGAGATCATATTCCTTTCCTGCTACTATCTCCCCTGCAGATCCCCAAACAACAGAAGGCATTGAGGAGACTATTGTACGGATGCAGGTATGAGACCCGCTCCAGCGATGAGGGCTGTTTCAGTGGTACAAGCATTAGAAGCAGAAGGAAGGGGAAAAAAGACATTATTCTCAGCTGTTTTCTGAAAATACCTTCAACATCCCTTTTGCAGAACTCTATTAATACCAAATCAAGGTTCCACAGCCCTACAATGGGCTGGGAATGGTGCAGTCATCTCTTTAGCTTTGTCTGACCATGTGGTTTGGAACTTTAGGGTATCACTTCCCTGGAAGCATTATTTCAGTCCAAGCCTTCAGGCTGACTTAAGCTTAAGCAGAGATTGTCAGTCTCACCTGGTATTTTTGCTCTCCCAGGAGGGGCAGGAACACATTGCACACACATTGCCATTGATCTTTGCACAAGGGATGCCAGTTGACACTGGAATACATATTTTCAGATCTGCCAAGGGCTGCAACAAAAGTTTAATGTCTGGCACACTGGAGCCTGTCCTATGCAAATAGAAGACTTTCAGACTCAAACCTGCCAAGAAGACAATTGCTATATGTATCTGGCTAATTGTTAGTCAGTTGAGATTACTAATTTCATACCAGTCACTGAGAAGCCAGTAGATGGTAACAATTCTTTGCATCCGGTTTTGTTTGCTGATATAGATAGGTACAATGCTACTGAATGTATCAGCTTATTCTTGTTGGATGTGACTCGCCTCAAATCAGGCTTTGAATCAGGATGGGGAGTGATGTTGTGTTACTCCAACTCATCGCTGTGATGGACGTAGATCATGCTGGTAGGCTCCTGAAGTATTCAGTCAGGAAAATGAACCTGTAATATTCACACATGCAGACACGAAACGTTCTTGTCTCAACTATTTTTATTCCATTTACATTCTCTTGAGGAGTAAAGCGTATTAAAAAGATGTCCGTTGTGCACAGATTAAAGCTAAGAGCAATAATTTGAAGATCCTAATATACTCTAGAGGAAAGATTTTGTTTTCTAAGCGCAGAGATAGGGCATTTTTAGTTGCAATTCCTTAAAGAAAACCACTGGGAAATGGGAGGAATTTTGTGCTGTGTATTAAGCACTACAGCAGGGTTTTCTAGCTTGATATTTTGAAGAAATATAGGTGAGCAAGGCAAGATAAATCACAGCAATTTGAGTTGTCATTTTGCTCTCCTATAGTGTTTGAATCTCTTCCATATTACCATAGATCTTCTCTCCTTGTGCCAGCTAAATTGAATTCCTCTTTTTGGGCTGTTTCTTTGAAGGGCTTTGGATGAAATGTCTCATGCAGTTCAGTTTGGAATCTTCCCAAATCAAAAACCCAAGCCCTACATTTTCTTTCAGTTGTGGGGAATGGGAATTCAGATTGCTTCTTACCTGCTCATAAGACATCTGCTTTCACTATTTGGCATAGCGTGGGGCTGAGGTTAGTGGGGGAAGGAGGGCTGATTAGCCTCAGAGGATTTATTACATTTGATACATTGAATGTCTGATTTTGCCTCTCTTGTTCTCATTCATTCACAGCCTGTACATCGAGATAAACAGCAGATTCTTTTTTCAACCATTTAGATTTAATTTTCATCTCTTATTTAACATTGAAATACTCAGAAAAAGTCACTGGTATCTTTTGGTTTTGGAAGTTTTGCCTGGACTAAACTGGACTTGGCCATGGAAGTCCCAGAATTGGAAGCTGATTTACAAACTGTCTTTAAATCCACTGACAAAGGTTAAAGTGTACTGAATATTCACAGGACCTATATTAGCAACCCCTACCACTCTGTGCTCCCCGGGGCTCCAGTTCAGCACAGGAGCACCCAAAGCAATCCCAGATTTTAAAGCTGACCCTGAATAGAGGAAATTTCAAATTAAATAAGAATGCTTTCATATGTCTTCTATACATGGTTATCATTGGACTGCATATCCTAAATTTTGTATTTTCTCTATGGTATGTTTTATTCAAATCTGCATGAGAATGAGACTGTTGGTAAAACGTATTTTGTTGGAAATGTTTCCAAGCAAAGTATATTTGAAGATACTGCCCTACATAGGGGTGAAAAGATTTGAGCAAAATAAGTAAAAGTGTTCTTTAAAGTGGCCAAAGCTTGTCAGAATCTGTGTTTGGCTATTATAAAGGCTGGTTAGAAACCTCATGAAACCAAGTTTCGGAGAAAAAGGTGAAATTTAATGGAAATGACAGTGCTCATGATGTCTGCTAGGTCCAGAGAAATCTTGCCCAATCTGAGGATCTGATTCAGAGTTCTGGTTACCAACATATATACAGAGCTATAGAGTATACAAGGTATTTACATATATATTTATATTCTATATGTATTTCATATATAGAAATATGCCCACATAAATAGATATATGTACATATAAAGTTATATATCCTTTTCCAGCTCTAGGACCCAAGAAGCACTGAGAATTTCCCTTGGAGTCAGGCTGTATCCCAGCCCTTCCGCAGAACAAGATTCAGATCCTCAGGTAGGACCCAGGTTTGGGGTACAGCGAGGCTGGAGCCTGATGCTGCTTTGTCCAGATTGACTTTTCTGACATTTTGCTGAGCATCAGAAGGATGCAGACAGCTTGGGCTGTTTAGAAAATAGTGTTGTGAGCTTCTGGAATGAAATCTGAGCAGCCTTTTTCCAACTAGAGGATTTCTGCTTTGCTCTAATTCAGCATGAATCCAAACCGTGGAAAAAAAATGATGAACCCTTAGCTGAAATCACAGTTCTGTCTTTCAGGTTCAGTTATGCTTAATATGCTTGTTGCAAAGGTTTTTCTGTAAACACACACATGTGCACAAACAGACATGTAAAGATGCCAAAATGCTATTTCTGAGTTGCTTTTTATTATCAGCACATCTTTTGTGTTATTACCCTTCTGGGTGGTCAGTGAAACGTCAAACAGTGGTTCAAGAAGAGAACAGATAACCATTCACACACCAGTACACCAAGCTTTCTGAAGGCCCAGCCTAGAACAAGCAGACAGATTTATACTCTTTAATTTGAGGTAAAAATGGAATAATAGCAATCGATGAATGCTGGTTTCTTTCCAAGCAATGGTTGCACAGAATGTACTCTAGGTATGCATTAGCCATCTTGATTTTGAGATGAAGGCTTGAATTCTCACCTGGTGAATATCAGCCCGGCTCCACCACTGAGAGCAGAGATTACTAAATCATGAATATTATGCCTCAAGCAGAAGGCTCTTGGCCAGCTCCTTCCCTGTGTTAATGACTTTTGTACATTGTGCAGATTTACATGAGCCCAAGATCTGGCTGAATGCCTCCTATTTTTAGCTGAGATTGTAGTTACAACCCTGGTCTATATATTCTTCAGATGCTATTTTCACAATTGTAGTCTTCAAAAATTTGCCTGGCTTCATTCTTTTTCACCCTTTTAGTCTTGTTCCCCTGCTTTGTAGATCAGTAGGTCTATAATCATTGATTCCTTTGTAGTTAAATTGACATTTGGTCATATATGCAAATGATAAGAAAGCAGCTAGGATGCTTAATCCATACCTTTTCATTCCTATGAGGACTGTGATGAAAAAATAATTAGGAAGTGCCATTTCCTGAAAGTAGGAGTACTCTAGCAGCTTGTGCATTTTATCACGCCCAGAGAAATTATTCAGTTCAGTAACAACCTAAATGGAAAACAAAAATGGTGATGAGATGGAGATGGAGATGGAGATGGAGATGGAGATGATGGAGATGGAGATGATGGAGATGGAGATGGAGATGGAGATGGAGATGGAGATGGAGATGGAGATGGAGATGGAGATGGAGATGGAGATGGAGATGGAGATGGAGACAAACCCTACCAAGAAAATGAAATGCTGCCATGTAGCAGATGAACAGAAAAAAGCACAGCAAAAACAGCAAAGAAAAAGGAAACTGGGGTTAATAAAGCTGCTGGTGATGTCAGATTGACAGGGAGGTGGAGACCAAGAGGACCAGAATAAATAGAGAAGGTTTTAGTTAATGAAAGAATATCCATCTCTTGTTTAAGACTCGAAAGGTTTGAAATATGGACTTAAAGCAAAACTTCTGAATTTAGCCCAATCCTTGAGACGATAAATAAATAAATAAATAAATATGTAAATACATACATACATACATAAATTAAGCTTGTTTTATATGGCCTAGTCCTTGTGAAGATAAAAACAATTATAAAATTCTTTAGCTAAAATCCCAGTGAAGATAGTTTTCACATAAATTTGCAGGTCAAGAAGATTCCTGTATTCTCACATTGTCTTCATTTGGAGCTGCTAAAGTCGTGCCTAGAAAATGCCTTATCTTTATTAAGGCTTTCATACTAATGAGAGTTAGAAATGCACCTTTTATTGTCTAAATGCAAAACTCGTTTCTCATTAAAGCCAGATGAAATGAAACATCCTGAACAACCAATGTTTGTGGTTTGCAAACAGTTTTGCAGGCTCAAAAAAGTGTTTCACATCAAACAAATCCTTCCAAATTTAATTTTGGTTTTAAGGCAGCTTTATTTTTAAGCATATTAAAGGAAATTTCAAAACAGAAAGTCATTTAGATTTCAAGCATTCTGATTTTAAAATGATGAAATAAAATATTACAGCATTTTCAACGTTATGTTTTTGTTCCAGACAATTTGGCAAATCGACAATGAAAGCACTTCTGTAGTGCTAAATCTGCATTTTTGTCACGGAAAACAAAAAAAATGGTCAGCATTAATGTGAACCCTTTGTTATGAATAAGAATTAAATGAATCTGTGTTGTGTTTTGAGCAAGCTTGCTTTTACCATATTAATCTGGGTAGAGATTGAGTTCCATTTCAAACCACCTAACAGTGCAGTTTTGTAAGCAAAACTTGTTTGCAAGTTCATTAATATTGTAGACTCTGGGGAATTAAGCTAGTGCAAACTAAAACCTTTCTCTCGGCTCCAAAAAAATAAAGGGTATAATAAATCACAAATTCACTGCAGAGCAATATGGCAATAATTTCATACGCTTTCGTGTATTTAACAGAGACAGAGTTTGCCTTTCCGCTTCTTTAGGAGATAATGGTTGATTTAATCCAATGCTGAAATCATCAGACAGTCAGTCAGATTTTGTTTTAACAATGTGCATCTGATATATAAACTTCTAGATTGAATATCCTGGTCTACCATGGGCTGCTGTTTGCGATGCGCTAAACAATGGCAAAAATGTTTGAGTCAGGGAAATGGAACTATGTAATAACAAAGACAAATAACAACATTTTGGCTCCCATCAAAGAAAGAAAAGGATGTTAGTTTATGATTTATCTTTGAGCATACGTAAAACCCCTCTGTTGTGCACTGCTGTTGTATATCAACTCCATTTAGAAATACTTCAATATTTCACAAGTGTTGAGCTAATGTTTTTAATTGTTCTCTAAGTAAGGTTCCCAAATTTCCTTTGAGAGGACCTTGGATCTTGTTCTGCCTATTTCTTCCTCTGGCTTCAGAGTTATCACCATTGTCTTATTTTTCACTATTTATTTGAAGGCTGTTTTTGTTGTTTTCTTGGTATTGTTGGTGGTTGTTTGGTGCTGGTGGTTGTTTGTTTGGCTTGGCTTCTACTTGATTGGCTGTTTTTCACCTGAAACCATACTCTTTATTGTGCTAGTTGCTGTGTAGGCAGTAATAGACAAAAAAAAAAAAAAAAAAAAAAAAAAAAAAAAAACCTCTTCCTGAAAGATTTGAAACTGAAGTAATTTTCTTCAATCTGTATTCTCAGAATTGTAGGGACAAGTATGAAGGCTATTTTATGAAAATATCCCCAGGAGAACAGCACTTACTCTTTTATTCAAGAAAGCCTTTAACATACATATTTCCCACCAGCCCTTTCCCCACATCTAAGCACAGTGGCTGTTGTCCTTCTCCCTAAGACAGCACACAGGGAAGAGCAGAAAATAATTCCTTCTTAGAGACTGGCGTCATGAGAAGGATAGGGAAATGCTGTAAAGGTCAATGAAAGCTTAATCAGCCTGGCTGGCCATATTTGCTGCTATTCACTCTACAGCAGGGGGACAATATCAGACCTCCTTGGAGGTTGTGATCTCACTGGATACAGGGGGTTGCTGTGATGAGCACACATACACCCAATTTTAGAGAACCCTCCCCCGGAGGGCCTTCCCAGCCTCCACTTTGCAGGGGTTTCCTCCTGCTTTGAGGCTACTTACTGCTTATTCACATTTGGTTCCCAGATCCCCATGAGTTGGGCCATTGTCCTTTCATAGTGAACAGGGTTAAACACAAACCTGCCTTAGACTGCCAGGAAGAAACGAAAACACAAAGGTGCCTGCTTGGAACAGATATTCCCCGTTGTTCCTCTCCCGTACTGACTGACAGCAGCTGGAATTTATGAAGCCTGCTTATGCTTTACAAGTTCCTTGGTTTTACATTCTCCGCTTTGTTCCACGTGTCAGGGTGATTCCTCTCCTGTGCCCGAATATGCGATATGTCTTACAAAAAATCCTTTCTTAAATTACATCCCAAAAGGTGAACTGGATATGTGCAAAAATCATTTCTTCTTCAAACAGTATGCCACACCTGTAAAGGATATGCGACCTTCTGATGGAGAAAAATAGCCCAAGGCGCCTGTGCAATTCCCACCTGGCCATGTTCCTGCACTCAGGAATTTCATGCGGCTACAGATAGTGCATTTGTGGGCTGAGTCCTTGTGCATGCTAGAATTGACAGATTTCATTTTGATGGCTACTGCAGTGGGCAATGCAACTGAAACTGCACAAAACAAGTCAAAACATATCTATTGCATCTTCATCATATTCAGAACCGTCTGTCTGAACATATAGGAAATGTGTCTGATACTCTTTTTTCCCTCCTTGACGTCACTCCTCATTTCTAAGTGCTTGCGCACACTCTCACACATGCGCACACGCACATAACTCTACTACTGCAAGTGACTGAAAGCCATCAGGCTTTCATGATGGGAAGGCATAAGAGAGGGGAATCAATAGCTCAGCAGTATTATTTCCCCTAATTCCTTGCCAAACCTCTCTCACTGGAGCTTCATAGGCTCTCTTTTCCAAATTATTTATGGGAGAGGGGCAATCCACCAGACGCTGTATGTGCCATTATCCCCAGCTATTATCCAACAAGTAGTTAATGTTGTTTGAAGCAAGCATGATTCCTTCTGAGCTCCTCTGTGGCTGCTACTGCATGCCTAGGGCCTGGTTGTACTCCCTTAAAGTCGACGCTAAAACTTCGCAGCCTCACAAGGTAGTTGTGAGGATAAGTTCATTAACGTTTGCAAGGCCCCCAGATATCATAGTGCTGGGAGTAATATGAGTATCTAGATAGCTTGTTCTCATAGACAGCACCTCTGAGGGTCACATTCTGCACTAGGAATTCCCTTATGCCCATCAATTAACATTTGCTCTTGAATATGTATGTAACATGATGTTTTCCTATTATACATATTTAATTATGACATATTCTCCAATAGCTATATAGGCATTGGAAAGAAACATCACAGAAGCTACAGTTTTGCTTGTCTCTTCTGGAAAAATAGGTTCTGAAAATCTGGAAGGGCCTTGGGTTTTTATTTTTGTCTGAATGGCTCCATTAAAGTGGTCATTTCTCCAAAGCAAAGTGTGACATATCCACATTGTGACTGTAGATGAATCTCTTATTCCTCTTTGGTTTCCATTATTTTTATTTCTGTCATAAGCAGAAAGATGTCTGGGTCATCCTTTCAGCTGGGATGAAACATGCAAAAGAGGACAGAAAATGAACAGTTGTACTACACTGAAGTTGGCTCAGGGCATATGTTGGGCAATCTGTTGACTGAGTTGAAAAGTCTTGAATCTCCTTGAATTCTTAAAAGCATTTCTCACCTTATTCTCAACCCAGTGGGTCAAATTCATTGCTGATGAAATTTCATTGGCTCTGTTGTCAGTAGTAAAAATGTAGTGTTACAACACTTAAGCATTTCCTTCTTTGGAAATGAAGAATTGGAAGTCAATAGAAGTAATCATATGCATAAAATTAAATGCTCGCTTCAATATATTTCATTGGATTGATGTTTTAATCTGCATTTATGACTTTAGTAACTAAACAGAATTGTTTGGCTAAATCAAAAATAAATAGAACTGTTGAGAGTGCAAATTACTACCAGATACTGTATCTGTAACTGCAAGAGGAACACACATATAATACAGTTGACTGTAAAGACTCAACTTGTTAATTAATTTTCCTGAGGTTTCAATTTAAAATGCAGCTGTTCTAGTTCCAGGAAAAAAAAATTAAAACCCACCCTTGGAGACATGGCTAAAATGTAACCAGTTGGTTAGCAGAGTTTGCCAAGTCTGAAACAACATCCCTGGCACATGAATGTCGCTTCCAAGTTGTGTATATGCTCAATCCAATGAAGAGCATGCTGTTTTAAACAGACATGCAGTTAGCTAATTTATCATTCCTTAAGGTATGAAGAAATGCAAATGTATGGCATCTCTTGGAGGACAGCTCATGAAGAATAGGGCTAAACACAGAGGTGAAGCTAAAGGCATTAAGCTGAACATGTTGAACATTTCATTATTTCTTTGTAGTTAGCTGTAGTTTATGGCTTATATTCAGGATCCAGATTCTCTCAGAGAGGGGCATTTTGTTCTGTATGGCAGAATATTCCTTACTGTGTCAAGGAGGCCCAAATCCAACACAAATAATAAATAGGAATAAAGATGATCTTTCCCATGGGAATGGTCTTAGCCTTCAAAAGCTTAAAAACTGCTCTCTTTCAGCAAAAACATAAACCTCTATTGTAAAAATAATAATAATAATAATAATAATAATAATAATAATAATAATAATAAAACCAATTAATTTCTAAACTGATTCATTCCATTTGGTCACTTTCAAACAGTTTGTCTGTAAATTGGATGCAGGCAGGACACACACACGTACAGCACTCAAACTCCACAGTTGTCTCTGCATTTCCATGTGGATATTTTGAGAGACAGGCATTGTCTATTAAATGGAATTGGTGAAACACAACTATGCTGGTCAGTTTGAAAACTTTTCAGTTGCCTTAGGTAACTAGATAATGTTCCCTCCATTTTTGCAATATTCCCTAGGTATTTGCTGCACTGTATGCCAGGGAAGAAAGCCCTGGAGGGAATATTAAGGGTAGGACGAGACGAAGCTAACGATATACAGAATATTTCTGCTGCAAAAAGCTGTAAGCACACGGTTAGCACTCAGGTTCCACACTGTGCCTTAGTTACTATTGCTTCAGTATTCCCTGGGTATCCCTTGTGTTACAAAAGTCCCCTCTGCTTGGCAAGGGGAACAGCAGAATGGAAAACATAACAACAGTGACAGGAGAGAAACAAAAACTGATCAGTTATTCATGAGGCTGGAGCCATAGATTGGGAAAACAATTCCCTGGGCCAAAATGCACCATACAGTGTGGATGCTGTAGGGACATTCTGGCCTATATGACCTGTATGGCCACAGGACCAGCAGCTCTCACCCCTGCCAAAGCTGGGTCTGGTTGTAGAGCAGTGAGGCAAGACTCATTTTAAAGTGAATCCACTTTTTGCAATTGGTTTGAAGTATCTGTCCCTTCTTTGCCTTCTTGGCAAAAACCACTGCAGCACCAGCTGACCAGGCTGTCATTAGGTACACTTCTTTGTGCAGTTCATCATTTAAATGTGTTCTTCAATTAATGCCTTATGGCTTTCATGTGGTGTAAATGTCTTTGCATTCTTGGAAGAGAGATAGAAATGCTATTGTCAGTGTGGTACAAAGGTTTGCATTTATTTAACTGCAGTAACTGTGCTTCTTATTTCAATAATCCAGCACAGTAGGGACAACATTCTGCCATTACATAATAAAAAAAGCTTTTTCAGGCAGGACTGACACACTCTGAAAAGCAGAACAGATAGTGCAGTCACATCCTGATGAAATTAACAGAGGAGAAATACAAAATTTCCACCTTCTATTACACATACTCGTGGACATTTGGAATCTGATGTGAGCACGAACCTGAATTATTTTTTTCTCTTCCTTCATCTTAAAACATGGATATTTACTATCTAGAACACAGTATTTCTTAAGACAAAACAAGTCTTGAATTAGGAAACAAAGAATGCAATAAACATTTTACTCCCAGGACAATAATCATATAACAAACAACAAAAAAAAAATGCAGTGCCTTCTCCTCTTTTTTTGTATGTCAGCAGGAATAAAAACTGCTTTACATTTTACCTCAGCTTCACTACTTTAACCCAAGCTGATGGCAAGAAGCCTAGAGAATATTACTAGCAGCCCGTTCTCTTCTGACACCCACCCTTCATCTGGATGTAATATCTCAATATTGCTCCAGAAGATTGGATTTTATTTAGTCTTTTAGCATGATATGAAAAAGTGAACCAAATTCTTAGATGGCAGGGACTGTGTCAATTAAAGTAGTCTAGTTTAGTAGGAGCCAGCTGAACACTTGACTTTATCATATGCAGCCAATTAATGAATGCTACTGCTAGTCAAGAGAAACAAGAGGTCATCCAAAGACTACTTTGTTTGCTCCTTTGGTACTTTTAAATATTTTTTATGCAAGCCTGCTCAGCACCATAAGACACATGCAGGTCAGGCAATCTGTGATACATAGCAGCCTCAAGGGTCTCTCCTACTTCTCAGCTCTGTGTCTAAAGAAAATTTTGTGATGTTCTTGCTGGCCAGAGCTAGAAGGTTTTTTCATAGAGCTTCTGTTAAGAGAGCTCTTTTTTGCTGCCTTCCCATTCCTAGACACCCAACAGTTTTGTGGTTTGGCACCTGCCTTTAAGCGGAAAAAACTTCCAATTAAGTCCTTAAAGCAAGGTTTTGAATGAGTCACTTACTGCACTAGAGTAGTGCAAAAACCATCTGTTTGCTTTTTTTACTGAAAATTTCCAAAGGTCTCAATTTCATTCTGCATTACAGTGAAAACAAGAGCTGGAATTTCAAAATATTCCAGAAAAGTGGAATGTATTTATTTTTGCTGGGCAGCCTTCAGCTTGAGGAACAATGACACTATGCTTGCGCAGTGGCCACCACAACACAGGCAGGACCCACGGCCACAGCTCCCAGTGGCTTCTACAGTGCCAGAGACCCAGCAAGTCTCTTAAGTCTGGGAGCAATCATAGCAAAACATAGTATTATAAAATCATTAAGGTTGGTAGAGATCTCTAAGATCGTCTAGTTCAACCCCAACCCATCCCCACCATGCCCCCTGACCACATCGCTCAGTGCCACATCTCCACAGCTCTTTAACACCTCTGGGGATGGTGATCCCCCATCTCCCTGGGCAGTCTGTTCCACTGCATCACCACTATTTCTGAGAAGAAATTCTTCCTAATATCCAACCTGAAGATCCCCTGGCACAACTTGAGGCCGTTACCAATGTCTTTGATGATTTGGGATACACTCATTGGAAAGCTTTGGGTACCATATGTTGTCTTTTACATTTCTGTCTCTTGGTCAGTTGAGGGCAAACTCCCCCTGTTCCCAGGCAGGAGGAGCTTTTCCCCACATGGTAGCTGAAATCTTCCCTTGAAGGATCATGGAGTGACAGCGTTATTACAGCTATGAAACAGCAAAGGAAAATGTGTAAAACTATATCTGAATGCATAAAACAGCAGTTCTGCAGCTCTACATGCAGTAGCAAAGAGAGGATCCCAGTTGCTCATCTCTGAATGTCACTGGTGTCCTTCCATCCACCTCACCTTCTCATAGCCAGCAAAAGATGCTTAGCTAAAACACTCCAATTGCAGAGTTTCTTTCAGTTCTCCAAGCACAAGAATAAATCTTGACTGCAGTGGAGTATTTATTTTCCCATCTGGATGCAAAGAAGTAAAACAAAACCCTCTTTGCACTTCCAAGTGAGAATTTACTTCTTCGCTGGCCTCATACTTAGAGAAACAGCCTGTGAAAGAAGAGAGGTCAGCAGGCTCGCTTTGCTCCATTCCCACTACTACTAAAGTAATAGCTTAAAAAAATAAATCCATACTTTATCATTATTTTTACCTCCCACTGTACATCACTAAAAGGGTTTATATGCAGTCCTCTTAATTGGCACAGCCCCTGCTGGAAATAGAAACATGCCAATGAATTGCTCATTCAGATTAGGCTCCCAGGAATATATTGTGCTGAGAGACATTCACTTTTATTTCCTGAATTGCTTTAACAATGAGCACTGAGCAACACTCCTTTTGCTCCCTCCCTCCCAAGAACCCTGCAAAGCCAGGCAGCAACCAGAAGCTAACATTGGGTCAGACAGCAAGAAATACATGCACATACATACTAAAGCACACCTGTGAACAACTGCAACTGGGCCCTCGGGTATCACATTTAGCAGCTACACACATAATTCTCAATTAAGTGAGCAATTACCCACTATTGTTTAGTCCTTGAAATGCATTGTGCCGAATCTATTCCCTGGCAGCCATCCCAGTTAACAAGCAAGTCATCTATTCAGGACAGAGATTTATATTCTCCAGTAGTAGGGTCACTAATAACACTTTGAAAAAGGATTCACAGGTAAACTCAGAAGGCTTCAAAAGACTTTTAGCACCTTCATCTCCCACTGTAGAGTGTATTCTTGCAGAAACCATTTCTCTTTTCCGCTAATTATCTACTCATGTAAGAGTGTTTTCTATGAAGTGACATGGCTACTTTTTGCCATTGTGAAGAATGACAGGCAAGAGTATAAAATTCAGCCTAGGCTCTAGAGAAGAAGCAAAAACTGTGCCTCTGGGAAATAACCTTCTGAAGAGTTATAATGAAAATGAGCATGACAGCAAGAGTATCAGAGAGAAACTCATCTCAGAATCATAGAATTATTGAATCATTAAGGTTGGAAGAGAACATAAGGTACATTTAGTCCAACTGTCAACCCACCACCACCATGCTCATTAGAACTTGTCTTACAAGAATGCTTTTTGAAAGACTTGACTTGCAGGACAGATGAAGCCTTGTTGTCTTAAATAGCTGTAGTCATGGATATTTTAATTGGAGATTAAAGATCCTTAACTGATAACCTCTAATAAAGATTTTCCAGCAGAAGATGAAAATCAGACGAAAAGCTGTTTGATACCAGACATGGCTGAGTTCAAAATAAATTGTAGAAAGATTTTGAGTTATTCTTCCCCATGCTTTGTGGAAACTTCCTAAAATGTAGATGAGAGCAATATCCAGAAGTTAGATTAAGCCTAAAATCCAATTTGCTATCAAAAAAAACAACAAAACAAGCAGTTGACAGAAGACTTCAAGTAGTCTCAGCTGCAATGCAGACCCACGAGAATTTATAAGACCACAACATGTTTAAAATGGTATATATTGGATAAATTAAAGGTTTACTTCAATCTAATAGTATTTTAAACTGCAGTTTCTGGAAAACAAATATGTAAGTTGGTAGGTGCTTCTTCTCCTCTAGTAAGAAAACAAATACCTTCGATGGCTCTTTCTGGAGAAAACCTGGAGAAAATAGAAGTATTTTAAGCTTTACTGGAAATTATCTTATGTGTTGAGTTAGTTTTACTCAGTTCCATCCTCACCAGCACCCAACTTGTGCAATACAAATCTAATGCCACTTGTGATGGATTGCACATAGGACCAATTGGAGCCCCACTACCTTTAAAATTGATAGTACATAAACTAACGGTGGTGGTGCAGTTTTTCATTAAATGAAATGGAAAAGTGATTTAATAATTCTTTCTGTCTTAAATTGCTTAAAAGAATTTTAGACAGTTAAAAATTGCATGGATTTTAAACCATATGTGTGAGAGTGGAAAAAAATAAGGGTTTTGTTTTTCCTATTTTTAATATGAGCCAGATGAAACAAAAAGATTGTTTCCTTGCAAACTATAGGTCAAGTACCTATGTAGGCTTTGAGATGGCTCTGTAAGTTATCATGTTATCTTTCTTTCTTGACAGTATACCATTATGTGGTGTATCATTTCAGCATTTACTATCTTTCATGTCCTTTTATCTTCACACTAGGATTTCTTTTTAAATTCCAAGCCATGCATTTGGTTTCATTATATAACACTGGCTTTTACAAAACATTGGCTCTTCATATTCTTTGGTTTCATATTTGTCGGCATTGGGCTGAAATAGTAAACCCACTACGTCTATTTTATCTTGTTGAAGATAAAAACAATATGGCAAATGAACTATTTGGGGAACACTACTTTCAAATTAAAGGAGAGGAAAAAGTATTAAGTGTCACCACGGAGTTGAACTATATTGAAATCTTGAACCGAAGTGATTTAAAAAAAAAATTGAATAAAAAGGTGACCCAAAATGTTACAACTGTCATGCAGGACTGTGTTATCTTAAATTATTTATTTAACATCTGGTAAATATTATCCAAGCTATAGTACAGATAAATTGAATAAAAGAATACCAATGCCAGGGGAAAAGAAGAATTGCTTAATACTGTAAGTATATAGAACTGTTCCACAAAGCAGTTCATTCTCTCCCTGCAAGGGGAGATGAGAAGCATGGTACTGGGCTAAAATGCATCTGCTTCGTTTCACCCGAAGTATGAAGCTATCAAAGCAGTTTTAGGGATTTAATTTAATCTCAAACACAAATTCTATGAAAACAGTCTGACAGCGACATGAAATTTTACATAACTTCTTTTACCCCTCCCCCCTTATACTGCAGCTTCCCAGTTGATTCATTTTATTTTATCCTATGCGTACTGGGGATCAGATTGAATTTTCTTGGAGAAAAGAAAATAATTAAGCCATCTATAAAGGTTTGGCTGGGCATGAACATAGCAGCACAGGATAGAGTTACTTGGAGGGGGGAATGAGGTCAAAGAAAAGTACTGCAGGGGAAAAAAATAGAAGCATCGAGTTCTGTAACTTGGGGAACAAAATAAGAGGATGGAGTCTGAGAAGGGGGAAGGGGCTTAGATTGCCTGTCACTTTGTGGGTTACAAATGGAACAAAAGGCTTATCTTAAATATATGCAGGTTTAGAGATATTTTTCTGGAAGCTATTGAAAGCTAATTAAATTACAGTCAAGCACTGAGCATTTCTCTGGTGCTTCCATGGTCAGTTTCTGCTAAGTTCTTCTTGGTTACTTGATACTACTTATGAAATAAAGAAGATTGATTCCTAAATATTTGTTCCTATTCCCTCTTTGTGGATTACATTATACCACTTTTCATTCTTACAGTCTTTCCTTAAGCTGCAGGATATAAGGGCCCTATTCAGGCTGCCAACTACAGCATCCAAGATTAAGAGCCTGCTATCGCACCTAAGTTCAAAAGGGTAATGAGCAATTGAGACCACCTAGTGTCTACAGCTGCCAGATTCTGGCTTCTGCACACTCAACAGTGTGAAGGAGTTGTGCTGACTGTACAAGCATAACTTAAGCACTGTGATTATTTCTCCTCATCCCACATCTCTCTCAGTGTATTAAGAGACAAAAATTGGCAGCCTGGCCAATGGGCACTTCTGCAGGTGGCCACAGCATACCTAGCAGCCTCCCATACTGCTCCAAAGGACACTGAAGTCAGCATGCAAACTGTGATTCACTTTACTGATGTAGAGATCAAGTTGTTATCATCCTGAAAAGCCATCCAGCAAACTCCACCCATGAGATGTTCATTTTTCAGTTCGTGGGCAGTGTGGAAAGTTTAAAGCCACTCATGGTTTATGCAAGTGGATAATCATAGGTGAAGCAAAAAGTCACTGAAACTTCTAGTGCACAGAGCCAAAAGCCTTTCTCTATAGTTGTTCCAAGGTAAAGCATTGCTTGTAAGAAATAATTTTCTACCATGCCTAAGTTTTTCTTGCAATCATGATTAGTAGCAAATCTGAATCTGTCAGCACGGTACTATAATTTAAATAGTATAGTTCACAGCTGACAGGGGATTTCCACCGATTCACTTGGAAAAAATGCCATTTGCTAACTCTTGTTAACAAGTAGTAAGGAATCTCTTATTTGCCCACGGTCACATGAACCAGCAAGAGATACTATTGAGCAGTAGAGAGAGAGGTTGGTAGCAACAAATAGAATACAGAAATAAAGCTTACATGTGTGTAAAACCCAGAGGCAATGTCCATTAGTAAGCTGCTGGCATCTGCTTAGCTGAACTGAGTATTGCAAAGTCTGTAGTGGAGGTCCTCCACTCCAAATGCCAATCAAGCAAGACCTTGAGATGACTCTCAGTCTCATCTCATTCACATTAGAAGTGAAATCTTCGTGAAGTCTCCAGTAAAAATGTCAGCTAGGGCAAGCAGAGATAATACCCCTTGAAGAGAAGAGATAGCAGGATGGTTTGGCACCTAATGCAATATACCAATGCTCTTGCCTGATGTATTGTAGCCACTGTGATATTACACCCTCTTGGAATGGCACATTCTGTCAATGCAGTTAAAGAGTTAGCTCTCCTTTTCCTCGTACCAATATAATCAGATACCTGGATTCCTTGCTTCTTCATGATCTCAGTCATAAAAAAATGGCTTGAGAGAAACTGGAACACAAGATCACTTTCCTCTTTATTTCTACTTTAAATGACTAAGCAGGATTCTTCCCTTAGAAAGACACAAGCAAAAGTACCTTTCAGTCTGCTTTATTTACAAGGATAGTATCTAAATCTTGTCTTCTTCAACAAACAAGAACTGTCACAATATCTAACATGTTTGACCAGAAAGCTGTAAGATGTTCAGAGGACCCTGTCTCCCTGCTCCTTCCTCAGACAAACCTCACAGCTCCTTCTCTTGCTGTTTTTCACACTTTCTCCCTCACATGCTCAGATACTGCAGTTAAATGAATTCATTGGCCCCGTCATCGGTCTTTGCAAAATCTTTTCAGAGAATTATGTGAATTGTAAGACAGTTCTCTCTACAAGAGAGCATGTAGGTGTTTCTTCAGTTGGGTCTGAAAAAAAAACTGTTTCTTGGGAATTTCTGTACTTGTTTATAGATCAAAGTCCCATTTGATAGCAACTATAAATATCTTTCAGTATAACATTGCTAATATTCAAGCATTTTATTTTTTTCTCCAGGGGAATTAAACCAAAATTCCTTAAATTTAAACAAAAATTTTCCCTTTAGTCTGGGAGTTTGGCATAGTAAGTATTTTCAGCAATGCTTTCACTGCATGATGTCTAATTTCCAAACAATAACAATATTCACAATGAGCAAAAAATCCTCACTACTTTTCATAAACCCTTCCATAATCTAACAGAATTATGAGAGCACTTTTTCACTCTTTAAAACCAAGGTTGCTGATGGATGATTATGGAATGAAAATGCTTCTTAATGAGGCCCAAAATACATATTCTGGAAAGGGCTGAGGATGTTCATCCTTAAGAAAGAAGTGGTCAGGTTACCAGGAATACAGTCTTCACCATTGCACAAAGGAATAGAATAACCTACTCTCCATATGCATTATGAGCAAGGCAAGAGGTAATGGGCTTCTAGTTCAGTTATACACTTAGGTGTTACTAAAAGGCACTGGAATGGGCTGCCCAGGGAGGTGGTGGAGTCACCAGGGTTGGAGTCACCAACCCTGGAGGTGTTCAAGGAACGTTTGGACGTTGTGTTGAGGGACATGATTTAGTGAGAACTATTGGTGATAGTTGGATGGTTGGACTGGATGATCTTGTAGGTCTTTTCCAACCTTGGTGTTTCAGTGTTTCTGTGATTCTGTGAAAAGCTTTGCAGCACTAAGGATAATGAAGCCTAGGAAGACTGTGTCATCCTTCCTGGAAAGTCTCTAAAACCAGACTAGAAAAACACCATCAGGAATTGCAAAAGGTTTGCTCTAATCAAGCCTCAAGGCGGGGAAAAGTTCAGAAGACCTCTCAGTGTCTCTTCTGTCCTATGATGAAACAACATTCTCCTTTCTCAGAGCCAAGATATTTGCACTCCAGGATGCACAGGGCAAGCTCTCCCTCCTCTTTCTGCTCAGGTGACCTCTGACTTTTGCCCACCAATTAATCAATTACAGTTTGAAAAGTAAGCATATTGCCAGAAAAGCACTCCAAGGGAAGTGACAGGAACAGAGTATCTGAAAGGCACCCTTACACAAACCCACAAACACACACCCACAAGGAGACCTACATCCAGGTACTCTGTTTTGAAGCCTTTGCAGAGTTTTACCAATTGTGATAGCAATAAAGTTTCCCATAGCGCTTCTCTCAGCAAACAACCCTGCATCTGCAACCTGCCCACTTCTTATAACCTACTTGGACCGTGGCTAATACGGACTGTGCAGTCCATGTGTGAAACACATGTGTTCTGCCCCTAGACTCTGGGAGCTACATAAATTACACATGTGAAATATGTCAAGCACATGTGGACATGCCTGAATCCTCATGCATTTTTTGTAAGAAAGAACTCCAAGGGTGTTTATATCAACAATCTATTTATGAGGAGGGACTATGGGGAAATCTGTTAATATTCAATTTGCAGAAAATAGAAGATTTTATTTATCACTGTGCTGTCCAACTTGTAAAGTTAGATGCCAATATTTCCTTCCCTTCTGTGAATTTTACTCCTGTACGTTTACTACAGTGTAGGATTCAAAACTCTTACTGCAAAATGGAAATTAAGACACCACAGTGGGAGCTTCTGGAGATAACGCAACATTTTAGTCATCTGAGCGTTGCTTTAGGCTGTATCTCTACTTATCAGCACTATTTACTAGCAGGCATTTAAACTAAATGGGAAGTGAAATGTCTTTAATCTTGCTTGCAACACATCAGCTTCTTCAACATATCTAACAAATTAGGAGAGCCAAGGCTGAATTAGTGCACTAAATCCAACATCTAGTTCTGCAAAACTTGAGATCTGGAGACGCTGTTTACACCTGATAAAATAGGACACCAAACACAAACTCTGAAGAGATGAGTTTCATGTGTGAATCTGGGCTTGGAAGTGACAGAAATTGTCATTGGAACAGGTGAAAGTTTTTAATTGCCAGCTTTTTCTGCTCTTTACTCTCATAATATAAGTTGGGATTGCTGGCTCCTCCTCAAGTTAGTGCTTCTTCATGTAGGACAATTGCAAGTTTTTTTTCCTTTATTTTTTTCCCTGCATTACTCAGATTTTCACCAACTCTCACCTACAACATAACTTTAGCTAGCAATTTGAGATTTTGGTCTTTTCTAACAGAACTTTATTATAAAATACTATTATAGGATTTTAAAGGATCTTTGAACTGTCCTAGTAGGGCAGAAGGAACTTGACTGAGACACGGAGCCAGCATAATCCCCAAAAGCAAAAAAGGCAGTCCTACTCCAGCAGTTTCTTCAAATCTATTTAAAAACACTGCTGTTATAAGAGTTACAAGCACAGGACTTTGCTTCTCTGAGATTTCTTTTTGTTCTTTGTTTCACTGATTTGAAATAAAATTATCCATTCTGTACTGACTTTGTAGTGCAGGACTTACAGTGTCCCCTTGCAGAGTTTGGATTGATGCACAGAACAGCTGGTACCACTAATACTAATGGATTTCCTGGTTTTAGTTCAAATATGGTCAACTTTTAGTTCAGTTCACACTAAATCTAAAGATAGGTTTTTCATATTTGTTTTTCTCCAGTGGGAGTCATAGGCTTTAAACACACTTTTAGAAATAAAAGTGAAAAGAAAAGAAATAAGGTGGGGGAGGGGAGGGTGGAGAGAAGTACTTTTTATACCTTGGAGAAAAATGTGTACCATTTTCTTTCCTCCCTGCATTTTACTCCACTCCCTTGAAAGATCCTAATCAGAACCCTAGAACTGACCAGATGATTTGTGAGACCCCAGTGAAAACATGTACTGGAATGAAAGAATTTAAAACTTAATTATATACATTCAAGAAAATATCTGTCAAACAGCTTCAAAGATTTAATTAACTGTATATGGAGAAAGAAGGGGTCAAACCAGCACTACCACAGCACTGTATGAAGTTTCATTCCACTGTAAAATGGAAGACTGCTGAGGAGTGGGCACAGACCTACAGCCAGATCCTGCTGGGGTTCAGTGACAACCTGAGACTTATGGAAACTGCAGCCCTTGGTGTGTCAGTCCATCCCTCTGCAAAACATGGACCTGTCTGGAGAAAACTTTGGAAACTGTTTAACACACATTGAGAATCAAGCATGCAGGAGGCAGAGATGTGTTTTTAAATTCAGCTAAGGCATTTAGATTTTAACTTGCTTACAGCTTCTCATGTTCAATACTCTATGTCTAATTTAAAGGCAGGGAAGAAAGACATGGTCCTCTTTCATGTTTGTGGGGAGCAGAAGTATTTATTTATTCCTTCTCTCCATTCAGACAAAAGACATTTTTTTATTTGAAGAACAGCAAGAGCATGTCTGTGTAGGATCAAAAGACCACGCTGCTCTCGAAACTCAGAAACAGACATGTAAGGCAAGTGCAGACTGTTTGTTTTGAGCTAGCCATCCATTTCATAATTAAGCTGCTCTTTTACTTGGTTTTATCCAGCATCTTCCCATCTCATGTTAGATTCAATCAGAGATGAGCATTCAGCTGAACAAATCAAGTTCTGAATCTCATAGACCTCAGCACAGCAGAGCTTAGTGTCTCCTCATGTTTCTCCACCAGTTTCCATAGATATTCCTCCCACCATTCGTATAGTTTTGTGATGGCATCATATGAATCTGTATACTGCTGTCTGGTCCCTAAAAATAAAGTAGGGTCCACCTTCTCTATGTGACCAAAAGAACACATGATGGCACGATAAACATTATTTCCAAGGCTAGAAGAGGAAACTACCAGAATGGAAAGTCAGTAAAACAGTATGTTCTCCTTGGGATTGAAAATGTGGAGGGAAAGTTTAGCACCTGGAAAACAATTCTTTATGTAGTCAATAAACTGAATATTAAAAAAAGATAAAGTAGTCTCAAAACATAAGGTTGGCCTCAGTGAGTATGTTCAAGGTAAGTTCTTCTAAAGGATCTTCAGGGACCGTTTTTTAGCAGAGCATTTCTGAAATTGAACAAAACTATCCATGTTCTGTATGAACATTGTATTTCTGTTGTAATGCCTGCACAGAGAACAGTCCCTGAACAGCTTTCAGGAACTCATTTCCTTAATATGAATTGTTCTTATTGGAACCAATCTGATGATCATTACAGAGGCTTGCTAGCTGGGAGTGGAATGTGCTCTGGAATGAGATATAAAAGTCTTTGCATTCCTCCTCTTTGTGTGTAGTAGATCTCCACACTATTCGGTAGCAAAGCAATTTTTAGGGTGTTTCTGTCTCTGCTTCAGTCGAGGCAAGAGCAGCATAGACACTCATCCACAGCTGTGCTGGTGGCCTCTACTCATAGCAACAAGGTCAATTTCAACAGCACTTGACTGAGTCTTTGCCCCAGTGGGTGGTTTGTCTTTTACCTGATCTTCCAGAGAAAAGCCTTTTCGCAGTTTTGCTCTGGTTATTTCTTGTTTTTCTGTCTTGCTTCTGGAAGAGTACCAGATTTGCTCTTATACACCAGTGAGAAAGAAAGGCAAAATAAAAAAATAAAAAAATAAAAAAAAACATCTGCCTAACATGAGCTTGAATTGTAGCCAACTTTGATCCTCGTCAACATTGATTTTAGTACTCTGATTATAGACCCAACCCACGGCTTCCTTTTGATCTTTTTTCTGAGTATTTCTCTACCTTGATGCACTGATGATGGGACAGTATTTGTCTTAAGCCCTAGCAAACCCTTCATCTGGGTTTCTGGCACAGGCATCCTGCCGACATACATTAAAGGTATCAAATGTCTCTGCTTCCCAATTGTCTGTTCGTATTTTGGTGTTTGCAGAGACTGATGAATGTGTTTTTCAATTATCAGTCACCCACATTTTGGTATCTAAACACTGTCGGGACTGAGTGTTTATTAATTCCTGCTGTTCATTTACGCAAAATGGCTATTGTAACGGAAGGAAGTATGGCTCATGATTGAAACCTAGCAAATGCTGTTCTAAAACAATGATACATATGTATGTGCTAAAACCAGCCATCTAATAGTGCCTGCATCTGAAATATTTTGGTTCTGAAGGTAGATTAATAGATCTGTAAACCATTTACTGCTAGTACACTCTCATATTTTACTACAGATTTTAATAAGCAGCTATTTAAACTTATATATGCATGCATGTTGAGTTTGTAGGTAATTGATCCTTGAAAATGCCATAATTCTATTATATATACAACCATATCACTTTTCCTTTTCTTCATAGGCATGGAGACATTGTAAATATCAAATTTGTATGCATCACCTTTGATCCAAATTGTTGCTGTTACTAGACAGGAATTAGGAAATGTTCCAACTCCTGTGAATACCACAGTATAATAATACAATAACAAACTTATTTATAATACATTTATTGCTAAAAAAATAGCATCTAAGTTAAAACAGAAAAATGTGATGTTCCTCACTTAGCAAAATAGTGAATTCCGTGATCACTGTGTAGGATCTTTAGAAAATACTAACATTTCCAAGGCCATTGCGTCTGTGTCATGTTAGTGTGCATACACACAATGTTGTGGCGTGGTTTAAGTGTAATGATTTTTAACATCCCTTTGAAAAGTGTTAGAAAGTGTCAAGCATTTCAATAATTCTGGATGCCAGTTTTTGCAACACAACTTTTTAAATACAACTTCTTTGTCTTCACCAAGTCACCTTCTGGAATTGAAGTAGCTGAAGATTTTGCAGAGAGAGAGAAGCCATTCCGAACTTGTGTATTTGGGGCTGAACTGCAGATTGTTTTCCTTACCCCAGTGGTATTCTGTGCTTAAAGCACCATCTGTAGCTATGTCTGTTGTTAAGAGTTCTCTTCATGGGCCAGCTTTTGTAATTTGTTGCCAGTATTTAGCAATCCCACTGTAATGCAGACAGATCTAACTTGTGCTTACACCTCCTCATCAAAAAGTGTCCAACTCTCTGGGAGACATGGTATCAGGAAGCAGAGGAGGTATCATCCTATGCGAGCTGGAAAGGAGCTGAAGAACTGCTCTTGAAACCTGGCTCTATCCCAGAGGTTGAAAACCAATGTGATGGTACATTTATTTGAGTGTTTCAGGGAAAGATGAACAGGATTCTCCATACAGCTGGACAGAATCACTTGTAAGCTGCTGAGATTTACCCAGCAGTGCTTTAAGAGGTTAACCTTTCGGAGGTTAATGCACTGGGGGTTTTATGGGTTTTCTGCACTGGAGAAGATTTCTCTTATGGATGTATTCCCAGAAAAGAAAATACAATAACGCTAGCTCCTAGGCTTCCATAACTGCCTGCCATTAGCAACAAGCTAGAGAAACTGCAGGTTGCAGCGGTGATGGGGTAGTGAATTGGAAACATGTCAGACACTGTATGGAAATTACATTGCTTCTCACTACCTGTGGTCTATGCAAACTGGATATAATTTGAGAGTCTCCTCTTTATATTGTAGAATATTCTTCCTAGTATTCCTACTGTCTCAGGTTTTTCCCTTCCCTTCCCTTCCCTTCCCTTCCCTTCCCTTCCCTTCCCTTCCCTTCCCTTCCCTTCCCTTCCCTTCCCTTCCCTTCCCTTCCCTTCCCTTCCCTTCCCTTCCCTTCCCTTCCCTTCCCTTCCCTTCCCTTCCCTTCCTTTCCCTTTCCTTCCATAGAAGTAACTATGTAAGCAAATATTTTTAGCAAAGATTTTAAATCCAGTTGTAACTGTGTGCTTGAAAGACTAAGTTTGTCTTAATAACCTCATAAATTCAAATAGCAACTCAGAAAAATATTGAGTTTTTTTCCTACAACTTTAGGGCTTTTTCATTTCATTTTTCTCCCACTTACATTCTTTGCAATTATTATAGATATGAAATTTAAAATAGATAGAAAAAGCTAACACTTTATTTAAATTCCCCCTTAAATTTTAATTTTTAAACTTCTTACATTACAATCTTTTCCAGGTATAGGATTTTCCAGGATTGGAGTATCTGCATATGTACTTCATGCATGTGTTTAAGGCTTGTAAGTGATATGAATTTGGGCTTTTATCCTTCTTGTTCACAAAATTTGCATGGCAAACCAACTGTTCGATGAAGCTGCATATGTAATACTCCTTGACTGTATTTTTGAAAATAAATGCATAACTTTTTATGTCAGTGGTGAGAAACATGACTTCAAAAATAGTCCATAGCCAAAGGGAATTCCAAACATGCATGCTTTTAAAAATAATTATTTTCTTTTTAATTTGTTAAAGTCATCACACAGGATTCAAATCTGGAAATGTAGGTCAACATAGCTGAACAGAGAGTAATAAATGCCAGATTTATAAACGAGGCATGCTTCTAAAAACACGACTTTAAAAAAAAAAAAAAAGGAATCAACAGGAATGTATAGAGACCAACTCTGCAAATCTGATTCAAAACATCCAGAGTACTTACAAAATACGGGATCACAAACAATATTATTTTCAAGTCGTAGAAGTACAGAAAGTGATCTGGTTCTCTTTTGTCTTACCAAGTGACAACATTGGGAAAACAACTGAAAATTTGCAGTTTGACTATGTCATATTACAAGCTTAAGTGCTGACTAAAGAGATCATTTTTGTGAGTCAATTTTTATTGTCTTCCAGCGTAGGACATCATGTGCTGTCCATAATTTATAAGCAGTGATTCCACTTAAGATTGTCAGACCTTTCAAGAGTTATTTTTGAAATAGTAAAGATAGAAAACTGACCTTGAAGAGAACACGTGATATCCAGGAAGAGGTCTTCTTCCAATGGTAATCTACCAGTGTGGGGTTGAAGTGAATGAAGAAAAACATCCTTCAGCTTGTGTGCTTTTTTTAAAAATAAACAATAAGTTTGTAGGCTTCAGGTTCACATGTGTCTCTTTGGTTTGTACCACTTTGAGCAAAAATCTCAGAAAACAAGGCTCTAAATGTTGATCCTGTTCTACAAGAAGTACTCAGATTGAATCCCTCTAAACTTGCAAGCATGTCAGCACCTGTGATGTAAAACTTGAAAGCTTTTACAATTTGGAGTTTAAATTAAATTGTTTATAGCGAATAGCATTGTTATTTATTGTAATTAAAATCACTTTTATTAGTGTGGTACCTACACCGGTGTAGGACAGCATTGTGCCAAGCTCTGTACAAACACACAGTAATAACTCACAGCCTAAACAGACAAAGGAGCAGAAAGAAGAACTGAGAATAGCCAGTATGAGTCCCATAAACATCTTTTTCAAAGAAAATCCTTTTAGAGGCCTGGAAGGAAGAAGGTAGTTACATGGGGCTGGCTTGCTGGCTGACTTCCAGGGAAAGAAATAGAATATATGGGGAAGATGAAATGAAAATCAAATGTAGACAGAATGCTTAATCTTTTCTTTTCTAGAAAAGATCAAAACTCTTTTCCCCCTAGCAACAGCTAAAAATACACAAATACATTCCTAATATTAGTGGCAAAGTACTTATAAGGAATTACTGCTTTGTCATAAGGGTAATGTATTTTCTTGTTGCTTTATTTTATCCATTACATTAAGTGTCTAGAGAACACAACTAACAGACTCCACAATATTTGGGCTCTTCATAAACAAACTGAACCAGCCTCATGTGTGTAGGCAAGAGGGAAGAAATAAGTAAATTCAAAACAGAAAGCAAAATTTACAGCAGGCACTTTTATTGTGTTAGGATACTTTTCCACTAAAATGAATTGCTCAGTGAAAAAAACATTTTGCACATAAGCAATGGAGAAGAGTACCTGCACAGAACACTAAACTGAAGATTTGGGGATGGATGGTGAAGGTGTAACAGAAATATTGCTGAGCATTGTGTCAATAAACAGGAAGGCCCATAGCCAGAAATGCAAAATACACGTATGATGCTGAATGACAAGCTGATGAAGTAGTGGATTACATTCATTGTACATAAGTGTGAATGTATGTTTGGAAAAAATAATCTTGTCTGTACAAAATCACTGGTGGTCTCTCACTGGTCATTAGCAATCAGGAGCCAAGGAACAGAAATTCTGTGAAAAGGTCAGCTTGTCATTCAGGAGCCAAGCAACAAACCAAATGCTGGGAATTATTAGGAGAAAGACAATGTGACAAGCACTATCATTATGCCTCTGTGTGCACTGTGCTTCTGCATCTTAAACATTTTATATGACTTTATTGCCTTTTCCCCATCACTTTCATTCAAGGAAATCTTATCCTAGAACTGGAGAGGGTTCAAAGAAATAGAGAAGCAACACCAGAATTGTGGAATGACTGTAGAGAAGGGATTTTTAATTTGAAAAAGAAAAAAGAAAAAAGGAAAAAAAAGAAGGAAAAAAAAAAAGCAACTGAGGTCTATTAGCTTATGGAGATCTGGGAAGGATAAATAGAAGATATTTGTGCATGGTATTTTCAAATGCTCCATAGGAAGCCAGAACTAGCAGCTTCAAAATAAACAATGGTCCTTCATAAAATGGGTAGAGAAGCCTTGGGAACTCCTTGCCTCAGCCAAAACCAGATGCTACAGATTTACATCATTTGGCCTACTGCAGTTGTTTTTGTGTTCTTGCAAACCACAGTTTCTGTAGGAAAAGTAGTAGAGTACCAAACTTTCATAAATCCTAAGATTTGCAATGAAAAAACTAAAGCCAGGTTTTCCATCTAATTGCAAGCGTCCTCTCTGCTGAGATTAGAGCCTGTTCCAGCTATAGATCCTTTGCATTTTGAGGTACATTCCCACTATACTGTATATCCCTCATGCTAAACAGACAGCAATTAGAGTATTGGCTGTCAGAAAAGGAGACAGTGTCCAGGCTTTAGTGATTTCATCGCCATCAGATTTTTCTGTGTACCACTCAAGGAACACCCAGGATTTAGACCCTAATCCAGTGCACTGCTAACTCTTGACCAGCATTTCCACTTTCTGAACTAGTCACCAGCTGCTTCTTCACTATGGTTGGAATCAGAACATACATTTCATCTCCCCGAAGGCCTGAATGCAATAGTATTAAAAACAAAGCCATAACTGTTTAACTAGTTGCACGTTCTTTGACAGTGTAGCAACAAAATACTTAGCATTACTTAGCATCTTTCTTAGCACAGAAACATAGAATCATGGAATGGTTGGGTTGGAAGGGACCTTAAAGCCACCCAGCTCCAATCCCCTGCCCTGGACTGGTTGCAACTTACCAGATCAGGCTGACCAGGGCCCCATCCAACCTATCTTGAGTACCTCCAGGGATGGGGCATAAATGGAACAATAATTAATCATATTATAAAACAGCATATCCAAAAGGTTTTTAAAATTGCTCTAGAATATCACAAGAAGTATACAAACAATCAGACAAAATAGAGCCTGGAGAAAATCTCACAAGACTATTATCACGGAAGTCCATAAAACTAACCTGCATGAGCAGCTGTGACCAAAACAAGTAACCTAAATCCGTAGTTTGGATCCCAAAAGTTAGAGCATTAGGGTAACTTATAACATTGCCATATGCCTTCAATTCTTTCATTTGCAATATTTGGGGGAAAAAAAAATAAATAAATAAAATGCAGCTGACCTGCAGTGAGCACTGAGTTCTTACATGATTGGATTGTATGCTGATGGGTCAGAGAGAGACACTAACATTATTTCAAAGATAAGGTGGGAATTCTGTCTCCACTCAGCCCTCTGTCTCCTTCCCAGGTGAGAGTCCTATCTGCTCAAACTCAGAGATCTTGAGTACATGACATATTAGAAATGGGAAAACTCCTCTGGGGCAATATGCCATCCATGACATAGTGGTCAAAAATAGAGCACTGTAATTAGATAAATAGTCAGACAGACTGCAAAAAGGCAAGAGACAATCTCAAAACATACCTAAAAGGGGGAGGAGGAGAAGATTATAAAACACAGAATTTGACACGCTTGCTGTCTGTCATGTTTTCTGGCATATATGAGTCACTTTTTAAGCTGACAAATGGATTTACATTAAGTTCAAGGGCAGCTAAAGCTAGGTAAGATACTTCACTAAGCTTGAGTTTTCCATGTGTTCTGCATATTGCATTTTAGTTGTCTGAGTAAAGAAAAAATACTGCATAGAGACCAAAATTCAAAACTAGCTTTCCATACTGTGCACCTCTCAAGAAAGCACCTCTTTATCACTTACAGTACTAAGAGCTAGCTGCACAGTACTGTGGGCATAAGACAGATCCCTGAACATATGGGCAGTTGTAAGCATTGCACAAGCATACATTGCCTTTGTTAAAATATTTCATTCTGTAGAAAAATATAGACAGCGTAAGGACTTCTCAGAAAACACCAAGTATTTTTCATGCCACAAATTAAGTCTAACGAAATATGCTGAGATTTCTAATTCACTCTAATGTAAGTCTCTCAGGTTTTAGGTAACTTGTCACACAACTCAATTATTTCAGATTGTCTATATGCCTTTAATATAGCACCTCAAAGATCCTAAAGAAATATTTATTTTTTACCCATTTTCTGCTGTAAAACATTTTTTAGTTGTTGTTGTTTGTTTCTAAACATCTGTTTAGACAGAAGTCTAAAGTGGGTATAATTTTGACCTGAAGATCTGGTGGGGTCATTCCAAGTGAAAAGCTGCAGGGAGAAAAATACTGATTTTTTTCAAACAGTATCTGTGGTGGCAAACGTTGATGAAACTTTTACAAGGATGAGATCCCAAACAAAATTTCCAGATCTAATAGTTCTAGGAGACTTGAAAAAAAAAAACACAAATCTCTCCTCAACACTGAAATACCAGACTCAAGTTGAGGATTCCTTCTTTGTTAGTTAAAGAAGCATCAGGGATGAATAAGAAACACCTGAAAGAAATTAAGTCATTAAGTACTGCTTAGAGGCAAAGCTTTAGATGTGAGAATATCAGTGGAGGATATCAGCTATGCTCTTTCCATGTTAAGGTGCCTATTCACAGGACTTTCTTCTGAGATGCGCTGGGAGATGAAGGTACTCAGTGTAATAGTCATAGGAATGTTATCCTGTTTTTGTCTTGAAATGAAATTCCAAGTAGTTTTACAGAATGGTAAAATCATATGGATTGTGGTGGTTGGGTGTGGGTTTTTTTTGTTTGTTTGTTTTTGTTTTTTTAAGCTGTGGAGGTAATGGGAAGGAAATCTTGAGAATGAGGGCATTTCTGGATTATTTTTTAACTTTTTAAGCTCTAAATGTAGTGATGTTAAGAAAAGGGTGGCTGCAGGTTCTTTATAGTGATGCTTCTGTGGAAGATGTAATTGTTGAAGACTGAGAAAATAATGCTTGTCTGCATGTGATTCTCAGTTATCCTCCTCAGATATGTGTTCATAAGATCTTTAGAGACAAACTTCACTGTTCCTGAAGGAGGTTTAGAAGCAGTTAAATGGGGATGTTAGTAGAAAACATTTTCTGCAAACTGCTATTGTTGAAATCTGAAGGTTTTAAAGCTTTTCCCATGCTGTGTAGTGAGAGAGATCTCTTTATATTAATTTGGACTTCAGAGATGTCACATGATATGAACACATTCCAAAAGCTAAGATACAAGATTACTCTTTAACCATAGAACAAACCAACAGGAATTTTAATCAAGACAATATCCAATAATGACTGAATGTTTTTGGAGGGATTCCAGAATACACATTTGGGAATTTTAATCTTGATCGCCTTTGAATTTTGTAAAAAATATTTTAAAGTTGGGGGAACATGCCACTCTGCCTGGTTCCAGAAATGAGCCATCTAAGGTATTAAAGTGTTTCATCTGTTCAGATGTTGAATATTGCAAATCTGTTTCAGTAATTCATACCAGATAAGTTTAGAGTGAATGAGCCTAAGCGAAGAAACTCGCTTCCCTTAAAGTAGTACAGCAAGTCAAAAATGGAAGAAAACATAACTAAGCCAAACATTCCATAAAATCATTATTTTTTCAGAAGATATTCAGGCAATTGCTTTTCATAACTTCTTAAAAGTTAAAGTTGCTGGAACTTTACTGTTTGCAGCACTGTGGCATACTGAAGCTTGCGATGCTATGTATAAGCTTCCCTGTGTCTATAGATGCATCTGTGTGTCTGCGTATTTATTGTGTTTGAGGTATTCAGAGAACTCAATCATTGCTTTAGGGGAGATCATGGGTGTTAGGATATCGTGATTTTAATGCTGTAGCCTGCATGTGGTGGTGTTTTCTGGTTTTTACTAGAAAGGCATTATAACAGGCTCTCAGCATTCTTGAAAGTCTATTGTGTATGCCTGGGAATCTTGAGAGTATTAAACCATATAATATTGCCATAAAATATTTGGCTTATCTGTCCCCGAGCTTCCATTGGAGTTATTTCATATGTAATCAACTTAAAGCAATTTATAACAATAAGAGTTGCTCATTTTGAGCTTTTACCATGTATCTGTTGGAATAGCAGTATTGTTATCAATAAGAGATGATATTTTGGACATTTGGAGATTTAGGCTTCTTAGGATAAAAAAAAAAGGGGTATTTTAAAAAGGTGGTAATCTTCCCTTCCTAGGAAGAACCAGCTTCTAGCCATTTTGTCACCTGATTATGAAGGTGTCTAATTATTTTAATGGTAAATGGGAAGAGTCTACAACATGGGAAGAGTATTCATATATTTGTTTCTTTACTGTATTTAATATAGATTGCTGTTCCTTTGTTTTCTTCTTGTAGCCAATCACACAACTTGATCCCCTCTGTGCAGTGAAAGTTTAAAAGCCTAATTCTGTAAGCTATAAAACAAACTAAGCACAGAAAGGAATTTACAGTATGTTAAAAGAATAGGAGAAGAGGCTAATAGAGTTGTATGCATTTCAAGGGTAGATATAATCAAGTGTGTACAATATAAAGCAGAAGGTTCATAATGATTGAAAAAGGAGAAGGAAGAAAAAAGCTATTTTGTAGTAGCTGCATGAACTCTGGCTGAACCTTACTATTTGGCAGCCTCCAGTAAGGACAGCCTAAGATGAGGCATTAGGGTTTGAATCTGAGAAGCTGACATCAAGCAGACAGCAAGACATGATATCTTATTTTTCTGAGCTATGCTGACACAAATTGAACTCCACTTATTATTTTCTTATGCCAGTAAAGTTGCATTTGGCATTTAAGCATTTTGCTTGCAGATGTTGGAGTGCTGGTTGTCTTAATTTAAATAATTTGCAGATTGTTTGGTCGTATTAAAAGATAGAAACTCATTCTTCATATGAGTCCAATTTTATAGGCTTTATTTTTTTTTCTGACCTTGTGCAAGGTAAGAATTTGATATTAAATCCAAGTAGCCCAAGGATATAAAGCCCATTTTCTGTTATTCAAACCTAGGCGAGGAGAAAGTTGCCTTTCAGCTGCTTAACTTATTCAAATATGAAGAAAAGATGAAAATCCTTCATAATGATTTGAGCAAAGAAAAATGAGTTTTATTTTGTTGTCAGACAGTGTTAATCATAACAGTATTACCCGTTGTATATATAAATAGTATGAACTTAATACTTCTAGCATACTCCTCATTCTTGAAGGGAGTTATGTATGACTCTCACATATAGATACCTTTTTTCATAGGCCTTAATAGATAAGTGGATTGACATTTTTCCTTGGGTATGAATGAAGCTTGAACTTTTCCATCATGATGATATAGGTGGCATAGTGCTCCTTTTCATAAAAAGAGTTATCTTTCTGTTGTACATCATGTTGCTTTTATTTGCTAGATTGTATTCCTAATCAAAATGTTCTAAGAGAATGCAAGTGACTTTTTTTTTTTTTTTGAGAAGGGAGTAAGATGTCAGTTTACGTTGCATTTCCCCCAGGGCAAATGGAGAGAATTCATAAAGGGTTAGAAAAAAAATGTAGTGCTTTATAATGAAATGTACTTCGTGTAATTTATGACTACACTCTAGTAGTCATCCATTTTTCCCATGCTGTCTACAAATTCTTAATAATTGTCTAGGGGAAAAATATTTTTACTGCTTACTAAGAAACAATATGAAACTTATTTTCATTGTTTAAAAAGAGTTGTCTTTGAGAAATACATGGCCATGTTGTCAGATTATTGTAACGACCTAAGAAAGCATGGTTTAGGATTAAAGGCTGGGACATAATGCAGTCTGTTAGGTCTGGTAAAGGCAGTGAGAGCTTCCTGACAATATCAACAGGACAAGAATTTGTGGAAGGGTTCTCACCCAAGTTGTAGGTAACTCTTCTGTCTTGTTTTTCTATTGCTAGAAATAATAATGTCTATCCATTTTAGAATCTGTTAAAAAAAAAAAAAAAGCCTTGAAATCACTAGTTGAGAAATGTTGGACATTATAAATAGCAGGAATATCTAGAAGCAATTGTGACAAGAGATAACTGGTCTACTCTGTTTTCAGACCGAGTTAAATATCAGTCTGTGCAAAATGATTTACCTAGGTTGCAGTGAGTTACTTATGAAAGAATGTGAAAACATATGTCAAATCATAATGTGTATCTTACCTAAAGCAATATTTTAATGTTTTTTGATAGATTGCCCAGAAAGTTGTTGGGGAAAAATGTGTGTGTGTTGTCCTACCAGGGATTAATGAGAGCAATTAAGAAATACACAGACATCGTAGGAAATTAAGTGATTTCGTTCTCTTCACAATAGAGGATGCTGGGTGACACATCTTTTCTGAAAATAAAGATGAGGTACTGTCAGAGGCTGCTATATCAACAGAGGACATAGAGTAAGCAGTTATTAAAGTAGAAGAGCATATTTCCAGGAGTTCCAGTATCAAATATTTGAATTGCTACAAACCCTAAAATTCAGACTCACTAAAATTCACTATTATGCCTGATCACCAGTGACCATCTTTACTAGGAGATTTATAGATGATCCTGGGAATTGAACACCAATTTCTTTTCTTAATATCAAGGCTACTGTGAAACAAAAATAAATAAATGAAAATCATAATAGAACAAAGACAGTGTCTATCTAGGAAAGAAAAACATGCCTCACTAATCTGTTCGAGTTTTTCAGACACATTGCTTGCAAAGAGAAAATAATTTAAAACATCTCTGACAGCATTCTGAAAAAGACTATTGAGAAGTGGTCAGATAAAAAGAATCACAGAAACACCAAGGTTGGAAAAGACCTACAAGATGATCTAGTCCAACCATCCACCTAAAGAGAAATTATTTTGAACATCAGACACTAGCAGCTTATCTACTTGTGGACCTCACGCAGTACATTGTTGGTTTCTGCTCAAGTCCCTTTGAACATACTTAGTGAACAATTTGAAAATGGGTTAATGTTTCACCAATGCAGATGTGAATAGTGAAGGATGAACCTAAGCGATGTGTCCAGTAAATCACTCAGTGATTTCCAGAAGCCTGGAGGAGTTAAGTTATGGCAAGCATTCTATGCTTATGCAGTCTTTGTTATCTTGTTGGGCACTGTCAAGGACAAAGTAGTGGGTGAAGTGGATGCTCTACCTACCCTGTTTGTGCCTGCTCTTCTACTTTCTAAGTAGAAATAAATTGCATAATAATGAAGACTTTGAATTTAGAATATTGGTATTAAATTAAATGTGGACATAAGAAGCAGATATGTGTGTCATTGGATCCAAACTGAGCTGGGGCATGTAATGACTTTCTTTGCCCATGGATTTATCTCACTGCAAGACTTTCTCCTGGTTATTAGTGGTCAAAAGGAGCTACAGCTAAGTATAAAATAGCACAGAAAACAGATGTGTGTTCTGCATCAGAGTAGAGTGGAAACAAGCATGTGACAGAGATACTTTATTTGGACAATGGATGAGAAAAATAAAACTGGTTTAAAAAAAAAATCCTTCCAGAAATCCAAGATGCATAGCCAGTGCTGGACTGCTGCATTTCTTTCTCACTCATTGCTTTTATTATGCCAAAATTAAGTTGCAAGTGTACTATTAAACTTGAGGCAAATTAGCACTGAACTTTCTTAAATCTCACTCTGTCTTTAGCTTTCTTTTTATTTTTTTTAGCCTACGTATGCAGTCCTTTGCAGTCATCTCTGGTCAAGTGTTCATATGTAGCATGGAGCTAATGAATTACTTCTGTATTCAGTCACTTAGACTTCATGAATCAGTCATCTCCTCCTGAAAACTGTTCTGGTCTGGATCTTTAACTAGTGCAAATTAGCACCGTGCCAAGAAAACCTGAGGTGATACAATACTGTACAAAAGTCAGGGATCCAACCCCATGTTTCTGTGGTACTATCACTCTAGTGTCGTTTGTAAATGTTACAGATCTTAAGAGTTATATAAAGCAGATCATCTAAAAGGAGAAATTGTCTTATTTATGAAAGCTTTAACCCCCAAGTCTACATACCTAAATGCGGCAATCACAGTGCACTTTGCTTAAATTCTTTTAAGCAATTTGTGCTTGTACTTGAGGAAATAAGAGGGATGGAGGTATAGATACTGAAAGACCTCTTAACTTTTTAGTCTTTTGTCCTCCTTCAGTAACAAGTGCTTACTTCAAACACAGGCTTTTATTCTTTGGATGCCAGTAGTTTGCAGTCCTCTGAGCAATAAAGTTAGGCTGTGCCTTGGTTATACCTTTCCAGCCCAAAACCATGGCAATGCTAGCAAAGAGAAACAGTGAAGGGAACTGGCAATTCAGAAGGAGGGGAGCCAAAAAGAGGGCTCTGAAATAGTGCTAGCTGGTCTGGTACTTCTGCAGTGGTGCTCAGGAAATGTCTGATGTAGGGCAGTGCTTGAGTCTAGTCTCCCTTTGTGAAGATCTATAAATGTCACAGAAAATAAGACAGGTTTAATCAACTTCTTGTACTCTACATTGAGGGTCATCTTCAAAACCAGTGTGATGAAAGATTCCATTTTCACTGCATGGTAGTGATGCTCTGCTGTAGACCAAGTACTGGGTGTCTCTGTGAAGGAGGGTGTGAACAGAAACAGGACAGGCTTCTGCCTGAGAGGACTGTGTGCGTTTGTTTGGAGACTTAAGGAATTTGAATAGTAGAGTGGCATTCTTCCCCAGTTTTATTTGCAATTAATAAGCTGCAGCAAAGTTTTAATAATCAGTATAAGAGCATTGCTTTAGGAAGGGAAACTTGTCCAAATTCCCTCTCACTGATCTCTACAGTCATTGCTAAGGTTTATGCAGGGAGGAATTTGGTCTACTGGATAGACCAAAAATGATGCTGTGTTGGGCAGATGAGCAGAATGTATATTTCCATTTGGTGAATGTATTTTTTGGTACAGATTCAGTTGAGAGAGAGTGTTTTTTATTAGTAGCATTAGTGTGACCACAACTAGAATGTCATGCTCTGTTTTGGTCTCAACAGTTGCAGAACAGGCAAGACTGGGGCAGAAAATAATAAGAAGGGACAGAAGTAAATGACTGGGGAGCTGAGGGTGTATTGGGTAAGGAGAGTCTCCAAGCATTTGGGGAACCTGAATCTGTATCATTTACAGGAGTAGTGGCAAAGAGCGGAGATATCTGCACTCAATAAATATAAGCATATTATGTATCGAAGAAAAACAACTGAGATTGTCTAGAGGCATCAAGGTGAGGAATTAGAGGATGACTGAAAAAGGGGTAAGAGCTTTCAGTCCCACAAATCTCAGTTGCATAGAACAATTCTTGATACAGGAGCCAGACTTATGTGAAGATGAAGCTGGTGGGTGCAGCACAGAGTGCTTCCAAGTGAAACTTAGCTAGTGTTTCTTTTTTCCCTGCTTGGCTATTTCACATCAACCTCATTCAGTCAAATCTTCCTCAGATCAGTGGGGCAACCTTTGTACAAGGCAGCACTATTTATTCTACTGGTGGCACAGACATTTCCTGATGAATAACAGCAAAGAAACAGGGGATTTATGGTTGTAATATCATCTGACTTCTGTATCCAAAATTTAAAAATATGAAGGACAACATGTGCTTTTTCTACTGGTGAAAAAAGGCAGAATTATACTCTTGGCATATAGGTTAGAAATGGCAGTGCTGATGAGATTATATCTGTTATCTTCAAAATTGCTTTAAACCAGAAGCTTGGGTAACAAAGGACAGAAGTTACTTTCATATTAGCATATATGTCATGTTTAATCAATCAAAAGGGGATTGTAATTACTTTACTCTCTTCTTAGCTATCTTTAAAGAAAGGAAGTCATGAACCTATAAAGTAAATGTCATCCTGTTTAGATAGTTATAGTTTTATAGGTAATTTGTTGCAGATTTTATGCAGATAATTTATAATTATTTCCTTTCATGCTCATCTTTTAGCCTCAAGTCCACTTTTAACACAAACATAAGGACAGCAGATGCAGGGAATGTATCAATGAATCTTTACTTTTTTTAACCAAATTTGGTGCACACGTTTACAAGTTTATCAGCCACTGTACTGCTACTGAACTTGGCAGTAGTTTGAACCATGTAAGCACTATCAAAGTAAAAACCACGTGGAGGTAATAATTAGCAGGTTTGGTTAGGCAACCTATGACTTTCAGGATAAATTTGTGCAAGGAGGAATTCATTTCTTCTCTCAGCCTGAGTCTTTGCTAGTGCTTTGTTTTGGAAGCACTGCTGAAGGTGGCTTTGAGCACACTGTGCTACTGCTGGGAGGGAAACAAATTGCATACTCAGTTGAGCAGGGAACTTTAAATTGTCAAATATGTTGAACTGCACATACAGCAGCAAGATGACTGTATTTGAAAATAGTTTGAAATTGCTGAAGCTGCTTGCCTTTAGCATGTTTTCTACCACAAAATAGTCCGTATTTTTTGCTTCATAGCTAAAACCTCCATGTTGGGGGAAAAACTCTGAAGCAGTCCCAGGAAGCAAAACAGAGTATATTTATGCAAGACAAGATTTGTTACAATTGTTTGCTGGCATTATAAGGATTTCATTTTTTCTTGCTCTTTAGAAACCTTTTATAGAGCTAAGAGGCAGAAAACTAGTATTCATAAATATTTGAATATGTTAAGCCAAAATGTGGATTTGATTTGTTACAAGTATTGGAAGTCCGTCTGACTGTCCTTTCTCTTCCAACCTGCAATAAATCTATGAAAACATTATTTCATCACTCATTGGCCTCAACTGATTAAGCTATGCACCGGAGAAACACTCCCTAGCCATCAGAAATAGCAATTGGGCTTTACAGTATCATATGCACTTTATGTTGCTAGGGTACCCATGTGTATAAGTGTAGCAGTCTCTTAGGGCTCTGACTAATAGCACCAGTGCTAAATATCAACACAATGCAACCAGAAAGTCAGCTCTCTGTCAACAGCATGCAAGCAGTGATACAGCTAGTGCCATGTCCACCTGCCTTCAACTTCCCAGTTAAAGTACTGAATAGCCATTTACATCTGGGTTGATTAGGGAAACCTTTGACACAAGCCTGGAGTGAGACTTAAACTTCTGCTCTGGATCCATAGGGAAAAGTGCTTAACCAGCTTTAACCTCTCTCCAACTGCTCCCTTCTGGCTGTTATGAAACATGAATTCATCTGACCTCTTCAAGGTCTGTTTATATCTTCCTGTCTGGGAGATCCAGTCATTCCTTCCTTCAGCCTGCTGCAGACAAATGAATATCTCATGGCACTGTCATATAAAAAGCTACTTAAAACATTTCAAAGCCAAAAGGGCTGCTAGTTTATACTCTTTGAAAAATCAACACAGTGTCTAAACAGCTCCATAATACACCAAGCTTCTGCAGCTTGGATTTATTTCTTTCCAGCTCTGTTTTTTTTCTATTTGACCAATACGTTGCCTTGGTTAGCAATATTTTTCACTTCAATTGTAGAAAGGATTAACTTCTTCATCCAGAAGACGCTTCAGCTGCACATCCAATTTATTATGTTCAGACCAGTTTTTCAAAGATGTTAAGCAGTCTGAATCCAAGAGCAGTAAACATTATCTGGGAGTCCAGCCTGTGTGTGCCATGGTTCTGGTATCCACATACAAGAAAACAGCATCAGCAGCACAGAAGTAGTTAGTGACCCTACTAACCACTTGTCAAACCACAGCTTAATGAGATTTAGAGCTGGAATGTGAATGAAATTATTGGTGTTTCCTAATAATTCTATGTGACCTTTAGAGTAGGACCCAAGAGAGGTTAATCCTGTGCCTGCCCCATTTTTTTGCTCCACTTCAATCTTCTAGATCAGCTGGAAATCAAACACAAGATGTAATACAAAGCTGGATGTTCTATGTCCAGAACTGTTGAGATATTGCATTTGCTGAATAGAGGAAATTGAAGCCATATATGGGCACCCAGCTTGTGTCACAGAGGTGTGATAAGGATGAATATAAAGGTTTGTCACTTCTCCTATCTTTGAGGGTAAGTCTATAGCTTTATTCCAGTTCCAGCTGGTGCAGTCTACACTGTGTAACTGCAGTTTGCTAACAGGAATAACTTAGGAATTGGTGGGTAGGCACAAAGGTCCATCCAATGATTGGTGAGTAGATAGGATTGTTAAATTAGAAACAGGATGATGCTCCAAATTTGGGGAAAATGGGGAAAAATAGTGGAGTGAAGAGGATTATGATAGTGTGAGGACATGGGAGCTGCCATGGAAAAGCAGGGAGAAGGAATGAAGTAAAAATAGACTAGATAAAATAAGATTAAAGAGTTTAGGAGAAACTTTAAAAAAAAAAAAAAAAAAGAGAGAAAGAAAAAAGAAAAACAGGAGCCATCAAAAGAAAACACAAAGGCATGGAGGAAAAGCAGAGAAGAGAAAAAGAGTGAAAGCTTGGGAAACAATGAATGCCTGAAGCAGCCATGTCCCTGGGCTCCTCTCAGTGCTCAGAACCCCAGCTGCCATGGGCTGTCCAGTACGAAATGGCTGTCCTTGGGCTTTAAGAAAGATCTGTGTCTACAGACCTGTTTTAGCTTTTTAATCACTATTGTGCCAACTGTGTATCACCCAGCCTAAAGTCCGTGCAGCATCTATAAATATCTGCAGTGTTCAGTTCAAACAAAAGTTTGAGGGAAGAGAAGAAGCTTTTTAAATTCATTGCAAAACACTGAACAATTAAGGATTCTGGACTCATATACATACTTAGGAGTTAAGAATTGAAATAAATTTAAATTCCATACTGATTATGACCCCATATATACATTTAATTCAGGTGTAATAACATCATTTTCATCCTTAATCTCATTTATATGTGATAATAATGTCTTGTTAAAACCTGGGCTGCACTACACAAACAAGCCAACTGACTCAATTGTGTGGATTGTTAAAGATAAATGGTACAGTTAGTTCCTAGCAATAAAAGAACCATTATCTGAGTAGGAAAAGTACTTAACTTTTTTAAAAAGGTGTTTTGTGGTTTTTTTTGTTTCAGGTCATGCTATTTTGACTAGGATAGCTTACTGAATTATATTCTATGGCTTTACCTCCTTCCCCCATATAAATCTATACATTTTTATATTTTCTATAATTTCTTCGGGGGCTGTTTCCTTTGTAACATATGAGAATATTTTAATTTGGTTTCCTCTCCATTCCAATCATTTGGGGTTAAACTTTCTCTAATAGCCTAATCCCAGTCCAAATAAGTTTAATGAGAAAACTCCAATGTGATAAAATGGAACCACATTTTCCCTCCTAAGCCTGCACAGCTGACTTTTCTGGCATAATTGTGTCGTTCAAGGGTAGAATGAGGTATGATCTGTGACTGGCATGAGCAAAAGCTTTCAATGTGGCTGCAGGTAAACAGGTTAAAAAAAATAATAATAATAATAACTGCCATTTTCACTTTGTTCAGTGGGGTTGAGAAAAGTTACTGTATTGAAAGTGGAGCTTTGTTGCTAAAAGTGGCTTATCCAGCATAATGATTGGATATTTGTACCCAGCAAAACCCTCCAAGCACGGGCCTGAATTGAATTACTCCCATGTAAATTGAGCCTAATTCTGTTGCAGACTTGCAGCAAAGATTCTGCTCACCCTTAGTCTATGCCATATAGATAGAAGGTTTGCCAGGGCAAACTTTTCTATTCTGAGAGAAAAGATGACCTGTTCTGGCAGTTCACCACAGCTCTCTCTCAGAGATGAGGCCACTACTCATCAGGTCACCATGTTCCCTAAATGTAGAATGTAGACAGCGTGACAACCTTTGCAGGCATCCTATTCTCACGTGCTTTCTGTTATGCCTCTTTACTTTGATCTACTCTGCCTGCACCAGTGAGATCAAAGAAAAGCTGAGCTCTGCCTCTTATCTCTGTGCTCCTGTGTCTTTTCTTTCCTTTTTTCCTTCTTTATTTCTGACAATTGTACAGTGGAGGGAAAGCAAGACATGGAGGGAACTCCTCCAACAACCCCAGCCCTGCCAAACCCAATGCACTGCATCAGAAAGAGGCTTTTTCCTGTTGCCTGAAGTAGTTGACTGCTGAAAATGTTAGAGGCTGGGTAAGCTGGATTTCAGCATTTGGCTTCACAGGAGCAATATCTCAATTCTTATCAAGTTCACAAGGCTGAAAGAAAGCATTAACAGGGTTGTAAGCAGCTTGTTCTGAAGAGGCAACAGTGGGCTTAAAAAGCTGTGATGATTTAGTTAATGAGTGTGACAGCTGTACTTGTCTACAATAGAACTTTGAGATACTGATATTGTCCTAATAAAAAGCAGATTCCTGGATAGGAACCATTCTCTGACAGCTGACAGACCTCACCTAAATCAGATCAGTTTGGAGATGTCCCTGTCAACAGAGCTCTGCCCTTAAGTCATGCTTTATGCACCTGATCCTTTTGCTAAGTCTTTTCTCAATAGCCACATAGAAGAAACATAACTAGAATGTTCCCACCTAAATGATCTTTGTCTTTCCAACTCTTCATCACCCGTAACTTCCAAGTAAAAGAAATATCTAGAATTCCCTTCAGGTGGCATTTTAATTTTTACCTGGGGCACATTTTGGAATCAAATCTTGTTTTGGCTCCCTTACTGTACTTCTGTTCATGGCACTGGAGTCCCCTAGAGTGCCAGCTGAAGGATGTGATTCTAACTGCTGCTACATCCCAGTGATGGTGGGTGCTCAACTCACAGAAGTGGTCCAAAGCAACCTTTGAGACCTTGCTGTGAACTGACAACCAACTCTTTCTCTTTGCCTGCCTTCTTCTACAACATGATGCTACTTGCTTAGTGTAGACCCTGACACAATTTATTTGAGGACCTCAGTTCCTCCTCTGGCAGAGAATTGTTTCTGAGTATGTCAGCTTCTCACTGAATTTGCTGAACTCTCCACTTTTATATTAATGGCTGATCTCGTTTTGCATTTATTGAACACTTCTGGATTCATTAGGTCAAATTCAGGATCAAAAGCTACATAAAAATACACATTTTTGAGGAATAAATGAAATAGCATATGTTTGGGGAAAAAAAAAAATATTAATGAAGAATCCAAGCTAAAACTTTGCTGTCTTTCAAACCACATGAATAAGCTTTCAAAAGAAGTCTGCTTGTTGGAGAGCTGGGATACACATATTAGCAGAGCTTTTCTCTCCAGTGTACTGCTTTCATATTTTCAGTAGCAAATGAACTGAGACTTAAAATGAATGAGCTGTTTAAGAGTAATATGCCTCCCCTTGCACCTGCATACATTGATGGCTACCAGCAGAGCTATGTAGCTGGAGTTTCAGTAGCTCTGATTCTTGTATTATGATTATTTTCTTAAGCAACGCATTTAAAAAGCACAAGAAATGCTGCCAATCTCTATAGCAATCTGTGCTAAGCCCAGAGAGACATCCTTGTTTATCTAGTTCACTGTTCTTCAGAGCAAAAGCCATTGTGTGTAATTCTACCAACTTTATCCCGATTTATGTGATTATGCATATGGTGCTGATTCTTGCCTTCAGTTGTATTTGTTGCAATTACACACTCTTGCTTTAAAAATGCTGTCGTACTTCTGGAGGCTGATCTGTTTAATTTCACTTTCATGCTGTTCTGTTGACTTCCTTTTTGTATTTCTAGAGCAAGAGTACTTGCTACAGTAGGAGTAAAGCACATTCACAAGGCTTGAATCTATCTTGCTATCGCTGTTGGTCTTTTAATACTCTTCCTGGATCTTTTCATCTGAAATATGAATAACAATGCCTTCTGGAAGGGAAGAAGGGCTTCCATTTAAAAATAAAATAAAAAATCATACAATATGAGTTCATGGTAAAAGGATTTGTGATTTGAATTATTATATACAACCCAACACCGAGTATCCTCTCACAATCATTTGCATTTATAGTGATATAGGAACCGGGTCTTTATGTAACAGCTACAGAGCAAGAACCCTGTGGTTTTGGCTGTGGGCTTCCACAGCTGAGCTGTCTGTGAAGTCAAAACGCAGGGCCAGCTCAGCCTGACACCAGGGGCAGCGCATTAGGGATGGTTTCTTGAAAGCATGCTGACAACCCCCAGCAGTCCTTTTTTTTTTTTTTTTCTTTTAAAGATGAACACACATTTCTTCTACACGTCTGCCAACAGCTTGCTAACCAATACGTATAAATGTTAGCCCTAGATGGTTGAATCCTTCAGCCAGTTCTGTTTCTCTCTCTAAGCTGATGCACAGGAAGGACAGCTGTGGGTATTATGCTTCAGTTTCAGTCCCTCAGGCAGTAAAGTATTTCTGTCTAATCACAAGAACAGCTGGGACACAAGTCCTCTGCTTCCCTTCTAGTTTCTGTGTGTTCACCCTGCACTTAATTCAGCTCCTGAGGGGCTCAGGGACAAACCTGCTCAAGCCTGTGTAGGTAGACATCCAGAATCACCTTGCAGTTTCTAGGGGATGCAAGTCGTCTTATTATTGCCCCCGAAGTAATTCCAACTCCTATCTCCTCATCCTCCTTCTTCCAGCCAATGACCCCGCTGACATTTTAGCTATGGGTCTATGCTGAAAGCTTAGGTTTGATTAATTAGTTTCCATGTCTTTTAAGGTTTTTGATACATTCTGAAAAAGTAATCCAGGCCTGTTTATCCCATGCATACTATGCATGTTAGATCTTACTAAAATGTTTGTCATTTGAATAATCCAGGTCTTGTGTTCTCTGTCACTAACCCAACCCATCTGGCCTATTAAACCTTTGCTACTGAGTACATCAGCAGAGACCTCCCAGGTCCTACCTGAAAGGTGCTGGGAAGCATCCTGATACTATTTTGCAATAGGCTATAGAGAAAAAGTAAATCAGGACGGGGAACCACAAATTTGTTAATGGTCATCTGAACTGTAGTTGGATTTATTTGGAGAAATTAATATGAAATCTAAAACTCCTGGCTCTGAATGTTTATTTTTCCAACAGTCATTTCTTTTCACATTTCTTTTCACTTTTTTGATGAAATAATTCAGGATTAAAATACAATATTTTTATGCAGATTAAATCAGTTAGAAGATTTTTATAATCCAGATGATTAACTGTAATGTGACAGAAAAGATTTTTTCACCCTCAGTGCAAACTTCCCCAGAAAGTGTTGTAAGTTTATTTTTAGAGGGCATGCCTGATGGACTGATTTTTAAATTAGGGTGTAACTGAGGATTAGATCAATCTTGTGTCAATTAAATAGATGCTAGCCTCATTTTAGCACTTGTGCTATCTCACAGTTCCATTATAATGGGCTGTTGCACAGTTGTTCTCAGATGCCTTCTCTTTGTAGGGGATCTTGGAATAAGCTGTGCTCTTACGCCCAAGGGAAGAGGGAGAATCTGATGCAAGTTGCTCCTGTGTGTCTTGCAGCAGTGTTCCCAGAAAAGGCATCTGCCACCTGGAGAGCCACTTGAACTTCTCTCTCATTGCAGTTTTGGGTGATAGGAAGCCTGAAAGCTGCAAGATAGGGAATTTGTCTCCAATCTCTGCTCCTCCATGTGTTTTCTCCTTCTTCCTCTCTACCCTGTCTCCAAAACCCTTGCATTCCAGGAGGGGTACCTCCTGTTTTGATATGTTATAAGGAAGAGAGAGAGTTTTGTTGGATATTGAAGGGGGCTGGGCAGAAGGTTACTTCTGCTTCTGTTCTTTTTGCATCTGCCTAATTGCAGGCAAGTCTCCCTCAAAGAAACAACCAAAGGGCTCTATGCATTATGTTTGCAGCTTTACTCTCATGAGTAGTTCAGCTGTACACACGTAAGTGCTCACAGGATCAAGCAAGATAAAGACAAAAAGCAGACAAAGCAAAGGAGAGCAAGTTAGACATACAAGTGCAGTGGTCAGGGTGATGATAGGCACACATGTTGTTAGTTCCTCTCCCCCTCCCTCCTGCCAGCCACTGAAACAAGCAACATATGATAGGAGGAGGAGAGAGGTGAAAATCTGAATCCGTGCTTGGAAGAAAAACACCCATCTATAAAGGATTCATATTTCATAGCTCTTGCTTGCGCTTTATTTACACTCTGAGTGAAATTCTCTGTTAGGGAGCCTTGTGGGCCATCCTACTCCATCTCAGAGCAACGGAGGGAAGCTGCACTGCGCTGTACTGTGGTCTCCTCTTTTAGGGAGGGAGAAACCTTTCTTTTGTCAAGCAGAGGTGCTCTAAGGTCCTCAGTGCACATAGTGAGGACAGAAAAGTAATGATGCCTACATTTGAATTTCATGAGACAGCTTGACTTTCTGATAGGTGTGTTTCAGGTTTGGAACAAAGGCAAATATGTTTTCAATTTCCAGTGAAAATGAACTCTGAAAAAGATCAGTTTTAGTCAATTTTCATTTCACAATTTTGATTTAATGATTTTATTTTACTTTCTACACTTACCTGTAAAGCTTTCCAGAACCATCTTACTGATGTGCTACATCTGGTGTAATCTCATTGAAATCTTCCATTTTTAATATCTTTTGTTATTCTTAAAGGGTGTTGCTATTCACAACTGGTAAAAACAAACAAACAAAAAAAAGCTATCTTCATCTTCTTTCCTAGATCAAACTCTCTCTTGTTTTGTAATGAAACATTATGAGAACATGTGCTTGACTTCACAGAGAAGTGAAGTTTCTCCTTACATTTACACATTATAGATATGGTACATACTTCTGTGGAGTGAGAGAACATTTCAATTTTAATAGCTTTATTTTGAAACGAGGCTTCAAGCACAGATGAAAATAATTCAGCTCTTGAAGGCCTCCAGTGTGCTGCTAATAGTTAGTAGTGTGCCTAGAATTTGTATGGGTAGACACGAAAGCAGATATTAAGCAGCTCTATCCATGGCGATGTCACCACAAGGCTTATGGTGGTAGGTGAGTCATGGAGATTCCCTGTCTTCTTGTTTGTTGAATAGGTTATGAGCTATCCATTTCCCTGGAATGCTATGATCCTCAAATAACGGATGATGTGAACGTCTCTGTTGAAATACCGCATCGTTAATTTTTCCCTGCTCTTTTGCCAACGTTTGAAGATGTTTAGATCTATGATGGTTCAGACTTTAAAGCTACTAGGAATACTACAATAACTGTTTTCAATTTTTGAAAGATCTGATTTCCTACCTTCTTGAAAAACCTTTGCCACTTAAGCCTCAAATGCGTTCTTACAGAAATGGTGGCTTATGTTTCCTGTGCTGTGCCTCTCCAGATAATGATGTGTAGTATTCAGTAATTAATTCAAACACAAGAGTAGTCCAACCCTTTGTATTTTGGAAGCTGGCTCGTGTCACAGATGTACTGTGATATGTTTGCCTTGAATCTTTGCTACTCTGTAACTCAGGCAGTATCACCTTATTTCAATCTTCTTCTGAAAAAAGGCAAGATTCAGAACTTTGGCAGTCATTTTTCACAGATGTAAGCAAGAATGCACTGAATTTAGGTCTTGAATTTCTGGGTTTCTGCAATTTTCACTCCGTGTTTTAGGCATCTAGAGCTCTTTTCAATTTGAAGTGACATTAAAAGCATCTGGTAGAGAGTCAACAAACTTTTCCTAGACCTGTTCCTCTTGTCAGTACAATTCAAGAGATTGGAGATTGTTCATAAAAATAAGCGTACGTATTTGTAACTGGGTATGTGAAGCCATCCATAGCTAATCTACTATTCCAGCAGATATCACTAACACGCTGTAAGGCTTCCTTTGAGCCAGGCTCTTTGCACGTTCTCGCAGTGGGGAAATATTAATGAAACACATCATCCTAGGAATGTCCCTATTACCACTTCTGTTTTAAAAGCTGTCCGCAGTAATGAGCTCTACATAACCTTTTGCCCCTCAGATTTCTACAGAACGATCCACCTGGCAAGGAGTTAAGGGCAGACCATAACTGCACAGTACAGCCTGCAAGTGTCATCATCTTTTCCCTGCGAACCGTGTGTGCTTGTGTGTGTGTCTGAGCGCACATTTTAAAGACCTTGCCTAATCACACCTCACTTATTTTTAAGTAGAACATGTGGTTTGACTTTGCACCCACTTTTCTACTGGAGGACTTAATGTTAACACCCAGGGGCACCTGTCTTAGATTAGCGAATAGTTTACTACAAATGATGGAACCAAACTGATGGGATTATACTTGGTTCAGAAACACGAAATTGAGTCAAATAGGATTTTCCCATTTATTTATTTCCTTCAAAGTAAAGAAGATGACACTGAAAACAAAGGGAAAATGTCTCTAATGCTGTAGTTTTAAAAACATCTGACAAGTTCTGCTGACATGTTTTCTGTGTGGAAGGACCTGAAAATCTCATGTCCACTTGACAAGAGCATTTTTGTCATTCCACAGTGGCAAAACAAGTGCAAAATGTGAAGTGGTCTGCACATATGGCCTTAGAGGGCACTGAGGTTTGGTGAGGGTCAACTTTTTTGGGATCTGGGTAAATTTCATGGTCCCAGCTGTCCAGATGATTTGCAGAGGACACCAATATACTGAAGCAACCTGCTGTGAATCTTCATCCAAACAGACTAATGCATGGCAGGCATCCTGTACTGTCCTCAGTAACTTCAGAAGGCTAAACCAAACTTCCACCAGCTAGCTTGAGATTTCTTCTTCTGGTCTTCTGATCAACAGGGTATAAATTACAGAATCTTAGATGATTGTAGGAAAATCATGTCCTTATACTAACACACATATTCATGCACATTATTACTTTGTGTTTGGGCTGTAAGTTTCTTTATCTCTGTATCTCTCAAATTATCCTTCACTTGTCATCCACCTCTGCTTATCAGTACCCCTGTTTCTCTGACTAGTGTTATATGCTGCCTTGGAGTAAATGTGTGTATATATGTACTCAAGAAAAGTGGAGTTAATAGAGGTCAGTTATTTTTCCTGATTCCTTCATATTGTCTTCTGCTCTCCCCACTGAACTCCTCTTTCTCCCTGTAAGGATATTTTTGTGGTGTCAAATAGTGCAGTAATGTTTTGTGACTTCTTTGGAATGAGTGCTGTATTGTTGCTGTAATATTTTCAAATTTTTTTGGTAATATTTTCAAATTGTTGCCATCACATTTTCAAATCTCCATTTTTAGATGTCTTTGCTAGCACAAATAGAAGTAATTTAAACTTACAAATAAGTGATTTTCTACATTTTATTCTTCTCAGTTAATTATCTATTTGCTGGAATTAATGGAACAGGACCATGAACCCCTGTTGCCTTTAAGCTCCTAGTCAAACAGACTGGAGATATTTCATTTTGTACATCTTTACATTCTGTTACCCAAGCACAGGTTATTTTTCTGACATAGGAAGGCTTTAAGCTCGACAGTGGGCAGATGGAAAAATAAGATACCAAATATAGCACAAAATGGTTTGTTTTAAACCACAGTGCTACACCTTACCTAACAGAAATGTGACATTTTCTAGTTGCTCGTGCTGCTTTGCCATAGCTCTGTGCATGGCTGTGTTGCCTCTTGATGAGAAGTTAGTGTAAAAATATTGCTTGCACATAGAATAATAGAATAATCGAAATTGGAAGGGACCCACGAGGATCATTGTGTCCAGCTCCTGGCACATACTCCAGATTTTCTTACACTGATGAAAAATCCTACATTAAACTACTCAAGTAATGTGCATCATGGTTTGCATCTCTAGATGTAACTGTTCTCAAAAGCCTGGGGCTGAAATGGTACTTATTAACTCTTTGATAGAATAAAGTCACAGAATGGATGTAAATAAACACAGTATGGGAATTGTGAATTATTAGGGACATCATGTTTCCAGCAGATGTTCTTGTCCCATAACAGCAGCTGATTGAACAAGGCTGCTTGCAGCTGGCCCTGGAGCCCCACCGAGCTGAGTCGGCATGCTGTATTTGTGAGACTGCATCTTCTCCCACCCTTTGCCATCAACCATATGAGAAGGCTTGGATAATGAGTCAGAATTCCTGCTCAGTGCCGTAACAGAGTGGTGCTGGGCAGGGGTCACCAAGGAGAGCGTTAGGAGATTCAAGATGCTGATTTCCAGCTCCTCATTCTTTATTTGTACACCAATGTATTGGGTATGGCTGGAACCGTGTGCAGTAAGAGGCCTGCCCTGCAGCAGTGAAACCTTGTGGGTGCATAAATCTCCAGCATTTATAATAAAATCCTTGTTGTGGACATTTTCTTATCAGAGTAGATCAGGGAGAGGAGAAGGAGGAAGGGCTGAGGAAAGGCAGCTGACAGATTTGAGCTGCATGGAAATGCTGGCCACTATTTAAAGAAGGCATCTGAGTCCTGCTCTCCCTGGAGCTGGTAATAATTGTGCCTTTTGCTTCCATGGGAATAGGCTCAGGCCTTCGGCTGGCAAATGTTTGCATATAGCCCAAATCAAGTCATTAGTTGCCATGTGTCCAACCTGTATTTTGGGGCCCTCCAGCTGAAAAGTCCATTTGCATATTTATCCCAGCCAGGAACATGGTAATTAAGTCTGTGGCATTGTACACAACCCCGAGGAAAGTCTGTAATTCAATAGTTCAGAGAGACTCCTGCTGATTTCAATGGGTTTGGAGCAGCCACAAACTCAGAGGGTGTTTACTGGATCATGGGCAACCCAACTACTTGCAAGAATTATTAAATTAACACTTCAAATTATCAACGCCTCCACAACATTCAGCCAGCCCCCACCTTTCAGACTGCAGAGAAAGCGTTACAAATGGGGTGAACTTTGCTCTTTGATGGGGTCTGCTCTGTGTGCCTGTACATCATGCAAGTGTGCACAGCAGTTGTGTCTCAGCTCCCAGCGATGTGGATCAGCCCTGGCTGTAGAGGGCAGGAGGTAGGCTTGGGCCTAAATGATGTACAGTGCTGTCCTAATAGCATGTAGGGGAAAGTGATTACACTGGAATTTAGCACAAAGGCTTTGGGCTAGCAGCTAAAAGATTATCTTGTTGCAAACAGCTGCAGTGATGGAAGTCCTTGCAAGGCAGGTAGGTCTTCTGCATGGGGGTAAAATATAGCAGGAAAAAGAACGTTTACCAGAGGAGAAAATCCTTAAGTATGCTTCACAGAGATAGGCCAAAAGCAGTTCCTGCATCTGGAGTTTTACTCTACTGAAAGAGATATAACAATCCTTTGTGTGACTCAGGAAAATTTATTTACATATGTTTGTATTTTCAGGGACAAGTATACAAGCTGTATATCTCCCTTTTGATTTTTGTGGTGTGTGTGATGTCCAAAGGTCTGACTATCCACTCCCCAGTACACACACAAAACTCCCTGCTCCACTCTCAGTATACTTCGGCTTCTCTACTCTAACTCCAGCATCTCTTATGCAGCTGATAATCTTGTCATTTTTGTACAGCTATTGAAGAAAAAGGAAATACTGCAAAATATGGTAGCTGTCTTTAAATTGAAAATGTGCAGCCTTTTGGAAGGTGGTTGTAATGCCAGCCAAGGATTTTGTGTAACGATGCCAGTGCCTTCCCCAGTTCCTCTTGCACATGAACACTCTGATCACCATCACCAATATGGAGTGAGCAGGAGAGGGGGTTTTGTGGCACATTGCATTGCTGGACAAAAAGGGATAAAAAGGAATTTTGCATGAAAACAAGAAAGGTTGAGTGAGAGGCAGCTGAGGATGCCTGCAAGAAACAAAAACATTGGGACCAATTCAAAGCCCATTGGAATCAATGGAAGGATTTCAATGGGCCTTGAACCAGACCCTCTTTAGTGAAATGAAATGGAGAAATAATAAACAGGTTTGGGAGAGAAACAAAGCTGGAGCTGGTGGAAGTAGATGGCACAGCTGTAAAGAAAAAGTGTTCTGGCAGAAAGGAGATGGCCTGGGCAGTTGAAAACCAAGATAGGGGTTGGCAACCAGCAGCAGTGGAGTTTGGCAAGTGACTCAAAAATGCCGAGTGCGAGATTTGTTTGCTTGTTTTTGTAGCGTGTGCAGCAAACAAGGATCAGAAACACTGTTCCGTTTTCCCTGGGGACTTCCTTTTCCTCTGCCCACTGCTGACAGTCAAGTTTTTGGCTTTTTGAGTAGCTTTCCCTAAAAATAACACATTCCAAGCAAGTTTGCAAGTAGCAAACTGTGAATGTGGCTTAATAAACTCTCAGCTTCTCAGCAGAACATCTAGAACACTTTTTTTTTTTTTTTTTTTTTTTTTTTTTTTTTTTTTTGCAAGTACTTAACTGTTAAATCCAGATTGAGTTCCTGATCTTAACCAAACCAGCCTCAGCTCCTGTTTCCCCATCCTGGCAGTAAATTGCTTACTGAAGGTTTCTGGGAAATGGGAACATATAGGAAAGAAAAAAAAAAATCACAACAAACAGAAGTATGAATTTAATTACCAATACTATGCTCCAAGCTCCATGGGGAAGGAGAAAGATAATTGCTTAGGGTCTCTGGATAGAATCCCATCCCCATGGCCAAGACAACAGTCAGTCTAGCCAGCATCTCAATGACAGGAGAGCAATGTGCGGTGTATTTTCTAGTGTCAGTGATTCTGCATAGAGTCATAACAAGTAAACGAGATGGTAATTAAAAATGGAAAGAAGTATTGGCCAGAGGTGAGAACATGTGGTACAGGAGGGATCTGTGTATAAAATGGCCAGATAAAAATATATGGCAGCAATAAGTGCACAGTTCTCACGGGGAATTTTTGCAGAAGGCTACAGATTGAGAAATAAGAATCTGAAAGGGAATGGTGGAAGTGTTGTCTCTCTTCTCCCAGGCTAAATAAAATGCCAGGATGATATGTGGCAGCCCAGGAAATGCAAAGAAGTTGTTGCGATAAAGAAAAAAGCCCCTGGGGAAAGCAGATTTGAAGTAGCAAATATGTTTGCAAGGGATGAGTGTGGGCTTCTGAGGAGCACGTAGGGCAACAAAGAGCGGGATGTGGTGCTGTCTGATGGAGAAGGGCTGCAGGAGTGTCTCATTTCCCACTGCTGCCAGTGACACCTGGCCACTGACGGTGACTGAAAGGAAGCATCCCATGTGCTTCCAGTGCCACAGGTTGCAGACCTTTCCAGTGGTAGAGAATGGAGTCAGCATCTCTCAGAGGTGACACAAATCTAATTTTGAAGGAAAAATCTTCTAGAGAGAACAGAACCCCTCTGTTTCCTTGCTTGTTTGTTGGTGGGGTTTTTTTTAGGTAAACAGGCATGCAATCTCTCTGAAATATTTGAACAATATCACAGCTCGCTGTCTTGACAGAAATCAGTCCTTTTTGGCTTGAAAACCAAAGTAATTTGGAGTTTGAAACTTACGTATTACCATTTTCTTATTTAAAAACAAAAAACAAAACAAACAAAAAAAAAAAAAACAGGGAAAAACTTATTGGGAATGCAGAGACTTGAAGCACTGATAGATCCAGTAATATTTTTCTTTGATGCAGGGAGGACAGAGTCCCTTCTCTTGAGGCTGCAGTTCCTTGCTGCCACCCTGCAGTGATCCGACCTTCATGCAAACACAGAAATACACACCTGAAGGCTGTCCTGCTGACTGCTTTCAGCTGTTCCTCCGTTCTTAGACACCATATTTTGGAATTTTTGCCTGGTTTCCTAATAAGATTTGAAGCAACTCTCTTATTTCACCCGAATGGACACAAAATTATTTTCTGTTTAGTAAAATGTCTTCTAGCAGGAGAAGGGAATGGCATTTGATCATGAGATAATAACTCAGATCTTTTGAACCTCTTCACTGATTATTTCTATAATCATTTCTTGGTTAGTATTCCTATGTTTGTTTCTTGTTGCTTGATTACACTGCAGGGCATTGTAAGTGCGTTTTGTAGAGGTATATACAGAAAATGGATGCTTTTAGTATAATTCTATTAAGAATTCAGGCAATCAAATCAAATCAGATCTGTAGCGTAGTTTTTCTCACTAATCGTTTTCAGTTTAGTTTTAAACTGTAAGACATTGGAGGAGAAAAATGTCTCTGTCTGTGTTTGCTAAATGCCTACTTCAGTGCAAACTGCATTTTGAAGAAGACTTTGATCTCTATAAGACTGCAAATGACTAAAAATTAAACGTGAGACTGAGCACAGTGGAAGTGTTCAGCATAAGCTGAGAAGCTGAGATACCTAGGAAATAAATAGGGCTTCACCCACCACAGATTTAATACTTGGTGGCCAGAAACTCTCTTTCACTACAGATATGCACCATGTTAGTTCATCATATGTTAAATTCCCACTTTGATAGCAAATTGGTTGAATATTTAAAAACCCATTTCTCACTAAATATGGGAGGGCTGAGATGGGAATAGAGCCATGTTACAAAGGTGAAGCAGGTAAATGCTTCTTTTTCTGACAGCGCTGTCCTCTACATGAGATTCAAAATCATACTAATGTGTCTTCAAGGTTCTCTATGAGGAATGCCAATGTTGTAGAATCGTTTGAGCTGGAAGGGACCTATAAAGGTCTTCTAGTCCACCCACTCTGCAGTGAACAGGGACACCTACATCTCCATCAGGTGCTCAGAGCTCCATCCAGCCTGACCTAGAAATGTCCCCCACCTCTCTGGGCAACCTGTGCCAGTGCCTCACCACACTTATTGTGAAAACTTTCTTCCTTATATGCAACCTAAATCTCTCCTCTTTTAATTTGAAACCGTTTCCCTCTGTTCTAGGTTCCCAACTCGTATTTGTTTATATCCTCAGCACATGATTCAAGCTTAGCCCATTTGTATGTTTTGGCAGAACTGTAGTGCTAAATAATAATATTTAAAAGTTCCACTAATGCATTTCTCCATTTTTTGTTCGTACAACTACAAATGAACAAACATTTCCATGAAGAACAGAAGTAAGTGTTCATGCTGAGAGCTTTCCACTCCTGACTTGTTTATTGGCCCTCTGAAAAAGTCCCCACGTAACACAGAAAAATTTAGTGAGATTAACATAGGTAATATTGAGCCCACATTTTTTTTTTTTTAATCGGTGTAACTTGGTCCTCACCTCCTTGCCAGCTGCAGGTCATGCCTTTTGTCTCCTCCATTTCACAGTAAAAGGCCACTTAGGGAAAGCAGAATATCAACCAAATCACATAAGCACAGGCTGGTGTGCTCGCTGAGATGAGGACGTTTTGAGACTTTCAGAGTCCCTCCGCTAACTCAGCATCTGAACATGCTTTGGGTGTCTCTCAATGCCCAAACATGGGGACATAGAGATAGCCCTTCGTCTTTGCATGGTGTAATTTGCCATATTTCTTCAGTAGCGAAGTACTAATCACAATATGTTCAGCAGTGCTGTACAAACTGTTGACAAAAATACATAAAATAATGATAGCTTGTTGGGAAAGTATCAATCTCTTCATTACTGGAACTATATTTCTAGTTTCTGCATTTCTTATTTATCTTATTCTGCATTTATTTATCTTACTTCCAAAGTCTGCTTTTTAATTTCTACTGGAGCACAAAAAATAGCCTGGCTTGCTATGAAATCTTTGCAGAGGGAATTGTTTGGTTCTTCTTCAAACTGCTGAAACATTCCACTTTGCACAGCAGATCTGAACCAAATCAAAGCAAGGAGGGCTAATGCGAGACTTTGAAGCCCTCAGTCTCTCATGACAGTAGGAAATAGCCACGGTGAGGAGCTGGCTCGTGTCCTACATTCCAGTATTGCTCTTCTCTGAGAGTGATGCTGCAATGGTTAAACTTGCTGCTGTGGGGAAGCACAGGTACCCGCACGCAGCACGGGTGTAAAGCAGAGTCTCTTGCTGATAGCCATCTGGAGATCACAGACTTCAGCTCACTCCGACTTATTTTTAGGCACCAAGCTTCGTAGTCTTTGAGGGCAAAGAGAGGGGAGTAAAAATAGGCCAATTAGTATAATTTCTAAAAAAAATTCCTTAAAGATCTTGAGCAATTGCAAAGGTGACTTTAAAATTTAAGTGGAATGAAAAACAAATGGGCTGGGTAGGAAATTTGGAGGCCTCTAAGAAGATCGTTTAGCCAATAAATTGCCTTTTTTTCATCTGAGTATCTTTGAAGTATCCTCCCTGGAGGGACTATCTTAAAGCTAGCTTTACTTAGTAGCATTGGGTTGTTAATGGCTTCCGAATGTACCTTTCTATTCTCTGATCTTACTGTAGCCTCTTTCCTTCCGTACTTGTTTTGTTACGATTTCACTCTGTATTTAAATAACTTAAAATTGTGGCAAGAAAAGGTTTTTTTAATCCAATCATAAAGAGATATTTGATGTTACTCAGACTTGCCATGGCCAGTAACCAGTTCGTCACACAAGGTCGCATAAGTTTGTCAGTAGTGTTGTGAATTTGGGGAAAAGATTTCAGTCCTGCTTAAAAATTTACGTGGCATCAACTCGTTGGACATCTGGTTTCAATCTAAAATGTATCTGCCCGAGGGAATGTATCACCCCCAGAGTAAATAATAATAGTAATGTTAATAATAATAACAATATCTATAATATAGTAATAATAGATGTAAATGAAGTACATGTTCTTGAGTTTCCAATGCGGGAGAAAACAAATTAGAAAATGAATTGCCTGGAGGTTCGCATTTACATTGCACGGATGGTTTACATTTTAAGGAACATGAAAACAGACTGCCTTCAAGGAAGAGCATGAATATTTGAGGAAGATTTATTTAAACCAAAGATTTGAGGAAATGTTAAAACCAGATGAAGTCTATATACAATGAAGGTGCTAGATCAAGTAATCGGATTCAGCACAAACTGTGGCTCTAATCATACAGGTAAAATCTCTATTTAAAGTCAAGGCAGGTAAATGTCTACAATCCAGTGGGGAAGCAACATTTCTTCTGAGGCTGAGGCAGACACTTGCTACTTGCTAACAAGGGGAAAGGTTTGGCTTCTACAAACGGTCTGAATCTCTCCATGGAGGGACAGAGGCAGAAAAAAGGAAGAGTGGGCAGCCAGGGCTGGGGGCTTCGTGCCAACCTTGCCCACCACTCTCCATGTCCCCAGCTGCATTCAGCAGCCCTAGCCCCAGCACTGAAATACTTACACAAAGATGTCAAAAAAAAAAGGGGCTGATCGGCAGTGTGATTTTGAAGGAAATTACAGACTGCTTCATATTCCCAGTTGAGTCTATTTTGTATAAAGCAAAATCTTACATGGAAGAAATGCCAGTTTGATATCCTTTAACTAGGAAGCTAGAGAGAAAATAGTGAAGACAGCAGGAGCAGGGGTCATTAACTTGTTTGCATTTTATACTACTGAACTCTTCTATTCCAAACAAAATGAAGGAGAAAGTAACGCTGGGGTCATAGTATAAATAAGTATGACTTGGGGATTTTTGCAGCTTAAAACTGGATGTGTGCACAGGTAAAATTAAAGAAAAATATTCAAGTGTTTATTTTCTTAGAAATCAACAGAAGGGAAAATTAAAGGAAGTAATTCAGCTTGGAGTATATTTTAAGAGATAGTCATGCAATTGTGGATAGTGATCACATTTCACCTCCAATTAAAATTACAGAGCAGGAAGTCTACCAGGAAAGAAACAGGTGAATATCAAGGTGCAAAAGTTTACTCATTTCAAAAGCCAATCAATGCCAAATAAGGCCAAGAAGGAAAGGATTCTGAATGGTGGCAAGTATCTGGGGCTGTATCTGAGAACTGCAAGAAAGCCGGAAAAAGAAGTAACCAGATGCTCAAATGAGTTCTTTAGAATAGAAAATAAGTTTATAAAATGAAAACATGAAGAAATATAGAAAAGGTATGAGAACCAGAGTGGTGTACAAGGTCATTTGCCATCAGTCTGGAAGATGAATACTGTGTAGTCATGAAGTTCAGATACTATATCATGCACAGTGGAAATGTAAAATAGAGGACCTGGACAGCAATACAAACAGGGAATGTCATTTTCCAGCCAAATTTTTAGTTGATTCTGAGAAAATTAAGATCAAAGATAAAAGAATCTCACAGAACAGAGAACCATCAAGTCCACCACGCTGCTAAAGCAGACTCCCTGGAGTAGGTTGCAGATTTTACCCGTGAATGTCTTACAGAAATGAATTATGAAGTAGATGTGCTCTAAGTGACTGCAGTAGTTGGCCAGATAGCTGGTTTTCACAACTGGTTTAAACATACAAAAAAAAAAAAAAAAAAAAAAAGACCGTGATAATGGTGAGCATCCTGAACAAGTTTATCTTGAAGGAAAGAATAGGAGGAAAGAAATGTAAATAAGTGTGGTTCATATGCCATATGAATATGAGTACTGCTGATTTAAAATAAATTAACTTTTTTGTTCTCTGGCTATGCTCTTTGAAAATACTTAAAAATAAGGAGGTGCAGGAAGACTGATGGATTGTTTTTATGTATGTTTTAAAGAGATCCTGGAGTTCCTCAAAAGTCCCAGTTAAGAGCAAGATATCAATCAAGATATCAGATAGCGTGCAACTAAGATCAGTGAAGGAAACAGGAAAATGTTTAGAGGGCAGTCTCACCATGGCTCACTGCTGGAACAGGACCGTGGATGCAGAGAAGGGCTGGTGCTTTTCACATGCTGAAAATGGAAATGGGAGACCAGCAATGGCTAGGACGTATATGAGTAGCATTGGATGGATTGCACAAAATGAGGAAATCAAACAGTATTCTGGCAGATAAAAATCCAATTATTTACAAAATAATCTACTTTAGAAATGACAATACTTGCACACACTTCTGGGAACTGTACTTGTTGTGAACTTCCAAGGGAGATGATTTAGGCATTGGTGTGGACAGCTCAGTAAAGACATCTGCTTGAACTCAGTGTGCAGCAGCAGTCTAAACTGTAAAGTAGATGTTAGGAAGGAATTGGATGGCAGTAACATGGAAAGTATGGTACCATTTGTAAACCTGTGACACAGACGTGGAGGCAGAAAGCTTTCCATTTGTTTGCTAGATCTCAAAGAAGGAAAAAGGAAAAAAAAAAGTCTCAGGTGGCAACAAGAGAGATCACAAGAGCTATAGGGAGGAAGTGTTTAAAATTGGAGTCATTGGGAATAAGGCTTTAATTTAGAAAGACGAAAAATCAAGCATTCAAGTAAAGGTAAACATATATGCCAGAGTGGAAGCTCAAATGAAGATCAGACATTCTCATATCCCTCTTTTCTACAGATACATTTCTAGAGAATTAGGAAGCCAGGCACTTCTAGTACACAAATACAAGCTTTAATAATTCTACTTTATATCACAGATCAGCAAGAGCTGCTAGTGTGAGCTCTAATATTTCAAGTGTTATTGGTTATTCAGTGCTGGTAACTGTGGCAGTGTTTCAGAAAAACTGCAGTTCTTCTCACTTTTAACACTTTTCACGTTTCTAGGGACGTTCGCAAAAGGCTGATTTGTATAAGTTCAAAAACTCTCTTTAATTAAAAAGCCATCTTTGTGAATGCAAATGAATACATCAAAAACTCTCAGAAGTCCACGCAACTAATAATTAATCTAGATTTCAAGGACTCTCTAACACTATTACATCATGGGTACCTTCCTCATTGAAGAATGGGCATCCTTCTAGCAATTAAAAGAAAAATTTAGGAGATAATTAGACACAATTCTCATCACAGTATTTTATACAGGTAAAAGATTTTGAAATTGGGTCAAGGGAGGGAGGGAAAACAGTGATTCATTACCAAGGTTCCAAGAAGCAGAATTACCTCATCATAATTTCTAAGTAATTTGTTTGTCTCAGTTGTCACTGTAATGAATCACCATTGTTAATAAACTGGGAAGTCAGGGACCACCTTATGGTGTATGGAAAAACCAGCTGCAATCTGACAGCTGTCTTTATCCAAAAAAAGTGCCAATAAAATTGTTGAAAAGTTCATGCATTACAAAATGTGCAGGCTATGTATTGCTTATGTAGTATGATGACGGGCTGATGAGCTGATTGCTCCTTAAATGTCTCATTTACACAACAGCAATTAGAGAATAAACCTTTGCTACCAAAGCAATTACACCAAAATACATCAAAGTCTTTGCACTCCCTGAAATAATAGGGGAAGGGATAGATGTAATTTATTTTAATGGACCAGCAGAGGTAATAAAGAATTGCTTAATGTCATTCTTCACAGATTTAGACCTTTATGATAAGGTTTTTATGAAATGAACTATATAACCCAAATAAAGTGAAACCAGATTTAACAAAATTGCCTGTTGATAGCATTTTCACAGGTTTGGGTTTTTTCTTCAGTTTGGATTTATCTGTTCTTAAAGCCATTTGCTGAAGTTCACGCAGGCTTATAGCAATGATAATAATAGCTACCGAAGCCAGATCGTTCTCGGAGAGATCAAAAGCTATTTTCTATAACTGATAGTATAGTCTGGTAGGAGATAATATCCAAGAGCTCAAGCAGGTCTCAGGAGTACTGGTATCACAGTTCTGCTGCTGATTTTGTTACTGCTTTGCTGCTTGACCTTAGATGTGGCATGTGAGCTAGTGTTAAATAGGTGTAAGTAATACCAAGAGCACAGAGTTTCTCACAGTTTTAATTAATGCCTGTGAAGAGCTTGAAATAACCCTGATGAAGTCCCCTAATCCTTCCAGAAGCCCAAACTGTTAGTGTTTAAATAGTTTGAAGCTTTGACAGTGTCCCATGCAAAGATGAATATTCACAGATAATGGAAGTTCATTTACACTTGGGTTGTGTTTTTGTTATTTTCTTTTTTATTATTTTATTTTCCGAGTTAATTTTTGTAGGTGCACGATTACATACTACAATTATTTTACTACAATGTATATGTAGACACACATTGATTGTATAGTGCCATTTTATCAATGAACAACAAGTCAAAAATCCTTTTGTGTGCTGAAGAAAGAATATTCTGTATTCTTTTGTATATTCCCTGGCCTGGTCATCGTTTGAGAGATTTCAGCACTAGCTTAATAGGGCATATTTTGTATGAACAACTCAAAGAACAGCAAGGTAACATAGCACATGACGAGATTAATATTGAATGTGTTGGTGCTGGGTGTCTCATTTCCCAGGACTGAAGTAAACCTGTTACTGATATTGCACTGAAAAATATTAACATCAATGTTATGATCATGTCCAGTTCTCAGTGAGGATGGCATGAAGATTCCCAACTGACTTATCAGGAATGAGGCTCTGGTAAATGCTAAAATCTCCAGAACCACAAGGAGACCTAAGGATCATCTTAGGACCATGCCAGGTCTCTGCCAGCAGCCACACAAGGTCTTTGAAGGGCTTTTGTTGTAGTCCATGCCATGTGTTAAAGACCACACTGTCAGATCTGTCACCAGGTCTCCTTCAGCCAACTAAAGGGACATCAGAGGTGTCCAATTAACCTTTTCAAACACTTGTAAGCAATGGAAACATCCTACATTTCTTTTCATAATCAGTGCAGTTCCCCATAAAAGACTTGGCAAGGTTGGAATTTTACCATTACCTCCCATACTTCTTATCCTTCTGCTCTTTGTCTCTGCTTTCTCTGATGTGTTCTTTTACAGTTCCCCATATAGTCAGAGCAAAAAAGCTCAACTAACCTCTAGTCCTGTGCTTCTGCAGCACTTAAAAACAAGCTACATTTCAAATGAACAGCAGTGAAGCCAGTTGAACTGGACACTCATCATTTGTGATGATGCTCATTTTGCCATCTTTCTTTTGAAGTGCTCCACCAAAGACCTTTCCTGATAAGAATAACTTTGGAGAAAACATGGTGTCACACAGGGCAGGTTGGTGAACCACTTGTTCAGAACACAGCAGCTGTAGAATTATAGAATCATTAAGGTTGAAAAAGACAACTGAGATCATCTAGTCCAACCATCAAGTGTTTAGGCTGTATGTGCAAAAACACCAAAACAAATACAAGTCAATTTCTTGGACAGAAGTAATGATTTTCCTATGCTTAAAATAGACGATATTAGTATCAGCAAAGCTCCTTTATGGAACAAAACAGCTGAAGCAACAGCAATCTCCATCCCAAACACACATTTTTTTACAGCTCAAAGGAAAGACAAGGGGATTTCACTGACATCATTCACGAGTGCTTTTGTGTCTGCTGAGATGAAGGAAATACCAGAGCAGTTGGAGGAGAGGAAAACAGCAGATACAGAAGCGTATTAGCGTCCAGAGAACAAGCCAACTGGGAGAGTGTTTAGGACCAGTGCTGGCTCAATGAAGTGATGAAGAAGTTGTTGTTGGTGAGACAAAACATTATTGAAGCCTGAGGTGTAACAGCTGTCCTTCATTTCAGATGGCTGTAAAGAAGCAGTTAAACTCACTTATGAAACTATAGCAGTCTCCAAATCAAACCCAAGAAACATGTCATCACACAAAACTCAAAGGCACATGTCTGGTCAGTCAGGAATCTGAGCTGTGCAGATATAAAAGTTCCATAGGTTGGAGAGGGATGCAGATGGTGTACGGAGAAAAAGCAGAAGGCAAATGCAAAGTCTGGAAAGAGGAATTGAGATTACTTGCCAGCGCTGCAAGTGTGGGCTAAGGGAAGCTAATACTGCTTGATTTCTTGCATTCAGGAGAATTAGACTTAACGAGACTTCAAAAATATGGAAATATGTTTTTTTTAAAAAAAAAAAAAAACAGTCCCAAAGCTCCCAGTTTTAACTTCTCCTACATAAATCTCAGCATTTAGCCAGCTGCTTAAATTCAAAGGAGGAACACTGTGCAGTATTCAGGGAAAATTGACAATGTGTTTATATTTTCTTTTGCTAAGATCCTAAGGCAAAACTCTATGACGCTGAACACAAATAATGCATCAGCATATCACAAATATGAATCAGCATGATATGCTGCTCTGGGATATTACAGAAGAACCAAAGAGACACACAGAAAACTGAGGGACCCACAAATTGCTGTTTCGCAGCTTCAAAGTCTTCCCTCCACTTGAAAAACACAAACATAAGGAATCTATAAAAAGATGCCAGTGTAGTCCACTGTTCATTAACTGAAGCAAGCCATATGATCCAAGAGAAAGTAAAAAGTGTATCTCTAAGTCCTCCACAACAGATAATTTTCCTTCAGATATGAAGAAAGACAAAAAAAAATCCACAGATGAGATTGCAGGAAAGAAAATCTAGGCTCCTTGTTGCTCCCAACTGCTCCACTTCAGCATCCCCACCAACGACATGAAAGGCTCAATGATCAAACACTTTAGATGTCTTCCATTATTTTTTCTTGGGAATCTGAGTACGTTTGCTGGGAAACTTTGAGTAGAATTGTGCGGGACTTGGATCATGCACTTAAGAACAAGTCTGAGGAAAGGATCCTGTCGGTTTCAGCATACAGGTACCGTGATGGTAGTCAGATCAGCCAGGAAATGAAATGGGGTAATGATGCACCTAATAACTTACTGAAAATTCTGCAATAGGGAATAGAGCCAAAATCTCAGTAGAGATGTGAGTCTTTATTTCAAAACAGAGCAAGAAGCCTCTTGGCAAACTTCCCAAATGCAAGGTGTGCAGCTGAAAGCATTATTTCCAAACAATTCCATTCCAGAAGTACAGATTGAATGGAGATTATCACAGCTACCCCCAGGGCATGACTAACCAGGACTGGTGAGGTAGTTCAAGCTGGTGAATTGCTCCAAAGACTGACATTTCAATAGTGTATTGTGTGATAAGGGCCAGATCCTCAGCTGGCATTGGCAAGGGCAGCTCCATGGATATCAATGGAGTTGTATCATTTTATGCCAGGGGAGAGTCTGTCCCATGGTATGTACACAAAGATGATTCACAGTTTAATAGCAGGTAACACAAGACACTGTCAGAAAGACTTTGAAATAATATAGTGCAATAATCTAATCTTTTTGTCTCAAATGCAAACCACTTCATCAGCCTCAGATTAAGTTAGTATGGGCTACATCTTCCCAGCCTTTTAAGAGAAAAATGCAGCAGTTTACCATCTGGTTATAATGTGAAGGTCACATGGAAGGAGCAGAAGTCTTACAGTACATACAATTTTTCCTTTTCTAGAAGTTTGGAGAAATGATGCTGTCAAGAACTATTTGGAAGATAGGTATAATGAAAGGATATGAAGAAATAGTTATTATTCCTCTGTTTGGTAATCTTACGGGGTTCACAAAATAGGGTAAAGGTCGTCTCTGAATATTGCTGTAGTTCAGCCTCTGATCCACTGCCATTTTTAATGTTGATTCATTCATTTTTTTATTTTATGCCTTTCATACAATCTTGGAAGTCAGTGCCAAAAGTCAGGCTGCAGCTATTCGTGTCAGATCAGGATCCCAGGACATTTGGCCTCTTCATTTTCTGCAATCCTATATTGCACAAGGATCCTTATCCTCTCAACTTCAGTAATTAAAAATTTGGGGTGACCTTCTCATCTGAATATCTTTCATAGATTATAACCAGATAGTGGAAGCTTGTTTTCTTTATCTCTGGGAGATTCTTTTCTTTTCAAGCCAATGCCAACTCCATTGGCTGTTGCTGGAGAGATTTCTGGTTTGAAGACACCTAGAACAGGCTATTGCAATATATTATTTCAGATTCTTTCTGATAAACAAGTAAGTAAATTAGATAGTTTAAATCAAATTCCTAAAATATATTTTCAAAAAGGAGGAAAATAAGCTATTATTCAGGTGGTTAACGTAAAGAAGTTATGAGATTGGAGAAAACCTATAGATTTTGTCAAGATAGGAAAAGCTTTCTCAGCGTTTCTCTAAATTTAAGAGAATCTAAAACCTCTGTTGCCTTGGATATACTTTTAACTAAATTAGTAGAAATGTAAAGTAGCCACACTTGACACAGCTTTTGACAAGACTTCTAGGTTGATGCCATATTCCACCATAGCTAATGAGTATCCTTTGCTTGATCTCATTTGGCTTTGGGATGCTCTACTTACCTTTTAATCAAAACCTTTTAGTCATAATTGAGCTGTCTTGGTATTGGAAGCATTAAAGGTGTGTCAAGACACTCTCTCACTAACTCAGGAAGGGACAGTCTTTTCTGAATCCCAGAGACACGTAATGGTTTATGGGACATGACTTTACTCTAGGTGTCATCTTTTAAATAGCAAGTAAAATTAAGGTCTGGCCATTTGTGATTATGAAAGATCATTAATTTCATTAAGAATTGAGGTGCTCAATTCCCTTGCATCTAATTGAATTGTGCTTAAGTTACATTTCCTTGTTTTTCTATTATTTCCTGCAAAAGAGTGATTTGTTCTAATATTTAACCTGGAGATTAAAGAATGGGTTATAATTATAAAAAATGGACATATCCTTAAACCCATGTATACATCTTGTATAGCACTTACTTTGTAGGTTTTGAAATCCCTTATTTGTGTCTCTGTGTCTGTATTGGCCAAATCATGTATCCCATGATGCAGAATATTTTATATATATGTACATAGATCCTTATGTAGGCACCATGTTATTCATCATACATAACGAATAGGACAAGGCATCCTCAACATGTCCAGACTTTGCTACTCAAGTTGATAGGTAATTTTTTTTTTTTTTTTCCCTCTAAAATATTCAGAAAATTAACACCTAAACTGAAATAGATAAATTGTATGTTAAGGGACAATCTATCCAAATATTTCTCTGAAAATATCTGTAATTCTCCAGCTAAGAAATAAATAAATGAATCATTTAAGAACAATTTTCTTACATAACACCTCAGCTTTTCTGTTGCAGGCAAAAAAAAAAAAAAAAAGAAAAAAAAAAAAAGCTGGAACATCTTTTAAAGCAATATTCTAATGCTTCTAGGAAAGAACACTTAAAATTTGTTCTGTTTCTGATTTTACAACCTTAGTAGCAATGAATGCAGTGATGTATAACAGCCTGATCTAGCAACCCTAGCTCAAGTCAAAAGGACTACTTGCATAGGTCAGGATTGCTTCTTCAGGCCCTTAGTGCCTCAGTTTAGTAACCTGAGAAGAATATCTTTTATATTCCATCTATGAAAATGTAGAGTATGTGCAGGTGTGCTCTTCCAGGATGAAAAAAGCAGTAAATAATCCTGACAAGATAAAGCTAGAGATAAAATTTTGAGTTCTCTTCTGATTTGTGTAGTCATGTGATATCTTAATTTTTATCATGGAAAAGGCTGAATTTATTTGTATGCACTGTTTTTAATTGCAGGTTAACTGACTGTGCTGTCTTTGACTTTGACATTTTTTTAAAAAATTGAGTACAAATGTTTATAATTATCTGAAGAATTGGCAAAGATTGAAGGTTGACTCAAGGTTGAGTTCTGGCTTGTTGTGTGTTGAGTTCAATTATCTTTGTGGCTACCAAGAACTTTTCTGCATTTAGAGTGACTGTCATCCAAATTTTGAACTCCTTCCTCTATACAGACTCTCTGGAGGCAAGAGGAATTTGGTTTTAATAACTGAATAAAGACAGTGTATAAAGGATTTGTCATGGGATTCGTTCCCCTCTGAAGAAGTAACTTTAATAACAGCACTTACTACATTTAATATACAGGTACACCTGATTTCATGTAATGCATTAATTTAGCTTACTTAGAGGAAAAAAATTGTTTTTATTAGCAGGTATTGGAGTAGGATATGCCCAGACTTCTACTAAGCAGTTGTATCTATACCCTCTTCTAGTTAAGGCGGAGCTTGCTTTGGATATTTCCATATAATAAGCCCTCCACTCTGCCTGTGTTATGAACTGCTGCACTGCCTATGATGCCGAGTTACTCTCAGAATCCCTCTGCCTGACGTCAGCCACTCCAATACTCAGTGCAGTTCTCTCTATTAGCACATAACCGGTCAGTCAACTGCTTCTGCACTGTATGTCTTGGTTGCCTCAAGGCTGCAATACCTCTCCAAACTGTTTATTTTTCTCTGAATAATTAATAATATATTGCTAGATATCTCTCTAATTTCACTCCTTAAGGTTGCAGGGTTGGATTCCTCTTAGACATCTCATGAAACTTCATATGCTTGAGATATTCGTCTTCCACACCTGCTTGGATTGTGTCAGTACACCAGTAGTATTCATAAGCAAATATGATTCTAATTTAGGCCCCCTTTCGTCATTGATGCATGAGAGATTTACAGGCATTAATAGGAGTTAGGATGTAAATCCCTTGCCCGACAATAGTGGAGAATAACCTTCTTCATATAGATTCTGATGACCTATGAACTAAGGGTCAAGTGGTCCATGCTACAAATTATCTGACAGCAACAGATGCCAAAGTCTTGAGAGGGGGAAAAAGTAATGAATAACTCAGGGCTAGAAAATGCCTGGTGTATTTGCACAAGGAAAAAGAAATAGCAGCTATTCCTGTAACTTCATGCATCAGCTGGTGACATGGCCACAAATTATAAAGAGGTAAAACAAAGATTCCCTCTTGCCTGGCAGCATGCTTCCTTCTTCCTCCTAAAACATACAAGAAGAGCTCCAAAATAAACAGTCATCACAATTAATTACAAGTATTTGTTTTCAAGTGCATTTTCAGCATAAGGAAATGTTTGGAGAGTCAAGCAACAGAAACCACAAAGTATGTCAATTCTGCAAATAAATGGTGTTTTCATAACTCTAAGATAATCATCTTAATTTTCCACTCCTTTGCCTCAAGTTTTGTTCCTGTCTAGCTCTGTTGATTCCAATAGGGATTGAATCTATACCACATCAGGTCTGTGTCAGTCCTATATCAGTTCTAAGCCAGAGAAGGATCACACCAAGTGTAATAGCTCACAGGCTTTGTGGTCTGTTTTCACATCTGTGCCTTCGTACTTGATTTTGAAATCCCATGTTGTGACTATTTGCTGTTGTACTTCATTGCCCCACAGGTGTACAAGGTACCATGCATGCAGGGAATAGGTGCTGGTCTGAACTACAGACTGCAGATTGCTTGGGCTTTTATTTTCTATCCACATTAAAAACATTTTCATTTTTCAAACTGGACATGATTTTTTTTCCCCAGCAAGTCATGAGCATCCAAATTCTTGCAGAGATTTTAACACTTGTGTTACATTGCTGATGAGCTTTGTCTGTGAACACAACAGTTGACATTAAAGAAAGCATAAACAAAAATTGCTGGTGGAATGTGGGTTGTGTTAGGATAAGGGTGGATAGGAAAAGAAAGAAAAGTGTAAACATTATTTTCAAAATAGAATCTTTACTTATGCTTTCTATCAAGTGAGGGTTGTTCCCAGAATTTGCTTGTCGCTCAAACCATCAGGAACTCTTTCAACTTTTAATTCAGCAGATGTACAAGCTTTTTAGACCAGGCCCATCATTACCAGGGTCATTGATTCACTGTAAGGATGCCTCAAAATTCCATTTTCATGCATAAAGAGCTGTAGCATTTTTATCTACTCCATAATTTGTTGAAAATGTGAATATTAATGAAGCTAAGGGCACCATGACAAAACATTGAAAAGGTCCAGGGGGTCATTGGTTCTCATCTGCTTGAAGGCAAATGTTCATTTAGCAGAAACTTTCTGTGGAACTCTACTTCTGAGCCAATAGTCAAGCAGTGACACTCAGAAGCATTTGTTATTTCTGTCTAAATCCTTTTCTTTCTGCTTGCAAACCACTGTGCAGGGAATTTGAACAACAAGACCCCACTCAATATCCCTTCCTCTCAAGCTACAAGTCTGCAATTCTGTCATTAACTCAATTGTTTTTTAAGGCTAATTTAACATAGGGGCAACCAGTGCCACCTGGGTATTGCTCAACCTCCCCATGCATGCAGGGTAGGGATGCCAGCCTGAGATGGAGCCAAGGCACAAGCCAATGGGCACCAGGACAGGGACAGGAGAACTTAGGGAAAGAGGGATTTGGGAGGCATGGTGGAAAATCCTTGGTGAGGTGTTAAACAGAAAATAAGTCCACCTTATTAATCTATTTGCAGATACCTATAAAAAAAGCAAAGATGTCATCTTCCACTCCATTTTTGCCTTTTGTTCTTGTGGCTACCATCAGCCTTGGTTTCCCTGCAGGCGCTCTTGAAAACAAGATGCCAGATCTAAAGAGTCTGTCTGTTTTAAAACAAAATTTACAATTAGAGGACTCTGCATGCTTTCAGTGGAAGGAAAAGAAGATATTACAGTAGCTATGACCTGCTACTGGTTTTTGTTTGTATTTGTTTAGAGATTTGTGGTGGGGAAGCTGGAAATGATTCTTATATTCTTTATATTTATAAGTGAGATAACAGACATCTCAAATTATGCCATCATCTTTCTTGTACTAACTGAGGGGCCCAATTTGCTTTTTATTTTCTGAAGAAGTACATGAGCATCTGCACTATATTCACAGCATTGCTGGAAACTTGAATGGCAGAGGTCGCCTTTCAGGTTTGATAGATGCTGTGCAGTGCTGGTGGCTTCCAAATGGCAGCAGCGGATCCTCGGGCTGTAAGGTGTTTCACCTTAAGAAGGTGTTTCATATGTTGTCTGTGTTTAAAGATGCTGTGGAGAGTGCAGCAGGAGAGCTAGTGAATCACCATCAGTTTTGTATGCAATAACGTTAATGTCCAAGAACTGCTGGCTGTGATTACTCAGCCAATTTTGGTACAACCTGAAATGATATTACTTCCATACAGTTTGGCAGGGAACACCATTTGGTTGTACGGACAGAGCATGTTTGATTCTGCTGGTTTTATGGAGTGAAAAGAGTGTGAACATGACTGTGGTTATCTGCTTTTATTTTCAAGGATGGAAACAAATCTCAAGCCATTAAAACAGTATAAAAAGGTCACTTCAAAGCAAACCTATTTATATTTGAAGTGATGAGTAAAAACACCCCTGTTTTGTTCAAAGGAAAGTACCAGGCGTCACATGTATGTCTCATCTGACACAAACACTTGTTTTCAGCAGTAGAATATCCACTGATCTATGTAGAAATTGAATCAAATCTTATATTTAGTACAGTATCTTATATTTAAATAGCAACATTAGGACTTAATGCATTCTCAGCAACTGATGAACACAATATTGGCAATGGAGACTGAAAAAATATATAGGAAAGAATAACATGCCCAGCAGTGCCAGTTTATTAGAGTGCTGATTAGAAATGAGACACTTCAAAGTTGTCATCTAAATACCTAAGTATCTTTATGTATGACATAATACATATATGAATACATGTATATAAATATACAGATATGCATTTATGGTATGAAAGCAGGGGCACGTTTGGAAACAAAATATGCTGAAAGTGAAATCAAAGTAACCTGTAGTATTTTTGGAATTAGTTATAGAATCATAGAATCCTTAGAGTTGAAAGGGACCCTTAAAGGCCATCTGATCCAACCCCCCTACAATGAGCAGGGACATCCGCAGCTCCATCAGGTGCTCAGAGCCCCATCCAGCCTGACCTTGGATGTCTCCAGGAATAGGGCTTCCATCACCTCTCTGGGCAACCTGAAAGAAAATTAAGGAGAATCCAGAAAACAGTAAACAATTTTGGTTGGTCCATGAGACATACTAGGAGAAATAAAAGCAGGATAGATGATCCTTCATGTACAATAATAGAAAGGGGAAAAAAAAAGCAGTTACAAAAAACAACAACAACCAGGGGAAAAAACAAAAACAAAAATACAAAAATAAAAAAAATAAAATAAATAAATAAATAAAAAAAACAATGGGTTTGGAGGGGAAGCCAGGCAAAATTTAGTTAATTTGGTTCTTTTGCTGAAATCCAGAACAACTCCCTTAACTCTGGCTAAAAATAAAATTGAATGCTTTTAGAGCAGTTGAAGCCAGAAATGGAAACAGTCTCTCTTAAAAAGAAAGATGGCCAAGGCAAAATTGCAAGAGCATCAAGTCATATTGGAATGAGTCTGTGGGAGATTTGTTTCTCATTACCTTGAGAGCCAGCACAGCAGAGTGAGCTTGTCGACTTACACTTCATCCTTTCTGGCCAAAGATACTGAGCTGTGAAGAGCACAGGATGCACCCAGGTCTAGCAAGCGCCTTCTTTGCAAGGACAAGTGAAATGCAAGGCACACTGCACTGAGCAAAGCTCGCATTTCTGCAGCACTTGGAGCCATCTCCTTCCTTTGGGAGAGGGGAGCCAGGTGGTGCTGCAGGGCTGCATTGCAGTATTTTAGATAGTCTCTTGGACACCCACCATCATGCACACATGGCTTCCAGTAGCAGCCTCTAATGCATGTACAGGCAAATGAGACCCCCTTAGAAGACTTCAGGTGATGATTAATTTTGTTCAGGTTTGTAACACTTCTCTTTGCATCTTTGACATTTCATAAGATAAAGCAGAAGGTGGTTGTTGTTTAGTGAGTCTTGTTAAATGAATGAAAATATGAAGTAAAGGTGTGAGTCCTTTCAGGTAGCTCAGATTCAGAATGTTTTAGATCTTGTACGCTTAAATCATCTCTACATGCAGACAAATACATACGCTTATGGAGAAGCAAAACTTCTGTCAGGGAAAAGCCTGCCAGAAACAAGTCAGTTCAGGCAAAGCTACATGTGCATACTTTGCCTAGGAGAAATATTCTTGTTACATAAAAATCCCACTATTAATCAAAAATCACATTATAGCTTCTGGAATGAAGTTTCCTTTACTACTCTTTAATAATAAGTCTAAGATAAGATAAAATTGGTAATTGTACATTCTCTTCTGATAGAAGATAATACTAAAGTGCTATAGAAATTTGAGTTACAAGAATATATTCACCCCACTAATATCCTTCCATTATGCAGCCTTTACTGATTTATTCATTATACATTTTCTCCATACATAGAAAATTTTAATTGAAAGTTACTTATTACATTGTTACCAAATGTTAACTAGAAAGTTTTCTTTAATTAACCAATCATTAACGCTAGGAGAGCTACTTTATTTCCATAGTGCATTTAGCAAGAACAGGAATAACACAGGCATTACCAACAACAGTTTTACAGCAGTTTATTATGTGAACACATACTGAATGTGCAGCTTGCTGAGATAGCATATTTATTTAACTTACGTTTATGACTTTTCTTAATAAATGATTTAATGACACACAACATACAGGCAAGGAATCTATCTAATGCAGTGACATCAAAGATATGGCACTGCCAAGGATTACAAGAGTTTGTAAAGTTTGGCAAAAATACAACTTCGCATCATGGTCACCAGCACAAAAAAGTAAGAGCAAGGATGGGATTCCCAGAGCTGTGGTTGTATCTAAGTCATTGCTTTTGTATATTTTGCATTTCAGGGAGGTGAGTTTTGATACCTTTTTAGTGTTGCTGTATCCCCTCTAATGTCTTCCATAGCCTTGGCAGAGTAAGCACTATCCTTCAGATTAGATCGGTGTCCCATTCTCTCAGGTCCTGTGCAAACAGATATCTAAAAGTAATCCATTCCCCTGATGAGCTACAAGGAAAGGCACAAAGAGGCACCCACAGATGGACATGTTACAGCGAAGGAAAGTTTCCTGGTAGGCAAACACAAAAGCACGCAGCAAAAATTCCAGTCCTCTGGTGTGGAGCATTTTCTTGTATGAGTTCTGGCTTTTAACTTGATATCAAATTTATCCAAAAGCAAGTCAGGTGGTCCCATTGTACAACAGAATCCATTAAAAGTCCCTCTCCTGCCCATCCACAGCGGTTCCCTCTGCTGCCACTGAACAGCCACAGAAGCTGAACACAGACACTAGCTTTCATGTAATTGCTACTGACTGATGGGGTACAGCTGGGCATCCTTCAGGAGTTCTTAAGCTATGCTTGCAAATATGTCCTCTGTTTAGCAATATCCATAACTACACTGTAAACATCTCACCTTTCTGATGGCACATCCCAAGAGCTGCAGACGACTGAGTCATTGGTACCTTAGCAAACTCTTTGGCTGGCAAAACCTAAATCTGACTCAGACTCGACTGTCAGCTTCTGTTTCCACAACAAACTCAGTGAAAATCACAGTAGCACACAATAGCTGGGAGTAGCTACTGGAAGAGGTCTGAAGAAATACCACTGGCAATTAAACACACTACTAAATGAGAAAAATCCTCTCTGTAATTTCATAGGCATTGACCTATGCATTAATTCAAAAGAAAGATAGACCTAATGCCCCTAATTACTTCATATCAGCCTTGAGTTGAGTTGCAGTTCAGCATCTCTTATGTATTCTGGGACCACAAAAATAGTGACCTGAAATGCATGGACAGTTGGCAATACACACATATGTACTGTACACATGTATACGTGTATGCGAACATATGTGAACAATGTACAGTGGTCACATGCACAGAAGTTTCCCAGCAGCTTGACTATGAAGGAGTCACTTTGGGTCATTTCCAGGTTGAGCTATATCCAAAAGGATGTTCCCTGTTGGACCAAAGCCACCTGTAGGCATTAGAGTAGGGGCTTCGCCTACTGCTCCCATGCCTTTGGTCATGGCCACAATGTGCTAACCCCAGCATCAGCCACAGCCCTCTGACAACTGCAGCCTTGACCTCCCATTCCTATGCGTGCCTTATGACATCTGAGATGCATGCTGAGAAGTGCAGCCTTTGTCTGATGGCAGCATGTGCAACACAGCAAAGACCCCAACACAAAGCTATATCAACCTGTCCCTGTACTTTCTTCCTAACTGCATTAAAACCGGGGTAATTTCAGGCAGGATTTATAAAAACTGAGCTGCACATGAGGTTGTTACTTATTTCATCTTTCTTAAGTTAGTGGTTTCCGTCTCGAGCTCCTCGCAGCAAACAAACCTGAATGGTGGTTATTTCTGAAGCCACTCATACCCTGTGTGTCTTGGCCTCCAGCCTGGAGCTTTGCATTGCAACAAGCCCAAAGAATTACATAAGAAAACCACACAGTGATGTTACTCAATAGCTGCAGAGAGCTATAATCGTATATAGGAGCCAAATTCAGGATTGATGAGTAAGCATCGGAGTTACACCCATCTGAAGGCAGCAAGTCAAGCTGCCTGTGAGTTGTGTTTATAATGGTGCCCCTTCAGAGCAGAAGTTCGCCCAGGGAGGCTAAGCTGAAATAATTTAAAACTCTTTCCAACCCCTTAAAGCCAAATTCTTCCTTGCCTTAGACTTTGTATACTCCACTGATGTCAATAGGCATGTTGAGACTGTAAATCAGGCCAGAAGTTGGCCCTTGTTTGGTCCAATTACCCCGTAATAAACTCCCTGAGGACTGCTGCACTGATGTGTAATTTGCATCCTTGCTCCTCTGAAATGGTATATTTATGTTTATAGATTGAGTTCGCTGTTCTAAGGGAGGAGAAAGGCTGCCTGAATCATTCACAAATGGGAAAATCCATATATTTGAAACTTGGTATGAAATATTTGCTTTTGGGCTGTAACTTTGTATACTAAGCTGCCGTCTAGAGTAAATATTTACCGCCAAGTTACAACAAGTTCTGAGAAGATGTGATTTTCTGAAACACTGGCACATCAGGGTGCGACTTTCCCCCAGTAAAACACTGAGTTAATTGTAGGTTTTGTAAAGGTTATCAAGTATAATCTTGAAATTATTTTTTAAACGCTCAGTAATGCTTTTTAACCACTTATCAAGCAGCTGGTTTTGTGTTTGATTCACAAGTTCTTAAGCAGACAACTGTTTTCCTTTCAGTGACTTTGTCAGGCTTAACCGGGGATTAATTTGACTGCAGGTGTCAGATAAGCACAGTATTTTAGCAGCACTACCGAGAACCATGTGGACAAAATGAAGAAGCATGAAGGCATTTTGGTCAAAACTTTGAAAGATTGATGGAAGTGAGCTATGCTGCTTAAATATCTCTGTCCATCCAGAAGAGCTAAACCTGCGAGCAGGGTGCGGAGTACGCCGCAGCTATTATTTTGCTATGTTCCCTATTAACACAGGTTAGAGTTTTTTAGTCGCAATTTCTCTGTCGACATAAAATCTAGCAAGCAACCTTAATAAATCACACAGTGACAGCTAATGTGGTTGGCCAGTGCTGAACGCAAATGGACTCTTCTTTTTAAGCCGCTGCTGCTTAGGTCGTCTGCGTCAGCACTACTCCTCAACAAACATCTGCAGTTCATCTTATCGTTTGAAGAAATATATGAGTTCCTCCATTGGTGTGGGTTTTTTTTTTTTTTTCAGCTTCAGCTTCTTGATTTGCTTGAACACCATCTGCTCCATATAAAATTCAGGGAATTTGTGAAATGTGCATGCAGCGAGAAAATTTTAATTGCATTAGCCTTTCTTTTTTGATCGAGATAACTTCACTTTTTGTACCCATCGTCTCCTGACATGTTAAGTGAAGCAGATATATGTGTCTGATGTACTGCCTACTTGTTGTCTGTAAGGTCCTCTATCTCTGTAATGCATTAGCAGTTCAGGTACAAAACCAAAGCCCATTCCTTGCAGCTTTTAGGGGGTATTTTAACACTGTTAGAGTTACACATCCAAAAGCAATTTAGCAGTAGGAATCTCTTTTAAAGAAGCTACTCATCACTCTGCACCTTGTGTGCATCAGACCAACAAAACAATTTCATTGCCCCTAGAATTAAAGCTGAGGAGACAAACAATTGTGTACAACGTTCTTTCCCAGCCTGCCCGCAGCCCGGCTGCACAACACATATGTCATGGCATGGAATTGCCACAGGGTGGTAGAAGTAGTGCAGCTCCGCACGCACCAGCCAAGAAAAGAAAGGAGAAACTTTTGAGAGAAGGGGAAGTCGCTTTGCAGTGAGCCTAAACAGAGGTATCAAAAATAAGGGTTACTTCATGGTAAATCCAGATGGTTCAACATTTGACCCATATCTAATCCCTGCTCCTAGCGTGCACCGCTGCCATCACTGCTGTCATAACAGAGCACATGCAGCTAAAATCACCGACGTTCCAGGAGGCACCACACATTTCGTAGAAAATTAAATTTTGAAGCCTATTGTAGGAACAGAAAACACACTCTTGACAGCATGTTATGGCTCCAGCTCTAAGAGGAGTGGTACGGAGTGCACTGAAGGAATTCCTCCAGGTTGCAGCATGCTGCTGCATTTTGTTGTGATAATGCCGTACAAAACATCGAGCTGTGCTTTTATCTTAAAAGGGTATTTAGATGGGACCTACTTGTTGTATTAATTATCTAATAAAAGGGTGGGGGGTTGTTCACGGGCAGATAAATTAATCAAAAATAGAAATTCTGCCTTACTTCTTGTCAGGGCTGTATGTAGGGCTAAGTCCTACAGCACATCATCTGCTTTTTGAAGGCATAAGGAAGGATACAAACAAACAAAATCCTTGTTTTGTGGCAATTACGGTATTGTCAGTGATGTTCTCATTTACCTTCAGGGGAGGCTGCCTTGATACATAGACATTCATTTATAATAACAAAAAATTCCAGAGAAACCATGATTATTAATAATAATGACGATAAAAAGATTCAATAAAGTAAGAAACATGGATTATGTTTTATAGAAATGTAACAGATAACTTCCAAATATCTCCATGCTTTATGCTGGGATGAAGGCAGTCGCGTCCATCTAACAGATAGGAGCATTGGGCTCACGACCCTCAATATATGGAACACACGGCATACACAGAAATGGGCACAGTTTGTGTAGTATAGTATCATGTTTTAGGCAGTTCATAAAAGAAGTCGAGTGACAACATAACAGTGCGGATGATATAAAATAATGTAAACCTCCCTTCAAATATCAAGCAGTTTTTTTTCTGCCTCAACTCACTTTCCACAATAGAGTGAGTGAAAAATCCATAGAGAATAAAACCAGTGATCCCTTTGAGCAAGGATACAAATTTACCTAGATATGTCAACCACACAGATTTATGGGACAAGGAGTTTTTCACCCTGAAGAAAGAAGCTTTCTTGTCAGTCATCTAGGAAAGGAAAAAAAAAAATAAAGCTGAAAATGCAGCTCTCGGAGTTATTTTCATGTTTTAGGATATATAGGAAATTTCTGTTAGGGGTTTTTGGCTTTCTTTTGTTGGTTGTTTTTTAAGGATTTTTTTTTTTTTTTAAGTGGCATTTTTTCTTTATGCTCTCCCATGGCCACGGAACGGTTTTCTTCATGGATGTATAAGAAACACTTGTGTTGTGCTGCTGTTAATGGTATGATTTGTTAGTGCACTTTTATGTATGGAGTGTCTGCATCTGGTAAGGTCTACAACTGTACCTCCTTGACAGTGCCAGATGTTGTGGAGATAAAATGCCTCCTGTGCGAGGAACTGCTGGAACCGGGCTCCCTGATAGGTGTTCTTAATACACTTTAAAAAGGCATCTGTCTTAAAATAATTTCAACATCTTACTTCTCTATTTATTGTTTTGTCTGATCTTTCTTGTTTCTCTGGAAATATTTTCATGCCCCGACTAACATGATTTTAAACTTTCGGTTTCAGCTTCTCTCAGCTTTTTCATTTTGAAGCCACTGCTCTGATGAAAGGGAGAAATGGGAGAAAAGGGTTTTCACAGACTCAGATGAGGTTAATTAGATCAGCCCAACCAAGTAAAACAATTGGTCGGTGGGTATTTTTAAACCAGAACAGGCACAAAACAGCACGCAAAACATGAGCCCGCATTCACCCAAAGTTTGTTCAAAGCATTTCAGGGAAGAGACAAGGGGCTGGTGGAAGGCAGAAGAGGAGCCCTGCTTCCCTCCCATCCCCATAACTCACAGCATTGTCGCCCTCTTTAAATAGTAATGATACTTGACCCTTATTAGTATTTCTGGGCAATATATGAGCTTGAGTTTCCTAGGGTGAAAGCTAATGCCTTGGACCACCCTTTAGACCACCATTCTATCTAGTTATAGTACATATTAATGTTATTCTTGGGTCATTTAACTTACTCTCAGTGAAGGGTGGAGAATGGCGCTAAGCTGTAAATCAGCTCTGTCCTGGAATGGATCCGTGCCATAAGAGATCATCTCGAAAATTCCAGCCTTGTCTGACCATGGTAAAGAGATTATGGTATGTAAAATTTCTGCTAAACATAGCCTGCTTCAGTTCTGCACTTCTCTGCTTGCTTGTCTGCAGGGAAAGGTTAAGACCTGTTTCGGTGGACAGTGCCCTGGAAAGGAATATTGCACTCATAAAACCCCAAGGGCTCAAACTTTACCCACATGTGGTTAAACTCTCAATTGTTCCTAAAGGTGAGCTGCGGCAGCGAGGAGATTTATTAAACAAGGCCACTGATGCTGTGCATAAAAATTATGCTTTTAATCCTCGGGGAAAAAAAAAATGAGTTCATAAATGCATTGTGCTTAAAAGGTATCCTCTGTGGTGCCAGCGTTCACACCCAAAATGATGGCTTGAGGTGTTCGGTGGCGTAGTCCATTTAGCTAAGAGCTGATTGCTGGAGATGAGTTCATTTAAAAAGCAAATGTATTGCTCCCTTAGCAATGTCTCACTGACTGTTCCTAAAAATCATAAATATTTTCCACGCTGTTCTGGCAAACAAATGATGTTTACCTTCAGCTTCGCAGCGAAGATGTACGGAGAAGTCCCCAGTCTGCTTTGCAGATGTGCCGTGGTGAGTTTAACAGTAATATATACTGTCATCACGGTTGTCTTCAAATCTTTGAAATCACTTTTGCCTTTTACAATACATATTTACTTGAATGTCTAGCAAGTAGATATGTATATGTATCTTGCATTTGTGGGTGGGCATGTGTGTGCCTAATAAATATATTTAGCGCTTAAACATGGTCTGATGAGTGATTGAGAAATGCCTACGAGAGAGGCTTTGTGCACGCACAGAGTTTGTGACCGTGCGCTCTCCTGAAGCAGCAGAGACAGAGGGGAAAGCAGGGAGGCATCTGCAAATTAACAAATCATCCATCCTAAGGTCATCCACCAATTAGTTTTGCAGAATAACATAGAACAAAAATGTAATTCTGAGGAGCATTTGTTCTGCCCATTTATCACATAAAATTGTGTAACAATATTAGACACAGGAATTTTTGCTCAACGTATTCCTTACAGTATTACGACGATTTCACAACTTGCTGCAGATGTTTCATGCTGGATAATGCCCCTTGGTTGACATTTGTGCTCCTACTGTCAAACTTTTAAGTAGCTGTGATGCATATATTGCATAGAAACACAAGGGCGAGAGGGAAAGGTAAATAAACACAACCTGTTTTGTGAAAGAAAACTCTGCATTCTGTTCCCCTCACTCCCAAGTGGAGCGTTTTCCACATTTCATTTGCTATTTTTAACAGCTACTTGCAGTTTAAATTATTGCTCAGCAACACAGGCTGTTGAGGAAACGTGAATATTCCTGGGATTTAGTGAGTGTGAGCACTTTCCTTCTGCACTGAGGCTGCCACGTCCCTCTGTTGAGATATGCACTAATCCTATTCCGCAGTGTGCACTTATTGCTAATTTTATTGCTTGAGTGGAGCATGCAGTTGTATCTATACCTCCAAAGGCTATTGTTGTTAAATTAATTGAACTGTTTCGAAGCTCCTTTTTCTCTGTTAATTATTTAAAAACAAAATCGAACGTCTTAAAAGAACGATTTACTTCTGAGTGAAACCTAAAGACAATTTTATGTTAGGTAAAACACAAATTAATCAGCCACCACAGAATGAGCATTGCTCAAAAAAAAAATCCTGCAATCACTGTATTGATTCCCTCAACGCATATTTTTCATTTATTGGGACTGTAAGATTACGGCTGAGCCCGCAGCAAAAAAAAAAAAAAAGGAGAGAAAGAGAGAAAATGGAACTGTACAAAAGGACAGAACCTTGGCTTAGTTTGATCCCAGCAAAATATTTTTTCTGAATTATGCCTTCATTCAGAATTAGTCGCAACTCATTCTAGATTTATTAACCCATTCATTTTCATGTTCGAAGCAGCACTGCATTCCTATTCATGTGCCTTTAGATCACTGCCAAAGAAATTTCAAAAATTTCCTGCTAAACTCTTCCTAGGATGCAGGGAAAAGTCTTTGCTAAAAGTAAACTGTGTGAGCAATTTGGTCAGAGGGAGGAGATTTCCCTTGGTAAACTGTGCTCTATGTCTGTCCCAAACTTTGGCGGCTCTGCTCAAGTTCATGGCAGCTCAGTGCTCCCCCCGGCTGACTCCCCGCCTTCATCAGAGTTATTGCAGCAAAGAATTTGATTCTTCACCACTGTGAGCATTTTTCAAATGTGCCACAATGTTGTGCCTGCCTCTCATTGCCCTGTGTGCTGAAGAGATTGAAAATGTATAGTTAACTCTGCAGGAAAAAATACAAGAGAGTGGGGGGGGAGGAAATAAATTTAAAAATCTAGATTCTGCTATTTTCTTCAGTTTGGGGACCAGATAACATAAAACAAAATCCCCAGGAGGTGCAGTGTGTGTTCATTCGTAGGCCAGCATATCCAATACAACCTTTCATCTTAGATTAAGGAATTATAGCACTGCAAATGAATTTCATGTCCAAAATCATTCAGTTTGTCCCCTTTGTCTTCCAGAACCCTAAGCATATGGGACTGTACTAAGTATAGCAAAAATAGCTGCACTATAATCATAATTAGTACCTATTAGCCCTTCTTAGGTGCAAAACCCCAGTGATGAGAACACAGCACGAGAACCGAGATAGAAGAGGATGTGAGGTCTCAGGAGCACATCAGTGTCATTGCTGCCCTTGTGTTTCACCAAGCACACGGCAAGTGGGGAAACTGCTGGGCTAGGGATCCCGCTCCTACGTGCCTCTCCCATACGCACAGAGAAGTGCAGACTGAGCTCTTTTTTACCCTCTTTCTGAGGCATTTCTTCTTGTCCGAATATATGTTTTTCCTCACAAACTTGTCTGTATGTTCCTAAATATATTTTAAATGGTGACATTATTAATTTTTAATAGCTGAAGTATTAAAATCTATTCATCAGGATGCTGAAGGGAGATTTCTCCTTGGTCATACTATAGGCAGCAGCTGTTTTGCAGCATTAGGGACAGCTATTGGTGACCAACCTAAAGTCTGAACTTTTCACTGAATTATTTTGTGGGCTCGGCTTTGGCATTGTATGCAGCTTAGATGCAGTTTCAGCCTCTCCTCTATAATTGGTACGAGTTATATGCAATTACAGACTTAAGGGATTGTCATTTAAAAATAAATTAAAAAAAACCTGGCATGCAAATTTAAGATGAAGCTTTCCTGCCCAGCGATATTTTGGAAAATGTCTGCTTTTAGATCCAGAGTGCAAAAATGCAAATGTTTACATTAGTGAGCCGCAAGCCACATTTTCAAAAGCAAAGATTCCAAACCGTGCATGAGAAATCAGTGTGCATTTCTATTTCTGCACGGAAAAAAAAAAAAATAACACAGCTCTCTTTCTATAGGTGGCTTTGTACTGAGTGTAGTTCACTTCGGCAGCACGTGGGCTGCCCAGCGACACAGCGCAGCTCGGTTCGATGGGACTGATGTGCGCTGCAGGGACATGCCTGGGAGAGAGGCATGGTGCTGCTCTGTGCTGCATTGCCCTATAAACACAGATCCCAGCAATCTCAGCCCCGTCCGGCACCGTCCAGCTCCCCCTCAGCCAGCCAGCATCCCTCACATCCCTCCCGTGTCCCTGCTTTGCTGCAAGGAGTGATCGAATGCAGAGGCTGTCATTATGTTCAGGGCTTCGTGTTATCCCTGTTGGCTTCAAGCATAAAATCAGAGGAGAACCCGAGACAGCTTATAAAAGTAGAGTCACGTGCGGGGAGAAGAGTATAGATATCATAACCTATGTGTGAAGGAAGAGAGAGGGAGGTTATGATCATTGTCTAAGGAGATCTGTTCAAACAGACTAATAGAAAGATGCCTGCTTTGAATCAACATTACACTTTTGCTAGGGGTTACAATTTGCAGTTCCAGCATGATCTTTTGAGATCATGTGAATACATTTAATATAGAGACGTTTGCGCAGCTTCCCAAATACGCATCATGCCTTGCACCGCAAGTCTCTGCAACTTCTTTCTTTTAATCGATAGCTCATAAGTATTCATTGAAAGATATGTTGGTATTCTGCGGGTAAAACTTGCAGGATCGCCACCACTGTATTAAAATCAACATTTACCTTTGAACCTTTTCTTGGAACTGACAAAATAATGGCACACTTAAAGAATTTTTAATTTATTACCAGCGGTGAGTTTGGATGTGCACTATATAAACCACTACCACATTTTCCATCTAATTAACACAGAGAAATCTGTTAAGAAAGCAAAGAAAAACTATGATTCAACAGCCAGGTCCATGCCATGAATATGCAAAGGAGACAAGGGAAACTTTACCTCCGCACTTCCCTCTGCAGCCCCAACCCTCCCGGCAGCCCTCTCCTCCCAGAGCCACCCCCTACCCCGCTACTGCCTTTGCATCACTGATCCGAGGGCTTGGGCTATCTGCTCACCTCATGTCACAGAAAAAAAAAGAAAAAAAAAAAACATTTTCAAAGGCTGCGAGCTTTTCTTTCTGCGTGTGGAAATATTTTGATTGCCATTAAAGAGATGACTACTCCAAGCCTAGATATAATTAAAAGATGAGGTGCGTTTTTAGATACGCTGACTGGTGTACATGCTGGGACATGAAAACATGTCATCTTCATTGGGATTTATTTTGTGGTTAAAGCAATGCGCAACATTTTCTCCAGAGTCATCACTATTTAATTTATTGCCTGAAAAATAGATTAATTTCATTCCCAATTTTTAATAATATATTGCAAGAGCCAAAAAAAAAAAAAAAAAAAAAAAATAGTATATACTGAAAGGGCAAAATATCTGATGTCTTATGTACAACACTGGATAGGAAGCTCCCAAAGTATATACAGACTTCAGTGGTCATGCTGTATTAAACTCAGTAATTCACAACTCATGGATATCTCTCAGCATACAAAAGTGATCATGGTGACTATTTTTTAATAAAAGGATAAGAAGGTAAATGAAGATAGAAGGCCAAAATTGTTAAAGGAATCACATGATTTGATTTATACTCTCTTGCCAGTGTCAGCTGAGGAAGAAAAGTGAGGAAGAAAAGTGAGAAAGAAAAGTGTCATCCTCCCAGGATGAAATTCTCATGTCTCATATCTCAGTATTTAGAGATTTTTTCAGCCTGTTGCTAAGTATTGTCTCAACATCCTGTTCAAAACAAGCCTCGTCAACAAGAGAAAAGCCCCATCTTTGACCAGCCTATCCACAGTAAAGAGTCTGCCATAGGCCCTTGTTCAGCTGCCCGTATCCAGAGATGTTTAATAGCTTATGCAAAAGAGGAAGTGGGTTGAGGTGGGTGGGAGCAGCCCTGTCTCTGATTTTGGGCTCAGGAGCTCCCCCGGGAGCAAAGCTCAGAGGTTTGTGACCCACAAGGAGAGGAAGAAATAGAAATCTCCCTTCCCTGGCTCTGTATTTGGGCTATGAAGTAAAAGATTTGCCCAATTTTACAGGCAATTCCTTACTCCCTTATTTGATTCTTCTTTTTTTCTCTCCCAATTCTCTTCAGCCAGACCACTCAAAATAATTCAGTCTTAGTTCCGAAGACAATGTAAGATAATCAAAGTGTATTTTTAGCTAATGTCATATTTTCAAAAAACTCTGGTATGTTCAAGGATGCTCAACACGTGTTGCTGGGGAGCTATTCTAGTACCGAACAAAATTATTTGGATGTGGTTTTAAGCCTTACTCCATCCTTTCCTATGTATCCCTCTTCCCAGGTGCTAAGCCTTCTGCTGCCCATCTTGATTTGTCAAGTGTGATATTTTTTTCCACTGCTTCAGAATACTGTTACAGAAAAGGAGTCAATTTTGTCCCGTAACTTTGTATACAAGAAGTGGTTTCTGAGTGTGACTTAAACCAACAAGTAAGCTCCAGAAAAGCAATCACTTGGCAGCCCTTTGTCACCAACTACACCAGGAAATTTTGCCATCACTCTGTGCGCAATTCATTGTAAATGAGTGTCTTCATTCAATGGGTGTTTTCCATGTAGCTGCATTTGTCCAAATATTTGTTATTTGAATTATATATATTTTCCCAATGGGATAAAATGAATATATATGGTACCACAGTAGTTGATATAGTCCACGATTCTGCTGAATTGTCATGTATTATAACTTCATATTTCTGTTCTGCCCATATTTTACCATGACTTTTTTTTTTTTTTTTAAGGAAAGGAAAGTAGAAGAGAGGAAAAATCGTATTTTAACATTTTCTTTCTTTCTTCTTTCTCTTTCCCCCAGACTGAGGAGCTTCCATACCAAGGTTCACACTCACAACGGATTACTGCATGGTTGCAGGTACTTGGGGACTTCAAGAATTGTGTTGGTCTGCCTGTGTGGTACTTTGACTCCATCCACCTGGTGACTACCATCTGCTTTTGTTAACTACATGATTAAGAGCTTGGTTAAAACAAAGAAAAAAAAATTCTGATATGCATAATGGGTTATGCTTTTCATTTGTTTCTTCATTTTTAGCCAAACTTGAGGGAAATGATTATTCTATAAGGGATGTATTTTTGTTGTAGAATTTTGAAGGATTTGCAGAAATCCTTTAAGTGTCAAAGTCATGCTGGCCACAAAACTCTGGATTACAATTTTCTCAAAAGGCTAGGAGGTAAGCTATCAGTTTGGGCCTGGATCTCATTCAAGCTGAGCATAATTCAAGATCCTTGCAACAGATGAGCCTTCTTTCCTGAATCTCTGCAGTAGGTTCAAATATGTTTACTCTATGTCTCCTGAAGTAAACTCCACCTGAGCCATGATTTAATAATAACAAATGTCCTCTAGTAGACAAAGTGCGGCCATCAGATGCAGTTGAGTATTAGCTGCAGAACATTAGCCCTGAAGATCTGACTTCATGACCAAAGTATTGATCCAAGAGGTATTTTGCTCTCTCCAGAGTCCAGAGTGACCAAGCCACTCTTGGGGAGCAGTGTGCCTTGCTCAGCCCCATCTGCTCTTCACCTCCCCACCTGGAATGGCTGCTGCTTAACAGGCTTACTGATTCCTGCTTTGCTTTTATTTTCCAAATCCCTTGCTAAAGGCTGGATGGCAAACACCACAGAGGTGCCTGGCCTCATGTGAGTCATCACAGGGGAAAGGCACCACAGACCAGCATGTGCGGAAGCAAACATCTCCATTAGCCCATTGACTGCCCTGTGAGTCAGGTAGTCCAGCCGGCAGCATCTTCCCATAATTGTTTGTCTACCCTAATTAATTAAAGATGGACCAGTAAATAAACCCCACTCTCCCAAGTTTTCAATATATTCAGCATCCAGAGCTGGCAACTCTTCCCCACCAGCTTCCTAATAAATACCATCCACAGAAGCTTTGTGCGTAATTTCTGTGCAGATCCAGCTTGGTCAGTATTTGGAATACAGCTTCCAGCTGTTCCACTCAGATCTGTGTGATGAGAACAAGCTATTTCTGAAGTTTCCACAGCAGTTTATAAATAGTCACATGATAAACAGTGGGTTGTGCTGTGTGCAAGAAATTCAGCAGAGACATGGCCACAGAATCCTTCCTTGTTTAGGAGGTAAAAGGGGCCTCAGAGATGCTTCCAATCTCTGTAGTTTTATGCAGATCAGGTAGGACAAGGGCAGGTCTCTGTAAATGTGCTTCTACATCATCCCTCTGCCTTGACCACCAGCCCCATCGACCTGGATGGTCCACCTCCATCTTGGTCAGTGTGACCATATCATCTTGGTCATCAGTGCCATGTTCATCCTGGCCAGTGGTGCCATGTCCATCTCAGTCATAAATGACACCTCTAACCTGGTCTGTTTGGGAGCAGCCATCCCATGCTGAGCATCACCCCAGGCTGCAGGGGGCTTTCCTTCCACTACAGCACCAGCTGTCTTGGGGACACTGAATTTAGACCACAAAATCTTTTTCGCCTGGGCCGGCAAACAGCCATCATCTGGGAACAATGAGAGCTGTCAGGATGGGGGAAGGGAACAGGGCAAAGCGAGCAGGGGTTTGAGAGCCGATCGAAAGGAAGGAAACACTCCTTGTGCAAATTTTGCCCTGAAAAACACAAACTTCATTAGCTGGAAATGAATGCTTGGTCTATTGAGATGTGCCTTGCGCTTGGAGAGTAGTGTAGCAGGGACAGGTGACCTATTTTCCTTGGAGAGGAGGGAGAGGCTTCTCTCTATCGATCCCACCCTTCCTGTATCAGTTTATACACTAGCTTCTATGGCTTGTGAAGGAAGCAGCTAGCAATGCAGTGAATCATTCACAATGAATAAATCATCTGACTAATTTAGCTTGTTTTTTTGCTCATGTCTGTTCTGTGAACAGATCACCATTTCCCAAAATGTATGTATTATTCAGATTTATCTTGTGGGTTTGGGGGGCCTTTTTTTTTTCTTTCCAATTTACACTGCTGCAAGTTATCAAAAAAAAAAAAAAAGGAAAAAAAAAGCTATTAACGCAGAATCACATGTGAGGCTATGCCCAGCCCCAAACTAGATGAGCTCAGTGTGGCTGCTGCAGGTATTTGCACCAAAAACTAAAAAAAAAAAAAGAAAAAAAGAAAAAGAAAAAAAAAAAACAGAAAGAAAAAAAGAAAAGTCAAATTCTGCAAACTGCTGAAGCCATCAGGGCCCAAAATTCAGTTTCTACAGCTCCACATATCCTTCAGAGTAGATTTTCCCAACATCACAGACACCAATGGTGCCAGCACAACTGAAAGAAAAATGTAAGATCATCAAAATTAGTGCAAGCACTTTTTTGCCGCATGTGTAGATTTTAAATCCAGTGGGAACCATTAGATCATCCGATCCAACCTCCAGCTCAAGTCAGGCCATAAAACTTCCTCCAGTCTCTATTGTATTGAGCCTGATGACTTGTATTTACCCAAACTATACCTAAATTAATCTATATGCTGGCCTGCACCCACCTCAATGAGCAGCATATGTGGGGTCATGTCACCTAGATGATCTCTTGGCTTCAGCTCTTGCTGAAACAGTGGTAAAAGCAATGGAGAAAGCTCCAGTGTTGGATTTGGACAGGCTCTGTAGGATTCAGAGCCCATAGTAAGAGCGGGACCAGATTTGGGATGTGAGGTGCAACAGAGCAGCGTAACTCCTCTGTGTATGTAGAGCTGCCCAAAATGCACATTCCCTCTCTGTGCAGGAACAGTCCCTCTTGGAAGCCCTCTGCTTCCAAGAATAAGCCCAACAAACTCCAGAGGCCAAAACCCATTCCTTCCTCAGTCATTTCTTTCATCGTTTGACCAACAAGTTCATCTCATTGCCCCTCTCTTCTTCAAGTTTCAGTCACTTGCAATGTGCTACTCAACTATTCTTTATCTGTTCCTATTTCAATACTGTTAAGGTTGCAAAATTAATCTACTGACATACACTGAGTGCATGAGATTGCTCTTAGCTGAGTCTCATAGTCACAAGGAGTATTTAAAAGCTCTGAGGACATTGTTGAAGTACTCTCCAGAATTTTTTCATATGACATAATTGATGGGAAGTTGAATCATGGTTACAAAATGAATGCTTCAAAGAATCTTTGGCATTTTTGTAGGATGAAAATAAGCTCAGATTTTAGGGTGCTTTATGATGGAAATAAAATGCAGTGTTATTTGTAGTATGCTGGAAGTTAATGAAAGCCAAATAATCATTTAATACTGCAGTAGCTTTTTTAAAAGTTCTTTTGAAATGTTTAAGGTCAAGTTGGTCACAGAATCTGAGACTTTTGTGGTTGAGGGGCACTTTTGGTGTTTTCTCTGATACATTTGTGTGGTATAGATGAAAGGGATATTTCTGCATAAGTTACCAGTGATATTATTAGAGGAAAAGATGCTTTTGTGAACTTTAAATAAAGAATAAAAACTTAAGGAAAATATGTTTAGGAAGAACATTTCTCCCTAGACCTAGCTGCCTATACTTTCAGTTAGAACAATAGTGATGGGTTATTTATAATATACCTTTCTTGTAAAACTTCCCACTGCTAACACAACTTTGGAATTAGCTTTTTTAGCAAACTCAGAGCCTGCTGTGTGCAGCCCATTATCCCTTGAAGTCATTTGTACCTCTATTTTGAGCAAGTCTAATTGATATTAATCTGAACACTGCTGTTGGAAATAAGTAAATATCTATAATTGAACTCTTGTGTTATTATGAAAACTTCATCAAGATTGCTAGAGTCACACACCTACAGAAGAAAATAATTATCCAGCTTACTGGGAACATAAATTTAGAATGCCCTGAATATTTGCTATTCTACAGCAACCAGATATCTATCTCAAAGCTGGTTGTAATACTATGTCAGAGAATTGATTTTTGAGTTCAGAGAGAGGACAGATTTCATTACAAATGTTCAGAGATTCAACTTACGATGGTTTTGCAACATGACTAACTTGAATATATTTAGAGCTTGAAATATAATGTGCTTTGGTGGCTAAAAACTGTCTGGAGACAAATTCTAAGTCTGGTCAGTGATACAGTACAATCCTCCTGGTGACCAAATTCAGATGTCTTGGTTTGCTTCCACCCTGACTTTCGTTAGCAGGCATTTCCTATCTCCTTCCATCTTGTGAGAATGGTGAATGGTGGCATGGCAAAAGTACTAAGTACTACTTTGGCTTTTGATACTTGGTCTCATTATGTGGGGCGAAGTTAACTCTGTGTTTGTGAAATGGTCTAGAAGTTTCTGCATTTCTGTGGTTTTGTTCAAGCCCCAACACACAAAAATTGTTTTTCATATCTATTTTTGCTAAGTAGATAACCAAGATTCATTGGATATTTAGTATTCCTAATGTGATACTGTAGGCAATTATTTATTACAAAAATGAGCGGATGTATCTACTGTTCTTGGTGGGCTATAACATACTTATCTTGTCCTGTGAGTCTCTTTATTCCCACACATCTCAATGAAGGTACAGTTTTAAACCTGTGCGATTCAAGCCCCATGCATCTTTTTCCTATCCAGATCAGTCAGTACCCTCTAGATTCCCATGGGCCTCCTGAGGGTCAGCACTCTTATCATACCAGACCAGTAAACATTCACAGAGATCTCCTGTACCCGTATCTCCAACTTTCCAGAGGCAAAGGCAGACTGGATGTGTTTAAATGATTATGATTTACAGTAACTTCATGTTTGAGATGGCTATTGCTTTTGTGAAGATGAAGATGATATGCTCTTTGGATTCTAAACAAAACAGTTTGGTAGCAGATAAAAAACATTCATCTGGCTTTTACCTTGCATCTGGTGCTTTATGATGGTTAACCACAGTGCCAAAGTCTCCATCATGGATTCAATCTGCTTCCTTCTGTGAAGCACATCTTGAGCCAAGTAAGTAGACTTAGGGAGTGACTTCCTTCACTGTGGCACATTGAAATGGATCGGTAGTATTTGTTCTTTCATCTGTTTTATCTTCCAGCAACTGGATATAGGCTCCAGAATGGTAATAAAATGGGCATCATCACATTTATTCACCTTGCCATGACACATTGGCTTTGGGCAAAAAAGTCTATTTGATTTGTCCATAGGTTCTGAGTCTGGCAATAGGTCCAGTTCTAGCAATAGGTTTTGTTAGTCTTCTTTCTTTACAATTATGTTATAACTGTCTGTAAACTTTTTCTTACATGTTACTCTACTAATCATTTTTAAAAATGATTCTAATATTCATTTAGATTTACCTCAAGAAATTGTCTTAGTCAATAAAATTAATGTATTTAACTGGGCCATATACTCTGGAAGACATTGGTAACATTGGAACAGAATGTTTTTAACTGATTATATTAATTAGAGCAATTTAGGCAATGTGAAACCAAACTCCATGCCAGTGGGAGGGATCTGAGGAGTGAGAGAGCATCTATATTTGATTGATAGCATTTCCATTACTGAGTAAGACAACTCACTCTGTTACATGGATCTCACACCAGCAGTGGCTCCAGTCTGCAAAGAAACAGCTGGGATGGCTTTGGAGATGCTTAATTGAGAAAGCACTTTGGGGAAGCTATCATCACTTGGAAAGAGCCTGGTAATAGCTCTTCAACTTTCTAGCTGCAAATGAGCCAGTTGTTTTGTTTTTCCTTTCCACTGACATTAAAAGATCAGATATACGGTACTTGGGCTGTTGCTTCCTACCATGTATTATTTTGTATTTCTCAGTAGTACCATAATGCTTTTGATGGTTTTGATGCTGCTGTTATTTTACCTAAAGTTGTAGACTTCTCCTTGTATCTTATCCCATGCATACCCTTTCCTTCTCTACTTGCACTGTGTGTCTCTTTTCTTACCAAAGAGAGCCAGAACGCTAAACATGGTAATGCTATGTTCTCCTGGTCATCTCTTTAAATATTCTTCAGTCATGGACCCCTCTTGGAACACCTAAGGATGTAGACAAGCTCTGCTGCTCACAGAGGTAAGGGTAACAGCACACATCTGATGCATGGTGCCCTATGGATACAGAGGTTTTGTTGATCAGGAGACAAAGTAGCCGGCACCCTTGAACCACTCTCTCACATCAAGTGCTGTAAGCTAACACCACCTTGGCGATAAAACAATTGCTGCAAGTTCATTCATGTAAATTGAGTTTTAAAAAAAATCAAATCACTCAATACCAGACAAGAGAAAAAATGAATTCAGGTTATTTAACTATAAATATAGCTGGAAGATAAGAGCCGGGATTTGGCAGTTTAAAGAAGGCAGAAGCAACACACAACGCGTTATTGTACCAGGGAGGCTCACAAGTGGTTGTAAATTCTCAAACAACCTGGCATGGTATGTTGTGAAGATTGAAAGCTCCTCTACACAGAGATCCCTCTTCTCCCGTCCCTAAGAGGATTTCTAAAAAAAAACGTGCCGAAAGCAGCTGTCGGCTAATGTAACACACAGCACCACTGTAAGAATGGATCCATTAGCCCTGGCAAAACAGCAGTCCTTGTCAGTACCTATGAATGAAACTGTCCCAAGGAATCTGTGGAACAAGGCTGCATATTTAGGAAGCTCAAAAGGGAGTCAAAACAAAACCAAGTGGAGCAGGAAAGCAGCGCAGACACGTCAAAGGCTGCCCACATGACTCAACCAGGCACCGACCTAAAGCCAGTGCTAGACAATTGCTTCTGAAGCTCACAAAGGAGCCAGATGCTCCTGTTGAAATTATACCTTCCGCAAATCAACATGGGAAACCTGTCACCGCCCTCTCTAAATGGAGGAGTATTGATACCGTTCTCTTGACTAAAATAATATCTTTTCAGTGAATTAGTTGAAGAAAGAACAAGAGCTGTTTGCTTTGGACAAGTATATTTCCAGGCATGTCATCCCCACAAAAGATCTTTCTTTTGCTCTACTTTCATGCGACCCTGAAAACAAATATCTAGTGGGTACGATCGGGCTGGCTCCTCATCTCCAAACAAGACAAGAGAGGCAGTGGTGAGGGGAATTCTTCTGTTGCTCCGAGCTAATAGATATTAGAAAGAAAAATGCAATTCTTCTCTTGGCCGGCTTTGAAAGGTACTTAACTTTTCATTCACAACATGCTGCTGACATCCACAAAGCTCAGCAAGGCAGCGAATATCATTGGCCTGCTTCAGAGACGAGGGGAAAATGGGTTGCCTGAGGTCTCACCGCACGTCACAGCAACAGCCCTGCAGAAACAGAACCTGAGTGCCAGCCCCACGCCCACCCCAATGCTTCCCACCTCCTTCCATGGTATTTTGAGCATTGATCAAAATTTGAGTTAGTGGAGGGTGTGCCTGGGTCAGGTTATAGTCTCACAGCTTGTCCTGCTACTCAGATTAATTGTTCTAATTAGTTACTCTGCAGGCAAATATCTATTGACTCTTTCTTGGTTTCAGACTTGGGGCCAAGAATGATTCAGAGAAATAATCAACTGGGACTTCCTCTCAGAATTTGCCACCCACCTGAACTGTAAACATCCCATCTGAGCCGCCATTCATAATGCAGAGAAGTAAACCAGGTTAGCGTTACTGGGTGGCTTTCTTCTCTGCTTTTTTAATATCAAAAGAAGGCTATATTGATAAAGCATATACAATTCCGTATATTACAGCATGCAGAACTGCATTTTGAGAACGTTCAATTCTCAGGATGAGAAGAAACGTTGCACCTCTTTGTGGAGTAAAGCTGCCTCATCTTGTTGGAGAAAGGAATGCCAAACAAGCCCAAAATAGCCTAGGAAATGTTAGTGGAACAAAAGATTTCAAGTATAAGACTCAGATTTGTACACTGTAAGTCGCAGCAGAGGGAAGGGGATTTTTGGGCACAACCTTATCTCAGCTCTTCTTTATATTTGCAGTGATCTTTTTAGAATGAAAACGCTGAGTGTGGGAAAACTTAGCAGTCACTAAGCACAATGTCCCCTACACCGTCTGCTTTGTGTACATATTAACCATAGATTAGATTGCATGCACAGCACACCTACCCTGTCTCTGTTATTAAAGTGCATATGGTTTAACAAACACTAATGACAGACTCTTTTTATTAGCTTTGCTATGTGCTCTCACAATTACTGTCACTCAGTAGGGTTTATAACTTCCTGCTCTAATAGAAGGCTGCACCTTGCCTGCCAGTGGGCTCTGCACTTGCTTACTGGTTTCAGTAGAAATGTATTTGAGCTGCCCATTGGACCTCAGATGATTGTTATCTTGTAAATTGTGGCAGCCTACAAAAATTAATTTCTTAAATTTGGTTTGAAATGTGCGGGGGGTGGACTCCTCATATCTTTTCATTCAATACCTCTGAATTAGTGACTTTTCAATAATTTCAAAGAGTACCACTAGAACTATTTGGGTCTGAAATCACCCATTCTCCATTGACCATTTAATTTTTTCTAAGTTTTTATTTTTAAAAGAGCAGTGGAGAAATAGACTTGAAAAGGTATTGTGCATTGAGAAGAGCATTTGGGTCTTTGTGAAAAGATTTCAGTCCAGATTCATCTGTGTTGGGAAGAATCTCTGTTAATTAAAAACGAGTCCAAAAAATTATAGCTGAACAGAAGAGAGTCCTGCAAATGCTTTTCTTTTCCAAGTCTGTTGATAATTACAACACAACTGCAGTTCAGTTCATCCCGTACAGGAGGACAGGAGGTAATGTTCCTGCTGGGTGGGTGGGTATGTAGATATAGGCACCACAAAATGGGGGATTTATTCCCACAGAGGTAAGCAGGAGCAGAATCGAGCTGAATTATTTTAGCAGGAGCTCCCTGTCAAGCACGTTTCCAATATTAACTCTATAATGACTAAACATGGCCTGCTGGATCCTACACATTTTATTTTCTAAAATTAGGTCTTCCATGCAACTTACATGAGAAAGACCTAAAGGGGTCCGTGCAAAACTGTATTGTTATGTTAGTTAAACTTTTATCTGTTGTTTTCATGTATGCTACTTTTATCTTATTTATTAGTTGCAAACGATTCCTGTGGAAGAATTGCACCACCTCACCATTTGCTAAGCAGCCCAGCACAGTGGTATGAAAGGAGACTGTTACAGGTAGGTAGTTTTTCATTTGTAATTTTTCTACTCCATCCCATTGTTATGTGATGCAGAAGCGTGTGTATGAGCACACATTCACAGCTGTAGCAGTGTGTGTGCAACACAGGGACAGCTGCTGAGGGCCACAGGGCCACTGGGACCACCAGTAGCACCACCACATCCAGCTGTGAGCTCTGCTCTCCTCTGCTTCCATAGATACTATTTACCTACATCCAAAACAGTAACGCAAGTTTATGCACACTCATGGACACTTTTGCACTTTCAGTATTAACTTAGCATTTTATTGATCATTTGGGAGCAGAATGAAGGCTAATCATTAAGTTTTATGCGAATGTTTCTATTAAGTGAAGCCTTACAGCACGTGTACTGAGTTAAGGGATGTTGCCTATGCAAATGGAAAATAACTCCACATTAAAAAAGACATTTTCTGGAGCATCTTTATTCTGTTACATTTCAGCCGATCCGAAGGGTTCTTACAAGCCCTAGCACAGAGGGGCGAAGAGTAGGAATGCAAGTGCAGACAGTAGTTTGCCAGGCCAGGATACTATTTCTCTGCCACGGATTTCAGAGAGAGTTACTGTACACACTGGGTCTGGCATTTGAGACTCCAGGCTGAGCCGGGGGATGGGAGGAGGCAGAGGCAAAAAGCATTTAATATGAACAAAACATTTTTTGTGAAAGTCAAATTCCTTTTTGTGTCCATGTGCCACGCAGTCAGCATTTTTGGAGTCTTAACTGATGCTCTCACACAAGCAAAGTGACTCCCGAAAATGCACCATTACAACTTAATATATCTAGTATGTAATTTGTACTTAGCAGAGAGATATTTAGGACCATTTGCCTCCGCCATAAGACTTTCAGCTGCACAGTGGGAGGTAGCGCTTCAATGAAACCTTTGTTTTTAATCTTCTGATACAGTCACTAAGGCAGTTGGCGGGCTTTAAAATTACATCAGTTTTCTTTTTAATCCGGGGTTTGCAAGTGGTAGTTTTGCAAGCACCCACCAAAGCACAGCATTTCACGGGTAGAACCACCACCCTTTTTCCTCCCACAGCAAGGACTGAAATCAGCATCTAAAAATGAATCAGAAGAATTAAGAGGAAAGTTGCCCTGCAATCAGGCGGATTCCCACAAGATCTCAGCCCCAGGTCCATCAGCTCCCTTTCCTTTCCCTAAAATTAGATTAGGGCACAATGAGGCCAGAGCCAGACAACCACGGGCAGCAGCGGTTTCAAAGCAGCCCCTCTCCTCACCCAGAAAACCCATTTCGGGCCGCAGCGAGCTGGGTGGCGGTGGGTGCAGGCATGGGGCTGTTGCCTAGCGTTCCACTAAGCTGTGCCCTCCCCTAAAAAAAAAAAAAAAAAAAAAAAAAAAAAAAAAACCTTCATAATTCAGGCAACAGCTGGAAAGCTTAGCTTAATGGCCTGTGCTTAAATGTGGAAGGTCACAGGGTGCTGATCTAAGGAGCGGAGGAGGCTTGCTCAGCCGACTGTTGACGCTGGGTAAACGGAGGAGGAGGGGACGGGTGTGCATCTGAGGACCCGCGCCCCGGCGGGCGAAGAATAGGAAGCGGCTTCTATTCAGGGCTCGCAGGGGTCCGGGACCAGTGGGGAAAGGCAACAAGGCCCTTCGCTGCCTCCGAGTTACCTTGTATTATACCGGGATTAAAGTACATTTAGCTTCTCTATTAGCATACTTTAGCCCCATTTAGGCTTACTTGATGTTTCCGATGGCCTTTGATCAGCCTTGCATGGTGCTGGTCAGCTTCGGGACACAGCAGTCAAAAAGAGAGACTGTGAAATTATCCTGATGTTGAATCTCACAGGAGATATTTCTGGCTGTTTTCATTCACTTGTCCCCAATCTTTGGCTCTTTCTCTCTCTCTCTCTCTCTCCGGCTCGGGAAAATAATTTACACATTCTTTAAAAGGAGAGGGAGAAAAAGAGTGAGATATTAAAAGAAAAAGGTAGCTTAGTGACCAGCAATAATTAGCTGCTTGTTGGAAATCAACGCAGCCTTGTGTGCTGGTGCTGGAGCATCTATGAAAAATACTATAATTTCTACAGTGCCTGGCTTTTTATTGCTTACATTTGCATATAAATTAAATCCATATTGTAGCTTTAAGGCAAGCGAGGCTTAGAACGCTGTACAGCTCAGGGTCCTATTGTTTTACATCTACTTTCTATACTGTGGTTAAATGAAAAGGGAGGAGAAAGTAAAGGAGGGAGAAAGTCGGCTTCATAGCCTTTTTAATTGCTTCTCTGCCAATTACAGCCAAATTAATATTTAAACTTTGTAGTGCTTTGAGAAATTGTTTACAAAATCCACTTCCCAATGTTCGGCGCTGCCTGCGCCTATAGCAATATCGATGCTGGAATGTTTGGTCGAAGAAAACAAGAAATAATTACAGATAAATTCTATTTTATTTTAAATTATTTTATGGGAACAAACGCTGTTCATTGAGCCGTAAACCTGCCGAGTGCAGGCCCAATCCTGACTCTGAGAGCCACATCCCTTCACTTGGTAGTGCCTATGGGCAGTGTCTGTTCCCCGGTGCCCACCTCTGCTATCCCCTCCATGCGAGGCTCCCTTGGACCGCGCATCGGGACGGAGCCTGGGGAGACAAGAGATGAGTAACGAGAAGCAAACGGCGCCTTCGAGTCTCCCTTTAAAAAATTTTTAATGAGATACAGTACAGTTGTGTTGTGTTTTTGGTTGGTGTTTTTTTGTTGTTTGTTTTTTTTCTTTTTCATTCTTTTCTTGGGCTAATGCCTAGTACGTACCAACCACTGGGCCACATTTTTAGGAAACATCTAAATCAAAAGTCAGAAGATTACACAGGGATATGAGAAATGCTGGGGATGGCAGGAGGCCAGGCTGGGCCTGCCCTCTCCTCCAGCGAACAGTTGTTCCCCACAACGGAGCACTTCTCCCCCTCTCCCTCCATATGCTTCCTTCTCTATCTGAAATGTGGTCAGATTGGTTGCTTCTAGAGCAGCATCTGGTAGCTTATAATATATACCCTCTGGAAGAAAAAAAAAGAAACATATTACATTTGTACAGGGCAAGACCTCGCTAGAACTCTGCCCCTCATTCTCGTGTCAGACATTAGCTCTAATAACCACAGCCCTGCTCCCTGCCATTCCCCACAGAGCCCTGCGCAGCTCCTCCTGGTCCCCTCTTAATCTTTTCCTTTTTTGAGGGTTACAGACCTAGTTTCACTAACCATTTTGGAGCCTCCGATCTACAAAGTCTCTATGGGACTTTGTTGTACTATTTCCATATCTGTAATATTCCTGCTGTAATTAGGTAATCAAGACTATGCACCTTTCCCAAGTGGCCTTTCGAGGTCGATTTTATTTATTGACTTATTTATCCCTTATTACACATTTCAGAAATACTGGTTGTGATACCATCAGCTGGGCACATTGCTAGTCTTCACAGCTGTCTGCTTTCTATCATAATTTCCTTTTTCCTCTTTCCCATCACCCATTCACTCATTCTGTCTGCATTTTGCAGCTGTTCATATTAATAGAGGATGTTAGAAGTGCTCACATGCATATTGAATTGTAAGCCTATGCATAGACTGTTATGGACAACAAGAGCATGGCTTGGGCTGGCACATAAGTGGAGACATTGGTGGTACTGGCTTAGTGCAAGTTTTGAGCAGAGACAGCCCCTGGATAAACGTTCAGATGATGCCTCACATGGAAAGGTCCTGGGCGGGACAGTGGTACCTGGCTGGTGCTCATGCACTGACTATGTCAGTCTGCATCAGTACTAGAAATACTCTTCCTGAGGAAGTTGTCTCAGATGTGCTTCAGTAGTAAAAGTTTACTTCTTATCTCCACAACAGTAAAATAATTGCCTTATGGATTTCCGTCTGTATGTTCAGATCTTCCTTATTACTTATAAAACAACACTCTCTAAGCCCATCCCCTCATTAATCTTTGGGAAATATAGTTGGTATAAGGCTTCATTTCTTTATTTTAAAAATATAAAAATCTTCTTCCTATTTTCACTGTTTCTTGTTCTATAGCCTATGCCCAGCCTCTGGTTGAGTTTGTCCTTTACTTCAGAGACCTTTGGGTCAACCTCACGCTCTACCCTTAGACAGATGGCAAATTTCCTCATTATGTGTTTCTTTCTCTGCTCAAGACTGTTGGCATATTCGCCCCTATGTCCTGGTTTCCAAATATTTGAGACATTTAAACTGTCTTTTTTTTCCATACCAATCTGTTATTTGTTTATTCTTCATCTTATGCTTGATGAAATGCCAATCCTACCAAAGCAAAGCTGACTGTGAAAATGGCACTTTGAGCACTGATGCTTTTTAAATGGATAACTTTAAGCCTTTCTTTCCTTGTCTCCAAAAATGGACAATGAATAAGAAAATAATGACTATTGGCAACACTGACCAAGGCTTCAGCTTCAGTCACAACCAAACACAGCTTAGTTTGAGTCTCGTAAAAGTTCAGTTCTTTACTTGCCATTATCTTACTTCTTTATTGTTCCATATTCCTTCAAAATCAGGGCACTGGAGCCCCATCTTCAGCAATCCACTTGGCGGAGGATCTGCTCAAAATTCCCCATCCTTGTGAAATGTTCATCCTACACCTGTTGACCCACAAGATTTACAGAGCTCAAACAGACAGCTACAAGGGCAAAATAAATTGAGTCCAAACTCCACCGCATTTATATTCCCCTATGAGTGGCTTTCCTCGGTGTTTGTTAGCCCTTCACATTTTAGCTTTGTGTGTTGCAAACCCCATCTTCTGGCAGTTTATCAGCTGTCTCCAGTATCAGTTTCAAAATAGATACTAAATACCGCTCCCGCACCTTGCAGCGGCACTGATTTTCAAACGTATCAAACAGCTTTTCTGCTCTTCAGCCGTCAAAGATTATACACTGAGAATAAATTACTCAGCTGGGTGCGTTGTTTGTAGGCAAACCCAGGCAGTGACAGCATCGGTAGTCCCTGTGTTTAAAAGCATGTAAAACACCTTCTCTGTTCTGTGCTTTACATTGCGATCCTGGGAGCAGCAGCTCAGTAACATCTGCCTGCAGGCAAGGCCAGGGCAGAGCTGCCAGACTCTCATAACTGCTGGGCTTTGCACACTCTCCAGCCTGGTTCTTGCCCTACATAGAAAACAATTTAGGCAATTCGTAGTGATCCCCTTCCACCTATCACCATAGCTTTTCCTATATCCTTTCCTTCTCTTCTTCCTTCCTTCCTCCCTCCCTTTCTTTCTTTCTTCCTTCTTCCTTTCTTATTTCCTTTCCCCCTTCCTTCCGTACTCCCTTCTTTCCTCCCTTCCTTCTCTTCATTCCTTTTTCCCTTACTTACTTCTTTCTTTTCCTTAAAGAGTAATGTATGTGCTAAGTATCAATATACATTTCCCACATTTTGAGGTTTCCTTACTTTTTTCTTTTATTTTCTTTTTTAATTCCTCACTGCAACACAATTTCCAATGTTGTCTGCTGCATCAGTGTGTTGCACCCTTCAAGCACAGCATCACATTCCACTAGAATTGCTGGATTACTGTATTCACAAATCTAGCACCAAACTAGAAGCCAAAATATGTTTTATTCATTACCTTTCTTTTCCACAACCGAAGCTCCCTAAAATGCATTCATACAAATGCTCACAAATGGTAAATTTTACTCTAAAGTTGAAATCAGTTCAATCAAGAGCTGACATTTCTTTGGGACAGAAACAGCATGAGTTCATACATGCTAAATCAGCTTGGTAAGGACCTCAAATGGTACCGGAGCCAACACAACAAGTCACAAAATATCTGAGATCCTCAGCCATCTAAACTTCAGGCTCCAGGCCTGTAAGGGGTTTTCCATAGGGAATAAACAGAGATATGTTGTCACAGGATGAAACACCCTTTTGAGACCCCGGTTTCTCTCCACATGATAATGGAAGGTGCTCAGAAGACAAAGGTGGGTATATCCTCACCTTTTAGCTAGCTGCAGAAATACCTTGCCATGGACAACTGGCAAATAATCCATAATTCAAATACGTTTGCAGGAACAATTTGCCTAACTATTTTGACAGAACAAATTTGAAGGGGAAAAAAATCTGCTTGCAGGCAAACTGCAAGCATAAAAGATTACTAAATTCCTTTAATTAAAAAATCAGTGTAAATAGTGTTCTTGTTGATACTAAGTATGTTTGTGAAGCAGAAATCATTTAAATTAAGCCTTACATATAGTAAATGGAGGGATAGGCTTCTCACTGTGCATTTGATACTTCATTATTGCTAACTATAATGTTGGCCTATTCATTTTTTATTAGTAGGGATTGAGGTACTGGGATTTTATTTTTAAAAAAAAATTAAAAAATCTCCATTCCTAAAGTCAAGAAACAGGTTTTTTCTTCCAGTGTTTTGTTTTATTCTCTGGATATTTCATAAGTTCAGAATCTTGCTTCTGCCTGATACACGAAACAATCCCACAGTAAACAAGGGAGAGAGATATGCTCATTTTCTCTTGTCTTTTGGTATGATAGCTGTGATGTCCATCTATAAAGCTTTCTGCTTGTAGGTGCTCTCTAAATTTCCTGATGACACAAACCTTTCCTTCACGCCCCTCATGTTGGCATTGCTCAGTTATAATTGTGGCTTCCTGGTGAAGGGTCAGAGCACTTCATGTGCATGAATTGCAACTACTCACTGGTGGTTTGCCCTTGGAGCTCAGCCTAAGTAGAGGACTGCTATTCCATTGCTGTCATGTAGATGCTGCTGATAGCTTTTTTCAAACCTAACGATCATCCCTTTCAAATAAAGGGACCCACTATGGGATTCTGGCTTCAGCTTTCACTTATCAGTTTGTTCTGGTTAATATGAATATCAGAAGAGTAAAAAGAGAAATCCCTCCAACTAAAAACAGTCCCAAAGAGGCTGTCCTAAGAGGTGTTTCAAAAATAGGTGCAGCCATTTTTATTAGCAAATTGCTAAAGCAAATGCGCTGGGGGGAAAATAAGTTGGGAAGTCTCTCAGCATATACTATTGAGAAATTTGCTAAGAGAGTCCTAAGATTAAATTACAGAGCAGAGTTTAAGATATTTGGGAATCTTACGTGGCAGAACAAATTCTCCTTCCCACACTAATGGCTGTCTCAGTCTGTCTTTCAGCTCAGAGTTCAATCACGTATTCACAATAAAGTATGGGTCAGGTCCTAGGATGTCTGTGTCTTATAGTCTTATTCCTGGCTGACAAGTGCTACATCTAAATCAGCGTATGGCATTAAGTTATAGCCTGGAAGCGGGCTGGGATGGTAAGACCCATTCGGAGGATGAATGCTTCTCATTCCCTCCAGCTCCCAGCCTGCAAAGGCCACACTCACACAAAGACACAACTTGCAGCATCACTTCTCTAATTTAATTCTGCAAAATGAAAGCTTAGCTCAATAATAATATTGTGTTGGACTTGTCTGGGCAAGTGCCTATTTGGTCTGAGTCAAAAGATTACACACCAGCAATAGAAATTTATTCAGAGCAAAGATGCCCTGGTATAATAAGACCATCTTGCTTCATGTAATTATAATTCATGCATCCAGAGACAGCTGTCCATCAGATATATTGTATTATCTGGCTTTGATTTCTATAATGAGTTTTATTAGTATATTTATGAGGAAGAATAGTGGCATATAAAGAAGTTATGAATAAGTTATTGTGTGCAGAACCAACATTTGGGATCTTCTAAATCCTGCAGTGAAGCCAAAGTCTGAATGGGTACAGAGTCTGAAATATTCTCTGTGTCCAGAAGATGATCCACGCAGATCATCTGCGTGTTTTCTTTAACAGCCATGAAATGATTGGATTTATGTAAACAAGAAACCTAAAGGGATCTGAAAAACGATTTTTAAGAAGTGAACAAGATGGTCAATGTTTAACCTGTCTTTGACGTTACATTTATACCCAGTGGCGCTCATTGAAGCAGACTGACCAAATACTTCAAGTCACCCCAACTACCAGCCAGCAGACCAAACCTCTTGCATTGCTGTCTGCACCATTCACCACCATTTCTCAGCTCTTCAAACTGTACACCAACAGCTGGTATGGTTCTGCCTACATGAGAACTGGTTCAAGAGGTATGACAGCATATCACAAGCTCTTCACAAAGCCTCAGTAGTTAAGAGGGTGATCCTCATACAAAATGTCTGTTTTAAGGAAACAAATGTATGGGTAGTCAAGGCAAAGTCTTGTATGGGTAGTCAAGGCAAAGTCTTGTATGATTAGTCAAGGCAAACTCTGATTAAGGATAGGGTTCACAGGCAAAAGAAAAAGATGCAGTATTGTTGCCTTACACAAATAACAAGAACAGCTGGCTACTACAGAAGCCAAAAACCTCTTCAGTGCACACTAGATAATGCCGCCTAGACAAGAAAAGAGACCAGGTAGAAGTCCTCAATTGAGCTGGAAGTCTCTCTTGGGACTGGCAAGTCCATTAAGCATGCCTAATACCTTCATCTATATTTCTGACATCATGCTTTGCCGGCAAGAGCTGGGGGTCTGACAGCTGGATCTCGCAGCTGACTTCTGCTCTGCTGGCTGGAAATGCCACAGCAATAGAAGAAGAAACTCTTCTTCTGTCAAGAAGAAGCCTTCAACACAAGAGATCAGCTTCGTTTTACCTACTGCCTTGCTGCCAAGTTAACCTGTCAGTAGCAGTGAGAACCAAAATGGATCCAGTTATTTTGCTACAATCTTCTCAAGAGTCTTTCTGAAAGCTGAAAATTTCTAAGGTGGTCAGGAAAGGTGGTTGAATGGAAAGACTTCAGCAGCTGCTTCCCTGAAGGAAATCAGAGGCAAGCAGCAGGTACTGCAAGACGCCTGCATGGGGTTCAGCTGAGGTGGAGCCTTGGTGTCCCAGGTATTGCCTGACTACCAACAGAACCTATGGACTGCAGCCATGGTAGGGACAGCATTCAACCCACAAGAATTTACTCTGCCTCCAGAAAATACAAATCATTGTGGATCTGAATGATCATATTAGAACAGTAATTGGGGAAAAAAAAACATCACAGTAAGAGACACTCAGCTGTCACGGTGTGAGGAGCCGTGATTAGCCAGGTTGTTTACAGCCCACAACACTCAGCTGCACACAGCTCTGCTGACACCATGGTGAAGGGCATGGCAGCCGTGCTTGGCCTTGTTCCTAAGGGTCTCACATTGTTCTCAGAGCCCTTTGTGTGACCATCACTCCAATTTGTGGAGCCAGGGTGCCTCCACAAATGCTCTGTTCTCCCACTTTGTCAGGGAGAGATGATCTGAATGCCACAGAAACCTCTGAGAAGGAGAAAATCACAGAAGAGGGCATTTAGGGATCATAATGGCAATGAGTGGCAAGAAGAGATGATTACAGAACGTCATAAATTTTAATCAAAATATCAAAAGAGTTCACTGTCAGTGGAAAGATATCCTTCTAATGGAAGGACAAGCTGAAGCAGTAGCTCCATAACATCCTTTGATGCCCTAGGATAGCAGGACCCCCGGAGCTGGCTGTTGCATCCTGCAATAGTTCATTAGTATTGAGATCCTCAATTCCCTTTATTGGATCTGAATTTGGGCTTCTAAGATCTGACCCCTGAAGAACCAGAACTTTCAGAGTGCTTTATACTGCACACTTCTTCACTTCAGGCATTTATACTCTACACATTTACAATCAACACATGGCTTTGCCATGTTACTGGCGTCAGCAGTCAAAGAGCTCTGCTTCTAAATCATCTTTCATGTTGCTTTTCTCTTGAAACTTTGGGGAATGTCTATATTAGGGGTAAAAATTAAAGGCAGGAGGATGGAGGCTAGAACTTCGTTCTGGCCGTGTTTTGTTCAAACAGGAATTCTGACTCATCCTCTTGTAACTGAAGCTTGAAGAAATAGACATTTCCCACAAGTGGATTTGAAAGGAAAATTCACTAAGTTAGAAAAGGTGCATAGCTCCATTCCCTTCTGTAGTAGATTAAAAAGAAAAAAGAAAAAAAAAAAGGGAAGAGATGAATGTATCATCTATGGAGAGCTGTCGGACCCTATCTAGAAATGAGCATCAGTAAGAGGCCACCAGGCCAACCACTGAGTCCTTTCACACACTTTGCTTTGGCTTCACACTGCTCACTTCAATCTCTCATAGAAGCTAAAACAAACAAACAAACAAACAACAACAACAAAACCTATTGATTTCAAAAAAGCCTAAGAAGGAATCAATCTTCTTTCCTCTTTTTTTTTTTTTTCTTTTTTCTGTATAACCTCCAAGATACATCAGACAATGAGGGAATGAGGGATCAGACTCCCATGTCCCTTAAAAACAGGGCATGGCAATGTGATTGGAAGAGAAGATGTGAAAGGAAAGAGTTAACCAGGTTTATAATTGCTTCCAGAGAGCAATTATTCAGTCCCTAAAAATGCTGGTGGAACAAAATGGAAAATGAGCATGGTCCCAGCAGACAAATGATTAATATTTAGGAAAGGACCAGAGCAGGTATGGATCTACAAGGAGAAGGAAATGGCACTTTAACGAGGTTGGAACTCAGGCTGCACAAACTCATTACATTTGAGTTTTCCTCTCTTATCAAGAGTGAAAGACCCAGCCCCACTTCTGCCCACCCTCAGCCAGGACAGAGAGCTCCTACGTGCACGGTTTGCATCACATTTAATAAAGTTGTGGCCTCTTGGCTTTCACCACTGCGCTCTCCAGTTTTATTTCCCAAGGGGTCGTAGCAACAGCAACACACAGTGGTTATAATGTGTCATAAAATAAATATTAGCAAAAGCGCACACGGACCTCCACTGGTTTGGAATTGGCTTGGCATCGTGGTTCCTCTAGTGCATGCCTCCAAAATCAAAAGTTGTGTGCAGATGGGAAAAGTTTGGTTCTTGGGCTCGGCTTTGTTTTTGCCTCAACGTCACAGCCAGTAAAGGCAAAGGCTGGCGTAGCACTGCCGTTCCCATTGCCCTAATCACATTGCTCCTGAAATTAAGCCTGTCAGCACATCAGCCGTAAGCCCCTACTGCAAGGGCTTAATAACACCACTGTGAACAAAACAAAATTGCTTCTAGACTTACACCTGGTGTGCAAGACTTCTGTTTATAGTCCAAATCCTACACATTGCAGGGAATATAAAGAACATGTTTCAGATGGCTAAGTATGTAGAATCATGGAATATCTCTAGCTGGAAGGGACCCATAAGGAAGAAGTTCATCAGCAGCCTCCCTCCTCACCGACCAATTTCCCCACTTTTTAGGCTCATCTCAGTCTCTATTTCTTTTATGAGTGCTTTTACATTCACCCAGAACTTACCCTAATTGCTTTGTATATCAAAATGTCCCATCTATGAAACTGAGTTTTCAGCATGTCTTGCAGGAAAGCCCCAGGAGAGAGCCTAGCTCTGTAACAGATTCCTTATACAATTCTATGCAGATCATTTGGCTCTCTTCTCCTCAGCTCTACCACCATAAAGTGGGAACAATCAGGTTGATCTGATTCATCTCACGGCTGTAATGATAAATACACTGTTAAATGCTCTGAAATGCCTTTGATGAAGATTATCTGCTGGACAAACCCATACAGAGCTAAAAGGGAAAGTTTTGTTGCCACTGTAAATTTACTGTGATTTCAAGCGCAGAAGTGCTATTCTAATCCAGACTTAAAATTTATTTGCTTTAAAAAGACACCAAGCAAATCAATTCCTCTATTAAAACAATATAAATAAGGTTTATTTTCCTATTAAAAAGTAACGTAGACTGCATGCACAGTTCGTAGCACAGCATACAGCCTTGCCATGACAGCTTGGGGTGGCCATGCTAGAGGTGGTATTTGCATAGTGGATCTGAAAAACACCATGGAGTGTTTCTGCTCCATCAGGTCAAAATTACCCTTTCTTAAGACCTGCAGTGCTGACTCAGATGTTGGGTGCCATGAAACCTGGGGCACAGGTTTGGAAGTTGCTCCTGTTAACTGGTGCACAAGAAGAAAATGTTGCCCAGAAAGGTGATGGATGCCATGTCCTTGGAACCATTCGAGGTCAGGCAGGACCAGGCTCTGAGCACCTGATGGAGCAGTAGGTGTCCCTGTTCATTGCCAGGGAGTTAGACCAGACTGCAGTTAAAGGTCCCTTCCAACTCAAACTATTGTGTAGTTCTATGATTCTAAGATGTTACAACCATGACTATGGGAGTGAAGCTGCAGACACAGGAGAGCCTGGGAATACATCTTGCAGAAAGGGCAGGTGAAGTTGGGTAGTGCCACAGCTGATAACATGAATAAGGAGGAGGAAAATAACTAGTGTTGGATTAAAGAGAAATTGCATATACATCAGCACATGGTGTAGGTATGTTGATGGAAGTGACCAGCAGGAAAGGACAGGTTGACCTTGCTGTAAGCTGAGGACTCAGGTTTTTGCTGACAAAACCTCCAACCTTGCACTTCTTCTTTCTGTTTGCCACCTTTTTTGTGAGGTCTCTACCCAAGTTATGAACATGGTGAAAACTCACCCCATGTGCCTTTTCCCTTCACCCCACAAGTAACAACAGTCGGATCAGCCAAAACCACTCCTTGCAGGGCTCTGTTTTGGTCAGAAACAGAAAAAAAACAAAAGTAGAAAGCACAGGTGGTGCTGTGGGCACGTATTCACTGTGCTGGGGAAGCTGAGGGTGCTGAGATAGGGTCTCCTACCAGTCCTCTACCATCAATCTTAGAGCAGCATGCCAGCATGGACACGCAGCAGCTGTTGCGGTAAGTTCATCGGGTAGCACGCACATTTATTAAAGTACCTTTAGCACACTTACTAAAACATATATTTAGCTAGGGAAAATAATCTTGCCCTGCCTATAAAAGTCAAAGTTTGCCTTTATAAATAACTCTGGGAACCCTGCACGCATCGGAGGAAATGGTGACAGCGTGTGTGCTCAGTCTCCTTCTCAGAAAAACTCTCTGAATAAAATATAAACATGGTGAAATATAAAGAACAGTTTGGTGAAGATAATGAAATCTAGTGAAGCCAATAATTTACCCTGTAAATCAGACAGCCACTTCTCCCTTACAAGTTGCCTGCCCTGATTTACACCTTACACCTTATTTCCAAGCTTCTCCCCGCTTTATTGCAAGCACTCAGGGCAGGCTGTACGTGTCTTGGTTGCTGTCATACCCTTTCATTCCTACCTTGAAATATCCCACTCTACCATAACCCATTGGCTTGATTCACTTGTTCTTTTTTCCAGTGTCTTTTCACAAGTTCTCAAAGAAGGAGAAGGATGCACAAGGCTCTGCAGCCAGTTGACAGCAAGCCCCTGCTTGGCTCAGTCCCATCTTCATTGCTTGTTCCTTCCTCTTTTAGGTCTGAGCAAGCTGAGCTGATGGAGTATCTCTATGAACTGGTGAGGATGTGTCTGGCAGGGTCTGCACGGACGTGAGGTATGGTGTGCAGGAAGTGCTCTGCCCATGCGGGCACAGCAGCAGGGAAAGCACTGCATCTCAAGGAGCCATTCCAATGTGTGCTCCCTCAGTATTAAGATCTCTCTAGGCTTTCTGTATCTAGTAATATTGCTCTTGTTTTAAATTCTTCTCATAATTTCAAGGGAAAATTCTTTGTGACAAACGCTGTTGATTTAAAACTAATGTTTAGCCAGAAATGGGTAATTGTATTAGACCAAAAAAAAAGCTGCTGTAAAATCGGCCCCAGTCTGATTTTTAATTTACTGCATCATCAGCTACTTTTATGATACTATTTAATCTGCTGAAATAAAACTATTGCTCTATGAATGTCTCTGACGCTCAAGGAAGATTGTTTTTAGCCATTCTGCTCTTGGGGCCCAGGAGCTGTTAATTATTCTATGAATTATTCCCACAAATGCATTTATTTACATTTGTTTTAATTGTCACAGTGCTCAGAGAAGTTATGTTTTCTGTGAAGTTGTTTTTAACCCTTGGAGAGGGAAAAGGGACAATGCCCATCACTGCTTCACACTGGTCAGGAATCCTCCGAATGCCTTTTGCCTTTCCACGGAAAAACAACTCCCAGAAATGCCAAAACAATGCCCAGCAGTGCCAAAACATTGCCCTGTGCTTTTCCTATGAATACAGCTGGTGCAGCATTGGGTTTTGCCTCCTCTGGGGTGAAAAAATCAGCCCCAAGGGCCTGTTCCAAACCCATCATTACCTACAGCACAGCCCTACTGGGTACAGCGGATGTGGAGCTATGTTCCTGTATAGACTGCAGGCTAACATCAGGCAAATCATAAAAAATAATTCTGCTTTTTCTTGGCTATTAACTTCCTCCAGAAATAGTGAGAATGGAGGTGGTGCAATGGAACTCCCCGGAACAACACACTACCAGGTGAGAAAATGGTGAAAAAGAAAACCTCTTTTGAAAAATATATATGGTAATCCACCCAAAAACACACCTAGTTTGAAATAAGAATGAAGCCAGTTGACTGCTCTTTTCAATGAACAGCAGCAGCTCTCATAAAGATTGCCTGTGGGACAAATGGATGCAGTGGGAGGAAAAAGGCTCCGGGTGTGACCAACAACGTACATATGTGGCACGAGCTGCTGGGTTTCGATATTCCTCATCCATTACTATTGCAGTGTTAGGTTTACTGGCCGTGCTAAGCACCTGCCTGCGCCGACAGTGGGAGCAGGCTGTTGTCAGATCTGTTACAGACAATCAAGTGATGGTTACAAGACAAAGTACGGTAAAACAAATAGTTCTGAATGCTGCGCGACCACCTCTTGTTTCATCCAAACAACGTCTGTTTGGTTATTTCCTTACGGTCGAACGCCTGCTCCCTGGGCAGACAGCAGAAGTCTCCTTTTACCTCGGTAATTAGCTTGTTTGAAAGCTCCCACAAATTCTCCCTATCATAAATTTTGCATTGCTTCGCGCACAATAATGCACATAAAATTAAATAAACAATTTAATTAATTTAATTAAAATTAAATATTAAACATATTGTGTATAAGAAGCCCGTGTCTTTGATTTAATTGGGCAGGAGTACCCAAAGCAGTTTGGGTAACAGTGAAAAATAATTAAAAACAACAAGTACGGTCGCCTCTGGGTACGAAGAGTAGTTGGGAGCTTTCTCCTGAGAAAGGTTTATTTAATTAAAACTAAACTAATCTTTGGAAAACACTTGATAAGCATTTCATAATACAAATCATAATCCAAAAATGAAGCTTATACTTCGCCTACGTGATACAGGAAAATAACATTAAATAATTCAACTCTGCCACCAGCCACTTTCCTATCACGGAATAATTCAGCAGACAGCATGTTTACCACCTTTACATTTTCTGTACTGTTCAGTTCATCTGGATATTTACTGGTAAATTATAGGAAGGCATAATGGATCTGCAAGCGATAAGGCTGAGGGTTAATGCTGTATTTGGACTGGTTATTGCCTCTTGTAGTTGTGACACCAGACTGGTATTGAATCCCCAGCCAATTCTGGGATGACACCTTTCCAAGGTAGAGAATATTATTTCCAGCATCTCCCACCACCAGAGGAGAAATGGATTATTTATAAGGTGGTGTCTCTATCAATACATCCTGCTGCCGAATGTTTGCATTTCTGATACCATGCATTGAGCACTGCAGCTCTCTGCAACGCTTGGACCCTTCCCAAGGTGGCCAACCAAGACCAGGCACCCAGCTGGCTGCCCTGCACTGACGGGTTTTATAGGGCATCTCAAAAACAAATGTTTCATTCTCACACCTGGACAGCAGCCGCCTCTCCAACTATCTCCTACAGGGCACTGATGCCAGGCGGTTCTCTAAAAAATGATTGTGCCCAAAGAGATCCTAATTGACGCTCTCAAGCAAGTGCCCAGCACAACTGAGTGTCCCTCGTGTTGCACAGAGCAGCTTTAAAGGGATCATGCAATTTCAGTGACCTTGGAGTATGATGCCAATGGGCTCGAGCACATGGATGGGCACGGCCCCTTCTGCTGCCTGGATCTGCTGGGCAATCCAGGTTGTGCTTTGTGAGAGCTTTTCCTGGGGAAGAGGCTGTTAGCCAATGCAGAGTTTCTTCAGTTCCTCTCCCGCCCACAGCTTTGAGCAGAGGATGCAGCAATTTATCAGGAGTTTCTGCCTAACAGAGGTACAAAGGGGCCCTGTACAGGGTGTGGGAATTTCCCGCATGTTGATGAACCTCATACTGTAAAAGGCTGTAGGCCAAATCCTTCAGTCCTCACACAGACAAAAGTCCACATCGACTTACCCAAAATCTCCCTGCAAACGCCCATTCAAATCAACATCATTTTGCCTGGGTGAGTGCTGGGGGTTTGGCCCAATGGTTGTCGCTACAATTGCGCACTGGCAGGAGAAGGGGATTTACCACAGCCCCAGCACTGTGTCCTGGCTCCTCTACAGCCCCCAACCCACAATACAGCCACCAACCCTTGTTCCTGTGGTGCCACCCATGGGGACAGCCACAATGCCCCCGTCCTGCCTATGGAAGGACATAGCCCGTAAGGAAGGAATGTCCAGAAAATAATAGAAATGTAACAACGAAAAAAGAAAGTGGGCCCGTTTTTATTTGCTTGTTTTGGCCGTATCATAGCTCAGCCCTTCCTCACCATCGTGGTTCAATATTTACTGATCAAAAATATAGACCGGCTGCGAGGCACAGAGATAGCGATTATCATCAGAAAGCAACGGGCACTAAAAGAATGGCTCTTCCATTTCCAGAATGTAAAACAGACATTCAGAAGAACAAACAGAGCAGGGAAGAAACGAGGGTCATTTGCAAGTAAAATATTACCAAACAATATAACATTGGATTAACTGTTTCATGTATTTATTGTGGAGGAATATATAGAACTTTACATGAGAAACTCACGGTACAAGCAAGAAACAAAGCAGCCTTTTGAACGGCCGCCTTTTAACTTCAGAGCTCCTGTGCATGCAGCACAAGGGCTGCTCCCACTGAAGCAACAGCTCTGATTGAGTTCAGGATTGGGCCCCATGGTTTTAAACTTTCCTCCTGCAATGTCCCTTTTGGAAATATTGCAAACCTCCCAATCCAGGCACATCAATGTGCTTTGGACAGGAACGTGTGACATGGAAAAAAGAAAGCAAAGATGCACTGGGGGGCTAATGCTGAAAACTGCAAGTAAAAGAGAAAAGAAAGAAAAGGAGGGGAAAGGGAAAGCAGCACGAAGGGAGTCTGATCCTGCACCAATGTGAAGCAAAGCACTGAGCCTGCAGCACGGCTGTGCACTGGACGTGACCTGCCCCCATTTCTGCCCTTTGTTATGGTTTGCTGGAAATACTGGAGTGCAGGATGTGCTGCTCAGGGACACGCTGTGCTTCACGGAGCTGTGGGGTTCCGAACATTGGGGCGGCTCTATGCTCTGCCTTTATAGATTTTCTCCCTTCTGACATTATCTGAAATGCTCACATAATTCCTGTGAATCGCTATGTGAATTTGTGACTAGTTCACAACTTTTTCAGCAACACGCCAAACTGTGCCTGGGTCCCATTCTGAAAGGCAGAACCTGTGCAGAAACAGCAACACAAAAAGAGCTGCGGTACTCAGGCTGATCGCTGCTCCCTGCGAGCACTGCAGCCACCATTGGGATAATGAAAGCACAGCATCAGAGCTGCACCAGATCAGGCTGAGAGGTTTTGGGCTGGGTTAGCATAACCTTTGCTCTGCTTGATGCCAGGGGCTGGGCTGGGTGACTCAAGGAGTTGTCTGCAAGTCCATCTGCACTCTGTGCACAGGGAACAGCCGTATTTATTTGAGGTGCTCAATCTCTCCTTGTAAGCACATTCTTTCCTAATTAAGCAAATGTCCACTTTTGAGCTGCTCGGAAGCAGATTCTGAAGTCTTGCCTTACTGTCAGCTTCATATGTGTAGAATTCTTATGGAACCCAAGGGCACGTCTGTGGGTAACTTTGATTCTCAGAATCCTTATTGGTGGAGCAGGAAAAATCTGGAATAAAGGAGTCCTTAAACAAGAAAACCACCAGCAGGACTGAGACCCTAATATGTGGTAATAACACTAATGATGTCATTCGTGTTCAGCCATGTACATGTGGGGTTTTGCTCCTGGATGTGAATGCAGTCATATGGAGCTGTGTTTTCACAGTTCAGCCTCCCAAGCCCCATCCTGCTGCCACTGAAAGCCGTGGCAGAGCTCCCAGCTTCTCCACTGCTATCAGATTAGCTTTGTTCCATGGGCTGAAGCAATCTAATAGATACCAGGTGGCCCTGGTAGAGCCTGTGTGGTCTACAAGTAAGTGAAACATATTTTAAGGAGTCAAATATGAAACAGCTACATCACAGAACCTGCAATAACCCCAGCTGGTATTATTATCTATGGAGGACATGATCAGTATCTAAAATGTGACTCCATATATATTTATTTGATACATCCTGTAACAGATGTGTTCTGAGGTAAACTCAGCTGCATGTTAAACCACGGCAGAAACAGATTCATATTTACACTTATTTCCACAAGAACATACAGCTCTCTTGTGTTTTCACTTAAGAGAAAAAACCCCAAACAACCTTAAATTAATCCAGAAATCCACTTTAAATATGTGAGTCGGTTTGTAAAAGGACCTAGAAAAGTAAAAACTGCATGTGAACTGTCCTGGCTGCTGCTGTGATGTTTAGCTCACCCATTGCTCTATGCCATGACCCCGTGCTGTGAAATCCATACCTGCTCCAGCAGTACAAACTGGAGGGAGATGGATGGGGTGGTACCTGGGCAGCACCATGATATATATATATATTTATATACATACATCCTGTGCAATGGGTGCTGCTGGAAATGGATGAGGACTTCCCTGGTGCTCTCTGCTGGTGTGGAGGTGGGGTTCAGCCTGGCTCAGGTGAAGCTCTCTGTGCTCTGCTCTGCAGCAGTGGGTGGGGACTGCCTTGCACACCCCATTGCCTGATCCTGATTCACAGCACATGTGGAGAGTGACCTGAGTTCTGCTTGGTTTGCCCGTCTGAGCTCCCACCACAGCTCAGTGACTTAGGAACGTGCATATGGGGAGATTCCAAGCAAAGCTCAGCCCACTCCATGGAACCACCCCCCAAAAAAATCAAAGCTACTGATCATTTTCCCAATCCAATTATAGATTCTCAAACGTGATGAGGTCTACCATGGTTCCAACACAGAGGGGATGTCTCCTGTGCTATCTGCATGCTGGGGACTGGCTCTTCTGGTCTGCTCTTCCCTTGTAGTTTCCCATCTATAAAAGATGGATGCTCCATCCTTGGTGACATCCAAGGTCAGGCTGGATGGGGCTCTGAGCAACCTGATCTACCTGCAGGGGAGTAATTGGTGTTTCATTTGGTACCCAAAAACGCAGTGCTATCTCCGCTCTTATCTGCTAGCAGCCGTCCTCTTTCATCATGGATTCATCTCCTTAAGAAGCTCAAACACTTGCACTTTCCCAATGAAGATCTTGGAAAGTACGTTCAGGAGTAGCTTATTTTAACATTAATCACGTTTAACAAGACTTTTACCAGAGCGGGGAGAACGCGGAACTAATCGTTGGAAGAGCTGGTCAAGTTTATTGCAATGGGGAACTGTCGGGCAATTATGATTTATTTATTCGGAGGGAGATAAGGCGAGCATTGTTCTCTGGTGAGAGGAGAAAAAAAAAAGAAAAAAAAAAAAGAAGGAAAAAAGAAAACCAGGGCTGGTCTTAAAGTTAATGTTAGTTCCTTCCCATGCTCTTTTCACAACGGAGAGGAAACGGGGGGGGGGGGGGGGGGGGGTCTGGTAAAAAGGGGGGAAAATAAAGAAAAAGGAGAGGGAAAAAGGAACAAGGGATCTGCCCCATCACCACCGCAGCTCCCCGCGTCCCTGCAGTGCTCTCCTGGGGAGAAGCCCCGCACAGCCCGCCGCGGTCTCGTCCCGCACATCGGGAAAGCGCTCCGAGGGGCACCGGGATGCGGCCGCCTCCCCCCCACCACCACCCACCCTAGGGGCTGTTCTGCTGCTGCTGCTTTTCGCTGCGCTCCAAACAGCCCGAGCGCGGATGAGAAAATAAATAAACAGACAAATAAAAGTTAAACTAAAGTAAAACAAAGCCCAAATGTGCCCGTGGCCCTGCTCGCCCCGGCAGCCCCGTCCCTCCATTCCCCCTCCTCCCCAGCCCCGACGGCCGGGCGGTGACGCAGGGAAGCAAGCTTTCTGCGGATTCCCGTTCCCTCCGAGTGGACGGTGACTATACACAAACCGACCGGAGCTCTGCTTTGTGCAGGGGTTGCTCACCTGGTGCAGTACGGATCAGACCTCCGAGCAAAGGACTTCAATGCACAGCACATCCCGATTCCCGAATCCCCACCACCACCCCCCGTAGGGCACAGCCGCGTTACACAGTCCACATACACCTTAAATCTCCCTAAGGCATTGGATGCGGCGCACAGAGGTGAACCCAACGCGCCGCCCGAGGCCGCTCCGTGCCCCGCACCCGGCAGACTGTAAAAAGTTACGGATTTGTTTTCCCGACTCACAACTCTCCTCTCTTTGCTCCGAATTTCACCACTTTGCCTCCCGGCAAAGCTTTCCCCAAACGGTTTGAGATCGAATCGGGAACTCTGGAGCCGCGTTTCGGTCCACCCGCAGTTTAGTTGTTGTAGGACGGAATGAAACGGGATCGAACCGCTCTCAGCCCCGAGATGCCGCAGCCCCGACGGGAGCCGCCTGTGCCCCCCCACCGCCCAATTCGAGACCTCACGGCCCTGGGGGGTCCCTGCAGCCCCACCACCCCCACCTTATAGCGGCTCCGGACAACCAAACGTGAGCGCCGGTTCGGCGAGCAGAGCTCCTACCTCCGCTCGGGCACGGTTAGCGCCGCTTCGGACCTGACTCGACGGGGAGGGAGAGGTGCAGCGCGTGTTAACGTTCACTGTACAACACCGGGAGCTCCGCTCTCATCGTCCCGGGACGCGCGGAGGGACCCTCCCGAGCCGCAGCCGCAGCCGCTGCGCCCTTCGACGGGGGGAACGCGGAGCCGGGCAGCGCAGCGCCCGCAACCCTGAGAGCAGCGGGGAGGGGAAAAGAGCCCTCTTGTAAAGCTCGCGGCCGTCGGAGCCCTCAAGATAAACATCATTAGAAATCATTGTAATTGGGATTGTGAAAGCTGACCTCTGACCCGCCGGGCTACGTGTCACAACCGTGTCTGCTTTGATTCCTCGAAAGGCGGCACAAAGGAACAAGCTCCGTGACAGGAGGCAGCGGGATCTGCGATCCGGCCCGAGGGGACCGACGGGGGGAACCGCACGTGGCCTCCCTCCCCCGTGCCTCATTTGCATATGCAAATCAGCCGGGCGCGGGGCCGCCCCGACGGCGGGACGGGAGCAAGCGGGAGGGACGGAGGTGGCCGCGGGGCCCTGAGAGCGAAGAGAAACGGGGCTGCTCTGGGGCCTGAGGCGGGTAGGGAGTGGCAGAGGGGGGGGAAGACTCCTGCTGCTACCTCCGGGGAGTGGGTGTTGGAGGGCAGCTGACCATCATTTCCGATGGGTTTTCCTCCGGGGCTTTTCCGCTCGCACATCGCTCTGTCCGCCCCGTCCGGCCCCGATGCGGGCGGTGCTTTCTGACCGCAGCTCCATGCCACAGCCGGACCCATCCGAGGCTGAGGACGGGGCGGCCTCGCTCACCACTCCACTCCCTTCCGTGGGGTTGAGGATGGCACATGTGGCTCTGCCTCACCCGGGGTACACCTGTCCCCAACGAGGCCGGACCTGATCCCCTTTTCAGCTTTGCTCTGCTAACGCTCGCGGAGAAATACTAAATGCATAATTACCCTAGCAAGCCTGATTTGCTTAAATAATCCTCCTTAGGCTCCCCTTAATCTGCTCTGTATTCCCCCCGCCGTCCTTCTCTCTGCCTGGTCTGGCTCTGACGAGCTTGGTCGAACGCCGACCCCGCGCCCAGGAGGCAGCAGGTAGGCGGGGTGGGGAGCAGGGGGATGCCGGAAACCCTAGCTTTAATGTCACCTTAATGTCACCTTAATGTCACTCGAGTTCTGGGCGGGGAAATCACGCCGTGCGGGTGCCCCGTCTGCTCTGCGACCGCACAGAAGTATCCGACGGCCGCAGCTGGTAGAGATCCACTGGGAGGGCCCGGGCCCTGTTTTTAAGGAAAAGTTGACGTTTTGGTCTCTGCAGCTCCAGGGAAGTGCGGGAAGGAGGACGGAGGCAGAAATCTGAATTTAAATCGGGATTGGGATGGGGGAAGGCGATTTCTCTGCATGCCCCCTGTCCCTGACGGCAGCGAGTGGGGAGCGGGGTCACCCGGCTCTGGAAGTGCCCCCAACTCGGGCCCGCTGGGAAGGGCTCTTCCCTTTGCTCTGTGCAGAAAAATTAAGTTTATGCTTCAGTTTCATCGTGAAAAGGGAAAGGGAGAAAAGAGTGAAGAACTTTAGATGGCGCTGTGCAACATTTCAACAAACCCTCCGAACCTTCCCCTGGGCCTGCAGAGAGGAGCGGGGATCTCGGCGGGGTGGGGTATTACGGGGTGGGATCCAGGAGGTGGGGTGCAATGGGGTAGGGTGGAGGGGGGTCTGTCTGGGCAGGGCAGCCCCTGCCTGTGCCTCCAGCCGAGCTCGGTGACAGCACACTGCGGGACGGCAGGACTGAGCAGAGATAGTTTTGAAAGAAAAGAATAATAACAACATTTTTCTTAAAATAGCTTTTTAAAAAAATCAAACAAAAATCCCAGAGCCCGTTTCTCGCTGTCCCTTCTCCTCGCCTTATGGGAAAACCCCTAAAACCTCCGATGGGGTGAGGCCGAGAGGGCCACATGCTCCCCTGTAGGTGCTGGGCGCTGCCGCTCGCCCACCCTTAAGCCCATCCCCAGCCCATACCGGGCCCACTATAAGCCCGTTCTATGCTCACCCCAAAGCCCACGGCCCCACTCGGCCCGGGCACAGCCTCGGCGGGGCCGCGGGGAGCCGCACACACGGGAGAGGGGCTCCGCGCTCGGCTCTCCCCGTTTCTCCCTTCCTGCCCGCCGGCTGAGGGCCTCGGGGAGGGCTCAGAGAAGCTGCAAGCAGCAGCAGCCCCGTCTCATGTCCCGTCAGATCGGCACAGCCCGGCCCTCGGAAGCCCTCAAAAGAGGTGAGAAGCCGAAGCGAGGCGTGATGGGCTCCGCGCATCCCCAGCGGCCGAGCAAAGGCAGCGGGCCGCGGCACGGATCCTCCCGCAGCCGCTGTGTGTGGAGCGGGGCAAGCTGCGGGGCAACGCCGCGTTGGCTCCGAGCGCCCGACCGAGGGAGTGCCGCTCTGCGTACAGAGCTTCGTTCCTCGTTAAAAAAAAGGAAAACGGGAGGATGAGACCCGAACAGAATAAAAAATAAAATGATAGAAAAATAAATTTAAAAGAAAGAAAAGAAAGAAAGAAAGAAAGAAAGAAAAATATTAAAGGTCGGAGTGCTTTAAAACAGAGGAGAATCGCTTTAAAAATTCACTGCGCTGATCCACCAAAAAACAAAACGGATCTCAGCAGCGCTGTGCGTGCACAGATGTGTTTGTGCCACACACACACACGCACCGAAAGAAGGAGCCGCGGCAGCCGCGTGCTGAGCACAGCCTACACTTTATTTCAGACTACAGATTTCTGAACATAATAAAATCTTTGGCTTGGAGCGGCCGTTCAGCCTCGCAGTCTGTGGATCAGATTTATTTTTTTTTTTTTCCTCGGAAAAAAAAAATAAAAATAAGGAGAGAGAGTGAGAGAGAGAGACAGAAATTCACACACACACACAAATAAGGATCGAACGGAAGAGCGGAGGCGGACACCAAAAATGAAGAGCGACGGACGTGGGGAGGAAAGGAAAGCAACAAACGAACAAAAGAGAGAGGGAGAGAGAAGGGGAGAGAGAAACCGTCCAGCAAATAGAGATCGCTACACATATTTCTTACCTGAAATTAAATATATACAAGGTCATATGTTTGGCTATATAGAGATTTTTTTTTTTTTTTTTTTTTTGTAAGCGTTCATATTTTTTTTTTTTTTCTCGATCGCAGTCCTTATACTATGGATAGACAATAGCTCTGTGTTCGTGGCACCTGTCGGCGCGGGGCCGTCACTCGCTCTCCTCTTTGTCCTGCACCGTGGTGGTGGAATGGTTGTACAGTCCCTGGGCCATGAGGTGCAGCGCCAGCCCGTTCTTGATGCCCGTCGCCTTCTTGATCTTGGCCCGCTTGTTCTGGAACCAGATCTTGATCTGGGACTCGTTGAGGCTCAGCTCCTGGGCTAGGCTCTGCCGCCGCTGCTCCGTGATGTAGCGGTTCGCCTGGAACTCCGCCTTCAGCCGCTGCAGCTGCTCGGCCGTGAAGGCGGTGCGCGGCCGTTTGTCCTCCTTCTCCGTCTTCTTCTTCTTCAGCTTCCTGGTGCGGGGTCCTGCGGGCAGGACAACACACACCGCTGCGCTGGGCCCCGCCGCCGCCCGCCCCGACGGAACGTGGCCCGACGGGGGGAACCCGGCCCGGGGAGAGCGGGCCCCGGAGGAACGAGGCCGAGGAACTCCCTCGCCCGCCGCCGCCGAGGCCTCCGTGTAGGCCGGAGCCGCACTCCCGGTGCGGCCGTTCTTTTCCCCGCAGCGGGAGCGGTCTGAGCCCGGCACCGCGCAGCGCTCGGAGCACCCGGGCCCGGAGCTGGGAGAGGCCCCGCGGACGGCTGCGGGTACACAAAGAGCGCGGCCGCGCCGAGCCGAGCGGCGGGGATCGGGGGACGGCATGCGGATACCTCCCCGAGCCCAGAGGAAAGGGAAGGAAGGAAGGAAGGAAGGGAAGGAAAGGAAAGGAAAGGAAAGCTCGAGTGCACGGTCCCTAAGAGCCGGGAGCCGCGGCCCCTGACAGCTCGATCGCTCAATCCATCACCGCAGTCAATCAAAGCGGCTTTTCCCGAGTTTGAAGGCGATGGAAGTGTCAATAACGGCGGCGGAGCGGCCCCGGCCCTATTGCACCGCGCTGGGGATTGGGGGGGTGGGGGAGAGGAGAAACCGGGGTGCCACTGGGGGTCACCTCCTCGCCCTTATCTTAAAAATAAAAAAATAAAAATAAAAAATAAAATAAAATAAATATTTGCAATTAAAAACAGCGACTGACGGTGGCAAAACGAAGCGCTGCGGGCCCGGCTCCGGGGGGACCCTCCTGGCTCGGCCCCTCCAGCCGCCGTTTGTAGCCCTTCTTCCTTCTCCTCGCCATAAAGTAGCCCCCAGCGGCCCGACTACACGAGGCTGGAGCGGCCCCCCCCGAAAAATGGCACTTTGCCTGGGGAAGAGGAACAGGAACGGACTCCCGGGGCACCCCGCTCTCCGCACGGCCCCGGCGCCGCGCTGACACGAACGGGCTCTCGGAGGAGGATAGGGACCGCGACCCTCCCCGCGCCGGGCTGAGAGCCACAGGAGGGAAGCAAAGGGAAGAGGGACACAGGGAAGGCTGGGGGGATCCGCGCTATCCTTACCCGAGGACGGCCGGTCGGAGTACCGTGTGCAGTACACCCAGGCGGGCCACACCAGCGGCTGCTGCGAGTCGGGCTTGAGCACGGCTCCTCCATTATTGGAGCCCATGAGGAGGATGGCGGGGCTGCCGTGCTCCCCGTACTTGGCCGCCGGAGTCTCGCCGCCGTCTCCCTGCGCCTTGGCCGCCCCCGCAGCCCCCGCGGCTCCCGCGGCCGTTCCGGGATTCGCTTTGGCGGCGGTGCCGGCGGGCGCGGAGCCGTCGGGAGCGCAGTTCGAGTCCGGGCAGAGGAGGGCGGAGGAGGGCGCGTGGGGCGGCCGGGCCAGCAGCGGGTTGACGTTCTCTCTACCTGCGCTCTGCGCTCCGTCCCGCTGTTCCCGGCCGCCTCCTCCTCCTCCTCCCGTCGCAGCTCCGGTGGCGGCGGGCGGCTCCTTCTTGCAGCCGAAGTCCGGCCGGAGAATGTTGTCGATGAAGAAGTTGGTGGTGCGGGGCGGCGGCGGCGGCGGGGGGCGGCGGCGGGGCAGGGGCAGGGGGCAGGGCGCGGCGGGGGAGGCGGGCGCGGGGCTGGGGGACACCGGAGCGCTGTCGCCGTCGCTGCCGCCTCCACCGCCGCCTCCGCCGTTCGCCGGCCCCGGCGGCGCCGCGTCCCGGTGGTGGCCGTGCCCCTCCGGCGGCTCTTCCATGCTCAGCCCCCGCCACGGAGAGAGACGGAGAGGAGATCGCCGCTTCGCCGTTCGCTGCTCGCTGTTCGCTTGCTGCTTTTTTTTTTTTTTCCTCTTTTTTCTCCTTTTGCCCCCCCCCCAGCCCCCACACACAGCCACTTTACGCCCACCCCGCTTTGGCGGTGGGTGGCGGGTTAAAAATTTTCAAAAAAAAAAAAAAAAAAATTAAAAAAAAAAAAGAAAAAACGAGTCAAAAAAAAAAAAAAAAAAAAAAAAAGCACCAAATCCACTTGTTGGGCCGGAGCGGAGCTGAGCTTTTTTTTTTTCTCTCTCTCCCCCTCGCACGGATGGATCCAAAACCGGGAGACACTCGAGGGCTTCTCTCCCCTTATATATTTCCAACAGCAAAAAAAAAAAAAAAAAAAAAAGGAAAAAAAAAAAAGGAAAAAAAAAAAACCAAACCCGCGTGCAGCCGCACCGCGGCCCCCCCCGCGCCCGCCCCCCGCGGAACCCCTCAGCAGCCGCGCATGGCCCCGCGCTGCCGCCGCGCTCTGCCCGCGGCCCCGCAGCCCTTCCCCGGCGGCGTGAGCGGCTTTGCTTTCCTTTCGCCTTTTCTCTTGTTTTCCTTTTCTTATTTCTTTTTTTTTTAATGATTCCTCCCCCCCTTCCCCCTTATTATTATTATTTGGTTTTGTAATTTTTTTTTTTAGTTCCCCGCAAAAAAAATTTTTGGGGGGGAGGAAAAAAAAAAAAAAGGCCAATCTCTGACAGCTCCGATCTTTGCAACAAACTCTCCCTAAAAAAATCCCTCGGCCACACTTTTTTTTCGCTCGCACCGGAAGCACGTGAGGCGGCCCCGCACGTGGGGGCGGCCAATGGTTCGCCGCCGCCGCCACTGACACCCCGCTCTTCGCCCAATGGCCAAACCCGACGGGGCGCCGCGATAAATACCGCGTGGGGCCGGGCCGGGGCGGTGGTGGCGGCGCGACGGGGTGGGGGCACGCCCGTGGGAGCCCCCCACCCATTATAGAGCTCTCTTAGAGTGCCCGCGCTATAAAGCCCCATTATAGTGCCCATAGTATAGAACCCCCTTAGAGCATCTTCTTTACAGCACCCCTATTATGGAGCCCCCTTAGAGTGCACCCATTATAGAGCCCCTTTACAGTGCCCCCATTATAGAACTCCATTACAGTACCTCGATTATAGAGCCCCCTTAGAGTGCCCCCGTTATAGCGCCCCTTATAGAGACCCATTGTAGCGCCCCCTTAGTCCTCCTCTATTAGAGCGCCCCCCTCGCGGCTCCACCCTCATAGCATCCCATTATAGCGCCCCCCGTTACAGCGCCCCCACCGCCTGCAGCGCCGTCCCCGCTCCCCGGCCCTGGGAGCCCGTGATCTGGGGCGCCCCCAAATCGTGAACCATTCCCCAAATAGTAAAGCCTGCAACCTTCCCATATACGTGTAAAACCCCGCGGACTCTCTTTGCGCTCCCTTTCAATTTTGATTTTGTGTTTCCATGTCGGGGGAAGGAGAGATGAAGAGGGCCTCGAGTTGAAACTTTTCGTTTTTCATTCCTTTAGAAAACAATAATAATAATGTTTTAAAAAATATATAGCGATAAATAATGGGAAAGGAAAGGGCGAAACTGGAGCTGCCACGCTGTCTTGCTCCGCACTGAGTGGCATCGGTATTATTTTGGGGGATGCAAAGCTGCCTGCCTGGGGTCGGTCTGTGGGTTCAGGCTCCGAAAGCGGCCCTCCGCCCCGCGGTGCTCTGCTCTCAGCTTAGAGTGAACACCTCGGGGCTGCAGGAAGGATAACTTGGGGTTTTGGAAGGGTGGAGAGAGCAGTGTGTGGTTTATCAGTGTTTTGTGTTCCTAAAAATTAACGTGCATGGAAAGGAATAAGAATAATGCAGAACCCTAAGGCCGGGTTTGGTGTCTCTCGGCCTCCCGGGGCCGCAGCTGCTGCCCTCTCTCCGCTGCCACCCGACGGCCCCGAGGGGGCTCCGAGCGGCTCCAAGCGCCCCGCGGCCGCAGTTCCGTACGGGGATCCTGCGGGCACCTGCGGGAAGGGGCGGCCCCGAAAAGAGCCGATTTTCCCCCAAAAGAAAACAATGACGAGAGGAGGGGAGGCCGCATCACGTGCCGTCGCCGTACGTCCTATATGTGGGATGCGGATGTGCCATAGGTATGTATGGACGTGGGGACGGACATCGGGGGGTGGCACACGGGACCGAAGGGCCCCCCCCCGCGCTCCGCTCCCCCCGAGGCGCGTTCGGCTCTTTCCGTACCGCGGAACCTCCCGAGTCGTCTCCCCCAACACCACCTCCCCAAAACGCCGCAGCGCACAACGTCCGCACTGCAATGAACGCGACCCCCGTTCCTTCCCCTTCCCCCCCCCCCGCCCGCATCCACAACATCGTATCATTTACTCGCCCGAAATTGGGTTTATTTATATTTAAGTTAGCAAAATTGAAATCTTTATCCCAAAAGCGAGCGTGGGTACTTAATTAAATTCTAATTAGGACACTATCAATATCCCATTTAGCCACGTAGCCTTTGTGAGCCGCGGTCCCTTTCAGAGCCGTAAATGGGGGCTCGCCGCCTTATCTCTCCTGCAAGAGACGCCTTGAGAAGGGCTGCAAAAGATAATTTATAGGTTTTAATTACTCTTCATTCCGCCTGATCAGCTTGGCGTTCATCACAGGACGGCGAATAAAACCTGGTCAAAAGCACTGTCACTATTCCCTGGCAAGACGCTTAATCAAAGTAAGCAGGGCCATATTACACGCTGCGAGCTTCTCGCCGTAATTTCCCAGCTGCTGATAAAGCCGGTTGAATAATGCCGCGGTCCTTCGGAGACACCATTTACAGAAATGACTTTATTGACGGCTTAACGTCGGTAATTCATTTTACCTTTCATGTATTGGGAGCCCGGATTTGTTACAGTAATAGGATGATAAATGTCCTGGCGGCCCTATAGCTTTTATTATTGAATACAATACACACACCCATCCTTAAATGTTCCAAAATTGGGTAACAAAAGGGAGAGAGAGAGAAATCGAAGCCTTTAACTATTTAATTTGCCTTCCCGAGCGCTGGGAGGGGGGCGGGGGGATGTGGGGGGAAAGAGACAGTGCCGTGTGTGTATGGGGGGATCGCTCCATCCGGAGCGCTCCTCTTCTGGAGCCGCTCTGGATTCAGAGCTTCGCTATAAATCGAGTGGGTTTGTGCTCGGAGGGGTGGGGGGATCGCCGGGATCAATGAGGAGGGGTTAAAGGGAAAGGCGAAGCGCATTTCCACGCTGGGTGTTTGTTTGTTTTGTTTTGTTTTTTTTCCGGCACCGAAATAGATAAATATTAGAGCAGACAGTTGTTTCGGCCACCTGGTTGATACGTTTGCATCGGAAGAACGGAAGCTTTAAAAAAAAAAAAAAAAAAGAATTATTATGAATAATAATGATCATATTAATTCCCCGTCAGAAAAAAAGTTCCCTCTGCAACTCGTGGCGATGGGAACTCGGAAGGGGCGGCGGGGCCGCTTCGTGGGTTCCGTCCCGCTGTGCGTCCCAGGGCCGCTGCCGTCGGGGTGCGGGAGATGCCCGCACGGTGCCCGCAGCGCCTCCTCGGCAAAGGGAAGGTGCCAACGCTCCCATTTCGTTTGATTCATTTTCTTTATTCTTTTTTTTTTTTCTTTTTTCCTTTCTGTCTTTTTTTTTTTTTTTTAATTTGTTCTTCTTTTCGAGGAAGACCGGCGGAAGGAGGAGGGGATTCAATTCGAAATTCAAATTCAAATCCTTTACATTTTTGTTTTGTTTTCCTAGGAAGAAGGAAGTATAGGAACGTGGTTAATATACGCTGTGGTAATCCTATTTCCAGGTCTAGATCAGATCTCATTGGGGCCTTTGCTGAAGGACATAAATGAGTTGTTCCAATACAATGGATTTCATCCTTCCTACAGGGACCGGCTGACCAGCGGTTTTGTTAAAAGTGAATGCGAATAGATTTCTGCTACAAGTGCAGCATTATTATTATGAGCTGTAAGGTCAGACCATACATTCCGGGTCCCCAAAGCCTATAGACCCTGGGAAATGCGCGGGATATACCACGTCATTGTACCTGACAGTCCCTTCAATAGAGTAATTCAATTATCGCTCGGGGATTCGGTCTTCATTGAAAGCAATAATAGCGGTGTAATTCGTTGGTAAATAGGTGGTGGAAGCGGCCCCGATCGAAACTTTTTTTCGGGGCGCGGGGTTCCGTCTCCGAGATTCGCATTGCCCGTGCGGGGAGCGGCAGGGGGTGGGCGGCTCAGACTGCCGAGGGCCGGAGAGGGGCAGCCCCGAGCGGGCGGTGCGGCCACCAAAACGCCCCGAGACGGAGCCGGAATCTGGCGGGGCCGCGTCCCCGCGTCCCGGTGCTCGGCTGCGGGACGGCGTCCGTAGGGAGCATCCCCGGCCGCCAAGCAGCCCGGCTGGGAGCTGCAGGGCAAAATTTGAGTTGTTTATTTGTTTGTTATTGTCCTCCCTTCTTTCTTCAAAGGGGTTGAGGGTGGAAATAGCCAGGGGAAGTTTGGGTGGAGGGGAGAGAAAAGTGTTTTTCTGGTTCTTGGCGGTGTTGTTGTTTTGTTGCTTTTCTAACAAGAAAAAAAAGGGGGGGGGGGAAAGAAAAAGAAAAAGAGAGAGAGGGACGGAGGAAATATAAAAAGGAACAAGACGAAAGAGAAAAAAGAAAAGGAAACAGAAAAAATAAAACAGGAAAAAAAGGGGAAAAAAAGGAAAAGAGAAGGAAGAGGAAAAGGAAAAGGGCAAAGCTTGAAAAGACAAGGGGGGGGGAAAGAGTATCAAAGAAAAAAATGGAAAAAAATAATTAAAGAGAAAGGAGGAAGAGAAAAAGGAAACGAGGAAAAGAAAGTAAATGAAAGGGAAAAAATAGGAGAAAATGGGGAAAAAAGAAGAAAAGAAAAAGAAGAAAAAAGGAAAAGGAAAAAAGAAAAGGAAAAGGAAAAAAAGAAAAGAAAAAGGAAAAGAAGAAAAGAAAAAAGAATAAAGGAAGAAGAAAAAAGGAAAAGGAAAAGAAAGGAAAAGGAAAAGAAAGGAAAAGGAAAAGGAAAGGAAATGGAAAGAAAGGAAAAGGAAAAGAAAAGGAAAGGAAAGGAAAGGAAAGAAGAAGAAAAGAAAGGAAAAGGAAAAGAAAAGGAAAGGAAAGGAAAGAAGAAGAAAAGAAAGGAAAAGGAAAAGAAAAGGAAAGGAAAGGAAAGAAAAGGAGAAAAGAAAAGAAGAAAAAGAAGAGAAGAGAAGAAGAAAAGAAAAGAAAAGAAAAGAAAAGAAAAGAAAAGAAAAGAAAAGAAAAGAAAAGAAAAGAAAAGAAAAGAAAAGAAAAGAAAAGAAAAGAAAAGAAAAGAAAAGAAAAGAAAAGAAAAGAAAAGAAAAGAAAAGAACCAGGGCGAAGGAAATAAGGGCAGAAAGGGCAGAGGAGAGCAGAGAGGCGCTCGCTGCGAAGCCCCTTCCTCAGCCCCCCCTCCCCCCGGCCGCCGCCCCCCTACCTCGCAGCACCCGGAGCGGCCCCGCAGAGCGGCTCCGCAGGAGGATCCCTGGAGCCGGGCAGAGCACACGGAGGAGCGCGGCCGATCCCGTGCCGGGCGCGCAGTCCCGGCGCCTTCCTGCCGCCCCGGCGCTCGGCTTTAAGTTACGGCGGACGTCTCCGAGAGCCGCTTTTCCCCTCTTTGGGTCGGGCACCGCCGTCCCTTCGCCGAGCGCGTTACCAGCGGGGGCTGAAAAGTTTGCGGCGCGGCTTCGGCGCGCGTCTTCCTCTCACCCTTCCCCGGCGACGGCCTCGCACCCGCGGCCGTTTTTCACCGCGTTTTCCGCGTCCTCCCTCTCTTTCCCTCCCCGGCTCTCCGCTCCCGCGTCCGCTCGGGGGGGAAGGAAGGCAGCGGGGATACTTTCGCAAAGGGCCAACGCCTGCCGCCTCCCGGCCCCCGCCCTCCCCGCCGCGCTCCGGGACGGGGCCCTGCGGGCGGGGGCACCTCGAGGCTGGGAGCAGCCCCGGGCTTCTTCTCCCACTGTAGAGACGCACGCGGGATCGCGACCCAGGGGCTGCGCGGGGCTCCCTGCCACCGGCGTGGGAAGTTTGCCCGAGTCGTGCCGTCATCGGAAGATGCTTCCCGCCGCCTCCGCGCCCCAGGTGCTGCCTTAGGGGCTCTGTGTTCCCGGGGTGGGAGATGACCCATCTTTAATTTTTTTTTTTTTTTTTTTTTTTTTACCCTTTCGGGCCTGAGTGTGAGCATTTCTCCCTTTTCAACGCCCAGAGGAGAGACGAGCCCCGCGTCCCCTCTGTCCCCTCTGCCACCCCCCTCTGCCGGGCGCTGGGACCCGGGGGGGCGGCCCGAGCCGGGCCCGGGCACCGGGGAAGTTGGAGTCGGGGAGAGAGGAAGGCGGGGGGAGAGCGATCCTTTGTGTTTGTGTCCTCCTTTGTTCCGGAATTAACTTGACCGGTGGGGCTGAGAGGCAGCGGCACCATTTCGATGTGAGGGCGCGGGGGAGAGGGGGATCTTTTGATCCTCATCGAGGGAATCGCGGCGGGAGGGGCTGCAGGAGGGGCAGCACCGCTGTCTCTCCGCGGAGGCTCGCAGCGAAATTTCGTTGCAGGCGCAATTTTTGCCTCGCACGGGAACTTTCGGCGCTAATTGGCCGCGCCGCTCCCCGAGCAGGTCCCGCTCCTCTCCGCTCGGCCGTTCCCAGGGAGAGAAAACAGCGTGCGTGGGGCTAAAAGGCAGCGAGACAAAATAATCAGCGTTAAAAGTACGCCCTGCTTTGAGGGGAGGGGGGGGAGAGGAGGAGAGCAGGGAGAGGGGCAGAGAGGAGAGCGAAATAAGTCTATCGCCTGGAGAAATGATGCGATGTTACTGCTGCCCAGTGGCAGTAACCGGAATTGGGTCATTTTCGGGACAAACGCCGGCAAAATTCGAGTCACGTCCACTTTTGATATAAGGATGTGTCCTCTTTAAAAATTGTTATGCAAAAGACTCCCGGACGTGATCTTCTGGCGATAAAAAGCAGCGAGCCAAATAGTGCAGCCCGAGTCAATAATGGATGAACAGATTAAGAAACCTTTTTCCCAGACAATTATTTCAGCAATTGAAAAGCTTGCTCTCTCTCCAAATTTCGAAAATAATAATAACAATAAGAGCAAAAGTAAATAAAGCCGAACACGAGTGCGATGGGCTCTTTGCCCCTCACTCGGGTTTATTTCCAGCCAGGGGGAGGACAGCCGAGGAGGTACTGAGAGCAGCCGCAGTCCGAAATCACGGCGGTTCATTACGATCTGCGCACCGCAGCACTAAATAGGCGTATCGGGGGGAGCACGGCCTGCCTGCATTTATTTCTCCTTAAAGCTCCGGGTACATTCGGTCTTCTGCTCTGTAATCCCAACAAAAGGTGTTGGAAAATGTACCGGGGAGGATGGGAATCGGTGGGGGAAGGAATAAATGGTGGCATCGGGGATCCGAAGGGGAAATCCCAGGACCGGGGCGCGCAGGCAGCGACTCCGCGGGGCTGCTGGGCTCTGGTGGCTGCATAGGGCGGAGCGGAGCGGAGGGAAGCAGAATCCCGAGCCCGGAGCCTCTGGGAGAGCTGCTCCCGGGCCGTGGCTTCACCCCCTCCGGCAGGAAGGCAGGGGATTCCCGCAGCCATTCTGCTTGGCCTTGGATTTGGCCAATGGTGGCAACTGCTCACAGTTTGGTTCTGTCACCAAAGCAGAGAGCAGATCAAAGGAGAAGGAACTGGACTTTCTTGAGACAGCTGAAGGAGAGCAGGCTCTGTCCTCTTCAGGAGAGGTGCCACCAGTCTGAAGCAAAGAACTGGACTTTGGAGCCATTGGGCTGCGTGGGAAAATGGAAATTATAGAATCATATAATATCTCAAGTTGGAAAGGGCCCATAAAGATCATGGTTCGGGAACAATGGCTCCTTATGGTGCAGGGAGAGAAGAGGTCTGGCAGGAGTCAGTCCCAGATGAGCTGCTCAGCCCAGAGCCCTCTCCAGGACACACCAAGTACAATGGAACCCTCGCTGGCATGGCACTTCACCTGCACGCCCAGCCCTGCAGCCAAATCCCACATCCCTCTCCAGACAGCAGCCTTACATTCCTGAGTTAGACAAATGATGAAAAAGTTCCAGTTACTGTCTAATGAAAGGCCTCCATCTCCCTTCCCCCAGAGGTTTCCGATGCACATATAATTAGCTCTCAATATTTCATGAATATGGGGTTTTACTAATTCCTTTTCACTCTGGAGATTTTGCATTCACTCTGTCATTTTGCAGAAAGCCGTGGCTGTGGGAAGGGTGGGTTTGGGGTGGGCTCTTCTATGTGGATACCCAACATTGGCTGCCCCAGGCCTCAGCCCAGACAGGTGGGGAGACAGATCCCAAGTAAGGGACCACAGCTTATTGTTATTATTATTATTAGCCAAAACTTAAATGTGCAGTGGGATCTCAGTTCTTTGGGGCAGATATTTCTTTGGACGCACAGTGTTTTAGGAGCAGGTCTTTCCTTCTGGGTTACAGCATGTCTGGGAGGGAGACTGGTACTTTCTGAGCTAGGAGGTGGAAGTGGAGCAATATATCATTAAGGAATGTCCCACTCATTCTTGGCATCTGTTGCAATCTTTGACAATAACAGATCCCAATCAGTACTTAGTAATACACGTAAGGATATCTGTAGGCTTTGTGCAACGAAGGGCAAAGCTGCCCCTGCATCATCTTTGGGTTTGGTTCATCCATCTCACTGGAAAGCAGTTCTGCAAAAGTTTCCACATTCGCAGTCAGCATGGAATGAAATGAGAGCCCCATCTCCTTTCCTAGCACCTGGGAGCTCGTAACTTGGGCACTGTGGGTGCTCACAGTGTGTAGCCATAGAGTCTGCCCCAGAGCCATCCTTTCCTTTTCCTATGCTACAGCTGCTCTGGTTGTATGGCAACAGCCATTTTTCCTCTGCTGGTGCCATAGGACTGTGCCTTTTTCTCTTCTCTTGCTCCATACAAATGCCTGTGCCCCTGTGCCATGGTGGAACAATAGGTCTGTTTTCTGCAAACTTAGGTCCTTCTGTTCAAACAGATGCAGACTAATGTACTTTTCACCACTTTGCCTCCGAGCTCAGCACTGGTATTTGTAATGCAGTGAAGGAGTCCCTGTAAAGGAACCCCCCAACCAGAAGCAGCTCGTTAAAAACCCCATTATCCCCATAACTTACTATTAATTTCAGTGCCTGCCTTATGATTTGTAAAAAGGACAACAAATCCTGTGACAGATGATGCTCAGACGCACTGAGACTGGTGAGCAAAGGGTTTTATTTGCCACATATTTAAGCTGGATGCTACAGAGGCTTTGCAGTTTGCAGTACACGCTGTCGCTGCATGTGGTCCACTGAAGCACAGCTTTGTTCCCAGGCATTAAACTGTGAGTCACTGTTTGCTGCACCTTGCTTATTTCTTACAACTTTACACTTCTCCAGGCCTCTTCCACCCTTTCCTACCTCCTGTTGTTTACTGAAAGCCATGAGGAGCTGGTGAAAGGGAGAGGTGTGACTGAGGGGATGCAGGATCGGGGCTTGAAGGTGTTTTGCAGTGGGATTTCAGTGGGATTTTGCATCAGGATCAGATGTTCGCTCCCATCACTGTTCCTTGGGTGTGCCACATGAGGACCATGTTGTGCTCGGGTGCAGCTGACAGCACAGGTAGCAAAACCCCACAAAAGTGCTACATTTTAGGGTGGTACACCCAGACTGCATGGCTTTCCAGGATCCTACAGGCAGCATAGAGCCATAGGATTGTTTGGGTAGGAAGGGACCTTTAGAGGCCATCTGGTCCAACTTCCCTGCAATGAACAGGGACACCTACAGCCGGATCAGGGAGCTCAGAACTCAGCGTCTCAGCAGCAGCACCCGGCCCCCTCCCGGCCTTCCTCACACCGCTGCACTCCAAATGCTGCGTTCCAAATGCCGTGTCCCAAATGCTGGCTTCCAGAGCCATCTCGTGGCTCTCGCCCGTCAGCACAGCCGAGCTGCTGCACGCCGCTGGTGCCTTCCAGCCACTTCACAACCTGCTTGCTCCCCCCCTCCCCCCCCCTCCCGCACCCTTCATTTTCACACCTCCACGTGGGTTTTCAGCCTTGTGGGACTCTTCTCTAGCTAAGCCCACCGGTGGGTGAAAGAAGGTCCTTTTGGGAATGTGTGGTGTGGGGGACATGGCAGAGATGGGATGCTGTGGCTGTGCAGGTCCCATCCATCCCCACGATTGCTGTAGTGCTGAAGTGGAGTGATCCCTACCTGCTGGGAAGAGGACACTGCTGGATGTTTAAAACCTTTATATCCCTACTGTGTTAGACTTTGTCTGACAGGTGGCCCCTCTTCCCCTGCAGGGCAGGGGCAGCAGCTATGGCTGTGCAGCTTGATCTCACGCACTGCTTGTCTCTATTTAGCTGGAGATTCCCTTTCTATTGCACAAATTAAGCCTCAGAGACGTGGGGTGATATTTTAATGTGTATCCCATAGCCCCACAGACTCTTGCTGGGTCCAAGCCATATACACAATCTACACTTTCCCACTGGTGTATAATTTTCTTGGCACTTTCCTTGCAACAGGTGGGCTGTGATGTAGAGCAGCACAATGTGACCACTTCACTCTTTCCTAAGAAGAAAGATTTACTGCAGAAGACATATTATTTGCAGTTTTATGGAGATTTCTTATCTAAAGCCATCTAACACCCTATGGCGGGGGTCCACAACTTTGAGAAAGCCTCAGAACATCCAAACAAATGTTTCCAAACAGGAAAGGAGCCAAGTTACCATGTCTGCACACAAAATTGGGATGCTGAGATGGGAAATGTAGCTGAGATCACATGGAGCTATAACCCCATTTCGCCTGTCTGGGGTCCAAAGAACCTTACGTAATGCAGCTAGCGCTGGAGGGAGACGATATCTCAGATGAAAAATGACTTCCCAGGTGCCCTGGACAATGTGCTGGCTGGGCGGGCTCAGACAGCTCACTGTGCTTTGTCCTCAGGCCAATCATCAGCGCCTCCATCCAAGGGGTGCTCAAGCTCATAACAGAGGAGGTTCAGGTTGGATATTAGGAAACATTTATTCTCAGAATGAGTGATGAGGCAGTGGCACAGGCTCTCCAGGGAGGTAGTGGTGTCACCATCCCTGGAGGTGTTCAAGGACCATGGAGATGTAGCAGTGAGGGACGTGGTCAGTGGGCATGGTGGGGGTGGGTTGGTGATCGGATTAGATGATCCTAGAGATCTCTTCCAACCTTAATGATTCTATGATGGGCAGCTACAGATCTGATCTCAGGGGTGGTGATACGGACTCAAGGCATCACAAAGAGGGGGTGAGTGGCCTGCAGGAACATGGGTGAGCTGTTCCCTGTCTTGCTGCTCAAAGCAGTTTTCCTTCACACTCTGCATAGTGTTGCAGTTGGGTTCAAGGTTCAACTCTGTACTACAACACAGTGAGCACGTCCTGAGTTACAACCACTAAGCAGCAAGGAAACACTAGTAAATCTTAATGTGGAGGCTGATAAAGTGTAAAACACAACATAAAATATGATGCATGGGTTGGTATGGAGCCTGCAAGCCTCTGATCTGTTCCCATGGGGGCAAATTCTGGCTGAGTTCTACTGATGGAGCTCACAGCAGGCCAGCTGCCATCACAGCGCCTAGAGCCGCCCTCATGGCTCTTATCTCAATAATTCCTTGTTATTAATAACTTTTATAGTTGATATGTGGGACTGAATGGTGTGTGCTTTTTCAGCAGGGACGAACCACTCAATCACGTAAAGCCTCACCTAAGAGATGCTGCTAGATGAATCATTTAGGTTGATTGAAGGCTGTGTAAGTGATATATTAAAGATGTGCCAAGCAACATTCCTTGATGGGGAAAATTATGTGTTTTCTGGCAGATTCATAAGCTGAGGAATTCATCTGTGGGTTGTTAAGGAGATTATTGTCTGGTATGTGTGTGTATGCATGGGAACGGCGATGCTGGTCAGGCCAGTTTACTAGATAGGCAAAATAATCGGGTTTTGCTAAAATGAAACTGTCATCCCAGGGTGATGCCAGGTACAATTTTGGCTCATCACATCTAACTGATCCTTTCTGTAACTCTTATACCAAGGAGACATTCGGTCCATGGACATCAGAAATGGGAGCAAAGTGGGACATGGCTAGCAGAGCTTGCTGTGAATGTGATTTCTATCTATGCTATATATTTTTAAAGCTTTTTTTTGTTGTTCTTTCCACTTTGCTGGAAAGTACCCTCTCCATTGCACCCACATAGCGTCACCCTTCAGGTGAGTGTTGCCCTGCCCACGCCTCCATTCTGTGCAGATTGAGTATGAGCTCCATTTTGATTCCCATTCAGTCCTCCAGGTTTCCGCAAATCTGTATCTCTGAGAGCGCTCCCAGAGAGTGCTTTTCTCCCCAGAGAGAAGAGAGCCAATAATTAATGCCATTAACCATGTGACTCCCTGCTTAGAGAGGGGCTGCAGAGCCTGCACGTGGGGAGCTTATGGTCATGTCAATCAGCTGACAGAGCAAACGAGAGGCCAGCTCTTCAGCCCATTGACTCACTGGCTCAGAACCCATGGTACTCAGGTACGTCAGCTTTCTCATTGTGTTCTTTGTGAGATGTGTTATTGTGGCCATTACACATCTCCCATTCACATCATCCATCACGTCTTTGAGAGATGTTTAAAATGAACTTCAAAGACAGCCTGGAGTTACCTAACACTGCCAAGAGGATTCCAACAGCTGGTAGCGTGGGCTTAATCTTTGGAGGAGTCTGTGCTTGGGCAGGGCTGGGATGGCTTGGTGCTCCTACATCAGGTTGGATATTAGGAAAAAAAAAATCAGGAAGAGTGGTGAGGCATTGGAATGGGCTGCCCAGGGGGAGGTGGAGTCACTGTCCCTGGAGGAGTTCAAGAAAAGGATAGACATGGCTCTGAGGGATGTGTCTTAGTGAGCATGGTGGTGATGGGTTGATGGATGATATTCATGATCTTTTCTGACCTTAAGGATTCTATCATTCAATGATCAGGACAACTGAGCCTGGTACAGGTGTTGCTGTGACCACTGAGGATAAACGTTTCTGGCTTTCAATATGGAAAGGACGCAGGGAGCTGAATTTCCAATGTTAGATCTGCAAGGCTGCAGCGGTGTGCCAACAGAGGGCTCTGGACAAGCCCTAGGTGAAAGGTGTTTATTTGTGGTGACAGAAATATAAATATACAGATTAAAGGCTTTGGTTCTGACAGGCCATGACTATCTGCATGGCTTCCTGAATGATACTTGATGTGTTTCCACCACCACAGTGCTGGTGCTGCGAACAATGAGAGATGCTCTCCCCTTTCTCCCCAGCAGAACACAATCCAAGGGACAATCTACTTCAATTAAAAGTACCAAAACACCCAGAGTTCATCCACATAAGGAAATGAGCTAACTAACTAGTTAGTTTCCAAATAGCTTCCTCTGACCTACAGAGCCTAAAACCCTTAGTTAACACTTCCCAGCTCTTTGTTGGGCATGCACATTCCTCAAGAAAGCACAATAAACCTGGCTCTTAACAAGGCTCACAAACCCACTGTGCAGCTGGGCAAGACATTTGGTGCATTGGACAGTAAAGACAGGAATGCTTTGAAGAGCAAACTCATGGGGCTGAGCTCAGCTCACTCCAGAGTATCCCAGTGAGCAGCTGGGCCAGTGGAGGAGCTCAGCCTTTACGAGCTGGCAGCCTTGTGAAGCCCAGTCCTGGCCCCAGTGATTTATCCCTGCAGCCCGGGATGCTCTCACTCCTGCGTTCTGCAGGGCTCTGTTCCACATTAACTCATCAGCAGGTTGCAAAGCCACTGCTCCTGCATGGAAACTTTCCTAGAGAGAGCAGCCTGCATGTTGTCATCCCCATTGTTCGGCTGTGGGAGGCAGGAAGTCACCTCCTGCTCCTCCTGGCCTTGCTCTCCTCCTCCAAGCAGAGGCAGTTGTCCTGTGATTAAACTCCTGATTGGTGTCATTTGCCTTTTTTTGACAAGACACAATATGATGTCACACAAAGAAGGATCTCACCTCAGCACAGTGCAGCTGGCAGGAAGACACTGAGTTTCCACCTGCATTTACACACTGTCACACTTCCACCTGTGGCATTTAGGGGTGCTGAGCCTTCTTCATACCTGCAGTTATACCATCTCACCCAGGAGGGATGAGCTTGGGTTTTTGGGGTTTCCAGCAGATGCTTCTTATTCTGACCAATATCTTTGAGAAAAAATATGTTTTTCTCTGAACTGCTACCCCAAAAAGGAGCCTTACACTGCCCCCCCACTACAGACAATGGATTATTTCCCTGAGCTGAACAGTGAGATCTAGAAACACCCATGTTGTACAGCATCTCTGGGTACCAGAACGTCAGATTTCCAATTTTTAGGGAGAAGGAAAGGAAAAGGAAAAGGAAAAGCGAAAGGGAAGGGGAAAACGAAAACTTCTAACACCTTTCTAAACCCTTTTCTCTACGCAGGAGCGCTTCCGTCCCGGGCAGGCGCCCACCAGCAGGTGGGGATGGTGCCGTGCGCTCGGCTCCGCCAGCCGAAGCCGGGGGTTTCCTCGCCTCGCCCCGCTCGCTCTCCCTGCAGCGTCACTGCGCGAATGAGGAGGAAGTATTGGAGCAAGTGCGAGGCACCGAAGCTGGATGCCGTCCCTTTGGCAGCTCCCGAGGCTCCTGAGGTGTGCAAAGCAAGGGGTTGTCATAGGTATGCCGCCTTCCTTCGTGCCGGAGCGAGGTGTCACCGAATGTGATGGATTTTAAGCAATTAAGGTATCCTTTTCCTACTGAGGCTCAGCTGGGCTGGGAAACTCAGCGCTCTGTGCTCCTTCTCACTTGTGCGTGGCTTCCAAAGAGGCAGATGCCACAGTGAGAGCAATTCCTGCACGGAGTCAGGCAGCAAATGACATGCTTGAAGAGCAGGACAGGCTTTGCCTTTCAGGGCACTGTGCAGCTGCAGGTGACACGGAGACATTTCCCTCTGCTGCTTCAGAGCAGGATGCAGTCTACAGACACTGGGAATGGGGGGTCCCAAAAAGCAGGTATTGGCAAACAGCAGCCGGGGTGCTGCAGAGATGTCAGCAAATGTCAGACAGCCTCAGAAAGAGAAGTGGGAACTTGATGAGAGTCTTCAACTATGTAAGAGGGTATTATAATGAGGGCAGCAGTCAATTGCTCTCCATAGCTACCAAGGGTAGGACAAAAAGGAAGGAGCTTAATGTGTAGCAGCAGAGCTGAGCATGAGGCATTTGAGAAGAAAAAAAAAAAAAACTGTCCTTTCTAACTGTGAAGGTGATTAAGCATTAGGACAGGATGTCCAGAGAGGGCTTGGAGCTTATGGTCTTTGAGTTTTAATAGCATATTGCACAAATGTCAGTCAGAAATCATCTTAAGGAGAACGACCAATGCTTTTTGCTCTTTTTAAGGCTGCCTTGCACCAGGTCTCGACTTCACGTTTCAGAGAGCGAGTTTGGGGTTTTATGTTTAAGACACGATAGAAGAGTTGCTTTCAAGCAACATGGAAGGAATTAACTCTACCTGCTATTTGTTTATAAACAGCTGAGGAGATGAAGGTGTTCTGCAGCTGTTTCATTACTGGATCTGGCTGTGCCCAGGTGAAACATCATGTCAAGCAGCTTGTTCTTCATCACTTCATTCTTCTCTCTGGTGCAGTATGAAACATGAACATCATGGCTAGGATTCATGTTGCTGGCAGAAGTCAGGATTTCTTTGCCATACTGCTGTAAATTTTTTTCTCAGGCCATTTATACAGATTAGAAAATTTAATATATTTTTTCAACCAAGAGCCCTGGATTTAACATGATGTTATCATGGCTTAAATTTGATCACTTTTATCCTTTTTAAATGATATAAAATGGTAACTCTAAAGACTTTGCTTCAAGATGGCCATTTGCAAATGAGCTCAAGGCATCACCTATGTCTTAAAGCAGCTATCAAGGTTTAGTATGCCATTTGTATGTATCTTAGGAACTTAACATTTCCTGTTGTAGTGGAAATTCATGGCCTGAAGCAGTGATTGAACACCTGGTGGGAAGGCAGGGCCAACACAGGAGAGCAATGCACTGAGTGACCAGAAGGGAAGGAGCAAGGATGCACCCCTTCCCAGACCTCATTTAAGGGTTTGCAGTGGAGGTGAGGGTATTTTGCTGGGGGTCTCTCCATTTCTGAGGTCTTCTGAAGGTAAGTGGTTTCCTTCTTTCTTTTATTTTTGTGACTACTGTTGTATCTGAGCAAACTCTTACTTGCTGCAGCCTGGTACCTTGCTGTTCTGCTGTCACTGTTGTGCTTTCCATTGTGTTACACCTATCTTTTTGGCTTATGTGAAATGCTCAAGAAGCCTAAAATGAAGTTCAACAATCCTATTAGTTTAGCTTCAATTTTTGGCAACAGAGCAATGTGAGTTTGTGGTGAAGACCTTATAATGCACCTGTGGATTTGGAAATGCCATAGATTTCCCAGACAAACAAGCTGCAGGGCAGATGTCAGGCTCTTGTGCCTAGATCACATCTTAGGAGCTTATTGAGACTTAATAGAGTTGTTAAGGTTGGGAAGTACCATTAAGTTTATCTAGTCCAAACACTCCCCACCATGCTTATGATGTCCCTCAGTGTTACATCTCCTTGGTTCTTGAACACTGTGCATTTCTAGTGCTAGTGGGAGTAGAAATACACAGAAGGAAGGCAGAGTGAGCTGATCCCAATGAGGAAAGTGCTGTAGAGCAGTTTAGAGGATCCCTTACCCAGAGGTAGCCCAGTCAGGTTCCCTCATGCACAGAAAAGGGAACTTCCCCTGGGAAAAGAAGCTGCTTTCTGATATTGTTGTTCTTCTTTTTCTTTTTTTCTCCTGACAAAGAAGTCAAGATATTAGCAAAGGTCCTATCAATGACTTCTCCTTATCTCAGCTGTGTTTCCTCCCCATGCTAAGCTGGGGTGGCTCAGGACAGCAAAGAATCTCCTCCATTAGAACTCTCAGCGGCTAATCAGAGAGGCAGCTAGCAGCGCAGTCAAAATGGAAACTGAACTTCTTTGTGCTCTAGATTCTGGTCTCTTCTGAAGCTCTACTAGGAAAGCTTTTTCCACTGTGACTTACTGAGCATTCCCTAAGGACTGAGCAGGATAAGCTCCCCAATCCTGAGTCCCAGGCGGCTGGTCAGTACTGTCCCTGTGCTGCCCTTGATCATTGGATCACTGAATGGCTTAGGCTGGAAGGGACTGTAATGCCCACCCAGTTCCAACCCCCTGCCATGAGCTGGTTGCCCCCCATCAGCTCAGACTGCCCAGGCCTTTATCCAGCCTGGTCTTGTGCACCTCCAGGAATGGGACACCCACAACTTCTCCGATGGCCCCATGTGGCTGCCCTCTAATTCTGCAATCTCTACCCAACGTAGAAATCCCCATCTAACATTAGAAATCCTACAGGGCTTACTTTATTGTTGTTGAAGACTGCATGATGAATTGTACCCCAGCTGTGGCCAGGCTTCTCAGGGCCTGCCTGCAATGAATGGTGCGTCTTCATCCATCAGCCTCTTTACGCTGATTGTGCCCTTTGCTCCTAGCTAAAATGTATTTCAAGGAGGTTTTCTATTCTAATGTTATTTTAAAGCAAGAAGGGTCTTGGCAGGGCAGGCAGTATAAAAATATAATAGCGTATTAATGAAGAGTGGGAGGGAAGGTCACCCGCCTGTTATTTGTAGCACAATCCCTGATAAGAGGTCATTAGTCATTCAAAGCCACTGAATGGCTTTAATTAAAATTGGAGTTTCAAGAGCTGGGTTGAGTCTGCTGAACAGACTTTCAGGGCAAAAAGACAGAGTGAGGGAAGGAAAGAGAGCAGGAGTTGACCAAAATGACAATGAGCTTAATTAAAGGCAGAAGGAGCTCCAGGAAACTCTCATTTCCATGCTCCCAGGTTGTTTTTTCTTTTTTCCTGGTGCTCTGGAGCTGCATGAGAATGGCAAATTCCTCACTGGGTCCTGCCTGGTGGCATTGCTTCCCCCTGCACTGCACCAGTGTGGGGACAAGGAAGAAAGTGCCAAAGCAAAAGGGCAGCTGGTACCAAAAGGGGAAAAAAAAAAACTCTGCAAAGAACTTTAATGTGGTTTAAAATAGGAGGAAATCAGCTTGCATTAGGAAGAAGGCAGTTCTGCCCTTCCCAAGGGTAAAACTGGGACTTACCCTTCGCAGCTTCTCTCTCTTGATTACATCCCCAGCATCTCCATGTGCACAGGGATGCCAAGAAGCATTGATATATGTGCTCTGAACAGCTGCAAAGCAGACACAGCCACTTCACACCGTGAAAATAAAGCAGGGCTTTTGTCCCCTACTATTTGCTATACGCAACATATCATAATTAAGCAACATGAGCTTGCTGCCAGCCTCGAACACTGCTGCAGGACTGCGATGTGCTTACGTCCTCGGACTTGGATATATTTCTATCAGTCATTTTTATTTTAATGTTTCTTCGACCAGTTGTTTTGAAGACTGTGAATGACTGACCTTGGAAAAACTGATGGACTGAGCTGTGGTTGCACAGTGTGACACCTGCCATTAGCAGCCATCTGTCTGCCCCTTCCCACGTTGGGTCATGTCAGAGCTCTGTGTATGCCAAGTGCAGACAGAAGCCCCCATCTCCTGCCCCATTATCTGTGTGGGTACTGGGGTAAAGCTCCTCTTCCCACAACAAGCAGCTGCATGCAGATGGCTAAGGAGGAGCTGACTATGACCATTCAGACAGTACAATGTGTCCTCTCCAGGTAGGGCTACTGAGACATCACATCAGATCTGTGTGCACCAGGGTAGTACTACTTGTGCCAGCAGAGCTATATCTTCTCTACTAACATTGTTACTAGGCTGACAAAACACTGTCTACAACAAAAGTTCTCTTGGCCCAGCTCTCTGTGAGGAGGTGAGATAGGCTTTTGCTCTCCAGACAGCTCATCTCCACCAGAAACACACTGCACTACAGCCCGAGCACCACTGCTGTTGCAAAAGGCATCCAACTAAGACCAGTGCCTAATTCTCCATCTGTTTCTAATTTGCTTGGATCTTCACTCTCTTAAGTTGGAGAATGAAATCGATGACCTTGATCTGCTTTCTTTTCATTATGCTGTAGGGTTTGCTATTCTTCTTGCTGCTTTGGGAAGTAGTTTTGTGACACGTTCTCAAAAGCCACTTCTAATTGAGAACTGCCATTTTCAAAGTTGCTGCCAGTTAAAAAGTGTACACCCAAGACTCTTCATAGAGATTATTTAAATACCCAGCCCTCGAGTGGCTGCAGGTTGGATATTAAGAAGAATTTATTTTCTGACAGTGGTGATGTAGTGGCACAGGCTGCCCAGGGCAGTGGTGGTCATCATCCCTGAAGGTCTTCAAGAACCGTGGGGATGTGGCACTGAGTGACATGGTTTAGTGGGCAATCTTGGTAACGGGTGGATGGTTGGACTAGGTGATCTTAGTTCTTTTTCCAACTTCAATGATTCTATGATACCACAATTCTAAGGTGAGGTGACACTTGGGAATTAGTTCATTTCTGCTTTGATCTTTTTTTTTCCCCTAGCGGTGTGAGCTATTGGACTGTCTCTCTCCATAAAGGAATGCCTTTAGCTTTCTCTGATGGACTAATAATGCATTTATTTCTGGCACATGCGTTTATTGGCATACTGATATCTTTTTTAATATTCTTCCCACCTTATGTCTCTCCATCAATCCATAGTCTTTAAGCAGAGACTTTTAAATGCACCTCAAAGCAGAAGTCAGGTTAATATGTTGTTCTCTCCCTAAATTGGGATCATCTCTCCCAGGCTTTCTTAGCCTTATACAAATGTTCACACCAAGCCAATCTGAATTCCCTTTCAAAATTCAAAATATGTTTAATAGGAAAGGTATGGTTCTGTAAGTAGATTAATGCAAGACTGATGCTGTGCAGACAAAATCCTGTAATGATTAACATGTGGCGACTCGGACAAGTTACCACTGTCATAGCTGTATGAACTGCTTAGCAGCTTGCTTGGTGCAATTGAGAGAAATTAGGACAGAAGCTCACTGTGATTGTCACGTACTCTATTGACACCCACATCTGATTTTTTAAATTTTTTTTTTTAGTGTCTTTCTAATATCTCTGGCAAGGGGAGGTCTTGGAGCCTTGTCCTGAGGTCTCTGCAAATCCCTTTCAGATGTGGGTGGGAGGGGAGCAGGGCCAGGCTGCCTGGCTCAGCCTCCCTCTGCCTGGGCTGGGCTCCCTCACCCGGCCCCACGCATGCATCCACCCCCTTGCTTTCAGTCCCAGAATGTCTGTGCTAGATCTTGCAGGGGCCTCACCAAGCAGGGAGGGCCACCTGAGGTACCTGCTGTGTTCTTCTCCCACATGGAGGAACACCAAGGAGGGCCTTGAGGACCACTGCACTCCATAGGTGTGAGTGGAGTGAGCACTGTCTGTCTCTCCTGCCCTATTGCCTGCATCAGCAGAGAAACTCCCTACTTGGATGTGGTGACCACTCATACCCCGGCGTCCTACCTCAGCCCTCCCAGCCCTGTCAGCCTCCAGCAGAAGCTGCCTCTTGACTCAATGCACTTCGAAAGAGGCCCCAGATTCTGGTGCCTGCCCACACCCTGGAAAGATCAAACAAGGTGCAGAACAGGCACTTACACCAACTCAGTTAATTTAAGCACTGCGGGGAATGCAAATCGGGGCCCTCCATGTGGAATTTCTTGATGCCATTAAATCAAGAGTGCTGCACTGAATTAAAAATATCCGACTTATTAATGAAGGCAAATAATGACAAGCAGACCTGATTATTTTATTGGGTTAGAGTTAAATATCTGACTAAAAATGAAAAACTATTTCTGATGGATTTCTCCCTGTTCTCTTCAATCTGCTTCTTTTAAAACATGTGTGGTTTTGGTGTTTGTTTTTGCTTAAGTTGTGCCTCCTGCCAGGTTCCCTGGTGGTTGGAGCAGAGGGAGATCATTACAGATCATACTTTACTATTTCTGTGATTACTATTGGACCATGTACGATGGCACTTGGCTAGGTTTTGTTCTGCTGTGGGATTAAAGGAGTGGAGACAACATCCAAAGAGGATCCCTTCCTCATCTGTTCTTATTTCTCTGTATTAATGTAGCTGGCATTCACTCATACTGGCAGTGGAATTAAGGTAGAGCACCAAAACTTGTATGAGGTTGACAGGGCCATTGGCAAGACATTGGGCCCCGGAGAAAAGTTTGCACTGGGAGAAGAGAGAAAGCCCTCATTCACCTTGATCAGGAAAAGATCAGGAAATGTGTTAGCAGCATGGATGCTGGCATCTGAAGCCCTCTTGAACAGCTTACTGTCAAAATTCAAGCATCCACAGGCCTGTGAGAACAGCAGTTCTTCTGAACCGATAGCATCAGAGGCTCCAGCCACTCTATGGAGCCGTTCTGGGTTTTCAACTCTCTCATAAATATGAGAACCCAAGGGAAGATGTAGGGGGGAAAAAATGTTTTAATGCAAAGGCTTGGAATTAGAGAAGGTCAGGGCCATGGGGCAAATTCTGTTTTTATTCATCAAAATACTTTAGCTCTGCTTGATCTGTCATCACCAGCATAGCAGGAGTAAAAGGGAATTCCCAGCGAGTTCCCAAAAAGAGCAACGTGTTGGATATGGAAATGGGCACCAATGGCTGCAGGCTGGTACAAAAGGATTGGTTTTCCCTAGAAAGCGATGCCCAATGCCTGGGGTGAGTGAGCTGCTTGTAAGATCTGAGCATTGTGCCATTCCCCAAGCTCTTGGGCACTTCCAGCCAGTTTGTTAGAGCAGCATCTGAAAGCACGTAGAGGGAAAAAAAGTCACTTATTTTGCTCTTTTATCCCTTTTATGTCTGCCCTCCTACAAGCATTAGCCCATTTTGTGAGATGCTCAGATAAGAACATCAGGTTTTGCTTTTGTTTGTGAGGGAAATGTGGGTTTCACCCCACTCCTGCCATTCCTCACCAGCTCCTGGTTAACTTCTGGGATGTTTCCTGACCCATGAGGCTGAGGCCAGCAGCTCCACGCTGAGGAATGAAATAATTTATTAAGTATCAGTTCTCCTTGCAGAAGACAGCACCAGAGAAGCAACAACCGGTTATCAACCCTAACTAAAGCAAAGCAGCCACACTGACGTGAAGGTGAGAGGTGTGGTTTCCTGTCAGCATTATGCCTTGAAGGGTGGCAACATCACTTCCATGAAAGTGCCTTTTCCTCTTCTGATGATTTCTTTTCCCCATGTGCTGATGTCGGTGGTTTCATGCTTGAGGTTATCATTTCCTAGAAGTGAGTTGAGCAAGCCTATCTCCATGGGCTGTCACTGGGAGCAGGAATGGACCTGACTGGGAGATGAGGTTTGCTGCAGAGTAGGCAGAAGAGGGATGGGAGCCTGAAGGGTTTCCCAAGGCTGAGCTTTAATGCTAGCACAGCACATCTGTTCTACAGGACAGGTGCTTTGAGTTAATTCTGTACAGGCTGCTGTCAGGGATACTTCAAGTATGTGTATATAGCTGCTCGCATGTCTGCTCTTTGCATTCATTGAGTAAGGGGCATAGGGGGTGTTTACAGGTTAATGGATTTTCAAGCTGAAGTGTTTGCTGATAGCACTCAGGGCATGGAAATTTGGTTCAGTAACCTTATCATAGACATACCATCTTGTGGTGTCCTTCTGTGGAAGCTCAAGTATTAGCTCTTTAATTTGTTTACAGTGGTAAACCTACAGTAACATATTAATGCGCATGCAACTAATTGGGATGTGCCCCAGTGCAAGGACAATATTGGATAATAAACCTCTTTAGGAACATCCTTCTGAATGATCTGCTGGCTACTTGCATAGTTTAATGTCTGAAATTACAATCACTCTGAACCCCACCTAACCGCCGAGGTTCTTCAGCACAAAGAGGAGGTGAGGACAGGCTAAGGACCACCTTGCCTGGCTGGGTGGGTTGTGGGCATCCACCTGGGCAGAGGGGACCACAGCAGCACATACAGTGACTGCCTTCACCAGTGTATTATTGAGCTCTGAGGGTGGCCTGCTGAGCCAACCCTAAGCATTCCACTGCACTGCAGAGGCCAAGCTGGTATTAATTCACCTCAAAGAGCAGGTTGAAATTGTTAAAATACTTTGCAGGTGGTTCCTTGAACTCATGGTGCAGCTGGATCCAGCCTAAAGGGCAGGAAAAAAACGGGGGGGGGGAGAGAAGAAGCAAGTTCTGATGAAATACAAATTAAAATAACTCATGGAAGGGAAAGAAAATCTGGTTTCAATCTCTACTACAAAGCCGAGCAACGCATCAAGCTGGAAAGGAGAGATGTCAGCCAGGCAGTGCTGGGGATTTTATTGCTTTAACACAAGTGCTTCTCCATGGCCTTAGGTGCTGCCCCAGCAGCTGGGAGGTGGCACGCAGGGATATGAGGTTTCCATGGGCCTCACGCTTGTGGGCAACATCAGGGATGAGGAGGGACATGAAGCGGGGGTAAATCAGTCCCCAGGTGAAGGTGGGTTTTGCTCCCATGTGGGTCCAAGCTACAGCTTTGTTTCCACGCCCCAACACAAATAAGGTATTCAGGTTTTGCATGTCGGTCTCAAATGCTCTTCTGTGTGGAAACTCTCCAGGCACCACAGGATTCTTTGCCACTAGAGTGGAATCCACTGGTGGGTTTGTTTTGTTTTGTTTTTCATGGTTGGCTAGTCAATGTGGTGCCGGGGGGCTCCTGTGGGCAGTGAGTGAAGGCACATGCCAGACCTTACCTCTCCAAGAGCTGCCAGTGGGCAGATCTCTCACAACATGCCTTGGGATCCCTTGAATTCAGTGGTGAATTCAGTGGCTCCTAGATGTGCACATGAACTGAAGATGTTGGTCTTCCTGTGGGGAGAACAATGCAAACCCAAAACTGTCCCAAACTGATCATGAGGATATTTCACTCCACAAGATCTTGTGCTCAGCAGTAAAAGGTCAGGCAAAGGAGAACAAAAGGGAGATGGTGGTTATAGCATTTGTTCTCCCAAACAACTATCACGCGTGTTGATGTCCTGCTTTCCAGGAAGTGGCTGTGTATCTGCATGCTGATGGGAAGTAGAGAATTAATTAATTCCTCTTTCTGCCTTGCTTGCACACACAGCTTTTGCTTTCCCCACCAAACTGTCATCATGTCAGGATCCTTCCTTCTTGCTTTCCATCTCTTTTCTCCCCATTCCATGAGAGAGAGGTGTGAGCAAGTGGCTGGACAGGCATTTGACTGGTGGCCCTGGCCAACTCACCACCAGTGCTGGCTGGGATGTCAAAGCTTGCCAACCTAATTCAGTCTGAAAAGAGGAAAAGATAGAAAAATCATGTGAGAAGGGCAAACTATATAAACAAGTTTATGAGCAAACCTACTGCTGCAGAAGCCACCTCTGGTCACTGATGGCTTTGTGGTGTGCATCTGCCAGATGTGTCTTGTGTCAAACTGTGGCTATGTTTCTGTGGGAGAGCAGTGTGGTCTGTGGACAGGATTACTATTTTTTTGAAGCTTTTCTGCAGAAACAGGAGTAAAAGTGTTGGGATGTAGAGTAACCATCAGCTTCTTTGGGTATCACTCTCATTTCAATCTAGAGGCAACTGCCAAAATGGTGGAGGCTGCTGCCCTGGTTTTCCCAGTGCAGAGCCTGTTTATGGCCCCACCTTTTCTTTTCCTCATACTTGGAGGATCACCAGAGCCCCCTGAATTCTGCCTATTTATGCCTAAGACAGTTCGGAATTCACTAGATGAGTCTGGAAACACTTCTATGCTGAAAGACAGAAACATCTCTGAGCTAGAATATCTTCTTATTTGGGAAAACAAATAGAACGACTTAAAGTCACAGACTGAGTTACTTTAGGATAAATTCTTCATCATTGACTACCTATGGGCCCATGACATTGATGCAGCTATAGTCTATCCCTAAAAGTCAGTCCAGATATAGTGCATCTGTGCAATGAGGGCTTGATGAGCATCTTCATCTGAGCACATACTAGCAGCACAGCATGGGAAGGGCCAGGGTGAACTGCAGAACTGCAGGCCTTTCCCCAAGACATTGGCAGAGCCTTTCAGAGGGGGCAGAAAGAGCATCAGGATGGGGAGGCTGATGCAGACATGGCCCATAATGTGCTGGAAAGTGCTGTTCTGTTATTAATCCTGTTTCAGTAAGTCCTTAACCCGCGACAGCTATGCTGAGTCAGCAGTTTCTTTTATTTTTGCTCTTTCCTGAATTAGTAATTTCAGTTGCACAATCAAAGTCAGTCTTGTGCTGCAACCAGTGATGGTGCAGTAAGAAACAAAAGAGAGCAGAAGGCGAGAGGTGGTGGAGGCCAAGTGAATGCATGATCTTTGATGCTAAGGGCATGGCCAAGATACTCTGCCATGTGCACAAGGAAATCTGCCACTGGTTTGCAGAGGCTGACATCCAGATGTGTGCAAACTGCAATGTTCCCAAGCAGAACAGTACAAATGTGACCACATGCAAAACTGCATGGGACGTAATTCAGTGGAAATACGGGTAGGATAAATCTTTCTCATGTGGATGGGCAACTCAGGCTGGTAGGCAGAACTGGGTGGGAATGTGGTTTTGCTTTTGACCTTCCTGAAATAGCCAAGTGGAGAACTGGACATTGGATCAGGGCACATTAGGGGAACAAATTTTGGCAGTCCTAATTTAACACCTGTGTCACCTGAGCCATTGAGAATGGCTCAGCCACAACACAGCCATGAGAGGTGGGAAAACATATGCCTGATCCTGGCCCAGCAAGAACGCTGACTTCAGGCTGGTTCAACAATCCTAACTCATGGGGGTAGCTTAGCCCTTCACCATGAAGCAAACATCCCAGTTCCTGTGTAGCATGTAGCAGAATGTTAACATAGGGGAGTTCTCCTCTTCCTCCCTCTTGGTGCCAATCCAGGTCACAACTGAGTGCTTGAAAGGAGAACACAGAAGTGAATTTCAAAATCCCCACTTATTTTTGGTTTAAGCCTTTTTGAGTGCTATGTTCCAAGTGCAGAAGCAAGGACCTCTCTGCACTGGGCTGTCCAGCTATGGATTTCCAGCTCCATTCCACACAAAGCTGATACCGCTCTTTCTCCCATGGCCAAAGTGGCAAGGTCTCAGCAATCACACAGCTGAGCGAGATCCTGCAGCCAGGGCCTGGTGACAGTGGTTCATCCACACCCCAGAGGGGACAGCAGGCAGTGGCAGAGTGGGTGCTCTGCCCATTACCTACTGACAGCTCTTGCTTGCTGGCTTAGATGAGTCACTTTCCTCCACACAATGCAAACTGGCCCTGGCACAGAGTTCAGACAGGGTGAAACATAGGAGTGATACATACAGGGTGTGAGAGAAGTAGTCAGGTAGTGGGAACTGTGTTCATGAGTTGAGGAATTGGTTCAAAGAGACCTCAGCAAGAGGCTGTGTTACACAGCGACTGTTTCTTTGCAGCTCCTCCTGATTCTTCATCTCCTCTTTCAGTCATGCACCATCACTTTGCTGTACGTTCATGTGGGTTTAATCACCATGTAGTGCTTCACCTCACCTCACAGAGGACAGATCCTGACGCCAACACTGAACTAGGGATTTCCTTTCCTTAGGAAGGAGGTTTACTTGCACTAGAAACCGCCTCGTGCCCAACCCTGAAGTGCAGAGATACTGAATCACTTGTTGCTTCTTTCATAACCACAGCCCTGTGGATGTGGTAGCTCTGAGCAAGCACATGAGAGCAGCTGAACATCTTAGCTTGTGGGATTTTTTTGAGGAACCATTCAAATTACCACATCAGAGTTCTCACAAGTCTATAAAAACTAAGCAGATAGGAAAAACCTATCAGAAAGCATATCAAAGCAGGAGGCAGATAGAAAGTTCCTTCAGCTCTCCACTGTCCTCCATCTGACGAGGCTCTAGGTTAGCCACATTTGTCATGAATATTAAAGACAGATGCAGAGGAGATGGAAACTCAAGTGATATGAGCACCTTCAGTATTTCAGACAAGACTGGGTTTGCCTCAGCTGCCACTACAACCTTTCAGATAAGTGGTAAGGTTTCTTTTTATTCAATGGATTAATGTGGATTTTATTGGGTCTATGAAGAAAACCACATAAAAATGAAATATTGTATTTGTATTGAAAATGAAATGCTTTTTTAACAGATTTTGCTATTAAATTAACCGACCATTTAAAAAGAGTTTAATTGTTCTTTCCAACTAAAGCTGATGCTGAGCATCTGAAAATAGTTCTCCTTCCCTGCTTCAAAAAATGCCTAATTGCATTCAGGCAATTTCATGTCTTAATAGTTAAGATACTGAAATCACCAGATCCAATTAAAAAAAAAAAAGTTTCTCAATTTTTAGCTGAATATAAATATTTTATTGCTGACTAAACCATCCTATTGGAAGACTAATTAAGCCATTGTACTCTTCTAAAGCTACAACTTTAAACTACTCATTACATTGCTTAGGGGAAAAACCCTCAATTAAGGGTAAATTGTTGCATGTCTGAAGTAATTATTAGGGCTTCCAAAATACTTTTCCCTATACGGCAAAATTAGGCAAAGTATTTCATTTCTTTTACACTTGCTAGAGACTATTTGCTTTAAATGTTACGACCTGTTTTCATTTGTTCTGCAGCTCAGTTTGTTATTGATTTTTCATTTGTTTTGATGCATACACGGATCACTGTTGGCGACACATGTATGCGGTGCTCTAGGGAGGGAGAACTTGTACTTTGAGCAACCCTCCTTGAATGGCAGCCTGGGACATATATATGGGAGGGAGACAGGACTCATTGGTGCAGAAAGAGGAGAAGTGTCATGCTCACACTGTCACAGGCTGGGTTAGGTCTAGATGGTAGTAAGCAGGTTCAGGCAGCTAAGGGAAGGATGCTGACAGTGGATCACAGTGCACAATCAGTGCAGGAGGCAGAGGAAGGCACCTGCCTGGCTTAGCACAGACCTTGCAGGAGGGTTTAGGGTCCTGAGCCTGAAATGGCTGGAAACAAGCAGTTTGTAGCAGAAGAGATATCAGGATTTCTGTCCTACTTCTGTTGTTTTGTAGAGCCTCAAATCCGGAGAAAGCCATCCGCATGCTGTGCTCGGACTACCCTTGTCATCTATCTGCTTCTGCTGACAGTTGGCCAAGTGCTGTTGGCATACAAAGGTATGTATCCACCCTACGGAAGCAGCTTTGCTGACTGCTCTGGGACAGCACAAGTGCAGGTGATGAGCTCAGAGATGGGAAATCTCTGCAGGAGCACAGCTGCACAGAAGGTAAAGTAGCTGCTGCAGGAAGCTCATCCCCAACCCATATATGTTATATGCATCTGGGCCATGCAAAATATCTACCAAGCAATTCCCAGCCATATCAAGCTGTATATTCACTGCATGGACGTTTTGTTTCCACAGTGTTTAAGATGAAGGAGGAAATACTGAAATGTCAGGAAAATAATGCCTTCCATGCCGAAGAGATGATAGGAAGATCCTATGCTGACAACCTTCTTTTGGAGAAAAACTTCACAGAGAAGGACATGGGACATGGGGAAAACTGGAGGAGACGCTTAGAAAAAGAAATCACTGTAATTAAAAGCAGCAATGCAAACTTGATGATGATGATGAGTAACATCACCCTGCTTGCAGGTATGGCTCAGTTTCTTCATGGTGACTGTACGGAGGGGAGAAATGGCTCTTCTGCACCACCTGTTGAACCAGGGGAGATCTAGTTCTGAAGGAATAACTACAGCAAGATTTGGTCTTGCTGTCAGGTAGTTAGCAATGCTGCAGTGCATGGGGTCTTGACTACAGAAAAATAACCACTAAATATTTGTTTCAGGGCATCCTGGACACAAAGGAGAACCTGGTCCACCAGGTATGTGGGTAGATGAGGCATAAACAACTTTGCTTCTTTTCCCCCCCCTTTTTTTTTCCCTGAGAGACATGAGATGAGGATTTGGGATTTCAGTTGCTAGATCCAGATCCTACAAAATGTACAAACTCCCAGCTCCCTGTCACAAGGAGACCTGCTGCACATTTTGACTGAGTGCTCCTAATGGTTGTTGCTGACCATGGTTTTGTCTCCATCTTCTCACTGCCACCCAGACAGAAAAGCTCAAGGGTGACAGAGAAACCATGGCTGGTCACTATCTACAGTAGCCTTCCCAAATCCCAATCTGCGGTAAGAAAGGACCATGGAGGGGGGATGAACCATTTACAAAGGATTTATGTGCATCCCACCACTGGATTTTTCTGCCCCAGGCATAGCAGGTCCTGCTGCATTACTGTAGAACAATTCAAACACAATTCCTGAGTCCCCGTTCTTTAGGGGCCCCAGCTGAACCATGCATGTAATGAACAGTGACTGATTTGGGATGGAACAGTATCAGCCATAGGAGATAAATGTCTCCAGTCTGTGAGGCTGCAGCAAGACCTGATCTCACGTTGGCTGCGTGCTGAGAAGAAGTTGGACTCAGCATTTTCCAAAGAAACTCAAGTTCTTGTGATCCTGTAATAACCTAAAATTCACCCCCTGTTAGGTCAGGTCTGTATCTCATCCATTCTTAGTTCTTGGCTATATTGATGAGCTTTTCCAAAGGAAAAAAAAAAAAGATTTTTTTAAAAAATAACTTTTCCATGTCTTCCTGGCTGCATTCACAATGCTGAAACACCACATCCTGCCAAATACTAATACTGTTCATCACAGCTCAATAGCTCAGTGCCTGTTCAGGAAAGACCTCCCCAGAGGTTTGTGTGGGTGGGCAGGTGGCCTGAGTTGGCTGGAGCACAGTTGGCCCTGCCCAGCACACCCAGCCCAGCTCCATGGACCTTTCTTGGGTGCCTGCACTCACCTCTACCAGCTGCACATCAGCCTCAGTGGTGACTGAAGACACATATACAAAGGATGATTTAAAAAATTCATCTGTTCATTATTCATTATTACAAATAGATGATGTGTATCAGGCTAATATATGTGTCTCACATCTCAGGGCTACAGGGACCACCAGGGATAAAGGGAGACCGAGGAATTCCAGGTAAGGCTTTTCCAACTTCTGTGGATGAGCATAACGTGGCTTTATCGATTATTTTATGGGTAGTCTTGTCTTTGGTCAAGATGTAAGTCAGCAGGAATGTCATTGGAGTTGAAGGAAATCAGTCTATGTAAGACCAATGTGAACAAAAGCAAAACTCTGCTGGAAAAAATTCTTGTTTTAAAAGTGAGTTTTTAAAGCCATTGCACTGGCTTTGGTGGGAAGATGTCCTCTGCCCTGGCTCCTCTCTCAGGCACATGGGGAGCAGAGTTTGTCGCATGCTGTGTGGCCTCGTGCTGACATTCATGAGACATGATACCCAATGCAGCATCATAGGTATGATGTTGTCCTTGCAGGCTTACAGGGCAGTAAAGGAGATCGTGGTCCCGCTGGCCCAAGGGGTGAACAAGGAGAAAAAGGAATAAAAGGAGAAGCAGGAATTCCAGGTAAGACATCTCTGGAGGCGTTTAAGTCCAAGCTGGATGCGATGCTGGGCAGCCTGATCTAGAGATTCTAACCTCATGGCAGGGGGCTGGAACTAGATGATCTTTAAGAATCCTTTCAACTTAAGCCGTACTATGATTCTATGATTCTTCACTGTCTCAGCAATTGGTTCCTGTTTAAATTGGTTATACTTAAAACATCAGATCAGATCTTCACAGGTCCCATATTTCATAAAAATTTAGGCAACCCTGTGAGTGGCATGCCAGTCCATGAGAGGACTCTTGGTCTGATCTGCAGGGATTTCATTTTGGGATGTGCTCCAGGGAAAGGAGACATGGAAAATGTTGATTCTATGGAACTGTCTTCGTAAAGTTACCTTTGTCTAAGGAAATCCTGAATTAGCAGCCTATTCCAGATTAGAACTGTAGCATTTTCATGGTATACATAATAATAACACAACATAATTTATGTGCAGAAGCACACGTTAGTTCTCACTACAGTGAAACCTACTTCTGAGAACTTTATCTCGTTATTATATAAGCCTGGCTTTTAATCACCTTGAGTAGAAGAGTCATGTACCATGTTTCTCCCCTGCAGCACATATTAGTGAATAACCAACATTCAACACTCTCAGTTGGGATGCACCTGGAGAGGAAAGGTTGAATGCAGCACAGCAAAATCAGAAGCTGTGGAAGGACATTTGGACGAGCTAGCTAGAGATTCCTCATTTGGACAAGCTGGTCCAGATTAAAAAAAAGGGGAAGTAGGAGAAATAGCAAAAGACAAAGTGTTAGGGATAATTCTGGAGCAGAAGAGTGAAGGAGATATCACTCTTTAAATGAAACACTTTAAACTAATTCAGCTCTATTTGAATATAGAGAGAAGTCTAAGGGTAGTTGTGGCAATTGTTTGAGAGCACAGGAGTAGCATAAAACATCCTCCATTTCCACCACCACTAGGGCAAGGAAACATTATAGACAGCAGTAATGGAGATTGAACTAGGGAAGAAGACCTACTAGTAGCAGAGATACTTTGGAAATAGCCTGGGAAGTTGCACTGGGATCATTTACCAATGGTAAATGTGGGTGTGAGGCCTATCTCTGCCACTGATGCAGATGGAAGGGGGTGCTCTCTGGTTTCTGGGACGATGATGATGGTGATGATGATGATTATTTACACTTCCTGTGCTGCTTGGTAGGTCATGTAGGGCAGAAAGGTGAAATGGGCCAGAAGGGCGATCCAGGAACCCGCGGACCCATGGGTCCTCCAGGAAACCAGGGAGTGCGAGGACAGCCAGGCTTCAACGGTAAGTGCAGAGGACACAAAACAACTCGCAGTCAACAAGCACGTGCTGTGGTGCAGGGCTGCCCTAGCTGAAGCATTTGGCTAAATCCTGCCAGCACTGATGCTAGGATGTTGTTACAGGTAGTGCGGGAGAACCCGGACGTCCTGGGCAGAAAGGAGAAGCAGGTAAGCAGAAAGGAGGTGCAACTTCTTCTATGGGTATGAGACTGATCTCTCTAAGACCTCTTTAAGACTGGCATTGCCAGGGGAGACCTGTTATTTGGAAGGACACAGTGTGTGTTCTGCCTCCATAGGGACAACTCAGTCTGCACAATGCGGGGTTTGTGATAGAGCTATATTTAATTTTCTTTCTTCATGTTTTGGCTGTGCTTCACGTGTGCTGTTGTTTATCACCTCCAAGGCCCAGCTGGAGAACGTGGCCTCCCAGGACCTCCTGGCCCCAGCAGTCCTGGGCAGAAGGGAGAGAAGGGGGACCTCGGGCCCAAGGGCTCTCTAGGTACCAAGCTCCTGCATCCATACCCCGTGGTCCTCCTGCACTGGCCTCGCTTTGTGTGATGGCTTCACCTTTGCTGATTTGCTTTTAATTTCAGGAATGCCAGGCAGTATGGGACCCAAAGGTGAAAAGGGAGACAGAGGAGTTCCAGGTAAAGAAGAATAAAAAAGGTCTGTGATCAAAAGCATGCATTATGCAAGGCATGGGGGAAGGGGATTAGACAGCAACTTGAGTACTGCTCTCTGGGCCCCATGAATCCCAGGGTGTCATGGTGAGCACAGGCGCCTGCCAGGCTGCTGTGGGGTTTGTTTTAGGCATCTACAACATGTACTAGGAAGTGATGTTGCCTGCATTTTTACATGAATAGAAAATGCACAAACAAAGCCATAGTTTAAGATGAACCGAAAAAAAAAAAAACCCAAAATCCAACAACAACTTCCATACCCAAGCATTAAAAACAAATGTTATGCTGTAAATCTGATGGAAGACTGACTAACAAGCACATCTTGGCCTCCTCTGTAGCACTGCAGGCAGAGGTCTCTTAAGAGGCCAGCTAAGGAGTGCTTAGCCAGACCTATTCTTTGACCTTCCACCTGAAGAAGTCGACCTCGCTAACCTTGGGCACCCAAAAACCCAGGGTAATGTTTTGGTGTATTTCCTTTTTCACTCTGAAATTATGTAGTGCACACTGTCAGGTCCAAGTGCTGCACCCTCCTGCATGCACTGATGCCTGGATGCCAGGGAGTTGGCCCAATATTATGTGCTTGCATGTCTGCTGCACTTGAATTTATGTGCCTAGGCTCTCTATGGGGTCAGTGAAGACTATCTGAAAACAGAGTCTTTGTGCTATCAGTGAAATTTAAGATGTGATACAAATGACCAGAAATCAATTTACTTCAGAAGATAACTTGCACCATCTTTATTTTCTGAATGGGTGAAGTCTGCCTTGAGTACAATGGGAAGTAAGACTCCTACTTGACTAATAGATGCCTGTAGTGCAGACAACTAATGTAGACTGGGTGAAATCCATAATAAATACATGTTTGCATAAATGTTTTAAATTGTATAAGCATGTAACTTTTTTTTTTCTTTTGATGATCCTAGGTAGTGTAGGACAAAAAGGAACAAAGGGATATCAGGGCCTACCAGGTAAACATTTGTTTGGCAGCATTAAATATTCTGATGATGATTAAGAACAGTACTTTAGATGTCATGTTCCAATTCTCTACATCAATATGAAATGCTTATCATGCTTCTTGTTTGAGAAAGGACAATGACATTTCTGCTTTCCACACAGGCATCCAAGGTCCAATGGGTCAAAAAGGAAGCAAGGGTGATTATGGCAGTAAAGGTCAAAAAGGTGAACCAGGAGTAAAAGGAGTCAAAGGAGACCAAGGAAACTCAGGTAAGGCTGTTTGCCATGGTGTCTGTGGAGCTGATGGGACATTTGGGCTTGGAAGCATATGTCACAGATATGGCACAGATTGGCATAAGCTACTCTGGAGCGTGTTTACAGGAAGAACTCAACAGACAGATGGTCCTTCCAGAAGGTGAACCTGAGGCGTATTGCATTTACACATTGGGGACCTTCCTAAAGATGTGCAAGTAAACAGATACATTGGATTTTCTCAACTCTACCTTCTTCTTTGCAGGCTATATACTATATATATATATATATATATATATATACACACTGTGCCACTGGGATTTACATGGCAGTTGGGAACACAAGGACTATTTCACAAAGCCTCTCTAATTGCAGAATAAAAAACAATAATTAAAAAAAAAAAACAAACAAACAATAGTTCAAAAGGGCCAACACTACAAAAACTCACAATTCTTATGCTCTTCCTTTACAATCACAGAATGCTTTCCAAAACCCTAAGACCCATATTTAAAAAGTTCCCACTAAACAGTGTAAGAGCCCTCAGACAAAAAGCAACCTGCAGCCTCTCTGGGGCTCCTATGTGCACTCCTCTCCTGGAGCTTTGCCTCTGGAAGCGGGAGGGAGGAGGAAAAAAAGTCTCTGGGTGATTCTCAGCTCTTGTTTCCTGGAAGGAGGTTGCTATATGTACCTTGTGGAGGTAACTTTCTGGGGAAAGAGCTCATTGTGTCCTTTCAAGCACATGCACTCTCAGGACAAGAGTCAGCCACTGCATTGGCTGACAGTGTACCCATCTGTGACCCACTCAATTACTCAATAAAAAATAATAGCACGATCTTTCCCCACACAACAGTCAAAGAATTGCTTGTTTTTCAATTTGGAACAGGTTCTCCAGAAACATAGGAGAACAGGGAGGAGATACTGGAATTTTCTTTCTTCTTCTACCACCTGACTCTAGTATCAAAGCTATCTGAGATCAAGTACACACTGGTTAACCACCAACACAGCTACCAGAGCAACAAGAGTGGAGCTGAGCAATTTCACTGAGTTCAGCCTCTGGAGACAAGACAGGGCCCTGAAACATTCAGATCTGAGATAAAAGTAACTTCTGGTCCCACTCCAGCTGCAGCAATGGAGCTGGGAGCATCATGCAGTTTAGGCAGTCATTGCTTCTATCGCTCTATGTGCTATTTGCCTCCTGCCTGTATGACTAGTGCAGTTATTTTTGTCTCCTCTGATCCGTCAGGTTATTTCAACAACATAAGAATCGCAGGAGGGGGCAGGAGGGGTCGCGTGGAAATCTTAAACCAAGGGACCTGGGGAACGATATGTGATGATGACTGGGACACCCAGGATGCCTCCGTGGTCTGCAGAATGATGGGGTACAGCCGTGCCATCTCTGCCTACACTGCAGGTGGAGGTAAGTCTTCAGCAGGCTGGGTTGCAAGGCTATCTGCCTGGTTGGGGGATAATGCATGCCCTGCAAGAACCACAGTGGGGGGCTCTACATAAGCAATATGAGAGCAAAGAGGATGTATTCAAAGGGGAAAGTCAATCCTCTTGGGACTAGGCTACATGTCATGTGCTGTGCCAAAAAGCTTGGATTTCAGTTCACCAATGTGCAACACAACACATGCATTTGGAGGAGAGCATACTACCATTTCTTCTGTGCATTGGTGACTGTTTCTTTTGTTATTCGTTGCATTTATTTTTCTTATTTCTTTTCCCAAAGGCACTGGGCAAATATGGCTTGACAACGTCAACTGCAGCGGGAGTGAACATTCGATTTACCAGTGTAACAAACGCAACTGGGGTGACCACAACTGCTCCCATAATGAGGATGCTGGAGTGGAGTGCATCTGATAGGACACAGGGCTGACCCAGGAACCACTGCCCCCTTGTGTGCTCCACAGGACCACTGTTCATTGCATCCATCCAGCTTCTTCACACAGAGGGAACTCCATTTTCCATAAATCAGCAACAATAGCAAGACTCACAAATAATGTGAGGCATCCCAGCTGTCAGAAATCAGCTGGAGGCTCAGACGTGATCAAGTGCATGGCTTTGCCACCTGCCTGACACTAGCCCACCTGCAGCAGCTATAGAGCTGCTTTGCTTTAGCTCAGTGCAATAGAAGGGAACAGGAGAAGCCTGCAGAATGAGCTGCAGCTAAGCTGGCCAGCCCTTAACACAGTGCTGTTGTCAGCCTGGCCTAAAGCCCATTGTAAAGAGCATGTACCTAAGACAGAAATCATTAAGTGATCCTTCTGGTATGCAAACGCAAAAGTTCGTCAAATGAGATGATGATTCACAGGTCAAAATGCAGCCATACCAGCCTGGGATCCACGTTTAGCACAGATCTTGTGTTTGACCTTGGCCAAGACTCCTGCCTTCTCTGTCAGCATTTCCTAACCTGTTTCCCAGGAACAAAACCCTCACCTTATCTGCTATATAAAACTGAGTGCTTTCAGATCTTTAGAAATGAGATGCTCCTCTAAAACAAAGTGATGGTGAATAAAAGCAATAAGGGTGAAGTATCAATTAATTATCCTTTCACAGTGAAAATATGGTCCCTAAACCAAAGGCTTCTGCCTTAAATGAAAGCCTCCTGTGTCTGAGATAATAGGTGAAAGACTTCTCTTTCTTAAAGCCTACAGTCTTCCCCTTTTTAACAGCACTGGGCATTTGGCAGGTGACAAGAAGCCTGTATATAAACAGCTGTGCACATTGCAGCAACCCGCTTGCTGACATTGTATTTAACATGTCAGAAATGGCTGTAAGCAACCCCACATCTCTGCAACAGCATTAGCCTCAACTGCACTTATCTACACAGCTTCTAGACTCAATTTTGGGGCTCACAAACCTGGATCTAAGTGGAAAAGCTGAGCAGTGCTAGTAAAAACAGCAGGTGACCATATGTAAATAAAGTACTGTCACTGCTAGGGAATAAAGGATTTACAAGCTGTATTCCTTCTGTCTTGTTACAGCTGCGGGTGCTGCTTCCATTCCCATTTCCTCACTTTGCTTGCTAACATAGGATGTTCTGTATCAGGCAAAACTGCCATAAAAGGGAAAGTTGCCATGTACCCAGTGGTGACCCTTAAATCCCCCAAAATCTCATTTCTGAACAGTCGGCAGCTGGGAAATAGCTGCTGTGCTACAAAGGTCAACTAGCAAGGGTTATACGTGTTTGCCAGGGTGAAGAGCTCAGCCTGCCTGCTCCTCAGCACAGTTGAACCTAACTATGTCCAGCAGTGACCATAGTGGGGTTGAATAATGCAGAAGTGCTCACACTGCTATGGTTCACTCTGTTCTGAGAAGGGAAACGAACATCTGAGCAGGAGCTTTGGAGGCTGTGAGCTTTCTGTTAGGTTGCAGTCTCACTTCCAGGTGCCAGAAACAAAATTTCAAAGTCCACCTTTAGCAGATTCACACGTTCACACTAAATTCCCCCCTTTAAATTCAGATTTCAGACAGGCAGTTCTTTATATTTTCTGTACAAATTGTGATAGTTGCTGCTATGCTGTGTTTTGGCCGAGGCAAGAAAAGCCCTTATTTGACTGAAAAAGAAAAATAACACAGATTTCACTCAGAACTAGACAAAACTAGAACAAGAAGAGAGAAGTTATCCAAACAGCAGGTAATATGTTAGATAAGCACTCTGCAGATCAGCAAGAGCACTGGTGAGCTGTAGTAGAAATGCTAAGTCACAGCTTGAGCCAGTGATTGAACACCTTGGTGGGAAGGCAGGGCCAACCCAGGGGAACTCAGGTGTATGCAACGCTCCTGAGTGATCAGAAGTGCTGGAGCCAGAATCCATCTCTTTCCAGACCTCATTTAAGGGTTGGCAGAGGGAGGTGCAGGTATTTCTCTGCACATGCAGATCCCTGCCTATCTAAGCCTTTCTGAAGGGAAGCAGTTTCTTTCCCTTATTTCTGTGTCTACAGCTGTTGTGTTTGAGTGAATCCTCACTTGCTGCAGCCTGGGATCTTTCTGGTCTGCTGTTACCACTGTGCTTTCCATCATTTCACACTGGCCGTACATCAATGCCTAGACCACAGCTAGCATGCTGCAACACCAAATCCCAACACAGCTGACAGAGGTTTATTACTAACTAAAGATGCTGCTTCCCAACACTAAGTGGAGCTCAAGGGCCACCACCCACTCTGCTCCTGCTGTGCAGGCACTGCACAGCCTCCAGTTGTCCCAGTTCTGGCCATGCTATGCCCTGATGGATGTGTTCCAAGTATCAGCATCCCTCCCTGCTTCTTTTTCTCCTTACAGCAAGCCTTCACTCCTACATCCTGCATTCCAATGAGAACCAGAAGGGAAACAAATGTGTATGTTCCCTTTGACAGGCTATAGTACGTACACTTGGAACCCAAGCAGTCAGCCTAAAGTTGTGAGACTGGGTGAGGATTCCCAGTGACCCAAGTTGCGTCCAACCAGTCCTCCCAGAATAGTATTTTGAAAAATAAAAACCGAAAAAATACTTCATGTGATTCACTTGACGGTGTGTTCTGGTGTGTTCTGGTCTGATCTGATCTGGAGGGCACTCATGTCCCCACATTTGCTTTTCCAGCATAAGGGAAAGCTTATCAGGATAGGAAAAGTGTTGCATATCACCACGTGATAGTTGTTTAGGAGTGAGAAACCCTCATATTCACAAAAACATACAGGCCTGAGGTCACCTTACATGGCCATATCCTCTTCCTCACCAATACATAGCTCAGTGCTTTCAGTCCCAACTTTCAGAACTCCCAAAGAACCAGCCTCATCTCATGGTGGTTGTCTACTACAGCTAGCAAAGAATTGTACAGCTGTGCTTATCATTCCCTCCCAGCACCAATTAAAAAGATGTAGTTAAGCAAAATTCAATTACACTGTCATGGATAAAAGGGATACAATTAATTAGAAAGGAATAGTTTCCCTTAGGATTGCTGTTATTTCCAGATGCCTGTCCCTGACCACTTCTTGTCCAAATCAGAAGAGATGCAGGACAGTTTGGGTCATCCCTAAGTCACCAACTCACATATGTCTCCTACTGGGGAGAAAACTGAGCATTCTGTCAACAGGCAATGGCCAGAGACCATTAGGTAAACAAAATGATGTGCAGATCTCACAGCCCTGGAGCTTTAGATCACAGAAGATCACGCTGAGAATATGTTTTAATAAGTCAGGAGTATTGATTTAACCATATCTCAGTGTTGGCATAGCTGTCAAACCACAAAAACAGCAACATGGAGGGGAGGGCTGCAGGTTACCAGTGGGGTGTGATGGCAGGCTGAATGCGATATTTATTGCCTCAACAGAAGTCACACGCAATTCAAAGTACCACCCAGGCACACAGGGATGCTGAAAAGCAAAACATTTCTAACTAAAAGTCAGTTCCTTCGGGTTTTATAGCCTCAGGTTTATGCTGAACACATCCATTACACATCTCACCCTAGCAAAATTATTAATAATTCCAGATGAAATTGTAAAAAGGCAATTTCGTTTGTTCACAGCTAAGATATCGTTCTGTCTGAGGGTTGTTGTTCTTTTTAAAAGTACATTAAAGCCATCATATTAAATGTCAGGTGTAATAAAAGAATGCCTTCTCTTCTCATCTTAGAGAGGTAAAAAATTGAATATGCATGCTGGGCATATCTAAAGATCAAACTCATCTCTTAATATATGGGTCACTAATTGTATTTTCATCCCTCTCTTCCGAAGTCTTCTGTTGCTTGCGAATTAGACTCAGAACTCATCAGCACAAATCTGTGGACATGTTCCTTAGCTTTCTCTGCTAAACATAATGGTTCTCTTCCATTTCTTCCATTTTCCTCCTTACTGAAAAGTAAGGCTCTGCTCGGAGGGAAGGGGCCAGGCTGGCTCCCACTGGCACTGGTGCAAAGCTGGATGGATACATGTCAGCGCAGGCAGCTGCTCTGCCATAACACCAAGCTGAATGTAACCCAAAGTATTTAAACAAACTGCTAGCGGTAGCGCCAAATGATTATCCATTTATTTCAGTATTTGTCTTTTTCAAATGTGACCTAAAATCTATAAGTAATTAGTTATTGTACTGGCTACAGTATCGCAAAATGCTTTGCTTCATTTTTTATTCAGACTCAGAGCTGCAACTCCAGAATCATTCCAGTCACATCAGCCTTCAAAGGTCTAAATGGGGAGGAAGGGGGGCTAATGCCTTAATATCTTTGAGATTTGCAGGAATATTTGAGGATTTTCTGGGGATTCAGTGCAAGATGAAAAAAGAAGAGTTTTGCAGGCAAATAGAGGAACTTATGCCTCCAGTTCAAAACGAAAGACACATCCAAATGCAGAGATTTAAATGTTAAAGTGCTAAATAAACATTGCTATTCAACAGTGGTCTTTGTCTTTTGAGTCCTAGGTTAAAACTACTTCACAGGGACTATAAAAGCTCCTTGCTCGTCTTTGCAGAAGCTAAATGAATTTTAGCAGTGCAAGTTCCAAAGTGAAAAAGAAATTTTACCTAAATCCCCTCCCAAACACTGAGGTACCACACAGGGGGAAGGCAGGAGATGACTTTTGGGACTGTAAGGTAAGTATGCCTTGTGAATAAGAAAGTAGTACACAAATTGCACATATCCCAGGGCCACCTGGTGATATTTTATGTAAGTACAAATAAGGAAGTAGTGATGTGAAGGGGCTGGTTCCACTCCAACAGGGTATCAAAAATGCAACGGCAGCTCTGCAATGACCTTGTATCTTGCTGCCTTAGGAAATCCTGCTGGAGTCAAGGGATTCAGAGAGCTTTCAGGCTTGGGCCATAAATCACTCAAGAGATGAATTACTGCCTTATTAGAGTAGCTTCATAACTGTAATTCCAGATAAGTGCACAATTAGTCTGATCTCTTCTGATAACATGCCAAGAGGAAAAAAAAAAAATGTCATCTCTTGCTAAGCTGAATGGCTATTCAAAGGCGCTGCAGCAAACTTTCACAGATGTTGAGGCCAGCGGGACCATTATAATAATCTCATCTGACCTTCTGTGTGGTGCATGGCAGAAAAACTCACCCAGGAGCTCCTGCATCATCCTGAAACTGCGGCTTGCTTACTAGGAAAGTGCCTTCTCTTGGTTTGAGGCTTTCTGAAGGCAGAGAAAAACCACCAATGAGAAGTCACTATGTTCTAAGAAACCACCACTTTCTTGGCACATGAGTTATCCTGCTAGCTCCCAGAAACTTCACTCTTAACCTGTGCTGGAGCACTGGGAGTGAGCCGAGGTGCTTGAGTTGAGTGTTATCTCTGGTACTGCGCAGGCATGCAGGAAGGAATAGCAAGGAGAACAAGCGGACAAGGTGGACAGGTAGACAAGGTGAACACAACAAAAAGATGGTCACAAGGGCATGTGAGCCCTTCTCTTACCCACTGCCCAAGCAGACGGACAGGAGACCTTGCCGACTGCTCTAGCATTGAGCGGCTGGGTGAAATAATGGGAAATGACTGCTGTCATTAAAATGTGCTCTGCATAGCACAGTGCTGGTGACTTGTCTGTCAGCCTGATGTGGTCAGTCCTGTGCCCAGAGTGGTTTTAATGGGCAGGGAGAAAGCTGCTCTTTCTTCCTCACTGTATTTTTTTGGTTCTCAAATTCATTCAAACTAGATTCACAGAATCACAGAATTGCCAGGGTTGGAAGGGACCTCAAGGATCATGAATCTCCAACCCCCCTGCCACACGCAGGGCCACCAACCATCCCACCTAATGCTAGACCAGACTGCCCAGGGCCCCATCCAATCTGGCTTTGAACACCTCCAGGGACGGGGCATCCACAACCTCCCTGGGCAGCCTGTTCCAGTACCTCACCACTCTCTCCGTAAAGAATTTCCCCCTGACGTCTAACCTAAATCTCCCTTCCCTCAGCTTAAAACCATTTCCCCTTGTCCTGCTGTCACTCACCCTTTCAAAGAGTTGATTCCCCCTCCCCCAGATTCAAGACAGAGCAAGAGTTTTCCTTCATACAGTTAACTCCAGAAAGCCCACAGTCAGTTTTTGGAAGACTACTGTACCCGGGAAAGGGGCACATGCAGACAGAGGTGCAATCACACTTGCTGGAGTTTAGGGAGAAGAGTAATGCTTGGTACATGCTAAGATCAGGCTGGAAGTGTCCCCTCTGGTTTTAATTCTGTTTGGCATCCAAAAAGGAATTACTGGAAGGTTTTTGCCAGCTGAGGCTCACTTGAGCACTGGGACTGCGCTGCTGTTCTGGTGGTGCATCCTTCTGGTTTTAAAAGAGATGCACTGACTTCATGGAGTGGCGACACGAGGAGCTTTGTGGGTGTGGAAGGCTCTCAACACACTTCTGAAGCGCTCCAGTCATTTTCTGAGTGGAAATAGGATCAAACTAAACTTCAGTGGCACTGTTTGGATGAGTAACAGCTAATTCCGATTACCCATGGCCCTGAGATGATGATCCCAGGGCTAAATAACAAGGGCATATTTCCCAGATCTGGGTAAAGACTGTTGACTTAACTTGCAAGGCTATAAAATTTCTCCAGTAACAAGCAGGGACAGACTCCTGTAGCGAAGCTGGAGGGACGGGAAATACCCTGTCTCTGAAGATTTAGTTATTTCTATCAGCCTTCAATAGCTGCACAGTGCTGTAAGTGGGTCTGCCTGCAGTTAGTAGATAGATGGGTGGAGGAAGAATACCCTTCACTTCTCGTGTGTTTATGTTCCAGAACTGCAAGGCTAAGGTGGGGAAGTCCCCTACTTCCAGTTTATTTTCTTCAGAGGCCCTTTCAAGACACGAGTAGGGCACGAGAAGGGATAGAAGCATCTCTTTTCACCACAGGCTACTGAGGTCACAGTCCTCTGGGGTTTTCCACCTCATGGACTGGGAAATGTGGGGGGGAAAAAAATCACTTTTTCAACATTTTCTCTCTATTGCTCCCGGATGTGCAGTGCCACTTCTGATTACAGGCCAGCATGTCACTGCGGCCCGCTCCTGCATGACGTGCCGTGACCCCGTGGGGCAGATGCAGCGCACTGAGGAGGCGAGGATGAAATGTGTGGTCTGGGTAAACACGTGGGGCTTGGCTCAGTGAGGGGGTCCTGGGTGACAAGACTTCAGCAAAAGGCCTCCAAGCATCACCCAGCACGGGAGATGGAGCAGAAAGCTGTGACCTGGGTCACATCTGCAGCTGGTAGAAATCAACATTGCTGTGTTGATATCTGGGGAGCTACGTGGATTAGCTCCTGCTAAGAATATTGCCTCTTTTTGTCCATTTCTTGTTTTGCACAGCCCTCTCAAGCACTGCTCAGCTCTCACAAAAGCTGTCATAATGATATGCTACATTCACTTCAACTTTAAATGTATTTTCCAAGTGCCAGTCCACTGTCCCCAGTATCTTCTCTCACACACCTATAAAAAACATTCCTTTTGAGCATGGGCACTTCTCCAGTGGTGGGGTGAAACTTATCCTCTACATAAATTATAAAACCATGGAATCATTTGAGTTGGAAGGGACATCTAATGGCCATCTGGTCCAACTCCCCTGCAATGAACAGGGATAGCTACAGATAGATTAGGTTGCTCAGAGTCAGGTCCAGCCTGACCTTGAATGACTCTAGGGATGGAGACATGAAATCCATGATGAATCAGACAGGCTGCTGTGCAAAGGCAAAAGCTTCAGAGTGAGCATCTCTTGAAAGATTCCCAAATTTGCCTCATCTAGAAATACATGACACTACAAGAGTAAGGAGTAACGTGGATTTTGGACCCTGACATGCTCACTGGACTATGAGCACTTCTTTAGGCTGTGCTTTCTTTATCACAGAGAATCCAAATGAAAATTCCACCAGGATGGGTTTTTACAACAGGGAAATAGCAAAAAGGTTTCTTTAAGGAAAAAAAGGTCATAAAATTCATATCCATATTCTTCATGGAAACACTTTTGTGGCCATTCTGCATCTTGTGGCCAGAATGAGAAGGAACAAGCAGTTCCTATGTACAATTTTATTCTGTTCCAGGAAGCTAAGTGAAAGGAAGAGAGAAATGGCTGCAGGAAGGCCTTGTGAACACCATAGTTGTGTTGGTCTGCAGGTGTTTTATGTAAGCTAGATAATAAAATGAGGATTGAACTCTTATTAATCCAGACTGAATCTCAGCCAGACACAGAGCTGCTGTTCTTACAGACACAGACTTCAGAGCTCCTTCTCTAAACCTTGCTTTTTGTCCAGGATCCTAAGCGGGAGCTCCCGCACAGTCCTAAAGCCTGGAGTGATTTTCCTTCCCTCCTAAAGCAGAGCTGGGGCTCAGCATAGGCTGCTGGCATGCAGCGTGCTGGGATGGCACCCTCCTGGGCTCAGTCCCTAAACCAGACCCCACGTGTGGGCAAGAAGGGAGAGCTGAACAGACCTTCCTCATTCTCTCTCAGGGCATGCGATGCCCCTCACTTCCTGCAATACCAGAGGAAGGGAAAAAAAACCTGAAGAAATATAAGAAACATCCTCTTACACAGTCTTTGCAGGGCACACAGGACAAGCTGTTGAGCTGGTGACACAAGTAGAGAAGGAAAGACAGAGCTCTGCTTTGGCCAATGTGGAGTACACACGTTGAAGTGGTTATCTCCCAGGAATTCATTTATGGTGATTACTGAGCTGGCTGGGTCCTCCTCTGACATTTACTTAGCAACATTTGGAGCTTCCCTTAGAAGCTCTTTCTAGGGGTTAGACTAGCAGTGAGTCAGAAGCTAAGTGCCTCCTGGAGCCAGACTTCTCTGTTGCTCTGAGTCCCTCTCAGCTGTTATTGCTGCACTCATAAAAGAAACGCTACTCCTCTCCTTGAAAACCCAGAATCCACTTAGGGCCATCACTTAGCACAGCTCCCATCAGCTTTCTCAGCTGCTTATAGCCCTGAAGTAGCAGCCAGAGCTGAACGTTGCCAAGAGGCCTCAGGGACTTTTATTCCTTCACTACCTCCTTTTCACTGTCAGTAGCAATGCTTTGGTGGGCAGTTTTCCAGTGAGGGAAAGGTCACTCAGTCCCCATTTTCCCACCCCCTCCCCACACAGACACATCTGAGGGCACATGTGAACTCTCCATACATTGAACACATTTCTGCTAGTTGCCCAAGCGTTAGGGATGGACTCTGTAGTGGAAATGCTAAGTCACAGGTGATTGAGCACCTGGTGGGAAGGCGGGCCAATGCAGGGGAGCTCAGGTGCATGCAATGCTCCTGAGTGACCAGAAGGGGTGGATCCTGGCTCCACCCCTTCCCAGACCTCATTTAAGGGTTGGCAGGAGAGGCAAAAGTATTTTGCTGGAGATCCCCCTGTTCCTGAGGTCTTCTGAAGGTAAGAAATTTCTTTCTCTTATTTCTGTGCCTGCTGCTGTTGTATTTGAACAAATTCTCACTTGCTGCAGCCTAGGTTATTATTGCTGTGCTTTCTGTTATGCTACAGACTCACTACTCCTGATGGGCATCAATCTGGGGCTCTGCTCTTGCATGTTCCCCTGAGCCTGTTGGGCAGCACACACTACCTGCCCACAAGCCCTGTAGTGATCCCCACCCTGACTTTGGTGCAAAAAGCAGCAGAGGCTCTCCTACGTTAGTTATTTTAACAAGACATTTTAATATGAGTTGCAGTGATTATTAAAAACTGTAATGATTTCCACGCTTGTGGCACAAAGGCATTATAATACTGCCATGAAGAGCACTTTATCTGAGCCTCTGGATTGCGGCTTTTGCCCACATTAATACTTCTGCAGTTTAACTCTGATTACTGATGTTTCTCTCTTTACCCATCATGCTGGATGCAGTCCCATGCTATCCTTCAATTCTGTGGTGTACAGCAATGAAGGATGCAGAGTTAAAAAATCATCCAAAAAATGTCAATACATATACAGAGAACTGCTTAGAGTTCTCATTCATGTTTCTTAAAAAAGAGGTGTTTTTGAATAGAAGAAATTTCTCCTCTGGTGCAGAAAGGCTCATTGCCTAGCTGAACTAAATACCACAACTAAGGCTTTCTAACAAAGTGTTTGTGAATACTTTTCCACACCTTCAGGATTATTTTCCTCCTATTCATTTGCACGTTTTCTGCTCATCAGCTGTAACTGGTTCCAAGATATTCATATGATAGAAATTTATAAACCTGATGATAGCTATCATTTACTCTTCAGGGAGGAAAACTCATATTTTCATTGCTCTATTGATACTTCTGACCTTTAGTTTTCCAGTATTCAGTCTTTTTCACGTGAAATCTTGGTAGTAGACAGCACTTGAAAATACTGCTGTTACTAATCAGAGGAAGTCTTTTTTAATTTTTTAAAAAAGCACCTTGTTTGTCTTGCATGACACAGTGTTATGTTAGCCCCAGTCAACACAATAAGATGAAGAGAAGCAGGTGTGTGAGGATGGTTTAGACAGAAAATATTTTAATCACAGCTGAGAAAGGAAGAGCTCAATGTCAGGTTTACACAAACTCAGACAGGTCTTCAAGCTGGGGTAAATAAACGCTGGTCTGCTGAGGTCAGGATGGTTTACACCCACCAGTACTCTTTGTGAATCAGGTGAACACACAAAATCCCTTATCGTATCATTTTCTGCAGCTCTCACTGAAATCAAGCGAAATTCAAGGTCTGAGAGAGGTCTGGAGGGCTGCTGGTATCTTTCAAGGAACAGCTACCTTCAAGTCAGAAAAGAGTGCAAGTAAATGGTGAGAAGAGAGCATCTAGGTTTCAGAATGGACAAAGGAAAAGATAATCCAAATGTACACCACAAGTAATGAGAGGGAACATGGTGAACATCCAACAGACTGTCAAAATCATCCATTAATATAAAACCAAAGGAACTTTTTCATGGAGTCTGGGCAGGAAAAAAAAAAAAAAAAAAGGAAGCTTGCTACAAGCCCAAGAAGTCTTGGCAACTTGAGTATGAAAACTGGAGCAGTCAGAGGCTCTTTCTGTTCTGTGGGAAGTAGGAAAAAAACAAAAAACCCAGAAAATCAAACCTTGAAAATAAGACAAAACAGGAATTTCTGAATTTGGTTGTTTTTTTTTTTTTTTTCCCAAAACTGAAAGAAAGCATTTTATTTTTTATGGAAAGTGAGTGCTATAGATTTCACCAAGTTTGCATATTGTTGAAGTCAATCTCCTAGCAGTGCAGAGGCTGTCTCAACCGTGAGGAAAGCATACTCTAGGCAAAAGTAGCCAAACAGATGACTTAAACCCACCTGGCCCAGTGTTTATCTATATCAATGACTCCAATTTCGTCCTGGGGACCCAATACCCACAGTGTCAATAAGGACTTCTCAACATCCCATCTACTTTCTAGAAATTCTGCTGTTGGTGACCATCTGTCATTCGGAAAACACAAGAAGGGGGATTATTAACAGACTGGCAGAGAATACTGGAAAACTGGCAATATACTTTACCAAGGACAGATGTAAACACAATGGGGATATTGTTTTGAAATTAAGGGAAGAGCAGGAAATTTCACAGTGCTCTCCTGAGGTTTCTCTCCTTACCACACCAGTGGAAAAAAAGCTGGCAAGTGAGAAGACTAATTACAGGGAATAAATCTACCATTTTGTGGAATCTCCCCTGAGGTCTGCTCTTCTTCCATTACTGCTCGATTGCCACCGTTACTGAGCATGAGATGTATGTATCTGCTGCTGCTAAATGCCACAGATGCATCTCTATTATCCTTGGAATCATAAACTATTTTTTCTAACAATCAATTGCCCAATTCAGAAACAAATGGAACGAGCTCATTCTGTCTTACTCGTTAGAATCCAGCACCAATTCTACTGGGACTAAGACAAAAAGGAAAACGCACAGAAATAGCTTAGAAGAACTAAGCAGGGTACTTAATCACTTCAGTAATTCTGCTTCCTGAATTAAAGAAAAAAATATTTCACAGATGTGATGTTAGGTTTTTTTTTTAAGTGTCTTAATCCTAGTTAGAGAGATTTCTGTTTAAGACACCAACAGCCAAAAAAAAAAAAAATCTCCAAAGCCATGTTCATTGCAGAAGGGGAAAATATGCAGAAAACTGCCAAAAATGTCATCCAAGGAGGGAACCTCTCCCAAGATTTTGTCTGCACTAACAAGAGTTTGCTGGCACTTTTGAATGCAGATGTGTCTTTGGCTGGCAAACCTTCTTCGTTCACAGTAAGAGACGCTCTTCAGCTGATGTGAATCTGGGTATTGCTGCTCCTGATAGCATCAAAATGTCATTAAAAATCACGGCTGCCAGCACCCAGTCCTGTACCCCGCAGCCCTAGGGAGTTACAAAGCAAGTGGTGGGTGACCGCCACGTCGAGAAGGTGTAAAACCCATGTGAGCCAAGATGGAAATGGGAATGGAGCTCGTTAGCCAGCCAAACCTGCAATTAGTAGGGTGGTGCTAGGTGAGAGGTGTGATTCACGAAGTGGTGGCTGGTTGGCATGGCTCCTGTCCCTCTGTGCTTGCTTCTTTTCATCACAACTCTTGAGAACTGGCCCAAAGCTAACTGAATTAATGGAAATACTTTATCAGCTTGAACAGACTTCAGATCTGGTGCGATCACAGTTAGCTTTTCATGGCATTTTATCCTTTGGTACAACCTTAAAGGGCCTTACATGACGACTGTGCTCTAGAGATTTTTCAAGTCTACTCTCATCATTTCCAACAGAGACTTTCCTTCCTTCCTGCTGAGACAATCCTGAGTTCCTTGTGTTAATAATTAAATAAGAGCTGTGTATCGGGAAGGGGAAGTGACAAATCTGCCAAACTCGTTCTGAGATGTTTTGACAATCCACAGTCTGAAAAGATTGTAAATGAGGGACTGGTCTCTCATTACACTCCCACTCTCTCATGCTTATCTTTAAACATAACACGGATTACGCACCATCCATCCCAGAGACACATTTTGATGTCATAACAATAGTTACGATGCTGGAGTACACAATACTTAACTGCAGACACCTTGGCACCATGATTAACAACCACTCCTGCCACTGTACCTTCCAGACGCTCATCCAAGGAAAATTTGTCCCTATTAATCACATCCAAGCATTCATGGCTGAAATGCTCATTTGTATTGAGAAGATTTCTAACGTTCATCCTGAATGCTGTGTGTGGCTGCTAACCTTTCAGTGGAGCCCACTGGGAGTCTCTGCTCATTTGTATACAAAATGCGTTGGATAAAAGGGCAACTAAACATAATTTACCTGGAAGTGAGGTTAAAAGTGGTTTGCCAGCTTGATGGTGTTTGGCTAGAGAAACAAGACATTAATTAACATCTATCCATTGATTAATACTGACTAGCTCTTTTTCCTTCTGCAAGATTTAAGTAGTCTTTTTTGTTTTTTAGTTACATTTTCCCTAACCTTACTGCCAAAGTTTTTGGTCAAACGTGAGCTTGCTTCTGGTCTGATTGCACGGATAAAGGGAAGATTGTGAATCTCCATTATGGACTGCAAATGCTGCTGCTCCAAGACGCCCTACTGTACAAAGTGAGATGCCCAGGATGCTAGTCCAGCACCACTGAAAGCAATGAGCCTTGGCACTGCCGAGGAAGAGCCTCTGTCCAAATCCACGCAACCAAATCTAAATAAATACCCAAATCCCTGGTTTCTTCCAAAGACATTGTGGATTCTAAGGTGGCAGCCTCCTGGTCCCATTGCAGCTGTGACATAGGATCTTCATGTGTACTGACTGTCCCAAACACTGCACTGATCCCACCGGCAGAAGTTGGGCTGTTTTGCTCTGAATGAGAGTGAAGCCCTGGCTCCTGTTTTGTTACCATCTCTGTCTGTGTGTGACATGAGTGGCAGTGTCCCTACTACCAGGATGTTCATGGAGAGGGAACCTGACATCCACTCATCCTCTGAAAGCGCTGCTCATGGTTAGAAAAAGGTTTGTTAGCACCATCTCCAGACTTTCCTCCAGAAACTTCCTTCAGGCTGGGCAAAGCCCTTGGAAGTGATTTCTATCACAAACAGAGCAGGTGGGAAAAAATCTCCAGGAAATAAAGGCAAAGCCTTGAAGCTGCATCTGCCTTGGCAGGCTTCGAAACACAGCTCTTCTCTTGGATATTTTTCAATGGTTCTGTTAACTGCTGGTTATTAAAAAGTGACCACTTTTATAACTTAAAAGATCTCTTTCCAAATTGCTGTAATTTTTCTCAGCTGCTACAAATGTGTTTTTTCTTCTTGAATTGAATTTTCCATAAATAAAAGACCCTCTGCAACTTTTAAATCCACTTTGATTGAAAGTTTTAATAAAAAACATTTGGGGCATCCTTATTGTCCTTTTCTAGAGGGACAATGCTTGCTTGTTTGTTGGCAGGGTGGAAATGCTGGCAGTTAATGGCAGCTTCAGGAATTTATTTTTTTTTACAATTGAAATTCCAAATATTTGTACAGAGGAATCTATATCTCCAACTATATAAATATTAAAACTTGTTTAACTGTAAAAGATTTCAATGAAGTGAAGCATTATCCTTGCCAAAGCATCTCAATCCTGGAATAACATAAGGTATTTTAAAAGGCCTTCCTTTTATTGTGTGCTTCTCATGGTAAACACCAGAAATGGGCAAAGAAATGTTACGCTTTCTCTGTTATAGCGTGATGTCTGATTATGGCACAAAGTCTCTACATTTTTAGTAAAAGTTCACTGAGATATGCAATTTTAGGAAGGGGAGGGGAGAGGCAAGTTTAAAAAAAGCGACAGAGTCAAATATGACAAGTGCTTTCAGTCACTTCACAAGAAAAAAAACATGTTGAACTGGTTTGAGCATTTTCCCTTGGAAATTTTCTTTTCTCACTTCCCAGGGGATGACTTTGCACTTCAGAGCAATTCTTCTCATTTCCAAGCTGACCAAGCTCTTGCAAAGCAGGTGAAACAATCCCAGCTGCAACGTGATTTTAATCACAACAAATATTCCAAAAACATTTCAAATACTTCACGTTACTTTTTTTTCCTTTGGTAAAAAAAATAAAAAATAAAAAAAGCCCATTCCAAATAGAATGATGCCAAACAGGAAATCCATAAATTGTTTGTCTGCCTCTAACTACAAAATAAAGATGCACAGAGAAGCTCATAGGAGAGAGGGTGCTATTAGTGAGCATGGTGGCTTGGTGACTGAACTTGCTGATGAACAGCAGCTTGGGAGTTTGGTTTCGCGTGAGTCACTGCATTGCTGGCTTGTTTGGTTTTTTTTAAGAATATATCAAAACAATGCTCTGTCCCATATGGCCTGCCCATCATGGAGCAGTAACCTGAGGATGTCTTGGCCCACCTTCTATCCTCCTATCTCTTAACCACCGAACTAGACCAAGCATTCAAGGAATCCAAAACTCAGACCTGGCCCAAGCAATTGGCAGTACGCACTTCTTCAGAATTGGAACTAGATGGTCTTTGAGGTCCCTTCCTACTCAATCCATTCTGTGATTCTTTGATTCAATTCTGTGATCTCACTCTCAGCTGCTTTGCAGAAATGTGTTTCATTCTTTGAGCTCCAGAGTCCCCAAGAACATCTTTAAAATCATCCCACCAAGTTTTCTGTATCTTAAATACTGACCACAGATGAGACAGCCTCGACACTGAGAAGTTGTTTCATGGCTCAAATGCTTCCAGCACTCCCATTATCTGCAAAGGGCTTGGGATTTGCTCCTCAGCACGCATTTTCTGAGCAGGCAAGAGGAAGGGCTGGTTTTCTAAGGCTCAGGTGAGAGATGACGCATTTCCTTACAACAGGTAAAGAGACAGATGAGAATATTTTGATATGTGGTCTAAAGAGAATAAATTATTTTCTTACAATTGAAGCCTGATGTCTTCATGAGGGAAGGAAGATGCATTTGCTGCATCCCTTTAAGAGCAGAGATTTAGGGAACTCTGTGAGCGATAGGTCATGGCCTCTATCAGCCTCATTGTGGACACAGGGCAGACTCTCCTGCCAACACATATATACCCATGCACATCATGCCCATCTGTGAACAAACTGCAGCTCTTCCAGGCTCATTGCTCAGTCAAAGAAGTCCCAGTTTTCAGCTGAACTTACCACAGAGACCTGTTTCCCTGCCAGGATCCATTTGTCTGCCCCCAGTTGCTTTGTCTGTGCAGATGTTCAAAATCAAGTCTGTTTGCTATGGGGAAAATGTAATTTCTGCACTCATTCTGTATAATGAGTAAGTGAACTTTGCTTTCAATCCCTCACACTTTCTTTTTGGTATCGCACCCCCATCCATATAATAAAATTAATGAAAAAGCAAGAGTCCAGCTCACCTTCTTGTCCAGTTTGAAACCAACATTCTGGATGGCAAATATTAAACCCCAAGAAACCCAAACAGCTCTTCAGTTGCCAAGGTTGACCCCTTACAAGCCTCAGGGGTTAGTGGGGCCAAATGCCCACTGGTGCTCTGGACTGGGTGCCCTTAGCAGATGCTTGTCATGACTGAGCAGCTTCTGGCCCTGCCAAAAAAACTACTCTTCTGTCACTTGTATTTTATGAACTTCTACAAGCTGCCAAGAAAGAGATTTTGACTAAGGAGACAAGAAGACAAGAAAAATGACCCCCACACCCCATTTTCTCATTCATCCTTGAGTTAATCAGAAGTGTTTGCAAAGGACTTGGGCAATCCAGCCCACGCTGCATTTTGAGTTTTGCACACCCACGTAACCCCACAGGTATACAGCATCACCCAGGGCTGGCTCTCTGACAGAAGGGCCCACCATAGCCAGAGCTACAGTTTTTTAGAACCACTCTCCAATTAAGTTAAAAATATTTTTTGCAATAGCATAATTCAGAGCCTGAGGCTTAAGTGAAGATTTCTGAATGCCAAATAATCCATTTATTAAAAATAAAGAAAACATCCTTACTTTATCACCTGCTATTCCAAGGTAAGAGATTTATACCAAACCTCTGCAGAATGCAACTACAGTGACTACAAATGGGATTACTCACAGGAGCTTTTCATTTGTAAGTTTTTCTGTAGAGCTTGAAGGTCACACATTAAAAAGGGCTACAACCTCCTTCAAAACAGCAAGGGAGAATGCATTACCTTCGCTGCTGCTGCTTAAGCAAGGAAACAATAAATGTCTTTCTTAACTAGTATAAATCAGTCTGTGCCAATGTTTCACAAAATCACTTGTCCTATTCAAGCACCATTTTGCTTGCTCGTCATTGGGAACCACAGCACTCTGCCAAGATGGACAGGATTAATTCAGCAGCTCTGAGATGGGAAGAGTCAACACAAAGCCTTCTGGAGGCTGAGCTCTGACATGGTCAAGTGAGAGGAACCTGTGGTCCCTTCAAGGATCCCCCTCAAGTCTCCCAAGTTTGGAAAAGCAACCCTGTGCCTCGCCAAAGAAAGGCAAGGTGGGGGGAGCTTCTGTGAAGACATGGAAGACATCAAGAGCCTGATTTGCACCGCTGGCAACAGCTTCCAGCATCTCAAATAAAGAGCCACAGGCATGCAAGCACTGCAGGGCCAAGCAACGTGCTCTCTTACCTTCTTTCCTCCACCTTGGGATGTTGTGCTTGCTCTTCTCATTCCGGGCAGGGATGTGGTGGAGGTGGTTCAGGAGCAAAATGAGCTTACCTTGTTCTCTGCATTCACTACTTGTGGCTCACAGGACCTCGGTGCCAAAAATCACACATCCAAAGAGATCTTTTTATTCTGAATTATTTTTCAGATTTCTTCATTATCTGCTTCAGCACATCTCAGTGACATCTACCTTTTAAGAATGTCTTAATTAAAGGTCAGATTTTCATGACTTTGAAAGATGGCAATGGAGGCAATGGAGGTGTCACGGGACAGATACTCTTGCCACACCAAACATTTTTTATGTCTTTTATTTGGTCACTCAAGACATACTCCAACCCATTGTACATGGAGCCATGTGTGGAGATCCCTACAGCTGCTATCCACTTTGTCTCTCCTGGTTTGCTTAAGTAGGGTGCAAAATAAGATTTTTCTTGGGACAAGGAGTAACTTACTCTCCTGCAGTTCTCATTGCTTTTGACATTCTGACATGCTGGCTTTGTTTTTGACTACTGTAATTCCAACCCTGTCTGAGGGAAGAAAAGGTGAGGTGAATGGAAAACCTTGAATGATCACAGATTGCAACAAATGGTTATAGGGCAGCAGCATAGGTGGGCTCTTCTGCTACAGTTGGATTGTTCATTTGGGTGATATCAATGGGAAGACCACAAATAGCTCTGGGACAACAATGTGCAGCCTAGGACCGTGCCCTGTGCTTACTGAATGCCCTGGATAGGCTCTCCCAAATAGCCAGGAATGATTATCCTGCACCCAGGCACTAGAAGGCATCCAACAGTGGGAGGAAATTTGGTCTTGGCTGGCTGGGCTGACCCTCATTAGTCATGCAAGGGCTGCTGACTTCCAGGAGTCCCCCAGACTTGGCACTCGTGCTCCTGAGAAGCACGTGGCTGTCTCTTGTGGCTCTGGGGCGTAGGTCATCTCAATTTCTTGGCATCTTCATCAGGTATCACATAATGACACAGGTTCTAAATACTAAATAAATCATGTCTTTCATAAGCATTTATTGCTCATTAGTTTGGACATCGAGCTAATGAATAACTCATTTGTCTTCTAAATCCCTAATGACCATTAATTACAGAATTTACCCAGCCTCCTTAGAAATGAGAGTAAGAAATCAGCTGTCAACTGTTCATAAATGTACACAAAAAGCATGGCTGTTTTCAAGACTCCAGGATGCTTCATCAGGGCACTGCAATCACTCACCGAAGTGCTGCTCTTTAATTTCCAGTTTGAAAGCCTCAGAGCTTCTCTCCTGGCAATTGTTAAGTGGCTGAATGATTGCTCCCCACTGACAAATGAAGGGATGGCAGGTCGCAGGTGTTTATACGCATTCATATAAAGTAGCATGAGGCGAGTCAGTGCTGCTTAGACATGTGTGTCACCTCTTTATATTAACAAAGAAAAATACCACAAAAGGTTTCAAGTGTTTTGCTTATTAAGTAGTTGACTGATTGCTCCAGACTGGCAACTGACACTGTGAAAAGCGCCAGGTGCTGTATGGCAAACTGGAGCTGCCCAGCTTCCTCTGGGGCTGGCAAATTAGTCACTGGTACGAAGAGAAGATTAAGTTTTAGCTGAATTAAATACTTCAGACTAACTGTTATGTGACCTGTTCTTGCCAACCCAATATCCATCCTGTTACAGAAGGAGCAGATCTTTCTAGTCTGCGAACAGCAGAACCGGACTTGGCTGACCACTTGAGACACAAAGGTTTCCATGGAGGCAGACAGGGCATGGCACAATCAAGTGTCAGGTGAGGAAGACCTTCCTTGTGTTTACTGGAGCCTGCTGTTCAAAACACCCAGTGGTGGTGGCCTTTGTTCTTGTTCTTGTGGATAAAACCCTTCCCCAGTCACTCTGTCCATCCTCTTCTAGATATTTCTGCCTTTACATCATTTCCCTCCCAGCCATTACTTTCTGGAGAAGTCCTGTTCTTTTTAGCACTCAGCATATGGCAACCTTTGCATGCCCTTTGCCAATTTTCTTGCCCTCCTCCGTGCATTTTCCAATAGATGAACAATGCTATTGATTTCACTAGAAATAGTACAAGCTTTCAGTTTGGAATCTGTTGGTTTCGTGCTTAGCTTTAAATATCTTCAGAAGTCACATACACTCAAGTAATTTCAGTCAGGAGATGGACAAGAAGGTTTTGACTGAATCACTACGTGTGTGGTGCACAAGCTACAAAAGCATTGCCTGTGTGAAGATTGGGTTATCTGGATCACAGCTAACAAGATCTTATTGATAGAAGATGCAATACCCGGCAATCTACATATTCAAGTGTTGGCTAATGAGTAGAAATGGAAATTTCTACTGGCAAAATAATGTATTCAAAAATCATATTAGATGCCATCCTGCCTCCAGAAAACACGTATGGGGAAAATTTCTTCTTGAAGAATTTAAATATTTATTTATTTATTCTTAATTTCTCAACCTTTGAGGTCAGCTAAACTCATGCTTCAAGGCTTCTTGCTGTAGCCCCCCTCACAGCCATTGTCTCAGCACACCGAGGTGACCTGACAGAGGAGCTGACCCACGACAGGGTTTTGCTGCAGCCTTTTCCCTGGCAGACACCTCTGCCTCGTGCAGGCTCTGCCATGGGACGTGGTTGGGCAGCATGGTAGTGGGTGTTATGTGGTATCTGAGGTGGGGTTTTAACCAAAAAAATTTTAAATGCACCCCCAAAAATGGCAACTGAGCCACCTTTGTGACCTTGTTCATTCAATTGCAGAGCGGGGCAATGCTCAAGACCTCTGTGTCTTTGATGGAGTGCAAAAAAAAACATTTCCCAAGTAGCTCTACCTAATTAAAGCCTCATTAACAGGAGAATTGAGTGTCCTGAGCCATGGGCAAAGCCAGGCTGTCACAAGCAAGACTTGTGAAAGGCCATGAATTTCACAACCTCTACTGCGGTCAGGTTATAGAGCCAGTCTGCAGGAGATCTCATGAAGATCCATCCAGATGCTGTGTGTATACAAACGCACCTGGAGGTATGGCTCTACATTTTCATGGGTGGGGTGACTGACATTTAGCTGATGCTGTTCCTGTGGGAGCAGCCCAGCTATTTGTTTCTCCTCTACTCCAACTGCATGAGCAGCTCTGCTCTCATGCTCATTGTGTTGGTGCTGACTCCAGCAGCTCCTAACTGACAAGCTGGGACAAAACAACAATCATGAAGCTGGCTTGAAGAAAAATCACAGGGCTGAGTATTTCAAAACACCACTACCAATGAGTAAATGCCCTGGACTCGTTGCTCTGAGTTTGCAACGCCTTGGTGAGAGGCACAAAACAAATGCAGAAAGCAAAGGCTTGGGCGTATACAAAACACACACATGATGAAGCCAGTTGGCTCCCTGGGGCTCTGCCATGACCTTCCCGTTCCTGGGAGGGCTCGTCGCACCCCTGCTCCCCCCCAGCCTTTCCCACCCTTCAGCAGAAATTTAAAGAAAAATAAATTTGCGTGCAAGCAGAAAGAAAGTTTTGGGGCATGGGTTTGGCTTTTAATTGATTAATTTATTTAATTAATGGCCTTTCATTTTATTTTTCCCTGGGTTTGTGCAGCCATCTCCCATCCTCCAAGGCACACACCAGATTTGCAGGAGAGTGCAGGCCGGTGGTGGAGGTAGGTGTTTGGCAACAGTGCTTACGTGGGGACGTGTGCTTGCTCCTTGCACATCCTTGCTGGGGCGGCATCGAAGAGCCAGAAAGTTTCATCATGCCCAAAGAAAAGAGCAGAGTAATGAAAGGCTGCTCAGACAGTGTGGCAGGGTGCCAAGGTAATAAATCACTGGAAGGGAAGTAAAAACAAACAGGAGTGAAAACTTCGATTTGTGCTGAATTTCAGACTTGCTTTGTGTTAAATGTAAAAGCATTCGGTGAGAGCAACTCCTTATTTTTATGCAAAATTTGAAATTTTATTCAATTTCTCTCCAGATATTTTTTTAAATCTAGGATGATTTTGACAATATTTTCGCAAGAGGATTTGTAAACAGTGCATCTAAAGAAATAATAATTTAAATAAGATTTTTTCTCCCCAAAATGCTTTTTAAGATAAAATGCTATTCTCTATTTAATGTGAAATGCAAAAAGAAACATCATTCAAATCCTCTTAGCAGAAACCCTGGTCACAGTGTAATGAAGGGGATTTTTTGTTCTTGGTTACAATGGGAACCAAGATTAATCACAAAATTTTAAGAAACAGCTGTATTTTTGGCTGGAGGGGAGGGAGTTTAAAAATAAAGTTGGCATAAGGATGAAAACAAAAGACTTAGGCATTATGTTTAGCTAATTAGCTAATTATCCTGTCCTAGCAATTCTTCTGTCTGTACAAAACTAAACTAGTCTTAAGCATGTGCCAAGTATTTACAAAGAATAGAGCTTACAAAGAAGAGAGGGATTGACTTTTTACATGGTCTCGTAGTGATAGGACAAGGGGGAATGGCCTTATACTAAATGAGGGAAGATTTAGGTTAGATGTTAAGAAGAAATTCTTTACTCAGAGCTGAGGCACTGACACAGGCTGCCCAGAGAGCTGTGGGTGCCCCATTCCTGGAGGTGCTTAAGGCCAGGTTGGATGGGGCCCTGGGCAGCCTGAGCTGGTGGGTAGCAACCAGCCCACAGCAGGAGGTTAGGACTGGTGGGCTCTATGGTCTCCTCCAACCTAAGCCATTCTATGATTCTATGATTCTGTGTTTATCTGTGTAATACCTTTTTCGATCCCTCTTCTCTCCGTAGACCTACTGCTGGTGGATCCAATGCACCTATGCTAAGGATGGAAGCCTAGCTTGGAGGCAAAGGGCTTGGGGTGGTGGCCAGATATCCACAAGGATATGTCACAAAGGAAAGCTGGGACTGTGATTTGGGAGCTTGAAGTCAATACTTAAGTCATCAGCATGGACCAAGTTGAAGCCTGAGAAAATCTGAATAAGTGTAGAGGGAGAAGAGGGGCCAGGATAAAGCTGTGATGTTTAAGGTCCCTTCTAACCCAAGCTATTCTGTGGTTCTATGAAAGCTGGAAAGACAGCTAGGATCCTACAGAGGAGATGCTCACAGCTGGCACGCCACCAGAGAGACACAGGAGCAGCCAGCCTATACTGCTGGTGGGGCCTAGATCAGACAGAAGGTAGGTCCACAGGCAGCAAGCAGGCACTTGGACCATGACAAGGCTTGGCCTCTGGCCTGTCTGGGCCTCAGTTAGATGCTGACTCCTGTATCCTTCCCTTCCAGGACAGCTATTTCTGCCTGCAGAGGAGCACCTGTAGCAGGTTGTACCATGTACCTGATAGGTACCATTCTGGGCTTTCAGATCCCACAGCCTTCCTCAATGAAAACGGTGCTGTTTTGACAACCTGCTCCCCAGCCTCCTGCGCACTGCAAGCTGCATGGATTATTAGTACAGTGTGTCAAAGTGAATATATCATGCAAACTTCGCCAACCCACACAGATTAGATGGGGTTCACCCTGCCTAGTGTAAGTTTGATAGTGTATGGGAATTGTTGATCACAGCCTGAACTTCTGATTGACCACCTGAGGCAAGTAATGAATCAGCCACAGGAACACAGGTGAAGGCAATTCACCTGTGCTACCAGAAGGAGTGGAGCCTGGCTCCACCTCTCCTAGATCCCATTTAAGTGCTGACTGCCACTGAGGAAGGATCTCTTTCTGGAGATTGCTCCTTGTGGAGTTTATTGTGAGCCTACGATGTCAGTAAGCATTTTTTTGTTTATTATCTTTCCACCATGATAATCCTATTTAGCCTAACCTTTATACACTTATTGATTGTATAGATGTGCACGATGCCTTGGTTGGGGTTGGCTGTAATAGCTCCTGGTAAAGTGATACTGTAGTAAAATTAACAGGGGGCTGCAGCAGGGTGGGATGTTACCACCATCAACTACCTGCGTCTGCCAAAGGTGTATCTGAAGCAGTCTGCAAAACTCAGAGTGGACCCCAGTACTGGGGCTTGGCTCCTGTGAGCACATCAGCCAATGCGAAGAGGATGCTTCCCATTCCTTCATCTGTGCTGGCTGCATAGGGATACATCTCCACATGCCTTCAGCAAATGAGGATGAGCAGAGTCTGTAGTCCAGGACCAGCGCCTTTTTGCTAGCCACAATGAATCAATGCCTACTGTTTCTGTGAGGTCGGTTCCTTGTGCCTGATCCACTACATAAATGCAGTGAGTTGTAATGATTTCTTAAAACCGTCATTCACTGAAGCCCAGAGTAAAATACCTCTTGTCCTTCCCTGTGATGCTTCAGTCCTCAATGATGTGAATATAATGTTTTTAAACAGGCATTTTCCCATGACGCTGTTTAGAAATGTTCTCCAGAAAGAGTCACGCTCTGATTTACAGCCACACTTTTGCTTTCAGCATCTCTGTCTAAAAGCCTGTCTCACAGGTTTGATTTGCGTGTGGCATGTGGTGCCCAGCAGCACTTTGCTAATCAGTGCATCACCAGCGGGCCCGGAGCACGCTGAGCAGTTTCGTCATCACTGGTTCAGGTGCAAGCAGAGCTTTGTAAAAGTTTAATGAATTTGACAGCATGCCTATGAAATGGGGAGCGAATGGACTCTCAGACACGGCCTGTGTTTGTTCAGGTCTTCCCAGGCTGATGCTGGCCTGCAGTGGGAGCAGGGCAGAGTTTTGCCTCTAGCATTGCAAGATAGATAGATTCAGGCTGAATATTTGGAAAAATATTTTCTCAGAAAGAATGGTGATGCACTGGCACAGGCTGCCCAGGGAGTGATAGAGTCACTGTCCCTGGAGGTGTTCAAGAACTGTGGAGATGCTGCAATGGAGGACATGGTTAGTGGGCATGGTGGGCGTAAGTTGAGGTTGGACTGGATGATTTTAGTAGTCATTTCCAACCTTAAAGGTTCTATAATTCTAATATATTCTGGGTCCCTTGGGCAGGGATGTCCTTGCAGGTCCCTCAATAGGACCAAGTCACCCAAAGTCACCCAGCAAAAAAATCAGTAAAAATTAGCAGTCACCCTTGGTACACAACAGATCTGGCCAGCACTGGGGCTGCTGTGCCAGCAGCTTTGCCTGCAGATAGCAGAGGAAGGCAGACAAGTCAGGAGCTTTTTTACACCCGTCATAGTTTGTTCATTACTTAGTTCTCACAAACTTTCTGCTTGTCTCTTTGCTCTCAGTCAGAGCACCAGCTTTCAGGGTGGTGTTTTGTTGTTTTTTTTTAAGCTTCCCTCATTTCCTTTCGTGGTGACAAGGGCTGGCACACTGCATAAAGACAATTTCATACCTGTTTATTATGTGGAATGACACACGCGTCTGTAACTGATTTGATGGGAGACAGTATGACAGATGTTTTACAGGATTTTCCATTGAAATAGTGAGCAAGAGGCTTACTAGCACGTATGGGACATATTTATATCCAAAACAAAAGGGCAGTAACATAAATAGCAAGAAGCCTTGCTTGTACACAGCTTTCAGCAAGTTTGTGCCAAGCGCTGGCTCCTAGCCAGTCTCACTTCTGGTGCAATCTGGCACAGCCCCACTGACTGCAAGCAGCTGCAGCAATCTGCACCAGGAAGAAGTGAGGGATAATTTTCTCAGTTATGCACAGAATTACAAAGAAGGGAAAACAGGTGATCTACAGAAAGCTGGGAGCACGTAGTATCTCCTTGTGCTGGAGGGGAAAGCTCTGGGCATGCCTGCAAGGGCTGAGCAGTTTGATCTGTGCACATTGCAGAGGTAGGTATTAAGGACACAACCATCTTAAAAGACACCAAGACTTTGTCATTCTTAATTTTAGCTTGCTTGTACTAAAAGCAAGATTGGAAATTGAGATGATGTGCCTGCATCCAGCACATCAAACAGTGCAGTTCTCTGTAAAGGCGAAGAAAAGTTAAAGATCTCCAATCTTTCTGCCAGCAGCAATTTTTTCACCCAAGCATTAGGAAGAAGAGATACAAAGATCACCTCCAGCTCTGTCAGAGCCAGAGAGGTCTCCACCTTAGAGCTATTTAAAACTGATTTTTTTGTAACTCAGTGACCAACATAAAAAATAACGTGTTCTCTTAATCATGCTCTATAGGAAAGACACCAGTTCCCTGTGGTATCCCCACAGCACCTTGCACCACCAAGCTCTGGGCTTAGAAGTTTATACTTCGATTCACCAAGAGGAGAAAGAAGAAATCCCCATCAAGAAGAGATGCCCATTGAATGACATTGTCAGAAGGCTGAGAATTACAATGTCCTGATCATATCACTTCACTTTTACCCTGGAAAAAAGATACATGTAACACAGAGAAACAAGTAAGGCATAAATCTTAGTGAGAAGTTCCCATCAATTTACATTCCTTTCTGTATCATGAGTTTTATGAAAGACATCATGAAGTTGGCTTGTTATGTCAAGACCAGTTTGTAAAAAGAAAGGTCTGGGGCTTTTTTGTTTCCATTTTCATCAGTGGAGGAATAAACTTCTCATTAGTTTTAGTTTTCTAATACAACAAGTACCTTTGTTGTCAGAAAATTGAGATAATTTTGCCTCCAGCTATTAAAAGCAATAGTAAGGAGTATCATATGCTTTTAAAAAAAATGATGCTGAAACAATGGCAAAACAAGAAGCCAGTGTAAGCAAATGGATGAGGCAACAAAAACTGAATGAGTTGTTTTCAAACATTTAATGATTACATGTCAAAGCACAATTTAAATGTCACAGCGCCTTATGTGTTCATGAACAGGAAAACAAAATGACTGAGAACTCCTGGCTAAAATAGTCTTGTTCCTGGCACTGATTGATATTCTTGAATGGAGGACTTGATGGATTATGATTTTTGCAAGAGAATCATTACACGCCAGGTGCACAAATAGAGAAGTACAGCTTGTTGACACTTCTGTGCAAAATAAAGCCATTCTAGGAATTTTGATTCATTATGTCTCTATTAGGAATCAATCCACCTGACCTAAATTTTGAATCATAAATCAGATGAAGAACTCTGACTGGATCTCAGCAAAGATTGTACATCCCTGATTTAACATCACTCCACTCTATCCAGTGCACCATTATTATTCTAAATTCAGTAATCGATGCCATATAATTTAGGCCAACTTGATCTCAAAGTAGAGACAAGAGCATTTCTACCCACTCATCTGCATAGGAATTTAATCATTTTAGGGTCATTATTAGGCTTTCTGTGCATGGGTTGTTTTCTTCTTATTTTGATGCTCACTGCTGAAAATATAAAGACACCCAACATCATGCCTAAGAATAGAAAAGGATGATCATAAAGCAATTTTGGAGACTTTTAGTAGTAGTGACACATCATTTTGTTTCTGGGGTACTCTCCAATTACAGTAAATGAGATTTGCTCAGCTGAGTTAGAGGCACCAATTCTCACTGCTCAGCCACAGCCCTTAAGAGGAGCCAGGTAGGTTTGTGTGATGCTGCCTGAAAGGCTATGACAACTGAAAACTTCTCCAGAAAAATATCTAGGAGCACGTAGGTCTTGCTGAAAGTCAAAGGGATTTACATCCAAGTCTGAGGTGTTTTTGAAATTATCCCCATTGGCATCAACTTGGAATTTGGTGTCAGTTTTAAAAGGAAAGATGGCAGCATTTTCTGCATAAAATTAGACAAGTTCATTAACCGTGAGGATTTTTTGTTTAACTTTGAGGAGCCGCATCACTCGGTCTTCTTTGAGCTGCAAAAGGAAACCCAGGGGTACGGCCCCAGCCTTTGAGCTACACATAGAAACAAAATGGGCTTTTGAAAGCTTCAAGCCCATGACAGCTGCGAGAGAGCAATAATTCAGGAAATGTCTTGGGTAAAATCAGCTCAAATGACTCAATGCTTTGTTTTATCATTATGAACATAAAGGAGTTTATTTTAGTTATCAACTGCAAATTCTCGAGGGGCTCCCCACAAGATTTGATAATAACATGCCTTGAATAGGAATGGCTGCAAGTGGCAGGAGAGTAGCAGTAGAAAAGGGACATTTTACTCATCAGTGTCAGTTCTGCCACTAACAGATGAGACTCACACTCTATTCCCAGCCCTCTCTCCATCCCCAGCAGTACAAGTCTCACCCAGCCTTCAGTGCACTCATCCCTAATTGTCAAGGCTGGCTATTTACCTTCCTATAGAAAGTTCCTCTCCTTGTAGCACAAATGGATCTGAACAGGAACATAAAGGCACCTGGTTCCTTCCTGACCCACTCTTTTATCCAGCATAATGGAGTGGATGGAGTAAGTAAGCAGAAATCTTACTTATTCTGTATTCTATGAAATAAGACCCTACAAACTTCCTTCTTATCTCCTAACACAAGACAGTGAATTCTTTTTGGACTTTTCTGATTTTTTCCAAGTTCTCATACATACTTTCTTAACAAAGAAAACTAAGTCTTTCTCCCAGAACTTTTGGAACAAATGACAAGATGGGATAACAGATCATTCATAAAATTAATTTCCATATCCCTTCAGCATACACCTACTCACTGACTACCTATGGGAGGAAGAAGATACAAGCTTTAGAAAGCTTTAACAACATTTTTGCACCAGGAAGAGGCAAGGAGGAGCAGGCATCAAGCTGCAATGTGTAGTTCGGGGATGCTCTGCAAGCACTGCACCAGTGACACCTAATTCTCACATCAGTGTCATTGCACCATGTCCTGATCACCAGCAGTATCAATGGGTACTTCACAGAAAATAAAGACTTTGCAATAGACACGATTTAAATAATACAGTCTTGGCTTTTTAAAAGGGAAGGAAACAAGCCATTCAAATGTGCCATGATTTCTTTCTCAGAATATTTCAAAGTCATGTCAGTCTATCTATTACCCAAGACAAATTACTTTGACAGCGCTATCTACTCTTGACATCTGAGTTGTCTCTCCAGCCTATTATATTTTAGCACAGGCATAAAATATTGTTCAGACAGTATGGTTAGTCTAAAAGAGTAAATCTAACTGCTTTGAAATGGCCTATTAGGAGATGAACTCTCAGTTTGGCTGCAGGCAGAGAATTAATCCAGTGCTTTTCTTAGTTCTTCAATAGCAATCTTTTCTTCCCCACTAACTACACGCTCTTTATTCTGAGGGATGTAAAAAGGGAGTAATCTTCAGAAGGAAAGGGGGAAGCAAATTAAACAGAAATCAGAGAGGAAAGCATCATTAAGAAATCCTGATAGATGACATAGTTAGAGGACATGTATCTGGACTCACCTATTGGAGAAATAGAGAGGAGGGTCAAATTTTTACTTCAGTCCCAAGAACAATTATGCATGCAGCCTGCTCAGCTCTGTGCACACCTAAACACTGCAGCCCATCACTGCTCCCTGGCTTGGTATATCATGAGTGCTCAGGAGCACAGAGGGACGTCCTCGGGGACCCCTTCACAGGAGGCAGACACAGAGCTCAGCCCCAAACCTTGTCCCCCCTGCATCAGCACAGCAGAGGGATGCTGCTCAGCTCAACAAGGCTTTTGGCTGCGTCACAGTTTAACCTTCAGCTGTGGAAGTGATGCGAGCTTGCGCTTGGGCACAGCATCCTCCCAGGCATATCTGTGTATGTGTTTTTAATAAACAAACAGTCCCAGCTGCTTCAGCACAACTCATTTCAATTCTCCCCTGGAGCTGTTCTTCGCTGTAGCACCTGCCTAATCAGTGCTTCCCTAGCCAGGGTGATTCAGCTGCTTTTATTGTAGCTAATACATCCCTGGGCAGCTTCTCCAGGACAGGATCTGAAACTAGAGCCATGCATGCATCCACAAGGCCGAGTTAAACACATCCCAGAAGCTCATGTGGCATCTCAGAAGCCTGGCGGATTGTCCCACATCCCCACAGAGCTCGCTAGCTGTGATGGAATGGACTGTGCAGATGAAGGCAGGCATTGCCACCCTGTGGAGAGAGAAGGGGAGCAGCCAGCTCTGCTGGGGAACTGCTGTGCCCCTCTCCAGCCAACCACCCCACTGCCGAGCCCACAGCTATCCCAATATGTCAGCACATAGGAGGCTCACAGGGAACTGGCTCCATTCCTGCCTGGTCCCAGGTGGCAGGTTTGTCCCTATTGCATCTACTTGGTTACCCACCGCATCCACTGGCTCAGAGATATCATAGAGGAGATGAAATCAGAAGTCCCACCTGGTCTAGAGAACTTGAGAAATAGCCACCTACCTACAGCACTCAGCCTTGGTGAAGCAGCACCCAGAACCCCTAGTTGCCACCTTCAAGGCACCCGACGGTATGTGGCAAAGCTGTCTTCAGTCCCCTCACTCCTGGGGGATGGTTAGGCTTAAACTTTGCAGTGCTTCCCACACCACAAAGTCACTTCTTGTTAAAACACGTTTATTGCCATAACAGCTTCACTTTGTGTAATTATCTGTTGATCAGCCTACTCCTCCTAACAATCTTAGCTCTCTTCTTTTTTATTCATTGCCCCTGATTAGTCTTGAAGATAAATGATAACAGGTGAAACAAGCTTCCTGGGCAGATCAATCAGCCCTGGAGACTGTGTCTTGCCTTGCTCAATGAAAGCCCCCGGTAGCCCTCCCTGTACAGGGTGATTGCCTCTCCTTCTCCTGGGACTGCAGCAAAAGGATCCTGGAGGCATTTGTTTTGCTTTTTGTAATTGAAAAGTGAAAACTCTCCTAATTAATGATCCACCTACTAGGCCTCACTGTGTCATTACTCCTTATTGATGAAAAAGGAATAACAGTCATTGGATAAATTAGGGTAGGCAGGCACTCTAGGACCTACACAGTTCTTCTAAATGGCATGTGCTCTTTTGTGAAGGACAAAGTAGCATGAAGGGCACTCAGTAAGAATAGATGGGAGGCAGACAGGGACACCCCAGAACTATTGTCCTCTGCTGTTGCATGTGTCTGAGGTACAAACCCCATTCATAAACCAGGAGGAGCTTGCACTCATCCTCACATTCTCTTGGGAGCTGTACCAGAAGCTCTTTGTGCTGGTAGGCACAACAAAAAAGTCTTTTGGGCCATTAAGGAAGTCGCATTTTAAAAAATCTGCCTTTGAGAAGTATCTTCATTAAGATCCATCCAGCCTGATACATCTCTTTTCAAGGCTCCTTACTGTTGTCCATCTATAAACTCTCTATTGACCTTATTTTGTTCTGCTGAGAATCAACTTTCCTAGTTTCACCAAAGCCTTCTCATAAAGTACTTTCTCAGGAGTGTATTTCCAGCAAGGATATTTACTGCACTTGTGTTGAAGGTGTTTGTTAACTAAGCCAAGGTGCAAGAGAAGTCACATTAATCTGGAGCAAAGTTTTTTGGCAACACCTTGCAGGATTTTGCCTTGCCAAACTGCTTTTAAACTGCTTGGGACTCTGATCCTTTGTCTTCATAAATCAAAGGAACCTTTCCTACTGTTTCCACAGTCCATGGCTCAAACCTGGCTTCTGGCAGCATCCTCTGAAGTGTCAAATGACTTGCCGTGGTCAAATCTTCCCCAGATCTCTACCCTGTGGAGGTGCTGCCTCCCACGTCAGCCCTGTACTCCCCTGAAAGATGGAGAGGACACCCAACCCCTCTGAAGTTAGGAAGAAGAGACAGGAGAATAATACCTGCCTTCCAAAAAAATGTATTGAGAGACTTTCTCCAGCTGCACGAAGCCCACTTTCATACAGAAAACTGGGGAGCTGAAAGACTCATGCAGCTCTGTGCTGATTCTGCCCCAGCTCAGTGCTACAGCAGAAGTGGTACAGGAGAGGCTACAGCAAAGTCAATCCTAAACTTGGCTCGCATGAAGATGGCATCTCATACAGAAGTAAACAAAAGGCAGATTAGAGGTATCACTGGAGCACAAACAGTAATCATGAAGGTGTCTTCGGGGCACATGAGTTGTATATGCACACATAGCTATTTAATTGCATTATAAAATGTCTCACCTCCTGAACCACTCCAAACCAGCCATGGGAATTCTGCAAGCCCAGCAATTGTAAGGAAGAGAGACCCATGAAAGACTGGCATTTTTATATAGGCAATAAATCCTACTTCGTGAAGAAACATGTTGAGGTAAAATTGCCAGTGGCTGTTTTAATAAGTATTTATGATACATAAAGGGATTTGATTCATAAATGCAGTAATTATGTCCTTACTACAAAGCAGTACAAATATAAAGCCTCCTACCTATTACATTGAAACTGTAATTGCATCTCATTAAAGAATATAAGCAAATCAAAATTAAAATCTTCGGGGGGAGGGGGCGAGAAGTGTTACCCAAAGTCTTGATGGTTAGACATTATGGGCTTTCTGTTGTGCCATTCAATCTGTCTAAATACCTCATAAAGTGCAGTGAAGCCCTGAAGATCTGGGTGGTGTTTATGCAACCTAGGAGAAAGCTTTGCTCACCTTGGACTGAAGTTTCCAAAGAGACATGTGCACTTGAAAGGCTTAAACAAAATCTTGGCTTTAACCTCAGACAAGTGGGAACTCTACTAGGGCCTTCCATGCAGCCACAACAGAACTGTTCGAGCCATGCCAGAGCCACAAAGGAGGGTTAAGGCCTTCCTCATCCAAACGCATCTGATAGACTGAAACAAGCATTCAGCTTTTTTAATCATGTTTAAGTACACACATCTGAAGAGAGAATTGTTTGCACTGCAGTAACAGAGAGGTGTAACAAAACTGTGTTCCCATACTGTAGGCACCAGGTGGGTAGAGGGTAAAATAATGTCACGTAGAGGAATAACAGCACTGGGGATGAGGCTTGGGTCACGAGAGTACAAGAGGGTATCTCAGATTGGATATATGGAAAAATTTATTCTCAGAAAGAGCGGTAAGACATTGGCACAGGCTGCCCAGGGAGGTGATGGAGTCACCATCCCTAGAGGTTGTGGACATATAAATGTGGCACTGAGGGACATGGTTAGTGGGGATGGGGGGGGTTCAGTCGGGTTGGACTAGATGATCTTAGAGGTCTTCACCAACTTTAATGGTTCTATGACACTATGACTCTAAGAGTTCCCCTCCAAGCTAACCACATCCCACACAGCCTTTGCCAGGACTCCTGTAGGCTCCTCATTGGGTCATCCATCAGTATCTCTGTTACTTTCACTTAAGTAGTGTGATTTTGGGGTGAGGAATTCTCTATCTCACGTACACTTAATTCCTGGCCAATATGAGTCTTTGAAGGCATCAGACTCCACTAAATGTGTTCAAGATTATCTCCTTATGACCCACAGCAGCTTTCATTGTTCCAAACCAGTGGCTGGCCTTGATACAGGAGCACCTCTGCAGCATGTGGGAGCAGTGCTGGACTTACTGATGCAACTTCCCTACCAAATGTTCTTTGGTCTAATCGCTTTCTTAAACTACACAAACACAATCTCTGCACCATGATCAATTATTTAACAGAAAAGGATGCATCAAGTTAGAAACTAAATACCATTTAATATGCTCTAGGAATTCTAATTGAGAGATTTCACTGTATTGCTAATGAAAACTTTAACTTTGCGGTATTTTTAAATCTTCCTTGCATACAGATAAGCCAATATCTATATGCTTTCTTTTAATGTCTGGAATTATTTTGGTATTTTAATGTAATCAGTCTTTCTATTTTGAAGAGAGTGCCCTTGTAGGTTATTTGTTTTCTTTCTGTTTTGCAAATTGTTCCCTTTTCAAGACTGTTTGTTTAGTGTCAAGGGGTTATTAAACAAACCAAGCACAGTCCTTAAACTAATCAGCTAGAAGTGACGATAGAGATCAGGAATAATTCAATATTAAAGAGGTTACTTTTAAAACTGATCTGAAAGTGTAACGTATATGGGAGGAGGGGGAGGCACACGCACATCCCTTACAAAAGTTGAAAGGATGAGCTGAAGAAGATGCCTGGCAGCACAAGCCAGGCGACCCCAGCTTATTGCCACAAATTCTCCCCAACCAGATTGACTCAAGCAAAACTATCAGGGGCTTTACAAAGAGGCAAGAGCTGCCTTTCCACTCCTTTCTTCAGGAGTGCTACTTTCCAGGCACTTTTTTCCAACTTGAAGTGCAGGCAAGCCTTGGGCACGGTGGTGTTCCCCTTGGTTTGCTCACTTTCTCCTTTCTCCTTCCACTTTCTTGCAGCTGGCCAAAACCCACAAGGGGAAGGAGAAGAAAGCTGCCCACTAATGGGACTTTTTGAAGGACTTTTACTCATTTTGACTGGGTGCTGATCCTTACACAGTAAAGACCATGCCTCTGCCACCTGCTGATGTTGTATGTAGAGCTCTCTGTGTTCAGCTCTGCTGCTGCATCCTCGGGGGTAATAGCCTAGAAATGTATAGGATCAGTTCTCATCTACGTTCTAAAGTTTCTAAACCTGAAATTGTTCAGTTTTCAGAAGAGGATGCTCAGGGAAAATCTTATCACTCACTACAGCTCTCTGAAAGGAGGTTGTGGTGAGGTGAGGGGTTGGCTTCTTCTCCCAGGTAAAGCAATGGGATGAGAAGTGATGGCCTCAGGTTGTGCCAGGGAAGGTTCAGGTTGGATGTTAGGAAACATTTCTTCTCCAAAAGTGTAATCAGGCTGCCCAGGGAAGTGGTGGAGTCACTGTCCCTGGAGGTACTCAGGAAACATAGAAATGTGGTCCTGAAGGACAAGGTTTAGTGGCACTGTTGGTGGTAGGTGGATGGTTGGACTAGATGATCCTAGAGGTCTTTTCCAACCTTAATGATTCTATGATTCTAACTGGGCCTTGACACAACAAGCAGATTGTGAAGCACAAAGGAGCTGCACACAACAACACTGCAATCAGTCAAGCATGTCCAACCAGGTGCTCACATAGATAAAGGAGGAGGTTGCTATTGCCTTGAGCAGCAGTTGATGAAAAGCCATCAAGTAAAGTTTTGCCACCAGGAGGTTGAGAGGCCACACTTCTTCACTTTCTCAGGGTTTTTCCTTTTAGCTTTCATAGATGAAGCAACATTTTCATTGGGGTCTGAGCTGCCTCTGTGCATAAAAACATGCATCTGTCTCCAAAAATATCAAGCCAGACAACAACCTGGGCCACAGAAGGGGCTGATTCACCCTTCAGAGGAGCCTTCGTATCCTCTGACCAGCCACAAGCAGCCCTTGATCAGTTTCATCAGCAGAGTGCTACTGACAGAGGCAGAGCTGAGCACGCTGGGGTCCCTGCTTGGAGAGATGGCTTGTGGAAAAGCTGACATGTTGAATTAATGTAAAAACTCCCTCCCATCAGCATTTTGGGCAAAAGATCGCACAGCCAGACTATTTATACCAGAGATATGCATGGCACTTGTCTTCCGTCTGGGATACTTAGCCACTTTTTCATCTTTAATAGTGAGAAAACACCTCTGGAGGTCAGGAGAGGTGGTCAGGGTGGGACCCCACCAACCCAGGTGCAGGAGCTGCTGCCTGGGTCCTTCTGCTCTGCTCTGATGGGTCTGTGTTGGCTTTTCTTCTTCCTGATGAGTATAATCAATGAAAATTATATAAAGGAATATTATATAATCAAATAATATTAAGATGTTATAATAATGAAATAAGCAAGAAAGTTAGGCACAGTGAGACAAAGAGAATAAATAGGATGCTTACCCATGTTGTGGGCTCGCTCAGAAAACTCCAGTGGAGTGGATCTTCCAAAGAGAGAGAGAACCTTCCCCACTGGTAGTCAGCTCTTAAATGGGTCTAGGAGAGGTGGAGCCAGGCTCCACCCCTTCCTGCAGCACAGGTGAATTGCTTTCACCTGTGCTCCCAGGGCTGACTCATTGCTCACCTCAGGTGATTAATCAGAGGTTCAGGCCGTGACTCAGCAGTTCCCATACACTGATGTTGCTTGAAATCATCTTTAATCTGAAATGAACAAAGTAAGCTGCTCCTCTGCAGAGATCTGGTGGGTTTACTGGTCTTATTGCAAGATACAACTTCCCTGTCTTTTTTCACGGGGGGAAGGAAGGAAGGAAGGAAGGGTGGGAGGGCAAAATCTGGCAAGAAAACTGCTGCTGTCAGCCTGGGGTGGTGGGGGGGGGATGCTGCTGCCTTTACCACAGAGGGGGAATCCGAAAAGCAGAAATGATATTACCACTGGGCCAGCCATTGAGTAAGTGCTGCTTTTCTTTTTTAAGCTATTCTGGTTACAGTTGTCTTCACAAAAGGGAAATAAAATATGCAATCAAAAATCACAAATGAGGAATAAGATATTGCAAAGAGGACAAACACCATAGTCTAAGTGTCTTTCTTTCTTACAATCCTGGAATAAACAAAGTTTCTTAATAAATATTTATATTGTTTGCATATCTTGCCTTTGGAAATAACCGAATGATTCTCTCACCTCTTTCCCTCTCTGGACAGACATCAAGTTCAGCACCTCCATACCATTTGTCAGAGAAAGCTGAAAAGTAAATCCACACCACCACTGAAAAATCCATTATGGTTTTTTTTAAGTGTTTAGCTGTCAATGCCCATTACTCAGTTGTAATTCCTGGGAAAAATCAAGTTTTTCCATGCAGAATAGACAAAGTGACTCAAGTCGGCACCAGGTTTTTGCCCAAGATGTTAACTCAGGGTGGCTCTGGGGTCACCTCACCCTTGGATAATTTTGCATGGCCAGACTGGGCTGTCCCCAGTTCCATGAGCCTTGCTGGGGTTGCAGAGGAGGACCTGAACCCCATGCAGTCTACAGGAGTTTTGCACACCCACATTCTGTCTCCAGAAAAAGACACGCCAACATTCCTGTGGTGGGGTTTAGTCTTGTTCAGCTTATTAAACACGTGTCAATGTGTACGTAAATACTGAAGCAAAGCTGCAGTGTAGGGAGGTCCCCTGTGTTCAGCAGATTGCCCCACTGGGAGCTGTGACATGAGTGTCTCTCACAGCGCATTCACAAGCACGCAGAAGCCAACACAACAATGGCCAGGGCACAGTTAAATCACCCCCTGGCTTCCCTCCTGCTGCCGTCAGGAGCCATCAAGCCAGACTTAACTCCAGCCGGCATCTCCAACCCACTGCCGGCAGCGACCGCTTCTTTCCCTCTTGTCTCCACAGGCAAGGACGATGCTCCCAGCACCAAGGGTACCACTGTCACATCAGGCTGCCAGCTGGGTGCTGTTCTCAGCGCTCTGCTCCTCGGCTCCTTCCAATGGGGGACATCTTGCAGGTCTCTGGTTTTGCAAGTTTCTACCAACATAACTGAAGATCTTTCCTCCAGCCCAGAACTTCAAGGATCTAGAAGTAATGAATGTGACCGTGTCCAAGGCTATTGTTCCAAGAAGTGGTGAAACACTGAGGATGTCCCAGGTCAGCTCCAATACAGCACCCCAGAGGTACAGGAGTGGTGACCAACAGGGTTGGGTTCCTCCTTGCTGGAGGAGGCAGGGAGGTTTGGAGCTGGCTGCCATGAGTTGTTCAGCCATTTTGAGTCTTGCCCAGGGCTTGCAGCACTGGAGCTGAATTTTCTCTTCTTGTTTTTCTCATGAGGTTGAATTTGAGAGCAAAACATGTCACAGAGGGAGGCACCTCCCACTCTGGCAGGTCCCAGCACAGTTCAGATCTCCCACCTTGACATCTGCTCACGTCACCAAGATCTGGTGGCAGCTCCACCACCAATCCACCACAACTTCATTTGAAATAAGATGATTTTTCCCCTTGAAACATCTCTACTTCTCCAGAGAGGACATGGCTTTGTTTTGCCATTGGTTAAAGAAGAGGCTAAAACCAAAACCTGATCCAGAATAGATAAGGCCAGAAGTCTCCATGCGTGTCCAAAACACTCTGTTTGAGTTGAGCCCTAGGACATCCACAAGATCTACAAGGCTCAGGCCAACATAAGGATAATCCATTGCAAAATTCCAGCAGGAGATATGTTAAATAGTCCCCATGCCACCCAACCCTGCCAAGGCCATGCCAAATGCTGGAGGAACTGACCACCCCTGTCCTTCCCCACCAGGGCTGAGCCAAGTAGTAATTCATGAAGCTTCTCTGTTCTCCCTCCGTATCATTTTTTAGTACTTGCCACACTTGTTTGCTTTCTCCAGTAGTCAGATGATGACACAAACCACTAAATAGCATCTTCAAAATGTGCTTGTCTCATATAAACTATGTGGAGGTGTTTAATTATGACTTAGCTCTGGCACTCGCTGCTGCTGGTTCTGTATCTCATTGTAAATATGTCAGTGCTTGGTTAGGGACTGAGTGCACACCCGGCCAGTGGATGTGTGATCTCTGTTCTGCATCCCTCCCTGCTCTGCATCTCTGATATCACAGAGAGATATGCATTAAGAACATTCACATTGCTTAGCATCATTTATTCTTCATAATTTTTCCCACCACCTCACCAGCTTCTCTGATTGTGGAGAGCCACACTGCGTTTCGCAGCCAAGAAAAAATTAACATTCAGATGCAGGTAGTGCAAGAGGTAGGAGATAACACAACGATATTTGTTCTCATGCTGGCCATGCATCATCCCTCCCTAGGCTGCTGTCTGAGGCAGCATGGATTTCCTCTGGAGCAGCAGCCGGCGTGAAACCATCATGCATGGTCACTGCCTGCATGGAGCACCACGCAAGCATGGGGCATGAGCTCATTAGCAGGCACTGCTTGTTGTACCCCTCTCACCATCCCCATCCGTGCTCATCAGTGCTCTTTGCACACAGTAATATCTACTTTCAGCCCTGGTTTCTTGCAGGTCACAGACCCCAGTGCTCTGATCCCTCTGGATCACGCTGGTTCGCTTCACTCTTGATATGCTTGTTATCCTTCTAATTTTGGGGTGAGATCAAGGATGAAATTGCACCTGAGATACCCAACATGAAGGATAACACTGAACAGAGGGGTGGGTGTTTTTCTGTTTTAGTTTAGCTGGCCAGAAGCCTACTGGGAATATTTCAAAGAAAACTTTACCCAGAGGATTGCTATCAGCAGGTGATTCTCCACCCTGCAGCAGAATTTGAGGCTAAAAACACAGCATCAAATCCTTGTCTTTTCTCTCCCTCCCTTCTCCATGCAATGAGGAACAGGCTCGTGTTGGTCTGAATTAAGATCATTTTCACCAACAGATCACACTACTGCTTTTGCTGTCGATGGGGTTCTGCCAGGGCACTGCCCATGCACCATCTCCGTGCCCACTTCAGCACCCACTGAAACAATGCTGCTCCACGAGGTCACACCCCTCAGCTGTTCCTGGATGTCTGAGACTGCACCAAAAATGCAAATCCCCAGTGTGGTTATTTGGGGTGAAGGTGCTTTCAGTTCCCTATTTCAGACAGCTCAGCCCAAAGGAGATGTAGCACTGTAGTCACACTAGTGACTGGCATTGCTCTGCAGGTCCGGGCTCACAGAACCCTTTTCTGCATGGAGTTGGAAGAGGAGGGAGAAGGAGAAAGCCAAGAAAGCCCAAGGGCACCAACACTACATGTAGACTGGGAAACAGACCAATTCCTGCAGAAGAAACAAGTACAAAGTCACCTGCTCAGGCTCAGACAGAGTCATCCCCATCCCAGCAGGCTGGGAGCAGATGTGGGTTACAGATCCCAAAGGCAATCTCATGCTCTGCATCTCCCAGAAGTATTGGTGATGCCCCCATGGCATCACTACAGGCAGAGCTGCCCCAGTCCCAGGCTGTCTCCCAGCCTCGCACAGGAGCACAGAATCCCATGCCCCAACCCCATGTCTTTCTCCCTGTCACCCGTCCCAGTGCCATCCCTGCATGTGAGCACATACAGGTAATTTTTTCTTTCATGATTTTGGCTGAACTAGGGGGAATAACAAAGCAATCCAAAACACATGTTCTCTCCTTTCTTTTTTACATTTCAAAGCCTTTCTTTCACTGAACACCTGGAAAAGCACAAGGACCAGGACATGCGGATTGCACTAGTTTGCCATTTCTTCAGTTTTACCTCTCTCTCCCTGTCTCTTTTTTAGTTTTTTGGCTTTTTTTTTTTTTTTTTTTTTTAAAGGATGGTAGTGGAAAAGGGAAGAGGAAATTTGAATTGCAGTTCCCAGAAAACACCAACCACAAATTACTTCAACAGCTATTTATCTGATTTGTGCTATCCTGGAGTAAAAGCACATCCATCCCATGCTCTGCTCTGCCTGCTTCAAGGAGCACGTACATCAATACAAAGGCCTATTGATTATGCCAAGACCGAATCAAATAACTTCATGAGAACTGAGAACAGTAACAAAAACCACTACCACCATAAAATCCCAGCCAAAGATTAAACCTAGCCTTGACCCTGCCCCATTAAAGCCCTGAGAGCCTGCCTGCTAGCTCTAATGGGGATCAGGTCAACCCCATGGAGGACGTGGTCCACCAGCTGCACGCCTTCCCTTGGATCCTGCCTCTCAGGGAGTACAGCTCTTTTAGACATGGGGAAGCTCACTGATGGTGAGTAAAATGGCAACAAAATCTCATTCTCAAGTGGTTTGAGACCAAGATGCAACCATTCCATACAATGATCCCCAGCGCTGCCACCTTAGGGAAAGATACTGGAAAAGATTTGAGCTGAAGTATTTTTTCAGGCTCAGCTGGTGTACCTTTCCTGTCTGCCATCTTAGTCCTCAAAGCAGTGCGGTGTGCAAACATATTCTCAGCAGTGACATACTTCTTCATGGTCTTCTCATCCCATGCCGACAGCCGAGGCAGTGGTAGAGCAGGTGCAGCATGGTGACTGGGACCACAGAGGTGTCTTTTGGAGGCTTTATGGTGCACACTGCCAATATGTAATCACACTGTGCAATGTGAGTTATGGAGTTGCTGGCGTCAATGAGATTTTTACATATTAATTTCAAATACTACCCCTCCCCTCAAAAAAAAAAAAAAAAAAAAAAAAGACAAAGGGATTTATTGGCTTGATTAGTGTTTCAGCTGTAATAAAGTTCAAGTTTCATCTTCATACAATTGACAAAGTGCAGCAGTGTCACTCCTCCAGGACACTCAGCCTTCTGAAAGGGAATGCTGAAGTCTGCCACAGCTCCAAGCTTTTGGCTGCAGTGAGCTCTCAGTGGGGACTCAGAGGGGTTGAGCTCCGCAAATATTTGATACCTTTCTGAAGGAGGTTTGCTGGATGCTGGCAAAAGGAGCTGCTTGACCCTCTTGCAGATGCTGACAGTGTTTTCCTTGTGAGGTGTTTACAGAGTGACACTTACTGGGCAAGGACACAAAATGGACCATTCCTATCGCTGGGTACAAAGGGTGAGATTCATTATGGGCAGCCCCAAATACTGCCTAACAGGAACACTGCTGTTGCACCATATGGTGGCTACATGCACTAAAGGACAAAGCAAAATTCAGCTTGAGAATGGTTAGACTGATGTACCTGAAAGCAGAATTTGTGCCTTGGGTTCCCAGAGCCCAGGAAGGAAAGATGCATGGAAAATAAGGTGCCAGGAGAAGGAGAAGCAAACTTCAAGGAGTTCAACTGTACAGCAAAACAAAACAGAGAGAACCCACTAGGATCTGATCCCCACCACCTCACACGTTGGCATGCTGCAGCACAGCACCGTTAATGCAACGTTTCAGAAGAAACGATCTGTAATGAGGGAAGATCAGGACAATACCTGAAGAGCAACTCCCTCCCCAAGGAGTTAAAACATTTTCTGCATTATCATACCATCAGTATTGCATCCTCAAACTAAGATTGGACAAAGACTCATTGTTCAGAAAGCCTGCTCAGAGGGGAGCTCACGTCTTCAAACACGTTATCCTCCCAAGCATGCTTCCCCCCTCCTCAGAGGCAGATCTCTCCTCTTTGGGATGGCAATCACAACCCAACACTCAGGCAATAAGCAATTTGTTGACAATGAGAAATGCCAACAAGGAAACATTTCAGCTGCATTCAAGACTGGATAATTTTTTTTATTTTTTTATTTTTTTTTATTATTTGCTTTTCTGGACATGATCTGGCAGCTGCAAGCAAAAAGAGGAGGCAGGATGCTGCATGTGTCCCCTCCCCACGAGGACCACAGCCAATGCTGTAGGTGAGCCATGCTCCCATGTCACTGTGCTCACAGTGCACTGGAAGATATAATCCTGCATTAGCAGGGCAGCAGATCACAGGGATCAGACAGATCTTTTCTGGTTCTGACCTAGCCAATGCCAAAAATCACAGAAAAGGAGCAAATGCAATAGAGAGAGATATGTCACCAGCCCCCTGCAAAGAGAATCTGCAGGGCTGTGCTACACAGGGTAATGGTTAATCCAGGGTGTCTCGTAATTAGAAGAACTCAGAGAAGACAGCTATTTGTCTACAGCCATAATGCACAGTTCCTCCAGAACCACACTACGCAGGGCACTATAGCAGTCAGCTCCTTCAGTTTGTGACCTTAAGCACCCAAAGGCTCTAGCTTGAACATGGAGAGAGAAAACACAATCAGGAAATCATAGAATGGTTGGGTTGGAAGGGACCTTAAAGCCCACTCAATCCAACTTCCTGCTGTGGGCTGATTGCCACTGTATGGGAATTGCTAAGTCAGGGCCTGAACCAATGATGGAGCACCTGGTAAAGGGATGCAGCCAGCCCTGGGAGCACAGGTGAATTGCTTCCACCTGTGCAACCAGAAGGGATGGAATCAGGTTCCACCCCTTCCTAAGCCTCATTTAAGGGCTGTCTGCCACAAGGAAAGGATACATACCTGGAGATCTTTTCTTTTGGAGTGTTTAGTAAGTGCTGATCCTTGGGATGGGTAAGTAAATCTTTCTTTCTTTAACTGGATTGTGACTATCACCCTTTTTTGAGTAATTTAGAACTGGCTGTCTGCCATTACCTTTTCCTCTAGCCACTCACTAGCTTAGGCTGCCTGGGGCCCCATCCAACCCAACTTTGAGCACTGCTAGGGATGGGGCACCACAGCTCTCTGGGCAGCCTGTGCCAGTGCCTCACCACCCTCTGATTAAAAAGTTTCTTCCCCACATCTAACCTGAATCTCTTGTTTTTTAGTTCAAAGCCATTCCCCCTTGTCTTATCACTATGAGATTTAAAAAAACAAACAGACAAAAAAACTAGTTTTCCTCCTGTTCGTAAGCTCCCCTCAAGTACTAGGAGGCCACAATGAGATCTCTATTGAGCTTTCTCTTTTCCATGCTGAAGAAGCTCACCTCCCTTCTCCTCTGTTTATAGGAATGGTGCTCCAGCCCTCTGATCATCTTTCTGGTCCTTCTCTGAGCCTGATCAAACAGCCCCTCATCCCTCCTGTGCTGAGAGCCCCAGGTCTGGACATAGTACTCCAGATAGGGCATTACAATAGGTATTCAAGTCTAGGCTACCAAATCGCACAGGGTGTTTGCAGGCAACCAGCATTGCCCTCTACTGGCCACCTCACAATACCTTGATGGCCAGTGACGAAAAAGCTGCCCAAGAGGATCAGGATAGAGCCTTGCATCAGTTCCTCTGGCTCACAGGGGGGAGTGTGGTGACCTCCAGAGAAAACTGAGAGGTGACCAAGGAACACAAATCTGAATCAGCATAGCCCTGGCCTGGAGAAACAGATCTCACTGAGAGAAGTAGACCGTGTTGGCACAGTAACCATAGCTTTCCATGAAGCTGCATATCTTGGAGCTCAGATACGGAACAACTTCAGAGGAGGCTCTCACCACTGTGCCAGTGCCCACGTGCCTGCCATTCATCTCCCATCATCAATCTTCCCCATCTCCATACAGCAGAAAGGCCCAAACCCTTTGGAGCCTCAAAGTCAGAGAAGATGCAGTTAGTCTTTATTTCATTCTGACAGGCTCCTTTATCCCAGAGACAATACAGAGACATGGGATCTTAGCTGGAATTCTTCCCAGAGTTCAATCCAATAAGAGCAAGGGGAAAAAATGTCACGTGTTGCTGAGAAAAAAAAGGTATTTACTAGGAACATAATAAATAGATTTACATGCTGTTTTGTATTAGTCCTACACAGACTTCTTTAATGTGTGAAAAGAAAGAGGCTGTGCAAGGGCTCAACAAACCCAGCCTCCCTGCTTTGTGTACTCACAGATTGAGCCCATCAGGCACTGGAAACCCTGAAGGAGACAAGCAAGGAGATGAGCAAGCATTAAATCACCAAGAAAAATGGCCACGGTGAGTTCCAACAGTGGGAAGCCTGAGAGCAATTTGTGGCTCAGTACATGTGTGTGTAAAGCCAGAAGGCACAAAAAGCAGCACCAGCAAACAGGAGGAAAGAGGAGCTGGATCAGGGGCTCTCCCATTCTGCTCTGCAAGAGGAGGAGGAGGAATCTGGGGAAACCTTCCCTTCCCCAGCTCATGGGCAGGGTAAAGGATTCCCGCCAAGGGTACAAAGATCCAGGATTTGTTGCTGCAATGTGTTGCTGTGAGGGCACAGATACCTACTTTTTTAATATTATCTGAACTGCTTTTATCATTATTTCGAGTACACAGCTGGTTACAAAATGAGAGGTAAGGGCCCCAAGTTATGCCAGGGAGGTTCAGGTAGAATATTAAGAAAAAAATTCTTCTCAGGAGGAGTGTTAAGACACTGGAGCAGGCTGCCCAGGGAGGTGGGGGAGTCACTGTCCCTGGAGGTGTTCAAGAACCGTAGAGATGTGGCACTGAGGGACGTAGCCAGTAGGTATGGTGGGGATGGGTTGAGGTTGGGGTTGAACCAGGTGATCTTGCAGGTCTTTTCCAGCCATAATGATTCTATAATTCTATGGGTGAAGCTGGGGGGGGGGGGGGGGGGAAACAAACAACCTGCACCCCAAGGTGCCATCAGGAGGACTCTGTCCCAACAGCCATGGTGGGAACAGCTCCCACACCCCCCAGCGCCAACTCAGAGCTCAGAGCCAGAAGGAGAGGAGCAGAAAATCACACGAGCAGCCAGGAGACGATCCTTCCATCGATTGTGTAAACTGTCAGTGGAGTGGCAAGGAGCATTTTTTTTGTTTCTATCCCAGGGAATAATCCAGCCCGATAATTAGTACATAAGAGATAAGTGGAAAATGAGACATCTAGCAAGGGTGGTTCGAGGCTCCTCATGACATTGATAATGTGCAGATACATAGATCACTGTCGGGGCAAACCGCCACCACGAGCCTGTGTCTTCCCATTGCCTCATCAATCCATCATCTGCTTAGCTACTGACACCTTGGCAGGCACACACCACCAGCCCCGCATTAGAATTGCAAGGAGCGGGCTCCACCGGGGAATACAGATTTAAAAATCTAAGATTCAAATTTGTTTAAGTATTGTGAACAGCAATTCCCTTGCAAGGCATCTTCATTGCCCTTTTGCCAAGGGGGAACAGTTGGGTCTTTGTTAGAAGTACAAATTGCTTCTTAATGCAAAGGATAAAGCGGAGCCCAGGCACCTCCTTAGAATTCCTCCTGGCTCCTGCTAATGCTGCTGCATGTCAATTTTAATTTTTTGAAATTTAAACCGAGGGCTTTGTGTCTAAGCTCCATTTCGTTGAGAGAGGGGGGGAGGAATAGTCAAAAAGGATTACAGATCCGGAGGGAATTGGGGATCCATAGCAATTATACTTCATTTGGGTCTGAGACACTGCTTTTAATCATATTCTAAATGGTACAAATCGACAAGGCGTTGGAGATTGATAATTGTTGAACGCATGTACCTGGTTATGAACTCTGCTCCCCTTGGCCAGGCGAGGCTGGAGGATGGGATGAAGGCGGGAACTGCCTTCTCCCTCCTGGAACAGGGCACACTGTGGCCCTCTGCACGGCCAATGAGGGGACACATCCCACCAAGGGCTGATAGGGGACAGTGAGAGCACAGCCATCACTGGGCTGCCTAGTGTGGGGCTGGAGTGAGCCCATCCCAGATGTGAGTCTGCACAGGGATGCTGCAGTTGGTGAAAGTGAGAGCAGACAGAGAACCAGCTTCTGTAACTCAATTAACTCCCTCGCAGTCAAGAAATCCCATTTTACCCAAACAGAGCAGTTCACCCATTGCTCATGGAAGAGCTCAGGGCTATGCACACCATCACACACACTTACAAAAACACACTGTGCCTGACATTCACAAAGGTAAGTGGTGTGAATTGGGTCCCATTGAGCTTCTCTTGTCCCTGTCCTGGAGCCGACTGCCAGCTGGAGCTCAGCCCCACATCTGCACTGAGCTGTAGGGGCTCACCTCTGTCCCCACACACTTCTGCACTTGTCTGCCACAGTACTGGAAAACAGGTTTCACTGCTGACAAAATTATTTTTGTGTTCTTCAGCACCTCTGGGTCAGGCTCTGTCCCATGGATGTTCAGGAGATCCACTCTGCACACCTATCTCCACCCCTTGCTGATGCTGTGCCTTCTTTACAAAACCACATAAAGGCAAAGGGCTTTTTCCTCTTCCTGCTTCTTTCCAGACCTCTTGAGCCCCAATCATGTCCTAGATAAGGTGTCCCATCTGAACTTTTAATGTCACTGAAAACCTAAAGGGCTGAAGCAACACCTCCCACCCCCTGCCACCAGCACAGGGCTTCTCTGCAGCACCAGAAGAGACACACAGCGAGAAGCCATTGTCTAAAAACATAATTTAATGTGATATTTTGGTGAGTGTGGTCAACGACTGAATTCTTTCGCAGACAGGAACAGGTTTGACGTTAGTGACATCATCGTTCACACGAGCATCGCATTGCACAGAAAAGTTTACATTTGACCCCATACAAATGAAGCAGCAGAGGAAAAAATATGGTCCAGTGCCACATCATGAATAATCCATCTGAAAATTCATCATTGTAGTTATTATTCATTGACCAAAAAAATAATATTCGAGCAGTTCAAATGCTGTGTATGGCACAGGCTGAACTCTGAATCTCTGATACAGCGCAGGAACCGCTTGGGTTCCTGGTGTGACACAGAACACTGACATGAGGACGGGGCTCAGGAAAAGGGGGCAGCCAGGGAGGGGTCGCGTTGTCCACATGTATTTTGTTTCCACGGGAAAAGAAAAAAAGAAAAACATAGAAACCGATAACGAAGCTGAAGTGACCCGCGGAGAGCAGCAGGGAACCGCGGCACAGCGGGGGTCAGAGGGGAAACGCGGGATCGGCTGGGCCACGTCGCTCACCGCGCTTTAATCGGGGTATAAAAGAAAGCCAGAGAAAGTGCTGTACTTATTGTTGTTGCCCCCGTGCGCCTTGCCTCCGTCCAGCTTGACGTACACCTCGTCGCCGGAGTCCAGGTGCAGCACCACGCTGTTGCTGGCGTAGTCGTAGTTCTGGTCGGCGTCCTGCGCGATGGCGCTGGCCCGCACCTGCGGCACAGCCCTGTCAGCCCCATCCGTGCCTGCACCGCTCCCCGCCCGCTTCCCCCTCCCCGCGATCGCGGTCGTCGGTGCGCGCCGGCTCCGACGGCGGGGGCCGCTCGGTGAGAGCGCGGCGGGGCCGGGACGCGAGCACCCACCTGCCCGTTCTTGCAGAGGTCGGCCCACATGCTGGTGCCGTCGCCGCCCCGCATGAGGATGTGGTAGGTGAAGAAGTAGATGCCGCGCACCTGGCAGGTGAACTTGCCGCTGGCCGGCTCGTAGTGATTGCCCAGGTTGGTCACCACGTCGTCGAACTTGAGCACCTCGTAGCCCTCGTGGGGGCTCTTCAGCCCCACGTAGAAGGCGATGCGCGGCCCCCCGAAGGCAGCGCTCAGCCCGCCCGCCGCCTCGCCGCCCGCCGCCGCTCCGCCGCCGCTGCCGCCGCCGCCCGTCCCCGCCAGCGGCAGCCCCGGCAGCCCCGGCTTCCCCGCGTCCCCCCGCTCCCCCGGCGGCCCCCGAGGGCCCGGCGGGCCCGGCTCCCCGGGGGGGCCGCGGGGTCCCGGCTTGCCCGGCCGGCCCGGCTCCCCCTTGGGTCCCTGCGCGAAGGGCGGCGGGGGGTTGGCCCCCAGGTCCTGCAGGGCCTCCACGGCGGCGGTGCTGCCGGGGCCGGGCGGGCGGGCGCCGCTGTAGGGGTCGCAGATCATGCGGCAGGTGCCCATCATCTCGTAGTGGGCACCGCTCTCGGCGGGCGCCTGCAGCAGCAGCAGGGGCACGGCGACGAGCAGAGCGACGGCCATGGCCAGGGCGAGCCCGGCGGCGGCCAGCAGCCGCCTCCTCCGCTGCCAGAGCCGGGCGGCGAGAGCGAGCAGGTCCTCCTTGCCTCCGTGCGAGGTAATGGTGGCGCGGGGACCGGCCGCTCCCTGCGGGGGGGGACGGCGAGAGAAGGCGGTGAGCCCCCCGCCGCCGGCGCCTCCCCGCTCAGCCCGCTCGCCCCGCCATTCCGAGAGCCGCCGCCCCGCTCCGCTCCGCTCCGTTCCTTCCGAGGGGGCGCGGAGTCCGGGGCGCCCGGCGGGGCAGGGCCGGAGCGGGGGCGTCGCGGAACGGCCGCCCCTCGTCGCTCGTCGCCGCCCCGACGTGCGGGGGGGAGCGGAGCGGACCCACCTGCGGGGCAGCGCCTTTCGCCGGGGCCGCGTGCGGTCAGCTGCCCCCGCGTGGGGCGGGCCGATGCAGGGGAGGGGCGGCGGGACGTTACCCGATGCCCCCCCGATCCCCCCGAATCCCTCTCTCGCCCGTCCCGTCCCGCCCGCCCCTCGCGGCGCGATTCGGGGATTCTCAGGCGCAGCCAACAAGCGGCCGTCTTACGCGCGGTGACATCGTCCCCTCGGCTCCCGCTGCTCCTCCCGTCCGGCCGCGGCCGTGCAGAGCCGCGCGGAGAGTAGCGGAGAGCAGCGCGGCGGCACCGCACGCCCCTTCCAGCTCAGCCCCCCCCCCTCCGGCTGCCAGGTGGGAGAGCGGCGTTGCGAGGAAATACCTTCCACAGAATTCACGTTGTGTGGGTTTCCCTTTGTGTGTTGGCTCCAAACCAAGCGCTCGTGAAATTTTTATTTTTTTTATTCCTCCCCCCATCCCATAAATTGTAATTCGTTGCCTTTGATGTTCCGGTTAAGTGGTGGTAGTGCAGCCGGAGCTCTCGCAGCGTTGTGTTCTTCCAGGGATCTGCCCCCGGAGTATACATTGTGCCCAGCAGCAGGGCTGGGGTGGGGGCACATGGACCGTGCGAGGTCCAGGGAGATCTCTGCACTTGGGTGGGAGATGGAGGAGTTCCGAATGGGTACTGCACAGCTGTACACAGCCCTGGGACCCTTCTGTGGGCTATCCTTGGAGTTAAAGAGGGGACAGCAGGGCTCTCCCAGCAGGCATGCACCTGAGAATCGTGTCTCACTTGCTCCGGTGTTATTCTGGAGTCACTCAGGTTTCGCTGCACTGCTGCTCGGGTCAGGATTCAGCCCAGGCCCTCCAGAACTGTCTGAATCTTTCATGTCTATGTATGTAAAGCTGGGAGGAGAATTAATCCCATAAATGCAAAGCCTTTCCCTGTGCGTCGTACTGGTAGTCACACTGGAGTAAGGGTGTCTATTACTCAGCACAATGCCGCTGAGTGTTTCAAGAGGTAAAGTTGTGACAAAGCTGTAAATCCTCTTCCTCTCTTCTGAATTAACAGTTGCATCCTGCAGTGTTATTATCCAAAGCCTTGTAATGTGCAATTTGTCCAAAGCCTCATAACATGATTTCTAATCACTGTTTCTGTTTCAGCCCTAGTATAATTTTCCATATATTAGCTGCATTAAATACAAATACATCTGCAAATAAATGATGCCACTTTGTTGATCATCCCTACTTACGCATGTGCTAATTTCCCTATTGTTCAGGAATTTGTCACTAGCTTAGCTCTCCCTGTGTATGTGAGTCCTCCCTATCCCCCCCTCTCTCTGCAGCCCTCACCACATCATCTCTAATCTCCTGTTTTCCAAAAGCAGCCACCACACCGTTGCTTTGCTAAACCTTTTTCTGAATAATTAAGTGCCCGTATTATTTGGGCTCTGGTGCAACTTCCCCGTTTCCATCGGCTCCCTCCTCTAATGAGGTGGCCAGTGCTGGGAACTTTATTCCGAGTGGAGCTCACAGGTCCCTCTGCAAAGCCACAGTAATTTGTAGAGCAGCGTCTGCTGTGCCCATGGATCAGCACAGGCAGAAGCAGAAGTGTGCTCCAACTTCCAGCAGAACAGTTCTTAATAAGGGAAGTTAAATGCTCGAACAAGCAGGCAGAGGAGATTACAGAGATATCGGCGCTGAGGTGTCCGATTCCAGCAGTTTTGGTTAGGAATAATTTAATCACTGCTCTGTAATGCAGTGAGAGGGATGGAGCGCCTCGTTAATCCCTCTGTCAGATTGCTTTAAGGTAAACAGAGTGATTTCAGCATTGTCTCCAGAAGGATCCGTGTTTCAGCCCTAACGCAGCGGATGCCCCCAAGGTAGCCCTGTGGTGGTGAGGTGGCTGCTCCCACCGATCCCATGCTGTGATATATCTGGGGCTCTGGGTTAAAGCACTCTGATCTGGAGATCGGGGCTGCTGCTTCATTGGGTTCATGTCCTCACCCCAGCAGCTGGCTTTCTTTGGCCATGATTGATGAAAGTTTTGGGTGGCATTGCCATCTGAGCCCCCGAAGTGCTTTGTTCTACCCCTTTCTCATATCACAAGACTCACAGGTTTTTATTACTGACGGAATAAACTACCTGAAACTTTGCATTCAACAGCTGGTAACACATAACATATGCACTCCTGATGCTAAAGTGCTCAGATCTCACTAAAACTAGGTGATATGATTTCCATTCACAGCATATAGAATATGAAGATACTAATTGTTTCTGCTTGATGACATGAATAAGCTTATCTATCACCTGCCACCCCACGAACATCACTCTCTTGGTTTTGACCCTGGGGTTTCTGGCAGGACTGAATGTGGAGGAACCCTTATGGGAGCTCCCGGTACCCATCCCCAGAGCAGGCTCTCAGAGTGAGGGTGAATCCTGCCCTCCTTCCCCAACCCTCTGCTTCTCAGTGTGCTCTCACAAACTGCTCGAGGAGAAGCAGGTTGGCCCTAGATTTGTCTTGTTCAATTTGTCTCCTTGGATAACTAACGCTTTTCCAGTGTGACTGCTGGGATAACTCCGCACTGGCGATACAACCAAGCATCTGTTTCTGTAATTGAGCTGGGGCCTTCCGTACAACATACAAATGATGAAAGCACATTTCTGTTAAACATCGGATTAACTCCAAGCGGTGAAGACTGACATTTTAGCAGGCAGTTGGATATCAGGAAATTTGGATATCTAGCAGGAGGCAGAGATCCTTCCTGTGCCTTCTGAATGTAACACGTGCACATTTGGTCAGTGTGGATGAGGACCAAACGCTTGGCAGAGTCTCCTGATGAGCACCATCGTTCGTCTCATGAGCCCTCTGCAATGCCTCAACCTCTGTGACTTCTGAAGAGGGAATGGGGAGGCTGGAAGGTCAGAGAGCTAAAATCAGCCCTGTTATGCATATCCCTTATCTTCATTTAGCAATGTTTCCACACCCAACAATTAGGCTAATTATTTCTATTCTGTGAAGGGAAAAATTGCTGCGGGGATTTGATGTGCAAGGGCAGCTGGTTTAACCAGGATGAAAGACAAACATTATAAACACTTCTGAAGTGCATTTGGGCTTCCCTCTGGGAGTCAACTAAACCTGCAGTCAGGTACCAGGGAGAATTCATCCCCTCAAGACAAAGACAAGAATAAAATCAGGAAGGAATAATAGCCAAATCTGCAGGTGTGACAGATGGCATTGAGCAGACATCTGTGGCATCGCAGCCATGATCAATTTTACCATACATGCCTCAAAAATTAAATGCATCCCTTTGTTAATCAGGTAGCATAAAGAGGGAGATGTGATGGTCGGAGAGTCAAAGCTAAGCATGTTGGGGCATATGCCTTTGGGATGCTCAGGCATCAATAACCAGGCTAACAGAGGTGGTTATTTTTGAAAAAGCCTGGTTAACCCAAGAGAAAGATTGACAAAGATGGCTCCGTAAGACTTAAAGAAGGTTTGATTATAACGTGGTAAAATTGTCCCTACATATTGGGACAATTGGTAGTCACCAATGATGATTGATCCAAAATGAACAAATTAAAAGCATGACAATGGGCTTTATTTAGAAGCATTCTGACCTTTCTCGTATGACTCGTGTCCTGCCGTCTCGTTACTTGTCACTCTCAGTCACTGTATCTCGCTTAAATGAGAAGTGTAAGCTCTCCAGGGCATAGGACTGCATCTTTTTTTCATCTGCTCTGTACAACAATGCAGCAGGGAGACTCCTAAAACTGTTACGCAAAACACAAACAAAACATTTTAGATCCAGTTTTGCACTTGAGTGAATTCTTTTGCCAGAAAAGAAAAATACAAATCTCCTGTGTGGATATCAGCAGGAAGTTCTTTGTTCACATAAGCCAAATGTAGACTAAACCACAACCATGGAAAAGCAGAGATCTCCTCAGCGATGAGGTTTATTAGATTGTGGTGTGTTTCCTGGGGGAGAGCAGTGGAGGCTGCAGTGTTTGGGGTTCAGAGGGCGAGGTTGGGCAGAGCCAGTGACTGCACTGCAGGGCTCCGTCCCTGCTGGCAGGAAGATGGATGCAAAGCCCAAACGGTCTTTTCTGTTTTGCTCCTCTATGATCCTTATAAGAGAGATTGATGCTGACAGCATCCAGGTGGCGCGCCCATGACTCAGCTGTCACGTCACCGCTTACAGCTTAAAGCCAGTGAGTCAAGGAATGAAAAACAGGTGGAAGGAGGAGGAGAGCCTTCCTAAAGTGCTCACCTCCAGCCATCTCTCATCGAGTGAACAGAGCCAATTGCAGACCACAGAGGCGAGGAAGAAGGAGAGGCAATGACAGAAGGAGCGGCTGGTCACCTTGCTGCAAGGGCAGCGAGCATCCTCCGTGCCCTGCGTGGTGTGGAAGATAAGCCTGGGGTGAGTTAATGTGCTTCTCTGAACCAGAAGTGTCCAAGTTACGTGGTAGGTCCGGGGCCTGCTGAGACTTGTGAACATGCTGTGGCTGAAACAAGTGTTAAATCCATCAAGTTCAGCTCGTGTTAGGCAGGAAAGGTAACCTCGTGGATGTCTGGCTATGTATCTTCATCAACACAAGGATTAATGCTACAGGTCTGACTTCAAATAACACCCCCAGTCCTTTCTGAGAATGTGTCCTCAATGCACTGGTGATAGCAATGACACTATTTATCCAAAAAGACAGCAACAAGACTAATTGGAAGCAAACTCCTAGTTTCAGGTGTGCTTCTGAGTGATCCTATGCCCAAGATCTATACATGGGCCTGATTTTTCAGTCCTGCCTTGTCTACAAGGCATCCCTCTTGTAATTCACGGCAGCAGAAGGTCATGACATCTCTAGAGGTGGGTACTCCACACTATCACTGCTGTGGGCATAATCAATGACTAACACATAGGAATCTCTGCAGGGATGGAAACTCCACAACTTCCCTAAACCATCTGTCCTCCCTCAAAAAGCCATTTCACAATGTTTGATCTTAATTTCTCCACTGCAGCTCAACCTCTAATTCCTTGTCTTATCTGTTATGGAGAGACAGCACAGGTGATTCCCTTCCTTCTCGTGGCAGACTTTCACATGCTTGACAGCTGCTACCTTGCTTTCCTGTCCTTGTGAAGCTGGGTAACCTCAGACCATTCCACTTTCCTTTATTGCTGGTGTTTTCATAGAATTGTTTGAGTTGGAAGGGACCCCTAAAGGCCACCTGGTCCAACTCCACTGCAATGAACAGGGACACCTACAGCTCCATCAGGTGCTGAGAGGCTCATCCAACCTGACCTCAGGTGTCTCCAGGTATGGGACATCCACTACCTCTCTGGACAATCTATGCCAGTGCTTCACAACCTTGTCATAAAAAAATACAAAAATGACAGCTCCTTCCATATTGAACTTCACGTTGAAGCATTCAGGAAAAGGAAAGTATTCACTCTGCAAACCCCTTTTATCACAAAACAAGGCAACCACTTCTTCCCGAGGAGCTGCAAATAAGTGAAGTATCGGATTCCTGGCATCATCAAGAGTCGTAGCTGCATCTCGATTTAACCACATTAAGCCTTGCTGGAGGCTAAAAGACATCATCTGTCTGCATGCCCCTTGCTGCCTGCTCACTCGCTGTCTGTGCCACCTAGGATGCAAGTCAGGCGGTTCTTTGGTTTTCAAACCTGACTGCTTCCAGTATGAATGACACATCTTGTGGTGACACAACTGCTACAGGGTCTGCAGGAATTGTCTGAAAGCCAAGAGCTCTGTCCAAAGGAAGGAAAAATGGCAAGGATATAGTTATGTGAAGTGAATGTGTAAAAGACATCAACTTCGAGTCTGCAAGGCGCAGGAACTGAAAATGTGTACATTTTGTACTGTCCCTGCCAAGTAAGCCCATTTTAAAAAGTGCTAAATCATGGCACTGGTTGTGGTGAGCAATGAATCTCGATCTTATTGTGCAGAGCTGTGATGTGCAGAGGCACAAGGAGGAGCACTTTCAGGCTCAGCTCAGTTTGCACGGCACTTGGGACAGCAAAATGTGAACCAAGACTTAGCACCAGTGAATGCTGCTTATAAATGCGGAGTGTTTGCAATCAATTACAGCTTCATTTTCTATTAAATGTATTTATAATTACTGTTTATTACCATAAAGTGGACCATCTTCTTTCCAGCAATTCGGAGGACATTCAGAATATCTGGAAACCAAGGTAATTCTTTGAATACAGGCTTATTAATGCAAATGTTAACACTTATAGAGAATATATCCCATGAGCAGCAGAAATATTTCGGGTAATGCCTGAGGCATCCAGCATGAAATGGATGACATGGGGACCTCAGTGCCATGAAAATGGCTTGACATGAACATCTCCCTTCTGCAGGCAGCCATGGTCTGCTGCTTGGCCTCATGTGTTTGCACACAGGTGCCCAGAGGCCCAAGTGGGCTCATGCTGACTGAATCAGGAAGTAAAATTGGATGCCAGTGATTTCTGGGGAGTGCAGGAGACTGCCCACTTTAATATATGGCACATATGGCATGAGAGTGTTAATTGAACATACAGTATAAAAAATTATCTCTGTACAGAGTATGGAATTACCTGAGAGGATTTATGCAACAGACATAAAATCCACTGGAAACAGTCTAACCTTTGTAAGGCTTAATAAGTTTTCTACTTATTTACAGAAATGTCTTAATTTATGCAAAATGAATGCCAGAGAAAATGCTATAGATTTAGTTGGACTCTATCTCTTGTTATTTATAGACCCACATGGCCTTATTCTGCTCTGGTTTACATCAGGAGTAAAATGATTTGATTGGGCCCCATTCAACCTCTTTTATATTCTTCATCCATCCACACATCTTACTTGGTGTGCCTACAACCCACACAACATCATCCTGTAGTTTTCCACAGCTGTATCACTGAAGCATCTCTGTTTCTGCCATACACTCATGAATGCAACCTTAAAATAGCCCCAGGACTCATGGAGGGTTGTTAAATGTAGGTGCTCAATAAATGGACTCCAGCAAATCTTGCTGGACACCTTTCAGATGTTGTCACCCCATTCATCTGCTTCACCCCAGCACCACAGAATCATAGAATCATTTGAGTTGGAAAGGTTAAAGGTCATCTGGTTCAACTCCTACCACACATTTGGCAGAGGGAAAATGGGGCTCCTCCAGTTCCCAGCCCACATCCCCCAAGCAGGCAAAATAACAAAACACCAAATCCTACTGCTTCTCCATAGATGGGTATATCTATTGTGCACCCCCACAGTGACCTGTGATGATGGGGAGGCTCAGGCCTGGCACTCAGGAAGGTCCTGAACCATCCAGCCATTCGCAACTATCTTTTTTGCTCTCCCTTCTTCATTCACTCATCACACACTTCTCAGCTTCCTGCACAAACCAGTGCTGCCGCTGTCTCAAAGGGTGACACAAAGGACTTCAAATGCTCCCTGGCAAGGAACAGCCCTCACTTCATGGGCAAGGAAAAGTACAAGGGTGGGGGCAGTAAGCAGGAGGGTGATTGGAGTTGTGGCCACCCCGGGTGGCAGCCAGCATAAAGCTGTCCTTGTGCAGCCCCTAGAGGGAGTCCCTGTCCCAAGCTTTCTCTGCCAAGAGACTCAAGATCAGCGCCAGTCTTTTGGAGGACTGTCATATACCACATTGTGGACTATCTCCTCACCTTCACCAGCATTTCTGCTTGCCTTTTTTTTTTTTTTTTTTTTTTTTTTTTTGCTGCTGGTGGCATTTTCCCCACCTGAGCTGTGTTTCATTCCTCCTGTCCTCCCTTCTCTCCATTCCCTCTTCCAGCTCCACCTGGGTTCCCTCACATCCTCAGATCCCATTCCTGCACTTCTGGGCACTGCTGAGTCCTCCTGGTGCTCAGCAGTGTGACTGTGATTTACCAGGGCTCAGAACTTGACCCAATCCAACTTTTGAAATAGGGCCTGGAGAGCTCTGCTATCAAATTAGAGCTTCACAATTAGAAGCGTGGTGCTTCTTCCACCCAAAACAATTTCTCTAATATAGAAAAATCATCTGCTTTTCTATAAAATTATTCCCGAGTGTAACTGCTTTCTTTGAGCTGAAAATTTGCATTGGTACATATGAGCAAATCTATGTGACCATCTGTACACATCAGCCACGAGATGGAAATTTTCAAAGCACTAATGTTTGACAAAGTCATCAAGTGAAAACTAGAATCTCATCATGAAAATCCTTCAGAAATCTCAACTGTAGACATCGCAGTCCATATTACTTAGGATGGTAAAAGGACTAATTTTGACATCGTTCTGTATTAGAGAAATTTGAAAACAATATTTCATTTACTCTTTACTCCACCAAAACTCCCTTTCAAAGCCAATCGATGTTGGCTGAAAGCAATATTTTATCACACAGTGAAAAAAAAAAAAAAAAGAAAGAAAAAGGATCTTTGGGTTTGTTCACTCAGCCACGTCCCAAATGGCTGTGTTTGGGAACTTCACCACACCAGAGCCCACCTATGCCCTGTGCAGCACTGGAGGATCACATTGTGCTTATGGGATAGCACCTACTGGGGCTGTATCCAAGTATTCAGGTACTTCCCTGTGCCCTCCTGCCAAACTGGCATTTGGGGACTGCAATATCAAGCTGTTTCAACACCGCCAATTTTATGCAGCATCTCAGTTATCCTTTAATGGTGTACTTACTTTTTCTCAGAAGAGAGTTGTGTCTAATCACGTCAGGATTTTCTTAAGCAATTCTGCCTCAGGGTGAAGACTGTTTTTTTGTACCACAGCAATGGATCTATATGGCTTTAAGAGGCAGATTCTCCCAACACTCAGGGCCTGGCTTAGAGGAGGCTCCTGAACTGATTCTGTCAAGAAGGGTTTGCATTTTCTCCAGGGCTAGTTAGGAAGGGGGAAAATCTAAATGCGTTTTGACATTTGTATTTCGAGTGTTATCTGTCAAATATGCCAAGGCTGGATCACAAATTTCCTGAAGATTGCTGTGGCTCTCCACAATATCAATAGCGACCTGGAGCTCGGGCATGACCCGAGCAGAGGGCACATTTGCAGAGTGCAGGGATGGATGCTCCCTGGATTGAATCCCCCAGGTTTGTTATTGATTCCGCCTGTGACATCAGGCAAAAGTCCTCATCGACCACAGAAGCACGGAGGAGGATTTCTGGTACTCCAGCAGCACCTGCTTAGATCTGCCTCGAGATCTGTCCACTCTGTAACACTGCCATTGCCAAAGCACTGTGCCCTAGCCTTCGGTTTAATGTCATGCAAAGTCCCAGTGTTATATGAAATTAAAATTCGTTGTGTCGGATGCGTTTCTAGGCTTAATGTATTGGCACTGCCAGCAAAGCAGAGAGCTCACTGAACAGAAGATGCGTTTAGCTACATTGTATTAGCTACATTGATTTGTAGACGGGGAGTGCACAAATTGATGGCACACTGTACTTGAGCGTTGTAACTAAAGCACCAATGAAATGTAATGCTGTGCAGAGCTGTGAGTTGTTACCAGTATATTAATAGCCAGGCTGGACTGGGGTGAAGAGGTTTTTGTGCTTGCTGCTGAACACTGTTGGGCTCCTGTGCAGTAAGGTGACACCGCCCTGTCCAACCAGGGGGGACCCAGTCCTCAGCTGATGTCTGCTCATCCCAGGGTTGTCCAAGGATCATCAGTTCCCTGACCCCTGTTGTAAATGCCGTCAGTCATTTAATTAGAGATAATTAGTCACTGCCAGGGGATCAGCCCCTGATCTCCTCTCAGTCTGTGTGGGCAGCAAAACCCATGTTTCCCAGCCTGTGCGGTGAGCTCCTGGGTAGCTTGGATTTCCCATAAAGTTCCCATGCCCAACGAATACCTTCACATCACATCCAGGTCTTCTCCCTCCTTACTTAATTTCAATCAGTCCCAGCACCTCCCACTCCCCAGCCTGTAATTTACCCTGCACACAAGCACTGAGCCGCTGTGATCCTTCCTCTCCAGGGGTCACAGCATTCATCACTGCCACTGCGAGCAGGAGGCATTGGCCACCACAAGATTGATGGAGTCTCTGGAGTGTAGGTGGGACAGTGAGGTGGCACACAGCATGACTCCGAAAACACGACTACCATCCATTTCATGGCACTGATGGATCTGAATACTGGCTGTGTTGCCGTTATGAATAGTTTACTAAATTTATGGGACTTTTAAGATCCATGTTTTAGCTATAATCCCACTTTCCTACCAAAATCAAATGCCTTCTGAATCCTCTGTCATTGCAGACATCACAAATAGCTAAAATAACCCATCAATAATAAGGAAATATAAGGGATAGATTCATTTTTTAGCATCAGCAGATTGCTGGGATGCAGAAGCAGCTGTGAGTGATATGCCATGACCCCATGCCTGCACTGCTGGAGGCTGGATTTCTAAACCCAGGATCAGAGGGTTTGTGCATCCCAGCCACTGCTGATGAGCCAAGAGGGACACAGGGGAGCAAGGGTGCAGGAACGCCCCTTGCAGAGCAGCAGGGATGCTCCTGGAGGCAGATCATCCCAGCATGCAGACCTGAAAATAAAACAAATAGCATTCCTACATCAGAAAGGTTCCAGCACAAGGCAGCACAGTCAGCAGCCCCTGCACAGCCCCATTTTCAGCCCAGGCTCATGAACAGACCTGAGATGGACGCATGTTCACTTCATAGAATCACCAAGTTTGGAAGAGCAGAGAAGTGTCTGCTATGGGGTGTGTACCAATAGACTGAAAGAAAATTAGGGCCAAGGGTTTGGGACTCTCAGTGTCATTGTATCCAAATACCATTTGCAGAAATTAACCTTCATCTGAGATCCTGGAATGCAAACTCTCAACTTCAGGCATTCCCCTCCATCAGGGTGTCCCCAAGCTAAAGTGAAGTCATCATCCCTGGAGGTGTTCAAGAAACCTTAGATGTGGCATTGGGGGACATGGTTAGTGAGCACGGCAGGGATGGGTTGGGGTTGGACTGAATGATCTTACTGGACTTTTCCAACCTTAATGATTCTATAATTCAAGTGCAGCTGGGATTTAACGCCTCCCTGTCAGGGTTTGTTATGCCCAAAGCCACAGTGCCTGGCATGGTGAGGGATGCTCAGCACCACTGGATCATCCCTGAGGGGCAGCTGGGATGTGGCAGGGACAGTTGGTACATGGCTGGGATATGGTGGGACATGATGGGGACATGGCTGGCACACAGCTGGCACACAACTGGGACACAGCTGGGATGTTCTGTGTTGGCTCCTTTGCTTCCACTGGCTACAGCCAGAGACTCACTGAGGAGTTTTGCTGTCTGCCTGTAAATACCTCAAAGCACTTCCCCTTGATGGACGCATTTGCGGTATAAATAGTCATGTCCTCTTTATTTCACTCCAAGGTTTAATTAATATATAAATCAAATGCTTATAAAACTCACAAATGCTCGGGAAGATGTAAAATTTAATTAGTTTGCCCACACAACTCCATATGTCAACTGTTAGCTCAATTACTCTTCGCCATGAAATACTGACTGCACTTTCCCATATTAGTAATTTCCTTCTATCTCAGAGTCATGGTTAATCAACACCCTGAACCCAACACACACACTCCTGTTAAATTAAATATTGAGCACAAGGAGCGAGAGCCTCCTTAATGAAATCACAGCTGGATTTTGCTCTGCAAACCGCTCACAATATTGGAGCAGATCATGGTCCTTAGGGCATAGGGCCTGTCCTCCCCAGCCCCAGCTCAAGTGCTCCCAAAGTCTCTTTCCCCTGAACACCACGGGACACTGTCCCACCTCCTGAGGGGCAAAGGGATGGGGATGGGGACAGACACAGGGATGGGGATGGAGATGGGGTTGAGAATGGGAATGGGAATGCGGATGGAGACAGGGATGGGAACAGATATGGGGATAGGAATGAGGACTGGGATGGGGACAGGGATGAGGATGGGTAGATAGGGACATGCCCATGGCCTTGTGGCCAGCAAGAGACACAGCCTGAGCCACTGGGAGAAGGACACTGGTCAGTGGATGTGCTGTAGAAAAGGGTGAAGCTGCCAAGTGGAAATTAGGAAACCTGGAGAAGGGAAGCACTTTAAGTTAAGCCCTTATATTTCATATGTGTGCTGTATATATGTATATTTCCATTTGTGCTATGAATAAGAACTATTCATTTTCCCTAAAACTATTCCTTTATCAACTGTGCTTTCAGTAGCTGATGCACAAGCTTCCAGCATCACCTGCCCCATGCACAGCACGGCAACCCCAGCCCCAGCCTGCTGCACCAGAACTCCCAATTCTGACACTTTTTGGACAAATCAATGTCCTTCTGTCACCAGCGATGATGCTGGGAATAGAAAAACACTTTATGAAGCTCTGTTTCCTGTACATGGGCTAAATCTCTCCTAAGCTTATCAGATTGTATCAGCACACTGTTTCGCTGTGGTTTGTGACCCTCTTCCAAAAAGGTTATACTTTCAATGGGAAATCATTTGGAGTAGTTGTTACTTTTTTTTTTTTTTAACTGTCCTGATATAAACAGAACTGGAACCCAGATACAAAATAATATGATTTTCATCCTCCAATTTCTTTCTCCAGGCAATCAGCTTGTTTCTTTAATCCAAATTAGCTCTTCATATTCGAGTCTCACTTTATTTAATCTTCTTTTTCAATTAAATTCAATTGTCTGTGATCTTCTTAACTTCCTATGCTTCCCTGCATTTCTAATACAGACAAATTCTGCATTTGTTCCTTTCACTTTCCTTTTTTTTTTTTTTTTTTTTTTTTTGCAGTTTTCTTTTGGCCTGGTGATGTGCTGCTGAACTGCTGAACAACAGCACTACATTACTTCCTCTTCCTGATGCCAGCCAGAGCAATAGCACATCCCACCCATGCCATCCACATGTATGAAATGGCTGCTACAGTGGAGGTGTTTGGAGGTGGAACACCTTTTCCACCAGACAAGCTCGTCTGACCCAACGTGGCACCAACACCAAAGGAGAAGACGTGTCCTACTGCTTCTTGAGGAGTCCCAGGCAAGTCCCCAGACTCAGTTGGTTGGCCAAGGGTGGATAAGGGATAAAATATGAGCTGGCTGCCTCTGTGAAAAGATACTGATGTTCTTTGCCTTTCTAGATGATAAATGGAAGTGTCTTATGTAAAGCATGGTTTGAACCATTGGTTACCAATACTGATGGACTTCAGGCAAGATGATGCTCCTGACCTCGGGTGTCCAATATATAAAGTGCTGCATGCTGAATGCATCACAGCACCTGCAGCAGAGCTCTGGACCATGTGTACTTCTTCTTAAGAAACCCTTTTCTTTGGAGTACTCCATGACAGACAGCACAGCCACCATCCCACATCAGCTCCACACCTCCTGCAACAATACACCACCCTACAGCCCCCAGGGATCCCCACAGCTGGGTCCTACCCTCGGGTGCTCAGGGAAACTATGACTATGACAAAAAGCTAGAAGCATCTCCCATGTGCATTTCAAAGACCAAAAGACAAGAAGGCAAAGAAACAAAGCCCCCAGTTTTATTATTTTGAATAAGCAGAGTTTAATAGGAGAGCAGATTCTGTCCATTGTTTGCTGCCATCAGGGATCCCAGATTTCCAATAAGAAATCCATGGGGGAATCAGACATCACTTTGGTGGTTCACAGGGATGCACCCACAGTCAGACTCATACTCTGAGCCACCACACTGCACAGGGAGCAGGAAATTTGGGTACATTGTGCAAATGTCTGCAAAAACCGGGTCTGCATGGGAAGAATAGCCCATTCATTACTGCAGCACTTTTGGAAACTCTGATAATAAGGAGGTTCTGGTGTTCTGGAAGTCAAAGTGATTTCTTTTCTTTTCTTTAATTAATTCAGGCTTTTATCTATGAAAGTGGAGATGAATCAAGGCTCCGCTCCAGGCAAAGAGCAGCAATGTGCTGTCCTGGGCAAGGGGATCCTGCCATAAAAAGAGCTGGTTCGAACACTGTGGTCCAAGCCATGTATTGCAATTCACCCATATAGATAATGAACCAACCCGACACTGTAGGCAAGGAGCCGCCTGGAAATGATGATCCTGAAAGTAAAGCTCCTTTCAACTTCCCCGTTTTAGTCTCTGTGTTTTCTACTTTCCCTACTAGATGGCGCCTGCAGACAGGCAGCTCCGGACTGAGCATCGCACCTGCTCCCCTCCGAAGAGCTGATTGATTTCATACATTTTTCTCCAAAAAGCCACACAGCTGCAATAGTGATAACTGGAGCGGAGCCGATTAGTGGCAGGAGTCCGTTCTCTGACAGCGCTGTCTTCATTAACTGCGTTCTCCCACTGACCTCTTCAAGAGATGCCAGCAGCCCCTGGCTGAGGATGGAGGGCGACCCAAAGCACAGCAGGGTAGGGATGGTGGCAGCACTTCTTAAGCTACAAAGTGGTGCCAAGGATGAATTAAGGGGCACCTAGGTGTGGGCACTTCTAGTCTAGGTATCCCCCCAGGTACCACTTGGGTGCACTCTGTGACGCTGCACCTCTGGGTGGTTCACCCAGAGGAAAAAGGACACCAAGAGCAAAATGAAGAGTGTGTCCCTGAGCAATGTGTTCATCAGTGCAAGCGCCCCTGGTCCTGGAGGCAGGGAGCAGTGGAGGGGAGGATGAAGCGTGCATTATCTCCTGCACGTGGATTTGGTGAAGGTGGAAAAGTGGATGATACCTGAGGGACATAAAGAAAAGAAAAAAAAAGAAGAAAAGTTTACTGTTTTATGAAAAGGGAGCAAAGTCACAGAAGTCAGCGGATCTCAGCACTTTGGGTAAAGGGATGTCAGAGGGGCGAGTGCTTCTAAAGGCAGAGATGGGAATTCACTGCAGCAGCTCATGGAGACTGCAAGAGCCCTGAGAGTAGAAAGGAACTGAATAAAGGGAATCTCAGTGACTGAGGGAGGGAATAGCATTGAGTGAGGGCTCTGTAAATAAACTAAAAGGGCAGGCAAAAGACAACCGTGTCCTTTACATGATCATAGAATCGTAGAATGGCCTGGGTTGAAAAGGACCATAATGATCAGCTAGTTTCAACCCCCCTACTACATGCAGGGTCACCAACCACCAGACCAGGCTGCCCAGAGCCACATCCAGCCTGGCCTTGAATGCCTCCAGGGATGGGGCATCCACAACCTCCTTGGGCAACCCTTTCCAGTTATGATGCAGGAGGACAGGTAACAAAATCCTGAAAGTGAAACCGAGTTCAGTGATTTCTTCCCTAGACTCCACACAGAACACCGTCTGTGGCACGGAAGTCACTTCACCAAGAAATGCACAGGGTGGCTGGATACCTTTATCAGCTGCTGGAGAGTCCCACAGCCCACACCGTCACCTGTGCCACCGTCCCGAGATCAGTTTGAAAAGCATCAGAGCGGCAGATAAAGCCATTCCCAAAGATGCTTTTGCAAAGAGCCTCCCAGAGAAGGGGTAGATGAGGTTCCAGAGGGGTCAGTGTTAAATCCCCGCGGCTCTGACCGCGTTATTCGCCCTCTCTCTCCCGGCAGCGTGGCACTGCGCTGCCACAGGGAGCTCTGCGCCGTCGGGACGAGGCCGCTTATCTGCCCCGCTCCCCGCTCACAGCCCCGCGAGCAGGTGCACGGCCCCTGATAGCACGGCCACGGCCGCACCGAGCCGCACCCTCCATTAAAACGAAACGCTCGCCGGCTCCGAAACGCCCATATACGTGGAGAATTAAGGGGGGACTTCTGCCCCGAACGGGTCTCACGTCCGCCGCGGTGCCCGGCGCTTAACCTCGGCGCGGGGGCTGCAGCGGGGACGGGGCCGGAGGGTGCGCGTTCCGCATCCCCCGCTGCTGTGCCGTGCTGCGGCACGCCGAGCCGTGCCTCCTGGGTGTGCCGTGCCACGCCGGGCCGGGCCGGGCCGGGCAGGCCGATCCGCGCCGCCGGCAGCACATGGGCAAGGAGGGCGGAGCCGCGGGCTGACATCAGCAAGCCTCGCTCGCCGCCAGCGGCCGCTCCGCTCGCCCTCCCGCTGCCCGCCCGGCGCAGAGGTGAGTGCGGCCGAGGGGCTGCGGCTCCGGGTCCCGCCGTGCGGCTCAGCTCGGCGAAGGGAGGGAGCGGCCCGAGGTCCGCGGGGCCTCCGCCGCTGTCGGTGCCGGAGGCGGGCGCCGGGTCGGGGCGGTGGGGCCGGGCTGGCGGCGTGCCGGGGCGGTGCGGGGCCGGGGGCTGTGCGCGCACAGGAGTGGTTGGGTGGAAGGGAACGGGGCTGCCGGTGGCTGCCAGAGCGGGAGCTTTGCAAACGCTTCGTGGAGATGAGTGATGACTTCTTCCGGCCCGGGAGAAATCGGGCAGTGAGGTATTAAAAGAGAAAACATCCTGGCCGGAGCCACGCGGGCCCGCAGGGGCGAGCAGCAAGCGGCTCTGCTGCTTCAGTGCCCCTGGGGGTTCCTATAAGGAAATAGGGTCGGATGCGCTGCGCTCCGTCTGCTCCGTGTCGCTGTGCCGCACAGTGATAGCTGTGACGGAGTTGGAGGGGTGACTTTGGAGCAGGGCTGCCCCATAGGCGGGGTGGTCCGGCTCGGTCTGTCCCCGTGCTGTGCCCATGGGTGGGACAGCTGCGGGCAGAGCACCGAGTGCCCCACAGCACCAGCCCAGCGCTGCAGGTAGAAGTGGTGCCTTGGAAAGTGCATCCCGGGGAGAGAAACCAGAGACAGCGAGAGGGGAACGTTGCTCCTCCGGTATCAGTGTTCCTGCAGGCTGAGGAGATGGAGGGCTAACAAGATTGAGCTACTTAAAATACTTTAGATTTGAAATCAGGCTTACGTTTTCTCCTCTTTTAAAATCCCATTTGCTATAAAACAAATGTACGGTAATGCAGGATCCAATACTCAGTGCACGGATTCGATTTCCTCCATAATTGTGGAGCTGAAAATGTTGGTGACTCAACAAGTCTTTGTTTAAAAAGAAAACGCAGCAAGCCCCAGGAAAATGTGCTTCTTGAAAGCAAAATTTGTGTTTGCTTTGCTTTTTACTTTTGCTTTTGTTTGGTTTGCATTTTATTATTAGGAGCTCTGCTTTGGCTGCAACCTTGCAGCGCTACACCCATAAATGAAAGCAGCTTCAGATTGAGGGGAAACACATTTTTTCCGGTGGTGGAAGAAGTAGGGCAGTGGAAGAGCTCTCAGGTCTGAGGGATGGCTGTGAGATGTTACATTATGGAATTGAAGCCCACCAATTTGTTATCCAGATGTTTACCATTGCTGATTACAATCAGGTTTCCTGTCAGTGTCACAACAGAGGACAGATTTCCAAACTTTAAGTTACTGCTTCTCCATAGGGTCATTTCCCCTGCGGTGGACTGCAGGGTGCTTCCCATCTTCATCTAAGTGGAATGTAGCTTAGTTGAATGGATAAAACATTTGGAAAGCAGTGATGTGGGAGCCAACATCCCATCTCAAAAGCCCTTGGGTACTCCAGAGCCCAAATCAATGGAAGATTTTTAAAAATTTGGCCAAGGTTTCAGGAATTCCTGAGCTTCTTCCATCTTCTTCCAGGTCCTCAGACTTCCAGCGAGTCTGAAGCCTGGATTTGGTAACACTTGCATTTCAGTTTAGTTCACAGAATCACAGAATGGCCTGGGTTGGAAGGGACCTAAAGGATCATGAATTTCTAAGCCCCTCACCACAGGCAGAGTCTCCAACCTCCAAATTTAATACTAGACCAGGCTGCCCAGGGCCCCATCCCACCTGGCTTTGAACACCTCCAGGGACAGGGCATCCACAACCTCTCTGGGCAGCCTGTTCCAGCAGCTCACCACTTTCACAGTGAAGAACTTATCCTTGATATCCAACCTAAATCTTTCCTTCCACTTAAAACCATTTCGCCTTGTCCTGCTACTGTCTATCCCTGTAAAGAGTTGACTCCCCTCCTGTTTGTAGGCTCCCTTTAGGTACTGAAAGGCTGCAATGAGGTCACCCTGCAGCCTCTTTTCTCCAGGCTGAACAAGCCCAGCTCTCTCAGCCTGTCTTCAAAGAGGAGGTGCTCCAGTCCCCTGATCATCTTTGTGGCCTTCCTCTGGACCCTCTCCAACAGCTTCCTGTATTTCTTGTATTGGAGGCCCCAGACCTGGACGCAGTGCTCTAGATGTGGCCTCTCAAGGGCAGAGTAGGGACAATCACCTCTGCAGCCTTTGCAAAAACTCCTGAGAGTTCCCCACAGACTGTGGTCTGCCAATATGGGTCTGTAGATAATGCACCCACAGCAGTGTGCTGATGTCAACCACTGGCCATCACTAACAGGTACCTGCTTGAGTAGGCAGCATCAATGAGCTCCTTACTGCAGGAATGGGAGACAGCTGGGGCCCTGTGCACACCGTGCATGCCTGGACCAGGTTTCTCTCATGCTGCAGAACTCACCAGGCATTTGTTGTGTGCTGCTGCCTTAACCGAAGGCGTTTCCTCCCAAGATACCTCTGCGCCCATTGCAGCTGCTCGGTAGAGAGGTGTGTCCGTGGCATAGCATGGATGTGCCTGAAGGGCACATAGTGTGTTCAGGCAAAGCAAAGGCTGCACTCACGAGGCAGCATGATGTCTGTAGGCACTGTCCTTCATGCTCCTTTCCCTGTGAAGCTGCTTGCCCTCTTCTCTTGCTTTTCCTTCAGCTCCTCCCAGGTCAGTAACACCTCTTCCGCCTTTCCTGTTGGCCTCAGCACCCACCTGAAGGACTGAGGGAAAATAAATGGAGATGTAAAACAGCTTACTGAAACTGCACGGGCAGCACTGATTCACAGCAGGATGTTAGCACTTCAGTGTCCCTAAAGAAAAAGCACCAAGGGATGACTGGCAAGACCCCACTTGCTTCTCCTGCCATTGCACAGGACAGGCTGTGCTCCCACAGGAGCGAGCTGGCACTGGCCTCATGCTGGAAATGTTCTCTCCCCTCCACCCCAAACCACCCCCTGGGCCACCCTCTGCCCCACAAAGCCCTCTGCATCCTCTGAGTTGCTGCGAGAGGCAAAACCAGAGGGCATGCTGATCTTGGAGGCCCTTCTAACAGGCAGCAGTAGCCAACCCAAATATTTTCATGTGCAGGCAGTGCAATTCCTCTGCGTCCTTATTGGAAAGAAAGAAGATTTTGAACAGCGGGGTCTGGCAGCTCCCTGGGGGGCTGCTGGGCTCAGGGCTCACCCTGCTGCTCTGCTGCAGGAAAGGGAGAGCTCAGAAGTGAGTGAGTGAGTGAGTCACTGTGAGGTAGTTGTTAGTGTGGTAAGAGCAGCAAGCAAGCAAAGATCCCAGAAGAAAGGAATAGAAGCCATGCAGGATTCCGCTATAGCACTTAAAGTTGTTGTCACTTGTCCCTTGATGGAGAAATAACCTTCTTATTCGGAGTCACATCTCTCGGGTAAAGTTGTGTGTGCTGTGTCAGCATCAGCACTGCTCCACCAGCACCTCATGATGCTTCAGGTTTGTGCTCCCCATGGCCTTAGAGTGAGACCTCTAGGCTTCCCAAACCTCAGATTCCTAGTTTATGAAGTTCTGTCCCAATCCAAGTCCCTGTCAGGCCTCTCCACACTGCATCAATGTGGCGGGCACCAGCAGAATGGTCTCTTGTACACCAAAAGTTTGTTTCCCAGTTTTGTCAAGCCCCAGCCAATACTGTGGATGGGTGATTTTTCTGCCCAGCATCAGTTTAACCTTACCAGATGCCCACAGGCTGGTGCATTTCTATAGGAAAACTGTGGCCAAAATGTCTGAGTTGGTGTGGGAAAAGCAGAGCATGGAAAATTCTGGGAAAGCCTCCGCTTTGCCCTGTTTTGAAACATGTTTTTGAGTTCTGGTCACGGTGAAGAACATCCTGTGGTCAGGGACGTGCCTTTGGCTTCCAAACCCAACATCCTCAGTATTTATCAATGATTAAACTGGAGGGGGTATGTAGGTATGTAGCGGAGGGGGTGGAGGAGGCTGGCAGCTGCGTTGTCATCAGCAGGCAGTGATGCAGGGAGGGACGTGCTTGCTTTGTGGGTGACATAGAGGAAATGTTTGAGAGAGGGGCTAATTAAAGAGTGGGACAAATTGGAGGGGAGGTCAGAAAGAGCAGAGCATGTGCTGTGTCCCATGTGGTTGGACTGAGTGACCGCATGGACAGCGGGTGAGGGACCGGCCAGGCAGCACAGGGATGGGGTTAGGGGCACAGCACAGAGAGTCAACAGTGCTGTGTGGTTGTGCAAAAGCAAACAGCGTGCTGGGAGGTGGGAACAGGAAGAGGGATGAGGGTGAAGCACAGTGTGATGGTGGGGGCATGCTGCAGCACTGGGACCCCTCAGCAGCTCTGTTCCCACCATGTGGCCGGGGACAGCCTCAGCACCCAGCAGTGCCCCAGCAGACAGGGATCTGGGGCTTCCTCAGGGCTCTGCTGCTGGCATTTCCTCATTCTCACAGCTTGGCTGGCATCCTGGGGGAGGTTTGCGACATTGCTGTTCTGGCTGAGGCAATACAGACGGTTGGTTTATTGTTTTTGCTGGTTCCTGGTTTGCACTGCTGGGAAGGGTAGCTAGCTCTGTCTGCTTTGGAAGGAGAGAAATGGAAAGAGGTAGCAAGCCTGTTTTCCACTTCTTCACTCATCTGTGAGCTGTCCACAGGGCAGACGTTATTTGCAGTCAGCCTGGACGAGGCTGGGAGAACTCCTGAAGTATGAGCAGAGCTGAGATTGACTGGCTTTGGATAAGCCCTTTTCGTACTTAAATCTGTGCTAATCTCAGCAGGTACGTGGTACTGGCTGTGCTCTTTGGAGGGCCTCTCTGGGTACGGCAGGGACTTACATGCTTTATTTCCCCTGGAAACAAAACAGCTGTAGCCAAGACATGAGTATTTCTATGCACAGCAAGACCTGAACAGAGACTTCAGGTGCTGAATGCATCTTTCCAGCAGCGACTTCTTGGTGCATCAACTCCATGGATAGCACCAGGCTCTGCAGACAGGAGCTGCAGGACTTCAGCATCATGGTCAGCACAGGAAGTGTGAAGGTCCCTGCGTGAAGATAGATGGCCTGGGGACAGAGATCACCCCCATCCCTAGAATACGGGGAGGGGACCATACTCTGTAGCATACAGGAACTGTCTTGGTGCAGACAAAGTGACATTCCCCTCATTCCACCCTGGTGCCCATCAAGGGATGCAGATAATCTTACCATCTATCTCAGATAAACTCCCAACACCGAAACTGAAGCCGTGATGTGGCTCTGTAAGGACGTGCACTGCATCTACTCAAGACTCAGTTGTGGTCAGTCTAACCAAAACCTGACCTCAGGGAAAGACACAGAAGTGGTTATTCGAGCCGAGGTGCTGCCTTCTAAGTCTGTATGTGAGCTGAGCTCAGAGATGAGGTTTTGGACAAACAGGAGCCAGTTTCATTGTGCTGCGCAGCACCATGGCAAGGAGCTCCTTATGAGATTGCTGCCATGTTCTTCAGCACAGTTTGACTCAGTGATATACTTAAGAAACTTCTGTTACTGGAGCTATTACAAAACCAACCTGTCTTTTAATGACAGGACAAGGGGGAATGGTTTTAAACTAAGACAGGAGAGGTTTAGGTTAGATATTAAGGAGAAGTTTTTTCTCTCAGAGGGTGGTGAAGCACTGGAACAGGTTGCCCAAGGAGACTGTGGATGCCCCATCCCTGGAGGCATTGAAGGCCAGGCTGGTTGTGGCTCTGGGCAGCCTGGTCTGGTGGTTGGAGACCCTGCACGTAGTAGGGGGGCTGAAACTAGATAATCATTGTGGTCCTTTTCAACCCAGGCCATTCCATGATTCTATGATTTTATCTGATAAACCTGAATACGAAGGCAGGGAAGTGGATCTTGATTATTTTTCTTTTGGTCCAGAACTGAAGCAGAATGCATGCATTGCCCCTGTAGGTTAGCCTTGTTCTGGGTTTACATGCCAAGCACTGACTGTGGGTTACAGGAACCACGAGGCTGTAGTCCCCTGCCCAGAATAACCGACAGGGTCCTGTAAAGATGGTCTCGTTGTTAAACAAGTGGTCAGGGATATCTGGGTCTTCCCAGGCAAACTTGCTGGAGCCCCGTTATCGCTGGTATCTCAGTCCCCATGTCTGTGGAAGGAGGATAACGATGGCACCAGCTTCCCAGATAATGCAGTGGGGCATTATCTGAGTGCAGATTGACGGCACAGGGAGTGCAGCCACACCTGGAGGGACTCCTGCAGCAGCTCAGCCCAGAACGGCCGTCCTGCTGGAAAGCATTCTGAAAGCTGTGTTTGCCTGGCACCCAGCCTAAGCTAACAGCCTGCCAAGCCTCAGGTGCAAAACATGTAGAGTTATCCCTGCTTTTCTTCTGCAGAGCCCTCCCACCCTCTGCCTGTGCAGCAGAGATTTGACTGCTTCGGTTCACCCAGCTTTTGTCTGTCTGATCCCATTCTGCCTTCTGTCCTGTTCTGGTGCCTGGTGGAGTGGAGCTCCTGATGTTGCTCACTGCTATTGTACTGCAAATAATACAGCCACTGAGATGCAATAGGTGAACCGCACACAACACTCTGGATGTAGGCACAGCATCCCCGTGCAGTGATATAAGGGTGTCATTAACCATCAATCTGTAGGGCAGCTTCACACTGCACTTGGTATTTAATTATGGAACTGCTGCCCTGTTAGGATTGAAGCTAGTTTACTTTCACTGTGCTGGGCTTTAAATCATCATGCTTCCTTGCTAAGACACCGCTCTCCTTGAACTTTGTGTGATGTAACTCAGCAGGGGTACAGTTTCCTTGACAGAGAAGATCAATAAATGAGGTTTATCCAAGACTGCAGTGCTCAGGCTGTGTCTGGCCTCTGCAGCCTTCCCCATGCTGGTGGCTGCTCTGCCTCAGGGTGACATGGCATTAGCATGGCCCCCTGGAGGGGCTGGTGGGGTTGTGGGGAACAAGTGGATGCCTTGGCCCTGGAGATACCCAAGTTGAGGCTGGTTGGGGCTCTGAGCACCTGATACAGCTGTAGGTGTCCCTGCTTATTGCAGGAGGGTTGGACCAGATGGTCTTTAAGGGTCTCTTCCAATGCAAAAGATTCCACGATTCTATGAAGTTCTGTCACCCTGAGCATTGCTTCCTGTTTCAGCGGCCAGGCACCAGAGACATGTCTTTATTGTTGGACAACATTTCATGCATGCAGGTTGCTGAAAAGCAGAGGGTTGCGTAGGCAGGAGAGGTGGTTAAGCTAAACAATAGTGTGAGTCCTAGAACAAATAGTTGTGGGCATGAATACACCTAGGTGGAGCAAGGAGGTTTCTTAAAAGTAGAGCAGTGAGTTTTCGATAAAGTGAGAGATAAGCAGGGGCCAAAAAAGAAAACCCAACATCTCTTGAGACAGCTGGAGTATTTACAGCAGGGTTTTGCAGCCTGGCTCTTCAGCCTGGCTGGGATGAGGGCACAAGGCTTGGCGTGGACCTGAGCTCCACCTGTGGGCTTGCTGCTCACTTCAGGAAATCCCAAGTGATCTCATCTCCAACCTCACCTATGTGTTTCTGTTCTGTGTTCAATTTGTGTGTTTACAGTGCTACACTCATGTTGTTTTGCAGCAACTGAGATCTGTATGGCCTATACCTAATGCAGGGGTGTGTGCACAGGTAGCAGCCTTGATTAGACCACTGACACAGGTGCAGAACAAAGTTTCAGCCTTTGGACACAAGCCCTTCCACAGGTCTGGAGCAGAAGCAGAAACCTTCAGGGTGAAATCTGAGTAATACTCTCTTACCAAGCCCATGAGATGAGTTACAGCTCATTAAAGTGTACTCACAGCACTTCTTTTGCCCATATGCAGCCCTTGGCATGTGCTGGTAGTGAGTTTTGGTGCCCAGGCACTTTGCATGAGGATTGCAAATTGCTTGCAATAAAGCTTGGCTGTCCTAAAGCAGCAGTTATCACACTCAAGCTTGATCTTCTCTTTGTCATTCCCAAATCACTTATGAGCATGTTGGAAAAACACAGATCTGTGGGGAAACCCCATGACAACCCATTCCCATTATGAAAATTACTTATTCTTACCCTTTGTTTCTCATTGGTAACTATTCATGCAGAAGTGCTCTTCCCTTATGCACCATTATTGCTCCAATCCCAGAAAAGCATTGGATAAAGAGCATTTCCAAAAGCCTATGATAAACAAAGCCCAGTGACCAGGTCAACTTGTCTGAATGGTCACCCTCACTCTGAAAGAACCGTGCCAGCTATAAAGCAAGACTGTACTCTGCCAAAACCAACCTCTCTCTTTCGCAAATGTATCACGAGTCTGTTAATTCTGGTCTTTACTACCATTTCTACCAGTGTGCCCAAATCAAAAGCCAAGTGTGCTGGTGTGCGAGCTCCCTGGGCCACCTCCTGAGCCCTTTAAAAGTCTGGTGTCCCTTTGGCCATCTGCATTCTTTAAGCAGGTTTGAGCTGTAGGTGACACGTCATGGGAACAGCCTGGCAGTTCCCTGATTGAGCTTCTCCAGACCTCCAGGCTCAGCTGGTGTGATGCTGTTCATTTTATTGATTTGCTTAAAGCCTCTTCGTGGCCTCAATATCTAATCTGCTATGGAGAGCAGAGTGTTACAAGGCAAAATTCATTAATATTTGTAAAGCTCATCAAGATCATTCATGAGCAAATCCCATCATATTTTAATACTTTTTTTTTTTTTAATGTCACAAGAAAGTTCTCCTTGTTCATTGAAGAAATAGAACAAATAGACCCAAATATTGGAACAGGCAAAGGCCGCAGCTCTCTTTACTTACCACTTGGAGGACACTTTCATTCCACCTCAAACTCTCTGCTTTGCTACTGCTCCCACAAATCAAAAGAAACCCCCGGCTCTCTCAGTTGTGTGCCCGGAGATCCCCATGGACACCAGGGCTTTTCAAACAATCTGCCCTGGTCCTATAGGGCTCCAAGAGCTCCCATTGCTGGCAGCTGTGAGGATTGTTCTGGCTTTGCAGCATGAGATGCAAGTAAGACCAGCAGAGGATGGCTGAGTGCAGGTGTTTGATCACCCAAACCGGGGAAACTTGTTCTTAAAACCATTTGTGTTGATGTCTTGTCCCCCTCCAACGGTGGCTGGATGTTACTGCACTCATGCTGGTGGGTTTAGTAGATGGGTCTGGGCTACAGGGACCCAGCCCTGTACATCTACAGTTAGGCATCAGGGAATCCCTTCCTTCCCAAAACCTCATGCACTTCTATTCATGTGGCATAACTGGCATTTTCCCCATGTCTGCAGATGTGGTCTAAGTTTCTGCGAGAACTTCACAATGAACTTGCATTTCCCCTTGTTTTTCCTGCCAGGATGCCTGGAGGAGACATGGCCAGGCCCCTCCTTGGCCACAGGAGCACAGAGGGTGACCCCAGCGTGGTGCCTGCAGCTGGCCGCACCATCGGCGTGCTGGGGAGCGGGGACTTTGCGCGCTCGTTGGCCATCCGCCTGGTGTGCTCCGGCTTCAAGGTGGTGGTGGGCAGCCGCAATCCAAAGCGCAAAGCCTGCCTCTTCCCTTCTGCAGCAGAGGTCACCTTCCAGGCTGAGGCGGTGAAGAAGACGGATGTCATTTTTGTGGCGGTTTTCAGAGAACATTACTCCACGCTCTGTGACCTGGCTGATGTGCTGGCGGGCAAGATCCTGGTGGATGTCAGTAACAACACTGAAATCAACCACCACAAAGAATCTAACGCTGAATACTTGGCCTCTCTGTTCCCAGCCTGCACTGTGGTCAAGGGCTTTAACGTGGTTTCTGCGTGGACGCTGCAGTCTGGTGCCAGGGATGGCAATAAGCAGGTACTGCTTTCTTCTGATATGTGCCACATCCCAGCTATTTCAGCAGCTGAGGTCTGACATCAGTAAATGGCCTTAGGCACACAGAGAAGGAGCATCAGTACTGGTTTTGGCATTCAGAAACCATCACACAGCTTGCACATTTCTTTGATCAGAAAAGAAATACACTGCTTACTCCATGCTTTGTAGTCCCTGGAGCCTCTGTGTAAGTGAAAAACATCATTTAATTGTCTCTCTATCTAAATACAGCCAGTAAAGCAAACTGGTGGTACACATAAGAAGGAAAACCTGTCCAGGAGAGAGGTCTTTGGCAACCACAGTAAATCCCCATCAGAAAGTCTGCCAGAACACACGATGCTCCATGATAATGTAGGCTTCCTTTAGTGCAGCATCCCTCCTGCCAAGCTCATTCCCACCACTTGATCTCTTTGCCCAATATGTATCTTTCCATTTGTTGCAGGTTCTGATCTGCTCCAATAGCCAAGAAGCCAAGCGTACTGTTGCAGAAATTGCTCAGGTCATGGGCTTCACCCCTGTGGACATGGGCTGCATGTCCTCAGCCTGCGAGATCGAGAACATTCCCCTGCGCCTTTTGCCAGCCTGGAAAATCCCCATCTTTTTGGCTCTGGGGCTTTTTCTTTGCTTTTTCACTTACAACCTGGTGCGGCAGGTCATCCACCCTTACATCAGGGAGCAGAAGAATAAGTTTTACAAGATCCCTGTCGAGGTGGTCAACACTACACTGCCATGCGTGGCCTACGTCATGCTGTCTCTGGTCTACCTGCCTGGTGTGCTGGCAGCCTGCTCGCAGCTCTACTATGGCACCAAATACAGGCGCTTTCCAGACTGGCTTGACCAGTGGCTGCAGCACAGAAAGCAGATCGGCCTCCTCAGCTTCTTCTGTGCAGCCCTGCACGCCGTGTACAGCCTGTGCCTGCCCATGCGCCGCTCCCACCGCTACCAGCTGATTGAGACGGCCGTCAAGCAGGTAATGTTGGCAACCTTCGGTTGGCACCTGTAATGATCTTGCAGGCACATTCAGAAGTTGGGTAAGAGGGCTTCATGGCCTTTGCGTTTGCTTTCCAAAGGATTTGTTTACATAGGAGGTGTGTCCTCATCACAGTGCACCTCCAGTGCTGTAACAAAATAATGCCGAAGAGCTGGGCATAGTCTAGGGGAACAAGGAAATGAGAAAGTACCCTACTGCCCTATCAAGGCTTTCAGCAGTGTTTATCCAGCGATTATATCCTGAGATTGCTACACCTTCAGGCAATTCAGCTCAGCAGTGCCATGGAAGAATGTGATTCTGCCATCCTTTGTCCCTGGCTTCTTGCTGCTCTTCCCTGTCTCCTACTGGGATGGTGCAAGAAGCTCTGTGCAGCTCAGAAGTGAACCAGATCAAGGAATTGCCCCGAAACCTGTCTGTTTTCTGTGCTGGGATGTTTCCCAAGTGCTTCTCACTGCAGCCACCCAAACACTTTGTCCAAGCACAGAGGCATGGAGGCAGCTGGGAGCAGGACAGCTGGTTTTGGGAGCAGTGCCTGCTCAAAGTATCCATCAGGTGACATCTCCAGCCTCTCTGTTCCATCCTGGCACAGCCCCTTTTCAATTGCTACAGTCACACATTAGTCTCGGGCAAGCATCCTGTGTCCATTTCCCCTCTACCTCCTGTTTTCTAGCAACATCTTTGTTTAGTAAATTAAGCCCATTTAATGGGCTAAAGAAGATGGTTCTAAATGTTGTTCTCTGCCATGAAGCATAAAACCCATCTTCCTTTCCATTAGCATGAACAATTTCCCCCACTAAATGCACTTAAAATGAAGGTTATTAGGAGACTACTGCATATTCAAGCATCTGTATTTGTTTTCGTGGCTTTAAACTGACTTCTCATTCCAATTATCTTTCCAAATGCAACTCTGGGGCTTGCTGCTGTGGTTACAGGCTATGGGAGCTGCGAGCATCAAGCAGTTCTTCCCAGCAGGCTGCAGATCTGATCCAACTGGGACAAATGGCAGTGGTACCTCCCACAGGCAGAGGCCAGTGGCACCAGGAACCAGTGTTCATCCAGGAAATCTTCTTCCAAAACCAAAGTGAATACACATAAAATTCAATTCCTCTATTCCTACGTGCTCCATTTTAACAAAACTTCATTGTCATGCCAGGCTATGGAGAAGAAGATGAATATCTGGGTAGAGGAGGAAGTCTGGAGGATGGAGATTTATATCTCTGTTGGAATAATTGCCCTGGGCTTGCTGTCGTTACTTGCCATCACCTCACTTCCATCCATCGCAAACTCTCTCAACTGGAGGGAATTCAGTTTCATCCAGGTAAGGTTGACATGTGACAATGCCGGAGAGTGGTTCTGCAGTCAGCTGGTGTTACGGGTGCTCTGCCACTCACCATAGAGGACATCTCAGGGCAGTGGGACAGTGGTGCTTCCAGGGAGTCATGCAGGACTCATGTGCTCCACTGTGGGTGCTGTGTCTCAGGGAAAGGAAAATGTCATCTGCATCCACGTGGAGCTTAGTGGCAAGTTTTGCATGAATGAGTCTTTAATGTGCTGGTGGAATTTCTTTCTCACCCTGCTTTTAACAGTGCTAGCTAGAGATCCTAAGAAGAATCAGCATGGGTTTGCCTGTGTGATGCCCCCTGCAAAATTCTCTGAGATCTTTCCTCCTCACATTGCACCCATGAGCAGTGCTGCATTCACTCCTGAAGTCACACAAGGTAAAAAGCTTTGCAGACATTTAGAGAAGACAGGGGAATACCCTTCTCTATGTGAATTGCTAAGTCAGGGCCTGAACCAGTGATGGAGCACCTGGAGAAGGGATGCAGCCAGCCCTGGAAGCACAGGTGAATTGCTTCCACCTGTGCAACCAGCAGGGATGGAATCAGGTTCCACCCCTTCCTAAGCCTCATTTAAGGGCTGGCTGCCACAGAGAAAGGATCTCTACCTGGGGATCTCTCCTTTTGGAGTATTTGGCAAGCCCTGCTCCCTGGGATTTTTTTTTATATTGTGAGCAAATTTTTTTTCTTTAACTGGATTGTGACCGTCACCTTTTTTTTAGTAATTTAGAACTGGTTATCTGCTATCGCTTTTCCCTATGCCTTCCATGTTGTGGGAATGCTGTGGGGAGTTTGCAGCAGGCTGCAGATGGATAACCCATAGGGACAGCCAGTGCAGGACACAGATCTGAATGATCAGTGAAGGGCATGTCTTCTAAAAAATGGGTTAGGAGTGTCTGGATAGCTTTTGTTTCTCTCAGGTTGCCCATTGGTTTAGGAGCCTTCTTCCCACTTGCAGGGATGTCCAGGCTCACGAGGCCAGATCTCCACAGTGACCCACGTAGGGATCCCAAACCCTCAACCCAAAGGTTGCCACTCTCAGTGATACAAATAGAGCAAGACTTCAGGCTAACAGGAACAGTAGGGGAAAAAACCTCAAGTAGTCCCTGTACTTCAGAGCTCATTTTAAGGCCAAATTCCCCGAAAGACGCTCACCTGTCGTATCACATAATCCTGAAATCCATCATTAACTGTGCTTCCTACACAGCTGCAGCTTAGCTTGCACCAGCCTCCCAGTGATGCTGCAGTGCCACCCAGCACGCACAAACCCCACAGGTCCCCCTCACACCTCCTTTGCAGAGCCCCTCTGCACACTCAGGGGTTGGAGTATGCAGAGTTAGGGCACGCAAAGGTGGATATCCATCATTCATTCTCCCTTGCTGAAGCTCTTCAGCTGCACATAAATAATTCAGTATTCATTAGAGCAGGAGTTTGAAGCCTGCTCTCCCACAGGTGCCCTGATCTCCAAGCTAGTAAGTCAGTTCATCTCTTTTTCTCCTCTCTTGCTGTGAGCTGTTGAGTAATTATTTACAATGCATAAAGTAGCCTCACCTAGAGAGCCTGACCTCAAGAGATTGTCCCTTGGGGAGAAGGGAGATCTGGCTTTAAATCCCTCTTTCTTATCAGACAGCAGGAGCAAATTAATTCTTAGCACTACATCTCAGGGGAGCACTGCAGCCATTGGGACACTGGATAAACTCTTGTCCTGGCTTAGGCATTTCATACCAGGAATTTGAGATGAAGGGAAATAATTCCTTATAGCCTGGAATGAGGCTCTGAAACCTCCCTGCATCTCCCTCTGCCTCCCTAGGCAGCTCTCCTGGGGTGCTGCTGTTGTGTTATGCAACGTGTACGGTATCTTCTACCAGCACACATTCCACAGCTGTCTCTTCTGCCCTTTGCTATCTTTCCCTGGGTCTTTCCAATGATATGTCAGCTCTGGCACCAGTACGTGATGCTCTGCTCCAAAATAGCTTCTGGCTGCCCCAGGCAGTCACTGGCTGGCTTAGAGCATGGAAAAATCACTCCTACCTATTTCTGTGGATGTGGGGAGAGGCATGGCAGCACGGCACCAGCTCCCAGTTGATGACATGCAGGAGATGTACGAATGGCAATGTGCCTGAGGAGGGGATTAGAGGCTCTTATCATGTTAGCTTCCAGGTTGGGCATTGCTTGTTTGGTTTTTAATGAGGAATGTATAGATGATTTTCTTCAATAAGTTGGTGATACCAACTTGAGGAAATGAGTAGCAGATATATCTGCCGTTCCCAGGTGCTAGAGGGTAACATTCACATACAGCAAGTCAACTCTCCCTATATTAATGCACAGTGACACTGTAATGTAAATACAAGGGGTGAAGAACAAGGCTTTACTCTCAAGCCCTGGGAATGTCCGACACTTGAACCTATTATGGTGCATGAGAGGCATTGTGGCTAGTTGTGAAAAAGGAAAGACCTGGAAAATACAAAGCACAGCAGTCTTTGCTGAGTGTCTCCCCAAAGTTGCAGCCATTTACTGCCATTTCTGTTGAGGTGGCTGCTGTTTTTGATAGGAGTTGCACTCACATTTGAGTGAGGGCTGGGGCTTGCTAAAAGCCAGGATCCACTCTGATCCACTCCTTACTTGGAGTTTCCCACACCTCACATTTTCCAGCAACACTGTGGGTGCCTCTCAGTACCACGGGGTACTGCCATTATCTTAAAATACACATCTGTTGCTTGATAGGCAAAAATCACACTTGGGCTGTTGCTAAGGATTTGGAATAAAATCACAGTCTTTTAGTAACTCCTGCACATACATGACTTTCAGCTAGCAAATACAGCTGCGTTGAATGTACAGCTTCCCTCTATATCCAGTTTTGACTAATAGAAAATATACAGGATCTAGGCACTAGATAACAGGAACAATTCAGATGCAATTCAACTCACAAGAGAGATTGTAAGATTGTAAGAGTGACTTACAAATCAAATCTAATTGGTGGAGAAGTGAAAATGCATATGATTCCCTTTATCTCCCCACCCTGAAAAATCCTCTTGGAATTTGAAGGTTGGGTTGACCTGATTTCCTTCTTAGCTCACATACTGCAGGACGCAAAGAATCTGTCATCAGGTGCCTGTAGCCCTCCTGATGATGAAGTGAGAGCCAGCTTCCACACAGCTAACAACTCTACAGGACTAATGGCAGCAGAAGTCAGAAACCTGTATGTGTTAGGAAGGTGCCTTTTGCCTTGGATGCTGCACAGGCATTTATAAATGATCCACTTGTGACAGAGTCACCTTCACTGATCTCAGCACATCTCCTGAACACTGAAGAGAGGTGGGAGAGAGAAAAATCAATCCAGAATGGGCAGTGCAAGCTAAACCTGCATTAGAAAGATCCCATCTTCTAGAGCCATCTCTCAGGGGGCTTTACCACCTTACCTTTGCAGCAGCCTCGCATTTCCCATGCTGTGACAGTGTAAAAGCTCTGCTGGCCCCAGGGAGCCCTGGTTTGTGTCACTGCTCTGCTCTGAGGAGCTGCCAGCACTGTGTCCAGCTGTCACCTGCTCACCTGCACATTTATTGCTAATTAGCTCTTTGTTCTGTGTGCCCTACTGCTGCGCACAAAGGTGGGTCACTGCACAGCTCTGATGTTTGGTCGTCTTTTGTCCTACTAATTTCCACTTCTGCTTTTCCCTGGTGCCAGCAGCAGTTGAAAGAGAAACTGTAGAGGAACAAACTAATTATCTCCAGCTCTGACACCTCTGCCATCCGTGGAGCCCCATCTGGACTGCACCTGAAGGCACCTTGCACCCAGTGCCAAAAGCACCTGCTGCCCTCAGCCATCACTCCTCACCTTTTTCCCAGCCCTGCCTTACAGCTGTGCTCTGCAGATCAGCCTCCCACTGGCACCTCTGGCCTCCTCCCATCTAGGGATGTTCTGCCTGTTGGAGGGGAGCTAAGATTTGATAAATGATGGGTGAGCCATGGGTCGGTGCCCACTGCTAAGAGCATTATCTCCTTCAGCTGCCTGGTGTATCCCAGCAAACACCTTCATTTTCCAAGTGAGGCAAATTTTGACTCCATTTGGGCTTGGTTTGGACTGAGGAATCAGATATGTGGGCTTCAGCTGATGGGGCTTTTTACAGAGAGAGTGGTGAGGTACTGGAACAGGCTGCCCAGGGAGGTTGTGGATGCCCCGTCCCTGGAGGTGTTCAAGGTCAGATTGGATGGGGCCCTGGGCAGTCTGGTCTAGCATTAGGTGGGATGGTTGGTGGCCCTGCGTGTGGCAGGGAGGTTGGAGATTCATGATCCTTGAGGTCCCTTCCAACCCTGGCAATTCTGTGATTCTGTGGGCTGCTGCTGGATCTGGGAATAACCTCGAGTGGTGCTGGTGCAACACAGAGAGAAGAGCTCCCTAATTTGGCAGGGCTTCCGGACACCCACATGATGGCTGGAGAGGTGCTGTAGAAGTGAAGTGCATAGATATGGGGCATACTTTAGAGATCTTTCAGTGTCTGCCCAGTCCACTCAGCTGCTTCAGTAATTCACTCTGAAGGGTAGAGGAGCCTTGATCTAGTTGTTATTAATGATACAGTACACATTAAAAAGTTATCTGGGTTTTAAAATGATTTGTCAGCCATCAAAACCAGAAAGAGATGTTCTGAAGGAAGTAGTTGTCCAGCTGACAATGTGGATGATAATGTACTACACCCATGCTGTTCTTTGAAAATACAGCTGGTGGCCCTTGGGGAGGGCTCGTGCCTGGGATGAGCTCAGAGCCACCACCTATGAGGCAGGTAGGAAACCACCAGCAAGGGGACTATAGTTTGAAATCCCCCTTGAGAACAATCCTCAGCATTCTTGGAATACTCAGGGAAAATGTTGTCTCTGTGGATGCTTGGGAACCACAGTCTCAGCTGAATATGGGGCATCTTCTGGTCTGCAGAGCAAGGCTACATCCTTGCTGCCTCCCTCAATGGCCAAAGGGCTCTTGACTCCCCATTCCAAGGACTTAGTCCATCATATAGCCTCATCTTGGCACACTGCAGTTTTCCTGTAGGTGACAGCTGGTTTCCAGTTGCATTTTATTCTATCAGAGAAACACAGGAATACTCACTTCTTTCTCTGTGCTGCATATTCTTACAGGGGAAAACAGGCACGAGATCCTCTGCTGACTGCTTTGTGTTTTCTCTTCCTTTTAGTCTACCCTGGGATTTATTGCCTTGGTCATCAGCACCCTGCACACCCTCACATATGGCTGGTCAAGGGCTTTTGATGAGAACCAATATAAGTTCTACCTGCCTCCCACCTATACCCTCACGCTGCTTGTCCCATGTACTGTGATCCTAGCAAAAGTTGCCTTCAGTTTGCCCTGCATCCAGCACAGACTCCTGCGAATCAGAAGAGGCTGGGAGAAGGGGAGGTACGTCAAGTTTGTCCTGCCCAGTGCAACAGGGGAGTATTCGAGTGGGGAGACCTCTAGCAACGTCTGATGGAACCCCAGCGGTGACAGAGGATTTCAAAGCACTATCAACATTTCTATAAAGGTGTTCCTTTTTCTTAAATATATGTATGTTTTGGTATAATTTTATTGTGGGTAAATAATAAAATCTGGTGACTTTAGAAAATGGACTACTATGAAACTAGTTTAGGCAGTGGTATTTAAATTATACTGCTGGTTTGCTAGCACAAATATTGCCTTAAAAATCACCGTGAAAGCTGAGCTAGCAACACTAATATACAGGGGAAAGTGATGGATTCTATCACTGGGGATGCTAGTTGGCAAATCTACAGCAGTACTTCTCTGTTGCTTCCTTATCTACTCTCATAAATGTCAATGTTTTTGTTCTTTTTTTTAAATATGAAGAAGCACAGATTTTCTGGGCTTTTTGATGGCAGAGACATCCTGCTTCTTGAGCGTCTGGATCAACCTAAGCAGTGAGCTTTAGAAACACAACTTGTCACTGGCTTTGGTCTCTTTAATGAAGTAGCCACAAGCAGAACAATATCCCTGTTATGTAGTGTCTGCATATTTTAGTAAAGGTATCCAAACCTGACAGCAAATCCAAGTATCTGCTTTCTCAAATACAGACAGCAGATCTGGTCCTGTAGGCTCTACCTGATGCATGTTTATAGGCCGCAGAAATAAACCAGCTTTGCTACTAGTGTGAAAGCATTTGAAGGGAGGAATGTCCCTAACACCCACACTCCCCATCTGCACTGCTGTCTCTGAGACGACAACTGCTGCTGTATGTTCTCTGTTTTACTAAATCCATTTCAGGCAGTATTTGATGGAAATAGAGTGAAGAAGAAAAATGTGCCGCTTCACAAAATTTCACAAAGAAAACCAAAGCCCTACATCAAATAATAGTTTGAAGCTCTTAGAAATCATTGTCATCTGAACATGCGTGCTTAGACAACAAAACAGCATCTCTAAAACTACTGGCTTCACCAGCAGCGCGATAAGGTCTTCGAACTGTCTTGCAAAGGGACTGGTGAGTCTTGATCACAGCATGAGAATACAGGAATAGCACATGTGGGGCACCATCCTGCACTGCCTTGCTCCCTAAAAAGTCACTTACTAGACCACAAAGCATGTATCAAATGCTTTTCTTTGGACTTCACACACACTTTGGATGAGGTCCAGGGCAAGAATTCTGCCCTACTTTCCTTTGCTACCTTTCACTTTCTGTTCCTTCAAGCTCTTGCTCTTTATCAGAAAAATTATTCAGGTTTTGGAGATCCAAGTCATTCATATAGAGAGTGGATAGCCATTCACAAAAACTCACTTAAAAGCAAGCAATTGAGATGACACAAAGAAGACTACCTCAGCAAGACCAGACACAAGGATGTGAGTGGGATAGCCTAATTTCCTTGCAGTTAAGTAAAAGGCACCACTCAGCATTCCACTTTGCTTTGAAAAACATGTCATGAAATGAGGTGTTCTTTGTGGGACCAGAAAGCAGCTTTTAAAAGACCAGTTAAAACAAATGGGAAAACATGGATCAACTTTGGTGTACTCAAGCCCTTCTATGAGCCAATACTGCTCTTGTAAACTGGATGATTTGTAGGAAGAGGAACTTCAGAATTTTCCCTGTTTAGCCTTAAATGACAATAGTGAGTAATACTCTGCAAGTACTGCTCAAGCTGCCAGTAATGATATCGAGGGGTTTTAGGTTTTGCATAAGGCTTACAGTAAAGTCTCCAACCACCACCTCTTTTCACTAAGCAAAAGGAAATCAACATGAGGGAAATGCCAAGTTTGCATAATCAGCTGATTGGGTTTTTTTTTAGCAACACATGGAAGGGACACTGTGAAAGTGTCCCTTTCAGAAAGCTGCTGTTAGTCAGGTTTACCCATCCACCTCCACAGCCTCACCCAGATCAGCACCTCATCGAATCACTCACCAAGCAGATTGATTGTGCAGTACTACTTAGTTGTGGATGAATGGTAGGCTAAGTTTCCACATGGATTTGAAGCACTTCCACATGAGTATAATTCCACCCACTCCAACATAACTCATGCTTGAGGGAAAATGGGATTCAGCAAGCTTCTGTTTCATCATCAAGCAAAGTCAACATAAAAGCACAAGTACGCACATTTTATGTTTACAATAAAGTGTTCCAATGTCTTTTTTTTTTTTTTTAAGCTAAGCTTTTCACATCCTTAGGTCAGGCAAGACAACTGCCTGTTGGCCAAACATAGAACAGGAAGGAACAAGCATTACACAGGCTTGCAGGCTTTGTATTCAAGGGGGAAGGTGTGGCTTCATTGTGGGATGCTTCAAGGCTAAAGACTCACCATTTTGCCCAGCAGAACAAGGGTTGCACTTTAGGCTTATATACACAACTTTCGCACCCACATGTCCTTCCTATTGATGGCAAAGGGACAATTTTCACAAGCAGAAGTAGAGATGGGCACTGGATATACTCATGAAGCAGCACAGTTCTTTCCAGTTTGATGCCAACCTGTGACAGATGAGCCAGCCCAATATCCCCACAGCTCCACAGCATCTATAAAAAGATCCATCACACTGCTCCAGGCGATGCCTGTGCCAACATACTGGCCAGCCAGTCACTGTATCTTTTGAAGTCTGAAACCAATTCCTCTAAACACAGAATCGCATTTCAGATGGTGCCCTCTGTACACATCTGGTCTCTCAAACCTTTGACATGGGAGTTTGGATCATTTGTTCTGATTCCAGAATACTGAAAAGTAATTTGAGGTGGTTTTGAATGTTCATTTCCCTACACAATTTTGTGGAGAGGGGATTCGGTGTGGTTAGCTTAAAATTTCTCAATGAATTGTTTTTATACTTAGAAATTCTCTGCATATATGCACACACGCAAATGTATATATTATTGCAGAGTATGTAACTGGAATGTAAATTCTTATATTTTTATTTTCTGTATTGCCTACAGTGCGTCTCTGTGATTTGTAAGAACCAATGAAGAGCTGTAAGGCCAGTTTTACTGACCTCTATAGTTACATAAAAGATATTCTGAACAAGCCTATAAAACTGAACTCATTTGGATATTTTCACGCCCTCCAACTAAACAACACTATGATTTCAGTGGCAGAGAATAGGAGGAGTATGTGCAATGTAACAACCCAGAGATAAGACACACCAGCAGGTAGGTTCTTGCTATCAAGCTAAGTGAAGATGATCCTTGCTGTGACCCAGCGTGCCAGGGTCTGTATTATAGAGCTGCTATGCGCATGGGAGGCCACAAGTGCATACATACACAAGGCTAGAGGTATTACACAGCAATTGCAGCACTGGAACAAAAATAACTTCATTCAGTAAACTGAAAGTGCCGTTGATAAAGAGTTCAAGGAAGAGGGAGGTCCCAATGAGGTTTATGGGACTGGAAAGAAAAAAAGGAGTTTTAACACTGTCATTTTGTTCTCCGTTTCTTAAATCACTTCCTCACAGAAGTGGGACGCCAGATCAACCAACTTCTGGATCTGCAGCATTGCATTTTAATGAGCTAATTTGTAAGTTGATTTTAATGAGTTCATTTAAATTCCTGTGCAAAGCTTAACCTCTGCAGGTACAGCTCCCTCACTCCTTCTGGTTTATAATGCAAGGCTTTTAACAGTGCAATTGGTTTCTTGCTCTTCAGGGATTTACTTACAAAGTGATATATCAAACTCCAGCTAAATCTTTAGAGGAATGCAGCTGCTTCAGCACCTCTGTACAATGTGCTTCCTCCAGGATCTCCAAGATGGCTGGCATCCCTGTGTGAGCTGCTATGAGCAGCGGCAAAAGACTGGTAAATCCCTGAGCTGAAAATGACCTGCACTGAGCTAGTGGGATCTGCAGACGGCGCTTCAGCTTTGAGATTTGTTAGAAGGGGGCAATTTTCTTTCACCTTTACTGTACCTTAATAAGAAGCATCAGTTTTTGAGAATTTCTGCACAGGCAGTCAGGTCCACTCTAAAGCTGAGCGGGCAGCGCACAGCAGGAAGGTGCCATCTGTGACAAGAGACAGCTCTTGTTGGCAGAGCGTGCAAAGGAGTTTCTTATTCAAAGCCTAAAAATAACTTGTGTACAGCCAGGCAGAAGGATCACATAATACAAGCCACAGTATTAGAGGAATCTTTCAAAGACTTGAAGTGAAACTACAGCCATTCCCCTAGAAAGATAATCTGCTTTAGATTTAGAAACCTCAGCAGTGGGAGATCTACCACAGCTGCTGTTCAGCTGGTTAGTTATTCTTGTTATCTGTTTCCCGTACGTGATCTGCAATTAGCTAGATTCAGCTGCTGGTGCTGCATGCCAGCCTGCTGGCTCACAGAGCTATCCACAACCAGAAGGTTGCTTTTACATAGGTGTTTCAAAAACAAAGATACTGTGTGAGATTCAAGTCTGAAGACCAGGTTCCTTCAATATGGGGATAGGGAAACATAGAGAAATTGCCATAAAACCGTTAGGATATGTGGCTGCCACTTCTAGATTGCTGCTTTGACTCTAAAAGCAACAGATGTGCTCCAGTTGGGTGGATGCCAAATGCATGCACAGAGCCAAAGGTGTGACCTCAAAGTCTGGTCTAAAACAGATTGTTGCCATACCTTCCACTTAAATCACCTCGATCCATAAAAGAAAAGAGGCTTCCCAAACTGGCCTTAAAGATTATGTTTGAAGCTTAGAAAAGAGAAAAGTAACACACTCTGAACATGATCGTTGGCCCTACTGACTCGCTGGAAAGCAGAATTAAACCTTCCTGTGATGTGAAATGAGAGCAGACAGACGTGCTCTTGCAGTCCTTGCTGACATTCCTAGTACACAGTGCTGTCACCTGCCAGAGGGCAGAATTGGACACACAGATAAATTCTATTCTTAACCTACACTGTCATACTGAGCTCTTGAATGTGTTCACCATCCGCAGAAACTCTCACTTCTGGCTTGCTTTTGGCCTACCAAAAAGAGAACAACCCATTGCTAGCAGAGAAAAAGGAAGTCAGCAAACAAAAAATACAACCCATTATCTGACCAGAAATATCCTACCTACTGGCAGACACGAGTTTTATGCTCCACTCTCGCCCCCTGCTGCTTCACCAGCCCAAACACCCACCCACTTCTGCTCTCAGCCATCTGCCGGGCTTCAGGGAGAGCTCTCAGCAAAGCACAACCAGGTGCTGTGCAGGAGGAGAAGTGGGAACAACACCTCCCAGGCACCCTGCAACGCACACACAGCAGGCACCCTTGCAACCAGGCAGCATCTATGCACACTTCAATCATTCAAAGCATAAAGCTCTGCACAGTGCTTGGGTTTGGGCTCCAAAACTCATCTCCCATCTCAGTTCATCACAGCAGAGAAAGCACAGCACAGTGTAAAGTTCTCTTCCTCCCTTACCTACAAGGAATAGTAGGAGCTTAGAGTCAGAAGCATGGAGGACGCATTTGTTGTGTGCTTAAGCTGTGTTGCTGAAGATTTTTTGGTCTGTTTTGCATGTGTGTCTGTTCCGGGTGGTTTTCCTTGTGTTTAAAAAAAAAAAAAAAATGGCATATTTAAAGTCTACTTTACAAAACCTCAGCAAATTAATGCTGATCTTTTCCAGACAATTCCTCAAATGAATGTTCAGCAAATGTCTCCTCACAGCATGCAAAGATTTAGACACGCTGGAACCGGCTCTGCAAAGGATGCTCTCTAACAAGAGGAATTTAAGCACTGATACCAGTTCAATTTGCCGCTCTTTGATTTTAATATAAAAAGAAACACTTTCCGCAAGGAAAGTCTCAGCTTTCATCACCCGAGCCCTAGCACAGACTTCTGCAGGCTAAACCAATTCACAGATAAGCAACTATTCCTAAATATTCACTATGTCTGGACTTACACAGGTTCTGGAGAATGAAAGAACAGGCTGTGCTGACATCTGGTGGCTTTCCCTGCAGTCAGAGATGGTTTATGGCAACAGCTCCTGGGTTTTCACTGGAGTTTTGCATCTCTCATGCAACCTGTCTCCTCTCTCCTTCTAACGTACAAAGCATTATAATAAAAACGTTTTTGTTTTCACTGACCAGTGGACAGTGCTGTCCTCTGCAAGTCCTTTCATAAGGCAACAAAGATCCTTTGTTGTGCACAATTGGCTACACCACAGAGAAGGACTTTTCTTTATTTCAAAGGATATTCCTTCACTAATTTAAAAATGGACATTCACTTCCACAGAAAACACTGCTATTGCATAGCACTAAACCACTAACATGCTGTAAATAAGCAGAGATGGCAGCACAAAGGAAGGGGATGTGGCAGGGAAAAAAACAAGGTGTGCCTGCTTCTCCAACATCATGGTTGGAAAGTAGATAGCAGGAAAAAAATCAGTGTCTTCTTAAGATGAAGAGTGGCAAAATTATCTGCTGATCATATTTGGTTGATTCATTACTCATTTGCAAATCCTTGCCCTGTAGTACTATGAGAAAGAAATCCTGGAAGGAAGATCTGGTGCCAACTGGTGCCAGTCAGCAAGGCTGAGCTCAGTCCAACAAACTGCTCAATAAGCAGAAGCGTGCACTTGCCTTAAGCATTTTTAATGCCTCCAGCCAGCTGCCAGTGCCTCTAAAGCCAAGATCGTATCAGTCTAACGAGACCAAGAATGAGTTTCAGATGTTCTGTTTTCTCATTCTTGTTCTTTGAACATTCAGGATTTCTTAGCTCCCAAGGACAGAGCCCACAAATGTCCTGTCACCACTGTGTCAAATGATGCGCTGTGACCTGCAAGTTCATTTTTAAGTGAACAATCCATGGGGATGTGCTGAATACTCAGAATGAAAAAGAAACATCACAGCTTACAGCTTATCTCTGGATCAACTCTAAGAACGTTTTCATCAGATAAAGCAGTTCACCAACTTTAATGGTGGTGATCTCTGAGGACTCTTCTGTGTCACTGGCAGCACTTCATTCAGCTGTGCCAACAAGTTCTTAGCTCTTGAATCTTCAAGGAGCAACTTGACTATATTCAGACAGAAAACTACACCAAAGCAGCGGCATGCAGAAATATATCAGAGCCAGAAAAAAAACAGCACACATCATACATCCATTTCTGCATTCAATTATAAAAAACAATTGAAATGCATAACGATATAAAAACACCATTTTTATACCTTACTGGTATAAAAATCAGCACTATTCCAGTGGCATATATAAGCCACTAGAGCTGTACATTCAAGATTTTCTGTGTTTACTCATTCACAGTTACCTCTTATTCCTCCTCATGGTAATTCGTTTCACGATTTCTTCTCATTTAGCAGCTATTCATCCATGCCTCCTAACCAAAACTCCACTCTCTAAAGCAGTTTTCATTCTCTGAGAAGCATTGTAGTTCCCCAACTCCCAGTTTGACCACTTTTCCCTGCTATACTTCTATAACCAAGGAGAAGATGCCTCTTAGTTCAGCATCCACATACTGCTCTTTTTGTTTATAAAAAGGGTGGTGAAATGTTCCAAGGATGTCCCATAGTGAGATGAACCCTTATTAACCCCACATTCTCTAAGAATAAGAGTAAAACCATATGATCTATCCCACTATACATTGCTGAGAAGTCACCTTTTATCAACAGTAATTGTGAACTAACACTGTTTATGGCCTCTGCCAGGTTAACAAAGCGTGGTATCAGCTACGTGGGTGGTTTCCTTTAATATACAGAGGATTTCATAACAACACAGGCAAAGACATCTCAGACTTGAGTAATTTATTAGCCCGTGTTCCCAGATTTCATTCGGTGTACAACAATCTTGGAATCAAACCAATTTTGAAACAAAGACACATATTGCTACACCATATCCCAACCACAGTGTTAGAACAGAATCTATCTTTAAAAGTTCTCTGTTATTATCTATGGTTTTGTGTTGGCTTGAGAGTATTTTGTTTTTGTTTGTTTGTTTATTTTGTAAAAAGTATTGTTAAAAAAAGTAGAAACTCACTTCAGGAAGAATCCAGATTACAAGTATGGTCATGGAGAACATTACAAAAGCTCTACTGTGCTGCTGCAGAAAGGAGCCAGCTAAGTGCCACTGCCAGAGTGAACAGAGCTCAGAGAGCACTGCTTTAACTCTTCCCTTGGAAAAAGAAACTCATCTAGAGCGACAGACACAATTCTTCATTTGCTTTAAGACATTCTTGCTGATGTTGTAGAATTGCTCCTTCACTGCAACATGCTCAGTGTCACACTGAACTCCTTTACTGTACAAACTGTAGCTACAGAAAGGACATTGACATTTGGTAACTTTTAAACATCGGTTCCTTAAAGAGAAGGGATCACAGAACCGATCCAAATCTGTTTGAGAGGGTTGGAGACCAAATTAAAATTCCCACAACAGAAGCAAAGGGTGGCAATCTTCATCAAAGAGCCTGGACATGCTGAAAGCCATCAAGATGCCCCGGTAGGACAGTCCAAGACACTGCTCTCTCTGGTATGCCATCTACTTCCCACACAGCTACAGTCAATACTGTAAATCTGTCAGATCAAAACTCATTAAGGGAGCAGGGACCAGCAAGAGAAAGGAGGCTTGGACTGAAAGATGACAGACGTGCTAAACTTTTTCCATAAATTCATCAGAGCATGCACATCAGCATTTAAATGTCAAGAGAACACAGTAACATAGGTGTGCTTACAAGATAAATATACTATCTCCTTTTTAATAGCAGACCTCTTTCACGGGAGAATAACACTGTTTGAAGCAGTACTGTTGGTTAGTGGAAATGCTAAGTCACAGCCTGAACCAGTGACTGAGCAGCTGGTGGGAAGGCAGGGCTGACCCAGGGGAACTCAGGTGCATGCAATGTACCTGAGTAACTGGAAGGGGTGGATCCTGGCCCCATACCTTCCAAGACGTCATTTAAGGGTTGGCAGAGGGAAAGATAAGTTTTGTCTGAAGATCTCTGCCTGCTTGAGGACCTTACAGACCTTCTGAAGGTAAGCAGCTCCTTTCTCTTATTTTTCTGTGCCCCCTGCTGTCGTGTTTGAGTGCATTGTCGCTTGCTATGGTCTGGGATCTTGCTGCTCTGCTGTCTTGTTGCACTTTCCATTGCTTTATAGTAAGTAATAGTAGCTATCTGAAAGGTCTCCAGTTTAAGCCACAGAGTTGTCAGGAAGGATGGAGAAAATGAGGTGGGAACAATGCATTGGCTCTACATCTAAAGCAAAAAGAACTTTTATTTAGAAGCTTTGGAAATCATACATCTGCTTTCACTATCATGTCAATAAAAAAATAACAATCACAGTTCTAGGAAACTGTAAGTTTACTTCTCTGGAGAGTCTCTAGTGGAGATGGTGTTGTCAGCTCTGACCCAGAACTGAGGGTAGATGTATGGGCCTAAAGCAATTGCACAAGGTCCCATTTGATTTAGCAGAGCAAAGGCAGAGAGCCAGAATCATTTCTATTTCAGTGAAAAAAGGCTTAAAGACACAGTCCCAACTTGGCAAACCCCTAGAAAGCAGTTTTGTAACTGTCTTTCTAAACCAAATGGATGATTATTTCTTCTTGTTCTTAATTTCGTTATTGTTCTTAATTTGGTTAATTCCAGGAAAGTCTGGAATTACCAAGAATTATCAGATAGTAACAGAGCATTTGGTGCTTGTAAAGCAGGAAAGAATCAATCCCAGTCTTACAGACATCTGTTGTGCAGACTGGGCCTCTCCTTGCAAAAATGCAATCATTTGGGTTTTATTCTTAAAACTAAAACCTTGATCCTTGAAGCTACTTGTAACAATGCCCAACTGCTATTTCTGCACAGTGAAGCCCTGGCAGAACTCGGGTTTCTACCTTGGATGAGAAGGTACTCTCACAAAGCAGTGTAGTAACAAGCAAGCTTGTCCTGGAACACAAAAACCTCTAAACAGTTATTTTCTGTTTCAGCATGCTAAAGAGTGCTGAGAGAAAGTATAAAAGAAAGCTTTCACCAGCAGAGAGCCTGAAACACTTGCCAGTCTGCACCATTCAAACAAAAGAGCCTAAACAAAGTGAGTGGAGTAAATCTGTTACTGGAAACACAGAGTTTCTCTTGTCAAGCTCTCTGAAACAGTCATAAAAAGATTCCATTTTCATTACAAGTTACTACTGAGAGGGGTTTTTACTGTGTGGTGTATAATCTGAATATGAAGCTGACATAATACTGCAGGATCATACTGGGAATGTGTGCCACAGGTCAAAGCGTTTGCAGTGCTTCCATTGTGAAAGGCAAGCAAAGGGAAAAGAAATGTGAGAGGAAGGAGGGAAAAAAAGCCATGCACGTCCCCCAGCCTTCCCTCTCTAAATCTCAGCATATTGGCAGAAATTAATTTCTATAGGAAGGGAATTGCACTGTTTGCAAAGCAATCCTCAAGGATTTATTGATCTTTTAAAGAAAAAGTCATTAAGCAGAGCAAGGAAGATTTACAACAAGTATGGGAAAACAAAACAATCTCTTGGGATCTTCACCAGGCCGAAACAGGATTAGCTTTGTAGTTTCTGTAATCTTCCTCACAGAAGAATGCTAATTCGGTCTCATTTGCTAGAACAAATAAAAAATTAAAGATTTAGCACACTGGGTAATGAACCACCACAAACAACAAGCAGCTATTTTGGAGCCTTAGAAGGCAACTGACAACTTGTTGGTCAAAGACAATTATAAATCACCAAACCACCACCTCATGTTTTTACTGAAGAGATTCCAGTACAAAATGCACAGCTTTGCTGTGTTAGAACAAGAACCTGAATACATACAAGTACATAAATAAGATTCCTAAAGATTTGTTTAATGTAGACTATAGAATTGTCTGTTTTGCATTCAGCAAATTAAGTGATTGCATTTCTAATGTCTTCAAATGCCATAAAAATAATGAAGTGTAACTCTCTCTTTTTTGTGCATTTGTCTTTTAGGGAAGAAAAAGAAACTATTTTCTTCCATGAAATTAGCCTGTAGGTATAATAATCTAATACTTAGAGGATCAGTAGAATATTTTACAGATCACTTTACATTCTCCCTCATGACCCATCAAAATATGTGTCTGAAGAAGTTAATTTTTTGCCCTGCTGATGATTAATTCATGAGGCTTCAACAATATGCAAAGTGAAAGACACAAATTGGCTTCTCCAGCAATACCTTCAAATACCTCTAATTATTCACAGGGGATATGGCAGAGCTAAAGGACCCACAAAGGTTCAGAGCAGTCACAATTCTTTCAACCCAGTAGGTCAAGGACTTCCTCTTCTAAAACAATAAGTCAGCAACATTACTAATTCAGAACAGAGACAAATCTGATGGAAAGCCTCCACAATTATTAAACATGGACTTCTTTAAGGTGCTGAGCCAATAAGTTCCATGCTCATTTTTTAAATTAAACCTGAAGTTAATGAAGACTGCTTGTCTTGTGTTTTTTTTTTTTAAAAAGGGGAATAGCAGAAGGGGTTTTAGAATCTCAACTAGAAAATAGACAAGACTGTTAGCAATGAATACTGAATGCTTTATTTACATACACTCTACTTTAAAAAAAAAAAAAAAAACAAATAGGCAAGCGCTAACTTTGCTGACTAGATCATAGCTGTAATAATAACCACAACCACAGAGGCTTTTACAAGAATATTTATCTCATGTCCTCAAACTTACAATTTTTCTAACCTAACCCTGTTAAGTGTCAAGGATGATCAAATGTAGCTTAGAAAAAACATCTGCCAGTCTCCAAACTTCCCAGGTTTTCTAACAAATTGTTTTATTCTAGAAAATCTTATCCAGACTAAATAATGGAAAAAAACATAATATGCCCATAGGAGGTTTCAAGTCTTCCTGATGCAGTGTATGAAATGACAATTAACAGTACATGCTATCATGTTTTACATTGTTGATTTCCCATCTTCCACTTGTCATGGAAGGATTGCTTCAAGATTTTACTACAAAGACTCCATGCCTAACTTGGCTAATTTTCTGGTCAAGACATGCTGGAACATATCAAAATTGTATAATACCCTAAATTAAGAAAAGGAAACAATAATCCACCAAACTCTTTATACATAAGCACAGAGCAGTCAGCTCTCTTCTAACCTCAATTTTCTGATGCTTGTTTTGAGATCATACTGAACTGTTTCAGCGCTGTAGCTACAATCTTAGTTGCAAAGGTGTGTACAAATATTTGTTAATGCCTTTTTGCATGTGGACAGCTCTGGATGATACCAGCTCCAATGTAACACTCAGTGCTGTCATCAGTCTCTCTTCTGAGCTGTATTGACTCTTGCATCTTAGGTAGATGAGAATCGTGCTTAAACAAAGCTCTTGCTAGCTAAGCTACAAATTATAAGGCTTGAGTGCCAATAATCCTCCTTCCTGAGGAATTACTTTTCCCCCACCTGAAAAGGTCTAGGTTAGTTTTAAAAAAGCCGAAGAAGACAATGACTTTTGGGAAAGGCATACTGAGGCAGCTGTGGTACATCCCAGAGAAAAGCAATAAAGAGACCCCTTCCTCCCATATCATCAAAAAGTAAATGGCCAAATGGCAGAAGCTCCACTCCTTGAAACCTTTCAGACTATATGAGACAAAAGAGCCAAGAAACCCATAAGGAAAAAAATATATATATTATTTCTGGGAAGCAATCAGAGGGCTTCAGGAGCAGGAGGGAGCTTTCTTTGACACCTCTGCACTTAGAGTGCAGGGAGTTATGCACCATAGCTAGGCAAAGCACAATCAAATGAGTGTGTGTCCATATCAAGGTGGAATGTGAATACATTCCCTGAAGTGCCCTGCTGCCACAAAGTCATTCAGCCACATTTATGAGAAGCCCAAAGGACATCCAGGGACCATCAATTTCATCATGACAGATATTTCTTTACATTATTACCAAATGACATGCCCTATATGCAATCCCCTGTCAAAATGTGAGAAATCAGGTCAAGCTTCAACTTCATGCTACGTTCAGCACATTCTCTAACTGACATTACTTGAGCTTTTTCATGCAATCTGACTATCAAGAACTGTATGTTGCACACTAAAACAAATCTAATCTTATTATTCCATATTGGTTCCACTACTTGCATTACTAACCAAAACATCCGTTTAAATGTTACTGATAAGACTAAGCAGGCATGGTACTAATAACCTATCTGCCAATCATTTAAAATTGCTCTCTGCAGAATTATAAGCATACCTTCTAAAATCACTATTTGTATTCTGAACATTTGGAGTGCAGATACCTGCTGCCCTCAGTTCAATGATTTGAATGTATATTATCCTGCCTTCTTCCCAGAATAATTATCAAGTAGTGTAAAGAGCATCAGGAATACCATTTACTTTTCAGCAGGCTATCCAAACATAATCAGCCAGTTATCAGTTTAATGACAACCACAATGAACAGCACCTTCAGTCAATACAAGTGTCCTCATACCTACTCCAGCTGCTTTCAATGTGCTGTCTTCTTTCAAAATCAGCTTGTCATCATCTTCCAAACTCACTACTAGATCACCAGTCTACAAATTAGAGAACCAGAACACAAAGAATTTACTGTCTCTGTTCGAGTCCTGTTTTACAGTGCAAAGGTCTGCCTGCATAAAAGCATGTAAAAGGGAAGAAAACAGCAAATAGCCATACCTTAGATTTGTGAGCTTGGTGAATAATCTTCATTGTATCTGAAAGAAAATACAATATTTTTCTAAAATAAGGCTTAATATGCAGGCAATGCTGGAAATTATACTTAGGGAAGAAAAAAGTAACAAAGGGCTATGATTGAAAAATTCTTTATTATTAACAATTGTCTGAAATTGTCTTTATTATTAACAACTCAGTCTGAAAGAGAAAATCTTTTGATTTCCCAATCTTGCAGCCAGCCTTACACCAGCCATTCCAGCATTAAGGCACTACAACTTAAGGAGTTTCTGTCTACTACCTGAATTACAATAACTAAGTAGCCATCCCAACTGCCAGTGAAATATACATATGTCAAAATACCAGTTAGGGTGTTCTAACCAAACTGGTTTTATACATGCAATTGGGGCAAGACAAACAGTATTAATATGCTGGCACCTAGTACAGATAAGTGGATAAGAAGCAAGTGATGAAGACACAGTAACCTGATCGCTTCAGATCATTCCTCAAAATCTTCCTTCCCATGAAGAAAGTACCCATGGTAGAAATTGTTGAGCAAGTTCTTTCTCCATTAACGTGCACAATTTCTCCTTTCTTTCTACACTTTCTTTGTATTTGCCTGTGATATTTTTATGCAGTGTTGCATTAAAGCTTTGGAACAAGACCAAGTAATCACGGCAAAAACATACAGTGATTGTGAAACCATTCTACCACAGCAAACGCAATCCTCCAAGTTTTAAGCTTCTAGGTCTACTTTACCACATTTCCTCTTTTACTGTTATTGGCACAGTTGTCCTCTGATCTATTGACTATATTTTACTTACATCTTTACCACTGGCATCCAATAATTTACTGTGATCTCATTTGAGCTATTAAATGCTTTCTCTAACTCTGTCACCAGAGGTGAAACTGCAGCTTCTTCTCATCATAGCTACGTCCTCTCAATTGCTTTTGCTGTTTCATCTCAATTTAGTTCCACTCATCCACTCATCGTGTTTCCAGGTTTGTTTTTTTTTTTTTTAATCTTTTCTGGTAGTGGATTCTTCGTGGCAATAGATCATAGTGGCTTCCTGTCTCTGAAATATCAACCATACTGTTCCATATTTATGGGAGGAAAAAGTAGAGAAGCTGTCTATGAGACAAGATGGCCCTCAGGCCAGCATTGTCAGCAAAAAGGAGGTAATGGCAGGGTAGAAAGTTGAGAAGATGGCCTAGAATTCTTCTCAGTCTAATGATGTGTAACTGCACTATTCATGCAGAAGTCTTCCTGTCCTTTCATCACCAAAATACAATAGAGATAATAGAACACACAAGAGATGCCAAAATCACAAACCTGGAGGTATGACTCACAGCCTATGGGGAAGGTGAGGAACTTGGGCTTGATTTTTTTTTTTTTTCCTGTGAAAATTTAAGCATAGCTAGCACCATCCCACAGAAATAGGCCTTCTCTGACTTGCCTAACAGGTTGTGAAGTTCTGTAATGTTTTCTACTCACATTATGCACAGTCCTACGCAGCACATTCGGGTGCTCAGCCACAGCATATGCTCTGGGCAAAACTGAAAGCGATGAAAGAACAGCAGGGATAGGCAGCATCAGGCATGTAACTGCAGTCCTAGATGGGACTCCGTCATCCATGCAAAGCAAGAGATATCAGGGGGAGGAAGGGCACCTCCAAATTCAAACTATTAGGACATCAAGTATTACATTAAAAACAATAATCTTCAACTCCTTGTTGCTCACAATTGTAAATCTTAACCCCTAACTTCTTCTGTTTTCATCTCACACCATCAGCTATCAGAATGCTTGGCCTTTTTTTTTTAATAGGCCAATAGAGTCAACTGCTATTTGCGTGTATTAAGTAGGTTTCTCAATCAGTTCTTAGAGTCACTGAAGAGAAAGAAGCCTGTAACTCCAGAACATGGGAAATAGGTGATTACTTACACTTAAGTGATCTCCAAGGGAACTTACAGAATTGTTAAACTGAGGAGAAAGTATGTGACTGACATGTAAGTTACCACACTCCAAGATTTGAAATAATTTAGTTTATTTTGAAAGTATGTTCCATCCCAAACCAATAATAGCACACAATCATGCAAAGCTTCATACAAAGAAACACAAACACTGTTTTACATTAGAAGACAGATTGAGCCTAAATTTGATACCAGGCTATTTCACTCTGTCAGCTGTTATTTAAGAGCTTTCTTACTTTGACTGATCTTCCCCTCCTCTTCTCATATTATGTGAATTATTTAAGAGTATGAGTTTTATGCATTTTCCTTCTACTGCCTTATGCTCCTGCTTCATGATCCTTATTGTCCTCACTATTAGTAAAAAGATACCCAAATACATATGCACAAATGGAACTACAATTTCAAAGTGTTTGAGGTCACAAGCTGTTCTGTAAAGTAAAAATAGAGCTGAAAGGTGCTTATAAAAGTAATAAAAATATCAAAAAATATTGTTACCAATTAGCACAGAACATATAATGTGCAGCCTAATTCAAAGATAAATACAGAAGCTCAAAACAATGGTCAGGTTCTTCAGGTCCTGGAGGTATAATCCCAACTGCAAGAGCTGCAAATATAGGCAGGCACTGCAACCAGCATGATTATGCTAAAAGCTGTCTCCTAAACTGTCTAAATTGGTATGAAAGATTACAGCTGCATTTTGCTAGAGATAAATTAAGAAAAAATACCTACCGTACTTGTAAGCTTTAAAAGGAGGAGGAAGTCCTGTTCTTGAAGGCACATCTGTTAACATAAAATCACAAAGCTAGAATGAAGTTATCTTTCTAAATTTCTAGTAATGCATGTGAGTGCATTGCATACACCCTGGACATCAAAATAAATCCTCGGCACAGGAGAGTCGTTAGAGTATTAAATACTGAAATATAGCCTTTGGCTCAGATTCTGCAGTTAGTCCATATTGGCTTAACATCACTCAAGCATGAAGTCCCTCTGAACTGAATGATCCATGCAGACAGCAATTCAGTGCAATTAGGTTATGATCACAGGAGTCTGATCCTTCAGAAATCTGCCAGAAACATCCTGTTAATGGTTTGTATGGTTCAAAGTTCAGCATCTCTCACTACCTTACACCTCCAGCATCCTAACAACCATCATTACTAACTGAATTGTTCAGTAAACACAGTTTTGCTAACCAGTCACAACAAGGAAGTCAAAAGTAGAAAATTAACTCTTTAGGCATACGCAGTACACAGCCTCCCTGGTGCCAGTGTCCCCAGTATTTTTATCTAGGTATTTACCCAGGCCTTGTTAGGCCCAGCTACTATCAGATACTTGGCAGCAATGTGGCTGAAAGCAAAAATCTAGTTTAGAAACTTATCTCAAACTCCTCCTTCAAAACAGATTACAGGAAAGGAAGTAAACATGGATTTTGGACCAGAACAGTACTACCCATCTGTGAAATACAGCTGGCACCAGTTTTGTCTCAACAATGAATTACAATACTGCACACATCAAAAGCGAGAGGTTTTGTTTGGTTTTTTTTTTTGCATTTTTTTATTTTCTTTTTCATAACTGCAGCTGTACCAGATGTTCTGAAAGTGCTTGTAGTTCTCTAAAAGCATCCTAAGATCTAGCCATGCCAATCACCGTCTACTAGAAAGGAAGTTGCTGAAAACACAGTACAGCTGTGATGCCCAGGGCAATATCCCAGAAGTTGCTCAAATGTGATCAGTTGCAACAGTTCCAGACTTGTTTAAGCTGACATCATGCAAAATAAATAAATCAAAGCCTGTTGATCTGCACACTTTGAATGTCTCTATTTAGATGTGAAGAAATACACCTGCAAGATTAGTTAACGCCCTACCTAATGAGTTGCTACATGGGCTGGTCTGCATCTATTAACCTTTAGATACACTGTCACTTTCAGACAGGTTCTGGAAATGCAAATCTGCACCATAAAGCTCAAGACGAGGACAGAAACTCAGAAGAGAGCAGGCAGATCTCACAGTGTCAAAAACAATTTTTCACAATCCCCTCTCCTTTCACAAATAGCAAACAGACTTTCATTCCCACATTCCACACAGTGGTGCAACTCCTATGGATCAAAAGCTCCTTAAAATCTATTGATTTCCCCCAGTTAATTTCTGAATAGCTGCCTGACAGCACCGCCCAAGGAGCCCGAGGCATGGAGCCAAGTGTAGCAATGCCCTTGTCTGGCAGTCAAAAAGGATGGAGCACTTGGAGGATTTAGGCAGACAGAGCAGTACACTCAAATGCAGGCATGGCACACCTACCATGGAAGCTCTCATTAGGTACAGACCTCTCATCCAAGGGAGGAGAGCACAGGGGACAAAATACAAATCTGGCATCTCTACCAAAGCCACAGAATTCCCACATTTTTTTCCACTTTGCTTTCTAGCGTAGGGATGACAACAAAAAGGACAAGCAAATAAATAACAATCCCTTACCCTTCTGCACAAAAGCAATGAACTGCTTCACTGTCTGATTCAAATTAACTCCATGATAAACCACAGGCCTGAAATTCCGGTGCTCAAAGGAGCGAACAAGGCGAACTGTGATGGTTGAGCTTTCTGCTGTCATGAGAATGAATTTTAAATAACCTGGAAAACATCAAGGAGAGGAACTATTGACTCTCCTCTGTGCATGGGCACAGCTGGAAAACAAGGTGTGGATAAACCTCAGTGATATAGACTCATACACACGGGGAGACATTTCATAGCAGTGTGCCCCTCAGGGCTTTGCTTTTAGTAGTTCTACAGAAGCAGCAATGGAATCACAAGCAGTTACCCAGGGTTTTATTGGCCCTACACATGAAGCAGCCAATGTGTGCACTGTGTACTGCAGCACCCGACTCCGTTAAACAGACAAGAACGTTATGGGTAAATGCAAGTGACCTATTTGTCGTTTGGGTCATTTTACCTGCTGTACCCTTGTGCTCTAAAAGAATGTTCTTGTGTGATCAAAAGCAAACCTTTTCAAATGTATTTACGTTGTACAGAGCCAAAAAAAATCCCAAAAAGGAGCACACAATGCTCCTCCTCACCTCCTTTCAGGGACTGAAAACTCCCCCCCACATACACGCAAATAATTCTCCTGGGATACTACAGCAGAATTAATGGGGTTAATTCGTAATGATATGAATGGAGAATGGCTCTACGTGCTTCACATTCCTTTGACAGAGAGCAGAACTTTCAACGGCTCTGTTTTACGAGCCCAAGCCCCTCTTTAAACAGGCCCACCGCCACCCTCCCTTCACGCACCCACGGACAAATGGCGACTGCCCAGACCCCGGAAGAGGAGCGTGAACAGCTCCCAAGCTTACCGCCAGCCCGCAGCCGTTACTTCCGGGTTTCGTCCCCCGCCCCGCCCCCTTGCACAGTCTCACCAAATCACATCCGAGGGGTGATACAGATCCTGAACAAACCGAGCTGCGGGATTGGCTGCGAGGCACCCTGTCCCCGCCCCTCAATCCTGGCCGCCTCGTTGTCGGGCAATGTCCAAGCCCCGTGCGGAGGTGGGCGGACTCCCCAGTGCGGCGCTGTTTTTCCATTGGCCCTTTGCCCGATTTTTCCCTCCCCCTGCGAGCGCCGATTGGCGCAGCGTTAGCCGCGGCGACGGGATTGGCCAGCGGGCTCGGTGGCGAGGGCTGAGGCGGCAGAGCGGCTGGGGCGGTGCGGCAGAGTTGCGGCGCGCGGCGTTGGGGGTTCGTCGCCATGTCTGAGGTAGGGGCGGCGGCGGGGCCGCGGGTCGGGCGTCCCTCGATCCCCTTCTCGGTGCTGACCCGTGTCCTGCTGTGGGGCCTTTTTCCCCCAGGCCGCGTTCCAGAAGGCAGCTGAGGAGGTGAAGCAGCTCAAGTCGCAGCCTACGGACCAGGAGATGCTCGATGTGTACAGCCACTACAAGCAGGCCACGGTGGGCGACGTGAACACGGGTACGTGCTGGGGGATTGCTGGGCACCTCCGTCGGGAAGGGACTGCTGAGGGCAGGGATGCTGCGTAGTGTGAGCACGTTTAGCCAGGCGCGGGCAGCGCGACACTAGGAGTGCAGGAGGAAGATTGGTAAACTAGAGTGCTGAAAGCAGTGCTGGAAAACTGAAGTGGAAAGATAACACAGGATGTGCATGCGAGGAAGAACGCTTAGAAAAGCTGCAGTTAAATATCAAGCTGCAATCAAATATCATGGAAGAACTGCAGCAGAAATACTTCTGCAGAAGCGCTGTGCCAAATCCCTGCTGCTGCTTGTGATGCCACTAAAGCTCAGACTGTGACCAGCATTTAAAATGAGCCCTGTCTCTGGTGACCTTGTGTAGCACTTGAGAAACCAGAGCTAGGAAGAAAAGGGGTGTTTGGTTGGAGCTCTGGCCTCCTGAACTGGTTGCTTCTGAAGGTTGCTGAGTGTTGATTGAATCCAGAGCAGGCAAGAAAATGTACTGGAAATGATAAGTGTGGGTGTACGTAGTTGTTTATTCCCCTTATGACAGACAGCACTGGGGGGTGAAAGAGCTGAGCTTGATTTCAAGATGTAATCCTTTTGGTGTGGTTGGAGCTCAGTGTTTTTGCTTACCAAAGTGAAGTGGTGCTGTAGAGCTGTTAATATACCAACATGTCTGTAAGTGGTTGCATCGCAGTGAAGCAATAGCTGAGTTGGCTGGGAAAGCAGTCTGAGTAAGAGTAAGCTGATAGGTTTTTGTGCTGGAGGGAAGTACAGCTGCCAGCTATTTCTCTGTGCAGCACAAAAGGACCACTGTGGCTAACGGTTAGGCTACTTACCAATCCTGTTTAATTGATAATCTCAGGAAGTGTATTTATTGAGACAGAGGAAGTAAAAACAGAATAGATGTCAAATGAAGACTGATCATACACACATCCACACCTAACCCTGTTCTCTGTTTGGCTACAGTGTGGCTTGTAATGAAATGAATTAGAATTCAATGCCTATACTCATAGGATGACAGAACAAAGGAAGTACTTCGTTAGAAACATAATATTAACTTGATGATAAGATGTTCTAAGCTGTATATTACTGGCTTTTGATTTCTTGTCTTTGGGCATTTCATGACCTTAGGACATTTCTACTTCACTTTAGAGCTGATGTTCTTTAATCAGCTTGTTTTTGTGCCGCAGTATTCTTTTTGAAAAGTGCAGTGAGAAACCAACTGGCACCATTTGATGCTCTTCTGTTCAAATGCTGCTGTCTTAAGGGAATTTGACAGAGAGCTCTTCTATTACTACCAGTAGCATGTGGGCTTCTGGCTGTAGGTTAGGAAGGGGTAGGCTGCTAAGGTGAACCAGTATTTTATCATGGTTGAGAGCTAAATAGCCTTCAGGAAAAGAGTCAGAATTGTCTACAGCCAGGCCACACAGACTAATTGTGCTGCTTATCCTTTCTCCTAGATCGCCCTGGTATGCTTGACTTCAAAGGCAAAGCAAAGTGGGATGCCTGGAATGCATTGAAAGGTAAGTGTCTTCTTAAAAATTAAAAGTGAATAAATAAAACCAAGGGAAACTACTCAGAAAACCACATGTGGTTCAGCAAGAAATCAAATGGTGTTGTAAGAGCTTTAGAAGTATAAAATCATAATTCTTATTCTCTGCGAGGGAGAAATAGTTCTGAAAAATGTAGATTTTCTACTGTCAGAAAAAGAATTAAGTTATAAATTGCCCAAATAGCTGAAAATGTTACACAAAGGCAAACTGTAGCAGTAGCAGAAACTTAAAACTCCTTTCTGAGTCCCAGCCTAGCAGTACCTCGCAGTGATCTGCCCCTCAAGTTCCTTCCAGTTGTTCTTCTAGAGTTTTTCTAATCGGAATATCTGGGATATTTGCTGAGGAGCATAACAAGTAGTCTAAGCTATGAAAATGAGGTTTTTGTAGTGTTTTAACCAAGCCAGCACTACATCTAAATGCAGTCTGAGCTGTTTGAATAGCTTTTCTACAGTAACTGGGAATTGAGTTAATAGTTAAACCACTGTTTAGTTGTTGTCCATACAAATATAGCTTTGCTGTGAAACACTGTTTTCTCATGACTGCTGAGCAATTTTATTCAAAACTTTGATAGTGGATTCGTAGCCAAGTGACCCTATTAAGCTTCTCTGCTTTGTGTTACTATGCTGTGAAGTAGTGTAGCAGGGAGCTGTGACTTGCATGTAAATAGTATCCCAATGCTGAAGACTATTTTAATTCCAGACTCAGAACTGAGTGACTCTACACTTGTGGAAAGTACTTTAACAAAGACTCAGGGATCTTTTATGTAATGCAATTGTACAGGTACAGGCTGAGATACTGAAAAAATGCCTGCTGAGGGAGTTATTCTATTGCTGATCACGTTTCTTCTGTCCAGCTACAGTAGGGAATTGTTTTATTGAATGTGCAGTACTTGGCAGTGATTCTAGCTGAGAGAAAGGCAAAACAGATGCACTACAGTAAGTAACATGTCAGAAAGTTGTTCCTTTAGTAGTAACTTGGGAATGCATATGTAAATCAGCAACATCCATATAGAACAGAGTCAAAACTGAAAACTGTTCAAAGATCTATCTCTGAATAGTCAACGGAACAGTGCATAAGAGAGCATTAAAACTGTCTGATCAGGCAAATAAACAGTGATGAATGTATTTGTAGATGAGCAGGCTCGTGAATCTTGTAGGGAAGAGGAACAGGAAATACAGCTGTCGTGAATCAAACTCTGAGCTGATGAAGCTGAGACACTGTTGTCACCAGGCTTCAGTTGTCTCTGCATTTGTGTGTCCCTGCTCAAAGAAAAGCTCCCTCAGAGCATTTTGTTTAGCCACTGTATGTATTTTGACTGCTTCCTCTGTTTGTCTTTCAGGAATGTCCAAAGAAGATGCAATGAAAGCTTATGTAGCAAAAGTGGAAGAGCTAAAGGGCAAATATGGTATCTGAGGACTGAATAGAGCGGCCGTTTGCACATCTGAAACATGCCTTATTTCTAATACTGTGGAAAACTGATTTATGATGATGATGGTTTTAAATATGAAGTATACTGTAGCCTGCTCTTGTGATGCCTGTAGTTCTGGGGGAAGTCACATACCTGCGTAATGTACTGACACCATTTGAATTTTGAGAACAAAATAATCTGGAACTCATTAAAGTGCATTTGATACTTTAGCTGTTGTGATGTTCATCCCCTAGGAATTATTCTGAGCTCATTCACGAGTGGCTGTGTCACAGCTTTTAAACTCTAAGGTTAAAGCAGTGGTTAGCGCTCACCTCTCCAGTCTTGCCACCAGGGGGCCTTAGTAATCTGTTTCACTTGTATCCAAACAGTCCGGTGGTGTCCGGTGCTGCTTTGGGAATGTCTTGTGGATAAATTGGAACTGACAAAAGCTGGAGCACAGAGATTATCACTGAGGCTGTGTCTCATGTTTTGTGTGCTTAGAACACGGTGCTTGGTCGTTGTTGCCTGAGGTGTTCAGATTGATTCAACAACTGCCAAATGATCTTTCATACAATGCTTCTTGGAGATGTTATCCCTGAACAGTGGTGTTAGATATGGCAGATTCTCAGGATCTGAACGCAAAGCCTCCTCTGGGAAAGAAAGAGTTCTGCAGACAGGTGAGCTGTTGATGACCTGTATGCCTTACCACTGTAGCTACAGAGCATTAGTGTTGCCATGTACTGCAGCTACAGTGAGGGGTGAATCACTGGTTTAACACTTATGTAGCTCTTCATGAAAAACTTCAAAATCAGCAAAAGTCTACAAAGCCCACAGCTGTAACAATCTGAAGGCTCCATAGCTAGTCTATCTGCATAGCATGATCTGGTGCAGTTGCAGCTGCCAGAAAGGGAGCTTAAAATGTGACAATGAATCACCTCAGCATAGAGCATGTAAGAATGAAGTCTACACCTTGTACAGGAATAAAGCATGTTAATTGCTGCTGTCCTGAATAACATCAGAATGGATGAAGATCTGAAATCATAGCACATTCAGGAAAGTGACTGGGTTTGTTCTCTGTTCTCCTGAGGATCACTCAGTTGAATTCCTGTTGTTGGTTTGTTGGTTTATTTTTCCCTGGGTAAGTGGTATAAACATTTGGGGGTTTTAACAACCTCTTGTATTCTCTGTTAGTTATTTGATGTAAGTGCAATATTCACCTTGCAGAACACAAGTGAAAGCAGACATTCAGCAGAAGAGATTCTTAGCTCCTTGCCAGCCCCGAATTTCACAGCAGGCTCTGTTCTGCAGCTGTATTTTGTCATGCTGGCTAGCAGTGGAAGATTCTGTCAGCTTGTAGCATAATGCAACTCAGAGTGGCAAATACTTTCACTTCTACTTGTTTGCTGGAAGCTTATGTGCTTGAACATGCTTTGCCAACATGTTTTCTATCAAAACTAGGATTTGATTTTTTTGGAAACACTTGACTTTTGAGGACAGTAACATCAGTGGTCTTCATATCTAGCCTGCCCATTGGTAATCAGCTGTACAAGTCTGAGTTGTTATAAAAGCTAGAGCTCTGCAATAAGAGGTGGAAGGTACTGATGACTGTAAGCAGTGTTGGGATGAGAATCAGCAACATAAATATTGATCGCATGGCCTTTAAATTACTGATTAAAGCGCTGAGTGCTGTTTGTGAGCTGACCTCCTGCTGGCGCTCTCTCTCCAGGAATGCTGCATTGTTCATGGATGCTACAGCTTGGAAAAGGCTGTGAACTCAATCAAGGTGCTGGTGGTTTGGCAGCAGGGTGAATGTCTTGTAAACGTGTGGGCTGTGTGGCTGTTCTGAATGTATTGCTGACTTATACAGGTTGCGTAGTGCATGCTGGCAGGGTGGAGTGAGATATAATGCCTTGGCAGTAGCAGTGCCACAGCAGGAGTGATCTCAGGACATTTGAAGACAAATTTGTAGGTAGAGGTAATTGCTTTTACTAAACTGAAAACAGTGGTAAAAATAGACAAGTGTAAAAGAATATAGCCCTTGATATTAAAACAGAAGCAGCAGCAAGTCTCAAACCAAAATATAACTTCAGAATCACTACTCTGCCTGAAATAAGACATGCTTGAAGGAGCAGATTTTTCTGGGCAGTGCTGCAAAACAGGAGGTTGTTCTGACACCCATTCAGGGAGTTGCTGCTATTTCATCTGTGTTAGATGAAAGAAAGGACAGCAACACCCCAATCCTTGCTGTGTTTGTGGAAGGAAAAGACATGCTCTGGAACAAGCCTAACACGCCACAGGTCAGAGGCCAGCTGGCATACATGCTCTCAGATCTGCTTTGCTGAGTTTGCAGTGTGTGCAGAACGGAATCTGGACTTTGGATAAGGCAATAATAAATGCTAACTTGCATGTGTGATAAGACTTCTGTCTATTGCACTTCTACTGTTAGTTCTTGCCTAGACTGGTACCCAGTGCAATTAAAGAAACTATGGCGGGGGGTTGTGTTTGTTTTCCACATTGTTTTTTTTCTCATGGGTTTTCCTTGCTCTTACCAAAAACTTGAAGGTGCAATCCTCCTTCTGTAGCTATAACAAATCCCTATCATTATGCTGCTTTAGGACCATAACAAATTGTTCCATACTGAGAAGCTGTTTCCTATTTGATTAAAAGGCAGTCTGAGGGGAACTGCAGAACGTGACCATCTTTCTATCAAAATTCTCCAGTCCTAAGCTGGAGTGACCATGTTTCCTAATACCACTGTTTTAACCTTTCAACTGATTTGACCCTGATGATAGTGCTTGCTAAAAATAAATGACAATTGTGTTTGCTGTTTAAAATACAGGCATCTATCTACAGAGTGCTCAGAGCTGGCAATACTGGGCAATGCCAGTTTGAAGTGAGTGAGCATCTGAGCTGTGTGGTGCATGTTGGTGGAATTGATTATTAATGGAAGGCTTGGATATGTTTCTGAATGCCACAGCTAATTCCAGAAGTTACTCTGTCTTGCAAGTTGTCAGAGCTGTGAACTAAGATGAGTTGATATCACATAGGCACAGCATGTTTGAAAGAGTTCAGTAATAAACTAGGAAGGGTAGAAGTTGATAGAACAGAATTACATCAAAAGAAGACTGTCTGATTTTTTTTTTTTTTTTCTCGTTCACAAGTATAAGCACCTTTAGACTCAGATAAGTGCTGTATAGATTAACTAGTATTCAGCTGTTGACTTAAAGAGCAAATAATGTCTCTCCATCTTAGGTGTGAGTCTGTCTCCTTTACAAAATGAGCTTATATTTCCACTGGAAGGGGCATATCTGTCAAAACGTTGTCAAAATGTTGAAACACAACATGGGTGGTTTTCTAGAATAGTAACGTAGAGCCTTTGTATGGAGTGTGGTTGCAGTAGCATTTTAGTTTTCATTTCCTTTTCTGTCTGTGGCTTCAGGATGTTTGTTTGTTCCCAGCACTTGTACATTTATTTGTCAAGGTCTGGCTCTCCTGCCACTCCGTAGAACTGATTCATCTCTTACAATCATGTTGCCATCCAGTTTTAGAGCAATCCTTTGTTCTATCAAGAGTACGTGACAGTGTACAGAAGTGTTTTGTAAATTTCAGTGTGTCCTGCCTCTGTTTGCAAACCTTCCAATACTTGAGACTGTTCAGAAAAACGGAGAAGCTGTTGAAAAGTATAGTGTGATCAATAAGCATGGGCCTGAGGAGATGATGAATATCTGAAGACTTGAAGACGCCTTGCAGTCCTGGTACCTCTGGTCCAAATAACCAGAGCTCGAGCTCAATAAGTCTATGAAAGCAGTGATATGAAAAACAGCCTGAACATGGAATTGGTGGCTCCGCAGCTCCCTTCTGCAATATTCCTTGTGTTAGCAAAGATTATTGTAGCTCCAAGTACTGCCACTGCAGTGAGAAGTTCCTTATTGTCATGAAGTAGAGCCCAAAGTCCTGACAAATTGGGATGTTGTATAATCTCTGCCCATTGGATTCTAAGTCACACGCTTTTTCTGTTTGCAAGTCTGGACTGCCTCGGGCAGGTGATTCCACACCCTGACAAGCATCAAAATGGCACTGCTTAGCTGCCATAGCCAGAGACACCTCATTCATCTCCACTCAAGAGTGCAAGACATGGTGTTCCCCACATAGCAGTGCTGGGAGGAGAAGGCACGCTGATCTTCTCAATTGAGCGCTGAATCAGAAACGTATGCCCACTACTTCAATGTACTTGGTATTTATAACTTTGAGTACGTAGCTGCAGTGAATTGAGTTTTGCAATGTGTCCTAAGCCAGCAAGTTCTTGGTAGAGATCCCCACAAAGAGCTGAGCCTTGATGTTGGGTCTTTGTAGTGCAATACTTCAGTAAGTCCAATAACCAATGAAAATGAGAAAAACTTTTTTGTTCCAGAACACAAAATGTACTCCTTCAAGTCTGTCCTTCTCTTTAAAGTATCTCCTCTTACTTTTAGCTAAATTTAGTCTGGGAGGGATGTGGGAGTTGCTGTGACGGGCAGCACACTAACAACATTTTTCTACAAGTTATGAGAACCTCAACAGCTGCTGCATCATTTGGATGAACGATCCCAAAGCTGTGCAGCAGGATATCGGCGATGCGTGATGCCCCTGGCCGAGTGTGTGCAGTAAGGACGTTGGCAGCAGGGAGGCGTGCAGCCAAGAGGCAAAGTGAAACCATCTGGCCCAGGAGCCATCTCCTCTTTACATGCTTCACTACGTCCCTGTGCGTGTAAGGGCTGCCCTGTCAGCTGCAGGGATTTACAGGCATGTGAGGAAAACCGTGAGCTGAAGCGTTTGTGACAAGGGGTTGGTGTGAGCTGTAGGGCCTTGGTACAGCCCCAAACCTCCTTCTGTTACTTCCATAGCCTGGGGCACGTTTTGCTGAGTATAACTGCTGAGTTCCCTGAAGCTGCCAGACTCAAGAACTTCTTGCCAGCATCTAGCTGACTTGTTACCCCATTCCAGAAGCTGGTTTTGCATTGAACCCAGCCTGAGCTGGACACAGCTTCTCAAGCTTGTATTTTCTATCTACTGGAAGGAAAGAAAAAAAAAAAAGAAAACAAAAACACAATGAGGCAAGACAGCTTCTTCCTCCTCATAAAACTGCCTACGTTCACATTTTTGGGCAGATAAAGGAAACCATCTTGTCCTTCATACAGCCCTTTGGCATCTCCCAAAGGGTCAGCCCACGAGGTGCCGAGGATCAGGTTGTCTCCAAGATCAGCTCAAGTTCTGGCTGGGAGCTTACCTTGAGATAGCCATCTGATAGACACAAAGATATAAATTCCCAGCCAGGTCAGTTGCCACCTCAAGAGTTATAAAGACATAATTGGAAAGAGTTTTTCTTTTTAACAGACAAATGAAATCTTAGAAGTAATTTTGAGCTGCAGTGTATGTTCTTTGTTCTTCCGCAGGAGAAAAGCTGGAGAAGGCTCTTCGATGTTGAAGTTATTAAGCTAACGGAGCCAGATAAAGCTATTCCCATGTTTTACAGTGAGCTCTGGTAATTTCCATTATTTATGAACACGTTTCCCTGAAAATTTTCTCTCCAGGGAGAGGATGTGAAATACCCACTCAAACAATGGAGAAATGGGACTTTATAAACAGAATAATGAAACTGGCACTGTCCCAAGCCCAAGTGAATTAACACAGCTGCAACAAAAATACATTGAAAGAGTTTTAAAGGTCGTTTGCCATACTGTTGTGATGTAGTTAACATCTCTGCAGGCAAAAATATCAATTTCTTATTTTTCCTTTTTAGGCATAGATCTCTTGTTATTTAAAACACTTTTCATACAGAACTTTCCAAAATAATCATCCTGAGATACTTTCCCACAATCTGTCTTTTGAGCAGCCCTGATGTTTTATCTGGAAAAGGCAGAAAGTAGAATTGGTTCCCTTTGTTTCAAGGGAAAATTTGTTCTGTGTGAGAAAGATGCACGGTTCCGGCAGGTTTATAAATCCCAATCTCTACCAGCAGGAATCTCCGGCCCAGCAATGAGGAGAGACACTGCTGGTAACTAATTAACACACCACTATTATCTGCGTCCTCCTTTTGGCAACTTCTGCAGAGAGCGAATCCGAAAGGTCGAATTACATCCCGGTGTTAATTGCATTGCAATTTCTGGTTTCCAGCTTGTATTTGGGGGAAACCAAATTAAAGGCAGGACTTGAAACTGACTTTGCGTTTGCACAGATGCCGCCCCCAGCCCATCCTTTTCCCTGCTGAACCAGCACGGCACGTAACTTTGTGTCTGCTCAGGAACCCAAGCGTGCAATGGAGCATTTTGGTTTCCAAAATAGTCACTGTAAGTTCCTCCTTCTGCAAAGCTGATGCACGTGTTTACTCACGTGCGCCTTCCCGCTGCTGCTCCCTGACGTGCCCTTGCTCAGCAGGACGTGCCTCTCATCACAAAATAGATGGCTGAAGCCATTAGGAAAACACAAGTGTTAAAGTTAGATCTACGCTTAATTATTTTGTTAATTAGGAGTCCAAGTGCTTTGCAGAACTGAGCCTATGGTACAGAAGCATCTGTCCTGCGAGGTTTTAGCCACTGAGTGTGGGTGCATTCTGACTGGCTGCACCTTCATGTGCAAGCAGGGTTTGTCCATTTCGTGCAGCAAAGCATGCAATGTCCTGAGTCAGAGGGGGCCCATAAGAATCATTGACTCCAACTCCAGGCTCCAGAATGGACCACCCAAAATTCAGGCCCTATGAGACAGCACAGCCTGTGTGAGATTCCAACCCACAGTAAGCGTTGTTAAATCTAGAACTCTAAAGCTGGAAATACAACTCGCTGTACCAGCGAGTCTCAGTACAGCTGTGGAAATACTGCTTAACTTGTATAACAAACAGCATGCTCATGGTGAACATGAAATGAAAGGGACATAGCAAGCATCAGCTTCGCTTGGAAACAAGTTCAGGAAGCAAAAACTGGCGCAGAACGCAAGGCCACAGAGGAAGCTTTAACAGCAGACCCTGCACAAATCCACCACGTGCTGCAGAAGAGGAAAATCCCAAAGCAGTGTTTGATAGAAATATAATGCAATCGTGTATGGCTTGGAAGAGAAACAAGTTAAAGCTTTTGCAGGACAAGAGGAAGAATAAGGTCAGAATTATCATTAAAATGTGAACTGCAAAACCCAACGTAAACATGTTTTTCAGAATGCTTTTCTCTAGAAGAAAAAATACTAGAAATAATGCTCCAGGAAACAGCCCAAGCCAAATCCTAGCAGTGAGAGATACCTTTTGCCCGTGTCCAGCTGCCATCAGTCTGCATGCAGACCATCAGCACAGGACGGCTGGCTTGCTCCAGCAAGGACCTGGAGCAGGGCTGTGGGCACAATCACTCCTACACCCATCGGTGTCGGAGCGGGCACAGCTGGTGCTATTGCTGCAGAAAGGGACCGGATTAATTCACAAGATAACAAACCACGAGCAAGAAAAAGAGCCAGGGCATAAAACTTTACGAGCAGAGCCTTTTTGCTGACAGCACAGGTGGAGATAGGTAACGAGGAGTGCACCGGGATCCGATAAGAGCGAGCACAGCCCCAGGTTGCGGTGGTGTCGGGGCGGCTCTCCGAGCGGGGACGCGGGACGCAGCCCGGAGCTGCGGTCCCGGAGCCCTGAGCTGAGCTCCGCCCGCCGCTGCCGCGCTGACTCAGCCGCGGGAGGGCCCGGAGGGCGCCCCGGCCCCGCGGGCGTGGCGGAGCGGGCGGGCAGCCCACCGCCCCCGGGGCCATAAAGAGCCGCGGCCGCAGCCCGCCCCAGCGACTTGGCGGCGAGCTGTGCCGGCAGCATGACGGCCATCGGGGCGCAGGTAGGGCAGGTTGGGGTGGAAAGCGGGTGGGCCGGCAGGGTGCTGCACTCGTTGCCCCGACGGGGGACTCTTGCTCCGGGCGGACCTTTCGGTGTTCCCCGGTCTCGGTACTGCTTCCCGTTGGTGCGGCTGCTTGGGGTCTTTAGCGGCGCCGTGGTAAACCCTTGGTGGGATTCGGTGAGCAATACTTTAGAGCAAAGCCCCGAACTCGGGGGTGCAGAGCCAGGCTTAGAGCTGCCAGCTCCAAGCCATCGCTGTCTGTCCTCCCCGAGGTTCTTTGCTCATCCAGTCCTACCGGGAGGCAGCTCAGTGTGGGACAAGGCAGGCAAAGCCGAGCCCTGGCGTGCAAGCACCCTTGGTGATGCCAGGGAGCTTGAAGGGCAATGCTGCCTTCTTATGCCTTAGGCACAACCTGTCACTGCATTGTGGCATGGTGTGGCCAACCTACGGCACTTTGACCATTGGCATCATTCCTATAAATCCCCAAACTTCAGCCTCATTTCAGCTTAACGCAGCTCTCATAACTCCCATTTTGCTCCTTCCTCCCACTCAGGCACAGAGGCTGCTGGCACACAGGAGACCCCAGAAAGCCTTCTTTGAGACCTTCATCCGGAGCCTGATCATCCTGTGCTTGGCCATCGCTGTGGTCCTCTCATCCATCTCTGTCTGTGACGGCCGCTGGCTCTTGGCGAAGGGAGAGCTCTTTGGGCTGTGGCACTTCTGTGCCATCGGCAATGACAGCGCCCCACGGTGCGTCACTGACCTGCGCCTGGCTCGTGTGGAGGGACTCAATGTGGGCATGATCCTCATCCGCAGCATGGTGTCCTCCGCCGTGGCCGTGGCTATCTTTGGCCTGGAGCTCCTGATGGTCTCCCAAGTCTGTGAAGATGCCAGCTCAAGAAGGAAGTGGTCCATGGGCTCGGTGCTCGTCCTCGGCTCGTTTCTGCTGTCGGCCACCGGAGTTCTGAGCTTCCTGATCCTCATGAAGGATCATCTCACCTTCACGGGCTTCACGCTGACGTACTGGTGTGAGTTCATTGCCGCCTTCCTCTTCTTCCTCAACGGGATCAGCGGGCTCCACATCAACAGCATAACGCACCCCCGGAACGGGGCAGGGAAGATTTAGGTGCAAAGGGTGTGCTCTGACTTTGCGTAATCAGCTTTGCCAATTAGACTGGAAGAAAAGGGAGCCTAATGAAGTTTGAAAAGGACACGATGCCTTATGTTGCATGAGCAGCATGGCAGGCACAGACTAGGGCTGGCTGCCGGCAGCACTCCCTGGCTCTCTGGAAGTGTGAACAGAGGAGGAAACCTCCACTGAGCATGCCGAGGGCAGCAGGCTGCAGCCTACACCAACAGGCTCAGCCCTGGGCCTTGCCCAGCCTGTGCTGCAGTGGTGCAGTACTGCTGGGCTTTTCCCCACACTCTGGAGCTCACATGTGATCCAACTCCAGTGTACCTCATGGCTTTCTTATACCTCAGGGATGGGTTACCTGTGCCTGGCTGTGCATACTGGCGCAGCTTACTGAAAATCTTTGCTGGTCCCTGCTCCTTCTTTTCCCTTTTGAAAGAGGAGGCATGCAGACCTCAATCTGATCCCACGTTGTGTTCTGCTGCTGCATTCCCTGCATCTGCCCCATCGTCTGTAGATTGGTGACCACCCCACAGCCTCATACATAGTTTGCTGTGATGGGACTTTGCTCATCCTGGGTTCTTTTCCATCCCCTTGGTTGGGTGGGCACCGTGGCTGGGCAGACCACATCCTGTCACACACTACTTTGCTGGGATGTTTCGATCATCAGAGTCAATGTGCAATGAGCTCATCCTCTAGGTGAGTCTCTTGTCATGTTTCTTCTGGGCAGAGAGAACTGTAGGTCCTCCTGGTCAGAACAAGCCCTTGATTAACCTGGGAGGAAGAGATGCTGGGAGGAGCTCTGACCTGCCACAGCTGGTGGAAGTCCATGGAGGCTGGTCACTCCCTGCCAGTGCCCCAGTTAACCTCTGAAACTTCTGCAGCTTTGAAGTTCCTCATGGTGTCTGATGAAGACCTCAGCAAAAGACCTCGTCGGTTGTTTGCCCTATATGCATCAAGCCCTTCCCACGTACACTGCTGTTGACTCTGAGATAAATGTGCTCAGAGTATTTGAGGGCCTCTGGTTGAATGACTTTTGTATCTGTTGCTAGAACAGCTTGTATTTCATTCTAGGACAAGTGATTCTATGTGTTTCATCTCTCTAGTTTGATAGCTATTGAGCAAGATTCTTACTTTCCATGCAGTTGAACCCATTTTTTTTACCTGAGACGAAAATATTACAGCAGGAAGGCCATGGGGGGCACAAATGAGCAGCTTCAAGCTGGAACTGTTTGTAAGCAGTCCTAAGCCTTAGGGCTCGGTCAGGGTTCTTGCCCCAAAGTTGGCAAGGTAAAGTCCCAGATGGCTGCACCCTGTGGTTATGGAGTGGCTGAGTGCCTGAAGTCACTGTGCACCAGTTCTGGGGTGGCCGTGCTGGGCAGGATAATCCCCCCCTTACCCAGAAACCTGGGTGTTTCCTCACTGAATGCCTTCCTGGTGGAATTTGCTATTGGAACTGAGCTGTCTGTGGGATGCTGCCTGCAGCCCTGATCCTGGGGAAGGGTGCAGTGTGCCCCGGCTGGTGCCTTCTGGCTCAGAGGGGGAGATAGATGTCAATTGGCCATTATGTTCTTGCAAGACTTTTTGCAATTGAGAGTGACTTGAAGATGCCCTCTGCTCCCTGCAGAAGAGCTTTTTTGTTGGGGGTAGGAGTCCTCAAGGGAAAATACCAAAACTTTTTTTCTGACTGGTTTTGTATAGTACTGCTTGACTTACCAATGCGGGGTGAATGTGCATTTTGGTGGCGAAACACTACAAAACAGGGCTGATTGTCTCGGAGCTGTCCTTACACACAGCAACCTGCAGAGCAGTTAGTGACTGTTCGTTTTCTGAAGCCTGTGGAAGCACCGAGCAATAATCCTGAACTTTGTTTAATAAATGTCTTTGAAATAACGGAATTGTCATTCCCTCTTTATAGCTAGAGGTTGGAATGCAGGTTTAAGGGGTTGGAGGGGTGAGCAGGGCTAATGTAGCACCCGGGCACAGTTCTGTGTGTTTACTCAGGAAACATGTCAGCCTGATGCTTTGCTGAGCTCCCCCAGAAGGAGATGTGGCTGCACGGCCATTGAACAGCCCTTTCCATTCCCCTCTGTCTCAAACACCAACCCACGCAGCCTGCTTGCTTGTATTATGAAACAAGGAGAGGTCAACTGTGTTTTGTGGGAAACAGAGATAACCTCACAGGCCTGAATGATTTCCTGCTGCATGTGGTATGTTTACCAGCTAAAGAGCTCCTTCCTGTGTCCTCCGTTTCCCTTTTCCCACACCGCACCCTGTGTCTGGAGCATCCTTCTTCTTTCTCCAGCTGTGCTCATTTGGCCCAGAGAAGTGGTGTCTGAGTACAGATGTATTTACACAGGTTTTATTTAAGGCTTGCAGTGCTACTAGGTTTAGCTAAATGCAAGGAACATAAGTTTCCAGTATCACTGGAACTGCTTTATGTAATCTCAAGCAAGTTAATTATCACCTGGTGCTGTCCTGATGGGAGAGGCCATTGATCTATCTTGTAAGGTTTAGTATCTCTTAAAAGCAAAGCAATGAACACTGCCTCCTGTTAATGAGGTGTTCTAACTTTCTGTGTTTCCAATTTTAATTGGAAACTTGTGCACAAACCATTGCGAATGGATAAGAATGAAGAAATAATGGTCTAGGCCGTACTAGCTAGGAACATATCCTGGACTGCTAGTGCCATTTTAATTTTCAGTTCACATCAGCTTTGTGGGCTGTGCATTGAGGGATGCCTGGTTTGTGGGCTGAGCATTGTTTGGCTTTGTGGCTCTGGAGAACAGCTGCTACCCTTGCCTGGATTTTTCTTTCCAGTGCTGAATAGGTAGAGGTCCTTCTAACCCGCCTCCTTCATGTGGTTTCACTTGTTTTCCAGCCAGGGCTGCAACCCCTGTGAACTAGCACAACCCCTCTTCTGAAACAGTTCACTGCAACTCCCTCAGTGCTCAGCAAAACGTTGTGCAACTCATTGCAAAGCAGTACTGCTTTTTGGCTTCTGACAGTTTTGTTGGGAACTTCCTTGTTTTGCTGTGTTGGGAGAAAAAAAAATCATCAATCACTTCCTCTTAAATTCAGCCTTTCGTTTCCCTGTGCTGCTGTTAGGGCTGAAGGAGCTGCTGTCTGCAGAGCTGCACAGCCTCTTGGGTGACTTGGAGTGAATAACCAGAAGTTGTTACAGGCTTTGCACCGACATCCTAGGAGGATGTTAAACTGCTTGTCTGAAAGAGGACACGCTGATAACAAAGCCTTCTGTGCACTGAATACTGAGGAGCAAGTGTTGAAAAGGGGAAAATTAGTGAATGCTGAATATGGAGTTCATGCTCAGCCTTTGTGTTGTAATTTCAGGGCATTGAATCTGGAGTCTTTGTGTTCTGAACCCAAATGAGTGGTTTTTATCTCTTGGTTTTTGCATTGCTCACTGCAATTTACTTCCCTGTTACTCTTTATTTATGTATAGGCATCTCAGAGATCCCATAGGTCAGTGCCTCTTTTCTTTTCTGTTCATAGAATCAAGGAAACTGGAAGAGACCTCTAAAATCACCCAGTCCAACTGCTGACCCATTGTAGCAGAAATGCTAAGTCACAGTTTGAAGCAGTGATTGAGCACCTGGTGGGAAGGCAGGGCCAACCCAGGGAAGCTCAGGTGCAAGCAATGCACTGAGTGACCAGAAGGGGTGGAGCCAGGATCCATCCCTTCCCAGACCTCATTTAAGGGTTGGCAGCAGAAGTAAGGGTATTTTGCTTTACATCACTGCCTGTTAAAGGCCTTGCAAAAGTAAGCTGATTTTTCTTCCTTTGTTTTTGCAGCTGCTGCATTTGGGTTTGTCCCCACTGGCTGTAGCCTAAGAATGCCACCCTACTATTATTGCTGTGCCTTCCATCACATGATAGCATTACACCCCCCACCCCCCTGCCCACTGACCATATCCCTCAGTGCCACATCTTCATGGTTCTTGAACACCTCCTGGGTCAGTGACTCCCCCACCTCCCTGGGCAGCCTTGTGCCAGTGCATCACCACCCTTTCTGAAAAGAAAGTTTTCCTAATAACCAACTTTGAGATTCTCTGGTACAACTTAAGACCATTACCACTCATCTATTAATGCAGCTCATCACAGAGATACCCAGTATGGGAGAGTGCTTTCACGTTGCCCATGCAGAAGGTTGGTGAGGTGCCACTACCTACCATGTGGTGCCAGGGATGGGGCCACCTGCTTCTGGCTCCTGCCCTCATGGATCTGCTCTTCCCAAAGTTCTGAGGGCTGCCAACGCCAGTTGATATCAGTGAGGTTTTACAGAGCAGCTCAGCTCTGCAGATCAGTCAGGCCTGTTCAGCCCAAGCTCCACCCAACCTTGTGCCATCACTGCTGGGCCAGGCTCTATGATAGCAAATAATTGCATCAGAATTGCTTAATTACACTTGATTAGATCTCTGGATATGTATTTCTTCATTCATTCCAGAAGAAGGCACTTATGTTTAAAATAAGCAGCTGCTTTGGCTTGAGTTGCAAACATTCAATTCTCAGACAGAGAATGTAGAGTTGTTTCACTCTTCTTGGTCATTTAGCAGCTTTTCTGGGCCAGTGAGAAAACAAGGCTAATGGTTGTCTCTTTTTGGACACATCTGTCTTACAAAATGACCTGGGACTGAGTAAAAGCCTCAAAACTTGAAGGGTTTACTTGGTTTCAGAAAGTCAGTGAGAAGAAGGAGCTTTTACCTTTAAATGGGCTCTCACTTCTCACTCACAGGACTGATCTAATTTCTGCTATTCCTTCCACTCATTTTGGCTGAATTTTAAAGGACAAAGTTGACACAAATCCTTGCTGTTTCCAAGCTTAAAATTAATTCCTGGAAACCAGTTCACCCCTTTATATTTGATTTTTTTTTCCCCTCTGCTTCTGAGGACTCAGAAGCTCAGCTCTCCCATTGCTGCAGGTGACCTGTTTTGGCAGAGCAGTTGGGGAATGCCTCTTGTCAGCACTTGGCAGAGCTGTGTCTGTTTTGACGGTGTCTTATGTGTGACCAGGAGCAGGGAGAAAGTGACAGATAGAATTTCGTTCAGTCATCGTTGCCCCCAAGGAATGCCTGGAAAGGACTGCCTCAAAGGGGTAAAAATACAGAAACAAATAGCAGACCTGACTGCATTGCTAGCCAAATTCTTTTATCTTTTTGAGACTCAAACAAGGGCAATTTTCATGGCCACTCTTGGACTTTGCTAAAATAGTTTTTTCTACCTTAAAAAACAAAAACAAACAAACAAACAAAAAACCACTGTATAAAAAAAACAGACAAACTGGACCACTGTTATTTTAAAGATCTCTATTGTTAGAAAAGAAAAAGGAAGAAAACTCCATCACTGGAATGTACCCAAGCAACGCATATGCAGTCACAGCTGAAGCAAAAGCTCGACCATGGTTTGAATTCACTGTGTCTGATATTGTCCACCACAACTGAAGGACTTGGAACCCTGGTAAATTCTAAGCATGAATTGGCTTGCATATCAAACCCATGGGCTTTATCAAAGAATGGTTTGTAACTACCATCTTGCAAAGCTGAATATTCTTCTAGCTTCAACAGCAGAAGAAAGGCAAAACATCTGAAACCCACCAGCCTGGCCTAGGATTGGAAGGGAGCCACACAGAAAATGAGGAGCTACATTTAAGGTACAAATAGCAACTTAAAAATATCAGCGTGGACAGAAACATAAATGACTATGGTCAGAAACCCAAAGAAGAGAATAATGTTTTGGCCCATTTTGCCTTGCAAAATAACTCTGGTGCTACACAAGATATAGGCGAACAGATGTGCTTCAAGAAGTGCTGGTCTACAGCCAAGTCCCGCTTGGGATATATACACAAGGCTCCCAGCACAGTCCATGACGTTTAACCACATGTATCTGAGCATGGAGATGTCCCTTAAGAGTGCAGTATTAAAGCATGCTTGATCTTTGGGAAGTTGCCTTCCTGTCCTGTGGTGGACTCGCTTTGGTCACCTGCATCTCTTGAGTTACACCGCTTCCTCCATTACTTGCTGAGGTGCTGAGCTGCTGGCGCAGGTGTTTGCTTAAGTGCCACTGCCTCCATTTTCTCTGAACTTCCAGCTGAACCTAGGTAGAAAGATCACAAAATGCTTGATTTGGTTGGTTTATCTTGGAGCCCTGCACCGAGGAGAGCAGTATAACAGGAAAGGGAGAGATTGTCACCTTTGCCAAGGTCTGGGTTTGTTTATTTAAGCCCCATTTAAGGGACGAGGGCAGGGCCTGTGTCTTGTCACTTCTGGAGATAGCACTGCTGCAGCTATGCAATTTTCTGTCAACCTTTTTTTCTGTTTAATTATTGGTGAAGCTGTTTACCCAGACTAGCTGGCTTTAGTTAAGTGTCTGGTTTGGATTTGTCAAGGATTCTTGTATTATTTATGAAACAGGACGTTTTGACACTAAGGGTAAAGAATAAGTGGAGATTTTCTTTTCTGAACCACTTTTTCTGAAACCATGTTAAAGCACCATTCAAAGCATTTCAAAGCCCTCATTCCTTTCAAAGAGACTTTTCCTTCTGACCTTCTAGGCACTAACAGTTTGGTTTTTTTCAATTCCCCTCCAACAACCTCAGGATCTCCCAGGTATGGATGACATTTCCCTCTGCCTCTACCAGCACCAGGAGCTGGGAATTTTGCAACTACAAAGGCTTTCTTTTCTCTTCTTCCAAAGGCTTTGCCTTATGAGAGTCCTAATAAATCTAGACCTGATACAGCTTTTTCTAAATTCCCTCCCCAAGGATCAAGCAGAGAAAACATGGTATGACAGATGATGACATCATACATGAGGATTGGGCTCTGATTTTCAGTGTGACAGTGTATGGGGTAGTACTCCCATCCTCCACTACCAGACAGTAATAATACCATCTGATTTAGGAAAGGGCTGCAGTAGTTGGGCAGTGAAGTTTGCATCTGGTATATGATGACCTAAGTTTGTCAGGTCTGGGAGGCATTTCAGGAGTGATGTGAAGTATCTGGGAAGAAAATCCCCAAATAAAATGTGTAACTCATGGAGGATCATATCCTACTAATTCATGAGATATACTTGAGCAACAGAAAAGAATGCTATCTATACAAAACTCACCTCACCATTAAGAAAACAATAAAGTACAGCCACGACAAAACCCTGAAAGATAAAAAGAACTGTGGTCACAGAATTAGAACTGCAGTTTCTGCTTTTAAATTTGGAGGAGATATCTGAAAGGAAATCAGGCAGCTTGTTATTGCCACTAGGGCCCTGTTCTGTGCAGAGCTATGCATTATTCCTCTTATTGCCTTAAAAAGAGTAGCATGTCAAACATTACCTGGAACGATCCAAGAGCCAACTCGAAAAACAGCTGGATTTCCATTGTGCCGCTACTTGCGTCTTCGGGGAAGAAAGCAAAGATGATGTAGTGAACCCCAAAGAGTGGGATGAGGAGAAGTGTTGACTTGGCAAGTCTCCTGAGAGCAGAAACAAAGGGGAAAGCTAGTGTAGAAAGGGGCAGAAGGAGCCAAGGAGGGCTGACATAGTGTAAAGTTGCAGTGTGCAGGACTTACTTGTACTGGTTGAAATCGCTGCTCCGTCCTTCAGGTGAGCTGAGCTTCCTCATCAAGATCCTTAAGATGTCGACAAAGAGAATGAAATTAACCTGGAGGGAAAAAAAAAAAAAAAAAAAAAAAAAACAAAAAAAAAAAACACAGAAGAAGAAAATGAAAGATATTATTAAAAAATCAAGTCAACAGGAATGTCCCATGAGTACAAGTGCAGCTGCCAGGGCTCAGCAGAGCCACTGGGAGTATTGTAGTTGAGCAGGGAGAATGAGGGGCTGGGGCTGACATGTAGGTTAGTAGCTGTCACTGTCTCCATCCTCGTCCCATGTCTCCCAGCCTTCCTGGTCTCTAGGGGCTTTCCTACTGTTTGCTAGCTGTGGCCACGAAGGAAAGGCAGGGTAATATAGTGGGGGTATTACAATAAATGGGGTTCAGGCCTGAGGATTCTGTTGTGTTGTTTGTTATTGGTTTGGTTTTTTTTTTTTTTTGTTTTTGGTTTGTTTTTTTTTTTGTTTGTTTTTGTTTTTTTTTTTAACTCAGAAGATCAGATCTCAGCCGTATCGGCTTTTTACTAATGAAAATCCGCTGGGAATGGGAAGATTCCCACTGGGAGGAATTGCCAGTGAGCAGCACAGCAACACACGTTAGTCAGGGAGCACAAAGGAGCTTATCAGTGTCGATTTTCTGCCCTTTGAACTGCTAAGGACCGTGTGCTGAGAGGAATAAAGAGATTAGATCTGAATTCTCAAGGACTGGCTGTTTGTTTGCCTATGTGGCTTATGGGCTTGAGAAAAGCCTCTGCTAGGTGAGCAGGCAGCAGCATGCAGACGGCTCCGCCCGAGGCAGATCAGGGCTTCCAGGAGATGGGGGTGAACTCTTAAAGATGAACGAGGACTGGGGTTTCACCTTGCAATCATTAGGAAAAGTGAATGCCAGCGCTTCTTTGACCCTGAATCCCTGTGTGCTTCGCAGCTTTTGTGAAGGTGAAGGGACTGCTTAGTGGTAAATGAGCGCAGGGTTAAACCTACCACCTCTGTTTGGGTGAGTGTGCAAGTGTTGCAGTTTGTGTTTTGAAAACATAATGGAGCCTGCTGGCAACATGGAAACCTCAGAAAACCCCTGGGTTCTGGCTTGGAGCGCCAGAAGGCTGCTACACTAGCAGCTCTCACCTTCCTCTACTGCAGCTTTAGATGAATCGTTGCAGACCCCCAGGGCACCACACTTGGGTGAACAACTACCTCCAAGCAGCAGTTCCAGGTCCTCGGTACCCGAAGCTACAAAGGTGAGCACAAGCAATTGCTCACACCATAGACGTAAAGTATTATTTGTGCCAAAGTGTTCTTTACATCAGCTCTGCCTTTCACCCAGCAGGTTCACACTGATTTTCAATGCCTATATCTCGTTTCAGTGAGTAATGCCTTAACAGTTTAATTGCAGTCTACTGACCTACAGTGTGTGAAACCTGTGAGCTGCTTTCATGGTTGAAAACAAAAGTTAATGGTCGTGTCAGGCAAGTTGTTTTTGGCTTTGCTAAGAGGGGCAGTGACCAGGAGACACAAAGGCTATTGTACTGAAATGTATAGCATCTCAGTTTCTCCTCCAAAGCCTTCCTTGAAACAGTCCAAAACAAGCTTCCACAAGCCAGCCAAGTTCATATGAAATCAACAGGATGTGGAAACCTGATCTTCAGGCTCTTGCTTCTTGGGAGAACGCTCTAGTGTTCCCTTGCAACTTAGCTTCAGGGCATTGGTTACTGACTAATCCCTGCTGTGCAGAAGTTGCTTAAGCAGTAATTCATGTGTCACACCAGTTCAGGCACATGTCTAAGACTGGTTCATTAACACGCTTCTAAAGTATGTTGAGTAGATAATGTCTAACTTGACAATATTTGGAAATACAGTTTGAATGTGCTTGTTCCAGAAAAGACTTACAAAAATAGACAGAACTACAGGGCCTCTAATGATCCACCAGGTATTGGCATTTGTGTTAATGTCCCAACACCTGCAAAAATAGAAGAGAAGGTGCATTCAGTTATCAAAACACTGGTCTGTTTTCAAAGAGATTTGGTCTGTATTGCACTTCAGGTGGGTCCCTACTTCCTCTTCTACAATATGAATTTCCTGTTCCCACCTATCTGGTGCAACATTTTTAGGAAAGCAGAAAACTGTCCACCTGCACTGGACAAGAAGTCTATGCTGAAGCAGGATGTTTTTCCCTCTTCAAAACTTTTCAAAACTTTGCAAGGGAGAAAAGAACAAAGCTTCACTGATCAAGTGCAGGTGTTTCAAACTTCACAAGATGAATTCATACTTGAAAGTCATCTCCCACCTCTAGAAATGATCAAATGAAATTTGAAGCTCCCTCTCAGCTTGCTTAGCTGGACTTTTCCTCTCCCCCTGTGCTTGGATCCAGTTGTGCACCACAATTAAGTGGCGATTGATTTGCTTGGCTGCCAGTGGTGTGGAATGAGCAGGAGGAAATCCCCGCAGCAATCCGCACAACTTGGCCCTTTCCAAGCAGCTTACCCAACATTTTCACTGAGCTGTCTTGCAGTCGCCCATGCAGCAACAAACACAGTTGGGGCACCTGCAAGTGAAAAACCCAGTTACTGCTCCACAAATCCACCCCAAAGGCACAACAGACTGTCAATTATTCTTACTAAAAGGAGAACCATTACCCCATCCAAGGGCGATGAACCACCAAAGGAACTTCCTTTCTGAGAAGAAGGAAATGACCAGGAGAGAGTGGAGGTACAGTCCCTCCACGAGGAGCCAGCTGTAGTTAGACATGATGCAGTACTGAAAGAAGACCATGGTAAGCTTACAGCCAGCCTGAGGAAACAGAGGGTAATTAACTTTTGCTGTCATCTGTATCTATTTTCAAGAGAGTTTAAAGCATTGAACATGTTTTCCAGGGCCCTGATCCCAAATATCTTCAAGATATTTTGTTGCCAATTAAAAGAAGAGGAAAAAAACGTTTCCAAATTTATGTGGTTCTTTTCCAGATCCTGAGGCTGCAAACTTACATCTTATTAGCAGCTTTCAAACTGTAGTACAAGTCAGCAGTATTTAATGCGTTCTCCTATTTTCCCTCTGAGCACCATTTACCACGATCTATGATTCATGTAAGAATCTTCACCCTGGTGGTTTATCCCATGTTCACAGACTGTGGCAGTCACATTTAGGTGCCTCTATGTCCATGTACTGAACACTGGGTGCCTTCTGTGGACACTAGTCACTGCTGGCCAGCAGATGATGCAGACACCTACTTCTGAGCAATGTGGATGCCCTCTGCTCCAACACTTGGTGGGATCGTAGATGCCTGCAAATGGGTATCTGTAGTCATGAGAAAGCACACCTGAGTTTCTGTGTGTTTGCTCCAGCTTGCTCCTTTATCATCCTCATACCTCCCTCAGTATAATAAATAGAAAGCTAGGACAGAGATTTCCTTCCCTGCACGATAACTTCAGCTGGGAAGCTGAAGCAAGGAGCAAGCTGGAAGGCAGAGGGTTACCGTGTATGCTTCACAGTAGTTTGTGTCTTCAGAGGAAAACAAAACATTATCTTTGATGAAATTTGATGAGGCTCGCAAAATGAATGATGTGAAGAGATGCATGTGGATGTAGTTCCTCGTACAGCGAAGTCTCCTGTAACAAAGACAGAACTCTTATGGAGTAACATTCCTATGAAATAACATTCCTAGACAAAACATGTCAGTTTTTTAATGCTGAGCTGACAAATTAAAACACAGGTTTTCTGTCTCTGGAAAGAAGATTTGTGCATTTCCAAAGAAGGACACCATAAAGAAGGCCTTGAAAAGCTGAAGTCACATCTGTTCCACTCAGATACTAAAAAAAGGCAAACGTTGCCAGAAGAACTAGGATTTCATGCCAATATGCTTGGTCTAGCATATTGGTCACTGAATAAGGACTAAAGTGCAAATTCCAGGTTATAAAGATGCAATAAGATAAGCTGTCTGTCAGGTCACTGCTGTAAACATGCAATGCTTTCCCAGAAGTCAACACAGCGGTGTTTAGAGCAAAGTTTTAGTCTCTAGTCAGGAGAAGAACAGCAGGAGGAAAGGGAGCCTGCCCCAGGGACACTGATCATGTCAAAATCTTAGCATGGAGCGGGTGCAAACCTCAGCCTGCAAACTATGTTTGGCTACATTTTGGAGAAGACAGGAGAACATAATATGAGGAAAATCTCTTACATTTTTGGGGAAACAGAACTCAGCTCATTCCTATCACTGATTTATGTGAAGCTTTTCAGAAATACTTACAATGTTTAACTTGCTGAGAAAGACAGCAGAAGTGTCTGTGTTTGCTGAGATGACCAGAGGTCCTGATCAAACCCAACCAGTGATGCTTCTCCTCACCTTAAAGAGGCCAGGACCACCAAGGCTATTGTTAGCGTCACCAGGGAGGTGCAGTACCCAATGGTGTACATAGTCTTCAGGGTCATGAAATAGGAACGCTGCAGGGGAATAGATATTCTCATCTTCACCTTTGATCATCTGTTAGAAATCAGCCCATAGCAAGAGAAGGCTGTCCCTTGTTTCTTAACAAGTAGATTTTCTTGTAAAATCAGCTGCTGGCGTTTTAATCTCAGCGAGCCTTTGAAGAAACATTTGTGCTGAAGAAAACCTATACACAACCCTGCTTGGGGTAAATCACATTATTCAGTCTCTATTTATCAGATTGAGCACATCCCTCCCCCAGGGCTCTAAAGAAGCAGTGCTAGATCACAGGCACTCAGACTCACTCTCGCCTCGTTTGTTGTGTCATTGACATTGTAGCCACAAGCAATATCTGGTCTTGGATATGGATCGGACCAACCCTCGATGGTGCAGTTTCGATAGACAAAACCTGTATGTTAACAACAACAAAAAGGGCAAAATCAGGTGTAAACATTTTAAATTGTACCTTTGTTAGTCAGTCACAAATGTGTAGGGTTGCTCCAAGAGCAATGGAACACTTTCTCCCCAGGCAGTGCGCTCTGCATAGCTGGAGGTGACATGCAGCTGAGCTGATTATGTTGATACTTGCCCAGTGTGTTTGTGTGGGTCATAATATTGCTTGCCAACTCAGGGATGACTGTGATGGATGTGTTTTTATTAATTGCAACATAAATAATACTGTTCAGTACATCTGGTGTTTCTTGGCCAGTGTTCCAAGATCAGCAAACATACAACTTGTTCAATCAAGGATTCATACTCCATACAAATTACTCAAATGTTCCCAACTCAGGTTTGTACCATGTTTTGTCACAGTCTGAAAAGAATGCAAAATGTTAGACCGGCACAGCTTTTATTGGTAGGTTTTAAATGGAAAATAAAAGGCTTGTCCCCACAGTCAGGTCAAGGCATTGTCTTACACTTATTGGAAATCAGAGGCTAGGCTAACTCAGTTAAGTTAGACTTCTGAAAGCAAAATGCGTAGGTTCATTGAGTCCTTTGTGTCTTCCCAGTCCCTAGAGAAAAAGAGGCTTTTGCAGAATTTATCTCATTTTCACACAGATGTCTACAGAGAGCAGTTTTCTCACCTATTTGGGCATCCAACTCCCCAAGTCAAGTGAGACTTGAGCCATCAAGACGCACATGGTTAAGCAGGACAGGTTTGAATGTGCTGACGTTCATGTCCTGCACTAACTGTGGAAGCAGGCAGTCACATCTTGCAAACATCTTGCAGTCTCACTGGCAGAAAATGGCCCTACCATGCAGGTATAGGCTATCGGCTGAAGAGAAGCTTTCACAAAGAAATAACACCACTGTCTGCTATCCTAATCACGTGCATCTGTCCAGAAGGAGACACCCTTTACAGTGTCCTGTTTCACCGCTGTTTGGAATGAAAACCTGAAATCGGCAGCCTTTCTTAGTGGAAACCTTGACGGAAGATGCTTTAAAAGTCTTCTTTTGTGTACACAACTAGCCACGGGAATTCTGAGGCATCCAGTTTCTGCAAAACATCCCTGCAGTGTTCAGAGAACAGAGGGAGATATGCACACAGTGGTGTCTGACAGTGGTTTACGTTTTCTGGAGCCCTGCTGGGGCTGTCAGGACAGTCAGGGGCTTCTGCTGCCTCTGAACTAATCCTAGTGACCTGAGAACGTGCCCTCACTTGCTTTGCACCCACCTCTGTTCAACTGCAAAGCACTGCAAACATGCTGAGATCGCCATGTGGGAAGAGCTCAGGGTGTGTCAGTACCACACTATTACTCTGATGCTTTTATGAACATCTTGTTCCAGCTTAGCATCACTGGAAGGGCCAGGATTGTTTTCAAACAGGTTTTCTGTACTCTGCTGCAGTACAGCAATAACAAAAGGAAGAGAAAGAGCTCTCCCAAACATCTCTCCTCACTGTTCTGTCTAACGTGGGGCCACAAAGATGATCAAGGGACAGGAGAACTTATTATATGAGAAATCTGGGACTGCTCAGCCGGGAGAAGTTCTGTTTTGAACGCTGTCACTTTGATTAGTGCTTATCAGAAGTGGCTCAGCTCTCAGCTTCTCAGTCAGGAGAGCAACTAAAGTTTAAAGCTGTTAGCCTATCTGTCTCCAAGATAATGCAGTGCTCATTTGACATGTAGCTATGACCTTTGGATGTCCAAATTCCTGTTTTCCTCCCGAGCTGATGCTAGCTGCTCGGGCAGAGGCAGGGAGCGGATCCCTCTAGTGGCTGCACCAGCATGGATTGCACTGCACACATTTAAAGCTCAGCATTGCTATGCTGAAGAATTGTGAGCACGTGCCCGACAGATGATTTTCTCAGCAATCTGTGACTTTGTATCGTGTTTCCTCTGTCCTTACACAAGATTACAGGATTCAGTGGGCAGCTGCTGTCTGTACGTACAGAAAGCGGCGTGGTATTTCTTTTGATGCAAACAGTTTGTGCCCGATTTTATTTAAAGAGTGCTAAATGCTTATCCTCCTAGTTATCTAATCCTTATTAGACAATCTGATATGTTGTCTTCTGTTTCTCCTCCCACAAAATCAATGCCTGCTTTTTTGTAAGCACTGGACCTCATTAATTCACATTCTATAACTAAAGAAAGCCAAGCTCTCCTGATTCGAATCATTAACTCACAGAGAGAAATGGAAGCACATTTCTCAGACATTGTTCAAAAGTAGAAATGAGCAGAAAACAGGTAGAAACTACTACTTAATGGCTCACGATTACTGTACTGTACTGAGAATAAATTTCACTTGATTTCTAACTGATAAATACATTAAATAAATAAATAAATAAATAAAGACAACAGTTGCTTGAGCCCATCTCTTTTTAAGCAAGGAGTTTGGTGAGCCATGGGGATCATGAAATCTGAGTTCTGTGCACTTTTGCCACTTCTATGTATGGAGACTGTCACAGCTAATGGGTGGACCCCAGAGCAGAGTTCCTCTTGAGGAAGGCACAAAAGAGGTCCTTTCCCCCTACGTGGCTGGTTGTTTCTGCCAAAGCACGCATGAGCTTAATGCTGTGTGAATTTTCACTCTCTTGTCAAGCTGGGTTGAGACCAGCCAAAGAGTTATTTGAAAGGAAAGACAGACTGACTGAAGAAAGCTCCTTTTCCTTAAGAAATTAAGTGAAAAAGCTGCTTTACATGACAGCATTTATTTCCTCCACTTTTCTTTGTCTGGCTAAGAAAAACAAACTCTTGAAACATCTTACTACTTTCTCACCTTTAGCTTAGTGATGAAAATGGAGCTGCTAAGAGGCCATTCGGCTTTAAAAGGACAGAATTTCCTTCAAGTTCAGACCTGAGGGTGACATCTCTCTGAACACCACATTGAACAAAAAACACTCAGTGTACTTTTAGTGTTACCTTGTTTCCCAGTCAGCATCTGGAAGAATTTGGGGCAGTGAGCACTGACAGTGTATCCCACAGCAGACGAAGGCCAGCAGCTCATGTTATCCCACATCCCAGCACATCTGCCTGGGGGCAACAACAAAACACCATGGAACTTCTCCCAGCAATGAGACACATATTTCACACCAATGAAACACCATGCAGCATCTCCCAAAAATGAAGCACCACACCACATCTCCCAGCAATGAAGCACTGTGCAGCATCACCCCAGGGGCTAAAGGGATGCTCTGCTGGGTGAGACAGAGCGAGTCCTTCTGGGTGCTGTTGAGAACTAGATGGGACAGAGCAGGTCCTGCTGGCTTCAGACCAACGCCAACATCCCATTCTGGTCCTTGACAGCTCTGATCTCTGGCAGCCACACACAGAGCAAACTGGGCTGTTCTGAGTCTTACATCAGGCCCTCCTCTGCTCCCAGTCCTCCCAGTTTGGGAACTACTGAATGGTGCTGGAAAGATAAAGGAAAGCAGAGGTGAAACATTTAGATCATATTTCAACTTTTCTAAAGCTTCCACTTTGAATCAGCCTGATGTTTTCTTTGCATAATCCTTGCGTAAACACAAAGAAGCACAACGTGACAAAGAGTTTAAATAGCTTCAGAATGATACTGGGAAAAGCTGCTCTCCTTCCCTGCGTGGTACACTGAGGACAGGCATGGGATCCCCAGAGCTTTGTTTTTCTTTTTCAGACTAAAGTCCTGCAGGATTATCTCCACGCAGAACTCAGACATGCAGATAATTAAAGGATGAGGAAATATGCAGACTAAAAGCATTATTTCCCGTAATAAAACCATTATTTTATAATTCACCAAGGTAACAAAACCCTCATTGAATAAAGACCAGCAGAAGGAAATTCCTGTGCTCTCTCTTCAGAAACCATTACGTGAGGACAGCTGTGCACCCTGTCCTTGTTTGTTTTGGAGGAGTTTCTCTGCCAGGAGGTGTGTTTGCAGAGCTACGGTGACATACACAGGCTGAGTCACTCTGCCCACTTTCAGTTTAATGCTTTCTGCTACATGGGTAGCCCTGAACTCACACCACTGTGCCATGTTTTGTCCCCTTTGCACAACAGAGTTTAAAGAGCTATTTTGATGGCAATTGGAAACGCATTCTCAGAGATTTAACACAGTCCTGTTCATTTAGCTTCTTTCTGTGTGGATTTAGGGAGTGCGCACAGAGGGTAGTGGTTTCCATTACAATACCAAGGCGGATACTTAAGATTTGGATACAACTGAAAACTAGATTAAGTCTCTTTTATATGCAATGAGACAGATCTGCATTTTGGAATATCTGCTGAACTGCTCTGAGTACTCCACTATCATCATGCCCCAAGGCAGAGGTCACACCCATCAATCTGCAAGGATCACAGGGATGGATAACACAGAAAAATGCAAGCTAAAAAATATGCAATAGACCTTCCCTTTGAGTCCTGCCTGTGGGCCAGGCGACAGTGAAACTCTCATGTGTCTTAACACCCTCAGCTAGAAAGGAAGGCTTTGAAACTAAGCAAAAGCCTCATGTCTTGCTCCAAACCCTGCGCAGAGCACGTCTCATGGAGCACCGTCACTTCTCGTGCTGATGAGGATCTTGCCACCTCATGGTCTACAGAAGTCATCCAGGATCAGATCAGTCTGCAAGATGTTATGGATGACACAAACCCACCCCCAGCGGTGATGGCTAATCAGACACAGCATCTGTTGCCTCCATCCTGATCCTGAGTGCTATGTGGGCTGCTGACCCAGCTGCTACCAGAGCTAACTCTTCAATAACAGGCAAGTTTAAATAACTGCTTGTGTGCCTCCTATTGGAGGAACATGGGAGTACTGAGCTACCCACCTGACCCGAGAACAGCTTTTAGCTTGCACATTCACCCACCTTCACCTGAGTTTAGGAGGAGATCATTTTCAGGCGTTCTGTTCCTTGCCTCCAGGGACAAAATCTCAGCACAGTTTTCTTCCTCCTTTTTCAAGACACTCAGGAGGTCGCAGACAGGAGGGACAGCCCTGATCTGAAAACAGAAAAGCAGAATTACTTTCCTGTTAAAACTTACTTAGCAGGACTTGCCTTCCTTATGCTCCTATTCTCCATCTGATGCAGTCAATTGGTTGTGGGCAGTATTTCCTTGAAATACAGTCAATTTTCTTAATTAAGTTCTGCTCTTTTCTGATAGCAGTAGGCAAGTACAGACTCAGTTCCTGCTTTCTCCCGTTTGTTGACATTGTTATTGAGAGAAATGAGTCTGTTACTTTGCTAAACAAAGTGCCTGAGCAAGATGCTCCTGGTAAGGACATTCGCAGAAACATTCAGGGCACTGCTGGACTCTCCTGGAGTACTTAATCAGCCACTTCTGGCAGTGTTAATCCACAGACCTTTGCTGTTCATTTTCCTAGGTGACATTCACTTGCACAACCAGCCCAAATATGTCCACTGGCTGCAGCCCACCCAAGCCTGTTCCCCTGCTACCCATCATGGAGCTGTAGGAGCCAAGCCAACAGCAGCACCTCACTGAGATTTCTTGCAAGAAAACTGATTGTAAATCATCCTGAGCTCATTCTTTCACAGCCCTCCTTCCCCATCCTCCTTTCTCACAAGGAAGGGTTAAAACATAAGTTTTAACTCAGTCCTGATGTAGTCATTGAATATGCAGTTTATGTTACATGCAGCTGGGCCAAAATTACCATACAAAACAGCTATCTATCATTAAAATGGCATGTATTGAAAATCATTGTAAGGTGATTTGTAGGACAAGATCCCAGTTTTTTCACCTTGCAGTATGCTTAATGATAACAAATCCTCCCACACAACAACATGATAGTCTGACTCCCATTTGTAACAGACCTGCTTGGTTCCCAGTGAGCAGGAAAATCTACGTGCACCACTTTTGCCTGTTTCCATCATTTTAAACAATGAAAATATTGGCTACACCCAGGTTCCCATTATGACAAATTGCATAGCTCCTTGTGAGCTATGAAATAAATAAAACCGAAATAAATCATTTTTTTGCATAGTGAAATGAATTTTCTTGAATTGCTTGTGCAAAGAATTCAGGTTAAATGAACTGTTCTCTAGTACCAGGATTTAAAAGCATTAAATCCCTTTGATCCTGGAAAAAAATGAGAGACTTCCAAATAGAGTAACACGTCCAAGGAAATGTAATTGCATTTAGCTGTTTCTTTTGCTGGCTGAAGGCTGAATTCGATCATTTCTAAACACTGACAGATCATTTAAACATTATTTACCACTCTCTGTTGCTGAACATTTGATTACCAATAGTAAAGCAATTAATGTTTTCATCACACAGAAGAACAAATGCAACTGTTCAGACCTAAAACTGACTTCTGTTGCATTATTCCCAGAAGCTACCTTGGAAATATGTTAAAAACCATACTGTTGAAGTGTTGAACATTTAAAGAGATCAACAGAACTGGCTTGGTCTGCATGCGGGTGGCTCGTTGCAGTAAAGCACATGTAAAACAAATGTTAGCCATCATGTTAGCTACACTTCTTATTTCATTAAAGAAAATGCAACATGTCAAAACAAATCAAATCATATCAAACCCATTCCAAGCAGAAATAGTTGTTCTAACTCGATGTCCAAAGTGCATTTCTTAACCTGTGAAGGAGTGGATCTAAATGCTATTTAATACAAAGAATATTTGCAGCCACTGAATTCCCAGACAGTTTAATTTGAAAGTAAGTTGTCCAAGCTTCACAAGTGGTTTAAGGGAGAACAGAGGATGCCAGGCTGTATGCCATAAACAAAATTTGTATTCTGAAGGACTGGAAAGAGAGCAAGCAGAAGGAGGTGCTCTCAGCAGCACCCTGAATAAAGACATCCATTTACATTTTGGTGGTACCTAAAAATAAGAAACCCAAATGGCAAGAAAACCAGCATAGTTGATACTTTAGTACAAAACACAATCAAAGCAATGCAGTCTGCATTCCCAATGCAATTAAAACATGTAGGCAGGTTTTATCAGAGAGCGAGCCAGATCCCCTGCTGGGACAAAGAGTGATTTTGCCAATGCAGCAGTGATTCTTCATACGGACTGAGGATTTGTCTCCTAAATTCTCACAACCTGGCTGGACAGATTTCGGCCTCAATTTTCTGTGCTTTTCAGAATTGGAAAGCACCTGAACAGCACTCAGAAATGACACTCCAGGTTCAGCTGTCTTTCTGATGGTGCTGGGTGCTTGGAGCACAGCAGCAATCTGCACATCAATTCCCAGAAAATGGGGAAAGCCAAAAGGAAAAACCAACACGTGTGAGGCAAATATCACTTTATATTCCTTCAGCCCCAGACAAGGGAGGCATTAGCAATGGTGGGCATTTCCCCTGAGGAGATTCCTCCCTGAGTTTATCAAAGCAGTAACACTATCCTCTTTATACAGGTGGGGAAACAGAGGCAGCCAGCATCTGGCTGTCTGAACGCTGTCAATTAGTGTGGGAAGTAGCAGAAGCAAGAATAAAAGAAAATAAATCCCAGATTACACACAGACCTTTAAAGGAAAGACCCGGCGACTTTGTGGGATAGAGGTGCACTTATTCATTCAACACTATTCCATGCAATCAGGAATAAATAGCTCCAAGCACCTACCAGAACAGCTGAAATCCCGAAGATGATCACCGAGATGGTCCACATGTTCAGCCACAGCCCACTTCCCGCATCCCTCATGCACCAGAAGTCACCGGGTGGCTGTCTGTGCTCTCCAGCCTGCCTCTCAGCTCCCCTCACTTTGTCCCTTTCCCTCCTCGCTTTTTCCTTTCCCAGCTTTAACCATCCTGAGCCAATGCTTTTCTTCAGCTGCAGAGCCCCAGCCAGCATCAGCAGTGACAGGACCCCCCCATCCACCCTCCAAGCTCTCCTCCTCCTCCGCAGTAGCCTCCTGTCCCAAGAATAACAGCACCTCTGTGGGGCATGTTCCTGCTATCGTCTGCCTGCCTTCCTGGCTTTTACTCACTGCTATTGATGGGTGTCAGTGGGGAACGATCATTCCTCACGCTCCCATGATAAGGGACCAAGCAGGGCTCCAGTGTAAGAAGTCAGCCCCACAATGGCGAGGGTAATTTATTAAGGGGAAATAGTCATTAGTGTAGAACGCAGCCAGGGGAGGACCCAGCCCTGGAATAAGTGCCCTGCTGGGAAACGGGGTTTGAGGAATGCAATCCAGGCTGGCTGTGCTGCTCCAGCTGCCGGCAGCTCTGCACATGCCTCCTACAGCGAGCATGCAGCCCTCAGCAGTGGGGGTAAAGGGGTGGCAGAGGTTGCTGTGGGGGAGCTGAGGGGCTGGAGGTGAGCTAGGGCTTGGGGTTAGGCATAAGGGAAAGGGCAGGAGGACCTGGTTCTTCCACACCTTCCAAAGAGGACTCTAAATGCTCCACTCCACCCTCTTACATAACATTCAGAGAATCAGCCTGTCTGTCTGCATTTGGTCCTGATGCTACAGAATGCAAGGTGCCACTGCATCTGTATCCTTGTGGTACTTTGTGGTGGGATGTAGATTTCAGCCTCCCTATAAGCATACCTGAGCAGCCCCCTTCCCTGCCAGCCGGCCACACTTTATTTTCACAGGTTTTGTTCCCTTCGCAAAACTATTGAAAAATTCTGCTTACATTGGCTGTGAGCTGAACCTTGGCTTGACAAGTCTCCTTCTAGCACAGTAATGAGCATGGCCTCAAGAAGAGCCAAACTTTGTTCCGTGCAGCAGTGCCCATTCTCAGACAGCTGCAGACCTCAGCTATGGTGAAGTGTCTCAAAACAACTTTTGCTACCTTTTCTGATTTGCCATCTCCCATCACCTAGGCACAGGTTAAACGTGATGAAGTTCTCCCAGACTGGAGGGGGTGCTCTGGATCTACCTGCCAAGACACTGACTGTGACCATGACATACTTTGCTTGTTACTGTGCACTGAAAATTCAGTCATTGTATTGAGCAATCCATCTCCTAAGCAGCATAATGGAGGAATAAGGGTTTCCTAAAGAGTATGGTGCCCTTCCCATGTCTGCTCTGACCACAGTAACTTCAGCTCATGCTTATCTGTGCTCCCTAAGGCAGCCAAATTGCAATGCTCCCTGGTTCTCCTACACACTACACACTACCCTCATCTCTCTCAGTGTCCCCAGGTTAGGAGCTGGGCAAGAAGCACCAAGCTATCGCTGTCCTCCCCAGCAGCTGCCCAGTGGGCATTGCAACAAAGTTACCACATGCTCAGCATTTCCCTTGCAAAGGGCCAATATTTCTGCATTCCTTCCCTCTATCCGCATAAAACTTGTAGGAACTTTTGCATAAGAACTCTGCTTGCTCACAGAATTTGATTGAAACTGGTCGAAGGGTTAAACAAGTTGTTAAAAGGGGGTCTGAGAGGCAGCCAAGCAATGTGGTTGCAGCAGTCTGCAGAAACCACATAGGCAGTGCTGCGTCACCTCAGTGGGAGCAAAGTCATTCTGCCTCTTCCCTTGGCTCAGAGTATTTTATTATTCTGTTCACATTGTCACAGCCTGTCCTGAAAGCCACTGCTCGTGCGTTTGTAGCACCAAGGGAACTTTGCTTCTGGAAGTGCTTCTGGGTGAGGGGTATTTGCTGACACAGGCAGTGGTTGCCCGGGGGGTTTTGGGGAGCTGATGTTGGATTTAGACACTGGTGGGTGAATGAACAACCTGGCACTGTGTGATCCTGGCATTATGTGCAGGCTGAGGGCTCGACAGGAGATGGATGCAAGATAAGACCTGGGAAACCATCACCTGTGCAAACCTTTGCGTCTGATATCCATAACACAGTTATGGAACTGAGGTGAGAATCACCTGTTTAAATCTCAGTTCCCAATCTTTATTTATCTCAACCATCCCAAGGAAGCCCGCAGCTCTGCTGGCCAACAAGCCTCTTTTCAGCCACCCTTTGCGTTTATGCGCTGCCTCTGCGGTAACCTTGCAGAGCGTTTTCCAGCCGTGTGCTGTGCTCAGCCCCTCTGACACGGAGGCAGATTCGCGTTTACACTCCATTAGGACCATGCAAACAGACGCACACACGCACCGCGTTTCCGTGGGAAGAGAACTATGTCAGCACACTGTTTGCCCCGCTATACTCCCACGGCCTTTTGCGTGGAAGCCCGACGTGGCTGAGCCCTACAACGGGCCGTTCCATTTGGGGCGCTAAAGGCGGGTTTTGCAGAAACACCTCCCCCCGCCCAGCCCCGCCAGCCGCCATCCCCTCAGCGCGGCGCCCCACGGAGGCGGGCGCCCCTCTGCCGGGCGGAAGTGGTGCAGCCCGCGTGGATGGATACCCGTTGCCCGGCAACCGGCGCGGGCTGCGCGGCGCGGAGGTGAGCGGGGCTGCGTGAGGGCTGGTGTGCTCGTGTGCGTGCTTCGTCTCGCAGGTTTTCCATTGCGCGTGGAAAGTGTGTGCTCGGGTTCGCGGAAATAACATTGAGGCTAGGGTAGTGGTAATGTGTTGTTAAGCTTCTGTCTTATTTGTTGATTAATACTGAGATTGTAAACCAGAACAACGTTATGAGCTTGGAAAACCACTCAACTTTTGTCTGCAAGACCTAAAGCAGTCTAGAAAAACAGAAAAATGCCAGGCTTGAGCCTACAGAAGTGCTGACCCAGGTGTGTGGGGCATTGCTTTGCCTCTGCCCTCCTTCCCTCACACCTGTATTGATCTGTGTTAATTACATATTGGGGCCCTTTAGGGCCATTCAAGCCTGCATGAGAGTGACAAAGCAAAACAAGAGTAATACTGCTCCTAGGTTTTGATTTTTAGTACTAGCAGTTGAGCTTTGGCAGCACTGGATCTTGAAGTACTGCTGTAGTGTAGATAATATAACCAGCACAGTTGTCCAAGCAGCTAATCGAGCCTCAATTCCTGAGTAAGTTCATAGGCTCATTAAGGTTGGAAGAGACCCCTAAGGTCACCCACCCATGCCCACCGTGCCCACTGACCACATCCCTCAGTGCCACATCTCCATGGTTCTTGAATGCCCCCAGGGATGGTGGCTGCACCACTCCCTGCACAGCTGTGCCACTGCATCACCACTCTTTCAGAGAAGAAAGTTGCCCCATGATGTGAGCCTGGCAGGAGGAGAGTTAGGTATAACAGAGTGCGCTCAGGTGTGCACTGATACTAACGTGGCATCATCCTGAGCTGGGCTCTCAGCTTCCCATTTGTGAAGAGCAGACATAAAATGAAGCATCTCAAAAGATGAAAAATCCATAATGGCTGCTGTTGAACTCAGAAGTATCTTTTCAGGGAGGTGGTGGAGTCACCACCCTTGGTGGTGTTTAGGAACTGTGGAGATAATGATACTGAGGGACATGGTTAGTGGGTGTGGTGGGGATGGGTCAGCAGTTGGACTTGTTTATCTTAGAGGTCTTTTCCAAACTTTATGATTCTCTGATTCTCCTTCTCTCCCTGCAGCTGTTCGCAGCTAAATACCTTAGAAGATCTTTCTTTACTATGAGAGTGGTGAGGTGCTGGAACAAGCTGCCCAAAGAGGCTGTGGATGCCCCATCCCTGGAGATATTCAAGGCCAGATTGGATGTGGCCCTGGGCAGTCTGGTCTAGCATTAAATGAGGAGGTTGGTGGCCCTGCATGTGGCAGGGGGTTGGAGATTCATGATCATTGAGGTCCCTTCCAACCCTGGCCATTCTGTGATTCTGTAGGAGAACCAATGACTGCGTGCTATATTTGGGAAGATAATTTCTTGTGGATGGGTAATATCTGGTGTTCTTATTGTGCAATGTTTGCTCTTTTCATTACATAAGTTTATGTTCTGATAACTGTGCTTACTTAAAACAAGATTTATAATATTCTTGGCCTTCTGGTTTTATAGTTATCATCACTAAAACAAATAACCCAATTGATGCTATCTAAACAAAAGATTCAAATGCCAATTTTCTTATCCCTCATATTAATATTTAAAAATTAAAAATGAATCTGCGAGTTAATAACCCAAACACTCAGGAGAGATTAGAAGAACATCCCTGCACAAGTTGGTTTGGATAGTGGTATCATTAGAAGGACCTTCTAATGTCCTACAGCCAGTGTCCCTTGTAAGGGCCCTAGAAAAGATGAAGTTCTGGAACTTGCCATGGGAGCGAGGCTCCTGGAATCACCCCATCTTGCACACATGCCCTTAGTACATGGTATTTCTGCAGCAGACCTTTTAGGGTGTGCTTTGGGAAGCTGGGATGAACCAAGTTTCCTTAAGTTCAGCTTAGTAGCTCAGAGGTGTCCTGCCCTTATTCCTTTTAGCCATGCTCTCTCCTGCAGTGGGATAGACTTTCTAGCTGTAAGCTTTCTTCAGAAGTAATTGCTGTCTGAAGCTATTATCCTTTGTACTGACTTCTGGAGTTTTGTAGACATGATCGAGCTTCGCGTATCTGACAACAAGACCCATGCATTGTGGCTGAGCATGGGTTCTCCAGTGTTCAGTGACCGTGTAACATCAGCAGTAACGCAGTGCTTGGATTCCTGAGGAGCAAGCCCTTGCCTCTGTACCACATGGACCTAATGTGAATAATCTCAAAATGAATAGCGATGTGAATCTGTTTGATTATTTGACACTTAGCTCTCTGAAGTGATTGGAAATTTACTGTATATTTATGTCCACCTTGGAAGATATTTGGCAATTAGCTATCTGGTATTTATGCTTACCAGTTACAGTCAAGAATGTTAGACAGTAAATCCATTGCTCGTGTAGGGGGAAGGATTTTAACTGGTCTTGGGATTTGTTGTATTCTGTAATCTACTTCAGAAGGAAAATTTAAAAAAAATTCTAAATGGTTTTAGGAGATTTTAGCCAACAGACATTACCAGTGGGAAGTTATCATTACGTTATTTTAATTTGACCCCAGGTGCTGATGAATTTTAGTACCATTCAGATTCCAATTGTGTCCTAAAATGGACGTGGTTGAATCAGCCTCCACAGAAATCTTCAAGAAAATACCCAGCATCCTGGACAGCCTGGTAGAGGAACCTAGAAAGAGACGTGCTGTCCCCAATCACCTGCTGGAATCAAGTAAGTTTGTGTTCTCAGACTGTTCCCCAACCTTCGGGCAATCCTAGAAGTTACTTAGAGGATATTACATTATTTTTCTCAACTCGTATGCCAAGGTCCCATCCTATGTCTCCCTAAGAGCCCAAATCATGAGAGATGGAGTCAGGAAAAAAATAACAGCTGTACTTATCCTGGCTGACCCGAAAGTTTTGTGGTGGCTTATTGAGGAAATAGATGCCATGAGATAAACTGGTGAAAGGATCATGGATCTGTTGGGGTAGTAGATGTCACCTTAACCCTCAACTTAAAAGAGTCATGCCTGCTTACCAAGACAAATAAGCTCTGTTTCCTTTTTCTCTCTTAATACATTGAGTTCAGCATGAATATATTTGCTAAATGTGTCAGTCTGTGTGTGTGTTAGTTGGTTGCCTGTTCTCCATGCTTTACTGTCTTTCTCTGTAGAGGTTTATTCAGAACATAAGAAGAGCAATGTTATGCAGGCAGAACCTGCTGTATTACACTATGGAGGGTATGAAGTTGGAAAACATCACCAGCAGACACTGGTAAGTGTCAGGGTGAGGATCCTCTTGGGGCTCATAAAAGGATAACAGAAGCTGGGCTTATGGTCACGAGGCCATTTGCTCTACAAGTACTCTAAAAGGCAGCACTTAAAATCAGTGGTTCTGCGGTAACAAAACAGACAAGTACCATGCTGTATGCACCACTCTCCTTTAGGGTCTCTGTTTTACTTATTTTTTTTCAATGTGTCTGTGTGTTAGAGTGGTGTATAATCAATGAAAATTATATAAAGGAATATTATATAATCAAATAATATTAAGATGTTATAATAATGAAATAAGCAAGAGAGTTAGGCACAGCGAGACAAAGAGAATAAATAGGATGCTTATCCATGTTGTGGGCTTGCTCAGGAAACTCCAGTGGAGTGGATCTTCCAAAAAGAGAGAGAGACTGACCCTTCCCTACTGGTAGTCAGCTCTTAAATGGGTCTAGGAGAGGTAGAGCCAGGCTCCACCCCTTCCTGCAGCACAGGTGAATTGCGTTCACCTGTTCTCCCAGGGCTGACTCATTGCTCACCTCAGGTGATTAATCAGAGGTTCAGGCCGTGACTCAGCAGTTCCCATACAAGTGGTATGTGAATTGCAAGTCATGGACAAAGAATTCTTGCTTTAACTTTGGAAAGGACTGTTATCAACACATACTTGAACAGACCATCACTGACTGTGTTCTCGGGTGCACGGATGTTTAAAGCAACCCTAGCCTTTCTAGGAGAAATATAATTTAAGAAACAAAAGTCAAGGCATAGATGTATTTTTTTTTTTCCTTTCTTGTGAACAGTTTGAGCATTTCCTCTTCATCTCTCTGCTTTCCCTTTGTCTGTCTCCTTTATTAATGTGCCTGTGGATGGTTTCATAAAATAAACAGTTGGCTTTCTCAGTTGATCTCTTATATTGTAACATCATTTTGGTATTTTTTTGTTTTACAGAAGCTGATAAATATTTCTGGCAACGTAATAAGCCCTCACATTATACCGCCCCAGACAAAGTATTTTCTGATCAAATACAACAAAACAGTAAGTGTCAGAAAGCCTTAACATGGCTGTTTGCAGGCAGCACTGTTTGTTTACACATCTTCTGTCTTATTTTGGGTCATTTTCTAGCATCGACTTGTCCCTGGCTTGTCATATGTGCTTACTGTTGATTTTTGTCCTGATGAGTGGCGTTATTACTATGACTGCATCCGAATTCACTGTCAGGTGAGGATTTATTGTGAGAAAATATGCCTAAAGTTCTAATGAAATGAAGAGACTATTCAAACTTGATGATTACAATAAATGTACAGTTAATCACCTAGAACTGTGTGGGTTTTTTTCCTACTGAGTCAGGATTTTAGTATTTGGGTTTAAAGCATCTATTTTTTTTTCTCTGTAAATATTCCAGAGCTACTGATACAATATAGTCCTTATTCTGTAATTTTTTTTCACCCAGACTTTATGCCACGCTGGTGCAATGTCTTAGCAGAGAAGTACTGGAGGTACTTTAGATAGTTACTGAAAGTGTGGTAAAACAGATGGATACTATGAACAAGCAGAATATCAAGATCCTAAGCATCCACAGAGATGATATTGAATGCCCTCCACGCTCACTTACCTACCAGCTATTACAGAAACTTTTATTTGGCATAACTTTTATTCATTACACTTAATAAATATTCACCCCCTTCTTTTTTTTTTTTTTTTCCAGGGAGAAGATACATTAGTCATTCCTGTGCATGCTTACCCTACTGTGAATGTGTTGGAATTTCCATCATTTATAAATATGTCTGATGTATCAATTGGTCAGAGGTGTGTTAAGGACAGAAGTCCTTACAGATGTTCCACTTCTTGTGGGACGTGCACCAAACCTGAAAAATCTCATTTTCCCCTGTTTGTACATCTTAAGGTCTTAGAAGCTTTAAGGAATTCAGCTACTATCTGGACTGCAAAACAGTTCCATATATGAACTGTTTCAGGCACTCATTCACAAACTAAACGTATACATAGTTGAAATGAGGCTGAGCTAGTCTACACTGATGCTGATTCACTTCATTCATCATATTATGAAGCAATATAACTGTTGTCTATAATCTGTACACTTCCAAGTGCTATGTCTTTTTAGCACTAGTAAACCCTAAAAAGAACAGATCTTCCGTGTCAAGAAGAATGGTTCTGGAAATTAAAGCATGGGTTGGTAATTTTACGTGTAATTCAGAGATAGCAAATAGCTAACCTCAGTCCAAAGATCAGTCAATCATTAGATTTGCTTCTTCTATTTGAAAATGTTTAACATGATCTTCTGATAGCATAGACTTCATCTTACTCTGTCTTTTTGGTAGATGTAACACTGACTGCTCTCATGAACAAATAAGTAGTGATTGTTAACAGAAACTGCAAATGGGAAGAGGAGAAAGGAGAATCTGTTGATTAGTGTCTAGTTGTGCTGTGTTTAAAATTATATTGATTTGTACTAATGTAAAGCTCTCTGAGATATCTGTTACTGTGCAGAATTGCATAGTAACTGTTGAGTCAAAGCCTGAACCACTGATTGAACACCTGGGGAAAGGACCAGGTCAGCCCTGGGAGCACAGGTGAAGGCAATTCAGCTGTGTGACTGGAAGGGGTGGAGCCTGGCTGCACCTCTCTTAGACCTCTTTTAAGGGCTGACTGCGTCTGTAGTAGGGTCTTTGGTTGGAGGTGCCTCCCCTGGGGAGCTTTCCCTGTGAGCCTGAGTCTTCAGAGATGGGTGAGCACTTTTCCTTTTTCTTTGTAACACCATTCCATTGTGCTTGTCCCTTTTGTCATTATGCCTACTGTGTCACCATTCCACATTCCATCTTTCTGATTGTTACAAGAATCCCTGGGACTATGATGTACAGCCCACTGATATCAATGGAAAAAATCTCTTTTACTTCCAGAAGTGGAAAATAAGTCCCACGTTCTACCACCTAGCTTTCTCTGTAGGCCAGAACATCCGTCTTTAGTCCAGAACATCCATTAGGCAAATAAAGGAATGATTGCTGTGATTTTAAAGCACTTTGGTTACTGTAGAAGCTGCACTACACCTTAAAACAACTTGCTTTCCCAATCTGCCATTACAACTTCGTGAACAGGTTATACTAAGACAGAGAAAAAAGACCTTGCTATTATTGTTTATTTCTCTAGCCATTTCAGAATGCACTTTACAAAAGAACACTGTCTATAACATGCATTCTTTGCTAATCAGCAGGGTAGGATTTCAGTCAGTTTACAAAAAACAGGAATAAGCCTGGGTAAATTGGACATAGTTCCTGGGTTGATGGATGGCATTACAACAATGTTTTTGTGTTTCTGTTTGATACTTAAAAACAGATGCACGCAAAAGCAAAGCAACTTGATAAGATATATGGTAATACCCCTCCAACAATCACTGTGAAACATAAAAGGCTTTAATGAAAATGAGGTCTTAGCATGATTATTTCTGGGGTGGTCCAGTCATTCTGATGTACTGGAATACTCAACCCTCTTGAAAACTGCACAGAGTTTCATATTGTTTTCATCTTCTTCCACAGGCAGGGCTATGGGATGAGACTGATTTCTGGTTCTGTATTTATTGTGGCTTCAGTTTGGATAGTTTGTACTGACTAGATATTGCAGAATGTAAGGATACACAAAAATAACTTCTGAAAAGTAAATTGTATGAATTTTTATGTGATCAGATTCTGTGTGGGTCAGAGGAAGTAAGTCAAGATGCAAAATAACGAGCAGGTATATCAAGATGTATATAAACTGTAGTTTAACTTTTATTTCTTTGTTATTCTCTTTTCAGTAAGGAGTATGTTATCCCGTTGCAGTGCAGCTGCCCAATAGATTTTGAATTCCACATTGATTTTATTCAGCCTCACAGAGCATTCACCGTTCAGCCGATATCTGGTAGCTTGCACCTATTTAAAATGGAAAATTATTTGAAATTACTGATGATAAGCTGACAAAGTGCTAAAAGTCAGTGTTCCTGTCCATGCTGACAGCTAAGTTGTTAACATTTAAATTAATATAGTTGCTCAAATAGTCTTCTGAGATTATAAAGCTTCTGATCTATTTCTTTTCCCCAGTGTGGGAAGTTTTTAAGTTTTCTGGTTTTTAGATGTGTCATCCCTCTTCAGAAGTAGTATTTGTACTCTGTCGGATATGTGGTTCACAAAGGTGAACTATGCTACTGCTTTGGTTTGGGGCATTCCTTCAGATTAATATTCCTTCTGACTGTATGTTTTAAATAGTTGCAATAAACCAAGGGAGGACAAGGGGTGGTGGTTTTAAGCTAACTGGTAGTACTGGAAAGACACTTTGAGACCTGAAATATTTTCTAGGTTTACTGCCATCAACTTAAACATTACTATTGTTTTTAAAATGTAGTACAGAATTCATTTGAGCATACTTAAGTGGGCTCATGTTAGATGAGCTCTTACTGTTTTTCTTCTTTAATCACAGGAATCATTCCAGGAAATGGGAAAGAGGAAGTAATTGTGAAATATTCCCCCCTTGAGTATGGAACAGCACAAATGAAAATGCAGTTACTGATCTCACAGTTCCACTCAAAGCCCTATGTATGTGTGTTCACAGGAACATCAACACCTCATCTGGGTCAAATGTATGTGTGGCAGACTGCTCTTTACCCAGTTCTAAAATATACCATGTAATAGGATTTAATGCTGTTGTGATATTATCATTTTAGGCATTTGGTGACTTAAAATGCACTGGTGTCATTTACAAGTTAATGTTAACAAGTGTTAATACTTCTACCTGCTTTCTTACATCATTCACTGAGAATGCACTTCCTCTGAATGAACTCAAACTGTTGCAAAATAATGTTAAATATCCTTAAGCATCTATTCTTAAGCATCTTCAGCTTATGATGCCTGATCTATGTTATTCTTATTGCTGAGGCCTTGCAAGATACAGTTTTGTTTTTTTTTTTAGCAATAAGGTTTTTTGAGTTTTACCTAATCTTTTTTGTGAACTGTGAAATTAGCAAGATTAGGAAGTTTGATTCCACTTGTAACTTTGGAAAGTATTTCCGGTGTCCTTGTATGTCTAGAAGGGATATAGATTCACGCAATAAGGTTAGATACCATTTACAGAGTACTTAGCAATGTTTTTCCTTCTGCTGCCTAGAAAAGAACAATATGAAAAACAACAAAGGCGTCCAGAGAAAAAAGCAGTGTCTGTTGGAAAATCACTGGTGTGGAGAAGAGACAAATTCAGTCTACCACGATCCAAGGCTATTCAAAAAGTAAAGGTGTGAAGAAGTAATAAGTGCAAGTTCTTTCCTGGGCTGAAAATCTTTCTTGCTTCTGTTTCCTCTTATTAATTTATTTCTCTTAGGAAATTGAATACCAGAACCTGAAATTCCCCACAGACTTGTCAAATCCATATGCGGTAGCTACTGTTTTGAATCAAGAACCAGGCAAATTGAAGATTAAGAACTTGAAAGAAGGTAACATAGTTAAGCAGCATAAGCTCTGTCTTATCAGTATTTCTAGGTTTCTGTTTAGAAACTTTTCTTTAGAATTGCTGAGGTTATGTGATTGTTATTTCTGTAAGAAATTCACTTTACCTGAGGTAGACTGTGCATTAATGAATTCAGTTATCACCATGGGTGTTATTTCCCAATTAAAAATTCAATCTAGTATGTGACTTTCTGATATTCTTGCAGTCCTTTGCCAAGGCAATGAGGGAATAAAAACAAGGCAGATGAAGGAAGCCGTGTTTGAGCTAAAAGTCAAACAAAACATTAAGGAAGAGGAAGCAAATAATCTGAAGTGGTAAGTGTTAATTAAAACACTGAGATTTGCTTGACTAAGGCCTCTGTGAATGATGTATGCAATATGCACACTGGTTTGTAATGCTGCCATTTCATGTCCTGGTAGACCTGTTTTACAGTTAAACTGTTGCTTCACTTTTCTTTTCATCCCTTCTGCTTAAGAGCAACACGAGTGTGTACCCAATGATACCTTTAATTTTATTACAGTTGCATTCAGAAACTTCCTGAAAAATTTGTTGATCTCACTTCACACATTCCATCCTGCTTTGTGCCTTTAAAGGTAAAGGGAGATTTTGTTATGGTTGTCAGTAAGTCAAAGCCAAAATATGTAATGGTGTGAATAAAATTGCACATCAAAAGGTGGAAAGCAAAATTCATAATCGTGCATAAGCATACTGAGGTTTCACTTGCAGTCAGATCTGCTCTTAAGCTGAATACTACAGATCCCTAAGTGCCTTAGGAACAGGAGAGTCAGCCTTTTAAATGTGCAATGAAACAAATAGTACATTAAGTAAAACGTTTTTCTTCCTTGTACTGGAAATACAGGCAAGTTCGTAGAGGCAAAGATCCAATATCTGCAGAATTTAAAAGAGAGGTTATTGAAAATCGACAGAGGGAAGAAGAGCAATATAAGGTTAGTCTTTGCTGTCTTTTCCATAAATTCAAAATCAAACTTGTACCTTCAGACTATGTGCAGTGCACTGGTGAATTGTACTATGCTCTCCACGTCTTCAGTTTTTCTTAATACACTGATATGAACCCGTGCTAGTTGAATTTCCTCATGCATTTATATCTTCATTATTTCTTTGTATCAGTGTTACTGAGGTTTTTTTTTCTTGGAGGTGAACAGAGGGAAGGATAAGCCACTAAGTTATTAATGGAAATTTAATTAGATATTTGCTCAACCTGGTAGGTTTCCATCTAGCTACATCACAGTGCAGCATTGCAGTAGTCCTTTCAGCGCTGTGGATGCAGCCAGCCTTCTGTTTATGCTGTACCTTTCTGAATGACTTACTATTGAAGAGATAAACCTAGTCAGTACTCTCATGCAGTGCCATAGGAAGATAATTCAGCATGTTCTTCTGCTATACCTTTGCTCTTATGGCCTTCTGATTTCTTCCAGTCACCCAGACTGCAGTCTGTCTTCTGTGGAGGTGACAGCAACAATAAGTAGTGACAGAAAATATTTGTCCGCATATGGCACGGCCCTCAGGGACTGGTGGGACTTCTCCCTCCTATCTTGCCTTGTAGACATACAGCTAGCTTCTGATTCCCACTGCGTTCCGAGGCACTGGTTATGGCAGTAAAATTATTTATAAACAGGGTCAAGGCTTAATTTATGCACTGAATTAAGCATGAATAAATTCAAACATTATTTTTAATAATAGCAAAGGAGGAAATAAGTAAAAAAAGAAACCCACAATCTAGAATGTTTGCTTGTTGTATCATTGTATTAAATATATATATTATATATATATTTATATGTATAATCATGTTGTTTAGAAACATTTTACATACTTATCTGTTGGCTGTAGTATCTGTGGTTATCTCTTGGTCCTAAAAGAACATTATTTTACTTTGTTTAATTTACTACAAGGTTGTAATAATCACTCACTGAAAGGGAGTGAAGTCTGTGTTTTGTGAAGTACTTGCAGAATGTTACATTGTGAATCTTCACTAATTGTAAATGAGGAAAAAAATCACTGAATACTTTGCACTAATGAGATTATTTTTCCTGGTGACAAATTAGATCCAAAGAGGGGATCCTATCATAGAAAAGGAGTTTCAAAGGAGCAAAGTAGAGGTTTCTTCCAGACGTGTTTTCCGGCTTGTTGAGCAGGTTTGTTTCTATGCTTTTATCATTTGCTAAGCTAAAAAACAGCCATAAATATTCATCACTCAATGCTTTTCCTTTTAATATGGCCATTTCTGAATCAACATCCTGTTTCCCATTTTACTGCCGTAAAGTCAGAAGTGAGCTGCATGCACAACTCATATTCTGATTCTGATGTTCTAATGTGAGAGACAACTAGAAATCTACAGATGTAATCTGAGGTTCATACTTGCTCATTCCTGAAAGCTTTCACAGGAGTAGCATTCTCATATTTTAACATAAAATTAAGCAAATCACAAGTTTCATGACCTTTATCTTGCAGGTTGAATTGACAAGAATTCTGGTAACTAGGGTTTTTTGTTTTTTTTTTTGGTCTCTGTGGTGCATGGTAATTGCTAGGATTCATTTCCTGGAATAACTGGGAACTTTGTTTAATAAATAGTCTGCTAAAGAATAATGGATGAATCATTTCTGCTTGCTTCTTACAGAACATCATAGCTGTGGTAGCTGGTCTGTTTCTGTTCTCTTATGCCTGTTAAGAAGTGTTGAAAATTGTTTGGCAAGTATGGTGTGGGGCTGTGTGCATTTCTGAGCATCTTCCTAATCTAAACTTTGGTTAAGTGGCTGTTCTCCTGTTGAGAAGTACTGTACCACAGCAATGATGGAGTCCCATCTGGTGCTACATTTTTCTGTCACATCAATCTAAAACTGAAAAGACTAATGAGTCAAAAAAAGATGTTGGGGAGTTATTTTGGTGAATTATCACTCTAGTTTTACCGTGATCTTTCACCCTCCTGTAAGTTTGTATTCCAAGCTATTATTGGAGAGAAATGCTGAATTTGCTGGGCCTTCATTCTGACCCCCTACTGTAATTCCAACTTCACGTTTGTGCAGGATGAAGTGTGTACTCACTAGAGACCTGGTCCATTCTTTCTACTATCTATCTGCTCATGTATTGGACTCCACTCTTAGTAGATGGCTGTTCTTTATGTGTGAATGCTACGTTACCTCTGTACTCACCATATTGTATCTGCAGTATTTGATTACCTCCCTTTAAGGCCTGCAGTGAAGAATTCTGCTTAAATGCAAGTAGGGTGACATGGACCTGGAATGAAGTAATTTGATGGAACATTTTTTGCTTAACTTAATTTCAGTATTAGGAGATAACATAGGAATTCTGCCAAGGATAGAGGAAATCCTTTTTTTTTTTTTCTTTTTAAATACCATGCAGCATCCAAATGTCCATCCCACATTTGATTTGCTCCGTAATGACCCTTGGGCTCACAGAAAGAGGATGTTGAGGAAATTCCAACAAGCAGCATACAAGGTAATGTGAACACCTAGAATACAATGTGATAGCATAGTGCCTTGGAAACAGCACAGAAGAGCATGCAAACCAGCACGTAAGAAGACTTCATAGCTAGCTATGGATTTGTTAATTGTCTCTGCTTCACTAGAAAATAAGGATCTGGAGTGATTATTGTCTTTAAGCGTTGGTTAAAGATTTAAAAAAAAAACAACAGCAACAACATTCAATACTAAGGAAATGTGGAAGAATTTAGATTTTTTTTAAGTAAAAAATACTTTTGAACAAAAAGAGAAGACTTCAAAATACATATAGAATACCATGCCCAGTTTTGGGACTCGGTATAAAAAATATATCAGTAAAATGGATTGACTTCAGTGTAAGTCTGTCAAGATGCCTGGAGTCTGGGTAGTGGGGAGACACTGAGATAACTGGACTTACTCAGCTGAAGAGGGAAAGTGATGGGAGTGGGCAGCAACTTTCAACTCCTTTGAGGAGGTTATTAAAGATGGAGCCAGCCTCTTTGCTGTGATGTATGGTGGGAACACAGGAAACAATGGGCATAAATTCTAATAAAAGAGGTATGGGCTGTTCATAAGGAAAGCCTTTTTCACTGAGAGAAGCTCTTAGAAGTAAATGGCCCAGATAGTTTGTACAGTCCATTTCTTCTGTGTAATGTTGCTGTGGAGTTAAATGTCTTTCAAAAGCTATTTTTCTCCATTTTATCCCTCCTGAACAGAAAACTATAGGAAAAATTCTGAAGCAGGTGGTCTGGGTGATGTTTGTTGTATACAGTTGTAATGTATGTGTATTGCTATGACTGTAAATTTTAGAATGTTAAGCTTAATATTATACTTAAATTTAAAATAATTCCTTCAGATTGTGATTCAGTCTCGTCTAAATCATTTACTACTTCTGTTCCGTGGGCTAACGAGGGAAGACAGAGGTTTGGAGGAAGGCTCTATATCTGGTAAGGAGCAGAAGAGAAGTTGATAGCTAGATTGACAATGAATTATTGATAATTTGTGTTAAGCTATGGTAGGTCAGGTGCATCAAATATATACTGATATATATACATAAATAGTCCCTACAAAGGGGTCTTCAAGCAAAAACCAGATGTGCGACACGGTGAAAATGGCTGTTGTAAAAAGACATATTTTTATATGTGCATGTTATACACGTTATTTGTGATATTTAAAAAATCTCGTTTTAAGAGCCTTGCAATTTATTCACTTAATAATAGAGCAGCCACAATTGGTAGTGGTGGAGACTGAAGAGAATTTGTGTTTCTTACGTCACGTCACCCCATACATGCACTGTTTAACAACTGTTGAAACACCTTTCCATGTCAGCCCTTCTGCCTCTGCCAACAGGCACTCTTTAATTCCCCATATGCAAGAGTTGCAGGGGTGCCTGAAGTAGAAGGTATAATGGCAAATAGTGTAATAGAGGTGTTCTCTTATTTCTGCCTTGTTGAGTGAAAATAGAGCACCTTACTTGAATGGGTGGGCTGTAATGTTCTTCTTGAAAGGAGGAAATCAGATCTGTTTATTAATTGAAGGTTTTGTGCACACTATCTTACAGATGGACTTTAGGAAAGATTACCTTGCTTTTTCTATTAAAATGCATAAACATGTCCTGTGTTAGGAAGATCTTAAATATGTTTTGTCTTGATTCTATTTCTGAAGCAGTGTATTGAATTATATTACAAAATCTTAATATTTGCTTTCCATTCTTAACAGAAAATTGGAGTTTCAGACAAACAGACAAGAGTGAAGAATCCAAAGGCATTTCTTCCAGCATATTTGAAGATCAAATGTTACCTTCTCAATTCCCCTTTTACAGTTCCCTCAAATTATGCCGTGATTTGGTAGGTTTAGTAACCAATATGGTGACCACTACTCAAAATTTTGTTGATGACATTGGCCCTAGGCCCAGTACAGCTTTTTTTATCCTTTACAACATAACTAGTGTTGTGGAGTTCCAACAAGTTAGTTCAGGACTTCAGATTTATTGAGAGTGCTGCTGAAAGCAATTAAAATATTTGCATTCTCTCAATTTCATTCTGAAATTATATTTAATATGTTAGTAGCCAAAGTTAGTTAAAATCTGTGATTTTTGCCCAGGAAAACAAATATAATAAGTAACTGAAGTGTCCTAGGAAGGGCAGAGGAAGTATTAAAATGTTTGCATAATTATCTAGTATGTTTTCAGATAGCCAAGCTGATGAATTACTGTCAGTGCAAAACAAAATGTCCACCATATTAAGGGGTTTAAAATACTGTATTCTTCCAGGAACCTGATGCCCTTGGCCCAGTTCCTGTCAAACCTATAGATGTGAAAATGAAACGCTTTCTTCCCTTTTACAGGTTGAAGGTGAGTCAGTACAGCTTCCTGTTTCTCTCTTTCACCAGTCTAGTTAGACGTGTTTTCTACCTGATTCAGTGGCATCAGTGTGCAGCCCAGTAGAAATGTTGCCGTAAGGCTGTGCAATTAGCATGCTTTTTTTTAAAAAAACAAATATCTTCTATTTCCATAAGTAACAACTTTGCAGTCAGCACATCTCTCTCCAGGCAGAGATGAAGGACCTCAGCTGAAATTATTGTATCTCAAGCAACGGAATGCATCTATGAATTAGGATGCTGCAAGCCTTCTGTGACACACAAACTTTCCTTTTATTTCAGAGAGCAAAAATACCATTCATTATAAGAGTGTCCTTCCTTTTAGAAAGTGATTTAAATTGTCTGTTCATTTGGGGTACAGTGCTTTATGCTTAGTTCCTGCATTTCTGCATAGAAAATAAAAACATCTCATTCTTGAAATGTGTAGTACTGTGGGTTTTTCTAACTTTGAGTTCAGGAACAATTTTTTTCCTCCTGACCTCTAAAGCCTTCCCTCTCAGATTTTTGAATAGCATAACTCCAAGTTCCACACCCTATCAAAGTGAAAGTACTTCCTCAGGTTCAAATCAATGTTTTGGCTCAATTTCCCATTCCTTTGCTTTTTTTCCCCCAGTTGTTATAATAAGTATAGAAACTTTATATTAATGTCCTTTCTCTTTGTTAATATATATTCTTCTTCACCTACCAGTGTTAAATTATATTGCTTGATAGAGTTTTTCTCCACCCCATTAAGTTCAGTATATTTGATCACAAAAATGCTAATCCTACAGTCTTTCATAGAAACGTTCCTTAATGCACTCATTCCATTTGCCCTGGTTAAGTATGGCTTCTCAAAATTTTGCTTATATTCTGCGTAGTAGAATGGCAATCTGAATATCTTTTCCCGCAGATATGTGATGTGTCTGTGATAAAGCTTGAAAGTTCCATCTGCGAGTTCATCAAAAGTGGTTGTCATCTCCTGCAGCACATTTTTCTCCTTTGTGCTTAGGTTCCTCAGCATTTCAGCATCATAAAGTATCAGCCATTTCGTGCACGCCGTACGGCTGCAAGTTACAAAACTCGAGAACTTTGCCGAGCTCTGAGACAGGGAGCCCAGGTAACAGATCATCTCTAATACAGACTTTCCTTGCTGAAGTCATTCCCGCTTCTGTATTTCTACAATTACTTGATTAATTTTGTTCCAACATTTTACAACAAAAGACTCCATATGCTCTGAAAACCTTTGTCTGTGTTTTTCAAGGATGAGTTGGTTCAAGTAGATGCTTCTCCTAAAGACTATCACAAGCCATCATCTGAAGAAGTAGCAGAAAGAGATATCAGCCTTTTAAAATTGGTTCCTCCCCAAGCTTTAGTCTACCCTTCAGAGAGCAACCCTCTTCGCATTTTTGTAAGTAGAAGTTGACTTCCACAAAGTAGGAAGGGAGCTGAAAGGGTGTTTATTAGTGGTCAGTTCTCTTATTCAGATTGGTATTTAAAACTACCTGCCAGTGTGAGTAATCCCTAATGGTGCAGGCCCTGGTAGGTGGGAACCACAGAGCTCGTCCTGCAGAGTGACACCATTTCATTTTGAGGTGGAATTTGGATCAATATAGGGGAGAGGGCTGGTAATACAAAATTGCCTGTGAGGGAGGTGAACTGGTCCTGCACTCCACAAATGCTCACTAATCGCAGGATTCTCTGATATACCTTGGGGCCTCTCCTTTCTCCATTTGTTTTTTCATCTGCACAGTAGAAAAGAAGCCATGATCTTGGCATCTCAGCCCTTCTATGATCTCATGGTCTTGCCCAAGTTAGTAGAACAGATTCAGTCTTATCTTCAGTCAGGATACTGTGCTTCTGCCTGATCCTTAAGTAGACTGAGAAAAGTGAAGGTAGGCAGTTTGTTCACACTGCATCCTGCTGCCTTAGTTTCCATTAGTTTTCATAGCATACCAAAGCCACGTTTCCAATTATTAGGCACAGAGATTCAAAAAATCATAGCCAGGTGTGTGGGAGGGTTTTCTCTTACTTACTTTTCATGTAGATTGTACTACTTGGCACCAACTGTAGAAGGTATTTTCCACACAATGCAGCACAGCCTGGGAGGGTCCCTAGGTGATTGTGAGAAGGCAGAGACAGCAGTATGGCTCAGTGAAGTGCTGTACATGGGTACAGGTAGCATCTCCATGGCAGCATGGTGCGTGCTGTGCCTGAGTTGGGTGGCTCAGTCTTTCAGTATTAGTTAGCTAAAATGGCCCAGAGCCCAGTGTGCTAGTCTGGTGGTCTTGACATAACACTTATAACTTGTTCCCGCTGAGTGCAGCCAGGACTCCAGTGGACTTACTGATGAAATCTTCTGTGCATCCCTCATCCCTTTGTCATGTCGGTGTAAGAGCCAGGCCTGATCCCATGTTACCCAGCATTGAACTAAATGCAGAAACAGATGCTAGTGCAGTGAAATAGATGGTAAAATGCTCACAGACTTCCACTACAGCAAGGTCAGCTCCCTTCCTTGGATTCTGAACGGTTCAGAGAACCAACATTAGATTTGGGAGTAAATAAATTGTTGGATTTTTGTCAGCAGAACATGAATAAACAAGGCAGATTATGGGTCTGTGATGCAGGGAAGAGACAGAAAATCAAGGGTCACACTGAACCATAAAATCATAACGAGAATAAGTGTGAGTTCAGGAAGACTATATTAATGTAAGACCTGAATTTTCAGCAATTTAATTTTTTGTTGTGCTCAGAATTTTTTTTTAAATAACCTTCTGTTTTTAGAACCCCACTCCAGGATTGTTTCCACTTTTACCTCCTTTAACTTACTGTGAAACAAATATTGAATATCATCTTTGTCCTCATCCGAAATATACCCTTACCAAGGAATGCCCCAAAGGATCCAGTATTCCAATCACACAAAAAAAGTTTCTGCATCACAAGGTATGGCCTTTGTAGTTTATTGTATGAGTAAAAATTGTGTGCACCTAAATAATCAGTGCATGGATCAGAATAACTTGTTATTATTAGACTATTAGACTAGAGTATTTCTCTGCTCTTTCTTTCTTTTTGCCGCCTATTGTATTTTCATGACCTTGCAGTGGAGGTAGTATCTTTTAAATATGGAGAAATGTGGTCTCCAGATTTGCTTCTCAATCAAGAAGTTAGATGCTCTGTCCTGCAAGCTTCTCTTCCACTGCATGATGTTTTAGAAGGCTAATAGCACTTGTAATTTCAGGAAGTGATTTGTGGAGTAATGGACTGGAGACGATTCTTACCAGTGGTGTATTTGACCTTTCCTAACACTCCCATATCAACAAGTACAACATCTAGGTAAGAAAAACATTGAATAAACAATGGGGACCCTAGGCCCAGTACAGCTTTTTTTTTTTTTATCCTTTACAACATAACTAGTGTTGTGGAGTTCCAACAAGTTAGTTCAGGACTTCAGATTTATTGAGAGTGCTGCTGAAAGCAATTAAAATATTTGCATTCTCTCAATTTCATTCTGAAATTATATTTAATATGTTAATAGCCAAAGTTAGTTAAAATCTGTGATTTTTGCCCAGGGCTTCTCACCTGCAGTTTCTGCTGCTTGAAACTATGTGACTGGTGACCAGTCCCAGAGGTAAAAGTGGGCCTAGGGGTTGACTTGCTTGCTTCTCAGCGATCTAAAATGAATGATAACCCCTACTCATTCTCCTTGGAGGGTGGGTTAAATTTAATGCCTAGCCCTAGATTCAGTCCGGACTTTTGGTAACGTCTGCCCTGAATGCATTTTGATTCAGTACCAGAAGACTCTGAGAAGTACAAACTGTCTTTGTCCTGCAGAACTATGAATAGTAAAACCTTTTAACATGTGGGCACCTGTATGCGTGTTGGTAGCCAGCATCTCCCAGGCTCATACTGCATTCATTTCTGGTGTACTATTTTTGTTCCAGGATAATTTAAAAATAATAATCTTTTCTATAACTACAGCTAATTCTGTGAAGCTTCACAATATAACTATTAACTGCAGTTACTCTCTGCTCATCTTAAATACCACTTCCATCACAGGGATCCTTACAGTTTAGATATGCTACCGAGAGATGTACCACCAGTGCTGTATAACTTGCCTGAGAGAGACAGAGAGAATATAATTGACTTGTAAGTTTCTCCTCTTTTATGTTCAATGTGATTTATTGTCTTAATTGCTTGTGTGGATGTGTCTAAACATTTTCTGAAAGATTATCAAAGGCAAAAGCACAGAGTCTGTCTTATTCCAGTTATTTTTGGTTTTGTTGTCTAACAAATTTTAAGTACTGATTGTTCTTCATATTAATGGTTTTAGTGGGACAGATGAAACTGAATTTGAAGTGCTTCTTACTCCAGAGATGCTGAGTGCTGAATTTCCACAAATTGAGCAGATGATCTCAGAAGAAGGAAAAATAAAATCAGCAAAAGAAAGGTAAGTAGAATTAGAAATTAGAGAAGAGGAATGGAAAGGACTGTGAAGACATCTTCTTCAGAATTATGGGGAAAGCCATACTGAGGTGCTGTAGGGGCTCCATCGCTGAGTGGGTTGCAGTGCTGGCTCTTTGAGCAAATCAGAAGACTCCTGTACTAAATTTTGCACTGTAAGTATGATCTCTGGATTGGACTTATGAAAACAGATATTAAAATGACACCCTGGCCTGGATGTCTCTAACTTCAGTTTTATCGTGAAACTAACCTCTCAAGGGACAAATTCTACCAGCTGCCTCCAGTACTGTCAGGCTGATGTACTCAGTTTGTAGTTCAGCACAGAAATCTTGAGGATTAGGAAAGCTGAGAAAAAGAGAATCTTTAAGGGAGTTGATTATTACCACAGTGGTTTTAGAACAGTGTACGAGGCTGCCCAGCAGTTCTGTAGGGCTGGAAGCAGAAGTGGGTGCAATATGTGAAACTTGGGGGTATGTGATGTTACAGGAAGGATGCAAGGATGCATATCAGCTGGTAAGTGGAACACTGAGAGCACTGGACTTGAATGGTAGGCAGTATAGCTGATAGAAGGGAATGCAGGAGAAGTTGCTGAGGTAGAACCTGGTGTTTTCACAAATACCTTGCATGTCTTTATGGAATTGATGTTTCCATCCAACAGATGCAGTCTCTTGAAAGTGGTCATGACAATGCTTAGATGCCTATCTACTCAGGATGTACGTAATTGCCTGAAACTGAGTTCTCACCAAGAGATTTCAAAGTCTCTTTTTCTTTAATTTTGGAGGGAATGACTGACATCCAGCTTTTCTGCATCTGTCAGCTGTTAAACTTTAAAATAGTGCTGAGTATGAGATCTGACAGAGCGCTGATTGCTGCGTTGTGATTACTTCACCACTGATTGAAAATAATTAGCTGTAAAAACGTGTCTGACCCTGCTGCTTTTTACACTTTATGACACTTTGCTTGTCAGAACATGGGGATTTGATATAGCCTATGTAACAAAAGAATCACCCTTTTTCTCCACAGTCATACAGTGTTGGATGGGCACAGTGTACTTTTTCTGGGGAAATAGTTTTATAATCATAAGGTTCATTCTGCTGATGTTTTCTTCAAAACTGAAAATATTTTTCCATATTAAACACCTCTAGGTATCTATTTTTCAGGTATTCATTTCATTCCATTTTGTCTGTGTCTGAATCATTTGAGCAGTCTGCTTTAGTTGAGGTTCTTCAGTATATGTTATATGTAATAGGATGTGCACCAAAATATTATTAGTGAGCAGTAAAGTCCAAGTCCTTCCTTTTGTCACTGGAAGGTTCTTCATTGTTACTGATGGGGTGGTGTTTCACTATGCTCCTCTACAGCAGTTTCTACACTTTATCCTTAAGGCAAATAAGTTTTTTCTTGTGAATTTTCTTGTTTTGGCCATTGCAATGTGCCTCTTCATAGGGAAAAAAAAAAACATAGAAACTCAACTTAGTATGTGTTTATTTATCAGATGGTTAATTTTTCTAACTGGCCAAACAAAGAGTGAATGCTTTTTTCATAACTTGACTCTCTTTGCAGTTCTGCATAAGTAATGGAAAACTGTCTGTGGTCAATATTAAAAAAGAGAAAATGTGTGTCTCTTCCTTTGTTTTTGCCCACATTGCTAAGTAGCTTCCCTGGCTATTATAAGTACAAATAATCTTTTAAACTTCTTGCAGAGACCCACACAAACATCCTGATGGAAATTTTCAACCCCAAGACAACGGACTCAGAGAAAGGGTTCAAAAACACATGGAGAAGATGAAGATGAAAGCACTAAATAAAGCCCTTATTCTTGAATAAGAATAATTTTATGAAGTCTGTGGTTTGGTACAGTTTACCCTGTAAATATATGAGGCCTCCTATGTCACAGTTATATCTACTTGCGTTCAGTGAGTTCAGCAGCAAATAAAAGAGAACCACCAGCAATGTTAGTTCTACCAAGAACTCTGTGTGATAACTTCCCCAAACACAGCAACTGCTCCTATGACAACCCTCAGCCATGTGCCTGCTTATTTTTTTAATGGTGTGAAGGATCAGAGAACCACAGTATTACCTTGTAAATAGTTTGGTAATTAATCTATAGCTCATTGTTTTTAAATAAAATATGAGAAGCCCTAATGAGCAAATTCTTCAGATTTTTGTTGTTGTTGTTATTGCCTATTCTTTAATTTTTGCAGGTGTCAATCTTGACTCTAAATTATAAACTTGAGGTTCTTAATGAAAGGGAAGACTTGAACACTGTTACTATCCGTAAAGATAATGTCCAAGGAGATTTAATTAGCTTTTCAGGTGTTTGATCAAATGCAAGGTCTTTTGACAAAAGGGGTGTGTGGATTGAAGTGATGAAATCCAGAGCTTCAGAAGAGAATTCTGATGCTCGAGATGTATTCTGTAGGAAAGCAGATTTCTTAGCATATCATTCATCAACTGAGATGACTCCTACTTTCTTGTGGGCAAGCTGAACATAACATAAAATTGTTGGTTGGGTTTTTTTTCCAGTTAGTGGCTCATTTTGAAGAGTGTTCCAGGCTATTTGCTCTAAAAATTATATATCTTCTGTACTAGAAGGGATGGAAAATACAGCAATGCTTACACTTTTCTAAGAAGTATACTTCTTCCAAGAACCCCTAAGAAGAGAAATTTATTTCAGAGAGATCAGTGTAGACAACCTAAAAAGCTGAAGGAAATAGAAAATGGGGAAAAAAAGTGTGAAACTAAAGCTGCAAACTAGTTTGTATTGTACTACATATATACTATCTCTGCTATCTTTAAAGCCTGTTAGAGTAAGTGTTTAGAAATGAGGATGATCAGAGTAACCAGAGTTGTTTGTTTGTTTTTTTTAAACAGTAGTCTCTCCTCCACAGAGTTTCATTGTCATCCCAGTGGAAATTAGTCAAGCTTCTCCATTCTCCACCAGTGGATACCAGCCCTTCAGAGAAATGAAATTCCATTTTATGTAAGTGATTCTCCTTTCTATGTGTTAGTGCTTTTATGGGCCAGGATTCAGCGTACATAGAAAGTAAGAAAAATCTGTTACATTGCTTTAAATCATTTCTGAAGTTCTAAGGGACTGTTTTCACAGCTAGTAGTGCACAGACATATGTCCATGTTTCCTTCCAAGATGACTCATAATGTGAGACTGACTCTTCCCCATTGAAGGTAATAATTAGAGGAAATCCAGGTATGTCTAAAAATGTGGAATTTGGCTAAATAACTAGAAGCCTTAGATTTTCACACAGGAGGCCACTTAAGTGTTCTCCTGGCTGACTACACAGCACTTTCAGAGATGAGATATAAACTATAAGAATTCTAACTTGCAAATAATGGTTATTCACAGTTCTACAGATGTTCAGTGTTTTATGGAAAGGGATGAGGGGTTACAAAAAATAAATGAAAAGAAAAAAGATGTGTGTGAGGAGTGAAGTAATGGAAGTTGTACTTTTGGTGTAACCTTAGTACACTGGAATGTTTTTGACAGTTGTTTTTTATCATTATTATTATTATCTATAATGGATTAAACCAGAGCATGAATTTTGGAGTACATTTCTATGCGTGTATGTGTATAGGTGACTCTAAAAGACTGCTAATTGTTAATAAACACTGACATGCTTTATAGGGTCGTTTTTTAAGCTTTGGCTAGCAGGATTCAGTAACAACAGTGTGAAAGTCAACATTTGTAATCAGTGGCTCGTACAGCAGCACTTGTGCAAACATCAGCCTTAAGGCTATATTTTTTACTAACTGTACAAGACACTTTATTGAGGCATCTTTTAATGTGCTTTCTTATGCTCACATTAAAGATGCAAATCACTTTTCATGGAAATACATTATTTTATATTAATCGCATGAATGTGCAGACTGAGTTCAGTACTTCACATTGCAAATTAAGATCAATTATGTTATATAGCAATATTCTCACCTATTTGAATGTTAATTTGTGAATTGCTTTCTTATGAGAATCAAAGGGCTGTATTCTTGCTGACTGAAATGGTAAAGTAAGAATGTGTAAATTGATGTGCAGGATGTGACAAGTTTATTTCCACCCACTTCAAATAAAAGTGCTACTGCTTCCCTTGTTTGGAAAGGATTACTTGGCTAGATGACAATGCATCTGTTTTACCAATTAAGATATATCCATCCTCTCTCAAAAAGCCTGTCTTATTAGCAAGGTTAATAGCCACCGATTTGTGCTTTAACTCTTTTCCCTTTAAGAAATGAGCATTAACATCTAAATAAAATAAAAGTGGCATTTTACAAATTTTAAAAAAAGAATGTAATTATTTTATATGGAAATGGTCTGCGAGCTTGAGTGCTCAGTAATTGGGTATCAATCTCACTTACTGTTCCATGATGAGAGACAACCCATCAAGGTCTTTAAAATGTAGATTAATTATATTTTACAAAATGGCTGAAAGAAAAATAGCAATCTCTGTATCTGAGGTAAGGAAGTGGATGAAGCTATATTTTCAGCTCACAAAAACAGCTTAATGAGCCTCATCCTAAAGAAACCTTGTGACCTCTGTGTTTGTACCAAAGGCTGAGTCATTCCAAGCTCAGTTTGAAGTTTTTCTTGTGATTTGGGTATTTGGTCTTTCTTCTGCACAGGTTTTTTTGTGTCTAGTAAAAGCTATGCTCACAAGGCAGCCTTTGCCTTGCAAAGGCTTCGATTCAGCTGTTTAATCAACAAGGATTTTAGTTCTCACTGACACCTTCTGTTTGGTTGGAAATAGCTAGCAGGTTTAGAAATTATCAGATGAGATGTACACAAACTGTCATTTCCTCAGGAAGCCAGATAAAGGCAGAAAACCAAGACTTTTCTTTGTGCCAGTGTAGGTAAATTTCTTTGTAAATATTGTTTTTGTGAATTGCTGCTAGGCAATCAGTAAGCGTGTAATTCACTGAGTTTCTAGAGGGACCTCAGACAGCTGATGTTCTGAAGGCTTCTGTGACCTCTGAAAATGGGAGCTGTCACTGATAGGCTTTGGTTTTGCACAGAGGTGATTTTGAGGCAGCGTTTTCTTAAAAATTGTTTTCTTTTCCTCTTTTCCTTTTTTCTTTTTTTGAGCTGTGAGCCTGTGCACTGAATAGCAGCTTTTGAGAATGAGCCCCCTTCAAATAGTTGTGGCTAGCATTATAAAATCTCGTGGTGGTGGTGGTTGTTTTTCCAAATGTAAAAATCCTTCAGAGAACACTTAAAGCAGTGACTAGTGTTTACAGCTGATAGGTCTAGTAGCACAGGAATCAGCTCTCCTTGCCTGCATCTTCTTTCCACAAAAGAGATCCAGAGATCATGATTTGGCCAAAAAGCCCCAAACACATCAGATAAGGCTATCCTGTGCCACTTAATACCTGCAGAAGCTAATTGTTTGTGAGGGACTTTCTGGTTGATTTCTGTATGACCACAGCAGGGATTGAAAATTAAATCAAGCATCTCCTGACAAACTCCAGGTGACTCCAGAACACCTGCAGGAAGTATTTTTCCAAAGCAACGGTATATCAAAAAACATCTTCTGATGAGCTACTTGCTCGTGCCAGGCAGTGTTTAGTTCCAGCACACTCATTTTTTACCATCCAAAGGTTAAGCTGTATCTAAATGAGTGAGAGCTATCCAGGGTGAAGGGCAATAGTGCTTGATTCCATCTTTAAAGAAAATTTCCAGGACCCAATCCTACTCTTTAGTTGAGCAGTTTTTTAAATGCATTCAGTTTTTTGTTTTTTTTTTCCTACTGTTGGAAGACCTTTCCTACTACTTCAGTCAGGTTTTATGAGTTTCTAAGAACATCAGGGACTGAGTTAACAGTGCTTTATTTTTCATAAGCTGATTTTATTTGGCTTCAAAATTCTGAAGCAAATTATGCCTCTCTCACCAGCTAATTACTGGTTTATAATCATTTCACAGTGTGGAGTCTCCAGTTATCCAATATGCATTGCCTGTAAATCAGCAATGCACCTTGTCACCTCAGGGATACTGACTGTATGTATTATTGGCTGAGCTTCAGGGCACCAGATGAAGAAACAAAGGCTTATTTCCCTCGAGTTTGGATTTGCATGATTAGTTCTCCGTGTGTTACTCTGAAAATGGACAAGTATCAAGAGAGAATTGCTTTCAAATACTTCTTTCTTCGCTTCCCTGCCTCAGTAGCCCCCTACTCTTCAAACAGCGTCATCTTTCAACAGACTTACCATTTGGGGTAATATAGCAGGCACAATCACAGTCATTTTATATACTTGAGCAGGAATGCAAAGTGCAGCTCAGAAAGCTGAAAAGTGTTGAAGAGCATTCAGCATCCACCACCACAAAGAGTAGCCCAAAAACTTCTGAGTTCCCTTGTAGTTATTAGACCAGGGACTCGTATTTCTGAAGTTTCTCCTTCTGCTAATAACCCCCCCAGGTCATTGTTGGAGCACTGCATAATTTGCAGTAGCTCTTTGATAATGCTGTAAACAGCTGAAAAGGAGCACAGCAGCTCTGTCTGCTGTAACAGTGATAGACAGCCACCTTAGTTGCTCCTTCATACCTACTGCAGCCACATCTCTGATCGCTTCTATGCGCTCTTACTTCATGAAACATGCCACCTGATCAACAAGTTTTCTTCCAAAGCTACCTGGGACCTAGAACAGCAAGAATCTCCTTTCTGCGGCCTTCCCTGCTCATCCACTGGAAATACCAGTCTATGGCACTGCAGGTACTTCAGTGCTGATTCCAGAGCATCATCTGTCACTTTGCAATCAGTAAATTCACTAGGGTGACGTTCTTGCCTTGTCAAAAGTAAGTTATGTAGAAGTTATAAGCTTGTATTCATGATGTGCTCATGCACACCCCTGTTGAGAGGCATGACTCGAGTTAAACTGCATGGTTCAAATTCAGCAGAAAAAGCAGCATTCCATTCATACTGGTCACCGACATCTGTGTCCAGCAGCCAAGGCAGGCTCACTGTGCCCACATTTAAATCAACCTTGATTAAGACAAGCATGCACAGCTGTTTTGTGATTCAGTCAGACCTCCCATCTTTGCTGAGACCTACTTAAAGACTTGTGTTTCAGAATGCAGCCTTACTTCTGCACAATTAACAGTGAATAAAATAACAATTATGTATAATGAGTGTTCTTGATTACTCAATTAACTAAAAGGAAAAAATAGAATGAAGATCTGAAAGAGCACCCCTGAGTATCAGCGTGAAACTTCAGCTGATGTAAACTGAACCAATTGGAAATGTACAGAACTTTTCTTGTTGTTTGTTGTCTGTATTTGGCATTGAGAGAAGAGGTTTGTATGACTTTGGTGTTACACGATTGCCAGAAGGCAAGACTGCTGGCCAGATTTTCAGCTGGTGTGCTCATTAATGCCAAATACAGATACTTAAAGCTCATCTCCATCATCATACTTAAAGCCAGATCTCCATAATGTCTGAAATACTTCTAAATCAACTTGCCTTTCTTTCTCTTTTTCTTATGGTTTTTGAGCTTCTGGTTATGCTCAAAGTAAATTCTCAAGCTTTTCCTGAACTTAAAAAATATATATGTCTGTTCAATTAGAAACCCTGTTGCTTAATCATCAGTAGCTAAAGGGCTGTTTGTTCTAACAATGCCAGACAGTGTGAGACCTCTGACTGTTTCTGCTGGTTTCTATTGTTGCTAGGAGAGACATACCAGTTTTAAAAGATCCACAAGCTTCACCTGAACATCTGTTTAGGGCCTAGAGCTGTTTCTAGGGGAAGAATCAAGCCTCTAAAAAGCGACTCTATTTCAATGTTATTTGATTCTTCCTGCCTTTTGGTGTTGTCTGAAGTTACTTGGCCATCATTTTCTGGTCTGAAGAAGGTGTAATGTGAGAGAAGCAAGAAAACTTCAACAGACGTTTCTAGGAGAGCAAAACTGGAAACAAACAGTGTTAATGTTAAAGCTAATTTTATTCTTTTTCCTTTGAAATATCAAACACTATGTTGGTCACAAGAAACTTGTGGTTATGCCTGGATTGAGTGAGGATTGTGGCTATATCTAGCTGTTGTTGGATCCTAGAGCAGCAAGACTTTCCTTTTTGCAGCCTTTGCCTGTTAATCCACTGGAAATACTAGTTTATGGAACCATGGGGGGATATATAATGATAATAATAACCATTATAACCATATAATAGATAAATGGAAGGCGGATTTTGCAGAATTGATGTACTGAATTTTGTTCAGAAGTTTTGGATGTTGGCTCTGATCTACACTGTCTGTAAACAAGCATTTTGTCACTGTTATCAGTGCCATTAGTACTAGCTCTTTTAGCCTGTATTGTTTCTTGCCATATTAAATGTTTGCTCCAAAAGCATAATCTTAGATTTATAGTGAGAGATAACTTGGAACTTGGTGCCTGGGGGAGTGCTACATCCTGCTAGACTGGGATGGCACACCAGGGGCCTGACAGTAGCTTGCATTCCTTGAAAAGCCTTCACTTTGTTCCGTTGTTAAATGCTGTTAAATGTTCTCTTTTAAATTCTGTGGGTTTCTAATGGCATCAGATGCCGCTGGGAATCACTCAGGGACCAGATGGCAAGAAATTCAAGTTCCTAACTCCCTCTGGTGCCACTGGCACTGAAGCTTCCAGTATCTTCATAGATTTGAGCAGAAAGCTATGTCAGAATGCAAACAAAGGAATCTTTAACCTCAGACATGGCAGCAGCTTGCTAATTGTGGACAGAGTCCTCTTTTCAGTCTCTCAGGCCCCACAGATTGTTTATTCTTGCTGCTCTGGAGTATGTTACACTGCCAAAGGGACAGAGTGACATTACTAATTTATAATAATCACTAAAAATAACCAGAAAGCTATGGAAAAATATCTGGGAGGAGGCAGTGCGAAAGCACAGCTATCCTGCCTGTTCTCCCAACCTCACAAACATACCAGAGCACAGTGAAAATCTCCTTTTTAATAAAAATAATTTTGTAAGTGCCATAGAAGATGACAAAACTTCCCACCGTGTGCAGTGACAATCTGCCACTGAAGTGAAGCCATTCCTATGCTTTCAAGAAAGATGTCACAAATTATTACTGTGATTATGGTTGTTATTTAAGTGTCCATAGCATCCATTCCAGGAGTTGGAGATTGATATACAATTGAATGTCACTACTAAGGTGGATCTTACATATTAGAATAAAATAAATATTAGAGGTAAAGGGGATAAGGAAATAAAGTATTCCCAAAACCATGAGTTGAGAATAGACAAATTTTATGAGAGTGGTCCAGTTGAAAAGTATTTTCCAAAAGAGCTTCTGCATTAAATCAAAACAGTACAACTCTGATAAAATGTTGATAAAGAAAACCAAAGGAGGCATCTGTGATGGAAAACATGACCGTAGTTGGTCACAGAATTTTTTGGTTCTAAGCAAAAGTTACTGGTTGAGGCTGAACATGTTGTGAATCTATCTTATCATTCGAAGAAGTGAATATATTGGCCTGTCTCTGTTAAAGTATGCAAATGTGAGAAAGTGAAGTTCACAACCTGTTTTCAGGTCCCTGAAAGTAAAGAAACCCAGACACTGCAACAAAAATACTGTTTACATCAACAATTATTTGCTTAACTTGCAGGCATATCTGTTACCAGTTTGAAGTCATTTATATAGAGCTTAACACTCCAAAGTCTTGCATATGCATGGGCTCTAGTTTTGGTAATTTCTATATTTTGCCTATCTCTTATCTTGTTCCCTTTGAGTAACTGTTTTACTTTCTATGTTTAACAGAAAGTGTCTGTAAATACCCAACAGAAGTCTTACAACACAGAGCTTTCCACTGACAGCGATGGGATGATGCCTTCTTGTCATGGAGAAAGTATGGGAAGTCCAGTTAAAGGCAATATCCCTCAGGTGAATTCTTATACAGCCAACAGTAGAATGATCAAGGAGGTTAGATTTGGGTGGAGAAGACCCTGATAATATTTGAATTTTATTACTCAATTTAATCACTAGTCACTTTGTTCTCACTCATGGGAGCCAGCTCTCAGGCAGCTACTTGGCTCTGATGGACTTTCCTTCAGCTGGAAGGATTCTTGGACACTTGTAACACTTGAACCACTGGATGTTTTAAGGAGTACTGCCTTTTACAAACATTCCCCTTTTTCAAACGTTCTTCTGACTGGCATAAAACTTGACAGTTTAACATTTTCTTGTCTTATAGTAGGTACTGCCAGGGGATTTTTAGTTTCTTATAAAATTCTCTTTTCTTTGTTTAAAGATATGATAATATTTCTGGTTTTCTTCAAGAAGGAAGACCTGACCATTTCTCAGGCCCAGCTTGTTTCCAGCTGCTTATCTGAGGACTTGTTAGTATCTTTTCTTTGATGAATTTATCACCAACAGCTCATCTCTAAACACAGTGCTAACCTGTGTCATCACCTTATTCACATCCTTAGGTAAGATTTCAGTTTGTATTGCATAAATCAGATACTAATTCATAAAAAATGGAAGCTGTGTAGGCAAGAAAAGCTACAGATATTTTGTTAGACACCATGAGAGGAATGTGAGATTACGCACTCCACACAAGTACAAGGTGTCTCCAGCCAGGCACTCAGAATTTCTAGTCAACTTCAGAATTTTGGGTTGAGTCATTTCATTAAAAAGCAGTAATTTGTGTCATAGAACTGCTTGACAAAATCTGAGCTATATAGGTAACACATTTTGAAATCTTTTGACAGAATCATAGAATGGTTTGGATTGGAAGGGATCTTCAAGAACATCCAGTTCCAACCCCCCTATTATAGGCAGGGAGGCTTTCCAATAAACTGGGCTGCTTTTCACTTAATCATTTTAGTTTTTCTGCACCTACTTGAGTAATATAAGAGGGAATGCCTTGTTTCCTGTGAGTCACTGATACAAAGAGAAGTTCATTTAATATGCGCTCAGGAAAACTGCAAGGAGAAAACTGAGCTTTCAGTTTGTCTGAAAGAAAACTTTGGGTTTTCAAAATCTGGCAACCTTAAAAATGGGATCTTCAGCTGCCCCATGAAATAACACATTCCTTTCTTTTGCTATGATATGGATGGCATAAAAATCAAAAGATATCTGGATTGTCTAAAGTTTAGCATCTCAAACTTCTTAGCCAAACTCAGTCCCTTCTAGAAATAAGTGCAGTATAAAGTATTTGCTCCAGTCACGTGATTAAGGCAGAGCCATCTATCTCCACAGTGGGAGGGGATCTGGCAATAGAGTGTGGACAGATTGCAAATGCAGGCAGTGGAACATCAGATGCACACCTAGAACTGCCCTTTCTTGTGTGTGCCCAGGGTCTGGTCTGGCTGTGAGGCTGAGGTGGAGCCAGGCTCCACTTTGGCTTGTGCACATCCAATATGCCTTGGGACTGCAGGCACTGTCCTGTGAAGTACCTCTCACCCCAGGAAGCTCAGAGCTTGAATCCTGCACACCCATGCTGAAAGGCAGTGCTGCTCTGAGAACAATAAAACCTGTGGGCCAAGTTCAGTCCTGAAATCCAGCTCCACTGAATTCAGCTGATGATTGATCAACTGAAAGTCCTCCTGGAGTTTGCTGATTTCAACTGACAGATGTCATCATAGGTTTATTTTAGTTATAGTCGAAGTCAGAGACTTCATTTAGAATCATTACTAGATGTGACCAGTTGCAGTCTCAGTTTCTGGACTATGCATCTAAAATTGTGGGACAACTGATTTGGGAAAAAAAACATGTTCCTAATTGTTGAGTCCTGATTGACTCAGGACAGCTTCCATTCAGCAGAACATAATTTTTTTTCTCTCTCCTTCAAGATCTTTTCATCATGATTTGCCAGATTCAGGCCTGCCCTCCAGTGGATATATTTTTTTTACACTTTGATCTGACTTAAATTTTCTATGAGAAGAAAAAGTGTTGCTGAAAGCAAACAACAACAACAGCAAAAACTTCGACAAAGTCAGTTATTGTCAAAGTGCAGTGGAAGATCACCAATTGCCCAGGGAGTAACAAAGAGAATATCTGTTTATAATGATATGGTAACAGTATTCTTTCACCAGCAGCTTAAAGAATTATTCCAGCTTTCCAGCATGAGGAGAGTAAGAAGAAAAGTATAATAAGCAGGAAAGCTGAGTTTACACTGAGTTAGGGAGAACACTAGTAAAGCAGCTCTGTTTGGGGCTGTGGTTGGATAATAGCAGACATATGCTTTCTGCAGTCTTTTTGGCAGGATCTCTCAGCTGAGGTGCGGAGTAATCAAAATGGTATTTTCTGTTTCTCTGAGAGCACTTCTGTTCACACCTTTATCGTAAAACTGCTGTTCTTAGAAGATCACACTGCTCCTAGCCATTCCCAGTCAGTGTCTTCTTTTATGATATTCCCATAGCACTACATAAAGCTGAAGGTTCACCAGATGATTCAGTTTTAAGTCCAAGCACATTCAGAGCTGGACTTAAATGGTTTTCGTTTATACCATTCAAGAATTTTGTTGTCAGAAATATTTAATGTCCAAAATAAGGAGTTATATTGGAACAGTGAACTCTAGAGAGAATTTTCTGCTGCTGTCAGTAGCAAACTTATTAAGTGTATAGGAGCTGTTTATATATAACATCAGCTCTGTGTTCTCTGTGTTTTCTGGCCTAGTTATATACTGTCCTTTTATGCAAAATGCCACACCTGTAAACTTGACATTCTGTCCTATATCTTTACCAAAAATGCCTTTCTTATTTCAATTTATCTCTAACTTTCATTACCATCTACAAGTTCATCTGCTTTTGGAGTAGTTATCCTAGTGTGATCTGAGAGTGAGCCTTGGTGTATTTTGACTCCTGTCTCCCATTGAAATTATGCTTAGTGGGTGAACAGATGTGAAACAATCTGTGAGCATCCATGTTAAAAGTGCTGACGAAAACTTCTTCAGAAATAAAAGATTCTATTCCTTAAATTTTATGTATGTTAAATCTGGCCAGCCCAGTAATGCATGGTTATAAATGAATGTTTTTTGCTTGAAGTTTTAGAAGCAGAGTGGCAGAAGCTAGCAGTTGATGCGACATAGTTTTCCAGATAAATGGTGTATTTAGTGCAAGTACGCAGTGAAAACATATGAATGTGATGTCCAGAGCTCCAAGTGGCCACATTAAAATGCTACTTCCTAAACACTCATTTGTTTGCATTTCAAATACAATACGATTTACCCTGAGAGTGAGCAGTATTGGCCACCTGAAATGAAACCCATACCAGAGCAAGACTAAATCAACAGTTGCCTTCTCCTAAAGCAGGAAATATGGTTTTCATTTGGAATTTCTGTGTCTTTTTTAACATTAGAAGTGTAAGCACTGGAGCAGGAAATGGTAATGCATCCAGTTAATGCAACAGCAGAGGTAATGCTGGCTTCCTTGATTGAATAACGCTGTCTCTCCTGCTTTCTGAATAAGACTGGAGCCACAAACACTGAATACATTGACTTGGAAGCCAATGACCAATTAGGATTCTTCATTATATGAGTGCGGCATTTGTTAACTTCTCTATCCAAGTTTCCATTCTTGGAAATGAGCTTTAATGGCATTAATGTTGTGTATGTTGAACGGCAGGTCAGACAGTCAGCTCCTCTCTATTAATTTGGCTTTGCTAAACTTAATGGAGCCACAGTAATTCAAAACAGTGGATAATCTGTCCCTCAGTGCTGAGTATTTACTTGCTTTTCTATGCACTTATCTTCATATGCATAATGGCATACTTCACGCACTGATCTCAGTATATCACCTATGCCCTTTACTTACACACTTCTACCACTTACAAAAGATTTGGTTGATTTTCTATCCCTTTCTAACCCTTTCTAACCCTTCATTCTGTATTAAGCTCATATTAAGCTACTTTCACAGTATTATGCAATTCCTTCAAGTCTTGTGTTTGTTCACATGCTGCACGTGCTCATGTCAAGCTAAGAAAATTCATCTGAAAACTCACCCAGTGCATGTCTTCAAGTCCAAAACTGCAGCACTGAGCAGAGCTGCCTGCTCAGGGTGGTTTTCAGGGCTCTTAACTATTAGATTCAGCACTGAATCTGGTATGAACAAGCTTTTCATTGAACTTTCTGGAGCTTTGAAGGCAGCACTTTCCAGAATCCAACCCTTCATCTCTTTCTTGAAAGCACACCCTGCAAACAGGTGGTAGGAACTCTTCAGAGGGAGTCAGTCAGGCTGTGCACATTTGTCTTTCCCACAGAAAAGGCTAAACATGCAAAGCAGAAACCCAGCAGAGCTGGGAGGCAATGTGCTGTCATTGCTCCTTGGCAATAACTCGGCTCTAGGAATGTGGCTTCTGTACAACTGAATTTTCAACACTGTGCCAGCCTGGCTGTGCCACTGCAAGCTGTGCCATCTTTGGCAGCCACTCTCCAAGTGGGACACAACAGGCAGGTGTTCCCATGTCAGGATCCATTATGATGAAGGGATTTCTGAGCAGGCAAAAATGTAAATGGCATTCCTGACAGTCTCACGTGTATTTCTGGTGTTGTTAACTCTATATGTGCCAGCGTGATCTGCGTCCCACGCTGTCAAATACACGCTGAAGACATGAAGAGCGCTCAGGCAAATCTTTACTTCAGATGGACTTTACTGAAGGGGCAGTTCTGGCAGCTTTGCAGCAGAAAGAAAGGAGCAGAAAGTGTCAGTGTTTACCTCTATCCTTTCCTTCTAGATGATATATCTATTACTTTTTCAAAGTTTGGGTGCAAAGAAACGTGTTAAAGTGGGTATAGATTATCAGCAAACCCCTTTGTTTTGTGAAACTTCAGATGCTAAAACAACTCTCTATGAAACTCAACAAGAAAGTTTCTCCTTCCTGCTTTCACCTCTGATGGGGAGGTACCAACTCGGGCAGCAGTTCTGTAACTCATAAATTAGCTTCCTCACTGCTTGACACTTTTAATGTGTTTCACAAAGGTTGAGCACTCTAATTCCTTAAAGAAGAGGTTTCTGTGAGCTCAGTCAAGGCCTTTAAGCGCTTGAATACAGCAAAATGTAAGTTCTATAGATTGCAGACTAAGCTATAAATTATTAATAGGGTTGTTCAGTAACTTCATCATGCATTTGAAAGACAATTTTCACAGCCTAACGTCTGTCAGTAGCCTTTACTGATCCTATTGCAGATACAATTGTTCAAACAGGAGGAAAAAAAACCAATAAATCCATGACAGTGGAGAACTTTAGAAGAAAGAGTATGTTTAACAGGCTGTGGTTCTGAGTTTAAAATGTCTTCTACACTAATAGAAATGGTACTCTGCAAAGATGTTTGAAAGTAAACTGAAGCTCCTCAGGCTTATTTCAGATCTCTGCTGATTCTGCTTGTGAAATACAGTCAAATTTCAGTAAGTACAGACTTTTAATTTGATAAATCATTTTTATTTAATCCAGACTGTAAATTATCTTCCAAATCTGGTTTGTGCAATAATGTTAATGGTGGGATGCAAAGCTGCCTTGTGACAACATCCATGGGTCTGTCATGGGCAGACAGATCATAACTGCTCAGACAGCTCCTGCTCTGTTCTCCGAAGCCTTTCTTCCTGAACTAAAAACTGTTATGTTCAGCAGGTGGCAGCAGCTGCTTACGGGTCAGTGTGGGCTCCACAGTAGTAGAAGAGGTGCGCTGATGTCGAGGGTAAATCCTAGAACCAGGAAAATGGTGTGTCTTGTCCCCAGAGCCAAAGTGACAGCTCCAGCTCAAAGTTCATCTCTGGAAACACTGGAAAATACTGTCTTCTCTTTAATGGAAGTCTATTTTTTTTCTCTCCTACCACTGCTGTCACAGACTGTGCTTTCTATTATTTCACTTTATCATCTGTGCGTATATACATATGTATATACATAATATGTATGTATATATGTATATACAGTATGTGTATGTATATATATAGTTTGTGTATAAGAGGCATAGTTTTTCTCCAAATTCTGCTAACCTAGATATCTGCTGTGACTCTTTAATGTCAGAGCAGTGTGGGATTTGCTGGTAGGAAGGACAAGAACACTTTGCCACACCACCCTTTTACCTCCAGTGGTGCTTGCCCTGCATCCCTCTGCTCTGCCTTCATATTAGTGGCCCCTCTGTAGCAAGAGCAAGTGGCTGTGTGAACTAAATTGCTCTTACTTATTTCACTATATTGCAAAAAGTACCAGCTTTCAGTGCTTCTCTGTTATACAAAACCAGAGAGGGAAGCCATGAACCAGGCATATACAAAGCACAGCATGAGGGTGAAAGCATAATGAAACAGACTTTAAAAGTCAGTGTCAGGTGATCTTATTTTGCACGTATTCCCAAGCAGAGCTGTTGGGGAAATGCTCTCCAGGCTCAGCAGAACGTCCATTAAGAGTAGATATAAGGGGTTTGCCCTCTGCTCTGGGATATTGGTTTTGCTCAACATGCATGGATTATGTGCATGGATGCAGAGCGTGAACCCAGAGGAAACTGAGAAATAACTCCTTGTCATATGGCATGGAGTGCCAAAGAGAACAAATGCTTTAATCAGGTCTTGATAAAGAAGTAATTCTGTTAATGCAAGAGATAAGCTTTTATCCTTAAATGAGCGCTTTCTATTTCGCTGTGGGTGCATAGAGAAAAGACAGCTCACCTCTACTATTAGCATTAATGTAGGAATTGGTCACAAGCCCTGTAGATACAAGAAAGTTTGAAAGTCATCTTCACTAAACCCTTTGATATTGCATTACTATGCAGTTAAATAGATATTTTGGATTAATTCCTTTACGTGATCTCCATAGTTAAAAGAAAAGGCGTTGGCAGTGGTTTTTCATAACTCCCCACCTTTAGAGCAGGTTGCCTTAGTTACGATGGCCAGCTGGAGAGGCAGCAAGTTCAGTACTAATGCACTTTGAAAGGCTTGCAGTTTCTGTAAAATCTGTGTCACATTCTGCTACCACATATGCTTTCATCACAACTCTAATGCACTACGGTGCTGATAGTCAAGATCAGAGGTGAAGTCACACATACCAGAGCAAAGCTTTGGGTCATTGCCTTACTGACTGTCCTGCAAACACTGAGAGACACATTGTGAAAATTTCCTTGTGATTGAGAATGAGATCACCTTCAAGTGGCTCCAAAATGTGGTGTGTGGAAGCAATCCGCTCACAGTCTGGGTCATACTTTCTCCAGTAGAAAATGGGTAGGTCTTGGCCTCTTGAATGGTGATTTTTCCTTAAGAAAACAGAAGGAAACAGTTATTCGTTAAAGGGATAGGACACAGAGTTCTGCTTTCACGGAAGCATCTCCTTCACAAAGCAGCAGCTGCTGGCTGCGTTGCAGGACTGGAAATGCTCTTTTCATTTGTACAGAGAGTTCTCTTATTATGCTTTAATTTGAGCACAGTTTTTTGTGATCAACTGGGTGAAGAATAAGAAAAAAAAAAACAAACAAACACCATAGTTTATGAAATTGGCCAGTATGTTTTTCATACTCATAAAGCCACCACCTGCAGGGACATCTCAACTGTTTGTAGCTGAGTTTGGGCTGAATATTTCCAGCTCCCATTTTGAAGCTGCCTCTCCAAGTTGCAAGGCTTTGCTGCCCACTGCACAGAGTACTTGTTTGTTCTGATTTGTCTTTGCAGCATCCCAGGAGGAACGTGTTCCCTCTCATGTTGCAGAGGGGGAAATGAGGGGGCTGTATCTGAAAGTACCTGGCAACAGCAGATGTCATACGTCAGTTTGTCGAATGTAAGGCATTTGAAGCCCGATTTTTTTCAGCTGCCTGAACTGATTTCCATCAGAGATCAGCCATGTGCAATGAGTAATGTACAAACGAGGATCACTTGCAGTACTGCTTGATTTTTAACTGACCCATAATTAACAAATCCTATGGGGGCTGAACCTTGTTCTCCACAGTCATGGTTAGCTTCCTTTTCTCTGAGGTTTGTGTCTGGCTCCTCATTTGTTGCCTTGTGCAGCCGCTGTGAAAAAGGAGACACAATAAAAGCTGGCACCATGCACTGATGTTTCTCGGCTCATCTGCTGACAAAGAGGAGCCTCTGCCTGACGGGGAAAACAGCAATGGAAAACACAATGTGGAATTGTACAGTTACAATGTCTCCTGGAGCCTGTGCAGAAAGATACAGCATCGCTATTCCTGAAAGGAAAAGCATCTGCAAAACTGATGGATGGTTCCCAAACGACACTGCATTCCCTAACGCGTAATTCTCAGTATTTAAACACGCGACATCCCTCACGGCATCTCCATCAGAACGAAAAGAGAGGGAGCACGGAGCGTTCTGACCCTTCCCAGTGACAGAACCAACAGGTCAGAACCAACAACAGGTCAGAACCAACAGGTTGCTCCGCCGCACCGCCGCCTCCCTCACGGAGCATCCAGCGGCGGCGCGCGGTTACGCCAATGGGGGAGAAGAGGCCGGCGGTAGCGGCTCGGGGCAGCTGCGCGGGGCGCCCGCAAGGGGGCGGCACAACGCGGCGCTCCCCGCGGCACCGCGCAGGGGCCGGGCGGGCAGCCGGCGGCACGGGACGCGCCTCCCGCCGGGCGGGGGCAGCCGGCGTTTCGCCGCGGGACCGCCGCACTCGGCCGAGGGACCCCGCGGAGCCGGGGCTCAGCCATGGATCCCGCCGCCTCCCGCCCAGCCGCCCCGCAGCGGGCGCTGCTCTCGTCCGCCGGCCGGGCGCTGCTGTGGCTCGGCCCCGTGTACCTGGCGGGGTACCTGGGGCTGAGCGGCAGCTGGCTGCTGCTGGGGCTGGCGCTGGCGCTGGGCTGGGCGCGCAACCGGCGGGGGAAGCGCGAGCGGCTGGCGGCCGCCTCGGTGCTGCTGGAGGACGAGCGGGAAGCGGTGCGGCGGGGCCTGGCCGCCCGGCACCTGCCGGCATGGGTGAGTGGGGCGGACGGAGGGGAGGGTCGCGTGGTTCCGAGTCCAGCTGGGAAAAGGGAGCGCTGGGCTGGAAGTTGTGCGATCGCTCGTGTAGTATCCCGGAGAAATCTTCCTCCGAAGATGCGCTGTTCCGGCTGTTCTAGCTTAGGTGATGCTTTAGACAAAGTTTTCTCCCTTTTCTCTCTCCTGCCGTTTGGAAAGAAGTAATACGTATATCTACGTGCATAACGCACTCTGCCTTTCTTGCTGGTGCGAAGCAGCCCCTGCTTGTTCCTCGTCGCCGGCCGTCCTCTAGGCTTTAACCCGAGGGATTGTGGCAGCCTGGCAGTGCTTTCCGTGCAGTACCGCTTGCTGGCTGCTCGGTGCCCGGCTGCCTAATAGAAAAGGATCGACCATGTCTCTTAGCCATTCGCTCAGCGTTCAGAAACGTGCCGGGGACTGGTAGGGAAACGGGGAGAGAGTATGAAAGAGCTGTATCTGTCGGGAGCGCTCCGTGGAGGCACTGACAGTCAGCGAAGCGCTTTGCGCATCCTGCAGCCTTCGGTACGCCTTCCTGCGGCCGGCAGCTGCGTGCCCGTGGGATGGAGCTCCCAGCTGAGCCCCCCCCGCTCCCAGCACGGGATGTTTCCTACCACCTGCAGGAGCCCGTCCCGCATGAAGGCTCTGCTGGTTCGCGCCCACAGAGCTTAAAACCTCCCGGAGCAGCAGAGTGCAGTGTGTTGGTTTTGTTTATCAGCGTTGCCGCATCTCCTCCTTTTGCTTTTCATCGTTGATAAGTTCTGCTCAGCATCAGTTTGGCGTTTGCTTGCATAGCGAGCTTAAATTCGGTGCTTTTTTTATATTTCACTTTTAATTTTCCTTCTGTTCCCTCCCTCAGTTCGATTTTCTGCTTCTTTCCCCCCTTGTCAGTCCTGACGGCTGTTCCTCACCTGCTGCCTATTCAACTCATTGTCTGTGGTGTCTTTTTTTTTTTTTTTTTTTTAAATCTTTCATTTTTGCCCTCCAGCATTCAATTGTAACAGCTCTAAAAATGTCCCATCTCTTCTTCTCTCCTGACGTGCAGAGGTGGGAGCAAGAATAAAACTCAGGTGGGAGCGCAGGTTGGAGCTGCATTGTAATCTTAGAAAAGGCACTGCTGGTGTGGAACATTGGCAGCATCTTAGGGGACAGGGGATGGGTAAATAGCTGTTCTTATGGGTGCCCCATTGTACAGTGAGGATGATCCATTCAGGGAGGAATTAAGACCAGTCACTGATTCCAGAGAGGCTGTGTATGCCCCATCCCTGGAGGCACTCAAGGTCAGGCTGGACTGGGCTCTGAGCACCTGATGGAGCTGTAGGTGTGTCCCTGCTCATTGCAGGGGATTTGGACCAGGTGGCCTTTAAAGGTCCCTTCAATTCAAACAGCTCTGTGACTCTATGATTCCACTTGGTTAAAAACTGTACTCTGCAAGAACAGTGCAGGCTCAAGCTCTGTGCAGCATTGGGATCGGTTTTTAGGAGACGTGTTTGTATCACAGCCTTCCCTATGAAGGGGATATGAGGGGGGTTTCCCTCATCTACTCAACCATCTGTTCCAGGGAATTTGCAAGGGTTATTTTCCAGCACCAGTATTTTGGCTGAAAGCAGATGGTGAGTTTGGAGTGGAAGCATTCCTGTGCTATACAGCTTACGTGGGCAGGCTGTGCTTCCATAGGAAATCAGGCTGGAAATTGGCTTGTGTTGAACAGTCTGGTCCCAGTACAACGAGATGTTAAACCGCTTGCGTGAGAAGTTGTTGATATTAGAGGTGAAGAACAGCCTTTTTTTAAAGCGTGGTCTGCCAATTCCTTCCTCGTGCAAAAGGCTTCTTTAGGTGTTCTTTCTTCACCCCTGCAATGGGAGCTGAGAAACCCGTCTCCTTAAAAACGAACAAACAAAGGAAACAGCAAAAGACAAGCAACCCCAATGGATACATTCCAGTGTTGCATTTGAATGGTGCTGTTGTGTCTCACGTGGGTTTTGCTGTTGCTGTGATCGTTGGTGTGGCCTGCTCCAGGGCAAGGTGGAGCCTTGCAGAAACCTACACTTCTCTTACTTGCTGGTAATTGGCCCTCACCTCCTATTTTTGATCTTCAAAGGTCTTTTCAAACGCTAAGTAATTTTTGAAGCATTCCTGAAATATTTGCAAGAAGCATGCCTGCTTTTGTAGGTGAGGAAAACTGATTTTTGATAGCATGACTTACTCAAGGTTATGGAGTAAGGTTTATTTTGGGACCATGTGAACTTGGCAGCTCTTGGTGGCTGGTTTTGGGCTTAACAAGAAGTACTTTGTGCTTCTCTTATCTGTGCTGTACCCATGGCAAACTTGGGAACAAGACCCTGATCATAGAACCATAGAATAGCCTAGGCTGGGAGGGACCTTAAAGATCATCAGTCCTGCAGCAGTGATCCGAGGTGTGACACAGGTGTGTGACTCATGGTGGCTGCTGTTTGGGGTTTACCCTGGGCTATTCAGTTTGGATGTCTGTAGCTCAGTTACTTTTGTTTTGCTTTATCTTAAGGTGAGTCCAGCTGGAACTTCCATCTCGTGGTCGGTGCTCCTGCGTACTGCTCCAGCCTAATGGCCAGTGGCCTCACTTCTTGGATACTTTTTACAGCTGCACCTCTGGTAGCTCTGGCTCCAGTGAATAATTCTAGCAAAGTGTAGGGGTTTGTATTGTACTCCATTTAATGGTGATGGGTCACACAAGTGGGCTGTGACTTCCTTACTGGGATCTGGAGGCTTAAGTGGTGCCCTGAGTCCTGATCTATTCTTTCTTTTGGGCCACCTCCCCTCTTCTGTCTGGAAGGCCGTTTGAAGGATGGCTTGCCACACCACTTCCATCCTTGCTTTGCTCTGCCTGTGACTGATCCAGGACAGTCCTGCAGATGCTGCAGAACACTGTGGGACTTATCAGTGCATTGGAGTTGGAGACCAGCTGCCTTTGGGCCATCCCATATTTGTGTGTGCTGGCACAGGGCCATCTGGTGGGAGATGGAGGGCTGGCAGGTGAATTGGAGGTCCCTGCATTCACATCACCCTCCTGCTTGTGAAATGTCAGCTGCGTTTTATCAGTATTGATTGTCCCTTCTGGTGCAATATTCTCACTTTATCATGCAAATAAAGCTGGGTAGGCTGACATTTCAGTGAGCTTGCATCTTGTTTAATGGAAAAGTTGCTGTTCAGAGCATCAAAGGAAGTTGCTTATAAACAATATGGCAATATCACTTTATTTTTAAATAGAATAATTGGAGATCGTTTGGAACATTATTTGAGAAACAGTTTCTGAAATCACACATCAGGCTGGAAAAAAAGGCAAACTACTGTCAGTTCATAAAATCCTATCATAGAATCACAGAATGGTTGGGTTGGGGGGGGACTGTAAAGCCCACCCAGTCCCACCCCCCTGCAGTGGGCTGGTTGCCACCCAGCAGCTCAGGCTGCACAGGGCCCCATCCAACCTGACCTTGATCATCTTCAGGGATGAGGCACCCACAGCTCCTTTGGACAGCTGTGCCTCATCACCCCGAGTGAAAAATTTCCTCCTAATATCTAAAGCTACATCTGGCCTCCGTTAGTTTAAAACCATTTTCCTTGTCCTGTCATTATCTGTAAATATCTGCTGTTTCATCCAAACATCCCTGCTGCTGAATTATACAAAAAGCCCTTGACTGAAGAGTGTAGCTCTTCAGCTATGTATATGGAGGTAATGTGTTGTCCTGCCCATCAGGCTGGATGATAGTGTAAGGAGTCCCTTTCTGTTGGAGTGTGTCTGTAGAGCTGAGAAGCTGCCATCCTGTCCTTCCCTCCTGCAGTAGCCATCAGCCTGCAGCACTGGCGGAAAATACTACATCCAGAAGGATGAGTTTGTAGTAAGGCAGTTGTGGACCTTTGCTCATGTTTTCAAATTGGATGTCAATTGAATTTTCCAGACAGGTTCTTGTTTTCCAAAGCACGGTGTCCTGATTAGGGTGAGCCCATGCAGGAAACAGAGCTCTCACATCTCATCATCTTGAAGGGAAGCAGTTTCTTGTGGCTTCCCACTGCATGACCAAGAGGGGTGAGAAATCTAATGCTGCTTCACGAGGAACAGGATATGACACTTGCTTTAATCACATAAACATGCCCAGAGGCATACTGGTGCATCAACACACCTGTCTGCTTTTGCCTTTTACAATTCAGTAGTTTTTCAAAGAAACAATAAATTGTAAAAGTTGTGTGTATGAGAGCAGAGGGGTCTCAGATTACCACACTCTGTGGTATCTTTGGCATGTGACACGGTATACCAAAACAGATTACATGTGGCATTCACTTTATTTTTCTCTGCCTCCAGGTCCATTTCCCTGATGTTGAGCGAGTGGAATGGCTGAACAAGGTGAGGAGCTCTGAACTCCAGTCTGTGAGGCTGTGTGCTCTGAGCTGAATCCCAGCACAAACTCTAAGCCTAAGAAGATTGCTAAATCACTACAACAAGGTTCAGTCACAGCAGCGTCTGTATTTAAGTTTTGGAGCTTCTAGAGTTGTTACAAGTCCTGGTGAGAGCCAGATGTGTGTGCCTGGCTGATGTAGATGTGATGAATTTGACCACACAACTTCATTCTGAGGTTTTAAAACCAAAAGTCCATGTGTGTATACACATGCATGTATGTGTGTGTGGCTGTGTTATTATTTTAGCAAAAGCAGTAGTAGTTATTTTCTTTTACCAGCAACGCTCTCAGAGTAGGTGCTCCCATCAGCAGTTAGGATCAGGCTTTCCCTGGAACTGGGCTCTGGAATACAAAGCAAAACAGCTCAACTTACACGTTAGTAACTATCTTGTTTTTGTTTGAGAAACTTTCTTTTGAAGTAAAAGCTCACCTCTCTCCTCTCCAAATAAACCTCCAGGGAACTTTGTGACACTTCCCAGTAATTAGAGACTGCTGTGTTTAGAAACTTTAACCCTGGGCTTTGCTGGCTCAGCCGATGTGGTTAGAAGCAGTCAACAGATTCCGTAGGGTTGAAAACTCAGTATTCACTTCCTGAAGCAGTTTCCTTTTCTGAGGAACTGGGATGGATCTTTCCATAAAGAGTGGAAGAAGAGCACAAATGTGACTTTCTATTTGTTAAGAGCAGGCATGCATTAGTTGTCACGTGTTCTGTAATCTGCATCTATTTCTCAACTAAAGATGTATGAATGACACTTGATATATGATGTTTTGCTGTTCTGTAGGTCCTTGAACAGGCTTGGCCATACTTTGGGACAATCATGGAAAAAACATTTAAAGAAGTTGTGGAACCAAAAATAAGAGCAAAGAGTGTACATCTGAAAACATGCACCTTTACCAAGATCCAGTTTGGTGAGAAGGTAGTGTGAATGCTTTATGTCAGTATTTTCAGAGGCCGATGAGTAGTAACAGAGACTTCCTATTCATCACTCTCTTCTGCATGTCTCTTAGTTTTTCCTTTTGCCTTCCCTGATGATGGTGGTTCTGAGGAGGGCTCCTCTCCTGGTTCTTCCTCCACCTCCTCCTCCTCTTCTTCTTTTTTCCGTTCTAGACATGAGAACACTCGTTTCCATTTCTTGCCTTCCATAGGGGCAACTGATATTGTTACTGGTGTCTCCTATGATTGATCAGATTTGACTTGGAGATTTTCCCTTTTGGCTTGAACCTCAGCTCTGAAACTCTCTCTCTCCAGAACAGTATTATATAGGGCGCGGTAAGCACAAGCCAAACCCCAAATAAGTTGTACCTCCTTAGATTTATGTAAGCCACACCATCCCTGACTCAAATACTGGCTAAGTTTCTCAGGATCCCACAGGTGTTCAAGAGTGAAATCCTATGGCATTGCGGGCCCCCATGCTTCTAAGATTTTTCCTAAACCTCTCCATATTCCCTGCCAGTCAGCATTCTCTGGTTTTGGAGGAGATTCCTTCCCCATTACACGAATGCCTTGGAATACATTCAGGGAGACTGATAACACGCACACCAAAATGAGCATTAATTTGACATTCGAAAAACGTGTGACAAACTGAGAAGAAAGCCTGGAAACTGGTCTGAACATCATGTTGTTTGCAAAATTAGCTATTGCATCTGGGATGTAGTTGTTTGTAAAATTAGCCATTCCATCTGGGATGTAAATGTCAAAATTCAAATCATACCACATCGCATATAGGTACCATACAGGTGTCTCCATCAGTGCCCTAATTTGGTTATATATGAACAAAGTTCTACAACAAGTAATTATGACACTGATAATTGGCCAGTAAGTCACGAGTAACATGATGGCTTTTAATCCCTTACACAGTGCCTCCAGGATAAAGAGTGGGTTCATTGCTGGTAGCTGCCAAAAAGGGGTTAATGAATGGAAGCTAACAAGAGGAGGGGGAAAAAAAGAAAAAAAAAAAGGAAAAAAGCACAGCCCAGACTAAGCAGTGCTCAAAGTTTACAAATATCCCAGAATACTGGCAGTACGCCTGGCCTTTCAAGGTCAAGTTTTCCAGCACAGAAACCTGAACTACTGATAATGCTCCCTAACAAAGCTCTCTGAGAGCAGAGAGAGAGATTCGTTCTAAAAGCTAAAAAGCAGCAGTTGCCTGCATTCTGCACCCAAGACTGTCACAGTGTTAACTAGATCGATCCATGCCCGTGACAGGGAGGCAGTAGGTCCCTACCCTCTCACCCCCCCCGACCCCACAAAATGGGAAAAGGAAAAGGGACAGGGAGATGGGAGCTGGGTTCAAGGAAGGAAGATAAAACAGCGGCAACAATCTATGGAGGAAAACTTATTTTACTAACTATGATGTCGGAATGCAAGATAACACAATATAATACAATCTAATCGAAATTGAGACTAATAAATCAAATAAGATAGGAGAGAGAGTTCCTGAGACTGAGTCAAACCTGAAGAGCTTGGAACGGCTAGGAAAGCACCCTTCAGCACCCACTGCCAGGCAGTAAGAGACCGCCCCACCCGGAAGGATCAGATCCCATGACTTCCGTAATGTACACAGGAATAGGTACCTGGAATTGGAGCATTAACCCTTTAATTCCCAGTGCACTACATGATGTTATGATGGGGAATACTGAAAACCAAAAAACATAAAACCATGACACTTTGCAATACTTGTACTTTGGTTTCCGTAAAGAATTCGGATGAAAAGGGGACAGCATTTGTTTGGGACTCTGACGTTCAGCTCTTTAATAACTCTGTGCGTTTAATAACTGGCATTGTTACAGTACTGCTGCCTCCTTTGTCCTTCCTCATATTGACTTGAGCATCTTCACAGTGAAAGAAAGATAATAGAGGAGGATAGAGGACGTACATCTCTTGTCACTGTCAATGTCATGAAACTGGAAATAGGAAAAAGGGGCACGTCTTCATTTCTCATAGAAGCTTCAGTGCTTCCTATGACTTGTAGCGTGATCCGCTGACAACCAGCCCTATATCTGGGGGCTGTTCACATCTTTAAGACAGAAACTTGTGTGCCTTACTCATGCTTAACATGCAGCTCTTCAAAGTCTTTATTGAACACTACTGTAATTGAACTGAGTGAAGTGGGTAGTACTCTTCACTTGGACCTCACCTAATAGATAATAACTATGTCATATCTTGTCTGTCTTTATTTCAGTGCCCTAGAATCAACGGAGTAAAAGTCTACACCAAAGAAATTGATAGAAGACAAGTTATCCTAGACCTGCAGATATGGTAACATTGCATCATTGAGCATATCTTAATTCACTGTCCATCCAGCACCTGTGCGTGGTTTGTCATGCTGGACTGAACACGTGGTTCTTTAATGTCAGTGTGGAGTTGCTTGCCTTATATCAGCCTAGAGTGATATGAGTGAATCAGTTCCCAGTTGGATGTTATTTGCAGAAGTGAGATGTTGAACGTTAGCCTCTAAGTCAGAGCATGCACAGATACAGGTGTTACCTGTGCTGGCCTACCATTGCTGTCATGAATGTGAAGTTGTGTCCCTTGGTTTTTCCATTCACAGCAGAAAGAAGCCAAGTCTTGGAACTACATTTCTGTCAGTTGCACCGTGTTGTTTCTCTTTGGTCCAACCTCTCCAGTTCTTGCAGAACTACTTGCACTATTTATTTTTTAATTCTTTCCCCTAGATTAGTCCTCTTGTTTTAATCATTATGTGCATGTGCCAACCAGTGTATTTGCTTTTTCTTTTTTTTTAGTTAAAGCTGTTCTTTAGCAGAAAATAGTCTCTAACTCTATTAACAATAACAACAAATTAGATAAAACATTTGTTGATTCCTTACAGGCTGATTTGAATGAGCTTGTGTGTTTCCTTAACATTGAGCAGAGTTAAAGCCTCCTCTGGTTTTGCCTGGAGAATGGAATGAGTGGGAGAATTACCACTTGCATGCTGCTGTAGTTCTGTGGTAGGTGATTGGGCCACCCAATATAAATGGCTTTTCTTCATGGTAGTACCAAGAAAAAGAAGTGTAAAACTGCAGATTGTCTTGGCAGCAGCACAGAGCTGCTCAGAGCTGTGCTGCTGCTTCATATGGCAGTGGCATGGTAGCATCCCCAGCCTTGGCAGGGCCCTGTCTTTCCCTGCAAGACAATGTACTTCATTTTCAGCCGTGTTGTATGTCAGCACAGTCTGCAAAGGGCTCTTTGTAACAGCCAGACCAGTTTTAGGGCCTGTGGCAAATCAATCATGCTTTCCATACAGAGATCGAGGGTTTTGATGCCTTGAAGGCTCTGTGGGAGGTAGATACTGTTCTCTATTAAACTACTTCTCCAGGCTGCTTCTCCCACATCCTCATTTTCACTGCCTTAACAATGAACTGCAGAGGGATTCCCCCACCTCCTCATTCCTGTCCTTTTGGCAGATCCATCAGCATCTCCAGACTGACCTCTGTTCCTCCTTCTGACAGTAATTTAGCCTGAACTATCATCTGATAACCCAGCTATTTCATGTATTCACACAAGAGCCTTCAGCATGCCTTGTCTCTCTGATGGGGAACTCTTCTCTGGGCTGTCCTGAGGACCCAGTTTCTCCTATGTTAATATCCTAACGTCAGCTTCTGCAAGTGAGCAAGGTGCTGTGCATTGTACAGTTGCTGCAGGAGGTCATGCATCACTTGCAGGAATGGTGAGAAGCAAATCCATGGGCAGTGATGGTTATTTACCTGCTTTTTTCCAGGTTACTAAAGGAACAAGTTTGGGATGTGTTTTTCCTTTTTTTTTCCTTCTTTTTTTCTCCTGTCCTTAATCAAAGAAATGGGCAACCTATACTTTTCTGAAGTGAGGCAAACTCCCATTGCAAAACAGTCTCTCTTAGGTATGTGAATAGCTATGTGTGTCTACACTAATGCAGCTGGTGCTGGGAGAAGAGCTGGTTAGAGGAGATGGACTTGAGCTGCCCCAATGGGAGGCTGCAGCCCTTGGCACTACCTTTCCTTGCATGCTGGTGAGTCAGGTTTGGGTGGCTGGTTATACCCACAGCTACCTGGCACGTGTGTCTGTGCAGTCGTGTCTCTGTGGCTGCTCACAGAGGGCTGATGTCTGTGTAAGAGGGTTCCATGAGAATTTCCACATGTCATTGTGACTAGTGCTCAGATTGGAAATAAGCCTCAACAAAAGCAGGAACAGTGTGGATGCTTACAATCAAGATAGATGAGTATTATCTGTACTGATGTGGAAACATGTCTGACTGACTCATTAGTGACCTCAGACACCTGTAGATTAGCTCATGGGATTTGTATTTGTTCAGGCAGCCAGTTTTGCTGGTGACAGTTCTTTTTTGCTGCTCTCTTCCCAATTAATGTTTGATGGGGGGGCATCACAATTTTTCTTAATGAATGCTCCCAGCTCAATAATTAAAATTAAAACTGAATTATGACTTCCCACTGATGAAGTGAAAGCACTTTGTCTTAATTATTTTCTAGGTGAAGGGTGCATGGGGATAAAGTTATACATCAGCGACCTCATTTTCATGTACAGAAGCCTTCTGAGTAGTGCTAACAGCAGAGTTCTCTATTCTCACCTGGACTTGCTTCCTTTCTCATTTTCCCTCTAAGGGCAAAGGTGAGATACAAGTGGCTGGATCTGCCCGCAGAGCTGAGTCCTGGTGTAACACCTCAGGAGGATGGTGTAATTGCTGTGGTGTTGCTGTAGTGCACTTTGCAATGCCGAGACTGAATTCCCTTTTAGGTTTCGGACAAGTGTTGCTGTGTTGCAGTGAACATTAAAGAACTGACGTGTCTGCATATTAGTAACATGACTCCTTGGTGTTTGACGGGTGCAATTTTGTGGGAGTTTCCTCACTAGTGAATCCACGTGAGCTTGGTCTGCTGGCTGGCTCATCGCTGTGTGCAGTGCTGATTGGGGTGGCCGCAATTGGGAAGGCTGAGCTGCTGCATCATAGCGGGTGTTGTTATGTTGCGGGTGGCCTCTCTGCCCTGCTGCGGTGTTGAATAACCCTTTGTGTAGCATCCAGAGATCTCAGCACATTCAATAATTGTAACAGTGTAGGGTCATCTTGTGGCATCCCTGCCTTAAGCCTGTGGGATTACCATTGCATCTCAGGCTGGATATTAGGAAAAATCTCTCCTCTGAAAGAGTGGTTAGGCATTGAATGGGCTGCCCAGGAAGGTGGTGGAGTCACTGTCCCTGGAGGTGTTCAAGAGACATGTGGATGTCTCACTGAGGGACATGGTTAGTGGGCACAGGGGCGATGGGTTGATGGTTGGACCAGATATCTTAGAAGTCTTTTCCAATCACAGTGATTCTATTTTCAGCATTATGGGCCCAGCTTTTCCAGATGGATGCAGGTGAAATATGGATAAGCACACTTCCACAAGTTTATCTTCAGTCTTCATCCATAGCATAGGTGTGTGGTCCATATCTCCTTGTGCAGTAATATGATTTAGGATAGAAACAAGTTCTTTTTCCACCACTGACATGTAGGCAAAGCATGGTCCTGTGGATGCCAGCAGAAGGGCTCAGTTCTATGTGCATATGAGCATAAAGGCTTGGAGCCCAGCAGCTCAGCTCAGGCATTTTCTGTCTAGGGGAGAAGAGCAGAGAGCACAGCAAGCTTACACAGCAGAGGGGCACGTGAAAGCATAAGCAACTCAAACTGGAAATGAGCAGTAGAACTAATGAGGAGTAGAACTAATGAGCAGAGTGCATCCTTTCTACTGGGCAGCCTGGTGTGGGAGTGGTGCTTATATGAAGCAGACCTGAGAGTGATTAAAGACTTGGGCTCTGATAAAAGGGGCAAAGGCAGCTTTGACATCTAGACTTGAAAACAAGATTGCACGTATTGACATGTTACAAGGGAAGGCAGGTATCTAGAACTGGGTGGGAAGAGTTTTTGACTGTGGAGAGGTGTAAGGATTGTAAAATGAGACACCACAAGTGTTTGCTGTGTTGGACACTGGCAACGGCTGAATTAAATCCTCTTGGGCTAATTAATGCGAGGGACTCATTTTGGCTTCTCATTTAGACTTTATTTTTACAAAGCTCTGTTAGCAACCAGTGTAATGAACTGTAAGATAACGTCAAAATTGTAGAGATTAATACATGTTAAAATAAGTTTTCTTAATTATATGTCTAGCCTTTAAGGAAGATTATGTTAATTTTGACATGGCCAGTGAGGTTGGTTACTGAAGAAATGAGAAATGCTCTGACATTAAAGGCTTTAATCTGAGCATTATAAACTTCTTATATTCTGCTAAATGACTCTTAAAAAAAATTCAGGAACTTTGTTTGCAGAAATGGAGACAAATTCAAGTTGTGCATTCTTGGCAAGATTTTTTTGGGGGGGATGGAGGTGATCTGTCTATGTGCAAATTGCAGTGTGAATTAGTGGTAACTACTTTGCTGTTTGTCCATGTACCTGTGGTCAGAGCAAAAACAAATCTTCCTGATTGTGGGCTGAAGGTATGCACAGGGCAGCAAGCACTGCACGTTCACCTTGCTATGGTACCTTCCATTCTGCTTTGCCTGCTTTGCCTGTTTGTGTCTGCACCCAAAAAGAGCTATTTCTCAGAGGACTGGAAGGGAACTTGGTAGCTCTTAATTGTTTTTTGCTAGGGACATCAACAAATCAGTGGGTTCTGCCCAAGGTGAGTGGCTACTGCTTTTAGCATGAGATGATATTTGTACTTAAAAGTCTATAGTGATTTCTAAATTGTGAAAGTGCCACACTTGGCATTCATTTTATTTAAGGCCTGATGTTCTACATGACTAAGATCTCATTGTAAATCATTGATTTTTAATTCAGCTTCAGGGAAACCATACTGTTTTTAGTGATGCATGTGTCCTTCAGATGGGCTTTTTGGCTGTGGGCAAGGGTGAAGTATAACATCCAGCACCCATTTGTGATGGTAAGATGACTCAGGAGATGGGTCACCACATTGTGCTATGGGATCAGGGGAGCACGAGGGCTACTGCCATGGCTTTGAATTTCCAGTGAGCCAGTTGTTTCCCTGCTAGCAGCAAGCATGCCCCAACCAACTGCCATTTTTCAGAATGAGAAAGTAACCTTGAAATACAAATGTCAAAGGCTTTGACATTTGGCAGGCAATCAATATCCTACAGTTTCTGTTGTGAGGATCTTACGCTTGCTTAATGTGCTCAACTTAACCTTTTCAGTTGCTTTACAGTTTCTCTGCCTGGGGTGTCATGTTGCAATTGTTAAGCTCCTATCCTTTCTACTCTGTACAGCCCAAATTTGCTCACTGAACTATTGCAAACTGTGGAATAACGTGAGAACTTTCTTTCAGTTATGTAGGAGACTGCGAGATTCACATGGACATATCAAAATTTAATCTTGGGGTGAAAGGTGTACAGGTGAGTGCAGTGCTGCTCCTGACTTGGGATAGATGGTTTTATCTCCTTGTATTTTGGCTCAGGAAATAATGTCTTCCTGGCAGAGCACCTAAATATTATTTTAAGCTTCTTAGCCCAAGCCTTAGACAGGTTCAGTGCTAGAGCATCAAGCTCATGTGGGCCAGCTTTTGCCACTGGAATTTGGAGGAGCTGCATGTTGGTAGAGAACTTCAAAAGAGAGAGTTCTGCTGGGGCATTTGTGACTGTTTTCTGTTAGACCAACAACCTGTTCTTACAGTACTGAAAGCTAACATGCAGATCACAGAAGCAGCAGTAGGACAGCATTACATGGCAGTCAGGATAGCAGAGAGTCTCTGTGAAATTAGAAAACATTGCCTGGTATCAGTAACAATAGTCTGGAAGGAAAGGAGGTTATTGCTGTTAAATTCTAAGTAATTTGAAGTTATTTGAAGCAAGATTTTAAATATATTTACTTCATTGAAAAACTGAATTTTTAAAACTGTAGCCTGAGCATATCTTCAAAGGGTTTTCCTTGATCTGTTTCCTTGATCTGTATTTGCAGTTGTATGGGACTTTGCGAGTAATATTGGAACCTCTTCTCACTGATGCCCCTTTCATTGGAGCAGTGACCTTGTTTTTTATGCAGAAACCGGTGAGTCAGAAGGGAACTGTGCTCTGTAGCCTTCTTGGCTCTGGGACAGTTTTAATATATGGATTGGCCTGTGGTGAATGCCACGAGCTGTCCATCACCGGTAACCCAGCCTGCATAACTCTGAATATCTTGCAATGCAGGTGTTTGAACAGCAAATTTCTGATTTCTAAATGCTCATCTTCAAATCCAAGGGGAAGGAAATGTGTTTGTCCCACTCTCTTGCAGTAATGTCTAAAGAGTTGTTTGCTTCCATCTGAGAGGGGGAGGAATTTCCAATGGTGACAGCACAGGAGTCATTTCATAGACTTCTAGATGTATTTTAAATCATCCCAGTCATGGATTTTATATGTAGAAGCATTGTTTTCATCATGAAAAACTTGATTTCTCTTCATACAATAAACAAGAGATTCCTGAAATCTGTGTTTGTAAATCCCCCTGCCTGAGAGCACAGACCAACCTCCAAGTGAAAGGGTGAGGAAATAACTTCAAAGTATAGGGAGAGCTGCTGGATTTACTGTGCATGATCTTGGGGCATCTGCCAATGGCCATTGCTGAGGGCTGACTGCTGTGTTTTCCTGTGCTTGCAGGATAAGCCCCAGTGATCCCTTAATTTCAGGTAGGACAGGTGAGGGAATTGCTATCAGCTGTTGATTTTAATGTGTGAATACAGTCATTTACTACTGCAGATATGGCCTTCTTTAAACAGCCAGCTCTGTTTTAGAGGCATTTGCTTCTCCTTTAAAGTCAGCATTTGTCCTGAAATAACTTTTAATGGTCCTGTATCATTCCTCTGCCTTTGTTCCAGCACTTGGAATTCAACTGGGCAGGCATGACCAACCTCCTGGATGTCCCAGGGATTAAGTGAGTGTCTGTTTTCTTTCATTTTATTCCTTTTTGAAAAGCCTTTGGGAATTGGGAAAGCCTTTTCCAGCAATCACCAGAAGTTATTCTCAAGAATGATATGTAAAAGTTGTTATGCTGATATGCCATCATCCTATCTGGCTGTGGGGTTGGCAAATGCTGAGTAGGGTGCTCTTGCATCATGTCAAAATTGATTTAATTACTTCACTTTGGGATCTAGGGTGACAGTAGGCTGCTGTAGTTTGGAAAAAACAAGCTCTTCTGTTTCTATGTGCCAGTTACTTATAAAGGTAGTTGAGCAGATCTGGGTATTGGTTGTCTGTACTTATGTTTGGTTACCATACAATGGAAAAAGGTCAGGTGTTACAGGGCTGCAGCCCTCTGACAAACTGAAATCCAGCCCATGATAGTAAAAACTGCAGCATATCCAAAGGAGAAATATTATTGTACTGTGTAATATCTATTCATCCTTAAGGTTCTTCAAGAAACCCAACTGTTCCCCAGTGCCTCTTGGGTTGACCTTGTAAATAAGGCTTGCACAGCAAGGGTGCAAATCTCATCAGTTTTCAATACTGTAAGCTTTAATCTGCTCCACCAGATTGGAGATCCACTTTTTCCTTGTTTTTCAGTGTAAGAAGAAGATTCTGTTGCACAGGAACAAAATCCACAGTGGTTAATCAGCCACTGCCTTTCTTTCTGTAAAAGTGAATGCAGGCAATAATGTTCTGCTTTCTTCCACCTCATGCTTTGCAGCCACAGGAAGTGGCTGATTGCTTTAGGTGCCAGTTTATGCAATAAAGGATCTCTGAAGACTTTGGATGTTGAGTGAGAGGAAGGGCTTTTTTTTTTTATTTGAGGCCAGAGTGGCTTTTTGCCCTGAAGTTTGCCCTGAGAGCTCCAGTTTTTATCAGAGGAATTAATCTGCTCTTTTCTGATGCAACTTTCCTTAATCCTCACAGAGAAAAAGTATGTAGGTGTTCCTGCCCACAACCTCTCATATAATCAAGTACAAATTTAGTGTCCTAGATCTTCGTTCTCTGGTTCTCTCACAGGGATTTGAACATACAAAACCTTGCTCGTTCATCAACACAGCACATGAAAGCTATGAGCGAATCGTGTCTGCTGTGAACAGGCTAAAATGCAGGTTGAGTAAGAGCTCTCCCTTTCTTTATTCTCCTGCTTAAGAGACCAAAGATGCTGCACACAGACATTTGTCTTCACAGGCTAGCTGTGTGTAGTTTGGTGCTGTACTTTCAGACTCAAGAGAAGGGGCAGTTTGTCACCTTGCCACAGGGAGGATTTTGTCAGGAAGTCCTATGCTCTGGCCAAAGGCTTTCAAGCTTCTGGTTGTGCAGTGGGGTGGGAGAGGCCATTTCTTCTCTATGAATCCAGCTCCTTCTATGAACTGTGGCAATTTCATTGCGTGGTCCTTCCCTGAGAAGTTGCCTTAGAAGCACTAGATTTATCAAGGGAGCAAAAGACTTCCAGATGTTTGGTGCAGCCAGATTTCCCTCTTACTGTTGTCTGCTGCTTCTTCTGAGTTATAGGATAGGTTCAAGTCGTAATCACCCAGAGGGTACTGGAGGTCTGTGATAGCCATGTACTCCTTGCTCAGAAGAAGCAGGGTGAATCAGCTGTCCCTGCTATACAAACATGGGAATTCCAAATAAAAGATTTTAAAATGAAAAGCTAAAAAGGAATAAGTGTTAGATTAGACTGGAAAGTTCCCTAGACTCCAAAATGGACAGCACCCTCAGTTCAGACAACGTAATGAAGGTCCGTCCAGTTACCTGAAATGAGATTTCCCTTCTTAATACAAAGTATATCAGGAGAGTGAATCTCAACTTTTGTTTGGTTCTGTGCCTTATTTTTTCATTCTGACTGGGCTGGTGATTGGTTGTAGAGATTTGTTTTGTTTTTTTTTTTTCCTTTTTTCTCCATCCTGCAGCGTAATGTCTGACTCACTGATTCAAGATTACATTGCTGCACGGCTAGTTCTGCCAAACAGGATTACGGTGCCTTTGAAGAAGAACATGAGCATTGCCCAGTTGAGGTTCCCTATCCCACACGTGAGTTTTTCTTTTTTCATCGAGGATGTTATTCTACCTGAATGTGCATTTGCTGTAGTGCAAGTGCATGTACACCCATGCGTTGGGTTCCTGCACATCCAGTTCTCAGCAGCTGCTTCAGCCTGGATCACAGCCTTTCTGTAGGCAGTGTTTCAGAAATACACAAGTAAATATTGGCTAGCTCTTTATTTTTGAGGGGTGGGAGGTGCTTATATATGGCATAAGTAGTCTGCTTAGACATTGAAACATTTACCAATTTAAACCACTTGTCTCATTAGAATACCACAGGTCTTCAATTAGAGAAATGATCCATAAGAGACAGGCTACTCATTTCTTTAGTAATTCTGTGAACAGATGTAAACACAGAGCTCAGAGGATGACACCTGTATGTTGAAGAAAAGAATTTTGAAAAAATCCCAAACCAGTAAACCCAACCCTAATCTCTGAAATATCTGATACGTCCACATCTCTGGTCTTCTCCTTCTGTTGAATACCTAAGATATATTAATTAATGAAGACATTAATGAATGACTGAGGGCTGTTTCCTGTTGCAAACTTGCATCACTAAATTGAATTTGAATGGCCACTCTTCAGTAAAATAAGAACCTACCACTGGATGCTTAGTTCCTCCTTAAGTCAGTGGAAATTGATTTTGATTCCACCATCAATTTGATTGTGATATATGTTCTTGTGTGTATGTGTATGTTTCTGATTTTAAAATAAATTGAAGACTATTGCCTACCTAGCTATCTGGGTGGGACTGTGTATCTGTGCAAGTTCTCCCCCATGGAAAATGATAGGAAAAGTGATTGTTTTATTACATACTGACTCAAAATGCATATCTTTGCAAACCTGTCATTCTGACTAACCTTGCTGCCTGAAATAACAGTTTTAGGAGGCAGCATATTATTATTATCCAAATACCACATTTTCATGACTGATTTTATATCTTTTCCTATCCAGGGAGTAATAAGGGTTCATCTGTTAGAAGCTGAAAACCTTGTCCAGAAAGATAATTTCCTTGGTGCAATCAGGGGGAAGTCTGACCCATACGCTCTTCTTCGGCTTGGCACGGTGCAGTATCGAAGCAAGACAATTTCCAGAGATCTTAATCCCATCTGGAATGAGACATTTGAGGTACTGAACCTTTTGATCTTTCCATCTCTAGGATGCACAGTTGTTTACATCCTCATACTTGGAGGACCTTCTCTTACCTGACTGCAGTGGAGCAGGTGGAATTCCTTGTTGCTTCATTGATGAGGGCATTCCTGTCCCTTAAACAAGTCAAATTTACATTGCAAACATGAAATGGCACTGAGGGTTGATCTGATTTACATATGTGGGTGTTTGGAGGAGGTGCAAAGCATTGCTTTAAATATCAATCAGTGCAGCAATCTGATCGTGCAAGTGCCTTCTACTCTAGAATTGGTTTTACTTTGTATGTGGGATATTTGTAGCTTTTTCTAATTTTGTGAGCAAAATCAACTGGTGGGTTTAACTTTTAATTCAAAACCAAGCAAACTTGTTTTAAGATAGTTTCATCATAGTCAGTTGCATTTGTTACGTGATCAGCCACAAAACAGCAGGGAATGTCCTTCATATGTTACAGAACTGTGAACCTATGTGAGTGCTTTTAATTTTTAATCAATACCTGCTTCTTCTCCAGTTTGTTGTTCATGAAGTGCTTGGTCAGGACTTAGAAGTGGACTTGTATGATGCAGATCCAGATAAAGATGACTTCATGGGCAGGTAAATCAATGAGATTTTCTTCTTGTTGCTCTTCAAAGGGATGTAGTGATCTGACAGGTCTGCTCAACAGATTTGAGAAAACAGTTCTGAAGATTAAGTCCTTTACTTCTTCATAGCTTTGGTCCCAGTTAAGTGCAGTCTAACTTGAATCCTTTCTCTTTGTTCTGGTCAGGTTTTGTTGTAGTTTTATAATGGAGAAATATCCTCATAACAACATTTGCTATCCATTTTCCATACAGAAAATGCAAATATGAAATGATTGGCAGCCAGGAAACTGCCCTCATCATATCAGATGACAGACAGGAGAGGGGCACTGCTTCTTAAGATATGGTTATCTCAAGTGGAAAAGCTTTGGTGATGTTCTATGGATAAGATTAGCACTTAGGGAAAGGCAGAGTTGGACATGATTTCTTTCCGACTGAGTATATCAGGTCTTGCTTCTTAGGACTTGCTGCTGTGTTTGTATTTATTTGATTTTTAAATAAATAAAACCCCCAAGAAACAAAGAAAACAATACAGGCCTTGCATAGTTATGGCAATCTCTGGAGTAGAACACCCAACTAATTCACATAGGAAGCTTAATGTTGAAGAAGTCTACTTGCTCTTTCTGAATATTGACATCAGGTTACTAGCTCCTAGTGCAACTACCTATGACCAAGGTGGATGGTGGGCTCAGACTCTTGCAGAAAATCTTTGGAAGCCATTAGCAGTGATGATTGCTGTAGGACTCAAGGTCTATTTGAATTATACTTTAGTTTTGGGAGCATTTCAAGAGGGAGAAGGTACTGTAGAAGTGTGTGTTCTGCTGTGTGCCAACAGAGAAAGTGTGGAAATTGCTCTTTGGGACAGATTTGGTTGTGGCTTTTTACTTAGTAGTTGTGGTTTCTTTCTTTTATTTTTTTCCCCCATTTGTCCACTAATCGACAGTACGCTGTGTGCCTGAACATTCACTGAAACATTTGCTTTTTGTCTTCCAGCTTGCTTATAAGCCTGCTGGATATAAAGAATGACAAAACTGTTGATGAGGTAACGATCATGGCTTGTTTTTCGATGTGGTTGTGTTGTATGCTTACATGTATTTATCCATGCTCTGCATATGCTACTACATTGTTTCTGTGTGCTTGAAGCTTCCCTGCCTACTTGCACTGCGGTGGTTTCTTTTTGTGAAGTTTACTGTGCTCAGAAAACTTGAAGTAGCCATTACAGTTGTAGTTAGCATTCAATTTGGCAACCGCAGACAGCCCTGAGCTTATGCTGAACCAGCAGTGGAGTATCTTGTGTTAACAGCATGTACCCTGTGTCTATCACTTATTCCTCCGAGGCTACAGATCAGTTTGGTGAAGCAGTCTGCTGAGGGAACAAATAATCTGGTCTCATTGTGGCTCATTCTGCAGCTCAGTGTTCTGCAAACAGTTCCAGAGTGCCTACCTCATGCTGCTGCTGCTGCAGATATGTGTACTGCATGTTTGTGGGAATCTTGCTCTCAGTGTTTCTGGCTCGTGTTCCCAAGTAGATGGACATTCTGCAATGTATATATCAAAAATGCAAATTAAGAAACTTGAAGTACAATTCATATTGTTTATTGTATTTAAGTCCCAGAGGCTGAAATAAATAGAAATTATCCTGTCTCAGTTTTCAAGTTGTTTTTTATTGTTTCCGCTTAGTGGTTTCCCTTAAGCAAGACAACAAGTGGACACTTGCACTTAAAGCTGGAGTGGCTTTCACTAGTAAATGACCAAGAAAAGCTACATGAGGTGAGTATGCCTAAAGGATCCAGATACTTTGATGCCTGTCCAGCGATCAACAAAGAAGGATGTGAAATTGGGAACCCCAGGCAAATGCATGGGACTTTATTTTGTCTAACAAAGTGTAGACATGTTGGTGGTTTGGTTGTTTTGGTTTCTCCTGGGGTGGAAGGTGTTTACTTGCCTCAGTATAGACTTGAGCACAGGCTTAGATGACTTGCTGTGCTGAGAAATCTGACCAGTTCTGCACTAAATAAACTGAAGGTCATTAAGTGTGATGAACAGAAAAAACCCAGGCCTTTTCTTACTGGTCTGCTTGAAACCATCATGCTGTAGGGTATTGGCTTGTGCTCCTCTAAATTCCAGGAGGAGGGCAAAGAGCTACTTAGCTTACAGAAGCTTTCCTTTGAATTTATCTTGTGCTGTATGTTGTCCTCGGTAAGTGATCGTACCTACTTTGTGTTTTGTTTTCTTCTATGTTCCTGGCCTTGGCAGGATAAGAAGGGCCTATCTACAGCAATTCTGATAGTCTACTTGGACAGCGCTTTCAACCTTCCAGTAAGTACAAACCACATGCAGACAGCCTTCACTCCCACCCCCCTTTTTTAAAAAAAGCACACAAATTAATTGTTTTTAAATACTCTTTTACTAATTCAGAAAAACCACTTCGAGTATTCAAATGGTGAATGTGGAGCAAAGAAGATCAAAAATAACAAGTACCTCAAGGTAAAATTTATGTTCTTCCTCCATGCTTTCAAAACCTCCTTCTGGATTATATTGTATCATAGCAACTGAAAGTAGCTGTTGTTATAAAGAAATAATCTTTCCACTGTCAGAATCTGTGACCACTGGTTCAAGGTAGTGATTGAGAAGCCTTGCACTAATAAAAGGTGATCAAATGGGGAATACAGCACGTAAATATTTGATTGTGTGTGGGATTGTATTAAGTTTGTACAATGGAAAATGAAAGCCTCCAACATCAGACCAAGTCATGCTACCTTTCATGCTGCTTCAAGGGCTCTTCCCATCCCAAGCTGTTTCATTTTGCCCCACTAGGAGTAGAAGGATGCCTTTGTTCAGAATAACCTTCCTGTCCATGGGAGACCAAACCACCAGATTCCTTCTCTTTTCTCTTTGTTTTAACCTCTGAATCCTCAGAGATTCAGAAGTCATTTTGTCATTCATGCCTCCCCTGTAGGTTACTTTTTAATTCCCTAAATACCAGATCTTGCTGCTGTGGTGAAAACTGCAGATATAGGAAAGAATATCTTTCTCCCTGTTTTCTTGAACGAGCTACACACAGCCACAGTTGTGAGCAGTGAATGAAGCTTCCCTCCCTTCCTAAATATGTTCTTTACATTTTCATGAGTTACCTATATCGTGATACACGTGGCATGTGATAATCCTTAATTCTGAATTTTGTTGTATACACTTTTTGTGTTGTTGTGTTTTTGTTTTTTTTTTTTTTTTTTTTAGTGGCAAGACCATCTCCTTGGTTTTAACAAAGCCTCTGTAGCATTAGTGTGAAGGAGCATAGTACTTGAGGTTCAGTATTGATAATTCTGGGAAGGAATTTTTGCCTGGTTCTATAGGCTCTCTTCTAGCTGCTGTACAACATGTCCTGAGCCTAAGGAACCAATTCTGAGAGCCCCGTTTCATCACAGAATGATGAAAACTCCCCAATGGCCAACAAGCCTTCAGCACTTCTGTACGTGTTTCCTTGCAGCTTCTAACAAACGTTTAGTTGCTCACCTATTGAAACCTAAACACGTAGAACTCTGGCTTAAATGTAATCTCTTGATGCCAGAGAGTAAGAGTGCTGTGTTACGGTTGGAGTCTCTCCTGCATGTCATGCTCTTCAGATGTCCTACATATGAAAACTATTGCCAGCTTTCCAGTCATGTATTTCAAGTAAGAGTAGTGCTTTGATACTGCTTTCTGTAATCTATAAATTGTTTCTTCTTCTTTTTTTCTTCTTGTATTAAATGGCAGAAGACAGAACGGGAACCTTCCTCCTTTGTCCTGCTCACAGTAGGAAGCAAGACTCAAAAAAGCAAGGTATGTTTGATTCTTCTGCTTTCCTTAAATACCACCTATTTTTCAGGTGACAAACTCCAAGTAGCTCCTAGAACTGCTACCCTTTTTTGTTTTGTCCACCCAGAAATTGGGTTCTGCTTGCTTTTTTACCTCTTCTGGTTTTCGGTTTTCTCTGCCATGCCTCATGCCTCTTCCTAGCTAGGACAGACTTCCAGCTTCCCCCGCTACTTTCCTCCTGTTGCCAGCACTTGCCACCTGGTAGAAGCAACCTATTGAGCAGCCTCAAGCAGAGCCCCATGGGTGTGCTCCTTTATCTTTTAAGTAGATGGCACAGGAGCTGAAGCTTCCCACTCTTCCTACAAACTCTGCATCCCTCAAACTGCCCCTCTACCTTTCTTATCCTTCCTTGCTGTCATGCTGCAGGTTTGGGAGCTGGCTCTGAGTGTCTGTGGGCTGGAAACATTGCTCTGTCTCTCTGGGTAGAGAGGTGGGAGGAAGGGAGCAGTGCCTTGCTGCAGGTGAGGCAAGCTGCTGGTCCAGCCAACACCATCTGGGGCCAACTGCAGCTTACCTGACTTGTTCTGTGGCATTTCCACATCTCCCAGAGCTTGTTCACTTGTGCACACTTCTGACATGGGAATTTCACTCTCTGTGTATAGTTGGGATGTAACATGACTGAATTAAAATAGATAAATATATCACTGCGATCCTCTCTAGTGATCAATGCCACAGTGTTCCTTGTTGCTCACAGACCATGTTAAAACATACATGCCACAATCTTCTTCTTGCAGACCTGCAATTTCAACAAAGATCCCAAGTGGGGCCAGGCTTTCACCTTCTTTGTCCACAGTGCTCATTCCCAGTCACTGCATGTTGAGGTGAGAGAAAAGCCCTTCCTTTGGAAAGTGGATGTGATTTTGGTGCAGGTTCTTTTTGTCTGCATTTACTGGGGTCCTCCTACTTAAAAGGTGGACAGAGCATCTGTTGTTGCATGGACAGTTCTCTGTTAGGTGATGCTGGTACATACCTTTGTGCTAGAGTCAAGTAATAATAATATCTTGGTACAAAACAAGGGATATTTGTGAAGTAAATAAGCTTATTTTGACCTGTATGGAATGCCTTCTTGTTTTGCTGTTCCTAGTGGTGTGCTTTCCAGTTTGTCACCTAATAGAACCTTTCTTTTCTAGATAAAAGACAAGGATCAGGATAGTTCTCTGGGAACATCGGTGATATGCCTCTCCCACTTACTTAAGGACCCAAACATGACTCTGGATCAGAGATTTCAGCTGGACCATTCCAGTTCAGACAGCTTCATTAAGATTAAACTTGTGCTGCGGGTAAGTTGTTTGCTGTTTTCACTTGATTTTCCCAGCAGAAGCTTCCAAATCTAGCCAAGCAAAAGATGAAATGCAGGAGAGAAGAAATGCAATTTTGCTTCACAATTGAGTAGAAGGTAGAAGTGTGACAAGATCACAAGATCCTTAGCTGCAATTGATGGTGGGGATGAGAACTCTGCCTTGAGGCTTCCCAAAGCTTAGTGCAGCAGCATTGCCAAGAACCTTCTCATGATGTTAAAGAGTGGAACTAAGAAAATCTGATGTGGGAAATCAAAACAGCACAGCAGTGAGAGGCTCTAGTGCTTAAGGATTGTTTTCTCACAGTGTTTAGACAAGTAAATACACAGTGTGACAAAGGAAGACAATGTCATAGCTAGTTCCATAACCTTCTTTCATCTCTAAAAGCAGTCTTCTGCTTTCTAAGTAGTATTGTGATTAAATTTAACACCAGCTTTTGGGCAGCAGTGCTCATTTTTTCTCCCTGGTGATTTTTAGGCCTTGAATGTTGAGGAACCTGATCCACAGAGAGTCAAGGCTGGTATCAGCGCCTCGAAGAAAGGTCCCATGCATGTCATGGAGAAAGGTGGAAACCAGCAGGAGCTTGTCTCTCCACCGAAACCAGAAGTCTCAAAAGTACCTCCTGTGAGCAAAGACACTGCTGTGAGGGAATCTCAGCCAAAAAAAGACAACAGTGAAGACCTGGACACAAGTTACAGTTCAGCAGTGCCTGCAGCAAGTGAAACTGTTGCCAGTCTTGATGAGACAGAGAGTGACCAAGATCTGGAGCATCGTGTGCCATCAGTGTTGCACACCAGGGCAGTAGTAGTGCCCACGTTGCCGGTTGTAGAAGAACTGAGGCTTGCACCCAGTGTTACTTCACTGGGTTCTCTGCCTTCCTCTTGCTTTGAAATCAGTAGCAGCAATCTGGACCTTCATAAGTAGGTGGTTCTTCCAGTTGAATTGTTCTTTTCTTGAGAAAGTTTGTTTTTTATGTGTCTCTTGCATACACGTGAGTTCAAGGCTGCAGAATCAGCTCAATCTAATATTTCATGACTGGTAAATTCTTTAGCTCTGAGCAGGACTTCATTTATAAACCGTTGTTAAGCCATTTTAAAATAATGTATTGAATTTGAAACCGCTTTGGAAACATGCAGAATGAGATGCAGAACAGACCCCATTTTGCATATGTAAGCATCCATTAGTATGCAGTCAACATACAAAACACATGCTGATATGTGCTTTGCTGCTCCATCTATAGCAGGCCAATTGGGTGCTCTTTTCTGGCTACTTATACTTGGGGTCTGAGGACAAGGCTCTGTGCAGAAGGCAGACAGAGCTGGCACCAACAGGAGTGTTGTTTCTGTGCATCCTCTGTGGTCCAACTGCCATGAGATATCATAAAGAGGAGCAGTGCACTGAGAACTGGTTCTAGTTGAAAATCCATCACCAACTTGTGGAGCTCATGTGTTGTTTCACGCTGCAAGGTTTCTGCGTATGATCTATTAGATATCTGTATTTAAAGCTTTTGCTGTGTACCTGTCTTACAGTGGGACAGAAATGCCTCTGGGAGAGATTCAGCTCACAGTGCGCTATGCTTCCATACGGCAGAGCCTTGTTGTGCTGGTGAATGGCTGCAGGTAATGCTGGCAATTTCTTGCCTCTGTATGCATGGAAGAGGGAAGGAGCTCTCTGAGCTTGTGTCAGATATTCAGCAAAGCTGGAGCAGAACCACATGAAGCATAAGCTGCCTGGCCAAGGTGAATGCTATTGAGAACTGACACATGTCTTGGGATGTCTGAAGGAGATTTAAGTGTCGTGACAAGGACTGACACCTCTGACTGATGTTGTAAATGCCAATTTAGGAACCCATGAGTTCAGTAGTGGAATTTATCTTCTCATCCATAAGATTTTAATTTGCTTATGTTTTAGCTCCCGTGATAAATGCTTTTAGCTCATGAATCCATGAAGGGTGGGTCTGATTTTCAGACAGACAGGGGATTAAAATGCATACAGTGGGAGAAGCTGCCTTGCTTGTCAACACTGTTTTTCTTTTAACAGAAACTTAATACCCTCTTCCAATCGTGGAGTGGATCCATATGTCCGTATATATCTGCTTCCAGATAGAAGATGGACAAGTAGGAAGAAGACTTCCGTTAAGAAAAAAACTCTGAACCCCCAGTATGATGAAAAGTAAGAAAACATTAATTATAATTCATAAATTATGTTACAATTTCTGTGTAGTGCAAGGGCTCACATAAGGTGTGCACCTGTTGCACTTGAACAATTGGTTTGTGAACATTTGCAGGTCTTGGGAGAGAAATGGCACTGTATCTGTGGTGTGCAAGTCCTTAAAAATGGACTTTGCTCTGCATACAGTACTGTCAGATCTTCCTTCCTCATTTCCTGACCTTAGCAGATGCATACTGCACTTTCTTCTTTGCACACAGACATTCCCTTCAACACATTTGACTCTATGTCACTGCAGAGGCAATCTTTCCATGTGAGTACCTCCATAGCCTACTTCTCTGTTCATACTTTGCCTGATGTTTCATCTGAAGTCTTTTCAAAAGTCAAAGGCAGGCATATACAAAGCATTTTGAGACAGATGGATGCCATCACTGAGTGCTGCTGGGAGCAACTTAATGTGTTGCCACCTCTTTGCTGATAGCTGACACTTGTACAGGTTTGCCACTGAAGAGGAATATATTCTGTATAAAACTAATGGCAGTAGCACTTAATTAGAAGTAGAGTTTGTCTGAGAGTCAGTTCTAGTCCAATATGTAAATGAAGGTACACACTTGAATGTTGGGTGATCCTGGGTAATTCAGCCTGTTCTCATCAACTGTACAGACTTAGTGCCAGCACTGGTGTTGGGAACAGGATCTTCCTCCTCGTCCCCAGTATTGGCACGTCCTGTGCATCCTCAATTAAGTGTAATAGGTTGAGCAATACTTAGCTCCAAAACACATTACCTGTTTTACAACTCTGACTTGAGGAGGAACTATTCAGGTGGGCAGAACCTGAATAATTTAACATGGATAGAATTGACATGACATTGGATGATGTGTGCCAGAGCCATGACTCAGAGCCATTAAGAATTTAATTGCTACAGGTTTATTTCTTTGTTTTCTCTTAATGTGGTATAAGCTTACTTTGTAAACTTGGGGGATTGGCGTAGCTATTTCCTCTGAGTAATAAAAGTTGCATGGAAAACACGCTGATCTCCCATGAAGGGTAAAAATGGTTGTTAAACAGCATTTCATCATGGGTGCACGCTTTCCTTCATCCCCCTGGCATGGTCTGACCAGCAGGCTGTCATGGAAGAAGCTGGCTTGGAAGAAATTTCTTAGTGTTAATAAAACCTAAATTATTGCCTTTTTTGTTTCATGGGGAGTTGGCTGTGATCACATGTGTTTTGTAGTCAGCCCTCAAACTCTACTAAAGCTGTGGTTGGCACCAATGTTCTCAAGGTTTATAATGGACACTAAAATCTTTTCAAACTTTGGCTGTGATTCATTGGTTGTAAAGGTCATTGCATGAAGTTGTGTTCCTTCTCTGTTAAAACTGCTGTATTTTGACCACTGATACTTACAGGACTTCAGTTTTTTACTTAAGTAACTCCTTTTAAAATTTTCAGGTTTGAATTTTTTGAATCTTTGGAAGAAGTCAAGAGAAGGACACTCGATGTTGCAGTGAAAAACAGCAGGCCATTCATTTCACAAGAAAAAAAGGAGCTGGGAAAAGTAAGTTTAATCAAGTTATGCTACCGGTTTAAATAGAGTTGCAGAGTTTGAGAGAATCCTGTAATCCTGAACTGTAACTCTGGTAGCTAAAACTGAATAATAAAACTAGCAACCTGGAAACATTAGTCTGAAATTGGGCTTTATCACTTTGGAATCTCACGTGGGCTGCTTCATTTCAAAGGAGCCATCCTGAAATTGAAATGTGTTTCTTGGTATGTCCGGCTGTCTGTTTGGGGATAGCTCCAGTAGTGCAAATGTGGAACTGAGAGAGATGTCATTAAAACCCAGAATTTGCCAACAGTACATGAATTTTTCTGTGACTAGCAAACATGAATCCTGTGTTTAGTGACAGATGAATCTCCAAGCAGTGCTGTTAAGAAACTGAGTTTTAGCGTTGACGCTAAATGCCTTTATCCTGGGAATGCCTGAGTCTCATCTCCCTTGAGCCTCAGCTGTAGTCTTAGAGCTTGAAAGTTGATGTGGAAGAGTGCTAACTTAGCTCATCAACGTATACATCATTTATATTAAAAAAAAAAATATATATATATATATAAATATATATATATAAAAAATATGTATATATATATATATACAAATAAAAATTTGTTTTCTAAAGGTGCGGATTGATTTGTCACAGGAGGATTTAATCAAGGGTTTTACACAGTGGTAAGTTTGTTTCATCTTCTAACCTGCTAATAATGGCTTTGCTGAGAGTTTGTATGGGTGTTGTTGGGGTAATGGCAGAAAGGCTGTGTCTTTTGGTAAGCAACAATAATGTTTTACCTCCAAGTGCAGGACTAACTTGAATTAATCTGGTAGTTTTATCTAAGCTTTATGTTAATCTGGTTAATAGCATGATACTTATCCTGTGAAACGGTTTTAATAAGAGGCCTCCTTGTCAATTATTCTGTCTTCAGCATATTTTAAATTACATAAAAACCACTGGGTTACATAAATAAAGAATTATGTTTATTAAAGTAAATTTGCAACAAATAACTTCGATAAAGATCTTAGCTAAATTAATACTCTGATCAGCAATATATATGTATGATAAAAAGCTAATTACAAAGCATTTTCAGAAGCTATTTTAATAAGCCACTCACAGTTCTGCTAGTATGTTCATTGTGGTTCAGACGTCACCTTAAGTATTGGTCTGAGGCAAAGATTAAGAACCATTTCTTTTTTCTTCTTCTCAATCTCAGGTTAATAGCAGTCATTCTTCCTTCATCCTTCAGTGAAGGAGGTGGAGGAATGCAGTGAGTGTAGCTCAGCAGCTTCCCAGTAGTGTGGTCAGCAGTGTAGGGAAACCAAGTTCCCCATGCCCAGCTTTTGTGTGTCTCGTGGAAGTATATAGCAATTATAGCAGTAGGAGAAAAATGACTCATTCAGAGTTCCTGGTAAAGGGCTGAAGATTGAGGCCATATCTGAAGCTTCCTTCGCCATCCTCCTGCCTACAAAGCACAGGCAATAAAGCAGCCCAAGTTCTCTGTTATGACAGTTTAAACTCTTTAAGGAGAGTCTTAAACTGCTTCCTGTATCTGTCTTGCAGGTATGAGCTGACAAGAAGTAGACGCAAGAAAAACTGATTTCTTCTCATGTACATAAGTTATTAATTTTTAAGCTTTGTATTGACTGTATATATCTCTTTTGTAATTGAAGTGTTTTGAAACATTCACTGCAAACTTGAAGCCATCTGCTGCTCAGGACACGTACGCTGAATGATCCTACTGACATGAGTTCTCAATGAAGTAAAACAAAAAGAAAGGAAACAAATCAGAAAACTGTGGGAATAATTTCTCTCTAAAAACAAATCATTTATTCTTGATGTTTCTGGTGTATCTCCTTCCCAGGAATCCTTACATATGAATACACTCTTAAGGAAGTGTTGGACCTGGAGATATTTTTAGATTGCCAGCTATGTGTGATTACTTTGTTCTCAGTTTCATTTCCCTAAGAGCCTATTCATGTTATTTTAATGATATATGAAAGCATTACACTTCTAAAAGAATCAATTTTTAAACAGTATCTTTCATCTGTAAGGCTACAGAACCCATTAAAATAAACTGTAAGACTAACAGCAGTTCTTGAGAAACAAAGAAATTGATATTCTGCTTCTGAAAAGCATCTTAGCAGATTGTGGCTGCAGGTCTGCATATGATGAGATTCCAAAAGCAGGGAGATTAGTTTGCCAGGATGTCATTAAGGTTTTAGTTTGTAATGCCTTAACATGTTTTGTTCTTTGTTACAACATTTCAGCATCTCATAAGCCTTGATAGTAAATCGTTCTGCCTGAGGAACAGCAGAGTTTTGGACTAAGCTTTATTAATACTGGAATGAAATATACCAAAATATTTTTGGAAGCTTGGTGTACCTGTTTGTTTACAATAAACTTTGACATGTCTTGCTTAAGGAATTTAATCTATGCCCTTCTAAAAGTGACAGTAGAATATGAGTGTGGTAAATTAAATCCCTTCTAGGCAAAAAGCAATAAGCCACTTTCTGAAGTAGACTTACAATATTTTCAGCCTAGATTACATTAACCCACTGTATTTAAATCCATAACCAGAAAAAAAATAGTTCACTGAGCAACAGTTTACAGCACAAAGCAGGAAGCATGAAATTATGTAGTTCTTGAACAGAGAACAGTCACTAACTCAAATCCCAACCCTCGTTGAAGATGTAAACAGCGTTTTAAAATAGGTTCTCAAAACAACCAAAGTAATAATGGAAGTATTACATTTATAAGGCAGTTTGAGCAATGCCATCTCATACTTGCTGATGAGCAACATTCAGAAAGGTAAGTGGTTTTTACTTTTGTGCTGGCTTCAGTTTCCTAGATGAATACAGTATGTATTGGTTCTCTCTCCAGGACAGGACAAGTTATCGTGGTTATTTTTCTTGTTTCACGTTCAGTGTAAGAATGCAGAGAAACTAAAAGAATGCAGTGGCAAAACCAAACTTTTATTTATATCAAAAAGTCTGAAACTGTTCATTAGATAACAGAGATTAGAGGTAGCTGTAATGGCATGTCAATCAACAGGCCACCTCACAGGTTAAAGTCTTCCCAGGATAGACCAAACTAACTCTTAACTAGCTACCAACTTCAGCTTTTGTACAGCAGGTAAAATATCATCCAGGTTATTGATCTCTGAAACAGAATGAAAAGCAAATATGTATGAGATGTATATAGAACACCTCTAAGTTCAACCAAAATTCTAGCTTAAATGTTAGAAATACGTAGAATAGAAATGTTAGAAATGTGAGCAAAAACTACTATAGAGAATAAATTCCTCAAACCTTTTAATGCTTTTAGGGGAAGAAAAAAGTTATTTTAGCTTATAAATTTTATGGTTGAATGTAATTGACTCTATTTTTAATGAAAACATAATTATTTCAGACACTTTCTTAGAAGAGGAGAGTAAGGCAAGGATAAGCACCTTTTTTCACACATGTTGTTTTTGCACACAATGAGTAAACAAAGTGTGTTAGCTATTTAAAGTCCTGGCAGGGAACTTTGTCATGAAGATAATTACAACTTGCAAATGTTACTCACCTAGAAGAGAGAGCAAATCTTGAATGAGAGCTTGAAACGGTGGAAAGAAGCATTCGTGTTCTTCTAGCTTATTGATGATCCTGAAATTTGTAAGTAAGACCATTATCTCAAAAATGTAAGAACATATTAAGTTCATTTTCTTGTCTGTTTTGCCATACAGTGTCACTGCTTTCTGAAAATACTGTTACTTAGTATATAGAAATGCAGCTGCACCAAAAATGCATTCTCACATTCTGAAACCTGCAGCCAACAACTGTTAAAAGTCAAAAGAATATCTCTGATTTCACTGTTTCTGCCCGATATACATCCTTCCATTCCTACTTGTGTTGTGTCATGTAATTTTTGGACTGGAGCAGCAGCCTAAATATGATAAATATATCAGCCACCCCAGGCAGTATAACTGTTACGGAGGTGGAGGCAAGAACATTTTAAGCAGCTTGTCTATAGTTAAAACTGCAAGGAGCACAGAAAGGTTGATGGTGTCAGTGTTGTTAACTTTGCCTGTTATAAATTTACTGCTGCAGTTAATCTCTTTGTACATTTGTACAGCACATTCTGAATGCAAGCTCTTAAAGCTTGCTACCGCCTCTATGTTCTCATCAGTTGCTGACAAGAACAAGATTTGTCCAGCACCCAAAAGATTTGTAGGAAGCTTGGGGTGTACGTTTTCTCAGCAACTAATACATTTAAATCCTGCAACCTTGAAGTAGTTTCACATCCCCACCAACATGCAGCACATGCTCTGTCTCCTTATGAAAGCTTAAGAGGCCTTTTTGATCACTGTATCCATGAAAATCAACAAGGTAGTGCTAAGGGAACCTTAATGTTTTCTATTTACCGCAATACCCTTTTGAAAGTGTTCAAGATTTGTTCCATATAGGATAGTAGTAATTCTTTTACTGTCACAGCTAGCTGACTGTGTAGCAAATGATTGAAGTCTCTTCCAGTATCAATCTTACGCAGCTCTTTCAATTTGTAAGATTCATGTTTGCAGAATTGTTGTCAATGGGACAGATCTAAATACCTGTGGATGTCTTGGGTCCCCAGAAGCCGCTGTAGTTGTTCAGTCACATTCTCATTAATTATGTCACACAGTTTCCCAACAGTATCCACTACCACTGTGGGTGGAACTGAATTATCTGGAAAACAAAGACTTCATGCTTCTGGTAAGAGTAACAACAGGAAAAGAAGACATAATTCAATTCTTACAAGTGCCTAGAATTTATTCAACTTTCATGTATCTAGGCATGCAAGTTTCTTCATTCACAGAAAACAGAATACCTATGTTGAGAAATACACTGATACTACTGGGAGGAAGGAAACTCTCATTAATTCTTCAGTAGCTAAAAACATGACAGAGCTATTTTCTTGACTGAAATGGTACTACTAAACTGTCACTGGAAAGCAGTCAACTGCCACTGTATACAGAGAAGGGTATTCATTGGCTTCCTGTAACACAACAGAAGTACTTCATAGAGTGAACCTGCTCTCTTATATTTTGTTAGCAGCAAGAACTTATTCTGTTTGCTTGTTTTAACCTGCTTTGGCTACTGTGATGAAAGGTAAAAAGGTATTAGCTTCTTTGTCCTTTCCTCACTCAGTTTCAGAGGAACTATTTGTGGAGAAGGTGACTGAACTTCATTGCTTTGTAATTACTAGGGAGATGGGAAGCTTCTTCACCTCCTGTTGTTGGTGGCAGGCAGGAAGTCTGCTTCCCTATTTGAATGAAGCTTCAAAGGGCTCAGTAGTTCAGGAGCCTTTCCCTCTGGCTGTACCCTGCAGCACAGCCAAGCCTCTAAACCCAAGAGCTCAGGGAAGATTACCAGCTGCTGTTCTTCAGAAGTGCAAAACCAGAAGAGAATGAAACTACGCAGGCCTCTGACTACTGGCGGCACTTAGTTCTTGACACTGAATAGTTAAAAAATGAGTAAGCCTTTAGGATTGTAAGAGGGAAGTTCTTCAGGACTGGACATACCTTTGAATGAGTTACTGAGGAGAAATCTAGAGAAAAGATTATTTGTTATTCAAAAACGATTTAAAACAAACAAACAAAACCTTACGTTTCAAATAGAGCATGAAACTTGACTAGTAAGTCAGTGCTCATAAAGCAAAGCTTTCCCTTTGGAAATAGCCAAACAAGTGCTAGGTGATAAGCCTGTACCTAGTTCCAGAAGTTCATGGAGATTTCTCATAGCATTGGTCAGTTCCCCAAGTTTTGTGTACACCTCATTCATTCGTGGGTAAATGCCGTTCAGAGAATTCACATCAAACAACTTCTGGAAGTGAGAGACCATTGCAAACAGTGTTGGTAAGGACGGTGTCTGGCTATTCTGCAGAAAACAGAAGAGATAACTTTTCTAAATTGTTGCTTAGCAAAGCAAGGATTCTTTTAAACCATGAGACATTTTTAAAACTAGTCTACAAAGAAAAACAAGTGTAACTTCCATTATTCAAAGCATTTCAAATATTCTTAAATCTCAAAAGATATATCCAGCAAACCAAAAATACTGTTATGAAAAAATATTCTTTTGGAAGCTTTGCTTTCTGTTGTTTATTAAGTCTGTTTATGTATTCTGAGTGCTGACTGAGAAAAAGATGGAATGGATAATATCTAGCATGACAGGGCAATGCAAATTCATGGTTGGTCAAAAGACCGTGATTAAAGCAGTCTTCCCCAGGGTGAATTTATCCATTATGTGAAAGTAGTCTTGGAGTACTGGACCTCTTCACACAGCTACTACTTAAACCCCAAAAGGCTTTGAAATGCAGAAGTCTAATCAGCGTGTGAAGAATTACCTTTTCCTTGTTTTCTATTTCTTCTAACACTGTATCTACTATGAACTGAAGGTCTTGAACTTGTATGGATTCTCTGTTATCTTGTGGATCCGTACTGTGCCAAGGCACCAATTCCATAGACAGTTTTTTCAACGACCTGTACAAATCCTTTTAAAACAGAGGGTACACAACTTATTGTAGTAACTACTTATTCTGTCCATTTAACATCAGATCAGACAACAAAACAAACTAAAACACAAGAACACTCCGCAATGGATAAAGAAGCACTGTGAGGTTTTCAACAGATTAAAAGAGGAATAGAAAGTCAAGCATGAGAGTGCATTACCTTTAGGGCCACTAGCTGATCTGCCCACATTTCTATAGTGAGTGGGAGGTGCTCAAATCCACATCCCTGTCCATTCTCCTTAATATAATTTTGCACTGGCCCTTTACTGCGCCTGTATATCAATGGAGGAGCTCTTGGACTTCGTATAATAGAGTCAATATTGGACAATACCTTCAATAACATAGAAAAAAAAAGTATTGCTCAAACTAAGCATTTTATTATAAATTCCCCCACCACCAGTCACAATCATCTAAACAATAAATCATAAATATCTCCAGTAAGTTACTATCAATGACTTTTTTAGATACACTCAATATGTCATAGATTTAAAGATTTAAAAATACACTAAGTAGATGAAAAGTAAAAGTAATGCAAGTAGACTTCCCACTGGGGGAATATTTTGTTTATCTACTCACAACTTTGTTACTTCCACAGTTTATATTTTGCTAAGCTTTACTGTATTTGTTCCTTTTTTACTTAAAGAAAAATAAAAAGTTACTATCTCCTCAGTAGTTCTTAAAACTGTAACAGAAAGGTATGCCTTGCACAGGACCCTGATCTTTGTCCTCTATCTAAATCACCGTTTGGAGATATGCCAAGCTAGTCTCTGCTCTATTGTAACTTCAGGTAGTTTACATTAAGGTAGCCTACATCAACTGCCATAACCAAGAACATAACATGTTATGTTCAGGGCTTTCCTCCAAGATTCAAAAGATCATACTTCAGTTTACACTATTAAGCAAAACTCATATTTTGTAATGAAAGTGCTATATCAACACAGTACCAATTAAGTTGGCATACCTGTAAGTACTGCTGGCAAACTGTGCGCAGCTGATCTTCTGCAGTACACTCAGGTTCTTTCTTTTCTTCTGTTCCTGCTCTGGTACTGCTCCCTGAAGACCTGCATGCCAAATATATACAGTAGGTCATCAGTAGGCCAAATACATACAGTAGGATGGCTTTCAGTCTGAAACTATTGAATGGTACCCACTCAATATTTAAATAGACAACGTAAAATGAAGAACTAAACATTTTTAAAGTAGATAATGTACAGTGCTAAAAATATGTAGTATTCAGTACACACGTACACAATTAAGTGAAATTCCAGACTGACACTTCATCAGTAGTAGATTTCTGTTATCTTTAAAGTATTTTCTAAGCAATGATCCAGAAGAAAATAAAAAAAGTAAATTTCTAAGGATAATATGGACATAACCTTAGGTATCTTCAACAGTTCACCGACTCTCATAATACTCTCAATCCACAATGCAGCTAATAGCTTGCTTTATAGCTCACAGAAGGGGCAGACAACAGAGTTTGGTCCTGCCCATACTTCCCACGGTAACGCTCCCATCCCAAAAGACAAAATGGAACTACTAAGAGACAGTGCTGTGCACCAATTTGGACGCCATGCTACCACTTCAGAGATTCACAGGGTGTCTTTGGAGATGCAGAAGCATTTGCTGCCCACGAACCAGGCTCTAAGGGACAGTGGTGATAAGGTACATGCTTTGTAAGCTGCTATCTATGTGATTGGTAGCAGAGCATCTTTGCTTTTATATAGTTCAGAGAATTCATGAAAGTTACTGAAGAAAAATAGTTACTGGATAGTTTTCTTTAAAGTTTTCTCTAGTTTCTTCACTCGGTGCTTGTAAAGTTTTAATTCCTGTGCAGTTGGTCTGTTGGGAAGAAAACATACTATATTATCTATTTTGCATTGAAAGACAGCTATAAAATTCAGCCAAGTGAAAAAGAAAGCTTTACCAGTGCCGTAACTTCATTCTGGAAATGAAATTCTACATTTCTGTGTGGCAATATCTGTAATACAGATATAGTATAGCACCCAAACCAATTTTGCTGGCTCAGGCTTTCTTACTAAAACCATCTGCTTCCCTACCCTGTCCAGCAGGTTTTAAGTGGAAATCAGGCTTGGCAGTAATGCTGCCAGTGAAAAGAACAATTGTGCCCCCATGCATTTTTTACTGCTTTAGCTGAATGAAGTGCAAATATCAATGCAGTTGTCCAATATGATGTACTGTACAGTAATAGGTGTTATTATTAGCAGTGTAGGGAAGAAAGGTTGATGGTTGCTACCCTATTAAAATACTAATTATGTTATGAATGGATTTTAAAGACAGATTTCACTCAACACTTTCACATTTGCTGTGCTTTCAGTTTCCTTCTTTGTACAGCAAAGCCTAGTGATGTGCTTTTAAAAATGATATTTATCCTTTCTCACCTTGTTTCCAAATCTTTCTTGAGATTTGTATTTTCAAGCAAAAGCTGTTCATTCCTGGCTTTTGTTTCAGCAAGCTGATTCTGAAAAGACTGCAACATACACTGTGTTACTTCTTTTATTTCATTCATTCAGTCAGCAAGCTTGAACACTTTCAAGCATGTCAGGTGTTAAGAAAATTCCCATTTGCTCTGTATAGTAAGACAGAATAGGTGAGGAAACAAACCTCTTTAAGATCAAGAGGCTGCTATACTAGCCCACAGGCAGAGAAGCAGAGAACTCACAGCAAAGTACTGAATCTTTGCATAATGAGATGAAGACAGTAAATGCTGCCCAGTGAGTTTACAAACTTTGAAGATAAAAACAAGCAGACAGAAACCAAACACACATGCATTTTTATGCGGCTCTTCAGGGGTTACCATTTAGTGATCTGCATGGACTTATTCTTAGCATTCCATACCGTGAGCAGCGCTCTGTAATTCGGAGTAGCATCTAGATTTAAGAATTTTTCTTTGCTTTTTACTTCTCTCTGTATATGATCTTCAGCTTTTTTATACTGCCTATTAGGAAAAATAAATTGCTTCAGGTTATTGCAGTTCAATTGCCACAAAGATCTAAGGCTGTTTAGTTTGCAGGTACATGTGACAAAATTTCCATAAATTGAACTATGATCAGAATAGAAACATTGTCACTGGTCTTCTCTATTATTCTGGAAAGATGTTTCATATACTAATTAAATACATTTATCCCTCAAAAGAAATTACAGTGCAAGCAAATCCAATTTCAGCTTTCTAGATAATAATCTCAAATTATGGGAATGTCTCTCAGGTGTCTGATTGTTGCTCTGCATCATGTAAGCAACATGATGGAGCAGAGAAGCTGGTATTCCTTTTTTTTTTTTTTTTTTCCTTCTTTCTTTTTAGGAAAACAATAAATTGAGCATAGCTAATGCAGTAGTGCTGCCTGTAAACTACTACAAAAGGAAAAGTGCAAAAACAAACAAAGGATTATAGCTCATGTGTCTAAATACAACGCCCTCCTGGCTGCACTGGCCTGACTGAGCAGCTGCTCAGACTGACTGAGAGCTATTTCCAGGATTAACCCAAACTTCCAAGACCATTACAGTCCTTGCCTGTTTAGTTTTTTTTTTTTTTATTATTTTAGTGACATCTAGAAAACAGAACATTTGCCATTCTAAGTTTTAAGAACAGCAAGGAAAACTTTGAGCAGTAGGACCATGAGGCATTAGATGAGACTCACCTTAGCTCCTTTTTCATTTGATTAATTTGAGATTCATAATAATCAATTAGACAAAGAAACCTGAAAAAGGAAAAATGGTATTTTGAATTTAAGATATTGTTACTGACCTATTGGAATAGGATAGATTATACAGCTGCACTGTATTTTAAAAGTGCCTGTTTCATATCAGTCACAGTTTTCCAAAAAAGAAATGTGGAGACATTAACCGTCTATTACATTAAAAGTCGCAAAATGACTCAAGAGGAGACCAAAGCTAAATCCTTCTGACAGCCCCTACATCTCGTGGGTATGTTCACCCAGCAAGCTTACCAAGCTTGTACATTCTTGAGCTGTAGGGCTGCAGGGACCATTGGAGGTGATATAAGAGCACAGGTCAGACACAGCCTAAGAACTTCCACTTCCAGAGAAACTACAAGTGCTTTCTAAGGAAGTGGCTGCAAGGAAATAAAGCCATAGAAAATTGTACAGGTGAAAAACTGCATTTCCTTTCGAACCACTTTGAGATTTTTTGTTTTGAATATACAAGTGAGAAATGCCAGGGAACCAATCTCAGTGCTTCTTTTTTGTTGTTGTTTAATGAGGGCACAAGAAACAGTCAGAGGCACACATATAAACCCTCTAAAATTTCTCCTAAGTAAACATCCTAGGCAGATCTGGACAGACCAAGCTACAACAGCACAATAAGACAACAGCCACCTGAGGCCTAGAAATTGTCAAATCTCTGACTGTAGCTGAAGGACAGAGATTTTCTTGCAGAAGACGTAGACTTAGAATACTTTCAGAACTTGCACAAAATGCCTGGAAACCATGCTTGTAGTTAGCAGTCACAAAAGCTGTTTTCCAACTGACTTTGTTGTTGTTGCTTTTTGCTCTGTTATTTAAATTTACATTCTAAAATGTTACAAGTCCCAAAACAAAATCACCTTAGCAGATGCAGTTTCCAGAATAAACCATTCCACTCTCTTTGCTGACACCTAGTGGATACAGAGGCTGAGATTTTTAACTTCTGCTAGGCACTTATTCAGCTTGCACTCCTAAGTAAATCTCCAACTTTTTTTCCATGTAAGGATCAAGAACAGTCACTTCAAATCCATTTATTCATTTAATGTTACAAGTCATTCACCAATATAACAAAATTTCTTACTGCTGATCTAGAAGGGACTTGGGTGCTCTCTTGCAAAACCGGCAGAACATTTTGGTTTGAGTGGCAACACGCTGCTGCTCCTCCACCCCAGCTTTGCACAGCTCCCTCTGCAAACGAGCAATAATCTCCTCCTGTTCTTGCAGCTTTTCCTGCTGCTGTTGGTATTTTGCCTGCGAAGAGATAACGGAGCATTCTGAAATTATTCTAACAAGCTGGAGATGGTGCTCTACCTGCCCACACAAGCACTTGGTTAAGGAAGCTTAACCAAACAGCCAGTGGAAGAAAGGTTCATATATTTCAGAAAATTATTCATGAAATGTAAAATCTTAGCTAAAAATAGTGTACTAACTTTGACACGAGACTCGTGTTTATTTGGACCAACGTGTACACTTCCACAGCTTTCAAAACAGGTCAAAAGTTGAGTGCTGTCTGAGTTACCTGGGAAACCAGCTGATCTTTTTGAAGTTCTTCGACCTGATTCTGTTGCCGGCAAACTTTAGCTATTGTCTCATCTTCCAGCTGACGGATTTTTGATTTAATGTTTTCCACCACGTTTTCCAATTCATTAGCCCTTTTCTCTTGTCGAGATGCACGACCTCGTTCCTGTCGTACCTCATCTCTAGAAACATAAATCTTTGATTTAAATTACACTCATTTCACTAAATGCAATGAAAGAAGCACAGGCCTGGCAAACGTTATCTGATGGTGCCCAGGACAGCCTGCACCAGCAGGCATGGGAAATATGCCGCTATGGGAAGTGGCAGTAGATGGAGTTAAGACAACAGCTCAAGCAGATCCTTTATGCAGATATTTAAGCGGAATATTGCTGCATATTGGGCAAAAATCTCCAAAAAAAAGGTGTTTGGCCTTGGATATGACAGTAAACAGGCAGTGACAGTGCTGTTTGTTTTGCATTACCTGTAAATACCCTTCACAGCACCTTACCTAAGATTACGATTCGTCTCCATAAGCCCGTACATCATCTTCTGTTGTCGGTCAGTGTCTTCCAACAACGTTTTTAATGCAAGTCTGATTCCTAGAGAGGCCTGACCATCCAAAACAATCACATCTGGAAGCACACATCACAAACAAAGCCTTAACCAAAGGCTTTCGGTACCTGAAGATCGCATCTCCATTACCGTTTGGAACCGATGGCTTCAGCAGTGCCTCGTGACTTCAGGTCTGCTGCCCAGGAACCCCCACCATCAGCACTCCTTACCCGGAGCGCCGCCGCTGCCCGGGGACGCCGCGATGCTCAGGGGCTGCATCCCATGGCGCAGCAGCAGCGTGTTGACGGTCTGCCATTCCGCTTCCTCCTGCCGCAGCTGGGAAGAGGCAGAATCCTGAGCGCTGAGGGTCGGCATGCAAACAGCACGCAGACGCTCCGGTCGTACCGATCGCCGTTAGAAGGGTGCCAGCGAGCCGGATTTGTGCTTTCTAAAGAACCGAGCGCGGCGAGGCAAGCGCCGGGTGCCCGCTTTGCCTCGGCGCCACGTTATGTCACTGCCGCGGTACCTCCGTTATAACGAGCCGCCGGTAGAAAGAGCGAGCAGGAATGGAAAGGAAACGGGCGAACGGGAGCGGAGGGCGGGCTCTGAGCTCTGTGGCGGTAACGGTCATCTCCGGGAGGCGGGCAGGAGGGCGGCCGCCATCTTGAGGCGGAGGGGAGGAGGGACCCGCGCGGCCGGAGCGGGGTAGGCGGGGGTGCGGGCGTGGGAGCTGCGTGCGGGAGCTGCGTGCGGGTGTGGGGGCTGTGTGAGGGGTTGTGGGGGCTGCGGGCGAGCGTGTGACGGCGTAATGCCGAAATAAAAGCTGTGTGTGTAAGCTCGCTCCATGCAGCGCGGTGCGGGATGAGCTCCGGGCCCTGAGTGGATGTCGGAGGCGGTTTGAGTCCCGGTGGCGGTTTTGGCGTTGATGCTGAGGCTGATGGATCGCGGCTGTGCGGTTCCCTCGCAGCTGAAGGGAGTTCTGTGAGAGCGGCGTCGTTGTAGGGCAGCCGAATCCTTCGTGCTCTTACACACAGCCGTCTGTGTAGGGAAAATGACGTTTGTATTACAGCAGACAAAGCCAGTAGCCATAACTCCATCCATTCTCAGCACTCCCTGCTGCTATCCTGCTTTTCTTCTTTTCTTGCTGCTGATTGGATTAAAAGCGCTTTGGTTACTATGGCGTCCCGTGAGGAGGTTACCCTCAGTGAAGAAGAAGTAAGGTAAAACAGCAGAGCTGCAGCACATATCGTTGGAAAGATATCCCCCACTGCAGCGGTCACTTATGGCTGTACCAAACATGAAACGTGTCCTAAATGGAAGGATATCTTTTCCAGTCTCCTTCCCTGTGCGTGTTTGTGTGTGCAGTGTTGCGTTCCCAAATGACAGGTAGTATTTCTGTTGATGTCAATGGATGTTAGTATTTCTAACAGTATTTCTGTTAGAATCAATGGATGGTGAGCTTATGTGTTACAACTGCTTCTCAAGTTCAGAAGGCTGAAGCAGTTGTTCAGGGAGCAAATGAAATGTTGCACTTTAAAGCCTGCCAAAAAATAACTGCAAGGAACATCTGAGTTCTAAGGACAGTTTTTAATTATACTGCCCCCTGACCTGGGAGCTATAGAGGTTGGATGGGTATGTATCTTTTTATGGTGCTTGTTAGAGTGAGCCTGCATACCTACCTGTTTTTGTGATGTTTTGTCATATTTTGATGTTTTTAAAGCAGGAACGTGCAAGTAATTGTGTAAGCTTATTCTCTCATGTCTTGTTTTGCAGTTGTAAAAGGTAACTTGCCCTAAAGCAGTAACACTTTGAGCTGTAGTCGTCAGTATTTGAATTCTTTCAATGACGATTAATTGACTTTATTGGTATTTCCATAGGTCTCGGTACGGCCACTTAGAGAAGATGACAGATTTGGTAGCTGTTTGGGAAGTAGCTTTAAGTGATGGTGTTCATAAAATTGAATTTGAGCATGGGACCACTTCAGGAAAACGTGTCGTCTATGTTGATGGAAAGGTGAAATTGCTATATGCTCAACATTCACTATAATACAATTATATAAGTCCATTTCCATACAGAAAGTCATCAGAACAGACAAAAGACTACTACGTGCAAGTGAGGTGTATTCTGTTGGCTAACTTTGCCTCGTGTAATGAACAACATTCCATCAGAAGAGGGCTGGCCAGCAGGGATAGGGAGGTGATTGTCCCCCTCTACTCTGCTCTTGTGAGGCCCCATCTGGAGTGCTGTGTCCAGGTCTGGAGCCCCCAGTACAAGAAAGACAGAGAGCTGTTGGAGAGGGTCTAAAGGAGAGCCACAAAGATGATCAAGGAACTGGAGCACCTCCACTACAAAGACAGGCTGAGGGAGCTGGGCTTGTTCAGCCTGGAGAAAAGAAGGCTGCGAGGTGACCTCATTGCAGCATTTCAGTACCTAAAGGGAGCCTACAGAGGGGAGGGGAATCAACTGTTTGAAAGGGTAGATAACTGCAGGACAAGGGGAAATAGTTTTAAGGTAAGGGAGGGGAGATTTAGGTTGGACGTCAGGGGGAAGTTCTTTAGAGAGAGAGTGGTGAGGTACTGGAACAGGCTGCCCAGAGAGGTTGTGGATGCCCCATCCCTAGAGGTGTTCAAGGCCAGGTTGGATGGGGCCCTGGGCACCCTGGTCTAGTATTAAATGGAGAAATCGGTGGCCCTGCATGTGGCAGGGGGTCAGAGTTTCATGATCCTCGAGGTCCCTTCCATCCTTGGCGATTCTGTGAACATCATTCTTGTCTCAGTTACAGTTAAGCTGTGACTATCATGAAGTGCTTTGCCATCCTTGGGCAGAAGTGCTCTGTATTTATAAAGTATTGCATGCTTGTACCTTGAGGAAAAAGGACAGTTAAGTACTGAGCTGTTTCCTGAGTTCTGGTGCACTTTTCTGAAATACTAAAACACGTTCTCAGGTTTGTCAGTTAATACCTATTGTTTGTGTGTTCTTCTACAGGAAGAAATACGAAAAGAATGGATGTTTAAATTGGTGGGTAAAGAAACATTCACTGTTGGAGCATCCAAAACAAGAGCTACTATTAACATTGATGCAGTCAGTGGCTTTGCATATGAGTATACTTTGGAGATCAATGGAAAAAGCCTCAAGAAATATATGGAGAACAGGTCAAAAACAACTAATACTTGGGTACTAAGCTTGGGTGGTACAGACTATAGAGTTGTTCTGGGTAAGTAAATATGGAATGACTTGACATTGCTGCTTTCAGAAAAGCCTGTATGCATTTAGCAATTGGTAATTAAGAGAAAGCATAGTTCAGTGGTGTATGGGAACTGTTCAGTCATGGCCTGAACCACTGAGCACTTGGGGAAAGGACCTGGTCAGCTCTGGGAGCACAGGTGAAGGCAATTCAGCTGTGCGACTGGAAGGGGTGGAGTCTGGCTGCACCTCTCTTAGACCTCATTTAAGGGCTGACTGCCACTGGGGAAGGATCCCTTTCTGGAAATTCCTCTTTGGTGAAGATTTTCCCTGTGAACCTGTCTTCTGATATGGGCGAGCAGTCTTTTTCCCTTCCTTTATAGCACCTTTCTATTTTGCTGGTTTTTCTGTCGTCTCACCTTTGTTGTAATGCCTTTCCTACTGTACTGATCTGTCCAATTGCTACAAGCAGCTAGTAGTATTGCAGTGTAAAACCTTGCTGCACTAAGGTCTGGAGAATGTTGGAAGTATATACCAAAGACGGGCAGAAGAATGGTAATCTTGTTATATCTGTGTGTAGTTTTATACAGCACTGTTGTTTGTTAACTCTGTTGTAATGGGGATTTTCCTTAGAAACTATAAACCGAAGTTAAAGAGTCGTGAAAAGAAGTGTGTCAGTGTTACTCATTGTTTTTTTGATAGATTAATCAGCATGCTGTTTTCTGCACTGCTTCTTAACTATGAACTTAATCCATAACCTTCAGATAATGTTTTTATACTTTCTTGATTGCAAGATTATACTTTTTTTTTTTTTTTCCTTTGCCCCCTTTCCCAAAGTATGTTAGAAGATGAGAGGAAGGGATCCACTGAGGAATTTGTCTGTGGCATCTAGTGGTAAAACTTCCACTTAAGTATTGCTGTATGGTTATACGTGGGCACAAGATTGTGCTGGACTGTGGTTTCTTTTTGAGCCTAAGGACAGAATGAACTGCCCTGAGATGAAGATGCAGGGGGGAAAGAAAGGCAGTTCCAGTGCAAAGAGATAGCCTGGTATCCTTCTCTCCATAATTACTTAAAAGACAAGCAGTACTCTGCTCTTTGTTATGTCACAAGGACAACATTTTCTCTAATGTTAATTTTAGAGTTGAGTATATATCCATAGCAAAAATTGTTTGCGCACGGATGGCAGAGCCTTCTGTCTCTCCAATATAAGAACAAACTACTAGCTGAGATTAATTAGGACCTTCTCCAGGGAATTAAATATAACATGAAAGAGTAAACTTGTAAAATCCTTAGATTGTTCTGTCTGTAGAAGGAGGGAGAGTCCTTTCTACTTTTTTTTTTTTCCTTTCATTCACAGAAAAAGATACTATGGACGTGTGGTGCAACGGTAAAAAAATGGAGACAGCGGTACGTAATCACTTCCACAGGTTTTTCATAGACTGTGGCTCTAATATAACCAAAGTAAGTCACAGTGCTTATCTGTTCACTAAGTGGCATGCTCACTAAGCCGTGGCAAGGAGTATGTTGCTTCACTTGGGTGTGGAGTGTGGGTATACCTCTAGACTTGCATGCTGATGATCTGTTCTTTGCTGTATTTATTAACAGAATACTTTGTCTCCTGGATTACCTCTTAAGATGCCAAAAGTCTGTCTGTATAAGAATATACAGTGCTATGATTTTTGGACAAATGAATCTTTTGGGTCAATTGTCCAGGGTTTCTAGTGAGAGAATGCTCAGGAGGGACTTAAATTTGATGCGGCCTGTAGAGCCATCTCATCCAGACCTGCTCACATTAGTGGTAACTGAAAGCTGAACCCCTGTGCTCTTTAATGGGTGGTGATTTTTGTCCATTTAGAGACGATCCCTAAGCACCTCAGGCTTAGTTCATCTTGCTGGAACGAGTAAAATCTTTGTCACATCTGCATTAACATGCATAGCAGATAGATACTTAAAAATCTTAATATATTTGATGTCTTTTCATTTTATGGAGGTTTTTATTATGCATGTTATGTAGGCTTCCCCAGCCCTGAAGGGTGCATTTTCTCACCAGAACTGGCACTATGGTGGATGCATACTCCAAAATGAGAAGCTAGGTAACTGCATCTACAAACTACAAAGGGGAGGTTAGGAACTGTGCATCTAAACTGGATAGCATGTACTCAATTCAGGGATCTGTCCCTCCTGTTGCAGAGGGCACCAACAAACTGATGATGTGAAATGTTGGTTGTCATTTGAAAACCCAAATTCTTTAACTGGCAGCCTGCAGCTCTGCAGCATTGTTCAGCAGCAGCCTATGGCTGCAGTAATTATGAGAGCTACAAGTGACCGTGACCTGGAAACAGTGTGATGCTTTGAATGGTTATTTTACTGAAAAGGGCATCTGTTTTTATTCTTGTCTCCTTTCTTCTAGGGTGAATTCGTAGAAGATGGGACTGAAACTCACTTCAGTGTTGGTGATCACAGCTGTTACATTAAGGCTGTCAGTAGTGGAAAACGAAAGGAAGGAATTATTCACACTCTTATTGTGGATGACAGAGAAATTCCAGAGGCTGTGGAATAGCTTCTAGTTAACCGATTGTTTTAGGACTCAGATCAGGTACTTTTAATTACTGTGGTAATTATTTAAATAAGAGGCATTTGGATAATGCCCTCAATAACACACTTCAGCTTTCAGTTAGCCGTGCAATGGTCAGGCAGTTGGACATACTGATCATTGTAGGTTCCTTCTAGCTGAACAATTCTACTACATGTAGAACACACGGTAGATCTGGTTTGTGCTGGGTTCACTTCCTAGCTTCTGTACATGAAATTCATCTTTTTGAGGACCAAACATAACTATATGCAACACTATACATTACCAGTTCTTAAAAAGCTACATAGAGAAATAAGTATTATATCGCTAAGTAGAGAGGGCAGGTGAACTTAAGTAGAAATTATATGGTAGAAAAAAAACTCAAAATATTCAATAATACTGAGTACTTTATATGGAGGGAGAGAGCACATACTGAGCACTGGAGAAAGCTGTTGAAATTCTCCATGTTTTTTCTTTTAAATGTACTTCCAATGTTCTTCAAATGCAGTTAGGAAAATAGTTACATAAACTAATAAAAAAGGTTATTAAGCAAATATATTTTTACCAGTCCTTGTGTAACTATTAGAATTTTACTTAGCTATGAAGACTGTTGTTTATTCACAGTAGGAGGAAAGGTGATATGTATGCTATGCCAAAGAAATCCTGAAGGTGTTTTCTAAAATGATGCTTGTTCTGAAGTTTTGTACTGATTTTTAAACACCCTCCCACCCAACCGAACAAGAAACCTCTTGAAGCAAGCTGAAATAAGAACCTATTTTATGTAGCCTAACCTTCAATCTATAGCTGTCTGTCAGTAATTATGTGTGGCAATTCCGGCAATAACGTGTGAATAAGGAAACGAGGAAATGCAGGACAGAACTGGAGAAGAACTTATTGCTTTAATGGGAAAGTTAAGACAGGAACAGAATATTCTCACATTCCAGCTTCCTCAGGTGGTTTTTAGAAGCTTGTGGGGGGGGAGACATATTGCCCACTTAACATTACCTTAGGCTCACCTTACAAAAGGGACCTGTTTTGTGACAGTGCAGACATAAATCACTTTTAAAAAATAATTTATTTAAGAGTATCATTTTGCAGTGATCCAAAAATCTTTTTCCACTTAAGACCTTAAGACTTCTTCCCTTAAGACTTCAGAATTAGACTTTTATAACTTATTTTTTTGTGGTTTGTGGCCATTATGGATGCTATTTTAAGAACTGCAAGTAAAATACAGATGTACTAGGAACTTATCAGCAGTTTTTTTTTTTTTTTAAATCTTATTTAAGCATGGATCACATCCATGTTTTAGGGCTCAGAAGCTCTGTTAGCACAGTCTCATGGTTTTTTTTTTAATAGTTTTGTGCAGGCCCTTCTCCCCAGATAATTACAGTTTTAACCATATGTGACTTTTCAGTCTAAAAGCAGACCTGATGTTGACTGACAAGTCCTTATTTCTGCATTACACCACTGCTACAACCAGATGAGGTGTTCAGCTGCAGCTGTAGGTTTAAATTCTCTGGATTGTACAAATCACAGAATCGTGGAATGGCAAATCTGCTAATAGCTTTTAGTTTCAGACAGTGGATTTGTTTTAAACTCTCCTAACGCCGGACATAATTTCAGGCTTTACTGCAGAAAGCTTTAAAATAATTGAGAACTGGACTGAATCCTTTAAAATTGAAATTAGTATAATAGCTCTTGGGCATTTACTGCGTTCAAGTTGCTGTGGAAGTAGTGCAGATATACGTGGCTACAGTAAGGTTGAAATAATCTCTACAACTGAATCATTATCATGTATCAGTAAAGGCACCTTATTGGAGAGCAGTCTGAAGTTGTGGCTTGAACTAGTTCTCTACCTGCATGGTAGCCATTCAAAAAGATTGAACAGCACTGGGAAATCTCAACCTCAAATATGGTTCAAGTCCCATCTTTAAATACTATGAGGAAACATAACAGATAAGCTGATAGTATTATTTGTACTCTTTATTTTGAATACACGAATCTATAATGCTTCAAAATCTCTTAACTAATAAAAACTAATAGCAACTACAGTTAGAAATCTTGAACTGCCTCATGTCTGTCATAACCTTACTGAACAACAAATCCTGAGGTGGAAAACAGCATTCACCTGATGCTTTCACACATCATGGTGCATTCCCAAATATAAGAATCAAACCAACCTTGATTTCTTGGGTTTCAAAACTGTGTGCAATACCTTTAGATTAAGACAGTGAAATGAAAGAAAGAAAATGCAAACCTAAAACGTATAGTCACATGCTAAGAATACTATAAGACATAAACTATTTTAAACTAGTTTATGATGTTTTCCATTCATTTTTAATTCTAGATCACTTTGTTCTAATCTCCTTAATGTTATCAGCTTGCTTTTCCTCAAGGCTGTTTCAGAGCTGCCAAGAGGCCCTTAGATCACAGTGTGAGTAGGCAGAGCGCCCTCTAGATATCTAAGCAGTAGAGTTCGTTCTGAGGGGGGCTTCCCAAGAGGTACAGTGACTAATTTCTCCTCAGGTCGCTGTTGGTTTCCTCAGAGGTCCATGGGACTCTCCTTCACCTGGGTGCAAGTCAGCAAATAACATGGAAGGGCTTGAAGAGTGTTGCAAATGACAAAGGTGTCAGGATTGCTTATATCATCTACTAAGCTGTCATAAAACATACTGGCATCTCCTTCCACTGCTGGTGGCATAATGTAAGACTGCTTGCCTTTGGTGTATAACCCTGTTAGTACATCAGCCTCAAACACATAGATTTTAGAGTCTGTTTCCTTCCTGTCATCCTCAATTAGGCTGTTTGGGTTCCTTTTAAAGTAGATGCCAGCTCCGTATCTTTGGTCTGGAAAAGAAACAAAAAAATATTAAGGAAAAAAAGTCTTTAACAACTGGTTCTTTTTGGGGTGGTAGTACTGAAAGTTTGCTTTTCATCAGGCTGCTGAATATGTGCATGTGCAGCAAGTAAATACAGATTTGGACCTTCTTTAAGGACCGCTGCAACAAAGTAAAACTTGGCCATGGTATTATGTCTACATTAACAATTTTGTGAACAGTGGTTGGGTTAGAAAGGAATCCAGGTTTATCTTCCCAGAGCTTTGCTGACTGCAGTGTCTGGACAGAAAGCAGTAAGCTCATAAGACTCTTGATGCTGGTAAGAAGCACTTCTTGTGTAGCATAGTCGTTATTTCTGATTTTAATCCAACTTCAGTTGTCAGTCACTGTTTGTTTTGATTAAAGATGTCAAGGCAAATTATATTACCTGTTGGTGGAGAATATATCCTGTGAAATCCAGTTTGGCATATCAAAGTACAGAACTGAGCAGGAACACGCTGGTATAACTTGTGGGATCCTTTGGAGGTAACTCCTTTTTCTTCTAGATTTTTTTTCATTTGTTGAAATGCAGCAGATAGAAGGGGATTGTGTATTTTTTCAATCTGTAACACAAATAAGCAAACAGACAATTACCCATGAAATGTGCAAGTGCTCTTGTTCAGACTGTGCACTTCAATGTAAGAAACTTTGATTTGGGTTATATGCATTGAGCACCAAGCAGGTAAGGTATCTGAAGTGTGCGGCCAATCCCCAGAAAGAACCATGCTACTATCCAACACCTCTGACTGAAGTCAGTTGAAAGCAGTTAATGCATGTTTTAAGAACTTGCATTAAGTTCAGATATATCACTTGAGATTTAATTTTGCCACATATACCTTATTTACCTTAAGGATGTGAAGCCCAGTCCTTTCAAACTGTTTCTGTCTGTCCTTAAATCCCTGAAGGTGTGAGTCTACCTGTAACATTTGGAATTGTTTGGTAGAGTTTGTCTTGTCAAGGTGTCCTTCTGAAAGCTGATCTGTGTCTGGTTGGCCTGGAAACAAATAAAGAAGTAAAACTGTTAGATATGGTAATAGCTGAAGCAAAGGCAAGGTGAAAGGTTCCCATTCTCCTTTTGGTAGTTTAGTGAAGGAATGTTAAATATTCTTCAAAGTAATGCCAGAGATTAATTAACATTGAGAGGAGACTGTGTACACTCCTGATGTTGTTGCTGGGAGTTGCTGAAGGGAAAAAGCTAACAACTGGGCTTTCAAGGGCTCATATGACGGAAGTATGGTATTATCAGCAATTGAACTAGTGCTCAGTGTATGTGAACTGAACGCATGCTTGTCCACTCTCAGCAATACACAGGTATATGCTGCTGCTTAATTTACCTTATTTGTGTGCTTATTTACTTGATCACTTTTTGACTTTACGCACCCATTAGTTGCAGCAGTTCCTCTTGTTTGGCTGTAGTATGCTCTTGCATAGAAAGCAGTAGTTTTTCAGTTGCAAGCACTGCATCAATCACAGCATCTGGGGGTCCATGGAATTCCAGGCTTGCTTTCCCATCTTTCACTTTTTCTGACACAGACACACTGGAATGTTTCACTCGAGATAGTTCTGCATATTCCTTTGTACCAAGGCTAAAAATGTAGTTGTTTTCAATGACAGCAGAGTGACTTTCCTGAGTTTGTATCAAGCTTTGAATCCATAATTCTGCTGCTTTCAATGCAAAATGTGTCCTCCCCTTTAGTTCAATGGCCAGTTTATTATCTGTAGTCTCCTTTATACCTTGACTGCTTGATGCTGTACCTGGAACAAGAGTGAAGAACTTTCAAATGCTGTCATCACAAATTCTTATACATAATCCAAAGTGTGCAGTCAAGAAACATTCTGCTCTTCTGATCTGCTCAAAAAGGTGGTTAAATACCAGAAGGTATTCAAAACAACAAAAAAACAACACACAGAATTTTTTTTTTTTTTTGCCTTCCTTTAAATGAATCCAACAGGGTTGGCTTGGGCTGATGGTTTTTTTTTTTTTTTTTTTGCTTGAAAGACTTCTAAAGAAGTGACCAGCTTCATTCCTGTCAATGTAAAAATGACATGTCTCTTAAGTGATACTGACAAGTAATGCCAAAATTAGCAGTGACAGCATATGCTTCTGAAATTTTGCTTTGGAACAGTAAGATATCTGGTATATATATATATATTTTTTCCTAAGCTGAAAGTAAATCTGTGCTGTATTCTTTTTATTCATACGTATCCTATATCATCATGTTTGAAGTGACTGCATGACTTCTCTGTTCAAACTTTTCCTACAGCAGTTACATCACTTTGATTACTATGTATTACTTCTTTGTCTGGCACATTGGTGACTTCTTCTCAAACAGAAAGGAACAACTTCACTTCCCTGAACTGAAAATTTAGCCATAAGGTGATCCATCACATGCAGTCATCAACTCCACTGACTGCCAGCAAGGTCCTAGCCAAAAGCAGGGCTATAATGGAAACCTAGTGGTAGTAAGCCAAAGGACTTGTGTCTTGGCACTGTTTCTCACATGCTTTCATCTTCTCCTTTGCTTGTGACAATTAATGCAGTTACTAAGTTATTTGTAAAGGAATGTGATTGCAGATCCTTAGATCTGGTCTGCTCATTCACTTGAAATGCCCCCTCTGTTCATTACTTACTCAAATAATCACTTCTGTTGTTATTCTTTTCCAGTTTGCTTGCTGCTAAATTCATTTTTTCCTGGAAAATCTTGAAAGAGAAAAGTTTAGGAGCAGTTTGCAACCTATCAGTCCCTTCAAAAATCTGTTAGATAAGCAGTTTGCAGTTGTAGGGAAATCTGAAGTTACAGCTAATGTTTGTCAGCTTTGGCCAAAATTTTTTTTCTGACTATTCAAATGCATTGCTGCTATTTCAGTTCCCCTACAGTAAGACACATACACATTAAACAGCACCTTTCCCAATCCCACATGGCTCTGGTGTACACGGAGCTCACAAAACCACAGCAGATATGATTACATTATTTGCAGGTTAATGTTAATGAATCTTTACTCAGCTTTAAAACACGGAGTCTCCTCCCTTCCTTTGCCCCAACACTCCTTGTTATGGAAGTTTCTGAGAAGCCGTACTCTGATAGAGACTTCATACAAAAATATTCTTCATCATTTCTTTATATGCTTACTCCCTAACTAGCGTAGTTAAGAGTAGACTCTGCCGTAAAACTGCTGGCAGATGTGATAAATTCAGTACTCTCTCTCCCTACTCTCAGGTCACAGGGTGATGACAGGTTAGTGAGGAAAAAATATTTGTGAAGAATAATATCTTATGCTGAGAGGCAAGTAGTTTGAGGAAATAGCCACTCATAAGTGTTATAAATAGCATGAAATTCACATTATTTTAGCTTGTTGGAATATTTTTACAGTTATTTTTGGTTCAACTTATTGGTAATTAGCAACAACTGTATTACCTGATAGATAGCGTTGTCATCTGGGTGAAGGACAAACTGCACATCTATTTTCTTCTCAGGATATTTCCTGGCAAAATCTAACACCTCTTCAATCATGGTCTCTGCCACTGTAGCCTCAGGCAGCATTATTGACCAATTCTTTTCTGGAAAGGAAATTGAGGGCGATGGATAATCCCGAACAAAACACAGGCAATTGTTAACTGCCTCCTTCAGTTGCTGCAGGAAAAATAAGTGGTTTAGTCCTCGCATCACTCAATGTTAAAATCTTCAATTAAAATCCAGTCTAACGGATCCTCACCTCACACAGTAGTACCACGTGGTTAAATTGTGGCCATATGACATGAAGTACAAACTCACAGGGTAGATTATACCCTTTTGTTATTATTAACTCCTTATAATAGCAGAAATGCTTCAGCTGAGACAGAATTTCCTCCCGAAGAGCTGGACCTGCTTTTTGCAGCATTGGTGTTGAGATCTGAGAGCAAAACTTGCCATCCAAAGACACAGAGCTAACAATAGCTGTAGCCTAGAAGGAAAGAATTCAAAGTTTCAGGAAACTTCAAGTTTACTACTTGTAAGCTTGGAATAAAGGTACTACTTTTACATTAAAGTTATGTTTACTAAAAACAAATGCTCTTCCTGTGATGCAGCTGTCAGTCCAATACCTCTGTTGGAATACTGTGACTAAGCTCACATCTTTTGCATCACATTTTCTGTCCAGGAAATTAAATGATTCAATTTAAATGATGCACTGTTTAAAGGTAAGGTGCACATCATTGCCTCTGCAAGTTATTTTCAGCTGACAGCTATAAGAATGTAAAAGACAGAAGACAAGACAGAATTGCCTTCTAGGGAATGTGTGGTAAAATGCGAACTCCTACAATGTTATTAGAAGATTAAACATAAGAATATATTATTACTAATCATTCAGTATTTTGCTGCTTACTGTAATCCTGTAGTAGCATGTATGCAAGAAAGAAACAAGAACTTTCTAATGCTCAGTACCCATTTAAAATAATAACTGTTTGTGGACAGCATTTATTTACCCTTTTAAATTCTCATCAAGCTGAGAAAATAACAACTGAGTGGGCCAGTACAACATGTGTTCTGTCCTCTGAAGTTCCAAAGCCTGCAAAGACTTGGAGGCAGCTCTGTGTTCATCATGTTACAGGACAGACTTACCCTTTGCTCTTCAATGTGTCCCTTTATGATATGCAGTTGAGTATTTCCATGTTTGATGACAGGTACAGGCAGGCTTAATGAAGCTGGAACAGTCTCCTGCAGCAAGCTGCCTTCACCCAGAAACATCTCACATGCCCTTTTTATTTCTGCTACCGTATGCTCACAAATGTTCACCAGATGGATCTCCTTGAGGCAGCTTGGTGTGGTCTCAACAAATAGCTTTATAGACATCACAATCACCTGAGCACACAAATTAAGTGGGAAGCCAAAAACCCCTGAGCTCATTGCTGGGATAGCCACAGACTTGATGTTGTTTTTTGGGTCACTGGCGTATTTCAGAACATTCACAACAGCTTCCTCAAGTAGAACGCAACATTTATCCTTTTCAGATGGGTACCACCTTGGACCAACGGCATGGATAATTTTCTTACACGGAAGTTTCCCTCCACCTGTCACTGCTATTTTGCCAGTTGCGACTTTTCCATATTTTCTAATAAGACTTCTGCTTTCCTCTACTATTTCTGGCCCTCCGGCAGTCACAAGAGCTAAAGCAAGACCTCCTAAATGGTCTAGGCTTTCACTGGCTGCATTCACCACAGCGTCAGCCTTGTGACTTGTAAGATCACCCTTATAGACCGACAGGTGAATTCCCTGCATTAATACTTTTCTGTATACTTCAGCAGCACATTTTGTACAGGTCATTGTACAGGCAAACTTTTTGTAAACGAGATTACGTAGACTGTTCTCTCTTTTCTTAAGAACTTCATAAGTGTCTTTATTGATGGGGATCATCACGCTGCCCTCATCCATTCTTGGCCCTAGGATATAGAATAATATAAAGTCAGATCCAATAAACCACTGACAAAACTTTTTATACATATATGAAAGCGTTTTAGAGCTCCACATTTTATCTTATTGTCGCTGCATACTAGGATTTTTTTATAGTATGATCTTTTGTCTCCCTTTTTCAAAGGCTTTGAAAGCACAACCAAGCAATCAAAATACACAAGTTGAAGACCCTGTTGTATGGGAAGGACTACACTAATAAGGCTATGCTTGCTCCACTTGGGTACCAATTCCTTTTGTTCACTATTCCATCCATGTCAGCCACCCCATCTGGTAGCTCCGCCTTTCCTCTAAAGATTCTGCACAAGTGAAGAAACTTTTATATCTCGTCTAAATCTCTTCTTTAGTTTGAAGCCCTTTTCTTTTATCCTATCACCACAGACCCTGCTGAAGAGTCTGTCCCCTTCTTTCTTACAACCCCCCTTTAGATACTGAAAGGCTGCTCTCAGGTTCCCTGTAGCCTTCTCTCCTCCAGGCTGAACAGCCCCAGCTCTCAGCCTGTCCTCACAGTGAGGTGTTCCATCCCTGGGATCATTTCTGTGGCCCTCCTCTGGATGCGCTCCAGCAGCTCCATGTCTCTCCTGTACTGGGGACTCCACCTCTGGACACGGTGCTCCAGGTGAGCTCTCACAGCACAGAGCAGAGGGGCAGGATCCCCTCCCTCGCCCTGCTGGCTGCACTGCTTTTGAAGCAGCCCAGGACGCGGTTGGCTTTCTGGGGCATGAGGGCACATTGCTGGCTCACGTCCAGCTGCCATCCACCGGTACCCCAGGTCCCTTTCAGCAGGGCTGTGCTCTGTCCTTTCATTCCCCAGCTGGTATCGGCCCTTAGCTTTGTTGAACCTCGTGCAGTTCTCCTGGGCCCACTGCTCCAACCTGCCTACGTCTCTCCGTGCTGCTTTCAGCTGTCCCGTGACAGTTGCAGTTTTCAGTGAAACACAGCTGCCAGGTAGCGAAGGGAGAGGCTTACCTGGGCCGCTCTTGTCTTCTGGGGTCTCTGCCCGTTGACTCTGGCAGAAAAACAGCACAGAGAAAATACGTTACCGCGTAACGCTGCAGCTCCCCGTCCTCACCGCCCGCAGCCGGGCGGCTTCACCTCCCCAGGGCAGCGGCGCTGCTCCGCGGCCCGAAGCCCACGCGTTCCATGGGGCGCGGGGTAACGTGGAGCCGGGCCGAGGAGGCGGAACCGCCTCTCACCCGCAGGTGAAGCTCCTCGGGCTGCGCCCCCCAGGCGGAAGCGGCCTCGGATGGCCGTTCTGCAGCCCGGCCGTGCCCCCGGCCGCCGCCCCGCACCCGGCTCTGCCCGCTCGGCCCTCACCGTGCGGGCCGCGCGGCTCCCCGGCCGCTCTCCTACCTGGCAGATGCCCATTACCTCAGCGTCGCCGCCGCCGCTCTCCGGAGGAACGGGGCCCGGGGCGGGGAACCGAGGGAAGCGAAAGCGAAAGCGGGCGTCGGTCGGGAGGCACCATGGCGGGACCGGCAGCTGGCGGTACGCTGCTGGTGCGGCTCTGCCCCGCGCCCGACGGCGGAGAAAAGGCGATGCTGAAGCTGCAGAGCTACTTCCAGTCACCCAAGCGCTCGGGGGGCGGCGAGTGCGAGGTGCGGGCTGGCCCCGAACCCGGCACCTACTGGGTGTACTTCCAGCACGAGCGAGGTACGGCCGGGCGGGGGTGCGGCATGGCCGCCGAGCGGCACCATCTTGTGGGTGGGCGAAGGGGCACCGCCGCCCTCCTCACCGGGCTTTATCGCACCTCCACCGCCCGCAGATAGGAAGAGAGTGGAGTCCCGCGCGGATCACGTCTTGGAGCTGGGGGGCAAAGCGCTGAAGGTCGTCCTGCAGCCCTTGGAAGGGGCTCGGAGCAAGGTACAGGCAGACCGCGGCCAAGCCCAGCACCCCTCCCCGCCGGGACGTGCGGAGCTGCGGGCGGCCCAGGAACACCGGAATGGAGCGGGAGAAGTGCTGACCAAAAAGGTACGTCGGGGAGAGCTGTGCCGCTGGTGTCCTGCACGGCATGGAGCGAACGCCGAGCGGCGCTGCTCTCCATCGCACTTCGGTGTATCAGACCACAGCTCCGTCGTGCTGGCTGTGTCAATACAGCGGGAGCGGGCAGCGACTTTGGAGCGCTCTGCCACAACCCATCCGCACATCAACACAAAGCGTGTTCCCCAGCGTGGTTTTGGCACTGTCAGATTTGGTACAGCAGAGACCGCTCCCGGCAGTGAGACCTCTAACGTTATGGTAGAGTACCTCAGTCTTACAAAAAACCTGCTCTCGTAGCACAGCGAATGGCCTTTCAGACCCTTTGAACTAAAAGTCATGCAGAAGAGATCAGCTGTGTCCTGGGGTAAGCCATAGGGCTGTGCTCTGTGCTATGTGAGGCTGCCGTGGCTCTGCCAAGACAGATATCTGGCCCACAGAGCTTGTCTTGCTCTGCACAGCAGCACAGATGTAGCTTTTGGGGTGTGGTGTGTAGAGCGTATCGTGTCCTAACTACTTACATGTACATCATTTTTGTATACTGACATCAAAAAAACACTGTACAAGTTTGTCAGTATCCCATGCAAAGTTGCATCAAGCCTTTCCTTACTCAGAACATAGAAGCACCAAGCTGAGAACCTTAGGAAATGTGTGTGTGTGTGTATATATGTGTGTATATATATATATATATATATATAATATAGATAGATATCTTCTTGTCTTCTCTTTAGATTTTTCTTACAGTGTCTGCGGTGTTGAATACCAGTATGTTCACTGAACAGCAGAGGGAGAAAATTGCTACTATTTGTCCAAACTTAAGAAGAGAAGGAAATCCTGACGTTGACGGCTCTGAGAAACTAATAGGAGATTATGCAGATATTGAAAAAGCTTACTGTTACTTTAAAGACGTCCTTGCAGGCAATGACCAACACTATGATTTCCTGCATTCTGAAAGTAAGAAAATTTTGGAAGATGAGAATGGTCTGAATACCAAAGAAATGAATACACTTACAGTTCCATCAGCTATCTATGAATATTTCTGTCATACCTGCAAAGAACAGATTAAAGAAATGCATAAACGTTTTGGAGTGTGTGTAAAAAGTAAAGATTGTTACAATGGGAACACATCAATATCCTTCCTTTCTGATACAAGTCCCACGTCAATACGAAGAGCTATTGATTTTTTTACCAGTGCTTTTCAGAAGGTTGCCAAAGATGTGGCACAGGAAGACATTCCCATAGCAAACAGTTATCAGTTAGATGAGACAATAATGAAATTAAATGCTAAATTTACTAATCTTCTCATCAAACAGAAAGATAATCAGTTGCTCCTCCGTGGTCCAAGAAATGATATTTTAGCTGCCAAAATATTTCTATTTGAAAAAGGAGAGAACAACAAAGATGAAAAGGATACCAAAATACCTGAACTGGCCACCTACAGGAACAGAATTGAAGTTGATGCTTCTGTGTTTAAGCTGTTGGCACCTGTGTTAAGAAAAGAAATTGAAGACATTGAAGGAAGCTTTAATGTTGTAATAGAAAAGGTAGACAGCTCAGGTGGCCAGAAGATGCTCTTAATATTTAAGCCTAGGAACAAAACTTCTGATATGCTTTTACATTCTATTGAAAGTTTTATCAATGGATTTCAGAATGCCTTTGCAATGCTAAGAGAAAAACTCATCAGCTGGAAGCTTTCAGAACACCAGAAAAGGAAATTAAATATGCTTCTGGATGAAAAGCAGTTGGAAAGCATGTATGTAAAGCTTAAGAAGAAGGAAGACAAATTAATTTTGTATGGTTTACCAAACCATGTTCGTGCTGCTGAAAAGCACATTATGTACCTTCTTAATGCTGAAGAGCCTTCAGAAACTAAAAAAAGGACACCACTGTCCTCTGATCTCAACAACCAAGAAGCTTCAGGAGCTCGGGAGAAATACGGTGCCAGGGAAAAGAGTAATTATTCTTCCATGGAACAGGCTAAGGCAAAGACAGAAGACAACGATGATACGTGCCCTATTTGCATGGAGAAAATTAATGATAAAGAGATGCTGACAAAATGCAAGCATGCGTTTTGCAAAAGTTGCATCAAAATGGCTTTGGAATACAAGCAAACTTGTCCTGTTTGTAATACTGTCTATGGAGTCATGCAAGGAGATCAACCAGAGGGAAGAATGCATTTTAAAAGGATTTCTGCACCTCTCCCTGGCTATCCCGGTTATGGTACTATTGAGATTGAATACATTATGGAAAGCGGTATTCAAACTGTAAGTATATTTGAAGATTCATGAAATATACTTTCCCTTCAGCAAAACCAGTGCTGAATGCAAAATTCAGTGTTTTTCCAACATATATGGGCTGGAGAGACATTATTGTCTTCTGTACAAGTCTGCAAGTGTTTAGTTCTGTAATTTTGAGTGCAGTGAAGTAATGTAGGGATCAAACTGGTAGCCCTCCATTTAGTATGTGGCAGGAATTAGATACCTGTCTGAAAACTGTATATTCAGAATAACTGCACTGAAATCTGTGGAGCAGTATCATGTAAGTCATGTTGTGTCCTGAACGGATCAAAGATGGAGATAGAAAGTGCTAGAAAAGCTGGGATTGTGACTTCCACACTTACAGAGAATTTGTGATATATGAAGTGTTTTTCTTTTGTTTTTTTACAAAACAGCAGAACCATCCAAACCCAGGGAAACCTTATTGTGGAATTGTTCGGAAGGCATATTTGCCTGACAATGAGGAAGGGGTGGAAGTTCTGCAGCTCCTCAGAAGAGCCTTTAACCAAAAACTGATTTTCACAGTGGGGAATTCACGTACTACTGGTGCAGAAGATGTTATCACATGGAATGATATTCACCACAAAACCTCCATGTATGGTGGACCTATGAAGTAAGTAGTCTTCTTATTCAGTTATTATACAGTCGTCAGTGGTAGCAGGAAGGCTTCCCTGTATATTTTCCACATTAGACCTTTCAGATTGCCAATGGCACTGCAAGCCACTAGCAAATCTTATCGGTTGTGTATTATTACTTACACAGTGATTGTGGAAGGTACTGTGGATCCAGACTTGAGCCATTTTCATAGCCTTTATAATGGTTTGTCAATGATTTACAGCTCAGTTCTGTGACTAATTGGGGTGGGGGACCCACAGACCCATGCCCCAGGAGAAGGGGAAAGGGAAGAAGGGGAAAAGGTATGAAGATGGGCCTGAAAACAAAACAGTGGCAACGATCTAAGGGAAAAAAACTAATTTACTGAATATGATAGCAGAATGCAAGATAACACAATAATACAATATAATTGGAATTGAGGTTAATAAATCAAATAAAATGAGGGAGTGTCCAAAACCGAAGGCTTTACTGTAATGCTGAAGGCAAGATGGCTAAGGGAGCACACACTGCAGAGAAGAGCAGTAACAGACGTCCTGTGACTTGTGGGCAGTTTTACCTTTCCCTCTCAATGGAAAAAGGAACAGTGAAAGGCTTCTGGGAGATGTAATTCTTCTCTTCTGAGAACCAAGTGCCCAGAAATACCAACAGTCCATGGAACTGGAGCATTAGCTCGCAGTGCTCTACGTGATGTTACAGCATGGAATACTGATAACAAAAAATCATAAAACCGTGATGTGCTTCTAGTTTAGTTTAATTCTGTTGCTTATAAAAACAGGAATTGGAGCACAGCTGTCTGTTGAACCTGGCAGTGGTGAGAAAGCACAGGAACAAATTATCTCTGGAAGGAAAATAGATATAACAATCCTGTGTCCCTCAAGCATGTCTCAGAAAGAACCATTCCTTGATGGTACTTTCTGCCTTTAAGTCTTCCTGTCTTAACCATTTCCTTGGAGAGAAATATTGACAGTGTAGTATTTGGTGCTTTTATGTGTACAACAGTGAACATTTTGGTTAAATATTGGTTCATTGTGTAGTAATACACAAACCTGTGTGTCAAAACTGGTCGTGTTTTAGTACTGAGAGCATAAATATGTTGCTTTCACATCTCAGGCTCCAGCCTGGAGATGAGAGGGAGTCTTGGAACAGTCTCTTCAGGTTTGTCACAGCCTCTCAGAGCCAGGTGTTTTCATGCAAGATCTAAAGGTTTGTGCTTGGAGTTACATTCTCCCTCCTGGGTGAGGATCATTAAAGAACAATGAGTTTTGCTTTATCTGCTCATTGCTCTCTTCCTTCTTATCACTTGCTTCATACACACTTTTGCTGATAAGCCATCTGAAAAACAGAGGTGCCATTATGCTTGCCTTTTGAAGGCTTACCTGGAGACCCCTTCTGTTAAAATCTGTTTTTAAGAAAGGTGCATACCAAAATGCCCAGTCATTTGCTAGCGAGACAGCTGGCAGCTTAGAAAATGAGGTTCCTAGTGCCAGCTTGGGCAGCCGAATTCAGCAGCTGTTTTGTCTTTAGTAAGTTTTTAGCTTTACCCTTTCTGTACCATTTATCTCGCCTGTAACATGGAGTCTGTCTTCTCTACAGTGAGAAGCACATGCATAAAACTTGTGAATTATTTTAAGACATTCTGATGAGCAAGTCTTGTAGAACTGCCCCACTGTACAAGTAGCCTAAATTATTCTTTTCTTCTTCTAGCTTTGGTTACCCTGACCCTGATTATCTGAAGAGAGTTCGATTGGAACTGAAAGCAAGAGGAATTGAGTAAGGAAATGTACCAGCTGTCAACTCTGAAGTGTGATAACTCAACATGCAGCAGTTCTTTTATTTTTCTGGCACTACAAAGAGAGAAGTTGATCTGTTCAACTGCTACACTTAAGTTACTTGTATTTCCCTGTGAGCTAAGAAAAGTAATCTTTTCTGGTCAAACTATGTTCATTCCCTTTGCACTACTTGCTTCTGTGAACGCTTCCCTATATACTTCCTTCCTTACAGAATTTGGGACCTGTGAGTCCAGCATCTGTACTTGCACTCATCAGACAGCAGATTGTGTGTTGTCTTCTCATTTTACCAGCGAATCTGATCTGCTGTTTTTCCCACAAGTCTTCAGCCTGTGTGCTGGAGGATTTTTATGTGTGTGATGCAATATCAGCTGTATATGGCCATCATCTTTTGCTGCTTTTTCTTTCCAGGGAAGAAATGGCATAAGTGGTGTGGAACTGAGAATGGTGTGTGATAGGCTTTGTGGTTGCTGCTGTGTTGTTAACTGTGTCCAGAAATGCTGAGTACTTGGAGAGCCTCCTTGGGACAAAAGGAAAGTGACAGCGCTTATGGCCACCTCTGCTAATGAGGTTCTGACTTCGTGCCTCTTGTTGTATTTAAGCTTAAATATCGCTTTTAAGTCAGCTTTGCCTGTAACAACACTGTTCTTCCCATTGCTTCCAGGTTTAAATTCTGTAATAAAAATATAATGCTATTATTGTTGCTGTTTGAGTAGGCTGCCAATTGCCTTTGTGCTTGTGGAAGACAGATTTTACCTGATGTAGCTGTAGTTTTTAATGAATCTAACTAGGCCATTGTGTATAATAAATAAAATTGCCACCTGCTCACGGTTACATTCTTCAGTAGAATATATCCCTCCTGTTTTAGAGGCACTTTGTTCTGTAAGTTTTTATTTATTTATTTATTTAGGAGCTTCCTAGCAAACAAAGTGGTTTGGACCTCCATTTTGTCTGTGGCTGAGAGCCAGCAGAGGAGGAATAGTGCTCTCAGAGAAAGCTGCCAGAATCAGTCAGTTGGGCTGTGTTCAGCACCACTGAATTGGGCGAAGAACATTCAGAAATGGAGCAGTCAGATTTGAAACAGATCCCCGAATGTTCTCCTTGGGGATGCATTTTAAAACACTGGAAAGTGTCTGGAGGAGGTCTGCTTATGTATAGAAAATTGAGTACTGTAATCATTGGTGGATGGCGTATAGGCTTGAAGATGAGGAAAAACAGCCCACTCATGGGTTGATTAATGATAACACAGCGTTGCAGTTGATGCTATTCTGTACAAGGGAAGGGAAATGGGACGAGGTGCCCTACATGGATTTATTCTTTGAATTAAGAAATTACATGAAGGCTCTCAAGGGTTGTGGGTTACTTTCAAGAGGCCCTTCAGCAGCAGCCTGGGAGAAGGAGCAGCCGAGGGCTCTGAGGAAACGCTGTTCTGCACGTAGTGTTGGGGAAACGTGTATTAACGGGCACCCAGCGAAGAGTTGGAATTGCTGCTGAGTCCATCCAGAGTAACTTCGAGGGAAATGGAGGGGAGGTGTCAGCAGCCGAGAGGCCGAGGACGGGTCGGGGAAATGCGCCATCGTGCGGGGAGGCGGAGGAACTGCGCCTCCAGCGGCGCTGAAATGCAATACCCCAAAAGCTGGACGTCTGGACAACGCTAAACATGTGGAAGTTATACCAAGCAGAACGAGGTAAAGACGGAACCCCTCTGCATTTTATCATGGATTGATAACCGTAGCTAGAAAACATACCGATTTGGATCCAGAAGCAGAGGGGGGTGCTATGCAATTGGCATGAATTTTTATTAGTCATATTAAGCAAAAATTACATTAAAAGGAGGGGGAGGACTATCCATAAATAAACTACTAGAAGCTGCCTGGAAGGTGCGTCACAACAGAGAGAAGGTGGAGAAGGCTAAGGAAAGGAAGGAGAAAGGAAGTTGCTAGTGGGGCCATAGCACAGAGGTCAAGGAAGGTGAGAAGGGATCAGTGTTTTAGGAGGCAGCCTGGACTTGGGGTGAGGAAGCCGGGTCCTCAATGTGTGTGTTTGGAATATGGATACTGGAAAACGGAGTGCCCAGAGCAGGCACTGCTAGGGCAGGGCACCCAGGGTCCTGAGCACGTCCTCACCCTACAGTTTAACTCGATGATTCAGAGTGAGAATTGGTGGGGATTGAGGGTTTAAAAATTGCCCAGCTATTTTTGGGAACCAATTAGCGAAAGAATTGGAGGCCTGGCAGGAGGAACACGAGGCAGTGACCCTCTTGGAGTAGTATGTGGGATCTGCATACTCCCTATGGACCGCAGTTTAACGGGAGGGTAGAGAGGAATAATCAGAGTTTGAAAATGCACTTGACACCCCTTGTCTTACTGTAAGGGCAAAGATGTCATTAGGAAGGGTTCTATCTTCTCACTGCAGGTTTGGACAACACACAGAGCTATGCAAATGGCCGGGGTGGAATTGTGGATTCCTTACACAAGGGTAAAGAAGGTAGCTAGCTCACAGAGGCAAGTGGAACAGCCCACATTGCTGAGGCTTACACGCAGATGAACATGCTTTGCCACCGAATGATGGGAATCAAGATTACCTTTCTTTAGTTTGTGATCTTGTCTTTGAATATAATCGCTTGTTGGAAATCTGGATTGTGATTGTAAATATGATGTGTGACAATATCCATTAGCAGGGCTCCCTATTTCCTCCGGGATGCCTCCGGGAATAAAGTGTGAGGAAACCCCGCTGATAGACGACGCTGGGGTTGTCTACTAAAAATAAGGTCCAAAAAAACAAAATTTGCTTGAGTGTCGGGATGAAACCCGCGGGATGGGCGGAGCGGGGCGGTTCCGCTCTGCCCGGCGGAGAAACGAAAGCGAAAGAGGCGCAGCGGAGGGGCAGCGCAGCCATGGCGGGGCCGCGGCCGGGCTCCTTCCCGCTGCTGGTGCGCGGCGACTGGGGCACCGCGGAGCCGCCGGCCGCGCTGCGCAAGAAGCTGCTGCTTTACTTCCAGAGCCCGAAGCGCTCGGGCGGCGGGGAGTGCGAGCTGCGGTGCGGACCCGGGCAGCTGCTCGTCTGCTTCGCTCAACCCGACGGTGAGCCAGGGCGGAAGGGGGGGCTGTGGCCGCAGCGATGCCGGCCGTGTGGCGGCAGCCCCCCACTGACGGGTGCGTGCGGTGTCCGCAGTGATGCGCCGGGTGCTGGACCGGCCGGCGCACGAACTCGAGTGGGGGCCTCGCGGGAAGCTGTCGCTGCTCGTCACCGCGCCGCCGCAGGAGGGCGCCCGTTCCCCGCAGCAGCCGCCCGCTCAGCCCGAGGCGCCAGGTAAGCGGCGGGGCGGGGGTCCCTCGGAGCTGCGTGACGGAACTCTCGCCGCCACCCCCTCCTTCCTGCCGGGGCTTCGCGAGCTCCTGCAGCCGCGTGGTTGGAAAAAAGGCAAAATATTTCAGCCTGTGACTTTGCCTGCGTAAAATAAAGCGAAATTCACGCCGTGCTAGCTCTGGAGTACGCGCCCTGGGCTTTGTCTTCGTCACTTACGCAGCGGCTGAGAGTGCACTGTCGTTTATCTGCAGCTGACGAACCCGTGCCGTCTGTACCCACTCTCGCGGAGCACGATGCCGCCGCGGCCGCAGTAACGGGGCTGTCCCCGCAGCGCCCACCGCCCCAGGAAGCGCCTCCGGAGGTGCACGGTGAGTGCTAAGGATGCCCCTACAAGGACCTTCCCAGCTGCCACCAGCAGCACCTCCTCCGCGGGGCAGCTTAAGGACTCTGTCTCACCTTGGTTTGTTATTTAGGGGAGGCTGAGCCACGTAGATCGCAGAGTTGCTTTCATCCTGACACAAACTTTTGATGTAATTTTGCCTCATTTGTGTTTCTTCTTCCATATGAGGAAAATATCTCATGTTAAAGTTTCCCACCCAGGGTGGGAAGAAGGGGAAAATGGCATTTTTCTTGTTTGTTTCCACACAGAGCTAGGTGCCCAAGAAGCCTTGCAATGGGAGCGTCCATCAGCTGAGAGAACCAAGCTGGCTGTGAAGTCTGGTGAGATGGAGACTGCCCCAGAGCCATGCCAAATGGAAAGCTCTGAAGTATCCCTTTCTCCCCCCTTAATTGTGCTTGAAAATGTGCGGGAAACCATAAGCAGTTATATGTTAACCATGCTGGTGGAGAACATCAGTGACTTGTCAGAGGAAGATGGGGACTTCAGTGTGGAAATGATACCCGAACTGCGGGCTGCTGTTGTTGCTTTTACTGGAAATGCTGGTAAGGAGGAATCTGGATTATGATTAATTAGGAGTTTTTCTTCCCTTGCTGCTTTTGTTTTCGTGGGAGGAAGTCCAAGTGAGAAGTGAACAATGTGTCCTCTCGTGGGTTTAAGGAAAAGTCTCATATTATTATAGATCCAGCCCTCATTTCAAAGGCTGCAATCAATGAGGTCTTTTATCTGTAAGGTATAAAGGCCAGTGAAAATCAAAATAATGAATAGAATATGGGTGGGGCTGAAAGTCAGCTGTGTACAAGCCATTAGAGGATACGGTGGGTCATAGAACAGAACAGTGATAAAGGTTCTACTTGCCATGTGTGTAATAAGTTTGCATGGATTAGAGGGAAAACTGAACTGGTTAGGACAGAACCTTCTAAGGTGATTAAACACCACATCAGGCCTGGGGAACCTACTGTACTAAAAATTGGTTGAAGGTTCGGAGAGAATTAGGGAAGCAGTTGCATCTTAAAGCTGTTCCCCAGATGCCTGCTGTGGAATTAATACCACATACTCACCTGATGCTGCAACACCAACTAGTTGTGGAGCAACTGCGTGCTCATCGTGATTTCTTATTGTGGATTTGTTTTCTTTTTTCTGCTTTATTGGTGATCGATGACACAGGCATCATCCAGGTGATAGAGGGATTTGTCTGCTTCAGCTTCTCACCAATGAGAAGCTGAGGAGGTGTCCTGGTTCCTGCCAAGTCTTATGGGTGATTTTATTAATATGGGCTTCAGTAAGTGGTACAGCAAGACTCAGAAAAGCTGTAAGCCAGCACCATGGCTGATGATGATGTGGAGGAAACAGAGCTTTGTTTTCAGAAGAAACTGATTAAATTGACAGCAGGAAACTGATTGCATCTGTGACTGATGCTCTGCTTCATCCCTTAGAGGAACACAGTGATTTGGGTTGAGGAGAGGTGAGGGTGGAAAGAAAGAAAGAAAGAACATTTTTCTGTGGAGGAAAAACTGAATGTCTCTTTAGAAGGTAGGATGTGATGAAAAGAAATGATAGGCGAGTCTAAATCAATTTTGTGGGAATAACTGTAGTACTAGTAACACGTAAGAATGGAGTTGCTCTGAAATCTTGAAATTATCAAAGAATTAGTCAGTGGCATAACCAACCAAATAAGCTTTTCATCTTTGAGAAGCTCATAAAGTTTTCTGTTTTAGAAGATGGAAAGGATTTGCCTGTTTTCCTGGCGCAGTCCCAAATTTCTGGTGTAGCCCTGAGGAGGAAATATGTGGATCCTTTAAATGCTTAGATGCGTGTTTGCCTGAAGGCTAGAAGTGGCTAGCCTTGTTTTTAGCATTATGATAACAGGGTGGGAAATAGCAAAAACATAGAATGAATTTATCATAAAACTAAAAGAACCCATATTTAAACCTAACTTCCTTCTGACTGTGTATTAATGAATCTGTATTTTATTTTCTTATGGGGTTGAAGAGATCAAGTGCTACTGAACAAAGTCTGAGAGAACTTCTGGCTGTGGCAGATGTGCCTCAGTAATTGTGACCAACCATTTGGTGACTGATAGATAACAAAAACTGTTATCCATCCACACGCTGGATGTGTGGCAAGATGTAGCTGTATGGGCACCACTGTGTTGACAGATGGCTTGTAATACAGTGACAGCCCATTTATATCATAGCAGAGAATGAGCTGCTGATTCAATCTTGAGTTGGTTTTTCCTTTGTTTCTCTTTCTAGCTACAGCGGACATTGTTAAGAAGCTAAATCGAAGCGAAAGAGCAAATAAGCAAAACTTAAGTGCACGTCTCCTCGAGTTAACAAACTGTATTAGAGCTGAAAATATACCACCTAACACACCCAATGACTATATATCTATCTACTTTGAGAACAAGAAGAATGGAGGTGCGCAAGTGGTGGATGTTCTTCAACTGTGTGATGAAGGTGCAGCTATCATTACGTTCAAGAACCATCAAGGTAATGCAGGGATGTGCAGCCCTTATTTTTTGTGGTCCTTTCACCAAAAGACGCAAGTGTGAGTTTTCTGAAGAAATGTCTGTTTTGCTCTGATGGACCAGCATAGAGGAACTGTGACTTGATAAAACTGAGTAGTAGCCCAGGCAACTGAGTTAGGCAGTTTGAGTAGAGTACAACAGGGATGGGGACAGAGGCAGTGCTGTGCTGTACATATTTTATCCTGGAGGTAGGCAGTCTTAGTTCTTAGCTGCTTCTTCCTAATTTAGCTTTTGGCATTTGATACTAGTAACTCTTCAGTAATTTGGAGTTACTGCTGTTTGAAAAGGGGGGAGGATTCACGTAAAACTCTTCTTGTATGTAAACATTATAGTAAGCAAATATTTTTAAAGATCTTTGGGTTTACATGTTGGCAATAATAATGTTTTGTTTGTTATAGATGTAAACAATGTCTTGTCAAAGCAGCACTCTCTCAACAAAAGACCGATATCTGTCTATCCTTACTATGTCTCACTGGGAACAGCTCTATATGGAAAGGAAGGGCCACAAATAAAGAAACCAGATCCAGTTACACTGCCGCTGGACCCCTTTATCTGGCAGTTCTTACGGAAAAAGAATAGCCTCATCGAAGCGATATGTTCTGAGATGGCAAATTGTCATTGTGAGATAACATGGCCTAAAGGCAACTGTGCAGAGCCAAAAGTTATTCTGCATCCTTCAGCTGCTTTGTCCGAGAGGAAGAGATCAGTGGCTCAATTGATCAGGACATGGAATGCAGTGGCTTCCACAACATTTTCATATAGCATATCAAAGTACAAAGTAGAGAAGCTTAAAGTAAGTGCAGAGGTGTGGGAAGTCATTAGAACCAGCATTAACCACAATGAACGTTTGATGATCTCATTTCTTCCGAAGGATTTACTTGTTGTAGTAGGCCACAAAGACATTCTGAAGGATGTTGTCCGAGAACTGAATTTGCAGATAGAAAAAGTCACCAGAGAAATTGAAAGAGAAAAGCAAACGACTGAAGAAATAGTGATTCTGAGTCCAGGGGATTTTGCAATTTTGCAGAATGTTGGTCTTGAAGAAAGAATTTGCATGGAATTCCCAACTCTGAAGCTAACTTACGATCCTGTGCAGAAGATAATTAACCTATATGGACTGCGTGAGGAAGTTTATAAAGTGAAAGGGGAGATATTGGTTAATATGCAAAAAATGACAAAGAAAACTGTTACTCTCCACCCTTTTGTGTTCCAGTTTTTACAAAGTATTGATAATGAAACCCTGTCACAGAGCCTGTTTTTGTCAAAACACATTAGTGCCTTTTATGAGCTTGGCCCAGATGCTGTCCTCCTGAAAGGAAATGATGGCGAAACTCTCCTGAAAGCAGAAGAAGAGCTAAAGAAGGAACTGGACTACAAAAGCATTACTTTAGAAGATGAGTCCATCCTCCAGAAGGAGGAATGGAGAGTGCTTACTGAGGAGAACTGCTGTAATGGAGCTGTAACAGTCACTCAGAAAGAGGCTGAGATCATTGTTGCTGGTTTTTCTCAAGCAGTAGCAAAAGCTTTTGAAGAACTTTTTAACTTTGTAGATGAGAACACGCAAGTACAGAAAGTCATTGGAGGAAAGCCCACCGTAGTCCTAATGTACATCGAGAAAGAGAGGGCCTCTGTCTTGGATGACTTAAAGAATAAAGGTGTGAAAATTGACTTTAGTAAAGTTATATCCTTGAGCGGACCGAGAAGAGAGGTGCTGAAGGGAACTACCCTAATTGAGGAAATGCTGTCCGGGCTGCATTACAAGCGTGTGGTAATTAGCGAGCCAGGAGCCAGGTCGTATTTCAAAGAAAGAGAACGCTTTTTTGCTGCCAGTGTGAAACATGAGTGTAACTGTCTAATCAGACTGGAAGAGCAGCCAGAAGAGTATCCAGAAGAGCAACAAGTACACAGTAACGTAGGCAAGCGCTATACACAGATGACCGTGCAAGGAGTTCTACTAGCGGTTTATAAAGCCGACTTGTGCACTCATCACGTTGATGTTGTGGTGAATGCATCAAATGAAGACTTGAAACACATTGGTGGCCTTGCTTGGGCACTGCTCCAAGCAGCTGGTCCAGAGCTGCAGGCTGAGTGTGATGAGGTGGTGAGGAAGAGCGGGAGTCTGCAGGCTGGGTGTGCCGTGATCACGGGAGCGGGGAAGCTCCCCTGCAAACAGGTCATCCATGCTGTTGGGCCCCGGTGGAAGGAGCAGGATGCAGGAAAGTGTATGCACTTGTTAAAAAAGACCATTAAAATGAGCCTGCAGCTGGCTGAAACATACAATCATCGCTCCATTGCTTTCCCTTCTGTAAGCGGAGGGATTTTTGGCTTCCCGCTGCACAAGTGTGTAAATGCAATTGTGTCAGCCATCAAGAAAACCCTGGAAGACTTCAACGGGAAAAGCAGCTTGAAGGAGATTCATCTTGTGGATGTCATAGAGGACAACGTTCAGGCTTTCATCAAGGCACTGAAAGAAGAGTTTTCAGATGATGTACCTCTTAACAACCCGGTGCGATCTCTTAACAGTCAGACCAACATTGTTCATCAGCCTAGCAAAAGGACAGCTTCTCAAAGCAGCATGAACTTTGCAGTGGTAACAACTGAGGAAGGCCTTGACATCATGCTGAAAAAAGGAAACATTGAAGATGTCACAGTAAGTGTTTTGAGTGGCTGTTTGTCTGGGCTGAAGTGAAGCACGTTTTTTAAAATATGAAAAGGGGAAAAAACAGAAACAAAACTTTAAAAAGAAAATACAGCAAACAAAATCCCCTGTGTCCGTCATCTGGATGTCCTGATTGCAAGAATGCAGCCAAAATACGGCACTTGTGCAGAGACAAAAGCAGGTACCCAGTGGCAATTAATGAGTGTCCTGCCACAGGAGAGCAGCTTGGCTGCTCTTGGACCCACCATGTCCCGTAGCAGCACAGCTGATCCATGCCTGTACTGCTGAGTCCTTGGCCCAAAGCTGCCCGGCTCGCCCTGTGCCTGTAAGGTACTGACCTGGGCAATGGGGAATGCACAATTTTAACTTTTTTTTTTTTTTAAGGTTGAAATTTATTCCTCTATTAACTCAGCTTCTATACTGCTTCAAGCAGGCTCATGGTACTAGAACAAAGAATATGACTTCTCTGTTTTATTCCAAAGCCTTGTTAACTGTTTATGGTTGGACTGGATGATCTTATAGGTCTTTTCCAACCTTAGTGATTCTGTGATTCTCTGATTCTGTAACTCCAATTGTGCCCTAGAACTTTACTTGCAAATCAGCAGATAGGCCCTATTTGATGAATCGATGCAAACCTTCTTTACTTAAAGCTGAAGTCCTTGCTTGTGTGTTTTTCAGACAGATGGTGTTGTCATCAGTGTTGGTGGAGATCTGCAGCTTGAGAAAGGACAACTCGCCAAAGCTTTGCTAAGCAAGGCAGGGCCAAGGCTTCAGGCAGACTTAAATGACGAAGGCCTGGGGAAGTCACCTGGTGAAGGATCTGTGTTCACAACAAAAGGTTACAATCTGAGCTGCAGTTATGTGTTTCATGCTGTCACACCTAGATGGTCAGAGGGAGGTGAATCTTCAGTGAAGGTACAAGAGTTTTTATTTACTTAAACTCTTAATTTGAATGGGCTTTATAGAAAATTTAATGCAACTTCTTGGAAATGAGGGAGGCTATATGAGTGAGTTTGGGCTATTTATTTAGCTGTGTTGCTCGCACCTTGTTGACTATCATATTCTTTCTGATGTGCATAATTCCATGCTAAGAGATAGTACTTTCCCTTTTAGCTGAATTGCATGTTCCAGAAAAACTAACTTTCAGTAATGGAAAAAAATACTTTCTGTGCTTTACAGATCTTGGGCAGGATCGTCACAAAATGCCTGCAGTCTGCTGAGGAACTATCTTTAAAGTCCATTACTTTCCCAGCGATTGGAACAGGGATCTTAGGGTTCCCAGGTTCTGTTGTTGCTAAATTGCTGTTTGACAAGGTGTATGAATACAGTAGTAAAAAGAAAACCAATTCTCTTCGGGAAGTTCACTTTCTGTTGCATCCAAAAGACATAAATATTCTTCAGGTGAGTTACCGTGCTTTTCTCTCTTAGTTACATGCTATTCTGTTTGGACCTATCTCGTGGTATGTGGCTATGTATTGCTCTCCAGAGAATCTGCAGGCTGCTTGTTATCATATAAAGCATAGAGCAGTCTCTTTTGCACATAGCTTGTCCTGTACAGCCCTGCTTGCTTCCTGTCCTTTTCTATTCCCTGGCAATAATGCAGATGAAAGTTTAATTACTCTTTTAGTTTATGAACTTGCTTGATTCTTCAATATGTAGGGCTCACCTACAGTCAGACTTGCTGCAATTTCAACATAGATGTCTTTGCTCTTAGAAAAGGAATACTTTTCGTGGGTTTAGATGAAGTCTAAGAAGAATAATTATGTTAGGATGCTGGTAAAATTCTCCAGTGGAAAACAAACCAGTGTTCTGCATCCCACTTTTTTCAGTGTCACTTTAGAACAGGTTTCTGTGCTTTTACTCAAGTTACTACAAGGATTGACTGTAGTTTCCTTTTCTAGGCATTTTCAAATGAATTTGAGAGACGGTGTGGCAATGATGTAGATGAGGCTAGCGAAGGCACGGGTAAGTTTATTTTACAGAGGCTATGCTCGTGGTGGTGTAGGGTTTTCTATTATTATTTTTATTATTATTATTATTAGCTTTTAAATTTTCCAGGTAGCATATTCATGATAGATACTTAGGTAAGTGGTAAACATGCTATTCCCAAAGTCCAAGTGCACGTTGTAAAGGCTGTATGTAGTATTTTCAGGATGAGCATAACGTCTGAAACGGTGCTGGAGATGCTAAGGGAAAAACATTCTTACGATTCATGATCTGGATGTAGCATCCACACAGTAAGGATAGAAGAAGGCAGAAGTGAGGTTCTTTTTTTTTCCTGCTGCAGTCTTCCCTTTTCGTCTGGGAAGAACAAGTCAGTTCCTGGTTATGTGTCTTAACGGGGCCTCTTTGGAGTGCTCTCAAAGCTACATTCAGATCAACAGCAAAACCAACAGCAAAACCAACCTTCAGTGCTGTCCAGTCTAATGGGACTGCAGAGTGTGAAAAATGAGTATTTTCTGAAAACTCGATCAAGTTTTTAGAAATAGTGCGTAGACAAAAAGTTGCTGTCGTGTGGTAGAGAACCTGCCCAAAAACTCCCTTTGAGACAGGAGCAAAGGAATGAAATTTCTATAGCAGGTATGTGGTAAACATGTTTGATTTTTCCTACTATTTCAGCATAAATAGCAATGATGGGAGTAAGTGAATGTTCGTCTGAGACTCCCATGAGAAGGAATGATTTTCAGTTACTGATGTAGGCAGTGTTCTCACAGGTAGAGTCCAGAGATGAAGTGTGGTCTCTGCAGACATTGTACCCATGAATGCTTCTCTGCTCAGTGTCTGTATTTCTGTCCTGCAGCTTTCTTTGGTCCCATTTCAAACCCAACACAGGATGTATATGAAATGACAATTGGCTCCATTAAGTTCCAGGTGGCTGCTGGTGATATTACCAAGGAAACTGGAGATGTCATTGTAAACATATCAAACAAAAGTTTCAATCTCAAAACAGGTATTTCAGTTGGCATTATGTGTGGATATAGTGTATGTGGTTGGGAGGACTGGATAAGGTGAGTGGGAAGCTTTCTTGATATTCTGAGCTACTGGATAATGTGTTTTAAGACTTGCAGAAAAGTGAAATTAATAACTTTAATTTTTCGATAGAATCTTTTCACAGATCATCTCTTAGATTAAAAAAGATGAATCTTATTGTGGTTTTTACCTCAGTGAAACTTTTTAGGTTTCTCAAGATGTCTTTTTTTGTCTTGAAAAGCATAAGCCTGAAATTTAAATTATACTATCTAATTATAACCTGTGCTTTTACTAAAAAAGAGAGTGTGGAATATCTGATTCTGCCTTAGGCAGGACTTCAATAGAATTAACAGTAGTAACCGTGGAATCATATTCTTCTTCTCATTTAAGGTGTCTCTAAAGCAATTTTGGAAGGTGCTGGGAAAGAGGTTGAAGATGAATGTGCTGCACTAGGTATGGTGCAACTTTTCTGTCCTTTCTGAAGGCTAGCTTGCATGACGGGGAGTTGGTTGGAGTTCTTTCTCAGTGCCTGCTGTACGCCTATCCGTCTTATGCACTGTGTTACATCAACTAGTCTTTAATCAGTTAATGTGATATATGTAAAACATCTAACAAGGAAAGGAAGAGGTATTTTCAAGACAAAAGAGCACCTAAACCTTTGTAAAGGACAAGATCTATCTATGATTGCATCCTCTAATTCCAGTAAAGCTTTTGAGTGATATTAGACAAGTCCACAGAGAAGACAGGTGTGAGTTGGGGTTGATGTTAGCAGAACTCTTAATAGAGAAGCTGTGTTTCATTGGGAGTAACTCTCTACCTGCAACTTCTTTTCTTATCCCTGAATTAAAAAATGTTTGCCGTTGTCTTCAGTAGCAACCTACTACTGTACCCTCTGCATGACTAAGAGGGAAAATCTTTGCATCTGGGTTCCTGCCTTAAAAGTGGCATTTGTAGACCAAATTGAGCTAGTGAATGGCAAATACAATGAATGGGGGAGTAAGGATGGAAAAGTATTTGGCTTAAAAGCCTGTTAGCAAGCTTCCCTTATTTTGGTAACAGAAGTGAGAAAGTCTCTGGTGTGGAGGTCAGCTCACAAGACCAACGAAAGGAAAGAATTATGTGGAGGAGATGAGCAGTCTCATGTAAAGACTGATTGTAGTACTTAGTCTGGATGAAGTTTTCTTCAGCTGCAGAGCAAACTTGGAAAAGGACGGCGTACAAAACTTTATTTGGCAAACAAGGCAAATAATTCATAATAATAAAATGAATCCCAGGAAGTAAAAATAAAGAGAAGGGGTATTTATCAGCATGGGGAAAGAGATTTGGAGCTTATCCTGGGATGTTCTTGTCATCGTTTATTATTTCCCAATGACAATTACTACATATATATGTTGTAAATAATTGTTGATTGTTTATTTACTCCTGCTTACATTTCAGCTTTGCAGCCTAATGATGGCTATATAACCACCAAAGCAGGAAGCTTGCCGTGCAAAAAAATAATCCATTTTGTTGCCCAAGATGATGTTAAAGTGCCAGTCTCCAAAGTGCTTCAGGAATGTGAATTACAGCACTACACCTCTGTTACCTTTCCGGCTATTGGAACAGGTTTGTCTCTTCTTTTTGAACTGGTTCACTACATGCAATTCTGCAGATCTCAGAGCTGAAACAATTCATTTGTCTGGAAGGGTAGTTCTTTAATGAAAATATATTCAGAAACTGCAAACTTCAAAACTGTCACTGGAAACTTACGAAGAGACTGGAAAGCTTCATCTTTGCAGTTAGATAGTAGGTAATGAGTATAAGTGCTCTAAAGCTGACTCTTTCTTGATAACAGGGGTTCAAATTTATTTATAATATATGCATATGTTTATGGAGAAACATAAATATTTGTTACCACAGCATGGTATGTGAAGCAACTCATTGTTTAAACCCAGGGAGCTAATTCTCTGTTGCTAAAATTAGTAGATGATGGAATTCTATCTAGCAGAAACACAAGTGGGTTTGACATGGATGGAATGTGAACACGTCAAAAATGTCAGATTAGCCATTTTTGCTTCCATGTTTTTCATTAGATCAGCAAAATTCCTTATACTAAGAGAATTCAGATTTAGAGTTTCAACGTGAAGAAACCTCTTATGTAAATAAAACTAGAGTTGTTTTAGGAGTAAAGAGCTCCCTAGTGGCCTATTGAGAGCCAGTCCTGTGGCTTGTAGGTACCCAGGCCATATTATCAATGTCATTACCTTATCAATTGCTGTGTCAGCAAGAGTAAGCTTCCATTTCTAAATTGCCAACCTGAAGTTAGTTGAGTCATTTGTGACCCTTGTGATTACGGGAATCATAACTATTCTGTTAAAGCTGTTATAATCCTTGTCAAGGCTAACTATCTGTAACTTGTTCCAGGTCAGGCAGGCCGTTTTCCAGAGGCAGTAGCTGATGAGATGATGGATGCAATAACTGACTTTGCAAGGAGGAACTCTACTCCATCTGTGAAAACTATTAAAATCGTCATTTTTCAGTCATATCTGCTGAACGTGTTCCACACAAGCATGAAAAAAAGAGAAAATCCTGGTAAAACAAAATCAAAATCATTTCTTTCCAGGATGGCATGTAAGTAGATACCACTTTTAAATAGGGGCAGTAAATCAGTCCAGTTTATATTGTATGTTCTCAGCTAGTGCTACTTACAGCATTTGTGTCTCTCATTGTAGCATACCTGATCCCTGAGAAACATCCTCCAAAGGAAAAACGCAAAGCAGTTTTGGAAAATAAAGTTGATCAGGCTGTTGTTCAGATTTGCGGTGAAAATGAGAAACAAGTGGAAGAAGCAGAAACCTTGCTGAAAAGTACAATTCTGAAGGAACAGTTTCAAAGAGAAATCAAGGATGATTCCATCTTGGATTTTGATGAGGCAGAGAATGAGGAACTGCGTGACCTACAAAAGAGATTAAATATTGCTCTGTTCTTGGGAGACAACTTTATTCGAATTACAGGATTTAGCCAAGATGTCTGGTTTGCTTACTCAAGTATCCAAGAAATGATCCACAAGGTTAAAACCGCTAAATACGAAGCGATCAAGGCAGAACTTTATCAAAACTTAATTGAGTGGAAATATTTGGAAAAAGATTCCTATGTGTCCTTTGACAGTATGACAAATATGTGCTTGGAAAATGCTTTTATAAGAAAGCAGAAAGATGTTTCAGTCGTCATTAATAGGAAAAAGTACATGGTGAATATAGAAGGTAGATATGCTACAGATGGGGAAGGACAACGTATAACACTGACACGTACTGATAAATCTGCAGGTTAGTAAAAGCGTCTTGATGAGTTGGGTTGATATTCACACACAAAGCAAGGTTGCATCTAGCTGAGTCAGAGTAAGAAATAGGAAGAATCTGTAGAATATTGTGAGATGCTTTTTGTCCATTTCTGGAGAAGGTGTTAGAGTGGGAAATGACAATAAAAGAATTGTGCAGTTATTTAAAACTGTTGGAAATATAGATAACATATTCAGAGGTTCTTAACAGGCTTGCTAGCAGTGATTAGACGTGCTTGTAGCAGTTGTCATTCTAAAGCATTTGTATTCTCAAGACGGCCCCTCTTCTATTTATTTCAGTGATTTCCATCACAAAGAGCTATTTCTCCTGTCTTTATAGGACTCTTCCTGGTGGATTACTTTTCTTCACTCTGCTGTCATCCAGTTGTACAGGGGCTCATTTTATGTTTTAATGGGATCAATTTATTTTCCATTTAACACTTGGAAACAGAAGTCAACAGATTTAAGTAGTTGTGCACCTCTCAGTGCCTCACATATTCTGTTTATTTTTGCTTTATTACCAAAAAAGATGTTGCTTTTGAGAAGATGACACCATCTTGATTTGACGGAACCTAACATGCTAGATGTGCTTAGTGAATGTGTCAGCCATTGTCAGTGTTCAACAACAGAGCTCAATATGAAATAAGAGGAAGGAACACCTCTGCTTTTCATGCGAAGAGTACATTATTGGAGCTCCAAACTTCATCTTCCTTTTTCAGATCCTTTGCTCCTAGTTGTTCAGAATTAAGTGTCTGTCCCCTCTCCAGTGTGGGAAGAAGACAATTGAAGACATTGCTCCTTCTTCAGTGGTGAAGGAGAACAGATTTGTCTAGGAGCTACCCGTTCCAGGACATCAGTTGTCAGTGCAATGACATAAAAACTAAAGCATCTTCTGGGTTTTGTTTGGATCGTTGGTTGGTTTTGTTTCTTTGTTTTTAAAAGATAGACTCTTGGCTGACAGTAAATGAACAGGCAGTAATGATAAGCTATAATAAGTATAGGCTTTCAGAGGAGTTTGTAGCAGGGCATATTTCACTTTAAGCTGTGGATTTGGGTAAATGATTGGTGTGCTTCTTCTGCAGATCAGGAATCAACAGCACTCCCCGAAAAATGGGAAGATATGCAAAATCAGCAGCTCAGAATAGTGGAATTGAAACCAGATACAAAAGACTACAAACACGTGAAGGAAAGGTTTCTGACGACCGCTCCATCACTAAATCTGAAAATTGAAAAGGTAAAAGCATGTAATGATTTCTAAGCATAAATACTGCTAATGAATAATGACTAGTAAACAGTGGAAAAAATAAATTCCATCGGAATGTATTGAACAAGTCTTTACAGCAAAAGAAAGGGACACAGTTTTTATCTGCTTTCCTAATTGACTTAAAGAGTGTGTATGTGTGTGTATTTAAGTAATTGTCTGAAAAGGTTGCACACAACCATCAATAACCACACAGTTGTTCAGTGCCTGTGATCCTTATGACCTTCAAACCTGGTGTAAAATATCTCTGCTCCCATTAAGAAACGACTTATGAAATCAAGTTTTATGATGCTGAGAAAATGCAGAATATGGCAATTGTAGTTAAAGTGCCAATGTGTATTGTCTCTATTCATGTAGCTACTATGCATTCTTCTCTTCTGCTTATTAACAGAATGGCTTTGGTTGGAAAGGGCATGTAAGACCATTTAGTTCCAACCCCTCTGCAGTGGGAAGGGCCACAGAATCAGATACTGGATCAGATAGCAAAACTCAGCAAGCAGAGGGGATTCAATATCCAGAAACAAATGTAAAACAACTTGCCAGTGAAGGTTGATACTACTAATGTCTTCATGAATATTTGTTGTTACAGATCTATGAACTGCTCACTTCTGGCAGAGTAGAAGCATATACCAGATTGCTTGCTAACATGTTAGTCCTCAATGGGGTAGCTCTGATTTGAGCTGATTTGGTTATATGTAGCCAGTTTTGATGTCATCTAGTTCCCCACTAAATTTTTCAGGCTGAAGCTGTGAGTTTCAAGCGTTATCTACTCCTGCAGTGACAGGGGACTAAGTACATCTGCGTGTAAGTGTCTCTTCTGCAGAGCAGCCAACTGCTCAACCGTCAAGTTGCATGGGAAATTACTTAGGATGTTCCCCCAAAGAGCAGGAGATTAGTAACAGCAGTATCATCTGATTAACTGATTTAAATGAGCGTTGGTTTGATGTTGCAGTTGAGGTATTTGGTACAAGTCTTCTAAAGCACCTGGTGAGCATGCTCTTTTCTTCAGTAGAGCAGAACACTTTTTCCCTTAAGCCATGTGTGCTCAGCAAGCAGATGTTTTGTGCCTGACCCAGAAGCCTGCAAGACTATCTCGTATAGTTTCCTATGGATTGTTTCTCTTGCATTCTGGGTTGGGTTCTGCTGTTTGCCGTGCTGAAGTCTGGAGCCACGTGCCCAAGGTGTTTTATAATCTAGTATCCATGTGTTGTAGCTGGGAGGAGAATCTTGGAGCACTGAGTGGTTGATACACTGATGTTTTTCATAACAAGAAAAAATGAATGTCTTCTGTTCAAACTTTGCAGATTGAAAGGGTACAGAACCCATCTTTGTGGAAAGTCTACCAAATAAAAAAGTGTCAAATGGATGACAAAAATGGCAACAACAATAATGAGAAGTTTCTGTTCCATGGGACTAGTGCAGAGTCGTTAACCTTCATTAACAACTATGGATTTAACCGCAGCTATGCTGGAAGGCACGGTAATGTGAATTTCAGAACTACTCGTTTTCCTGGATAGGGCTAGGAATAATTTGCCACGCTACCCGTGTAGTGCTGACATGTATGCAAAATTGTTTGATTTCTTAAATCTCTCTGTTGCAAATAGAAAACAAAATTGCCACCTTCAGAGCTTGTGGATATCTTCAGAGTGGTTGCTATTAATTTCTTTTTGTTTGTTTTTGGTCTACAGCTGCGCAGTTTGGAAATGGAACTTACTTTGCTGTTAATGCCAGCTATTCTGCCAGTGACACCTACTCAAAACCAGATGCAAATGGGAAGAAGCACATGTACCTGGCTCGAGTCCTTGTTGGACAGTATTCCCAGGGGACACAAGGAGCAATTACTCCAGCAGCAAAGAGTGTTGGCAACAGTGTGGATCTGTTTGACAGTTCAACCGATAATGTGAACAATCCGTCCATGTTTATCATATTTAGTGATATTCAAGCTTACCCGGAGTACCTTATCACTTTCACTAGATGAGCCTTTTGATTGCGGCCATGATTGCATGTCTCTTAGCTTTTATTTTATAAATCAGTCCTACAGATCAACCAAATCACGCAGTGAGAACTGTTTGTAGTTTTGTCAAATTAATTTCTAAGGCCTGTTTACGTTTAAGCGGCCTCTGGTTCTTTTTGATATCGTGAGCATAGACTAACATTTTTCCTCTCAGAGTAGTAGCTGAACGCATTTAAGACAAGTTTAATCTGGCGTGAAATCTAACAGCAGTTTTCAGTAGATGTCCCACGCCTCCCCTGTCGTGATCCTCCACGCTGTATTCTGGCCATCCTAGCTGCAGCAGTGTTGGTGGGGGAGAGTGGAAGACTGAGTGCTTGGTCTCACACTTCTGAAAGAGTGAGAAGCTGTCGTCAACCGTGATGCAGACTGCCGTGCACAGTTCTCAATAAATGAACTATCTGTACTTAATGGCCCGCGTTTGTCTGACATGATCTCCGGACGTTTAGCGTTTGTTTTCAACGGGTCAGTTGCTGAGTGCTTGGAGACTGGCCTCTCTAATGTGGATTTACTTGCTTTTAATACAAGAGGTAGGTCAGTAAGAGGTTCTGTCGATGTGACCTAACTTGCTACCAGCATTTAGTGCCCGAGCTATACCTAGGTATAGCCTAAGAGAGCGCCAGGGAAGTGAAAGTTGGGAAGGTGTTTCCGTTGTTATGCACCAGCTGTAGTGTCCTAGTGTCCTTCCTCTGATCTTAAGCAGGAAAGAACAGGGCAAAGGTGTGTTTTTGTGGGTGTTTTTTTTATTTTTTTTTGGGGGGGGGGGGGGGGGGGGAGGTTGGGTGGAGGATGTGGGTCTTTTTTAAGACCATTTCAATTCTTCCTATATTGTCGGCCCGCGATATCGGAGGGGGATGTTGGTTAGGCAGTAGAAGCTGAATCTTCCATAGTTTTCTGTTACCCTTTGTGCTGGGTGACAGATGGCAGCAGAGGGGTAGTCTGACTTGAAAGTGTGGAATTTAATTCTTCCACATGGTGAAAATGTACAGCTAATGGTGGTGGCTAAGTTGAACAACAGTCCTTTGTAGCTGAAAACTTGCCCTATCCAATAGCGTTGGATAGACTGGATTGGCTCTTTGCATCTGTAGTAGTTTCTTGGGAAAAGAATACGTGTCACTTTTGGAGCAACCTACGTATCAGCTTGCTACTAGTTGAATGTATTACACTAACATTGTTTTCACGTATCCCGTGCAATCCTTTTAAAATGAGACTTCATGAAAGGTTCTGAAAACAAATACCTTTTTCCACCCTTACTAAGTGTTTATTATGCGGAGAGAAAACTAAGCAAAAACCCAGCTGGAACTTAATCTGCCCCCTGTTGTAGCTCACTAACCTGCCTCAAATGTCAACTGACGCATCTTCTCACAGGGCACAGTTATTTTGACACGCCGCAAGCAAGCTAGACAAATATTTTGGAGACGGGGGTGTTCAAACATTTCCCTCTGGGTCTCTTCAAAAGTTCTCGCGAATACCTCACCTGTAAGCTTCAGAACTGATTTGTCTTACTGTGCTTGTTAGCAGAACGTATCTGACTTTTTGGGGGCAGGAAGTGGATGCCTTTCATGACCAGTCTGATTTTCGTGAGCCAGAAACATGGGCAATTGCAATGGTGTAGGGGCTTGTTTAGTTTTGAACTCTATATCCAAGTTACTCTTGTAACTTATCTCAACACCAGTAGACAGCAAGAGGTTCGTTCTTCCCTTGCAAAAGGGGAAGACTACACCCTTCTGCATAACACCCTCTTGGAACAGGCGATATTGTTTTGTTCAGCAAATAAGAAAAAATTAGAAGTACCTGTGCAGCTGCTTGTTCCTATTTAAATTAAATAATGGAGAGGGCAGAAGAGAGTCAGTCTCACATGGTGCTACGTAGGGAAAAGCATTCTGTGGCATCACAGGTGTGCTTTTAATTAACGTTTATCTGAGTGATTATAATTAAAGATTTTACCACAGATGTTCCTGGAATAATTACTTTCTACTTCCTTGCGCAGTGCACGTTTTAGGAAATGGAGGCTATTTCTCCCTTCAAATACTTTCTCAGTTATTTTAGAATTTCTTGCTCTTCAGTGGCTTTGCTATCGAGGTTTTCCTAATAGCTTTTCTTTTTCAGATTCCCACTGGGTTTTCCAGGACCTCAGAAAAGGCATTTAATAAAATACAGGTTGCATTTTATTATGCTTGCGTCTAGGGAAACCAGTATCAGCGGAGTTCCAAATTTATCTTTGGAGTTGAGAATGAATTGCTCGTTTTTTGTTTCTGGCGCTCCTCACTGGTTCTACTTTCTTCAGTTTTGTTCTGCGTCTTTGAAGATAGAGATCTGATTTGTTATTGCACTTGTACACGCAGGTCTTAGCTGATGGTTTTATTGCACGTCGACTGTTGTGAGGTGTACCGGATACGAAAGACTGAGCAGCTATCCTGATTTACGTGAAGACTGATTGTGCCTCTCTGCACGTTAGCTAGCATTTCCTTGGTTTCCTGTTGACATTTTTGCCAATAACATAACATCATATTGTGAAGTGGCAATTAGAAAACACAGGTGAAGAGAAGCAGGCTCTGTTTCGCTTGGGGTTCTGAGATGCATGGGATCACGTTCTTCCTTTGAGTTTTAATAAAAGAAACTGAACTACGAATTTAGAACAGAATGACAGATCTGAAGGTAAGATTTAATGAAGGGTCCTGCCCTCTCTCACATTAGATCCTGCCAGGTCCACAGCAGTTTTTAGAATGTAAGATGATGGGCTGACATTTTTCTTAACTGTATGTCATAGCCTAGGATAAAAAATAATAATAACCCAAGAATGAACAGCGTCATTCCTCTTTCTCATACGTTTATCTATCATAATGTGATCTTTATACTGTAATGGTGTTCCGGTCGAAACTAGTTAGGGGAAACCAAGAGGCTTCTGTAAGTAGCACCTTTTGAATCAAAGCAACAGTTTCAAATAGCACGTGTGTTGGTTTCGGAAGCTAAGGTGCTAACAGCATACCTGCAGGGGGGCTGGTGTTCTCTCTGGCTGTGAAATCGTTAGGGGAGAGAGTTTCCCATTCTCCTCCGTGAGTACATCAGGGCAGAAACGGCCAGATGGGGGCACGGGGGAGTGTGTTCACCTGCACATGCTGGGAGACCAGAGACACAGACCTTCTGGCCGTGAAGTCTCATTTAATACACGTTTGACTTAAGTGTACGAGAACAGTTGCAAAGGACATTGTCGGAATTATGACGGAGCAAATCTAATGTCACTGAGTGCCTCCACTTCTCCAGCAAGTCCCAAACCGCTTAGGCAACGTCTGACCACTTAGGACAATTCAGATGCCCCAGTGGCAAAATTAAAATAACTTTAATATCAATAGATGCTAGAAATCCAATTATTGTTGAGTAAGTTACCTTATACCTTCTAGTTTTGTCTCTTTCTTGTAAGGAAATTGGTGAAGGATTGAGGGGGGGAAAAAAAAAGCGTTTCCATGCTGTCAGTATTTAGAGGTAAATAAGGAACAGGAAGACTGCTCCCTAAGTTTCCATTTGGGACTCCAAATTCTCCCTTATTTCATGAGACTAATGCCTTACTATCTCCAAATTGAGCGTCTTGCTGTAACTAGGGAAAGGAAAAGGAAAAAAAAAAACAAAAAAAAAACCCCACACACTTTTCTGAAATAATCTTTGAGATTTCTGTGTATCAGCTTTCGAAGGCAGGCAGAAACATTCAGTGTCTGTTTATTTAAACTTCGGTCCAAAATAAGGCCTCGTCACTGTTGGCTCTTATCAAGCAAGCCTGGAGCATAAAGCAGCTTTTGCAAAAAAAACAAAAACAAAAACCAACAACAACAACAAAAAAAACACAGTGGGATTCTTCCTTGCAGAGCAGTTCCCAAGCTCCTAGTTGTTTTGTTCCCACAGTGCTTCGTTAGCTAGAGAACTGAGGAGAATGGATTCAGTGTACGTAGGTGTCATGGTTTTGGTTTTTGCTTATTTGATTTTCAATATTCCACGTCAAAACATCATGTACTGGAAGTGTTAATGCTCTAATTCTACGTACCTATCCCTATACATTACGGAAGTCATGGGATCTGACCCTTCCGGGGGGGGGGCGGTCTCTTACTGCCTGGCAGTGGGTGCTGGAGGGTGCTTTCCTAGCCGTTCCAAGCTTTTTTTCAGGTTTGACTCGGTCTCGGGAACTCTCTCTCATATCTTATGTGATTTATTAGTCTCAATTTCGATTAGATTGTATTATATTGTATTATTTTGCATTCCGACATCACAGTTAGTAAAATAAGTTTACCTCCATAGATTGTTGCCGCTGTTTTTTTCCTTTTCCCCCTTCCTTCCCATTTTGTGGGCCCAGGTGGGGGGTGGGGAGGGCAGAGGCCTACTGCCCCCTGTCACGGGCATAAACTGATCTAGTTAATTCCGTGACAGTAGGAACGGATATCAGTGGAGTCCACGGTCACTTCTGTTGTATGCCATACGAGGACATGCAAACTGACCGACGTAACTGGCACGTTTCATTTTCCTAAGCGGTCGCTGAGGTAAGCAGGGATAAGACAGAAAACAGAAATTTTTCTGGTGATTAATTTTGTGGTCGCAAAAGTGGGGGCTGATGAGATGGAAATCCCATTAAAAGTAATCGCTGCATCTCTATTTCAAGAATTTTGAAATTTTAGGCTTACACGGGTTCATACATTTGACACGCGTTTTAGCGGCGTTCCCTTCCATCTTGCTCAGAGTGCTAGATGACTGCTGTAGTGGGGTTGCCAAACAGGAAAGCGGTACGGAACTCCAGAGCGGGCCTGCTGAATGGCTTGTCCTATCTGGTTCTCCCCGTTCCCTGGGCATCTCCTTATTTCAACGAGGGTATTTGCCATTTGGGGGTACGTATGAACGATTTGACCAGTTCTCTTACCTAAAATCCTTTTTGTGGCCGCTCTTTCTTATGCTAAGAAAAGGGGAAGAAAGAGGAATCAAAGCTTAAAGTAAATTACAACGTTTCCTCTTTCCGCTGTCTGCTAAGCAGCCTGGTTCAAACGCAGTTCCTGACTTCTGCCAGCAGCTAGCGCTGTTTGACTTCCTCGCACCCAGAAACACAAGACTTCCGACAGAAATCTTTCCGGAGCTGCGCTAGAGCTGGTCTGACAGGCGAGAGGGACGGCACGAAGGCTGTAAAGGAGAAGCATCCCTACTTCTGATCTGGGTCACGCATAAGGGCAAAACGTGAAGGGAAGGCAGGAGATGTACAGTGTAAGCACCTCTGCTTCTAGTGAGAATAAGAGGATATAAATCAATCTCTGAGCCAGTATTACCACTGGCATGGGGACACCCCGGGAAAGAAATACTGCCCTGGAGGCGTCTGTACTATTTGCCGTGTCTTATCCACTACATACGAGCAAAGCAGAGCTTAAAAAAGAGAGCTTAACATTAGAGGTGGAAATACGTGCAATACTTTTGCTCTTCCTCCCGTTGTGATGTGTTATTCTTCCCTCTTTTTGTGCAGGAGAACAATGGGGCATTGCTTTTTACGAAGGTCAGAACTTAGATCCATCGAGCATGATGCTAACTAGCTATGATCTAGTCCACCTCCACGTAGAGAACGTAGAACAGGATCAGAAGAACAATGTATTTTCGCTGGCAGCAGCGTTACGCTGAGAGCCAGGTCAGGAAACAGGTCTGAGATGGGGTTGTGCTAGCTGAATGAGAGAGGTCCTCAATCTAGTTTTAATGAGCAATTCGACTGGGGACCGAAAAATAAAAAAATACTTCAGAGAAAAGTCTTACTGAACTTTATGTGTAGCTATATTCGGTTTCAACTTTGATAACTGGATGTTTCTGACCTAAAACCAGGCCTGCCCAAAAAACTGCCTATCTTTGATTCACACCAACCAGGTAAAAACTATGAAGGGCGCTGAGAGATTGCAAGCTTACAAGAGCTATTAGCAGTGACAGCTGTGCACTTCCATGTCCGTTTCACAAAAGCAGAAGTGGAAGAGACTCTTGCAGCTCCTCCGGTGACACTGAAGGCTAGAAAACATCAAATACAGCCACGGCAAAGAAAATCCATCTCTGTGCTATCGATATGTGTTAGATCTTTACTGACTCGTAAGGGAAAACCTGAAAAAGAATATGGAAATGTGGTAGCTCCGTAAGTAATGCCTCCTATTTATTTCCATGGGAATTACAGCAGAGTAGAATAACGCTAATTGAGAGAGCAAATTCTCAGCTACGAAGTACTCTTTTTCAGCTTACTCGCTGCCAGCAGCTGTTGGTTTTTGCCACCTATGAACAGGAGTCTGCATGCCACACTCACAGAAATCTGCATCTGTGGAGGTGATCCGCTATGGTGGTTGCCGCGTGCTGGAACGCAGCACCCGCCTCCTCACCGTGCTCACGTCCGCTGGCTGGTCTCCAGAAACGTTCAGCAAGTGCCAATCAATGTCCACGGGTGCTAATGTTCTGCAGGGAGGAATGTAATTCTACCTCTCTGCCTCACCCTCGCTTCTGCGTTGGACGCCATTTTGTCAGACCGCCCCTCTGCTGCTGTCTATTGCACAGCAACAAAATGTAAATGCTGGTGGGAGGGTTCAGCCTCTATTGCCACGCCATCAACATCTGCCTCTGACGTCGCTGGCCAACGTCATAAAATAGGAGGCGTTGCTTTAGGGTCAGCCTTCTTATGAGAAAGATGCATGCATCGGATTGAGCCATTAATTCAGCTCCTCCTGCAACGTGCTTTCATCTGTCAGTGCTGCAGTTAATAGAGAGTCTATGAAACTCGGAATGCAATTTAGTCTTGGCAGAACTGCAGTTGGAGGCTATTGGCAGATTCTATAGCAACCTGAAAGGCTCAAGACTAGTAACGGGAGATTCACTTTAAGGCAAGATAAGCACATAAAAATAGTTCTCATTTACCATTTCCTTTGCTTCCTTAAGGGCGACATGTTCTCCATCTCAACAAGACAGAGATAGTCGGATGTCCAACTCGTTATTAACCAGAGTAAAAATAATTTTTACAAACATTCTGCTAGTAAAATTCTAACAATTTCGCAGTCGGGAGAATCGTCAGAATTTCTCCAGTTAACTCAGTCAAAATGGAAAGCACCAAACTTGAATGCTGCCATTCAAGACTTAGAACGAGGCTCCAAAACATGTGGCACGAAAATCATAATAAGAGAGCGCTGATGCCGACGCACTGTACGCTTATGAACAAATTATCTCAACACATTTGTTGAGACTATGCTTCAGATCAAGTTTTAAGTCTCCAGAAGGTGAAATAAAGAATTTTTGTAAGCATCATTGACTGTGATTTTTGATTTTTTTTTTTTTTTTTTTTTTTTTAATTCTCTCTGTTCAGTAAGAAAGACAATACTGAAGAAACTTCCTCCAGTGTTTTCCCTGGCACTTAAAAGCTGTTATTCAAAAGCTCGGTTGAGACTGCAGTCGTTCTTTCTGGACTCCTATCCGCTTTACGTAACAAGCCCATAAAATACAAACAAACACGAAACTCTGTTGTTCCGATTGCTCTGAACTTGTTTTATTTCATAGTTTAAAAGCAAACGATAAATGCAAAAGTTGTTCGGGTAACACAAAGCTCACTCCTGTACTGCCTACGTTCCCTTCTGAAGTGTATTAGGCAGAGCTAACTCAAACACCTTTGCACTGCATTGGCTTTTCCTTCATACTGTTTGCTAGCATCAGGCTAATAATGAAAGAAAAATATTACTGTGCCACCAGTGAAATAATTAGGCACATGGTTAATTTACAGTGTGTTCCAAGACTTACAGTGGCTTATCTATCTCAGGTGACCCAGATTCCCAAGTGCTGACCAAAGAGTCAAAACCGTGCTTTCTATAGAATTTGTTATACAAACAACTATTTCCTAGTTATTATTTTTTAGCTCTTTTTTCGGCCTCGAATAACGACAAGGCTCAATCAACAGATGAAATGGGGAGAGCGACACTTACTTTCTGGAAAACTCTGGATGTACTACTCGTAGCCTGATTCAGCACAGCGTCTGCTTCGATGTGGAGAGTTGGGGACCACCCAGCCTCGCCTGAGCACAAAGTAAATGTGCTCGATGGGTCAGGAAAGATATTCGGACTTAGATGAGGTTGCGCCAACCTTTTTCTCTCTATTCTGTTCTATAAAAAGGATGTCAGAACCGTGGGGGAAGACCTGACTGTGAGTGAGTCACCAAAGAGCTTATCAGACCCTTTAGCAGACCTCATCACTGTAAAGCCTTGGGAGACCGGAGTGTAAGACAGAGAGCGAACAGTCTAATGGTAAACAGGAGGTTCTTTTGTATGCGTTGTCAATCTTGTCACACTGGAGAAACCTTTCATCCTTCATCGCTGTTGTTTGAGAGGAGCTAGGGCCAATTAACTGATTAGAGGAACTATTGGAGGAACGCGAACTTCTTCTTTGTAAGTGAGTGGTGTATAAGATGTATGTTGAATACAATAAAGAACTATTCCGAGGCTACAAGAAACTGAGAGAGCTCTCTGACTCGACTGAGCACCCACAAAAAAAACCACTTTCCCTGTAAGGATCTCCCACCGTTACCGTTTGCCTGAGGGTTTATAACGCGTGCTATTAGACAGTTCTTCCTGGGGTTCACTTTGCATCTCAGACGATATTTCTTCGAGATGTTCAGGTCCTCCTAGAAAAGCTAGCAAAAATGTAGCTCGGTTCGCAGGCTTCATCACCAAAAGCAGCTTTTATCTCCACTTCCAGCAGTCTTTACTAGCCAGACATCCACTTCGAACACCCAGCAATTACGCCTTCAAAATATATGTGTTTCACATATACATATGTGTATATGTGAAGTTTTTGTTTGAAATGTGGTGCGTTGTTGCCTTTTTGAGTAAAAACTGAAGATTCTCATGAAAATGTCAAGAAGCCATTCTTGTGCAATTCGGAACGCTTATTCCGCTTCACATAAGATACTCTGAAGCTCCCGTGATTACATCCAAGCACCACCTAGAGCAGAGATTGGCATAGCAGTAGAGTTCTCTTCTCCTGTGGTGGGAGATCACCAATCATAGATGTGGAACATAAGAAACCAATCGGCTGGTATTTTTTCTCAAAAGCACAATATCTTCTCGCCACAAGTAAAATATCTCATCTTGCAAAATGTCGTGAAAGCACTGCAGCTCAGAAATAGCATTCTCTTCTCCACAAAATCAGTCCAAGCTTCAAAGGTCTGCCACACCAATTATACAAACCAAAATAGAGGTGACACAGGAATAACCTGTTCATTGACAAAGCTGGGCACTGATCCATTGAAGGCTTCTAACACTTGGGTTAAGGTTTTCATTCTCTATCCGAAGTAACTGACAAGCAGTGAAGAGTCTGAAACGTGCTAGAATTTCATCCAGTACTTTCCCTTCCTAAGAAAAAGCCTCTGCAACAAGAGCCATGCTACCAGACTGTTGGCTGAAGAATCTGCTCGAAAGTCTGGCAGTCGCTCGGGAAAGGCTCTGGCTCAAAGCCCCCTTTGGGTGTTCTTTGAAGCATTTTGAGAGGCACTGACAGCTGTCAGCCCACAGTGCTGTCTAGGCTCCGCTGCTCTGGGGTCACGGTGGCAGTGGGCTGCAGCTCCTGGGCCATGGGGAAGGTCTCCCTGTTAATGACTGGGAAGCTGCAGCTCCGATCTTCATGGCAGAGGCTGTGTTGTTCTTCTCATTATGAAGAGATCTGTCTGCTCCTTCCTCTCCTGACTCCCACCACAGCAGCCCCATCCACACGCTAGATCCTACGAGCAGTTATTTCTCTTAGCGCTGCGTCTGTGCCTTCTCAGTCAGTACGCTAAACTTCAGTGTGTCGAGTTTAGGTACAATAAAGTTCATCAGGAAAGTTGCTTTATAAGCTAAAGCCAGAAACTCTGACATTTTGTTCTCCCACAGGACTCATCAGAATGCATCAGATGAAGAGGGAGCCCCAGGTGTAACAAGGCAAACTTTGCTGAGGCTTGTCCCCTGGTAGGACAGACTGACCCTGAAAGAGGGATGAGACAGACGGAAGGCAGCCACAGATAAACCGGCCTGCACTGCAGCTGATTAACTCATGTTGTTGTGGAGGAAGGTTGCTTGTGGTGACTTAGGTTCTCAGACAAAGGATAAAAGCCACCAGCCTACCCAGAAAGATCTCTCAAGCACGAGCCTCATGCTCTCTCAAGCAGAGTCAGCGTTCCCTTCAGCTGTCTGTTTTCGCCTGGGTAGTTGAACTACAAATAAAAGCAAACTACTGGAGGGGTGCAGAAAAGCTGGAGTTTGTCCAGGTAAATATCGGCACATAACATTTGCAAGTGATCTTGTGTTTCTTTCTCTGGGAATGGTTCACAAAGTGTGTTTGCAGGCTTCACCTCACTCACCTCTTAAATGCAGCTGTCTGCCGAATGCAAAACGTGAGGATTGGTTCATAGATCCGGTTTGGGATAAAGTAGCTGTCTCATCATCCAGTGGGAACCCATCCCAGACCTGCCTGGTTCTCCTCAGTATGGGGCTATCTGCACAAGCTGAAGGAGGATGCCCTAAGATCACATCTCTGGCCTTTTTCGTCCCATTAGCACATGAAGGCCCACAGGCCCCTTCTGTACTTTCTCAATAGCTTGCCTGTTCCGTTTTATGCACCACAGCTTTCAGCAGCTTTAGATCCCCAGTGATTTGTAGGCACAAAGGTTTGAGAGGAACCCACCGGCAACTTCTTCGGGCCTCTCGGTCAGATTCGATACCTGGGACCTCTTTCCTTTGAGTGCCCATCCACAGACAGCAGGTTCTCAAAGCGAGGGACGTGTGTAAATAATTGCTTTATAAGCCGAGGAGTTGTACTGTACAGAACCATTTGTGAAGCTCCGCTTCCAATTTCACTGGTCGGCAATTTTCTCGCGTGCATCATTCACCCATTTGGGTGTTTGTCACATCGCCACTCCCACATTTCCACTGCCACCTTCAGTCACGTGTTCTCCATCAGGTACAAAGGTTTTACAGGTTTAACAAACTTTTTTTTTCCTTTTTTTTTTTTTCCTTTTCTTTTTTTGGACGAGGGGAGAGGGAAAGCAGAGCAGAGACAGCACACAGCAGGGGCCTCTGGAAACTGTTAAGGCTGGAGACGTTCTTCAAAAGGGTGTCGTGTGAGATGCAAAGCGATCCGTTTGAATTAGGCACAATTATTTAACGTATTAGTGAATCCCGCAATGAGGCGAGGAGAAGCGCGTAACAAACTTTAATTGAAAGTGCAGTTTAAGTCCTTAATTCAGATCTAGAGCCCACGTGTCCAACTGTCAGATTCCCGGCCGGCCCTAACGAGCCCCACCGGCGCTAACGAGGCAACGACTCCCAGCTGCCGAGGGGCGCGGCCGCCCGGGCACAGCTGCGCCTCGTCCGCAGCGCGGGGCGGGTCCGGCCCAAAGCCTCTTAAGCTTCTCCGGAGGCCGCTGGGAGTCACGGCAGAGCTGCCGGAGCTCATTGCCTGCGGAGCCGGAGCGGGCTCCGCTTCTTTGTCCGGTCCTTGCGCCGCCGGGGCTGCTCTTAAAACGAGACCTTGGGATTCTTTGTAACGTTCTCTGCGTGTTGTGTTGTTTTGTTTCAGGTTGTGGCGAGACGTCTCCCGAGGAAGATCAGCCCGAACCGGTGAGTCGTTCTGGTGTCGACGGGACCGCGGAGGCGGCCAGCGCTCGGGTCCGTCCGCCCTCCGCGGCAGGAGGCCGCCGGGCTCCGTTCGGGGCCGGCGCGGGGCTCCCAGCGGGCTGCCTCGGCTTCTCGGAGCCGGTGTAACGTCGCTGCCCGGCTGCCATTGCGTTTTCGGAGGGGACTGCCGCTCGGTTTCCCGAGCGCTAACGCGGTCCTGAGGGCTCTCGGTCCCTCCCTCCGGGGCTTTAGTTTCTCCCGGTCGCATCGGTAGGAGCGAGCGGGGATGGGCCGTTCCTACCAGCCTCTGTGCTGCTGGGAATGAGAAGCAATGCAAGGGGCTGCTGAAACAAGTTTTCTCCTATTGCAGGCTGAGCGAAGACTGCAGCAGAGCCTCTCATCATCCCGACCCGGTGAGATGGTGAAAGCGGTGAGCGTTTGGGAGTCTCTAGGTAAGCTTTCTATTGTTGGGGCTCGTGTAGGGCTGCTGCTTGGATACTTCTTTGGGATCAGCACGGTGCTGCTGCTGAAGTGCCTGAGAAGGGTTTTGCAGGTGCTTCAGCTCCTTCTGCTTCTAGTGGTGGGAGTGAGCTGGATGAGATGGCCAGTGGCATTCTGGGGTGCATTAAAAAGAGTGTGGCCAGCAGGTGGAGGGAGGTGATCCTCCCCCTCTACTCTGCCCTGGTAAGGCCTCATCTGGAGTACTGTGTCCAGTTCTGAGCTCCCCGGTACAAAAAAGACTGACGGGGATCTCTGGGAAAGTGTCCAGCGGAGAGCCACAAAGATGGTGAAGGGCCTGGAGCATTCCCCTATGAAGAAAGGCTAAGTGAACTGGGTCTGTTTAGCCTTGAGAAGAGAAGACTGAGAGGGGACCTGATCCAGGTCTGTAAGTATCTAAGGTGTGGGGGGCAGAGTGGCGAGGCCAGACTCTTTTCAGCAGTGTGCAGGAAGGGGACAAGGGGAAATGGCCAGAAGCTGGAGCATGGGAAGTTCCGCACCAATGTGTGTAAGAACTTCTTTACGGTGAGGTGATGGAGCACTGGAGCAGGCTGCCCAGGGAGGTGGTGGAGTCTCCTTCTCTGGAGATATTTGAGACCCGCCTGGACGCCTACCTGTGCGACCTGGTGTAGGGATCCTGCTTTGGCAGGGGGGTTGGACTCTGATCTCTGGAGGTCCCTTCCAACCCCTACGGTTCTGTGAGATGACATTTTTCCCCCTCTTATTTTTAACCTCAGGAGCGTGATCTTGTTCCTATTGTGGAGATGTGGTGGGACAGCTTGCGTGACTGGAATGTGGTTGTGGATGGCTGCGTTCCTTGTAGGAGAGACGGACATCTGAGGTGGTGAAGTTTCTCTTCTGGTGGGAGAACTGGAATGTGCCGAGCCTCACCTCCCTCCACAGCAAGGTGATGGGACAGCTGTAAGTGACCTGGTGAGCAAAAATTTCTAAGTAGTCACGGTGGGTTTGGTGAGGGGAAATGATGCTGGACCAAGGCTGTAGCCTTCTGTGTTGTGACTAGTTAGATGAGAGAAGGGCAGTGGATGGTATGGGGGGAATATCTTACTGTCACTAATTATCTGAAGTGCAGGAGTTTTGTTGATGATGTGCTTGTTCAGGCATTGATGGGGGGTGTGAGGTGGAAACATTCACAGACTGGAATGTTAGTGCTTGTTGTGAGTGATGGAATAGGCTGTGGAGTTGCTTTCTCTGGGGGTCTGTGGGTTGTGTCTGGATATGTTGTTGCAGGGTGAGTGCTGCAATGGAGCATTTAGCAGTGAGGATCTGCCTGAGCGTGGGAGTGGTTTCATTGAAGGTGAGATGAAGGAGGTGAGTGACCTGAGGGCTGCCCACCCTGTGTCCTCTGAGAAGTGGTTTGTGGAGCTCTTCTGCAGGTCCAGGGCTGGAGTGGGGATTGTGCTGTCCTTTGGTCCCTGAACTGTGTGTGTGCTGCCCCTGGGCTGGAGTTTCCATTTGGGATTGGGTGCCAGGGGACACAAGTTGTTTTTGAGGGTGATGGTGTGTGGCAGGTCTGCTCCTGGAAGAATGGAATTGACAGTGTGAGGGGAGAAGTGCAGCCTGCAGGACTGGCAACCAGACAGCCTGTGAGCCTGGGACTTGGGTTCCTCCATCTCAAGGTGAAGCTTTACTGCAGTATGTGGATGCCATGGAAACAAAAGAGGACTGTTTGGACTGTGAGTTTGCTGAATTTCTTGGTTTAAATGATCAAGTTTCTCAATGGAAATCCAAAGAAGAAAGCAATTTGAATGCCTGGAAAACCAACATGGATATATCTCTTCCTGGGGGGACCTTGGTGAGGTCCAGCCTGGCCAAGGTATGTTCTTACTTTAGGTTGTGGTGTGGCTGGCATCCTGAGGGGAAAGTCCTCATCCTAGGCTTGTGGGTGTGCTGAATCCATGGAAGAAGCAGAAGAGAGCTCCAGGTAGGCATGTGTCTGGTGTAGTCCTTTGACCTGGGATCCTCTTAGTGGGTGTAGAGGTTGGTTAGTGCATGGGAACTGCTCAATCAGCCTGAGCTTCTGATTGACCACCTGAGGTGAGCAATGTATCCCCTGGGGTCACAGGTGAAGGTAATTTACCTGTCCTACTGGAAGGGGTGGAGTCTGACTCTACCTCTCTGGTTTCCTGTTTAAGAGCTGACTAGTGGGGAAGGATCTCTTGGAGTCTTAGTGAGCCTGGAACAAGGGTAAGTTGTTTTTTAGCTATTCATCTTTTGGTATGATAACTTGTCTGGCCTAAGTTTCCTGTATATTTCTTAATTATGGCTTGTTAGTATGGGGGGCTGTGTGTGGTTGCTTGGCTTAGAGGTTTTTGAGGGGGAAGAGGTGGCCTCTGCACTGAGTGCAGAGGCTACCTCTTCCCCCTTGGTGTGGGGCTGTTGTCTGGGTTTTGCACTATCTCGAAGAGATTATTTTTTTTTGGTGGGGGGGGTGGGTGCAGGTCAGTAACGGATTTTTTTTCTCTCTTGCTGGAGTGTGGCCCCCCTGAGGGAGGGGGTGTGGAGGTGCCCTCCTGCCTATTGGCTCCCTCTGGGGAGGGGCAGAGAGGCCTCCCTGGTGAAGGGGGCTTGTCCCTGGGTCCTGGTGTGGGTCCTATGTGGTGATGGCTGCTCTGTGGTGGTGCTCCCAGTCCTGAAAGTAGGAAATGGAGTTGGGTTCTGTGTTCTACTGAAGGAGAAAACTCAGTTTATTTCAAATCTCAGGTGAAGCTTGTTTGAAGCTCTGGCATGAGGGTGCTTGCTCTATGTTAATTTAATGTGTCTGGGGGGTGTGGGGGCAACTCCACCTCCATCCACTTACCCAAACCCTATAAGAGGAAGTGGTCCTGTGGTGTCTCAAATATGCTCTGCATATGCTATGGCTGGCCTACAGTATCAACAAGCTAAATAGGCTGAGGTGGTTAGGAAGGAGGAAGGTTGCTGTTCTGTGACTTCTTTGCTATCTCTTCCTGGGGGAAATGAATTGGTCTAAAAGGAAAATAAAAAATGGAGTTGCTTGTGAAAGCTCTTTTTGTGAGAGATCTGAGGTTGACTTTATATGAGTAAATGTAGAAAACTTTCTTGTGGGTAAGGTTTTACTCAGTACTTAGCAGCATGCCTCTTGTATAATGTGCCCCACTGAATCACTGGACAGGCGACTTTAATTTGTCTCCTGCTTTGAGAAGTCTATCACTTCAGTTTCACTTTGGAAAGAATTGAGATCTTTTAGATATAATTCTGTTCTCATTTCAACATGTGCCCCCAAAATGCTGGTAACTAAACTTGCTTCTGTGAGTTGGGAAGCTGGTGATAATTCTTCCACAAAAGGAAGTTATTGGCTTCTAATGGCTTTTTGCAAAGACTTTCTACCACAGGTGTGAATGCCCTGTGTTGTGGGCAAGAACTGGAATGCTTATGAATGTCTGTACTAAAATGGAATGGCTAGGCTCAGCTAGATCAAGCTTTTTGTGGTGAAGTGGATACTTGCCTGTCTCTGACTTAAAACAACAGTAAATCCTTGCTTACCCCCCAAAAAGATATGGTGTCTATTTCTGTGCTTGAGCCTCATTCCCTTGTTGCTGATGTTATTTCTTGGGTAACACAAGAAGAGAGAGAGAAATGATCCCATAAGCAGTCAGCTGGTTGTATGGCATGCTCTGAAAGAAAAAGTGGGACTAACAAATACTTAAGTCATTTACTGCAAAACTGTAAATGTAGGAAATATCCAAACAATTTTCTAGGATGGTATCTCTAAAGCAGATTTTATTCACAATTGCAATGGTGGGCCTCCTGCAAGCAGGAGGGCATGCAGAAAACAGTTACATCTTTTATTCCCTGTTCCTTGATGCTTCTCTCTTACTCCCCTGGTTCCTCATTGTGAACCTGAAGTACTCAGCCAATCTTCTTGATGCTTCACTAAACATGGAAGCACTGGACAACATAAATTTTTGCTGCATAAGCAAAAACCTGTAGTTAATTAACTATTCCACATCTGATCATTTTGCAGATATCTGCTCGTCCTTCTTTCTACAAAGATAAGCTTGGGAGAGAGGCAGGGGAGGATCCTAGTGCCTGCCTTCACACCCCGATCTTCTCATGGACTGAGACAGTTCAGCCTTGTGTAGAGGCCCTAACTTCTTTGTTTGCTAAATCTGTCTTTCTTTTGCTGAGAGTTTCTTACCCTAACAGAACAGCTCTACAATGTGTTTTCCAATCCTTAGCATGCTATACTTGCATTGTTTGGAACATTTAACAACTATTACAGTTTTGCAAGAAAGAATCATTCAGAAATAATGTTTCTAAAACATGCCACTAACACACTCTATTTTAGTACTTAGATTAACTATTTCTAAGAATAAGTTACAAAATACAAATGCATTATGTTCTACTTCTTCAAACCAATTGCTACTTTAATATCAAATGCAGAAGCAACATTCCATTACCACATAAGTGTCAGACTTACTTTACACACTGAATGAGATCACCTGCTGTGTTGCCAGTGTTTGTATCTTTGCAGCTGTACTTCTGGATAGAAGTTTTTTGAGCTTCCTGAGCTCAAAGGCAGGTGAGCTGGCTGGAGAGCAGAGTGGCAGCAACTGTCTTGCAGGGGAAAGCAAGCCTCCTTTCCTTCAAGATAAGTTCACCGAGAACTCTGGTTTCTTCCAAGGTAACCTGAAGCATGCTTCTTGGCAAAGCCCTTTTGTGTTGACTCTTGGGAAGCTAGTTACTATGAACCTTTGTCACCTTTGAGGCTGAGCTCTAACGCAAATGACATGCTTTGCTCGCTGCTTGAACTTGCCTGGGTCTCTTTGGGTCGCATCCTGTCCCTCAAATGCGCTGACTGCATCAGACACCATGGTGTCATCCTCAAGCTTGCTCAGGATATAATTGAGCCCGTTGCTGATGGAGGTATTAAGAGCATTAGTCCCAGTACTGACCCCTGAGGGACCCCAGTCATCACTGATCAGCTTTCAGACATGCATCTGTTTTCCTCTTCAGCAAAAAACCTGGCTGTTGCGGAGGACAGTGTTAAAAGCCTCACTGAAATCCAGACAGCAGCAGCTCTTGCCCGGTCCATTCATGCCATCGTAGAAAGAAAGGCCAGTAGGTTGTTCAGATGGGATCCACCCTTGTTGAAGCAGGTTGGTTGTCTCATTTCACTTCTCTCTTCCATGTGCCCCAGCACAGCTTCCAGGAAGATCTGTTCCACAGCCTCCTTCAGCACAAAGCTGAGGCTGGCAGGTTGGCAGCTTAAGTCATCCTTTATACTCTTCTTTAAAATCAGCATGTCCTCACCCTCTTTCCAGCCACCATAGAGTTTCACTCGAGTGCCCGGGCTTCTGGAATATCAACAAGAATGGCTTGGCAGCTCTATACGCCAATTCCCTCAAAGCTCTGGGCTGTGTTTCACTGGGGCCCACCAGGTTCCTCAAGTGCCTGCAAACCTGATCTTTGCTTTCAGCAGGAGGGATGCAGTCCTCACCTTTCCACCACTCAGGGGGTGGGTGAAGAGCAGCTGACAAGAAAGAACGAGGCAGAAGTGTTAAGTACCTCAGCCTTCTCTCCCATTATTAACAGCCTGCCTGTACCACTCGCTGGGGCTGGGGTGTGGTACGCCTGCTTGGACTTTTCTTTTTCTGTCTCATTTACCTGTGTTTTTCTTGGCACTCCAAGTACCACTGCAAGTTTGTCAGGGCCTATTGAGGTAATACAAGGCTCTATGAGCAATGAAAGCAGCAGTGACTGAGGGATAAACAGTTACCGGCATTCGAGAAATGGCAAAGCACTGGAGCAAGTTACCAGTCCTGCAGTTCTTCAGGTGCTAAGATTTAAACCTCTGATAGGAAAAAATCCAATAATTAAAGAGTCACCATTAACCATGCCTGTGACACTGTAGATTGTGGCATTTGCTTAAAACAAGGTGTGTCATATAAAACACAGAACTGTACATAAATGCTGAAAAGAATGTCAGTATTAAAAAAAAAATAAAAATGGTGGTTCAGTGCTGAGTGCTAGTGTTTTTCTGCTGCTCAGACTATGGTTATACAGCAGTGCTCCATTCTTCCAGGAGCTGCAAAAAGCAGCAGCTCCAACTGAATTTCAGAGATATTAATAATTAAATTTCACTCTCCTCAGAAGGAGGCGTGGTGCATGCTTAAGAAGAAGGCTGTGCCACTTTGCGTGCTGTAAAGAGTCCTCTGTACAACAAAGCAGAAGATCAACCAGCAATTCAACACGGTCAAGGACAAAATGAAAAGGAAGTCTTTCCAGCTGGATGCCAAGAAAAATAAATAAAAAGCCACCGCAAGCCCAGTACCAAAAGCTGCCTTTAAGCAGTTAGTTGAAAAGTGACAGTGACATGTTACTCCAAGCTTAAACCCACAAAAAGCAATTTCACATATTTGTGCCATAGAGTGCTTTTTAAATACTGGCTTGTGACCTGAAGGAATGAACAGCATCACATAAAATGTAGTACAGGTGAGGGCAAGGCAAAACATACTTGTAGAACAATGTCAACCTTTTACATAGATTAAACTAGGTGAAGCATTGCCTGTGGCACATAAAGCCAAATGATATTTTCATAAAAATCACTGAGTGCTGCCCATTGGTTATGGGCAGGATTTCATGTAACATTCACGTCAAAATTAATACGTTGCTTGAGTAACCTCAGTTCTTGTGATCATGTATTTCTGATTGAATAACTGACCTTAAGCATTTGATTAGCAACAAGAGCTAATTCAAGGTCTACATATACTTGAGATTACTGCAGTGCCCAAGCAGCAGACAGGCTTCCTCGGTGCCAGGACACTTGCATATGGGACACCTGCATACAATCTGTACTTCAAATAAAACCTTAGACACAAAATTCCATGAGGGATGAGCCTTCTTGCTGTGTGCGCTCTGGGTTAAATTACGCATTCCTTGTAAACATCCACATCGCTACCAGAGATGAATAGTTCAGGTTGGTGTTTGCAAAAGTATACTTTTCAGATAAGCTGTCACAACATACAAAAAAAAAAAAAAATCCCCCCTAAGATGGAATTTCCATAAATCCCACAGTACTCCGTACTTATCCATTAGTTTATATAAACTTCAGATATGCCAGTAGAGCACAACGTATTTTGGAGTCTATAGCATAGCAGAGTCGGACATTTTCCTGGCTCAGGCAGTATTAAGAGAGAAGGCAGATTATATTGCTTAATACAATTATTATTTATTGCAATTACAATGTTATTATTCCATAATAAAAGGTGGGTTTCTTGGTGCCTTATCCATTGGATTTTCTGCATCTGCCCTTCAGAGTAACTTTATTTCTGCCCTTAGCATTTTTTCTTTTTTTGCATAATCTTGGGCACTTTTATCTTAAAAACAAACAAACAAAAAACAAACAAACAAACAAAAAAACACATAGAAGGCATTTAATGCTTGACACCCAGTTGTACCCAGCTTAACCCTCGTTAAAAATATAATCCTTTATGTCCTTAAGCCACAGTATTGCAAACAGAAAAAATAAATACCATTTTAGTAGCCGTGACGCTGATGTGAAGTTATCTTTATTTACTGTTTTATCTAATAACATAACACTCGCAATATTATGCTTGCACTCATACGGGTCTTGCACACTTCTCGACTTCACTGACACGTTTAATCAACCTCAATGAATGCCTTAATGCTTCTTTTTCCTACCATAAATATTATAAACTTCAAAGCTGGTAGTTCAGCTTTTTCCTCTCTACTGCTCCGTTATCTGAAATAAGCCTCACCTGAAAATGGAGTAAGAGATTTTCCCCGCTGGTGCTCGCAACACGTTCCTTGTGCTCACTCCATTGTTTCTTTGCATTTGTTGTTGGTTTTCTGAAGCGTACTTTTTGTTATTCCCCACACCCACAGTCCAGAGCAACGTCACCACATATTGTGCAAATTCAGTGGCCAGTTTGGGTTTTCAAGATACACACGACAACGGAAGTATAGTGAAAGATGAAGGTGGGACTAATGATGCAGTTGGAATTAAAGCCCACACTCCGTCTCTAATTTACTGATACCAAACTTCGTTTGCACTGGAAAGCATGCAGAGCTACGCGCACTCTTTTGAACTCCTTACGCTAGTAGGCTGTAGGAAAGGCAAGGCTGCTGTGGCTACTTGTGAAATCCATCAGTTTTAACGTCCTGAAGTTCTCCAAGAGACCGGCACCATCTTCTCAACAGAAGAGCAGCCAAAACTCCCGTCAGTGGATTTGTGTTAGGATGACTGTGTTAAAGACACGAGGACAATTACTGTTGCTCATTTTCAGCCTTGCATATGTATTAGTATTATTTCAGGAGAAGCCTATAAATTCATACTATTGAAGTAAAGACAGTGAACGAGAAAGCTGAGTTAAAAAAATGAGCAACATTCCCATTACTGAGAAGGGAAAAACTCCTCAGAAAAATCCTAGTTGCTTTCTAAGTACTATCTCTGCCAACTCAGACCACCCCTAGTATAGGCTGCATTACATGAAGAATTGCCTTCAGCATCTACTCATTTCCCAGCTTGTCTTCTGAAGCTGCTCCTAACCATGCAGAGTCTAGAAACTAATGCTTTTCAACCTCTGCCTGTATCCTTCTTGCTGGCCTTGAAACTTCAATGACTGAAGCGTTGATCTTTGCTCTGTTGAACTGCTGATCGCTTGCTTTCTTGAACTCAATAAACATTTCTCACAGTGCTCTCCTTGTAGCTTCATCTAGTACAGCATTGACTGATCTAGTTCATTCTAATGGGTTTTATTCACCCCTTACGTGCAGTATGGGGTCTGTGTGCTATGCTAGATGACGTTGGTCTCCTCCTCAAGTCACAAGTGTGTGGTTTGTTGAATTTCACTGTATACCAACTACTGCGTAGTTGTGCTACTGATTTGCATTAAAAAAAAAAAAATGTGAAAATGAGCCACGTGTAGAAGAGCTCAACATAAAGTTAATTCGTAAGTTTGAATAAAACGTTATTTTTCAAACACAGGTAATCACTTCCCGTATTATCTAGGATGTATGAAAGCAAAGTCCATAGGAAAAGATAATAGGCCTACTTAAACAGCACTTACCTTCAAGATTTTGGCAATTTTCTCTGAGGGACATATTTTTTCCTAATTTAGAAAGGAGGCTCAAACAATCCAAACAAAATACAAGTAACATAAAAAAACACACACACACAGAAACAACAAAAAAAAAACCAACCTTAAAATATTACGTAATCCAGGCTGAAACACCCGTAACTCTGTAAACGGGATGTGGCTTCCCTAGAAAGACAATCTGGATTCCCTCTGCGCCCTCTCAGCCAACAAGCGAGTTCTACAGCAGGCAGCCCCTTCCTACCTCAGTCATTTTATGCTTGCAGTTGAGGTAAAGATCCCGTCAACTGCTAATCTTAACTGAAGGTAGCAATCCCTCTGTTGTCTTCGACTATTTTTCCTCTCAAGGAAATTGTTCTGTCAAAGACAAACTGAAGACTCAGTTTGGACTATCCAAATCTGAGTACACCCATGCTCCAGTTGCAGGACTTGTATGTTTGTCTCTAAGGTGACTTTCAGTTTGGAAGGTGGATAACAAATCAGTACCTTCCATTTGTAGAAGGCAGTCTATACATAAACCTTGCCTGCTGATTTGCTTCACTCTCTGAATATCCCTATGCTTTTGCTGTTCTAGCAATGACATGGATATTAAATCATTGTCAAAACTCCGGGGAAGCTTGCAGTATTTGAACGATCAGCTTGCTAAAAGATGCAAACAAGTTTATCCTTCTCTTCTATGAAAAAGAGACAGAAGAAGTGGCATGAATGCGTGCCCGGGGCTGATGCTTCTGGGGTTCTAATAAGTTTTAGCTGGCACAGCTGAAAAGTATAGAACCCAAGAAACAGGCAGCTAGTAGTACGCATTCATCATTCTGCAACAACCAAACCACCTGTATTCTGCTCATACTGTCTCAGCTAGCATTGCAATTGTTGTTTACTAACGTCATAATCGAAACGTATAGAAAGAAAATTCAATGCAAAATAGCATAACTGATATCTACATCTCAACTCGAGTTCTCCTTTCTCTTTTGAAATGAAGATATGCATGCTTACCTGCAGAAGGCCAGTAAGGTCTTGAGACAAGCAGGGATCTCTGCGTTAGAAACCCTCACCTCCCCTGCCAACCCTTAAATGAAATCTGGTTTGTTGGTTGCACCTGAGCTCCTCTGGGTTGGCCCTGCCTTCCCAGCCGGTGTTTCATCACTGGCTCAGGCTGTGACTCAGCATTTCCACTGCAACTACATTATTTCAGGCAGTAAGCAGTAAAATGTGCGTGACTTGAACACACTGACTCCCAGAACTGAAACACTAGCGACTTCGAAGAATCCGTCTGTCTGTCTGAAATATCCATAGGCTGCTCTAAAAGTAATGCTTCCTACTTATTGCCATGGGAACTTGTATAATCAATGAAAGTTATATAAAGGAATATCATACAATCAAATAATATTAAGACATCATAAGAACGAAATAAGCAAGAGAGTTAGGCACAGCGACACAAAGAGAATAAATAGGATGCTTACCTGTGTCGCGGGCTCCCTCAGGAAAGACCAGTGGAGTGGATCTTCCAAAGACAGAGAGACCCTTCTTCCCCACTGGTAGTCAGCTCTCAAATGGGTCTAGGAGAGGGGGAGCCAGGCTCCACCCCTTCCTGCAGCACAGGTGAATTGCTTTCACCTGTGCTCCCAGGGCTGACTCATTGCTCGCCTCAGGTGATTAATCAGAGGTTCAGGCCGTGACTCAGCAGTTCCCATACAGAACTGCAGTGGATACAAACACAGTAACACTATTTGATAGAGCGCATTCTCAGCTACAAAACCCTATTTTTTAACATAGCCGCCACCATTAGCTGAGCATTTTCACCAGCAATGAGCAAGAGCCTGTGTCCCACGCTAGTCAAAATCTGCACCAGCACATTCCAGAGCAGGCCTTGCGTGTTAATATGCACACATGAACTCACAGTATCACACTCTGCAGCAATCAGAGACAATCGCTACTTGCACAAACATTTTTTAAGTTCGCCAGTGCCAGAAGCCACAAACAAGTCTCTTTGATTGACTGGCCCCTCCTTCATAGGAATATTTGATGCAGACACTTACCCGGCTAGAACAAGTTAACACAGGAAATAAATTGCTGACCACCTCAGTAAAAGACAAAGCCAACAGAGCAGAGGATGCATATGCAACTTATGCCTTCTGAGGTAGATACAAAAATTAAAAGACAGTATTTTTTATATTTTAAAGCGTGGCATTCTGCTAGGCTTTCACTGCTATTTCTCTTAACCTTCATCAAATATACTTGCAGTGCAGGATTACTTTCAATGTACTGGTGGATTTATACCAAACACTTCCTGCCCTTTGAACGCCAGTAACGTTTCCACTGGCAACAACTCACCAAGTGGAAAAGAATCCATCCTAGAGGAAAAACAGAGAAGAAAAAAACTAACAACATATTGAGAAAAGCAGAGCTATTAACTGAACATATTAAGATTACGCAGAAACGTGCTATTAAAGCACTAAAGCGTAGGACGAATACGTCTGCAATCTTTGCCAATCTTTCCTCCTTGAAAATCATTTTCTACAATGGATTATTTGGACATTTTGAGTGACATCGTGAGTTTTAGGTGGGCGGAAAAGAAAGGGTAAATGTGCTCAAGACAGCTGACTTAGCAAACACTTCCATCACGTGAAGATAAATGAGATGAAAAAAAAAAAAAAAAAAAAAAGACAAACAGGACATTAAGGAGCCAGAAATGATACTGTATTACGCTGATTTCTGATGAGTGGCAAACAGTAATTAGCAATGCTGAAAACAGATCAACCTGAGACACGCTAACTTCAGAACCCCCACTTCAGGTATGTGCTTTCTTCTTGGAAGAGATGGCAAAATCAGAGTATGGAACCCTCCGCTGTGTCATGGTTAATTCAAATTATTTTACTACTAAATTCAAGAGCTCAGTACCTTAAAAAGAAAACAAATATATTTTCGTACGACACAGCTCTACCGCACAGTCAGCACCTAGTTGTTCTGCTGTGGTTTTCTATCTTTGAGAGATCACTTGGCAAGAAAATTTCCTAAAAAAAGAGAAAGGAGACAGGTTTTAAGTTGGCTTGGGTTGATTTCCTGGCTAAAATACATTTATGTTTAGGATTTAAACGGAGCTATGTGTACCACTGAAATATAATAGTCACTATGCAGGATGTTATTGTGTAAATATAGGCACTGAAAAGACACCTTAAAAATAGTAATTGAGAGAGGAACTCTTCTCAACAACAAATAATTAACTGGAAAAGCCAGTGAAGAAAAGTATGACCTGATAATGAGATCACAGAAGCATATAATCATAGGATTGTTTGGGTTGAAAGGGATCTCAAGGATCATCGAGCTCCAATCCCCCTGCTGAAGCCTGTTAATGGAAAGTTTACCGTGAGCACTGTGTAATGCTCACTGTAAATGTCTTCAGAAAGACAGTACCCTACTAATAAAAGTAGAAAATGAACAAGAGGAAAGAAAGCCGCAAAGGAATGAAAAGTAGTGGACTTTACGCACTAGAACATAACGGAAGTTCCCTAGCAGACTGACATCCTCTTTAAAATTGGTTAGTTTTCTCTGCACTTGCATATGCTAAGCATTTTTCAGTATTAAAGATGATCGCGCTTTTGATGGGGAATAAAAATCACCAGCAGAATCAAAACATTTTAGGTGCTTCTAACAACGATACCACATGTCTCCGTTTCCTTTAGAAATGCTAAGAAAATGGATACCTTTGAAATACGTTAATAAAAATTAACTTACGTGCTTGTCACGGAGTTAACTAGATCAATCTATGCCTGTGACTGGGGGACAGTAGGCCCCCGCCCCCCACTCCTCCCAGACCAAAAAAATGCGAAGGAAGGAAGGGAGGGAAAAAACAAACAAACAAACAGCAGCAACAATCTACGGAGGAAAACTTATTTTACTAACTGTGATGTCGGAATGCAAGATAACACAATATAATACAATCTAATCAAAACTGAGACTAATAAATCAAATAAGATAGGAGAAAGAGAGTTCCTGAGACCGAGTCAAACCTGAAAAAAAGCTTGGAACGGCTAGGAAAGCACCCTCCAGCACCCACTGCCAGGCAGTAAGAGACCGCCCCACCCGGAAGGATCAGATCCCATGACTTCCGTAATGTACAGGGGACAGGTCCCTGGAATTGGAGCATTAACACTTTAACTCCCAGTGCACTACATGATGTTATGATGCGGAATACTGAAAACCAAAAAAATTAAAACCGTGACAGTGCTGACGTGAATGGTTTCGACTTTTTTTTTTTCTCCCCCATTTAAATAGCTCAGGACTGAGATTCAGTAATCACTGCAGAGGAATGAGTGGTGACTTTTACTACTCAGAAAAGAAAACTGTATTTCAAAGCACTGAATGGAGCAGGGAAAACTTTTCCAAAGGCACTGTTTCAAGAACTGTCATGGATTTTTCTGCATGAAAATATATAGGATGGATAAGATAACCAGACTTGGTCAGAGCAAAAGTAGAAAAGATTCCTAAATGATGAGAAACCTTGAGAATAACCAGCAGAATAACTGCGTTTTAAGAGATGGGATCTAAGTGGTCTTACAGAAGACGATAAATTACAAGTCACAAATTTGCAAACCGCTCTAAATTTTTTGTTTAGTTTTAACATTTCAGTTCAAAACTTCAGAACTCCAGAAGGCTACCTCCAGTGAAACTAGCAGAGAATAATATTAAAACAAAGCGGTTATCAGCATGAACCTAATTAGCTTTTGGAAATCTTTTTCAAAAGGTATAACTGAGGCCAAGAGCTTAAAAGGATTACGAGTACTAAAGCAAATGGAAATAGATAATGAATGAATCCAGAATCACGACAGCAAGTTAATTCACGTGGGCTGATTTCATAACTACAAGGAATTTTTCATCTTTTACAAGCGTGTGGCATGGGTCACTTCCTGGCAATCATTTCCACATAAACAGAAAAACATCATTTCTCTTGTTTATGTGATGAAGAAATAGTAAATCCAACATTTGAACTCCAACAAGAAACAACAACAACAACAAAACTATCAATAGCTCTAATTTAGCGATCCATTATGGCTTCATAAATGTATATGGGAGAATGACTGCAAGGATTTTGCCTTCCCAACTCCCAGCACATCTTACTGCAGACGTACAAGGAACAGAGGATTTTTCCTCCTTTCCCTTATCTTTAACTGTATGTATGGGCAGGAGGATGTAAGAGAGAGCTCTTTCTGACTTTCGACAAGCTGTTACTATGGAATGTTTGAGAGGGTATTTGCCAAGTACAGCAACGTTAAAAGAACACTTAACAGGCTTACTTTGGAAAACATACATGTTCCATAAATACATGAGATAAATGAGAAGTGTTAGGCAGTATGAGTCGACATTCTCAGAAGGGACCTATTTTGGAACTTTTTCGGTGTATTTGGCAAACTAACAACCTTTTACTATTATTATTATTATTCTGTTTTAAAACATTGAGAATATTAGGCAACAGTCACAAGCGCTTAGTACTGATGTCTAGACTTCTGCAGCTTTTAATTCAATTTTATTATCTAATAATAGGTACAAGCGAATTTAATCACAGTTCCAAAAATTGAAACAAAGCAGGATGACCCAATGATGAAGAACAGCCAGGTTGCAGCCGCTGCAGTCCTGCGGTTGCTCCAGCAGCTGCAACGGGTTCTGCTTCTGCTCCAACCCTTGCTACACTCCTGTAGCTGCTCCAGTCTCTGCAACAGGCCCTGTAATTGCTTCAGTCCTTATAATGGACCTGTGGGTACCATAACCCTTCTAAAGTGCCCTGCAGCCACCACGACCCTCACAGTGAGCCTTGTGGTCGCTCCAATTCCTATCCTAAGTCCCACAGTTCAACCAAAGAAGCAACCAGTGCCTGTAAGAAAAAATGTCTACAAAAGCCAGAGTGTTTAACAAGGAGAGAAGCTCCTAAGATGAAGGTGGAGCGAGGCCACGACTAAAATGGCAGAAGAAGAAAGAGAAAGAGAAAGAAACTGTCTGACTCCTAACATTAAGTGAACTATGAGATGTGTGAAAAGATTAACAGCTGTTGGCCAGCTGAGCACCACATGCATACAACGGTGGAAGCAACCATCGGATGGCTGGAAACAGACCCCATGCACATTCCTACTGCCCAAAGTACTATCCTGGGCCCTGAAAAGCAAGCCTTCTCGTGACATAGCACCCCAGGAAGAACTGTGTCAGACAACAGGAATCATTTCTGAAGCAATCTCATAATCCCCTGGGCAAAAGAGCACAGCACTGAGTTGGTATATCACATCCCCTACTGTACACAGCATCTGGAAAAATCAGATGATACACTGGCCTGTTAAAGACTACTAAGAGCCATGGGTGCACGCCAGTCAAACGTTGGGACACGCATTTAGCAAAAGCCGCCTGCTCAGTCAACACTCAGGGATCTGCCAGTGGGGGGCTGGTTCTATCCAATCAGACATTCTGTGTACCACAGAAGGGGGATAAAGACCCAGTGGTGCATGTAAAGAACATGCTGAGCAAGACAGTCTGGATTATTCCTGCCTCAAGCAAAGGCAAGCTTATTTGTGGGGTTACTTTTTCTGAAGGATCTGCGGGCACGTGGTGGGTAAAGCAGCATGGTGGGTGTCTGTTGTGTACCTCAAAGGGATTTGATGCTGTGTAAGAATAAACACAGATACATATGGTATATCAGTTGCTACACAATACTGCATGCCATCATCACTACGGTTCTTATAGGCTTCAATAGCACTGCTACAATTAGAACCACCCCAACTAAAGAATGAATTTTGATGAAGTCAGAACTAGCTTAGCAAGCAGAAATCCAACAATGGATCCTCCCTCACGTACTGAAGGACCACTACGACAGATAAGAGCCCAAAATCATGAGTTACTTCATGGACAGACAATTTACAGGGATAGACAATAGGCTATGGGAATTAGATGTGTGTATACATCAAAAAGTGACACAGGAGATAGTATATAGTTAGGATGTATAAGATTATGATGAGACCCCAGCATAAGATGAATGGGACAGGACAAGGGGTGGATGTTGCCTTGGTTTCATCAGGGATAGAGTACTTCTTCAAAGTGGCAGGTACGCTGATATGGTTTGGAGAAGTACAATGCTGATAACACAGCAATGTTTTCAGTTGTTACAGAGTACTTCTGAACAGAATTAAGTGTTTCTTTTCTCAGCTTCTCCTACTGTACAGGAAGAGGGCTAGGAGCAGCACAGGGGGCTGGGACAAAATCAGCATAGCTGACCTAAACCTGGCCAAGGCAATATTCCATACCCGATGCCATAATATGTAAGGAAAGTTTGAAAAACAGGAGGAAGTTCAAGAAGGCAACTGATCTGTGGGGACTGGCTGGGCGTCAGTGGGGCTGAGCAATTGCGTGGGCATCAGTTCTTATTCATAAATACACGAGTGTATGCATCATAGCCCTTATCCACTTTTCCCTTTCTTTTCTCTACATTAGTAAATTGTTTTTAACCTCAGTCCACTACTTCTACTGGATCCCCTCCCACCCCAGTCTCTACTCCTACCCTGTGGGAAGCAGGGGAGGGAGCCAAAAACTGCATAGGGCTAAAGTACCTGCCAAATTAAACCACACTTCAGAGAAGCGAAATTACCAACCGCACTGACCAGGGCCACATTACTGCAGAATGTGCAATAAGATCACTTTCAAAGAAAGTGGAGGGATAGAGCACCAGAGAGACAAACACACTGGTGGGGAACCAGACACATATAACCACCCACGAGCACATCCCAACCATTCCATAAATCAAAAAAAATGCCTAGTATTTCGGAGACACCAATGAAAACATACAAAGGAAAAAGAGCTCAGCACAAGTGTCCCTAGAAGTGAGGCAGCTTGCTTGGCAGAAAACCTAACCCTGAGCCTGCTTGCCATAGGACATGGGCGAGACTAAGGGAAGAGCTGTGCCATATCAATCATACTAAACCCCAAAGAAAGACCACAAAAACCTCAGCTCAGATGAAAGGATTGTCCGTAAGCGTGGAGGAAAGAAACAAATGGCTGGCTAGCAATTCAACCAGTAAGAAGAAGCGTCATGCTAGCAGCGGTATGACGTAACACACAGATACAATGCACACCGGAAATTAAAAGCAGATATCACTGAAACAAAAACAGGCAGCGTTTATTCTCAAAGGCCTATGGAGGAAAAATGTGCTAACAAGAGCAATACAAACATTTCAACTGTGGCTTCAAAAGACAGCTTAATCGAATTAGAAAGACAGTCAACACCACTCTGTCCTTGCTCGCTCCTGCCTCCAGCGTCCCCACGCCGCTTCTTTCTTCTGCAGCAGCTCCTGAAACATCAGCGGGGACACCATTAGACCTGCGGAGCGGCAAGCCCCCCACCTGAACAAAAACGGAAACCCAACATCACAAAGGAACTCGGCACACCACCGCCCAGCCAAGGAAGGCCTTGCACCCCCCCCCCCCACCCCCCAAGTTCAGCCCCGAAAAGTAAAAAAACTTTGAGCAGCTTGTCTCACCTCACTGACGCACGACGCGCGTCCAGCCGGTGCTGCGGGGGATCACAGAGGCGGGCAGACTGGGCAAATGGAGCTGGGCACGCACACAGCAGCGGCCAAAGAGTCAGCTTCCCTGGTTACAGGGGACCCCCAGCCACTGCGTCCATTGCAAAGGGCCTGGGACTCCGGGGCACTGTTGCTCCCTGGCTTACAGGGCAGCCCCCATCCCTAGCGGCCGAGGGAGGCTCCTTCTCTCCCAGTCAGGGGCACCTTGACCCGCACCCCGCTAACGGGGCGCTCACACCACACAGGCTGCCAACCGAGCACAAACGCTCGCGCACCCAGACCCTGATTACAGGCGGGTGGACAACACCCCTGGAGCCACAGAGCTCGGTTTCCCCCCCAGCGGCGGGAGCGACTCTCAGCCGCCAGGCAGCGGGGCGACACGGCCAAATGCCGCGGTCGGGGTCCCAGCCCCGATTCCAGGGAGGGCGCAAGCCCAACCCCGCATCTCGCGGCCCCGTGCCTCTGAAAGGCCAGGGCCACATTCCCGCCTGAGTACAGGGGGTCTCTCAGGACCCAGCTCACCAAGCACACACGGGGGGCACGCACAGCCCTGCCTACAGGACGGTACCCCCACACCCCACCCTCACCAAGAAGCCCCGCGGAGCACGAGGCTCCCGCCAACGCCTGAGCTACAGGCTGGCCCGCCCGGCAGCAGCAGAACATCACCAAACTCTCGTCTTTGGGAACCCAGGGAGCAACCTCGACCCACCGAGCGGGGAGGTCACCCCACACACAAAAGGAGCACCTCAACCTGCACCCTCTGACAGGACAGGGAGGGGTCATTCCCACCAGCTGGATGACTAAAGCAGCCGGCTGCAATGCTGCAGCCTCCCCACACCTGATTACAGGGCGGGCGGGCCGCTTGGGGGACAGAGGGCTCCGCAGCTTGTGACACACGCCCCGAGTACGGGGCTGTCACGCCGCCAGCGGAACAGGCGCCCACGCAAGGACAGGCCCAAGCCCTGGCTACAGGGCGGCCTTGGCCACAGAACTACCACGTGGCTCTGATCAACACTAAATAAAATGGAGGAAGACAGGACACTCGCTGCGCTCGCGGGACTAAGAGGGAACACCCCTGTTGCGGCGTGCACCAAAGTCCTCCGTTCCCCCCAGGGAAGTCGAAGCTAAGCTGCAGCCATCTTTGTGGGGGCCTAAAGGGAAAGCTCAGTCGCTCCGTCACTCCACAAACACAAACAAGGAAAGGAAGGGGAACGCGCACACACAGGCGCGACTTTCCAGAAGGGAAGGACAACGCAGTGCAGCCAAACCCTGGGAATAAACCCGCAACCGCGAGCAACAGACAAGAGCCTGTGACCTGTCCCTAGCCTGCACGGAGGCCACAGACCTCAACGTGCCAAGGGGGATTCCCAGCTAAAGCCAAAGGTCAGATGCCATGACGCACACCCCGAGTACAGGGCCGTCGCATCGACAGGCCACCACCAGGCAACGATGCCGAGGGGCCGGAGGAGGAAGAGGGGCGGGGAAACAGCACTACCCTGCCTACAGGGTGGCCTCGGGGTCCGGCGAGCTCCATTTCCCACTCAGGTGCGGAGAGGTGGCTCTCGCCCTCCGTTACAGGGGGCCACGCTCCCCAGGCAGCCAAAGGAGCAGCAAGGCAAAAGGCCAACTACAGCAAAAGCAAAGACCCGAGCCCTGCTTACAGGGAGGTCGCCCAGCACAAAGCCGGCCTGGTCACCCAAGGCACCGGCAACGCTCAAACTCTAACGGGACTGGGGCTTTGCCCAGGGTGCCTCTCTCCTTCCCCCCCGCATCTGCACGCTTCGGCATCCTCTTCCAGCTCGCTCCTGCCTCCCGCGTTCCCACGCCGCTTCTTCTTCTTTCTTCTGCAGCAGCTCCTGAAACATCAGCGGGGACACCATTAGACCTGCGGAGCGGCAAGCCCCCCACCTGAACAAAAACGGAAACCCAACATCACAAAGGAACTCGGCACACCACCGCCCAGCCAAGGAAGGCCTTGCACCCCCCCGCCACCCCCCGAGTTCAGCCCCGAAAAGTAAAAAAACTTTGAGCAGCTTGTCTCACCTCACTGACGCACGACGCGCGTCCAGCCGGTGCTGCGGGGGATCACAGAGGCGGGCAGACTGGGCAAATGGAGCTGGGCACGCACACAGCAGCGGCCAAAGAGTCAGCTTCCCTGGTTACAGGGGACCCCCAGCCACTGCGTCCATTGCAAAGGGCCTGGGACTCCGGGGCACTGTTGCTCCCTGGCTTACAGGGCAGCCCCCATCCCTAGCGGCCGAGGGAGGCTCCTTCTCTCCCAGTCAGGGACACCTTGACCCGCACCCCGCTAACGGGGCGCTCACACCACACAGGCTGCCAACCGAGCACAAACGCTCGCGCACCCAGACCCTGATTACAGGCGGGTGGACAACACCCCTGGAGCCACAGAGCTCGGTTTCCCCCCCAGCGGCGGGAGCGACTCTCAGCCGCCAGGCAGCGGGGCGACACGGCCAAATGCCGCGGTCGGGGTCCCAGCCCCGATTCCAGGGAGGGCGCAAGCCCAACCCCGCATCTCGCGGCCCCGTGCCTCTGAAAGGCCAGGGCCACATTCCCGCCTGAGTACAGGGGGTCTCTCAGGACCCAGCTCACCAAGCACACACGGGGGGCACGCACAGCCCTGCCTACAGGACGGTACCCCCACACCCCACCCTCACCAAGAAGCCCCGCGGAGCACGAGGCTCCCGCCAACGCCTGAGCTACAGGCTGGCCCGCCCGGCAGCAGCAGAACATCACCAAACTCTCGTCTTTGGGAACCCAGGGAGCAACCTCGACCCACCGAGCGGGGAGGTCACCCCACACACAAAAGGAGCACCTCAACCTGCACCCTCTGACGGGACAGGGAGGGGTCATTCCCACCAGCTGGATGACTAAAGCAGCCGGCTGCAATGCTGCAGCCTCCCCACACCTGATTACAGGGCGGGCGGGCCGCTCGGGGGACAGAGGGCTCCGCAGCTTGGGACACACGCCCCGAGTACGGGGCTGTCACGCCGCCAGCGGAACAGGCGCCCACGCAAGGACAGGCCCAAGCCCTGGCTACAGGGCGGCCTCGGCCACAGAACTACCCTGCCTACAGGGTGGCCTCGGGGTCCGGCGAGCTCCATTTCCCACTCAGGTGCGGAGAGGTGGCTCTCGCCCTCCGTTACAGGGGGCCACGCTCCCCAGGCAGCCAAAGGAGCAGCAAGGCAAAAGGCCAACTACAGCAAAAGCAAAGACCCGAGCCCTGCTTACAGGGAGGTCGCCCAGCACAAAGCCGGCCTGGTCACCCAAGGCACCGGCAACGCTCAAACTCTAACGGGACTGGGGCTTTGCCCAGGGTGCCTCTCTCCTTCCCCCCCGCATCTGCACGCTTCGGCATCCTCTTCCAGCTCGCTCCTGCCTCCCGCGTTCCCACGCCGCTTCTTCTTCTTTCTTCTGCAGCAGCTCCTGAAACATCAGCGGGGACACCATTAGACCTGCGGAGCGGCAAGCCCCCCACCTGAACAAAAACGGAAACCCAACATCACAAAGGAACTCGGCACACCACCGCCCAGCCAAGGAAGGCCTTGCACCCCCCCGCCACCCCCCGAGTTCAGCCCCGAAAAGTAAAAAAACTTTGAGCAGCTTGTCTCACCTCACTGACGCACGACGCGCGTCCAGCCGGTGCTGCGGGGGATCACAGAGGCGGGCAGACTGGGCAAATGGAGCTGGGCACGCACACAGCAGCGGCCAAAGAGTCAGCTTCCCTGGTTACAGGGGACCCCCAGCCACTGCGTCCATTGCAAAGGGCCTGGGACTCCGGGGCACTGTTGCTCCCTGGCTTACAGGGCAGCCCCCATCCCTAGCGGCCGAGGGAGGCTCCTTCTCTCCCAGTCAGGGACACCTTGACCCGCACCCCGCTAACGGGGCGCTCACACCACACAGGCTGCCAACCGAGCACAAACGCTCGCGCACCCAGACCCTGATTACAGGCGGGTGGACAACACCCCTGGAGCCACAGAGCTCGGTTTCCCCCCCAGCGGCGGGAGCGACTCTCAGCCGCCAGGCAGCGGGGCGACACGGCCAAATGCCGCGGTCGGGGTCCCAGCCCCGATTCCAGGGAGGGCGCAAGCCCAACCCCGCATCTCGCGGCCCCGTGCCTCTGAAAGGCCAGGGCCACGTTCCCGCCTGAGTACAGGGGGTCTCTCAGGACCCAGCTCACCAAGCACACACGGGGGGCACGCACAGCCCTGCCTACAGGACGGTACCCCCACACCCCACCCTCACCAAGAAGCCCCGCGGAGCACGAGGCTCCCGCCAACGCCTGAGCTACAGGCTGGCCCGCCCGGCAGCAGCAGAACATCACCAAACTCTCGTCTTTGGGAACCCAGGGAGCAACCTCGACCCACCGAGCGGGGAGGTCACCCCACACACAAAAGGAGCACCTCAACCTGCACCCTCTGACGGGACAGGGAGGGGTCATTCCCACCAGCTGGATGACTAAAGCAGCCGGCTGCAATGCTGCAGCCTCCCCACACCTGATTACAGGGCGGGCGGGCCGCTCGGGGGACAGAGGGCTCCGCAGCTTGGGACACACGCCCCGAGTACGGGGCTGTCACGCCGGCCGGCGGAACAGGCGCCCACGCAAGGACAGGCCCAAGCCCTGGCTACAGGGCGGCCTCGGCCACAGAACTACCCTGCCTACAGGGTGGCCTCGGGGTCCGGCGAGCTCCATTTCCCACTCAGGTGCGGAGAGGTGGCTCTCGCCCTCCGTTACAGGGGGCCACGCTCCCCAGGCAGCCAAAGGAGCAGCAAGGCAAAAGGCCAACTACAGCAAAAGCAAAGACCCGAGCCCTGCTTACAGGGAGGTCGCCCAGCACAAAGCCGGCCTGGTCACCCAAGGCACCGGCAACGCTCAAACTCTAACGGGACTGGGGCTTTGCCCAGGGTGCCTCTCTCCTTCCCCCCCGCATCTGCACGCTTCGGCATCCTCTTCCAGCTCGCTCCTGCCTCCCGCGTTCCCACGCCGCTTCTTCTTCTTTCTTCTGCAGCAGCTCCTGAAACATCAGCGGGGACACCATTAGACCTGCGGAGCGGCAAGCCCCCCACCTGAACAAAAACGGAAACCCAACATCACAAAGGAACTCGGCACACCACCGCCCAGCCAAGGAAGGCCTTGCACCCCCCCCCCCCACCCCCCAAGTTCAGCCCCGAAAAGTAAAAAAACTTTGAGCAGCTTGTCTCACCTCACTGACGCACGACGCGCGTCCAGCCGGTGCTGCGGGGGATCACAGAGGCGGGCAGACTGGGCAAATGGAGCTGGGCACGCACACAGCAGCGGCCAAAGAGTCAGCTTCCCTGCTTACAGGGGACCCCCAGCCACTGCGTCCATTGCAAAGGGCCTGGGACTCCGGGGCACTGTTGCTCCCTGGCTTACAGGGCAGCCCCCATCCCTAGCGGCCGAGGGAGGCTCCTTCTCTCCCAGTCAGGGACACCTTGACCCGCACCCCGCTAACGGGGCGCTCACACCACACAGGCTGCCAACCGAGCACAAACGCTCGCGCACCCAGACCCTGATTACAGGCGGGTGGACAACACCCCTGGAGCCACAGAGCTCGGTTTCCCCCCCAGCGGCAGGAGCGACTCTCAGCCGCCAGGCAGCGGGGCGACACGGCCAAATGCCGCGGTCGGGGTCCCAGCCCCGATTCCAGGGAGGGCGCAAGCCCAACCTCGCATCTCGCGGCCCCGTGCCTCTGAAAGGCCAGGGCCACATTCCCGCCTGAGTACAGGGGGTCTCTCAGGACCCAGCTCACCAAGCACACACGGGGGGCACGCACAGCCCTGCCTACAGGACGGTACCCCCACACCCCACCCTCACCAAGAAGCCCCGCGGAGCACGAGGCTCCCGCCAACGCCTGAGCTACAGGCTGGCCCGCCCGGCAGCAGCAGAACATCACCAAACTCTCGTCTTTGGGAACCCAGGGAGCAACCTCGACCCACCGAGCGGGGAGGTCACCCCACACACAAAAGGAGCACCTCAACCTGCACCCTCTGACGGGACAGGGAGGGGTCATTCCCACCAGCTGGATGACTAAAGCAGCCGGCTGCAATGCTGCAGCCTCCCCACACCTGATTACAGGGCGGGCGGGCCGCTCGGGGGACAGAGGGCTCCGCAGCTTGGGACACACGCCCCGAGTACGGGGCTGTCACGCCGCCAGCGGAACAGGCGCCCACGCAAGGACAGGCCCAAGCCCTGGCTACAGGGCGGCCTCGGCCACAGAACTACCACGTGGCTCTGATCAACACTAAATAATATGGAGGAAGACAGGACACTCGCTGCGCTCGCGGGACTAAGAGGGAACACCCCTTTTGCGGCGTGCACCAAAGTCCTCCGTTCCCCCCAGGGAAGTCGAAGCTAAGCTGCAGCCATCTTTGTGGGGGCCTAAAGGGAAAGCTCAGTCGCTCCGTCACTCCACAAACACAAACAAGGAAAGGAAGGGGAACGCGCACACACAGGCGCGACTTTCCAGAAGGGAAGGACAACGCAGCGCAGCCAAACCCTGGGAATAAACCCGCAACCGCGAGCAACAGACAAGAGCCTGTGACCTGTCCCTAGCCTGCACGGAGGCCACAGACCTCAACGTGCCAAGGGGGATTCCCAGCTAAAGCCAAAGGTCAGATGCCATGACGCACACCCCGAGTACAGGGCCGTCGCATCGACAGGCCACCACCAGGCAACGATGCCGAGGGGCCGGAGGAGGAAGAGGGGCGGGGAAACAGCACTACCCTGCCTACAGGGTGGCCTCGGGGTCCGGCGAGCTCCATTTCCCACTCAGGTGCGGAGAGGTGGCTCTCGCCCTCCGTTACAGGGGGCCACGCTCCCCAGGCAGCCAAAGGAGCAGCAAGGCAAAAGGCCAACTACAGCAAAAGCAAAGACCCGAGCCCTGCTTACAGGGAGGTCGCCCAGCACAAAGCCGGCCTGGTCACCCAAGGCACCGGCAACGCTCAAACTCTAACGGGACTGGGGCTTTGCCCAGGGTGCCTCTCTCCTTCCCCCCCGCATCTGCACGCTTCGGCATCCTCTTCCAGCTCGCTCCTGCCTCCCGCGTTCCCACGCCGCTTCTTCTTCTTTCTTCTGCAGCAGCTCCTGAAACATCAGCGGGGACACCATTAGACCTGCGGAGCGGCAAGCCCCCCACCTGAACAAAAACGGAAACCCAACATCACAAAGGAACTCGGCACACCACCGCCCAGCCAAGGAAGGCCTTGCACCCCCCCGCCACCCCCCGAGTTCAGCCCCGAAAAGTAAAAAAACCTTGAGCAGCTTGTCTCACCTCACTGACGCACGACGTGCGTCCAGCCGGTGCTGCGGGGGATCACAGAGGCGGGCAGACTGGGCAAATGGAGCTGGGCACGCACACAGCAGCGGCCAAAGAGTCAGCTTCCCTGGTTACAGGGGACCCCCAGCCACTGCGTCCATTGCAAAGGGCCTGGGACTCCGGGGCACTGTTGCTCCCTGGCTTACAGGGCAGCCCCCATCCCTAGCGGCCGAGGGAGGCTCCTTCTCTCCCAGTCAGGGGCACCTTGACCCGCACCCCGCTAACGGGGCGCTCACACCACACAGGCTGCCAACCGAGCACAAACGCTCGCGCACCCAGACCCTGATTACAGGCGGGTGGACAACACCCCTGGAGCCACAGAGCTCGGTTTCCCCCCCAGCGGCGGGAGCGACTCTCAGCCGCCAGGCAGCGGGGCGACACGGCCAAATGCCGCGGTCGGGGTCCCAGCCCCGATTCCAGGGAGGGCGCAAGCCCAACCCCGCATCTCGCGGCCCCGTGCCTCTGAAAGGCCAGGGCCACATTCCCGCCTGAGTACAGGGGGTCTCTCAGGACCCAGCTCACCAAGCACACACGGGGGGCACGCACAGCCCTGCCTACAGGACGGTACCCCCACACCCCACCCTCACCAAGAAGCCCCGCGGAGCACGAGGCTCCCGCCAACGCCTGAGCTACAGGCTGGCCCGCCCGGCAGCAGCAGAACATCACCAAACTCTCGTCTTTGGGAACCCAGGGAGCAACCTCGACCCACCGAGCGGGGAGGTCACCCCACACACAAAAGGAGCACCTCAACCTGCACCCTCTGACGGGACAGGGAGGGGTCATTCCCACCAGCTGGATGACTAAAGCAGCCGGCTGCAATGCTGCAGCCTCCCCACACCTGATTACAGGGCGGGCGGGCCGCTCGGGGGACAGAGGGCTCCGCAGCTTGGGACACACGCCCCGAGTACGGGGCTGTCACGCCGCCAGCGGAACAGGCGCCCACGCAAGGACAGGCCCAAGCCCTGGCTACAGGGCGGCCTCGGCCACAGAACTACCCTGCCTACAGGGTGGCCTCGGGGTCCGGCGAGCTCCATTTCCCACTCAGGTGCGGAGAGGTGGCTCTCGCCCTCCGTTACAGGGGGCCACGCTCCCCAGGCAGCCAAAGGAGCAGCAAGGCAAAAGGCCAACTACAGCAAAAGCAAAGACCCGAGCCCTGCTTACAGGGAGGTCGCCCAGCACAAAGCCGGCCTGGTCACCCAAGGCACCGGCAACGCTCAAACTCTAACGGGACTGGGGCTTTGCCCAGGGTGCCTCTCTCCTTCCCCCCCGCATCTGCACGCTTCGGCATCCTCTTCCAGCTCGCTCCTGCCTCCCGCGTTCCCACGCCGCTTCTTCTTCTTTCTTCTGCAGCAGCTCCTGAAACATCAGCGGGGACACCATTAGACCTGCGGAGCGGCAAGCCCCCCACCTGAACAAAAACGGAAACCCAACATCACAAAGGAACTCGGCACACCACCGCCCAGCCAAGGAAGGCCTTGCACCCCCCCGCCACCCCCCGAGTTCAGCCCCGAAAAGTAAAAAAACTTTGAGCAGCTTGTCTCACCTCACTGACGCGCGACGCGCGTCCAGCCGGTGCTGCGGGGGATCACAGAGGCGGGCAGACTGGGCAAATGGAGCTGGGCACGCACACAGCAGCGGCCAAAGAGTCAGCTTCCCTGGTTACAGGGGACCCCCAGCCACTGCGTCCATTGCAAAGGGCCTGGGACTCCGGGGCACTGTTGCTCCCTGGCTTACAGGGCAGCCCCCATCCCTAGCGGCCGAGGGAGGCTCCTTCTCTCCCAGTCAGGGACACCTTGACCCGCACCCCGCTAACGGGGCGCTCACACCACACAGGCTGCCAACCGAGCACAAACGCTCGCGCACCCAGACCCTGATTACAGGCGGGTGGACAACACCCCTGGAGCCACAGAGCTCGGTTTCCCCCCCAGCGGCGGGAGCGACTCTCAGCCGCCAGGCAGCGGGGCGACACGGCCAAATGCCGCGGTCGGGGTCCCAGCCCCGATTCCAGGGAGGGCGCAAGCCCAACCCCGCATCTCGCGGCCCCGTGCCTCTGAAAGGCCAGGGCCACATTCCCGCCTGAGTACAGGGGGTCTCTCAGGACCCAGCTCACCAAGCACACACGGGGGGCACGCACAGCCCTGCCTACAGGACGGTACCCCCACACCCCACCCTCACCAAGAAGCCCTGCGGAGCACGAGGCTCCCGCCAACGCCTGAGCTACAGGCTGGCCCGCCTGGCAGCAGCAGAACATCACCAAACTCTCGTCTTTGGGAACCCAGGGAGCAACCTCGACCCACCGAGCGGGGAGGTCACCCCACACACAAAAGGAGCACCTCAACCTGCACCCTCTGACGGGACAGGGAGGGGTCATTCCCACCAGCTGGATGACTAAAGCAGCCGGCTGCAATGCTGCAGCCTCCCCACACCTGATTACAGGGCGGGCGGGCCGCTCGGGGGACAGAGGGCTCCGCAGCTTGGGACACACGCCCCGAGTACGGGGCTGTCACGCCGCCAGCGGAACAGGCGCCCACGCAAGGACAGGCCCAAGCCCTGGCTACAGGGCGGCCTCGGCCACAGAACTACCACGTGGCTCTGATCAACACTAAATAATATGGAGGAAGACAGGACACTCGCTGCGCTCGCGGGACTAAGAGGGAACACCCCTTTTGCGGCGTGCACCAAAGTCCTCCGTTCCCCCCAGGGAAGTCGAAGCTAAGCTGCAGCCATCTTTGTGGGGGCCTAAAGGGAAAGCTCAGTCGCTCCGTCACTCCACAAACACAAACAAGGAAAGGAAGGGGAACGCGCACACACAGGCGCGACTTTCCAGAAGGGAAGGACAACGCAGCGCAGCCAAACCCTGGGAATAAACCCGCAACCGCGAGCAACAGACAAGAGCCTGTGACCTGTCCCTAGCCTGCACGGAGGCCACAGACCTCAACGTGCCAAGGGGGATTCCCAGCTAAAGCCAAAGGTCAGATGCCATGACGCACACCCCGAGTACGGGGCCGTCGCATCGACAGGCCACCACCAGGCAACGATGCCGAGGGGCCGGAGGAGGAAGAGGGGCGGGGAAACAGCACTACCCTGCCTACAGGGTGGCCTCGGGGTCCGGCGAGCTCCATTTCCCACTCAGGTGCGGAGAGGTGGCTCTCGCCCTCCGTTACAGGGGGCCACGCTCCCCAGGCAGCCAAAGGAGCAGCAAGGCAAAAGGCCAACTACAGCAAAAGCAAAGACCCGAGCCCTGCTTACAGGGAGGTCGCCCAGCACAAAGCCGGCCTGGTCACCCAAGGCACCGGCAACGCTCAAACTCTAATGGGACTGGGGCTTTGCCCAGGGTGCCTCTCTCCTTCCCCCCCGCATCTGCACGCTTCGGCATCCTCTTCCAGCTCGCTCCTGCCTCCCGCGTTCCCACGCCGCTTCTTCTTCTTTCTTCTGCAGCAGCTCCTGAAACATCAGCGGGGACACCATTAGACCTGCGGAGCGGCAAGCCCCCCACCTGAACAAAAACGGAAACCCAACATCACAAAGGAACTCGGCACACCACCGCCCAGCCAAGGAAGGCCTTGCACCCCCCCGCCACCCCGCGAGTTCAGCCCCGAAAAGTAAAAAAACCTTGAGCAGCTTGTCTCACCTCACTGACGCACGACGTGCGTCCAGCCGGTGCTGCGGGGGATCACAGAGGCGGGCAGACTGGGCAAATGGAGCTGGGCACGCACACAGCAGCGGCCAAAGAGTCAGCTTCCCTGGTTACAGGGGACCCCCAGCCACTGCGTCCATTGCAAAGGGCCTGGGACTCCGGGGCACTGTTGCTCCCTGGCTTACAGGGCAGCCCCCATCCCTAGCGGCCGAGGGAGGCTCCTTCTCTCCCAGTCAGGGGCACCTTGACCCGCACCCCGCTAACGGGGCGCTCACACCACACAGGCTGCCAACCGAGCACAAACGCTCGCGCACCCAGACCCTGATTACAGGCGGGTGGACAACACCCCTGGAGCCACAGAGCTCGGTTTCCCCCCCAGCGGCGGGAGCGACTCTCAGCCGCCAGGCAGCGGGGCGACACGGCCAAATGCCGCGGTCGGGGTCCCAGCCCCGATTCCAGGGAGGGCGCAAGCCCAACCCCGCATCTCGCGGCCCCGTGCCTCTGAAAGGCCAGGGCCACATTCCCGCCTGAGTACAGGGGGTCTCTCAGGACCCAGCTCACCAAGCACACACGGGGGGCACGCACAGCCCTGCCTACAGGACGGTACCCCCACACCCCACCCTCACCAAGAAGCCCTGCGGAGCACGAGGCTCCCGCCAACGCCTGAGCTACAGGCTGGCCCGCCCGGCAGCAGCAGAACATCACCAAACTCTCGTCTTTGGGAACCCAGGGAGCAACCTCGACCCACCGAGCGGGGAGGTCACCCCACACACAAAAGGAGCACCTCAACCTGCACCCTCTGACGGGACAGGGAGGGGTCATTCCCACCAGCTGGATGACTAAAGCAGCCGGCTGCAATGCTGCAGCCTCCCCACACCTGATTACAGGGCGGGCGGGCCGCTCGGGGGACAGAGGGCTCCGCAGCTTGGGACACACGCCCCGAGTACGGGGCTGTCACGCCGCCAGCGGAACAGGCGCCCACGCAAGGACAGGCCCAAGCCCTGGCTACAGGGCGGCCTCGGCCACAGAACTACCCTGCCTACAGGGTGGCCTCGGGGTCCGGCGAGCTCCATTTCCCACTCAGGTGCGGAGAGGTGGCTCTCGCCCTCCGTTACAGGGGGCCACGCTCCCCAGGCAGCCAAAGGAGCAGCAAGGCAAAAGGCCAACTACAGCAAAAGCAAAGACCCGAGCCCTGCTTACAGGGAGGTCGCCCAGCACAAAGCCGGCCTGGTCACCCAAGGCACCGGCAACGCTCAAACTCTAACGGGACTGGGGCTTTGCCCAGGGTGCCTCTCTCCTTCCCCCCCGCATCTGCACGCTTCGGCATCCTCTTCCAGCTCGCTCCTGCCTCCCGCGTTCCCACGCCGCTTCTTCTTCTTTCTTCTGCAGCAGCTCCTGAAACATCAGCGGGGACACCATTAGACCTGCGGAGCGGCAAGCCCCCCACCTGAACAAAAACGGAAACCCAACATCACAAAGGAACTCGGCACACCACCGCCCAGCCAAGGAAGGCCTTGCACCCCCCCGCCACCCCCCGAGTTCAGCCCCGAAAAGTAAAAAAACTTTGAGCAGCTTGTCTCACCTCACTGACGCGCGACGCGCGTCCAGCCGGTGCTGCGGGGGATCACAGAGGCGGGCAGACTGGGCAAATGGAGCTGGGCACGCACACAGCAGCGGCCAAAGAGTCAGCTTCCCTGGTTACAGGGGACCCCCAGCCACTGCGTCCATTGCAAAGGGCCTGGGACTCCGGGGCACTGTTGCTCCCTGGCTTACAGGGCAGCCCCCATCCCTAGCGGCCGAGGGAGGCTCCTTCTCTCCCAGTCAGGGACACCTTGACCCGCACCCCGCTAACGGGGCGCTCACACCACACAGGCTGCCAACCGAGCACAAACGCTCGCGCACCCAGACCCTGATTACAGGCGGGTGGACAACACCCCTGGAGCCACAGAGCTCGGTTTCCCCCCCAGCGGCGGGAGCGACTCTCAGCCGCCAGGCAGCGGGGCGACACGGCCAAATGCCGCGGTCGGGGTCCCAGCCCCGATTCCAGGGAGGGCGCAAGCCCAACCCCGCATCTCGCGGCCCCGTGCCTCTGAAAGGCCAGGGCCACATTCCCGCCTGAGTACAGGGGGTCTCTCAGGACCCAGCTCACCAAGCACACACGGGGGGCACGCACAGCCCTGCCTACAGGACGGTACCCCCACACCCCACCCTCACCAAGAAGCCCTGCGGAGCACGAGGCTCCCGCCAACGCCTGAGCTACAGGCTGGCCCGCCTGGCAGCAGCAGAACATCACCAAACTCTCGTCTTTGGGAACCCAGGGAGCAACCTCGACCCACCGAGCGGGGAGGTCACCCCACACACAAAAGGAGCACCTCAACCTGCACCCTCTGACGGGACAGGGAGGGGTCATTCCCACCAGCTGGATGACTAAAGCAGCCGGCTGCAATGCTGCAGCCTCCCCACACCTGATTACAGGGCGGGCGGGCCGCTCGGGGGACAGAGGGCTCCGCAGCTTGGGACACACGCCCCGAGTACGGGGCTGTCACGCCGCCAGCGGAACAGGCGCCCACGCAAGGACAGGCCCAAGCCCTGGCTACAGGGCGGCCTCGGCCACAGAACTACCACGTGGCTCTGATCAACACTAAATAATATGGAGGAAGACAGGACACTCGCTGCGCTCGCGGGACTAAGAGGGAACACCCCTTTTGCGGCGTGCACCAAAGTCCTCCGTTCCCCCCAGGGAAGTCGAAGCTAAGCTGCAGCCATCTTTGTGGGGGCCTAAAGGGAAAGCTCAGTCGCTCCGTCACTCCACAAACACAAACAAGGAAAGGAAGGGGAACGCGCACACACAGGCGCGACTTTCCAGAAGGGAAGGACAACGCAGCGCAGCCAAACCCTGGGAATAAACCCGCAACCGCGAGCAACAGACAAGAGCCTGTGACCTGTCCCTAGCCTGCACGGAGGCCACAGACCTCAACGTGCCAAGGGGGCTTCCCAGCTAAAGCCAAAGGTCAGATGCCATGACGCACACCCCGAGTACGGGGCCGTCGCATCGACAGGCCACCACCAGGCAATGATGCCGAGGGGCCGGAGGAGGAAGAGGGGCGGGGAAACAGCACTACCCTGCCTACAGGGTGGCCTCGGGGTCCGGCGAGCTCCATTTCCCACTCAGGTGCGGAGAGGTGGCTCTCGCCCTCCGTTACAGGGGGCCACGCTCCCCAGGCAGCCAAAGGAGCAGCAAGGCAAAAGGCCAACTACAGCAAAAGCAAAGACCCGAGCCCTGCTTACAGGGAGGTCGCCCAGCACAAAGCCGGCCTGGTCACCCAAGGCACCGGCAACGCTCAAACTCTAATGGGACTGGGGCTTTGCCCAGGGTGCCTCTCTCCTTCCCCCCCGCATCTGCACGCTTCAGCATCCTCTTCCAGCTCGCTCCTGCCTCCCGCGTTCCCACGCCGCTTCTTCTTTCTTCTGCAGCAGCTCCTGAAACATCAGCGGGGACACCATTAGACCTGCGGAGTGGCAAGCCCCCCACCTGAACAAAAACGGAAACCCAACATCACAAAGGAACTCGGCACACCACCGCCCAGCCAAGGAAGGCCTTGCACCCCCCCCCCCCACCCCCCGAGTTCAGCCCCGAAAAGTAAAAAAACCTTGAGCAGCTTGTCTCACCTCACTGACGCACGACGCGCGTCCAGCCGGTGCTGCGGGGGATCACAGAGGCGGGCAGACTGGGCAAATGGAGCTGGGCACGCACACAGCAGCGGCCAAAGAGTCAGCTTCCCTGGTTACAGGGGACCCCCAGCCACTGCGTCCATTGCAAAGGGCCTGGGACTCCGGGGCACTGTTGCTCCCTGGCTTACAGGGCAGCCCCCATCCCTAGCGGCCGAGGGAGGCTCCTTCTCTCCCAGTCAGGGACACCTTGACCCGCACCCCGCTAACGGGGCGCTCACACCACACAGGCTGCCAACCGAGCACAAACGCTCGCGCACCCAGACCCTGATTACAGGCGGGTGGACAACACCCCTGGAGCCACAGAGCTCGGTTTCCCCCCCAGCGGCGGGAGCGACTCTCAGCCGCCAGGCAGCGGGGCGACACGGCCAAATGCCGCGGTCGGGGTCCCAGCCCCGAATCCAGGGAGGGCGCAAGCCCAACCCCGCATCTCGCGGCCCCGTGCCTCTGAAAGGCCAGGGCCACATTCCCGCCTGAGTACAGGGGGTCTCTCAGGACCCAGCTCACCAAGCACACACGGGGGGCACGCACAGCCCTGCCTACAGGACGGTACCCCCACACCCCACCCTCACCAAGAAGCCCCGCGGAGCACGAGGCTCCCGCCAACGCCTGAGCTACAGGCTGGCCCGCCCGGCAGCAGCAGAACATCACCAAACTCTCGTCTTTGGGAACCCAGGGAGCAACCTCGACCCACCGAGCGGGGAGGTCACCCCACACACAAAAGGAGCACCTCAACCTGCACCCTCTGACGGGACAGGGAGGGGTCATTCCCACCAGCTGGATGACTAAAGCAGCCGGCTGCAATGCTGCAGCCTCCCCACACCTGATTACAGGGCGGGCGGGCCGCTCGGGGGACAGAGGGCTCCGCAGCTTGGGACACACGCCCCGAGTACGGGGCTGTCACGCCGCCAGCGGAACAGGCGCCCACGCAAGGACAGGCCCAAGCCCTGGCTACAGGGCGGCCTCGGCCACAGAACTACCACGTGGCTCTGATCAACACTAAATAATATGGAGGAAGACAGGACACTCGCTGCGCTCGCGGGACTAAGAGGGAACACCCCTTTTGCGGCGTGCACCAAAGTCCTCCGTTCCCCCCAGGGAAGTCGAAGCTAAGCTGCAGCCATCTTTGTGGGGGCCTAAAGGGAAAGCTCAGTCGCTCCGTCACTCCACAAACACAAACAAGGAAAGGAAGGGGAACGCGCGCACACAGGCGCGACTTTCCAGAAGGGAAGGACAACGCAGCGCAGCCAAACCCTGGGAATAAACCCGCAACCGCGAGCAACAGACAAGAGCCTGTGACCTGTCCCTAGCCTGCACGGAGGCCACAGACCTCAACGTGCCAAGGGGGCTTCCCAGCTAAAGCCAAAGGTCAGATGCCATGACGCACACCCCGAGTACGGGGCCGTCGCATCGACAGGCCACCACCAGGCAATGATGCCGAGGGGCCGGAGGAGGAAGAGGGGCGGGGAAACAGCACTACCCTGCCTACAGGGTGGCCTCGGGGTCCGGCGAGCTCCATTTCCCACTCAGGTGCGGAGAGGTGGCTCTCGCCCTCCGTTACAGGGGGCCACGCTCCCCAGGCAGCCAAAGGAGCAGCAAGGCAAAAGGCCAACTACAGCAAAAGCAAAGACCCGAGCCCTGCTTACAGGGAGGTCGCCCAGCACAAAGCCGGCCTGGTCACCCAAGGCACCGGCAACGCTCAAACTCTAACGGGACTGGGGCTTTGCCCAGGGTGCCTCTCTCCTTCCCCCCCGCATCTGCACGCTTCGGCATCCTCTTCCAGCTCGCTCCTCTTCTCGTTGATTTAAGATTCTGGTTCATATGAATTCATTTCATTGGTCATTCACCAGTTCATAGCAATAACACAGTGTGAAGTTACAAGACAAATTTCCAACTTGTACCATCTACTCCCATGGATTATCTTGAAGTAGAATACAGAATTTGGCATTGAAGCATAGTTTTTTCTCTTAGCTTCCCCCCTTTCCCTCCTATAGAGCTTCTTTAGCAGTCTTATAGTATTAAACACTACAGCATTGCTTTACTACTTCCCCCTTTTCAGTGCAGTACAACTCTCGTGTCCTCGCCCATTCCGCGCACCCTCTTGGTGAGAAGAGAAAAAAAGCCGCACGTTTCAACACTGCGATAGCCGTTTCTATTGCTTTATTATTGCCGCTCGCTGTTGCCTCGGAGCGTCTTCTTCCACACGTCAACTGCGCTTGTCGCGCCTCCGCCCTCCTCTGGGAGCCCGCTCGGAGCCCCGGCTCCGTCCGCCCGCCATCGGAGCATAAGAGGCGGTTCCAGGCCCGGCTCCCTCCTCCCGCCATCGGAGCGCAACGAGCGGCTCCAGCCCCGGTTCGGTCCGCCCGCTACCGGTGCCCGCGCGGCAGCCCCGGCTTCGGCTGTCATCTGTTGGAGCCCGCGCGGCAGCGGCGGCGTCCCGCGCCGCGCCGCACCCCGCCCCGCACCCCACCCCGCCTCGGCCCCAGCCCCGCCACGCCTTGCCTCGGATCCGTCGCACCCCGGCCCCGCCGCACCTCGGCTCTGGAGACCGCTTGCCGTCGCCATCGTTGTCATCGCCTTTCGCTCACAGCACCCCGCTTCTCCTCACACGCTGTGGAGAACGTCTCACTCACTTACCCGTGCGCGCACCTTTTATAGCTGTCCCTGCAGCCCGCCAGCCAATAGGAGCCTTGAACGCCGCTGTGACTTCCCGCGCTTTTCTTCCCGCCGCTCTCCCTCCAGCCCCCCCAACGTTCCCGCCCTTTCTTCCTAAGGGAGGCCGGGCCGGGGTCATCTGAAGGTCACGGCCGGGGTCACCTGTCGGTCACGGCCCCGCTCACAGGTGTTGCCGGCCGCCCCCTCAGGGCAGAGCCCCCCCACAGGTGATCTCAGCTCGCAGCCCCGGAGCCCAGCAGAGAGGGCTGTGCATAACTCTTTCCTTTTATGTCAGTGTTTCTTTTAACAGTCATATACATATTAGCTGTTCCTTCCTGAGTTACTCATGTCCACAAACATATTTAAAAGTATATATTTATATCTTTTTAAGGAATTCTTCCCAGTGACACCTCCATCTCTGCCCCTACAGCAAAAATCCCTCAGAAATACCATTTCTAAGGGAAAAGGGTGAAAGAAGCTGACAGCTGCTGTATGAAGGATAACATTTATTTGTCAATTCTGGCCACTCTTGTTTTGTAGAGCTGCTTGTATTTGGTAACTCATTGACACACCCTGGTTGCAAATGCTCACCTCATTACTATGCACTGCAGTTTGCTCAGTTCCTTTCCTTCTGTCCTCAGCTACATTCTTTCTCATTGCAGCAATGTTACAAACTAGGACTATGGGAGAGACAAAATGGAGAGTACAGAATATACCTTGCTTCCACCAAAGCCAAAACACAATGTAGCAGCAGCAGTCATGACTCAGCTGTGAGTAAGAGGCTCCCTCCAGGGAATCTTTTCCTGGCATGTAACCCAGGCAAACCGAACACCCTGAAGGAGAAAGGCACCCAGGACCTGAGGGACCTTGTGTATAGCACCACTGTCCAGCCTGTTGGTTTGCCTAGGTCACACTGAGTGAAGGCAAATTGTCCCGGGCCACATATATTTGCTGTAAAAGTAATGCCTCCTATTCATTTTCATGGAAACTGCAACAGGTAAAATGAGCACAGTAACTCTGTTTGATAGGGCAAATCCTCAGCTGCATAGCACCGTTCTCCAACATAGCCACCACCGTTAGCTATGCCTTTTTGCATAGTTGGCAATGAATATGAGACTGCATGTTGTGCTCATCAAAATCTGTGCCAGCACAGGTTACCCACAGTCACTGACATCACTGCTGGCATGCACTGCACACTGCCCCTCTGTAATCACACCACTTAGCATTGCATTGGTTGCATTCAACAAGCGCCTAGTGGGTGCCATTTTCTCCACACAGAGGAATTCAGTGACACACCTTTGCTTCATACAGACTTTCTGGATGTCAGGTGCCATTTTGTCAGAGTGCTTTTCTGCTGCCATCTGTCACATGGCAATAACACGTAATATATACAGTACGGTGTATTTTTCCTCATGTACTTAATTTCATATCCAACTGAAAACATTCACAGAAATTCTGCACAGCTTGAGACAAGAGTGTATATACATAACAGCTAAACATTATTTTGTGTTTGTGAAATAAGTTGTAAAGGAAGGCTTGCAACAGACAGCATTTTACTAGTGCAACATCACTGTTTATAAAGAAATATGGAAGAGGTTTACTTTTTCTCTTCCCCATTTACTGCTGTTGAGATCATTTCTAGAGGTCTGCCTTGCAAAGCAAAAAGCTGAGTGAAGAAAGCATTCAGACCTTTCTCAGTTCTGTGTCACTAGGGCCCCACATCAATTAGTAACAGAGCCGCGTTTCACTTGGTCTTCCCTTTTGGGTCCCTTTTTGGGTCACAGCTTCTTCCTTGACAGGGACACCTGCTCAACAACAAGCATGAGCCGCAGCTGAAACTGCTGCATCTGTCTGGGAACTGCACTGTACACTGTGTTTATGTACAGGCCTCTCTAGCACCAAATGAAAGGCTGCTTGACCCTCCTGAATAAGGGCCAAGCCGTACTGAAAGCTGCAAGCACCCTGGCATCAATGGCAGCTAACCAAACTGTTTGAAGCCTCTAGTGATTCCCTTGGCCCAAAGCCCTGTTTGGTTCCCCCTAACCTTGATCCCTTGATCTTATCTTGCATTAAGGTCAAAAATTATAGAAACTTCCTTGACAATTTATCCTATAGCTTACCTGCTTACAGAAAAAAATATATGTTTAAGTGCCATTTAAAAGTATAGGCTGTATATAAGGCTCCCTGCCCTATGCAAACTGTTTTTCTTCCTTTAAGCAGAGTCTATCATTATAGCACAGAGCATGATTTCAGAAGTGATATTACAAAAGCCAAACCCACTGAAATCCGTGGTGGAAAAGCAATGTACAAATTTGTACAAACAAACCAAAGTTGCAAAGTAGTAGGTGTTTTCTAAATTGTAGCACAGTTATCTCCTGAGAGAGAGAAACACACGCAGAAACATCTCCGGATTTGATGCCTACAAAACTGTAAACAAGTTTTGTTAGGCCATGTTATCCAACTTAAGATAAAGGATGTTGTGCATTTCTAAAGCTTAGCACATGGCAATTCTTATATTATTTTCAAAAGAATGTTGTGCGAATACATCAGCATCCTTTATGCCCAATGAGCATCACCCTCCTGTCATTTTACCTGCAAACTGCAACACTGAGCAGGTTTTCACTGACAATATCAATTCTCCCAGAGGATATAAAAATCACAAAATCATCATTGTCAATGCCACTACTATGCAAAATCCACATAAATGCTTTTATTTTTTCAAGAAAAATAAGAATTGTTCCAACAAATATGCTGACCTTCACTGCTCAAGGGCAATTACAAACCTAAGTAAAACAAGGGGCCAGCAAAAATCACAGTACTCTACAGTCTTAATTTGATTAAAAAAAAAAAAAAAAAAAGCAGAATCCTCTGGAATAGCATGGAATTCAAAAGACTTTTGTTGGACTGGAACATTATGCACTGGCTGGCAAATTTGGGGAAAGATACTAAAATGTAACTCTTGTTGTCCACAGAATTTGCTGTTAAACACTTTCAAGATACAAAGTGACAGCTAGATGAATAGGAAAATGTATGTAAACACCCAGACTCAGGCCAGCACAGCTGGGCTTGGATTAGGCACTGAGAGAAAGTTCAGACAAAGTTTATGCATGCTTTTAGCATTCAAATTAACTGCCATTGATAGTTTGGGGCAAGCACTCCAAGGTGCATATACAGAGGAACATATTCTAGTACAGTATGCATGAGAAGTTTAATATTTTAGTACAGTTCTTTACATTAAGAAGAAATATAGATGATTCTGTTCTTAAAATGGATCTCACTGACACCAGCAGGTTATCCAGCAAGGTCTGTTTCCACTCTGGATGAATATACAGTACTCAAGACCATTCGAGTCTTTAACTGTCATGTAGGTTAGATCAACTCCTGCCCACAAAACTTTTAGAATATGTTGCTGCCTTAATCAGTAACCTAGCTCTTAAAGGTTTGTTTAGACATATTTTGGTAGCATTCATTGCCTACTTACCACAGATACTCTTTGTTAAAGGCATGCCCCAGCCTTATTTCCACTTCAAAGCAGAGAAACCTCTCTCAGAGCTGTAGTATCAATAGTCCAATGACACCTACTTGAGCTCAGGTAGAAGAGTTTTATGGGAAAGTCACAAGAAGAGACTGTACTAACCCCTTTTCATGTACACTTTGATACTGAGGAACAGCAATAATTTCTCCTCCTAGTGTCACCCTATCATTCTTCCTATTCATTTTTTGCTCTTCTCTAGAGATCTGAACTCTGGAAAAGTAGAGAAATAGAACCAATAGAACATAGCTCTTATTCTGGAGGATGATTATCTATGCTAATTACACCATTGGGAAGACAAATGCATGGATTGCCAGGGGAATCATTTGAGTTGGAGGAGATCTTTAAGGGATCCCATGAACAGGGATATCTACAGCTAGATTAGGTTGCTCAGATCCCAGTCCAGCCTGACCCTGAAAGACCCCAGGAATGGGGCACATCCACCACCTCTCTGGATAACCTCTTCCAGTGCCTCACCACCCGAATTTTAAAACACCTTTTTCTTATATCCAACCTACATCCATCTGTTAGTTTCAAACTATTTCCCCTTCTCCTATCACAACAGACCCTACTAAAGAGCCTGTCCCCTTATTTCTCTTTGTCCCACTTTAGATACTGAAAGGCTGCTATCAGGTTACCTGAGAGCTTTCTCTTAACAGCCCCAGCTCTCTCAGCCTGTCACTTGTAGTAGAGGTGTTCCATCCCTCAGATTGTTTCTGTCGTCCTTCTCTGGATGTGCTTCAACAGGTTCATGTCTCTCCTGCACTAAAGATTCCACGTCTGGATGCAGAACTCCAAGTGAGGTCTCACCAGTGCAGAAGGGCAGGACCACCTCCCTTGCCCTGCTGGCCATGTTTCTTTTGATGCAGCCCAAGATACAGTTGGCTTTCTGGGCTGTGAGGGCACATTGCTGGCTCACATTCAGCTTGCTATACAGCAGTACCTCCAAATCCTTTTCACAGGGCTGTGCACAATCCTTTCATCTCCTGGCACATAATGGTAGCAAGAGTTAGCACAACCGTGGTCCAAAACCTTGCACTTGACTTGGCTGAACCTCACAAGGTTCACCCAGTCCTGCTGCTCAAGCTGTTTGTGCCCTGAAATAGAATAGCTGGGTTACTCACCTTTAAGGAGGCTTTCAGTAAATACAAAGTGTCACAAGACATTTGTCCTTCTCCTAAGACCACTTAAATCATGGGCAAGAAGAACAGGCATCCCAAAACCATAGTGCTATTATCTGTTGTGCAACACAAGTACATCTTCAGATGAACCTTCACGGAATAATAAAGTCTTGCTAAGGATAGGATGTATTCCCTTAGGCATAAAAAAAGAGCAATAAAAAATGATATAATCCTTTTAGACCTCTTCTTTGTCCCTTTCCTGTAAACTGTCTGGCTTGCAAGAGTCAAGTAATAAGGGCAGTGTAATCAGGCTTCTTAAATTTGCCATTGGAATCAATGGAGTTTAAAGAGTCTGTCTTAAGATGTTTTATAGCTTCTGACAGCAAAGACTCTCCATGTTTGGCAGGAACAATTTGCTGATGTTTTTCTAACATCTGGAGTCAAAAGTCACATCAGAGTTGCAGTTTCTTCTTTCTTACAGCTAAATGAATAACAGAAAGTAAATGACAAACTGAAGTGCTTAGCTATCATTGCCAATAAGATGATCACAGGTTGAGACAGAAGGTCACTTTCACCTGATTGTTCCCAACACCCTGGCAGACAGTTCTATCTTTGATGTTTGTAAGAAAGAATAACATCTTAATGATTATTGCACTAATGATTAGTTTCAGAGCTCCAGCAATGTCTTTTAGACAATGCCTATATTCAATTGTACAGGTGTCTTTTTGTTGCTGCTGTTTGATTTTGCTTGTTTGCTTTTCAATTCTGCTATGCATTACAGTCAGAAATGAAAAATGCAATATTATTATTTACTCCAAAGTTAACTGCTTCATGCTCTGATGAGACCTGAGAGTGTGCCTTCTAGCTCAAGTTCATCCTAAAGGAATCCAATTCAAGTCATACTGACAAAAGCACAATAACTAAGATAGATTAGGTAGTATTCTGCCTGCTTTTTTTTTTTCCTCTCCAACAATAAAGCTATTTTAAGGTTTAACTATACAAGGAAGCTCTAAGCAATTTCTACAGATGTTAATTCTGTCACACATGACTGTTAGTGCTCATGCAACTTATGTAGTTTTCAGCATCTGCAAACAAAAAAAATCTCATTATTTTTTATTATTTATAAGTCTAAAGGACTTCATAAAGTAATCATAGTGATTGAATAAAGTACCTATATGCACCAGCACAGCAGTAACTCATCAGTTGCAATTCAAGATCATAGCAGGGCACTGAGATAAATTACAAAAACTAAAACTTCCTGAGAATTCTTTGGCAGACTACTAAATTGTAAACAGCCTGTACAAAACCAGTATACTCTAAAACCACTGCTTTAAGGGCATTCCTCTCCGAGAAAATCTGAATGATTCTTAGGATAAAAGTTGCAGTAAGGATATATCCAGCATACTGCATGTACTCAAAATACAGATATTGTGTCTTTAATGTCACTTGTGTGCTGACCTGAGAGCATACTGAGATAAATTTCTTTTGCAAGTTAGTCCTGAAATAAAAAAAAGAGAGCTGCACAATACATAGAATGAGGAAATTATCTATAATGAAAATCAGATCCAAGTTTTAAAATAAAAATTCTACTTGTTTGACGATCTAGTAGGTCCATAACTACCACTGCACACGTGAAGGCAATATGGAAGAAATGCCAAAGAGTCCAGCAGGTCCCAGCCAGCATACAGTCCAGTCAAAACACAGAAAGAGATTTTTCATCACCATACAGAGATTCTTTGTATTGCTACATGGTCCTCTGCTTAGCATTCAAAGTCACGTTTGTCAAGACAAACGCTACATGGTCTAGCACATCTCAATCTCACACATTTGAGTAGGGAGAATTTCTGCATTACCTCAGCAAGTGGTGGTTTGTGCCAATGACAGGTATCCACAACATGCCAGTTCTCAATCAATTTACTAATTTGTAATGACAAATTGGTTGATAAGGAATGCAATGCAGAAAAGTCTAAGCTTCAGCAATAATACTTCAACAGCAGTAAGTAGATAATGTGAAACAGCCTTATGTCAGAATTAGTATAGACAGATTTTATTCAAGCTGATATTGATTGGTTGCAAGTACAGGAGTCTGCTGAAGATTATGCAAACTCATGAAGACTTTATTAACATACACATACAGAAACACGTTGCAAAATACTGGATACATAGGTTCTATTGCAAAATCCAAAGTGACCTCAATTTGGTCTCAGAAACTTCAAACCTACCCTGGGAAGCAGCCTTACACCTTACGCCAATTCAAATATCACTGTCTCACCTAACGTCTACGATCACAGAATATGTAGGGGTTAGAAGAGGCCTCTAGAGATTGTGTCCAAACCCCCTGCCAAAGCAGGATTCCTACAGCAGGCTGCACAGGTAACACCTCCAAAGGACAGTCCACAACCTCCCTGGTTAGCCTGTTCCAGTGCTCCATCACCCTCCATCTTTCACATGCTGGCACAGAACTTCCTATGCTCCAGTTAACAGCTATTTCCCCTATCCACTCCAGGGGAGGCCTCACCAGGGCAGAGTGGAGGGAGAGGATCACCTCTTGACATGCAGGCTATGCTCCTTTTAATGAACCCCAGGATTCCATCATCACTCTTGACCACAAGGACATACTGCTGGCTCATGGCCAACCTTTGGTCCACCGGGACCCCTAGGTCCTTCTCCACAGAGCTCCTCTCTAGGTCATGCAACAACCTGTACTGATAATTGCAGTTATTTCTTCCCAGGTGCAGGACTCTACACATACTTTTGTTAAACCTCCTCTGGTTTCTTACTGCCCAGCTCTCCAGCCTGTCCAGGTCTTGCTGAATGGCAGCACAGCTGTCAGGTGTCAGCCACTCCTCCCAGCTCTGCATCATCAGAATACTTGCTGAGAGTGGACACTACCTCCTCATCAAGGTCATCGATGAAGATATTGAACAAGACCAGACCCATCAGACCCCTGGGAGAACACTGCTAGTCACAGGTCTGCAGCTGAACTCTGCATCACTGATCACCATTCCTTTGAACTCAGCAAGTTCTCAACCCACCTCACTGCCCGTACACCTATCCCACGCTTTCTCAGCTTCATTATCAGGATGACGTGGGAGACAGAATCAAAAGCCTTGCTGACATCAACACAGACAATATCCACAGCCCTCCCCCCATCTACCCAGCCAGAGATGCCATCATAGAAGGCTACAAGGTTGGTAGAGCATGATTTCCCCTTGTCGAATCCATGCCGACTACTCCTTCTATTCCAATTCCTTGGAGGTGCATCCAAAACAAGCCATTCTGTCACTTTCCCAGGGACAGAGGAGAGACTGACTGGCCTGTAGTTTCCCAGATCCTTCTCCTTGCCCTTTCTGAAGTGACACTGGCTATCCTCCAATCTTCAGGCACCTCTTCTGTTCTCCAAGACCTGTCAAAGATGACAGAGAGCAGCTCAGCAATCATCTGTCAGTTCCCTCAGCACACATAAACATGCCCACACCCATGACAGCTCTCTCCTCCCTCAGGACCCAGGGGGAACTCCAGATACCAGAGATCCCCACAGTCAGTCTAGACTGCCCCTTCCCCCCTCAGGATGTCCAGGTGAGCTCTAAGAGGCTGCAACCCCTGACCAAGCACTGCAGCTTTGGGGGTTGGTTCTATTTACCTCTCTGCCAGGATCCCTTGTTGCAGTCAATCCACATGAGGTCCTCACTAAAGCAGCCATTACCTTGCCATTACTTTTGGGGTAGCCCTCGTGTTTTCACAATTCATGTGTAGATTATCAGGAATGTGATTTTGCAACTGAAGAAAAATTGAAAGAGCTATCTTCAATTTGCAGATTTAAGTATCTGTGAATAAGATTTAAGAATAAGTCATCAATTCATTTACTCTATTTCCAGTAATGTCATACGAGGTATCTGTAAAAGGATAAGATGGGACTTGAAATTCTGGATATCTCATCTTATATTCCTTAAAGAAGGCATCAAATTTGTAGTGGCTTTATAAAGGAAAAAAATACCAGAAAAAAATAAGAAATTTGAGTATACACAATAGCCACTCATTTTCTATACGTTGTCTTTGTGTATACAACAAATGAGTAATTAGGGCATTTATATGCCATATACAGAGCCATGCAGAGATTCACATAAGTGTCTGTACAGTGGCAGCAGTTTGATGCTTACAGCACATTAGCTGCTTAGCACTGCAGTTAAACTGAGCACCTCTTGGCAGATATTTTAGTATTGGTTCCAGAGCAGACAACTGGAAACAACTCAGAACTCTCAATACTTAGTCATGACTGAAGTATGGACATCCTTCTTAGCAATGCTTTATCCTTCACTACTGAACGACTCAGAAAATATCGAAGCATTTCTAAAGAGAAAAAAATCCCACCAACACCTACGTGCAAGTAATACTGGAGATTTCAAGAACTGAAGAGAACAACAAAACATTTATAAACCACACAGTAAAAAAAAAAAAAAAAAAAAAAAATCAAAGAAATTCAGAATTAAGGTAGGTCTTCATATGCTGTTGCTAGCTTCACTCTATGAAAATCACATACTACTGCTTAATCTCAATTTTATTATTGTGCTCTGAAAGAGGAAGGTGATTACAATATCGATTTAGGTCTCTCAGGTCAGGCTCATTTTAAAATATTGTTTTCTTTGAATTTTTTCCTCTGAAAATGACCACAATAAAAATATCTGTTCCATTTTTAAATGTTACAGAGAACCAAAAACACCTCCCAAAAGCAGGACTAAGTCCCAGATATCTATCTCCTGTATCACAAGCTTATCCAGTAAGCAAGCAACATTCAGTGAACAAGTTTCATTCTCTCTTGACTGTTCTACCATAAGGATGGCCAATTCTGGTTGTTATATAAACAAGGGATTAATTTATACTTTTCTACAAAACGTCACATTTTCTATGTGCATCACAAAGACATTAGATAGAAAATTCAAAATGAATTAAGGAACATCTTCCTATCTTCAAACAATTTGCAATTAATTTGCCATAGGATTTTATGCTCAATTAAATTTACAGATGTTTAAAAAGAGTTACTACACATGCAGAGGCTGCTAAACACAGGGAGCTGCCTAAGGTTGAGCCAGGCACTGAACTGCAGCTTTTTGATGCCTCTTGAAATGTACACTACAGGTTTGTCTTGTTTGATGAAAGTTTCCTAAGCATTTGCTGTTGGCTGCTGTTAAGACATAGGATACTGGGCTAGCAGAACTTTGGAACTTCATGCGGACAATCTTACATATTAACCTGACATACTTGTAGCACCTGATTTCAGCATTTCAAGTACTCCACCGAGAAGACATCCACACTTGCAAGATAGGAAAAGTTCAAACATTCATATAGACAGGAAACATCACTGTAATGCTTCATTAAAATTGACTTCACTGTACATTAGCACTCAAATCTGCCTCCAGTCAACACTGCAGAATGTGTGCTAAACTGAGGTATAACACTAATATTAATTATAACCACAGCTGAAAATATGACAAGACAGTTTGGAGGTAAAAATTCATCATCTACAGTCTGTACTCTAAGGAATAAGAATGTCCCCTCACATTCCAATAAGATCCCAACAAGTTTATTTTCTCTTTCTGTAACAGTTTCGTAGAATAGCATGATAATCTCTTCTGAGAACTCTGGATTGCAACATAAACATCAGGCATAACAAACTGATCCATGCTCATTCCGGAAAACTATATATTGATGCACCTAGACAGCAGTGCCAACTACTAATCAGTTAAATTAAAACAGACAAAATTAAAGGCATGGGAAGATAAATCGCAAATGTAACAAACAGAGAAAAGTTAACAGATAATTAGAGTTTCTAATTTCTCTTCAAATGACTCTCAGGTTATACACCAGGCAATTAAGACCTCATTGGGTTTCAGTTTACAGCCGGGGACAGCTGAAAGTGTGAGACCTTAGGAAGAGTAAAGGAAACTGTGTTTTTCTTTTAAAGAATATGGTGAAAGTTACTGTGATGTGAACCCAGATTTTAAGGTATAGAGAAAATGACTAGCACTTTGAAGAAATAAAATTTGTAGATCATAGCTTCTCTGAAGTACAGTTCCGTAAAAAAAAAAAAAAAAAAAAAAAGCAATATGTTAAGAAGTCACCACCAAACCAACATCATGTGTCTACCTGGAAGTAACAGTGGAGAACCAGAAAATGCACTAGTATTTTTATTCCATTAATTCCATGAACAGTTACGGGCACGTACAGAGACCTAAAGTCCAACCAGTAGTCGTAACTACTAAATCACACAGAAATCAGTTGCCTTTCATTAGTTAAAGTCAGTTTCTCTATAGTTAGAAATATTTGATTAGTTTATCCTTCGTTAATTTGTCTTTTTTCCCCCAGTATGAGTGCAATACATTAAAAGCTGTATCATCCTGGGTAGGTAAGTTTCATAAATCACAAAGCCGAGCTAGGTTTCCTTTGGACTTAACCCACTCACAACTTCCAAATACTGTGTAGACACCACAGGAGCTGCCATAGCAGTCACTGCCTTAATACGCTACTGCTGAATGGAGAATATCACTGGGGCTACAGTGTATATTTAGCAAGTTTCTAAGTCACAAAACACAACAGAGACTGCCCGGCCATCACCCCAAACACAGAACACTTCCAGAGTAAACAAAAGTAACTTTATTCAGTAACTGCAAACTATTCGTTTTGGACAACTTTCACACATCCCTCTCCCTCAGCAGCTTCTCCACTGAAAGCCAAAACAAAACCGCAGAGAACCATTCATCCTCGGGATAGCTTCAACTTTCAACCCTCTGCTTTTGCAAGCTGCACACCAAGATAGAAATCCCCCATTAGCAGTCTGAAAGCCCCGCGCAAGCAAAGACAACTTCCATTTGCCACTGTATTTGTAGCATTTGCACACTGTAACAGCAACTGGTGACTACAGAAGGAGAAAGCTTTTTAGCCTGCCTTTCAAGCCTCATAGCAGCAAAAGGAAGCTACTGGTTTTCTATAGGCTGTACTCTGCTCACTTCCCACGTGCACACAACACAGCTGCCAGATTCAATAACCACGTCAGCTTGCTTTCCCCATAGAGCAGCAGAGAGATGACAGAATGAAGATATTCCCAGTGTGCTAATCTGTAGCTAGGGCCACATTAAGCTCTGAATGAACATCGTTTTACTGCTCTTTCAGAAAAAAAATAAAATCAGTCAATGCCATTTGTAAAAGAAGCGTGCATAAGGATTTCAGAAATGTGAACCCACACTTGCCTCCAGTGACGTTAAAGTACATTAAAGAAATGGCTCATTTTATCATCAGCTAACAAGTCCTAGGACTCGGGTTAATTCCTTCTCAAAACATCCTGGCCTTCAATTACACATTTTGCCAAGCAACACGTGCTTGTACCCCAAAAGAACAGAATCACGAACTGACCAGTCAGTCCAGAATACTCCTCTCCAGGAGGAATTGTTTCCATAGCTGTCTTTGCTGACTTCTTTCAGAAAAGCAGACTTAACAATAAAAGGGGGAAATTCCCACTTACCATTTCAACCCTCCCACGTACAGCAGTTCCTAGAGCTCCAAGATTCCTTAACAGATGTGGTCACTTCACTGCCAATGCAGAGCATTTCCATACCTCCATCTGCACAACCGGCTCTGTTGGAGGGAGGGGCAGGCAGAATTCACGTGCCAAGAGAAGGTGCCAGTCGTACGGTCCAAATCTACAAACTTAACGTAAGCCCAGAAACATGGGGCTGAATTTGCAACAATGCAGGGATGCTGCAGAGATGATGAGATGACAACCATGTACACCTCTCTCACGTCTACTCCCTTCATTTCACCTGGAGGCACCTGTCTCAGTCGGGAGTGGTTTCTGCAGAAACTACAGACAGTTGGTTTTCCCCTCAAAGAAAGCGTTACTGTATGGGAACTGAAGAGGAAGGAAGGCATTCAGCTGACATTACGACACAGTACAGCAATCAATACTGCACACTGAAGTGCAGAGGGTTTCTCAGTCTATTTATTCTTCCAGTAACAGGGATCTCACTACATCTACTCTGTTCAAAACTGAACCGTCAGCCTCAGTGGTGCTTATCACGTATGAAATGGTGCCACGTGAAAACTTGAGGAAGTGCCTGAAAGGAGCTGTACAAGTCAGTGACACATGGTGTGCAGAGGAGCAAAACCTTAAACAGCAAATTGCTGCCTCTATGGCTTTCCTGTCAGCTCAGAGGAGAAACCTATCCACAACCACAGCAGGGAGAGCAGATCTATCAGATCCTATCTTTTACAAGGGTGGATAGTGATAGGACAAGGGGACATGGCTTTAAACCAAGACAGGGCAGGTCTAGGTTAGATATGGGCAGGAAGTTCTTCCACACAGGTGGTGGTGAAGCACTGGAATAGGTTGCCCAAGGAGGCTGCCAAGTGGGTGCCCCATCCCTGGGGGCATTCAAAGCCAGGCTAGATGTGGCTCTGGGCAGCCCGGTCTGGTGGTTGGTGACCCTGAACATAGCAGGGGGCTGAAACTAGGTGATCGTTGTGGTCCTTTTCAACAGAGACCATTCTATGATTCTATCTGGGAGACGGAAAATGGGGTCCCTGGCACTGGGGCTGTGCAGGCTGAGAAGGGCTTTGCCGGCTGAGAAGGGCTTTGCCTTCTAAGCCAGCAGCTAAAGACACGCGTGACTGGGAATGACGTGAAGTGCTGGTCATGTAACAGAATTAGTGAGCACTGTGAAACAGGTAGGGGCTGTGTGTCTCCTGCCAGCCACACCTGCACGTAGCCTCTTTACTGGCAAGAGAAATCAGAAGTCAAATGGTTAAGAAATCAGAGCTACCTATTTACTCAAAAATCAGCGACTTCAGGTTGAAAAATATTGCTGGGCAAGTGCTGTGGTTTAGTCTTGCAGGTGGCTAAGCACTACACAGTTGCTGCCTCACTCCCTCGCCTCCCAGGGGGTTGGGTGAGAGAATCAGGAAAAAAAAAAAAAAGTAGAACTCACAGGTTGAGATATACCTATTTACTTGGAGAACAGTAATAGGATAAAAATTATGAATATATATATATATATGAATGTATATCACCAGTGATACATAAAGTAATTGCTCACCAGCCCCGAGCCTATACCCAACTAGCCCCTCAAGCAGCAGAAGAGAGCCCAATTAACTGCCATCCCCTTCAAAACTCCTTCCACACGTCACACGATATGGAATACCCCTTTGGCCAATTTCAATCAGCACTCCTAACTGTTCCCTCCCAGCTCCTTGGGCCCTTTGATGAGAACGGCCTTGGCGCTGTACAATGTGGCTTTGCAGCAACGATAAGTATTGGTGTGTTATCAACACCATTTTTCTTCTAGAGCCAAAACATACCAGTATACCAGATACTCTGGAGAAAACAATTGCATCCCAGTTGAAACAAAGACAGGAAATCGAGTACAGCTCTACCCTTGAGGTATCTGTGTTGTGACTCAGTGGATCACTCTCTCTTCAGACCTGCCAGCCTCACAACTTAGATTAGCATAACATGCTAATTAACACGCATCAGCACTGATTTTTCTCTTCTATACGTACTCAAAAGACAAACAAGAGAGAACAGCCTGCCTACAGAATATTTTCCAAAAGCTTAACTAAGATCCTCCTGCACTGCACAAGGGACATTCACTGTAGATGGGCAACGGCAGCAGAAAGCATTGCTTCAAACCACATAGCCTTTCCATTCCCGTCTTGTGTACAAGGACAACTTATGCTGCCTGAAGGCAGGTGTTGACTGCAATGTTGCTTCTCCAAGCGGCTATTCAAGAACCAAGTCCAGGGGGTCACAGAAAAGCAGTAGCTGACTCAAGTGGCCGGAATATGTTCTAAGCCAAGCCCCCCACAACAGGAATTCTCTTAACAGGAAGCTCTTATGTTCTACGCATAGGACATACCCACCACAGCATATTACAAATGATCTTTTGCTTTCTAAAATTAGAAAACCACTTAGAAATAAGTTCTCATCCCCTTCTGAATTAATCCTACCTACAAATTACATAGTAATTAGACACTGTCTACAGAAACACTTGTTCAGCATCCTAGGAAACACAGCATACACAAAAGAAAAGCAATAAAATGAAGAGACTCTGTGACGGGGTTATAAAGAGCTAAGCTGACCCCTAAATCCATGTACTTCTGATATTTGGCTGTGTAAAATCTTGAAATTCACAGAACATTCTACAAAGACAGCAGAAGGGATAAACTGAGAAACGAATATTATAACAAAAGATGGGAAAGAAGTGAAGCTAATAACTTCTCCCTTTTTAAGGCAAACATTTGACATAAAAGGGGAAAGCTCACATCATTCTCATAGCTGTATCAGTTCTCCCAGCACGCATTACCAGCTTAAGCACAGTAAGAGACCAAGTGAAGTAACATCTTCCCAGCTCAGCATGGAAGCAGCATGAACTTGGATCCATCTCCACTTACCTATGCAAGTATTTAATTTGTGGTCACTTGCTGCTTCATCAAGCATATAATAAGGTGAAGGAGCACTAGGCATCTCACTACTACCACTGTACTTCCATTAAGTCAGCCCAAGACTGAGAAGGAACATTACAGCACTTCCATTTCTTAGCCTAAACTCTTTCTTTAGTTACTGGGGGATTTCAAGCTACACAGATTTCTGACCTCACAGGTGAGGTGACTGAGATACTGCTGAGAAGTCAGTTAGGCTAACAAAAGACATTTACAGCAGGAGTCAAGCACACAGATGCAGCTGCTGTAACTTGTGAATCTGCTGTTTCCTTTCAGCACAGGTATCTCATCCCAGGAGTACAAGCTTCACTTGACAGCGCAGCTTGAGCAACGGCGGTCTCTCAGAGAACAAGCCCAGAAAACATGAAATTCAGCTCCTGCGACCTGGATGATGTCAGGCACACGTCACTGAACATGACAGCTATCTGCCAGTCAAGAAAGGCAGACTCCCAGCAGCTATCTAAAAGATTATACCAGCAGACTTCATTCTACATTTCCTGTATCTTTCCCCATGACATTGCAAAGCCCCCTGTTGCAAAGCCCCCTGTTGCAAAGCCCCCTGTTGCAAAGCCCCCTGTTGCAAAGCCCCCTGTTGCAAAGCCCCCTGTTGCAAAGCCCCCTGTTGCAAAGCCCCCTGTTGCAAAGCCCCCTGTTGCAAAGCCCCCTGTTGCAAAGCCCCCTGTTGCAAAGCCCCCTGTTGCAAAGCCCCCTGTTGCAAAGCCCCCTGTTGCAAAGCCCCCTGTTGCAAAGCCCCCTGTTGCAAAGCCCCCTGTTGCAAAGCCCCCTGTTGCAAAGCCCCCTGTTGCAAAGCCCCCTGTTGCAAAGCCCCCTGTTGCAAAGCCCCCTGTTGCAAAGCCCCCTGTTGCAAAGCCCCCTGTTGCAAAGCCCCCTGTTGCAAAGCCCCCTGTTGCAAAGCCCCCTGTTGCAAAGCCCCCTGTTGCAAAGCCCCCTGTTGCAAAGCCCCCTGTTGCAAAGCCCCCTGTTGCAAAGCCCCCTGTTGCAAAGCCCCCTGTTGCAAAGCCCCCTGTTGCAAAGCCCCCTGTTGCAAAGCCCCCTGTTGCAAAGCCCCCTGTTGCAAAGCCCCCTGTTGCAAAGCCCCCTGTTGCAAAGCCCCCTGTTGCAAAGCCCCCTGTTGCAAAGCCCCCTGTTGCAAAGCCCCCTGTTGCAAAGCCCCCTGTTGCAAAGCCCCCTGTTGCAAAGCCCCCTGTTGCAAAGCCCCCTGTTGCAAAGCCCCCTGTTGCAAAGCCCCCTGTTGCAAAGCCCCCTGTTGCAAAGCCCCCTGTTGCAAAGCCCCCTGTTGCAAAGCCCCCTGTTGCAAAGCCCCCTGTTGCAAAGCCCCCTGTTGCAAAGCCCCCTGTTGCAAAGCCCCCTGTTGCAAAGCCCCCTGTTGCAAAGCCCCCTGTTGCAAAGCCCCCTGTTGCAAAGCCCCCTGTTGCAAAGCCCCCTGTTGCAAAGCCCCCTGTTGCAAAGCCCCCTGTTGCAAAGCCCCCTGTTGCAAAGCCCCCTGTTGCAAAGCCCCCTGTTGCAAAGCCCCCTGTTGCAAAGCCCCCTGTTGCAAAGCCCCCTGTTGCAAAGCCCCCTGTTGCAAAGCCCCCTGTTGCAAAGCCCCCTGTTGCAAAGCCCCCTGTTGCAAAGCCCCCTGTTGCAAAGCCCCCTGTTGCAAAGCCCCCTGTTGCAAAGCCCCCTGTTGCAAAGCCCCCTGTTGCAAAGCCCCCTGTTGCAAAGCCCCCTGTTGCAAAGCCCCCTGTTGCAAAGCCCCCTGTTGCAAAGCCCCCTGTTGCAAAGCCCCCTGTTGCAAAGCCCCCTGTTGCAAAGCCCCCTGTTGCAAAGCCCCCTGTTGCAAAGCCCCCTGTTGCAAAGCCCCCTGTTGCAAAGCCCCCTGTTGCAAAGCCCCCTGTTGCAAAGCCCCCTGTTGCAAAGCCCCCTGTTGCAAAGCCCCCTGTTGCAAAGCCCCCTGTTGCAAAGCCCCCTGTTGCAAAGCCCCCTGTTGCAAAGCCCCCTGTTGCAAAGCCCCCTGTTGCAAAGCCCCCTGTTGCAAAGCCCCCTGTTGCAAAGCCCCCTGTTGCAAAGCCCCCTGTTGCAAAGCCCCCTGTTGCAAAGCCCCCTGTTGCAAAGCCCCCTGTTGCAAAGCCCCCTGTTGCAAAGCCCCCTGTTGCAAAGCCCCCTGTTGCAAAGCCCCCTGTTGCAAAGCCCCCTGTTGCAAAGCCCCCTGTTGCAAAGCCCCCTGTTGCAAAGCCCCCTGTTGCAAAGCCCCCTGTTGCAAAGCCCCCTGTTGCAAAGCCCCCTGTTGCAAAGCCCCCTGTTGCAAAGCCCCCTGTTGCAAAGCCCCCTGTTGCAAAGCCCCCTGTTGCAAAGCCCCCTGTTGCAAAGCCCCCTGTTGCAAAGCCCCCTGTTGCAAAGCCCCCTGTTGCAAAGCCCCCTGTTGCAAAGCCCCCTGTTGCAAAGCCCCCTGTTGCAAAGCCCCCTGTTGCAAAGCCCCCTGTTGCAAAGCCCCCTGTTGCAAAGCCCCCTGTTGCAAAGCCCCCTGTTGCAAAGCCCCCTGTTGCAAAGCCCCCTGTTGCAAAGCCCCCTGTTGCAAAGCCCCCTGTTGCAAAGCCCCCTGTTGCAAAGCCCCCTGTTGCAAAGCCCCCTGTTGCAAAGCCCCCTGTTGCAAAGCCCCCTGTTGCAAAGCCCCCTGTTGCAAAGCCCCCTGTTGCAAAGCCCCCTGTTGCAAAGCCCCCTGTTGCAAAGCCCCCTGTTGCAAAGCCCCCTGTTGCAAAGCCCCCTGTTGCAAAGCCCCCTGTTGCAAAGCCCCCTGTTGCAAAGCCCCCTGTTGCAAAGCCCCCTGTTGCAAAGCCCCCTGTTGCAAAGCCCCCTGTTGCAAAGCCCCCTGTTGCAAAGCCCCCTGTTGCAAAGCCCCCTGTTGCAAAGCCCCCTGTTGCAAAGCCCCCTGTTGCAAAGCCCCCTGTTGCAAAGCCCCCTGTTGCAAAGCCCCCTGTTGCAAAGCCCCCTGTTGCAAAGCCCCCTGTTGCAAAGCCCCCTGTTGCAAAGCCCCCTGTTGCAAAGCCCCCTGTTGCAAAGCCCCCTGTTGCAAAGCCCCCTGTTGCAAAGCCCCCTGTTGCAAAGCCCCCTGTTGCAAAGCCCCCTGTTGCAAAGCCCCCTGTTGCAAAGCCCCCTGTTGCAAAGCCCCCTGTTGCAAAGCCCCCTGTTGCAAAGCCCCCTGTTGCAAAGCCCCCTGTTGCAAAGCCCCCTGTTGCAAAGCCCCCTGTTGCAAAGCCCCCTGTTGCAAAGCCCCCTGTTGCAAAGCCCCCTGTTGCAAAGCCCCCTGTTGCAAAGCCCCCTGTTGCAAAGCCCCCTGTTGCAAAGCCCCCTGTTGCAAAGCCCCCTGTTGCAAAGCCCCCTGTTGCAAAGCCCCCTGTTGCAAAGCCCCCTGTTGCAAAGCCCCCTGTTGCAAAGCCCCCTGTTGCAAAGCCCCCTGTTGCAAAGCCCCCTGTTGCAAAGCCCCCTGTTGCAAAGCCCCCTGTTGCAAAGCCCCCTGTTGCAAAGCCCCCTGTTGCAAAGCCCCCTGTTGCAAAGCCCCCTGTTGCAAAGCCCCCTGTTGCAAAGCCCCCTGTTGCAAAGCCCCCTATTGACATGATTTGGATGGGGAAGCAAATCTTAGCGGAAAATAAAGTGAGAGAGAGATTCATGGACTAGATGATCATGTAGATCCTTTCCAACTTTGTAATTCTAAGCAGAGATGTTCAACTGCCCACAGAGTGGAACATGGACCGCTGTGTGAAATTATACATTCCAACAACATGTGAAGTGCTCTCTCTCAACAAGGCTCTTCACCTAAAAAAAAACCCCACAAAAACAGGATTACCTAAATACAAGTTCACCTACTCCTAAAGGAGCTGAATGAGGTAGAAAAGAAGGCACCTGCACAAGTTTTAAGCAAGAACTCATTATCTGAGCTCTGAACTCAAGAGATTTTGCTTTCTTCCCCCAGTACCAAGTCCACGAATCTCATAACGTGAGATTTTTTCCTGCCCAATAAATATTTGAAATCCATCTCCCCCCTTTACTGGATCAAGCAGTGTTATATCAGAATGTCAATAATTAGGTGTCTGATTTCTTTGTTCTTGGTTCAAGACTGTCTTGCCTTGGGCCTAAAACAGCCTTCTAATTCTACTGACTACTTGCAATCGGATGGTTTTTCTTGCTGCACAGGGCAATGGATCCAGAGTTTTTAAATCAAAGGCTGCAGGATAATATTTCCCTTTTCAATTCAGAAGACATTAAAAGCTGCCCATTTTTCCTCTTCTATCACTGGACCAGATAAAAGTTTCCAATCCCAAATATTGCCACTTGACACTGTTCTATCCAAATCAAATGCACGTGGCATCAAGCGTTTTACAATTATTTTTTTTAAAGCCACACAACATCATAAGAAGTATGTTAACTAGCAATCTTGACCCGATTTGTAGGCACAGAATGGATACAGTGGAAAGAGGCTGCACTGAGTTCATGCAACTCAAGCGGAGGAGGCTACATTAAGGTGACAACAAACAGAAGAGTAGAATTGGACATTTACCATCTGAAACTGTAGAGTTCTAGCATTCATCCGTGCTTCGTTAGTTTATCTAGAGAGGCAGGAAGAACAGATACATAACCGTTAACATTATGATTGAAGAGTGGGTAACAGTTATGCAAGATTCCGTGGAAGAGAGGATTCCTAAAGCAGTCAGAATATTGCCCAAGTTCCCTTCTTTCTCTGCTGGGATCTGGATTGTACTGATCAGCAGGAGTTCAGAGGACAAAAAGAACTGTTGATGTCGTCCCACACCCAGAGACCACCACTACCAAAAGGCAGAGCAGAGCTTCTTAGCTGTTCCACTCCTTTAGCCTCATTTAAGACTTGCACTGTTGCAGGTTCTGCCTTTGACAGCCAGTCTTAAACACAGCTGAAAATGTCTTAGCAAGATTACCTCTAGCAAGGAACTCTTGAACACAGCACATGCAGCATCCCATTTGCAGGGGCCTACTCAGCCTTTATTATTGAATAGTGTTTGGTTTGCTTACCATTACTAAATGGTAACTCAGGTAGAACTGAGTTATTAGTGTACACACACTCAGGTGAAACAAGCTGTCCACTCAGGGAGAAGGTCTAGCTTGCCTCAGTCTCTACTGACAAGAGGCCCATAGGACACTAGGTTAAACCAAGAGGAAAAAACAGACCTAGCAGTCTAGCTTCTCATAACACACACACAGCCTCCAAACCCCGTTATGATCACCGTACTTTCTGTAGTATGTTACATGTCAGAAATTATCATAATTTAACAGATGCGATTCCTCCCTTGCGGATACTTAATGCAGTTGTATTTCATTGGATGCAGCACACAGAAATACCTCATTCAGGCTTTTCTGAGTGGCTAGATGTATGTCACATCGTGGGATGAAATCTTACATGTTTTCAAAGAGCAAATTTTAGTCTGCTTATCACCTCAATACTGTCCGTATAGGTGAGAAATGATCTCCCCAGACACTGTAAAACAATTGAACTAGCGGCTAAGATTCACACAAGTCACCTGTCAGCCCTTCCAAGCAAGACTTCTCTCTACAGCAGGTAGCTTCACACCATCCTGACTTGAAATAAGGCTTTGATGCATAGGACAAAGAGAGAAATAAGTCCGTGCAGAAAGGCCCACCTGGAAGTCAGGAAGAAAAGATAAACAGCAAGAAAAAAAAATCCCCAGCCTAGTGATGGTTCTTAGACCTTCATTTACAAAACATTACTGCCTTTGTCCATGAGCCAAGCCCTTTTAGTCCTCCTCCATCCATGAGAAGCTGTTACCCTTTGTCCTCAGAGCTGGAGCTGTGAATATAAGGAGGAGATCAAGTCTCCATAAAGTCCTTCACCCACGCGTGACAGCTTCCCATGACTTCATTCTTCTGTGGGAGCACGGTTATTTTCCTCAAGCAGAAGGCATTTGCCCTCTAGCACTCACCATTATAGTGATCTCTAGTAAAAACAGATGCAAAATATTACAGTACTTGATTAAAAAAACAAAACAAAACAAACCAACACCTCTGCTCTCATTCCATGAAACTGATATATGCTTATCATCTCCCAGGATCTTCAAGAATAATTCAGAATTTCTGATTACAAAGCTTTCAGTTTTGAAGATCCAACAGCACCTCAGTATAGCACAATAGAAAGTACAACAACAACAGCAGAACAGCAAGGCACCAGTGTACAACATGCAAAGATTGACCTAAATACAACAGCCACAGAAACAAAGCAAAGAACCTACTCACCCTCAGAAGACCTCAGCTACACAAGGAACTCCAGAGAGAAACCTTCGCCTCCACTGCCAACCCTTCAATGAGGTCTGGGAAGGGGCTGGATCCTGACTCCATCCCTTCCTGTCACTCAGTGGCATTAAAAGCACCTGAGTTACCCTGAGTCCGTCCTGCCTTCCCACCAGGTGCTCAATCACTGATTCAAGCTGTGAGAATCTAGGCAAAATCCGGCTAAGATAATTAACAGAGGAAGAGTTCACACAGTAAAAAAAAAAAAAAAAAAAACAAAGAAATTCAGAATTAAGGTAGGTCTTAATATGCTGTTGCTAGCTTCACTCTATGAAAATCACATACTACTGCTTAATCTCAATTTTATTATTTTGCTCTGAAAGAGGAAGGTGATTACAATATCGATTTAGGTCTCTCAGGTCAGGCTCATTTTAAAATATTGTTTTCTTTGAATTTTTTCCTCTGAAAATGACCACAATAAGAATATCTGTTCCATTTTTAAATGTTACAGAGAACCAAAAACACCTCCCAAATGCAGGACTAAGTCCCAGATATCTATCTCCTGTATCACAAGCTTATCCAGTAAGCAAGCAACATTCAGTGAACAAGTTTCATTCTCTCTTGACTGTTCTACCATAAGGATGGCCAATTCTGGTTGTTATATAAACAAGGGATTAATTTATACTTTTCTACAAAACGTCACATTTTCTATGTGCATCACAAAGACATTAGATAGAAAATTCAAAATGAATTAAGGAACATCTTCCTATCTTCAAACAATTTGCAATTAATTTGCCATAGGATTTTATGCTCAATTAAATTTACAGATGTTTAAAAAGAGTTACTACACATGCAGAGGCTGCTAAACACAGGGAGCTGCCTAAGGTTGAGCCAGGCACTGAACTGCAGCTTTTTGATGCCTCTTGAAATGTACACTACAGGTTTGTCTTGTTTGATGAAAGTTTCCTAAGCATTTGCTGTTGGCTGCTGTTAAGACATAGGATACTGGGCTAGCAGAACTTTGGAACTTCATGCGGACAATCTTACATATTAACCTGACATACTTGTAGCACCTGATTTCAGCATTTCAAGTACTCCACCGAGAAGACATCCACACTTGCAAGATAGGAAAAGTTCAAACATTCATATAGACAGGAAACATCACTGTAATGCTTCATTAAAATTGACTTCACTGTACATTAGCACTCAAATCTGCCTCCAGTCAACACTGCAGAATGTGTGCTAAACTGAGGTATAACACTAATATTAATTATAACCACAGCTGAAAATATGACAAGACAGTTTGGAGGTAAAAATTCATCATCTACAGTCTGTACTCTAAGGAATAAGAATGTCCCCTCACATTCCAATAAGATCCCAACAAGTTTATTTTCTCTTTCTGTAACAGTTTCGTAGAATAGCATGATAATCTCTTCTGAGAACTCTGGATTGCAACATAAACATCAGGCATAACAAACTGATCCATGCTCATTCCGGAAAACTATATATTGATGCACCTAGACAGCAGTGCCAACTACTAATCAGTTAAATTAAAACAGACAAAATTAAAGGCATGGGAAGATAAATCGCAAATGTAACAAACAGAGAAAAGTTAACAGATAATTAGAGTTTCTAATTTCTCTTCAAATGACTCTCAGGTTATACACCAGGCAATTAAGACCTCATTGGGTTTCAGTTTACAGCCGGGGACAGCTGAAAGTGTGAGACCTTAGGAAGAGTAAAGGAAACTGTGTTTTTCTTTTAAAGAATATGGTGAAAGTTACTGTGATGTGAACCCAGATTTTAAGGTATAGAGAAAATGACTAGCACTTTGAAGAAATAAAATTTGTAGATCATAGCTTCTTTGAAGTACAGTTCTGTAAAAAAAAAAAAAAAAAGCAATATGTTAAGAAGTCACCACCAAACCAACATCATGTGTCTACCTGGAAGTAACAGTGGAGAACCAGAAAATGCACTAGTATTTTTATTCCATTAATTCCATGAACAGTTACGGGCACGTACAGAGACCTAAAGTCCAACCAGTAGTCGTAACTACTAAATCACACAGAAATCAGTTGCCTTTCATTAGTTAAAGTCAGTTTCTCTATAGTTAGAAATATTTGATTAGTTTATCCTTCGTTAATTTGTCTTTTTTCCCCCAGTATGAGTGCAATACATTAAAAGCTGTATCATCCTGGGTAGGTAAGTTTCATAAATCACAAAGCCGAGCTAGGTTTCCTTTGGACTTAACCCACTCACAACTTCCAAATACTGTGTAGACACCACAGGAGCTGCCATAGCAGTCACTGCCTTAATACGCTACTGCTGAATGGAGAATATCACTGGGGCTACAGTGTATATTTAGCAAGTTTCTAAGTCACAAAACACAACAGAGACTGCCCGGCCATCACCCCAAACACAGAACACTTCCAGAGTAAACAAAAGTAACTTTATTCAGTAACTGCAAACTATTCGTTTTGGACAACTTTCACACATCCCTCTCCCTCAGCAGCTTCTCCACTGAAAGCCAAAACAAAACCGCAGAGAACCATTCATCCTCGGGATAGCTTCAACTTTCAACCCTCTGCTTTTGCAAGCTGCACACCAAGATAGAAATCCCCCATTAGCAGTCTGAAAGCCCCGCGCAAGCAAAGACAACTTCCATTTGCCACTGTATTTGTAGCATTTGCACACTGTAACAGCAACTGGTGACTACAGAAGGAGAAAGCTTTTTAGCCTGCCTTTCAAGCCTCATAGCAGCAAAAGGAAGCTACTGGTTTTCTATATGCTGTACTCGGCTCACTTCCCACGTGCACACAACACAGCTGCCAGATTCAATAACCACGTCAGCTTGCTTTCCCCATAGAGCAGCAGAGAGATGACAGAATGAAGATATTCCCAGTGTGCTAATCTGTAGCTAGGGCCACATTAAGCTCTGAATGAACATCGTTTTACTGCTCTTTCAGAAAAAAAATAAAATCAGTCAATGCCATTTGTAAAAGAAGCGTGCATAAGGATTTCAGAAATGTGAACCCACACTTGCCTCCAGTGACGTTAAAGTACATTAAAGAAATGGCTCATTTTATCATCAGCTAACAAGTCCTAGGACTCGGGTTAATTCCTTCTCAAAACATCCTGGCCTTCAATTACACATTTTGCCAAGCAACACGTGCTTGTACCCCAAAAGAACAGAATCACGAACTGACCAGTCAGTCCAGAATACTCCTCTCCAGGAGGAATTGTTTCCATAGCTGTCTTTGCTGACTTCTTTCAGAAAAGCAGACTTAACAATAAAAGGGGGAAATTCCCACTTACCATTTCAACCCTCCCACGTACAGCAGTTCCTAGAGCTCCAAGATTCCTTAAGAGATGTGGTCACTTCACTGCCAATGCAGAGCATTTCCATACCTCCATCTGCACAACCGGCTCTGTTGGAGGGAGGGGCAGGCAGAATTCACGTGCCAAGAGAAGGTGCCAGTCGTACGGTCCAAATCTACAAACTTAACGTAAGCCCAGAAACATGGGGCTGAATTTGCAACAATGCAGGGATGCTGCAGAGATGATGAGATGACAACCATGTACACCTCTCTCACGTCTACTCCCTTCACTTCACCTGGAGGCACCTGTCTCAGTCGGGAGTGGTTTCTGCAGAAACTACAGACAGTTGGTTTTCCCCTCAAAGAAAGCGTTACTGTATGGGAACTGAAGAGGAAGGAAGGCATTCAGCTGACATTACGACACAGTACAGCAATCAATACTGCACATTGAAGTGCAGAGGGTTTCTCAGTCTATTTATTCTTCCAGTAACAGGGATCTCACTACATCTACTCTGTTCAAAACTGAACCGTCAGCCTCAGTGGTGCTTATCACGTATGAAATGGTGCCACGTGAAAACTTGAGGAAGTGCCTGAAAGGAGCTGTACAAGTCAGTGACACATGGTGTGCAGAGGAGCAAAACCTTAAACAGCAAATTGCTGCCTCTATGGCTTTCCTGTCAGCTCAGAGGAGAAACCTATCCACAACCACAGCAGGGAGAGCAGATCTATCAGATCCTATCTTTTACAAGGGTGGATAGTGATAGGACAAGGGGACATGGCTTTAAACCAAGACAGGGCAGGTCTAGGTTAGATATGGGCAGGAAGTTCTTCCACACAGGTGGTGGTGAAGCACTGGAATAGGTTGCCCAAGGAGGCTGCCAAGTGGGTGCCCCATCCCTGGGGGCATTCAAAGCCAGGCTAGATGTGGCTCTGGGCAGCCCGGTCTGGTGGTTGGTGACCCTGAACATAGCAGGGGGCTGAAACTAGGTGATCGTTGTGGTCCTTTTCAACAGAGACCATTCTATGATTCTATCTGGGAGACGGAAAATGGGGTCCCTGGCACTGGGGCTGTGCAGGCTGAGAAGGGCTTTGCCGGCTGAGAAGGGCTTTGCCTTCTAAGCCAGCAGCTAAAGACACGCGTGACTGGGAATGACGTGAAGTGCTGGTCATGTAACAGAATGAGTGAGCACTGTGAAACAGGTAGGGGCTGTGTGTCTCCTGCCAGCCACACCTGCACGTAGCCTCTTTACTGGCAAGAGAAATCAGAAGTCAAATGGTTAAGAAATCAGAGCTACCTATTTACTCAAAAATCAGCGACTTCAGGTTGAAAAATATTGCTGGGCAAGTGCTGTGGTTTAGTCTTGCAGGTGGCTAAGCACTACACAGTTGCTGCCTCACTCCCTCGCCTCCCAGGGGGTTGGGTGAGAGAATCAGGAAAAAAAAAAAAGTAGAACTCACAGGTTGAGATATACCTATTTACTTGGAGAACAGTAATAGGATAAAAATTATGAATATATATATATATATGAATGTATATCACCAGTGATACATAAAGTAATTGCTCACCAGCCCCGAGCCTATACCCAACTAGCCCCTCAAGCAGCAGAAGAGAGCCCAATTAACTGCCATCCCCTTCAAAACTCCTTCCACACGTCACACGATATGGAATACCCCTTTGGCCAATTTCAATCAGCACTCCTAACTGTTCCCTCCCAGCTCCTTGGGCCCTTTGATGAGAACGGCCTTGGCGCTGTACAATGTGGCTTTGCAGCAACGATAAGTATTGGTGTGTTATCAACACCATTTTTCTTCTAGAGCCAAAACATACCAGTATACCAGATACTCTGGAGAAAACAATTGCATCCCAGTTGAAACAAAGACAGGAAATCGAGTACAGCTCTACCCTTGAGGTATCTGTGTTGTGACTCAGTGGATCACTCTCTCTTCAGACCTGCCAGCCTCACAACTTAGATTAGCATAACATGCTAATTAACACGCATCAGCACTGATTTTTCTCTTCTATACGTACTCAAAAGACAAACAAGAGAGAACAGCCTGCCTACAGAATATTTTCCAAAAGCTTAACTAAGATCCTCCTGCACTGCTCAAGGGACATTCACTGTAGATGGGCAACGGCAGCAGAAAGCATTGCTTCAAACCACATAGCCTTTCCATTCCCGTCTTGTGTACAAGGACAACTTATGCTGCCTGAAGGCAGGTGTTGACTGCAATGTTGCTTCTCCAAGCGGCTATTCAAGAACCAAGTCCAGGGGGTCACAGAAAAGCAGTAGCTGACTCAAGTGGCCGGAATATGTTCTAAGCCAAGCCCCCCACAACAGGAATTCTCTAACAGCAAGCTCTTATGTTCTACGCATAGGACATACCCACCACAGCATATTACAAATGATCTTTTGCTTTCTAAAATTAGAAAACCACTTAGAAATAAGTTCTCATCCCCTTCTGAATTAATCCTACCTACAAATTACATAGTAATTAGACACTGTCTACAGAAACACTTGTTCAGCATCCTAGGAAACACAGCATACACAAAAGAAAAGCAATAAAATGAAGAGACTCTGTGACGGGGTTATAAAGAGCTAAGCTGACCCCTAAATCCATGTACTTCTGATATTTGGCTGTGTAAAATCTTGAAATTCACAGAACATTCTACAAAGACAGCAGAAGGGATAAACTGAGAAACGAATATTATAACAAAAGATGGGAAAGAAGTGAAGCTAATAACTTCTCCCTTTTTAAGGCAAACATTTGACATAAAAGGGGAAAGCTCACATCATTCTCATAGCTGTATCAGTTCTCCCAGCACGCATTACCAGCTTAAGCACAGTAAGAGACCAAGTGAAGTAACATCTTCCCAGCTCAGCATGGAAGCAGCATGAACTTGGATCCATCTCCACTTACCTATGCAAGTATTTAATTTGTGGTCACTTGCTGCTTCATCAAGCATATAATAAGGTGAAGGAGCACTAGGCATCTCACTACTACCACTGTACTTCCATTAAGTCAGCCCAAGACTGAGAAGGAACATTACAGCACTTCCATTTCTTAGCCTAAACTCTTTCTTTAGTTACTGGGGGATTTCAAGCTACACAGATTTCTGACCTCACAGGTGAGGTGACTGAGATACTGCTGAGAAGTCAGTTAGGCTAACAAAAGACATTTACAGCAGGAGTCAAGCACACAGATGCAGCTGCTGTAACTTGTGAATCTGCTGTTTCCTTTCAGCACAGGTATCTCATCCCAGGAGTACAAGCTTCACTTGACAGCGCAGCTTGAGCAACGGCGGTCTCTCAGAGAACAAGCCCAGAAAACATGAAATTCAGCTACTGCGACCTGGATGATGTCAGGCACACGTCACTGAACATGACAGCTATCTGCCAGTCAAGAAAGGCAGACTCCCAGCAGCTATCTAAAAGATTATACCAGCAGACTTCATTCTACATTTCCTGTATCTTTCCCCATGACATTACGAAGCCCCCCGTTACAAAGCCCCCCGTTACAAAGCCCCCCGTTACAAAGCCCCCCGTTACAAAGCCCCCCGTTACAAAGCCCCCCGTTACAAAGCCCCCCGTTACAAAGCCCCCCGTTACAAAGCCCCCCGTTACAAAGCCCCCCGTTACAAAGCCCCCCGTTACAAAGCCCCCCGTTACAAAGCCCCCCGTTACAAAGCCCCCCGTTACAAAGCCCCCCGTTACAAAGCCCCCCGTTACAAAGCCCCCCGTTACAAAGCCCCCCGTTACAAAGCCCCCCGTTACAAAGCCCCCCGTTACAAAGCCCCCCGTTACAAAGCCCCCCGTTACAAAGCCCCCCGTTACAAAGCCCCCCGTTACAAAGCCCCCCGTTACAAAGCCCCCCGTTACAAAGCCCCCTATTGACATGATTTGGATGGGGAAGAAAATCTTAGCGGAAAATAAAGCGAGAGAGAGATTCATGGACTAGATGATCATGTAGATCCTTTCCAACTTTGTAATTCTAAGCAGAGATGTTCAACTGCCCACAGAGTGGAACATGGACCGCTGTGTGAAATTATACATTCCAACAACATGTGAAGTGCTCTCTCTCAACAAGGCTCTTCACCTAAAAAAAAACCCCACAAAAACAGGATTACCTAAATACAAGTTCACCTACTCCTAAAGGAGCTGAATGAGGTAGAAAAGAAGGCACCTGCACAAGTTTTAAGCAAGAACTCATTATCTGAGCTCTGAACTCAAGAGATTTTGCTTTCTTCCCCCAGTACAAAGTCCACGAATCTCATAACGTGAGATTTTTTCCTGCCCAATAAATATTTGAAATCCATCTCCCCCCTTTACTGGATCAAGCAGTGTTATATCAGAATGTCAATAATTAGGTGTCTGATTTCTTTGTTCTTGGTTCAAGACTGTCTTGCCTTGGACCTAAAACAGCCTCCTAATTCTACTGACTACTTGCAATCGGATGGTTTTTCTTGCTGCACAGGGCAATGGATCCAGAGTTTTTAAATCAAAGGCTGCAGGATAATATTTCCCTTTTCAATTCAGAAGACATTAAAAGCTGCCCATTTTTCCTCTTCTATCACTGGACCAGATAAAAGTTTCCAATCCCAAATATTGCCACTTGACACTGTTCTATCCAAATCAAATGCACGTGGCATCAAGCGTTTTACAATTATTTTTTTTAAAGCCACACAACATCATAAGAAGTATGTTAACTAGCAATCTTGACCCGATTTGTAGGCACAGAATGGATACAGTGGAAAGAGGCTGCACTGAGTTCATGCAACTCAAGCGGAGGAGGCTACATTAAGGTGACAACAAACAGAAGAGTAGAATTGGACATTTACCATCTGAAACTGTAGAGTTCTAGCATTCATCCGTGCTTCGTTAGTTTATCTAGAGAGGCAGGAAGAACAGATACATAACCGTTAACATTATGATTGAAGAGTGGGTAACAGTTATGCAAGATTCCGTGGAAGAGAGGATTCCTAAAGCAGTCAGAATATTGCCCAAGTTCCCTTCTTTCTCTGCTGGGATCTGGATTGTACTGATCAGCAGGAGTTCAGAGGACAAAAAGAACTGTTGATGTCGTCCCACACCCAGAGACCACCACTACCAAAAGGCAGAGCAGAGCTTCTTAGCTGTTCCACTCCTTTAGCCTCATTTAAGACTTGCACTGTTGCAGGTTCTGCCTTTGACAGCCAGTCTTAAACACAGCTGAAAATGTCTTAGCAAGATTACCTCTAGCAAGGAACTCTTGAACACAGCACATGCAGCATCCCATTTGCAGGGGCCTACTCAGCCTTTATTATTGAATAGTGTTTGGTTTGCTTACCATTACTAAATGGTAACTCAGGTAGAACTGAGTTATTAGTGTACACACACTCAGGTGAAACAAGCTGTCCACTCAGGGAGAAGGTCTAGCTTGCCTCAGTCTCTACTGACAAGAGGCCCATAGGACACTAGGTTAAACCAAGAGGAAAAAACAGACCTAGCAGTCTAGCTTCTCATAACACACACACAGCCTCCAAACCCCGTTATGATCACCGTACTTTCTGTAGTATGTTACATGTCAGAAATTATCATAATTTAACAGATGCGATTCCTCCCTTGCGGATACTTAATGCAGTTGTATTTCATTGGATGCAGCACACAGAAATACCTCATTCAGGCTTTTCTGAGTGGCTAGATGTATGTCACATCGTGGGATGAAATCTTACATGTTTTCAAAGAGCAAATTTTAGTCTGCTTATCACCTCAATACTGTCCGTATAGGTGAGAAATGATCTCCCCAGACACTGTAAAACAATTGAACTAGCGGCTAAGATTCACACAAGTCACCTGTCAGCCCTTCCAAGCAAGACTTCTCTCTACAGCAGGTAGCTTCACACCATCCTGACTTGAAATAAGGCTTTGATGCATAGGACAAAGAGAGAAATAAGTCCGTGCAGAAAGGCCCACCTGGAAGTCAGGAAGAAAAGATAAACAGCAAGAAAAAAAAATCCCCAGCCTAGTGATGGTTCTTAGACCTTCATTTACAAAACATTACTGCCTTTGTCCATGAGCCAAGCCCTTTTAGTCCTCCTCCATCCATGAGAAGCTGTTACCCTTTGTCCTCAGAGCTGGAGCTGTGAATATAAGGAGGAGATCAAGTCTCCATAAAGTCCTTCACCCACGCGTGACAGCTTCCCATGACTTCATTCTTCTGTGGGAGCACGGTTATTTTCCTCAAGCAGAAGGCATTTGCCCTCTAGCACTCACCATTATAGTGATCTCTAGTAAAAACAGATGCAAAATATTACAGTACTTGATTAAAAAAACAAAACAAAACAAACCAACACCTCTGCTCTCATTCCATGAAACTGATATATGCTTATCATCTCCCAGGATCTTCAAGAATAATTCAGAATTTCTGATTACAAAGCTTTCAGTTTTGAAGATCCAACAGCACCTCAGTATAGCACAATAGAAAGTACAACAACAACAGCAGAACAGCAAGGCACCAGTGTACAACATGCAAAGATTGACCTAAATACAACAGCCACAGAAACAAAGCAAAGAACCTACTCACCCTCAGAAGACCTCAGCTACACAAGGAACTCCAGAGAGAAACCTTCGCCTCCACTGCCAACCCTTCAATGAGGTCTGGGAAGGGGCTGGATCCTGACTCCATCCCTTCCTGTCACTCAGTGGCATTAAATGCACCTGAGTTACCCTGAGTCCGTCCTGCCTTCCCACCAGGTGCTCAATCACTGATTCAAGCTGTGAGAATCTAGGCAAAATCCGGCTAAGATAATTAACAGAGGAAGAGTTCACACAGTAAAAAAAAAAAAAAAAAAATCAAAGAAATTCAGAATTAAGGTAGGTCTTAATATGCTGTTGCTAGCTTCACTCTATGAAAATCACATACTACTGCTTAATCTCAATTTTATTATTGTGCTCTGAAAGAGGAAGGTGATTACAATATCGATTTAGGTCTCTCAGGTCAGGCTCATTTTAAAATATTGTTTTCTTTGAATTTTTTCCTCTGAAAATGACCACAATAAGAATATCTGTTCCATTTTTAAATGTTACAGAGAACCAAAAACACCTCCCAAATGCAGGACTAAGTCCCAGATATCTATCTCCTGTATCACAAGCTTATCCAGTAAGCAAGCAACATTCAGTGAACAAGTTTCATTCTCTCTTGACTGTTCTACCATAAGGATGGCCAATTCTGGTTGTTATATAAACAAGGGATTAATTTATACTTTTCTACAAAACGTCACATTTTCTATGTGCATCACAAAGACATTAGATAGAAAATTCAAAATGAATTAAGGAACATCTTCCTATCTTCAAACAATTTGCAATTAATTTGCCATAGGATTTTATGCTCAATTAAATTTACAGATGTTTAAAAAGAGTTACTACACATGCAGAGGCTGCTAAACACAGGGAGCTGCCTAAGGTTGAGCCAGGCACTGAACTGCAGCTTTTTGATGCCTCTTGAAATGTACACTACAGGTTTGTCTTGTTTGATGAAAGTTTCCTAAGCATTTGCTGTTGGCTGCTGTTAAGACATAGGATACTGGGCTAGCAGAACTTTGGAACTTCATGCGGACAATCTTACATATTAACCTGACATACTTGTAGCACCTGATTTCAGCATTTCAAGTACTCCACCGAGAAGACATCCACACTTGCAAGATAGGAAAAGTTCAAACATTCATATAGACAGGAAACATCACTGTAATGCTTCATTAAAATTGACTTCACTGTACATTAGCACTCAAATCTGCCTCCAGTCAACACTGCAGAATGTGTGCTAAACTGAGGTATAACACTAATATTAATTATAACCACAGCTGAAAATATGACAAGACAGTTTGGAGGTAAAAATTCATCATCTACAGTCTGTACTCTAAGGAATAAGAATGTCCCCTCACATTCCAATAAGATCCCAACAAGTTTATTTTCTCTTTCTGTAACAGTTTCGTAGAATAGCATGATAATCTCTTCTGAGAACTCTGGATTGCAACATAAACATCAGGCATAACAAACTGATCCATGCTCATTCCGGAAAACTATATATTGATGCACCTAGACAGCAGTGCCAACTACTAATCAGTTAAATTAAAACAGACAAAATTAAAGGCATGGGAAGATAAATCGCAAATGTAACAAACAGAGAAAAGTTAACAGATAATTAGAGTTTCTAATTTCTCTTCAAATGACTCTCAGGTTATACACCAGGCAATTAAGACCTCATTGGGTTTCAGTTTACAGCCGGGGACAGCTGAAAGTGTGAGACCTTAGGAAGAGTAAAGGAAATTGTGTTTTTCTTTTAAAGAATATGGTGAAAGTTACATTAAAAGCTGTATCATCCTGGGTAGGTAAGTTTCATAAATCACAAAGCCGAGCTAGGTTTCCTTTGGACTTAACCCACTCACAACTTCCAAATACTGTGTAGACACCACAGGAGCTGCCATAGCAGTCACTGCCTTAATACGCTACTGCTGAATGGAGAATATCACTGGGGCTACAGTGTATATTTAGCAAGTTTCTAAGTCACAAAACACAACAGAGACTGCCCGGCCATCACCCCAAACACAGAACACTTCCAGAGTAAACAAAAGTAACTTTATTCAGTAACTGCAAACTATTCGTTTTGGACAACTTTCACACATCCCTCTCCCTCAGCAGCTTCTCCACTGAAAGCCAAAACAAAACCGCAGAGAACCATTCATCCTCGGGATAGCTTCAACTTTCAACCCTCTGCTTTTGCAAGCTGCACACCAAGATAGAAATCCCCCATTAGCAGTCTGAAAGCCCCGCGCAAGCAAAGACAACTTCCATTTGCCACTGTATTTGTAGCATTTGCACACTGTAACAGCAACTGGTGACTACAGAAGGAGAAAGCTTTTTAGCCTGCCTTTCAAGCCTCATAGCAGCAAAAGGAAGCTACTGGTTTTCTATAGGCTGTACTCTGCTCACTTCCCACGTGCACACAACACAGCTGCCAGATTCAATAACCACGTCAGCTTGCTTTCCCCATAGAGCAGCAGAGAGATGACAGAATGAAGATATTCCCAGTGTGCTAATCTGTAGCTAGGGCCACATTAAGCTCTGAATGAACATCGTTTTACTGCTCTTTCAGAAAAAAAATAAAATCAGTCAATGCCATTTGTAAAAGAAGCGTGCATAAGGATTTCAGAAATGTGAACCCACACTTGCCTCCAGTGACGTTAAAGTACATTAAAGAAATGGCTCATTTTATCATCAGCTAACAAGTCCTAGGACTCGGGTTAATTCCTTCTCAAAACATCCTGGCCTTCAATTACACATTTTGCCAAGCAACACGTGCTTGTACCCCAAAAGAACAGAATCACGAACTGACCAGTCAGTCCAGAATACTCCTCTCCAGGAGGAATTGTTTCCATAGCTGTCTTTGCTGACTTCTTTCAGAAAAGCAGACTTAACAATAAAAGGGGGAAATTCCCACTTACCATTTCAACCCTCCCACGTACAGCAGTTCCTAGAGCTCCAAGATTCCTTAAGAGATGTGGTCACTTCACTGCCAATGCAGAGCATTTCCATACCTCCATCTGCACAACCGGCTCTGTTGGAGGGAGGGGCAGGCAGAATTCACGTGCCAAGAGAAGGTGCCAGTCGTACGGTCCAAATCTACAAACTTAACGTAAGCCCAGAAACATGGGGCTGAATTTGCAACAATGCAGGGATGCTGCAGAGATGATGAGATGACAACCATGTACACCTCTCTCACGTCTACTCCCTTCACTTCACCTGGAGGCACCTGTCTCAGTCGGGAGTGGTTTCTGCAGAAACTACAGACAGTTGGTTTTCCCCTCAAAGAAAGCGTTACTGTATGGGAACTGAAGAGGAAGGAAGGCATTCAGCTGACATTACGACACAGTACAGCAATCAATACTGCACATTGAAGTGCAGAGGGTTTCTCAGTCTATTTATTCTTCCAGTAACAGGGATCTCACTACATCTACTCTGTTCAAAACTGAACCGTCAGCCTCAGTGGTGCTTATCACGTATGAAATGGTGCCACGTGAAAACTTGAGGAAGTGCCTGAAAGGAGCTGTACAAGTCAGTGACACATGGTGTGCAGAGGAGCAAAACCTTAAACAGCAAATTGCTGCCTCTATGGCTTTCCTGTCAGCTCAGAGGAGAAACCTATCCACAACCACAGCAGGGAGAGCAGATCTATCAGATCCTATCTTTTACAAGGGTGGATAGTGATAGGACAAGGGGACATGGCTTTAAACCAAGACAGGGCAGGTCTAGGTTAGATATGGGCAGGAAGTTCTTCCACACAGGTGGTGGTGAAGCACTGGAATAGGTTGCCCAAGGAGGCTGCCAAGTGGGTGCCCCATCCCTGGGGGCATTCAAAGCCAAGCTAGATGTGGCTCTGGGCAGCCCGGTCTGGTGGTTGGTGACCCTGAACATAGCAGGGGGCTGAAACTAGGTGATCGTTGTGGTCCTTTTCAACAGAGACCATTCTATGATTCTATCTGGGAGACGGAAAATGGGGTCCCTGGCACTGGGGCTGTGCAGGCTGAGAAGGGCTTTGCCGGCTGAGAAGGGCTTTGCCTTCTAAGCCAGCAGCTAAAGACACGCGTGACTGGGAATGACGTGAAGTGCTGGTCATGTAACAGAATGAGTGAGCACTGTGAAACAGGTAGGGGCTGTGTGTCTCCTGCCAGCCACACCTGCACGTAGCCTCTTTACTGGCAAGAGAAATCAGAAGTCAAATGGTTAAGAAATCAGAGCTACCTATTTACTCAAAAATCAGCGACTTCAGGTTGAAAAATATTGCTGGGCAAGTGCTGTGGTTTAGTCTTGCAGGTGGCTAAGCACTACACAGTTGCTGCCTCACTCCCTCGCCTCCCAGGGGGTTGGGTGAGAGAATCAGGAAAAAAAAAAAAAAGTAGAACTCACAGGTTGAGATATACCTATTTACTTGGAGAACAGTAATAGGATAAAAATTATGAATATATATATATATATGAATGTATATCACCAGTGATACATAAAGTAATTGCTCACCAGCCCCGAGCCTATACCCAACTAGCCCCTCAAGCAGCAGAAGAGAGCCCAATTAACTGCCATCCCCTTCAAAACTCCTTCCACACGTCACACGATATGGAATACCCCTTTGGCCAATTTCAATCAGCACTCCTAACTGTTCCCTCCCAGCTCCTTGGGCCCTTTGATGAGAACGGCCTTGGCGCTGTACAATGTGGCTTTGCAGCAACGATAAGTATTGGTGTGTTATCAACACCATTTTTCTTCTAGAGCCAAAACATACCAGTATACCAGATACTCTGGAGAAAACAATTGCATCCCAGTTGAAACAAAGACAGGAAATCGAGTACAGCTCTACCCTTGAGGTATCTGTGTTGTGACTCAGTGGATCACTCTCTCTTCAGACCTGCCAGCCTCACAACTTAGATTAGCATAACATGCTAATTAACACGCATCAGCACTGATTTTTCTCTTCTATACGTACTCAAAAGACAAACAAGAGAGAACAGCCTGCCTACAGAATATTTTCCAAAAGCTTAACTAAGATCCTCCTGCACTGCTCAAGGGACATTCACTGTAGATGGGCAACGGCAGCAGAAAGCATTGCTTCAAACCACATAGCCTTTCCATTCCCGTCTTGTGTACAAGGACAACTTATGCTGCCTGAAGGCAGGTGTTGACTGCAATGTTGCTTCTCCAAGCGGCTATTCAAGAACCAAGTCCAGGGGGTCACAGAAAAGCAGTAGCTGACTCAAGTGGCCGGAATATGTTCTAAGCCAAGCCCCCCACAACAGGAATTCTCTTAACAGGAAGCTCTTATGTTCTACGCATAGGACATACCCACCACAGCATATTACAAATGATCTTTTGCTTTCTAAAATTAGAAAACCACTTAGAAATAAGTTCTCATCCCCTTCTGAATTAATCCTACCTACAAATTACATAGTAATTAGACACTGTCTACAGAAACACTTGTTCAGCATCCTAGGAAACACAGCATACACAAAAGAAAAGCAATAAAATGAAGAGACTCTGTGACGGGGTTATAAAGAGCTAAGCTGACCCCTAAATCCATGTACTTCTGATATTTGGCTGTGTAAAATCTTGAAATTCACAGAACATTCTACAAAGACAGCAGAAGGGATAAACTGAGAAACGAATATTATAACAAAAGATGGGAAAGAAGTGAAGCTAATAACTTCTCCCTTTTTAAGGCAAACATTTGACATAAAAGGGGAAAGCTCACATCATTCTCATAGCTGTATCAGTTCTCCCAGCACGCATTACCAGCTTAAGCACAGTAAGAGACCAAGTGAAGTAACATCTTCCCAGCTCAGCATGGAAGCAGCATGAACTTGGATCCATCTCCACTTACCTATGCAAGTATTTAATTTGTGGTCACTTGCTGCTTCATCAAGCATATAATAAGGTGAAGGAGCACTAGGCATCTCACTACTACCACTGTACTTCCATTAAGTCAGCCCAAGACTGAGAAGGAACATTACAGCACTTCCATTTCTTAGCCTAAACTCTTTCTTTAGTTACTGGGGGATTTCAAGCTACACAGATTTCTGACCTCACAGGTGACGTGACTGAGATACTGCTGAGAAGTCAGTTAGGCTAACAAAAGACATTTACAGCAGGAGTCAAGCACACAGATGCAGCTGCTGTAACTTGTGAATCTGCTGTTTCCTTTCAGCACAGGTATCTCATCCCAGGAGTACAAGCTTCACTTGACAGCGCAGCTTGAGCAACGGCGGTCTCTCAGAGAACAAGCCCAGAAAACATGAAATTCAGCTACTGCGACCTGGATGATGTCAGGCACACGTCACTGAACATGACAGCTATCTGCCAGTCAAGAAAGGCAGACTCCCAGCAGCTATCTAAAAGATTATACCAGCAGACTTCATTCTACATTTCCTGTATCTTTCCCCATGACATTACGAAGCCCCCCGTTACAAAGCCCCCCGTTACAAAGCCCCCCGTTACAAAGCCCCCCGTTACAAAGCCCCCCGTTACAAAGCCCCCCGTTACAAAGCCCCCCGTTACAAAGCCCCCCGTTACAAAGCCCCCCGTTACAAAGCCCCCCGTTACAAAGCCCCCCGTTACAAAGCCCCCTATTGACATGATTTGGATGGGGAAGAAAATCTTAGCGGAAAATAAAGCGAGAGAGAGATTCATGGACTAGATGATCATGTAGATCCTTTCCAACTTTGTAATTCTAAGCAGAGATGTTCAACTGCCCACAGAGTGGAACATGGACCGCTGTGTGAAATTATACATTCCAACAACATGTGAAGTGCTCTCTCTCAACAAGGCTCTTCACCTAAAAAAAAACCCCACAAAAACAGGATTACCTAAATACAAGTTCACCTACTCCTAAAGGAGCTGAATGAGGTAGAAAAGAAGGCACCTGCACAAGTTTTAAGCAAGAACTCATTATCTGAGCTCTGAACTCAAGAGATTTTGCTTTCTTCCCCCAGTACAAAGTCCACGAATCTCATAACGTGAGATTTTTTCCTGCCCAATAAATATTTGAAATCCATCTCCCCCCTTTACTGGATCAAGCAGTGTTATATCAGAATGTCAATAATTAGGTGTCTGATTTCTTTGTTCTTGGTTCAAGACTGTCTTGCCTTGGACCTAAAACAGCCTCCTAATTCTACTGACTACTTGCAATCGGATGGTTTTTCTTGCTGCACAGGGCAATGGATCCAGAGTTTTTAAATCAAAGGCTGCAGGATAATATTTCCCTTTTCAATTCAGAAGACATTAAAAGCTGCCCATTTTTCCTCTTCTATCACTGGACCAGATAAAAGTTTCCAATCCCAAATATTGCCACTTGACACTGTTCTATCCAAATCAAATGCACGTGGCATCAAGCGTTTTACAATTATTTTTTTTAAAGCCACACAACATCATAAGAAGTATGTTAACTAGCAATCTTGACCCGATTTGTAGGCACAGAATGGATACAGTGGAAAGAGGCTGCACTGAGTTCATGCAACTCAAGCGGAGGAGGCTACATTAAGGTGACAACAAACAGAAGAGTAGAATTGGACATTTACCATCTGAAACTGTAGAGTTCTAGCATTCATCCGTGCTTCGTTAGTTTATCTAGAGAGGCAGGAAGAACAGATACATAACCGTTAACATTATGATTGAAGAGTGGGTAACAGTTATGCAAGATTCCGTGGAAGAGAGGATTCCTAAAGCAGTCAGAATATTGCCCAAGTTCCCTTCTTTCTCTGCTGGGATCTGGATTGTACTGATCAGCAGGAGTTCAGAGGACAAAAAGAACTGTTGATGTCGTCCCACACCCAGAGACCACCACTACCAAAAGGCAGAGCAGAGCTTCTTAGCTGTTCCACTCCTTTAGCCTCATTTAAGACTTGCACTGTTGCAGGTTCTGCCTTTGACAGCCAGTCTTAAACACAGCTGAAAATGTCTTAGCAAGATTACCTCTAGCAAGGAACTCTTGAACACAGCACATGCAGCATCCCATTTGCAGGGGCCTACTCAGCCTTTATTATTGAATAGTGTTTGGTTTGCTTACCATTACTAAATGGTAACTCAGGTAGAACTGAGTTATTAGTGTACACACACTCAGGTGAAACAAGCTGTCCACTCAGGGAGAAGGTCTAGCTTGCCTCAGTCTCTACTGACAAGAGGCCCATAGGACACTAGGTTAAACCAAGAGGAAAAAACAGACCTAGCAGTCTAGCTTCTCATAACACACACACAGCCTCCAAACCCCGTTATGATCACCGTACTTTCTGTAGTATGTTACATGTCAGAAATTATCATAATTTAACAGATGCGATTCCTCCCTTGCGGATACTTAATGCAGTTGTATTTCATTGGATGCAGCACACAGAAATACCTCATTCAGGCTTTTCTGAGTGGCTAGATGTATGTCACATCGTGGGATGAAATCTTACATGTTTTCAAAGAGCAAATTTTAGTCTGCTTATCACCTCAATACTGTCCGTATAGGTGAGAAATGATCTCCCCAGACACTGTAAAACAATTGAACTAGCGGCTAAGATTCACACAAGTCACCTGTCAGCCCTTCCAAGCAAGACTTCTCTCTACAGCAGGTAGCTTCACACCATCCTGACTTGAAATAAGGCTTTGATGCATAGGACAAAGAGAGAAATAAGTCCGTGCAGAAAGGCCCACCTGGAAGTCAGGAAGAAAAGATAAACAGCAAGAAAAAAAAATCCCCAGCCTAGTGATGGTTCTTAGACCTTCATTTACAAAACATTACTGCCTTTGTCCATGAGCCAAGCCCTTTTAGTCCTCCTCCATCCATGAGAAGCTGTTACCCTTTGTCCTCAGAGCTGGAGCTGTGAATATAAGGAGGAGATCAAGTCTCCATAAAGTCCTTCACCCACGCGTGACAGCTTCCCATGACTTCATTCTTCTGTGGGAGCACGGTTATTTTCCTCAAGCAGAAGGCATTTGCCCTCTAGCACTCACCATTATAGTGATCTCTAGTAAAAACAGATGCAAAATATTACAGTACTTGATTAAAAAAACAAAACAAAACAAACCAACACCTCTGCTCTCATTCCATGAAACTGATATATGCTTATCATCTCCCAGGATCTTCAAGAATAATTCAGAATTTCTGATTACAAAGCTTTCAGTTTTGAAGATCCAACAGCACCTCAGTATAGCACAATAGAAAGTACAACAACAACAGCAGAACAGCAAGGCACCAGTGTACAACATGCAAAGATTGACCTAAATACAACAGCCACAGAAACAAAGCAAAGAACCTACTCACCCTCAGAAGACCTCAGCTACACAAGGAACTCCAGAGAGAAACCTTCGCCTCCACTGCCAACCCTTCAATGAGGTCTGGGAAGGGGCTGGATCCTGACTCCATCCCTTCCTGTCACTCAGTGGCATTAAATGCACCTGAGTTACCCTGAGTCCGTCCTGCCTTCCCACCAGGTGCTCAATCACTGATTCAAGCTGTGAGAATCTAGGCAAAATCCGGCTAAGATAATTAACAGAGGAAGAGTTCACACAGTAAAAAAAAAAAAAAAAAATCAAAGAAATTCAGAATTAAGGTAGGTCTTAATATGCTGTTGCTAGCTTCACTCTATGAAAATCACATACTACTGCTTAATCTCAATTTTATTATTGTGCTCTGAAAGAGGAAGGTGATTACAATATCGATTTAGGTCTCTCAGGTCAGGCTCATTTTAAAATATTGTTTTCTTTGAATTTTTTCCTCTGAAAATGACCACAATAAGAATATCTGTTCCATTTTTAAATGTTACAGAGAACCAAAAACACCTCCCAAATGCAGGACTAAGTCCCAGATATCTATCTCCTGTATCACAAGCTTATCCAGTAAGCAAGCAACATTCAGTGAACAAGTTTCATTCTCTCTTGACTGTTCTACCATAAGGATGGCCAATTCTGGTTGTTATATAAACAAGGGATTAATTTATACTTTTCTACAAAACGTCACATTTTCTATGTGCATCACAAAGACATTAGATAGAAAATTCAAAATGAATTAAGGAACATCTTCCTATCTTCAAACAATTTGCAATTAATTTGCCATAGGATTTTATGCTCAATTAAATTTACAGATGTTTAAAAAGAGTTACTATACATGCAGAGGCTGCTAAACACAGGGAGCTGCCTAAGGTTGAGCCAGGCACTGAACTGCAGCTTTTTGATGCCTCTTGAAATGTACACTACAGGTTTGTCTTGTTTGATGAAAGTTTCCTAAGCATTTGCTGTTGGCTGCTGTTAAGACATAGGATACTGGGCTAGCAGAACTTTGGAACTTCATGCGGACAATCTTACATATTAACCTGACATACTTGTAGCACCTGATTTCAGCATTTCAAGTACTCCACCGAGAAGACATCCACACTTGCAAGATAGGAAAAGTTCAAACATTCATATAGACAGGAAACATCACTGTAATGCTTCATTAAAATTGACTTCACTGTACATTAGCACTCAAATCTGCCTCCAGTCAACACTGCAGAATGTGTGCTAAACTGAGGTATAACACTAATATTAATTATAACCACAGCTGAAAATATGACAAGACAGTTTGGAGGTAAAAATTCATCATCTACAGTCTGTACTCTAAGGAATAAGAATGTCCCCTCACATTCCAATAAGATCCCAACAAGTTTATTTTCTCTTTCTGTAACAGTTTCGTAGAATAGCATGATAATCTCTTCTGAGAACTCTGGATTGCAACATAAACATCAGGCATAACAAACTGATCCATGCTCATTCCGGAAAACTATATATTGATGCACCTAGACAGCAGTGCCAACTACTAATCAGTTAAATTAAAACAGACAAAATTAAAGGCATGGGAAGATAAATCGCAAATGTAACAAACAGAGAAAAGTTAACAGATAATTAGAGTTTCTAATTTCTCTTCAAATGACTCTCAGGTTATACACCAGGCAATTAAGACCTCATTGGGTTTCAGTTTACAGCCGGGGACAGCTGAAAGTGTGAGACCTTAGGAAGAGTAAAGGAAACTGTGTTTTTCTTTTAAAGAATATGGTGAAAGTTACTGTGATGTGAACCCAGATTTTAAGGTATAGAGAAAATGACTAGCACTTTGAAGAAATAAAATTTGTAGATCATAGCTTCTTTGAAGTACAGTTCTGTAAAAAAAAAAAAAAAAAAGCAATATGTTAAGAAGTCACCACCAAACCAACATCATGTGTCTACCTGGAAGTAACAGTGGAGAACCAGAAAATGCACTAGTATTTTTATTCCATTAATTCCATGAACAGTTACGGGCACGTACAGAGACCTAAAGTCCAACCAGTAGTCGTAACTACTAAATCACACAGAAATCAGTTGCCTTTCATTAGTTAAAGTCAGTTTCTCTATAGTTAGAAATATTTGATTAGTTTATCCTTCGTTAATTTGTCTTTTTTCCCCCAGTATGAGTGCAATACATTAAAAGCTGTATCATCCTGGGTAGGTAAGTTTCATAAATCACAAAGCCGAGCTAGGTTTCCTTTGGACTTAACCCACTCACAACTTCCAAATACTGTGTAGACACCACAGGAGCTGCCATAGCAGTCACTGCCTTAATACGCTACTGCTGAATGGAGAATATCACTGGGGCTACAGTGTATATTTAGCAAGTTTCTAAGTCACAAAACACAACAGAGACTGCCCGGCCATCACCCCAAACACAGAACACTTCCAGAGTAAACAAAAGTAACTTTATTCAGTAACTGCAAACTATTCGTTTTGGACAACTTTCACACATCCCTCTCCCTCAGCAGCTTCTCCACTGAAAGCCAAAACAAAACCGCAGAGAACCATTCATCCTCGGGATAGCTTCAACTTTCAACCCTCTGCTTTTGCAAGCTGCACACCAAGATAGAAATCCCCCATTAGCAGTCTGAAAGCCCCGCGCAAGCAAAGACAACTTCCATTTGCCACTGTATTTGTAGCATTTGCACACTGTAACAGCAACTGGTGACTACAGAAGGAGAAAGCTTTTTAGCCTGCCTTTCAAGCCTCATAGCAGCAAAAGGAAGCTACTGGTTTTCTATATGCTGTACTCGGCTCACTTCCCACGTGCACACAACACAGCTGCCAGATTCAATAACCACGTCAGCTTGCTTTCCCCATAGAGCAGCAGAGAGATGACAGAATGAAGATATTCCCAGTGTGCTAATCTGTAGCTAGGGCCACATTAAGCTCTGAATGAACATCGTTTTACTGCTCTTTCAGAAAAAAAATAAAATCAGTCAATGCCATTTGTAAAAGAAGCGTGCATAAGGATTTCAGAAATGTGAACCCACACTTGCCTCCAGTGACGTTAAAGTACATTAAAGAAATGGCTCATTTTATCATCAGCTAACAAGTCCTAGGACTCGGGTTAATTCCTTCTCAAAACATCCTGGCCTTCAATTACACATTTTGCCAAGCAACACGTGCTTGTACCCCAAAAGAACAGAATCACGAACTGACCAGTCAGTCCAGAATACTCCTCTCCAGGAGGAATTGTTTCCATAGCTGTCTTTGCTGACTTCTTTCAGAAAAGCAGACTTAACAATAAAAGGGGGAAATTCCCACTTACCATTTCAACCCTCCCACGTACAGCAGTTCCTAGAGCTCCAAGATTCCTTAAGAGATGTGGTCACTTCACTGCCAATGCAGAGCATTTCCATACCTCCATCTGCACAACCGGCTCTGTTGGAGGGAGGGGCAGGCAGAATTCACGTGCCAAGAGAAGGTGCCAGTCGTACGGTCCAAATCTACAAACTTAACGTAAGCCCAGAAACATGGGGCTGAATTTGCAACAATGCAGGGATGCTGCAGAGATGATGAGATGACAACCATGTACACCTCTCTCACGTCTACTCCCTTCACTTCACCTGGAGGCACCTGTCTCAGTCGGGAGTGGTTTCTGCAGAAACTACAGACAGTTGGTTTTCCCCTCAAAGAAAGCGTTACTGTATGGGAACTGAAGAGGAAGGAAGGCATTCAGCTGACATTACGACACAGTACAGCAATCAATACTGCACATTGAAGTGCAGAGGGTTTCTCAGTCTATTTATTCTTCCAGTAACAGGGATCTCACTACATCTACTCTGTTCAAAACTGAACCGTCAGCCTCAGTGGTGCTTATCACGTATGAAATGGTGCCACGTGAAAACTTGAGGAAGTGCCTGAAAGGAGCTGTACAAGTCAGTGACACATGGTGTGCAGAGGAGCAAAACCTTAAACAGCAAATTGCTGCCTCTATGGCTTTCCTGTCAGCTCAGAGGAGAAACCTATCCACAACCACAGCAGGGAGAGCAGATCTATCAGATCCTATCTTTTACAAGGGTGGATAGTGATAGGACAAGGGGACATGGCTTTAAACCAAGACAGGGCAGGTCTAGGTTAGATATGGGCAGGAAGTTCTTCCACACAGGTGGTGGTGAAGCACTGGAATAGGTTGCCCAAGGAGGCTGCCAAGTGGGTGCCCCATCCCTGGGGGCATTCAAAGCCAAGCTAGATGTGGCTCTGGGCAGCCCGGTCTGGTGGTTGGTGACCCTGAACATAGCAGGGGGCTGAAACTAGGTGATCGTTGTGGTCCTTTTCAACAGAGACCATTCTATGATTCTATCTGGGAGACGGAAAATGGGGTCCCTGGCACTGGGGCTGTGCAGGCTGAGAAGGGCTTTGCCGGCTGAGAAGGGCTTTGCCTTCTAAGCCAGCAGCTAAAGACACGCGTGACTGGGAATGACGTGAAGTGCTGGTCATGTAACAGAATGAGTGAGCACTGTGAAACAGGTAGGGGCTGTGTGTCTCCTGCCAGCCACACCTGCACGTAGCCTCTTTACTGGCAAGAGAAATCAGAAGTCAAATGGTTAAGAAATCAGAGCTACCTATTTACTCAAAAATCAGCGACTTCAGGTTGAAAAATATTGCTGGGCAAGTGCTGTGGTTTAGTCTTGCAGGTGGCTAAGCACTACACAGTTGCTGCCTCACTCCCTCGCCTCCCAGGGGGTTGGGTGAGAGAATCAGGAAAAAAAAAAAAAAAGTAGAACTCACAGGTTGAGATATACCTATTTACTTGGAGAACAGTAATAGGATAAAAATTATGAATATATATATATATATGAATGTATATCACCAGTGATACATAAAGTAATTGCTCACCAGCCCCGAGCCTATACCCAACTAGCCCCTCAAGCAGCAGAAGAGAGCCCAATTAACTGCCATCCCCTTCAAAACTCCTTCCACACGTCACACGATATGGAATACCCCTTTGGCCAATTTCAATCAGCACTCCTAACTGTTCCCTCCCAGCTCCTTGGGCCCTTTGATGAGAACGGCCTTGGCGCTGTACAATGTGGCTTTGCAGCAACGATAAGTATTGGTGTGTTATCAACACCATTTTTCTTCTAGAGCCAAAACATACCAGTATACCAGATACTCTGGAGAAAACAATTGCATCCCAGTTGAAACAAAGACAGGAAATCGAGTACAGCTCTACCCTTGAGGTATCTGTGTTGTGACTCAGTGGATCACTCTCTCTTCAGACCTGCCAGCCTCACAACTTAGATTAGCATAACATGCTAATTAACACGCATCAGCACTGATTTTTCTCTTCTATACGTACTCAAAAGACAAACAAGAGAGAACAGCCTGCCTACAGAATATTTTCCAAAAGCTTAACTAAGATCCTCCTGCACTGCACAAGGGACATTCACTGTAGATGGGCAACGGCAGCAGAAAGCATTGCTTCAAACCACATAGCCTTTCCATTCCCGTCTTGTGTACAAGGACAACTTATGCTGCCTGAAGGCAGGTGTTGACTGCAATGTTGCTTCTCCAAGCGGCTATTCAAGAACCAAGTCCAGGGGGTCACAGAAAAGCAGTAGCTGACTCAAGTGGCCGGAATATGTTCTAAGCCAAGCCCCCCACAACAGGAATTCTCTTAACAGGAAGCTCTTATGTTCTACGCATAGGACATACCCACCACAGCATATTACAAATGATCTTTTGCTTTCTAAAATTAGAAAACCACTTAGAAATAAGTTCTCATCCCCTTCTGAATTAATCCTACCTACAAATTACATAGTAATTAGACACTGTCTACAGAAACACTTGTTCAGCATCCTAGGAAACACAGCATACACAAAAGAAAAGCAATAAAATGAAGAGACTCTGTGACGGGGTTATAAAGAGCTAAGCTGACCCCTAAATCCATGTACTTCTGATATTTGGCTGTGTAAAATCTTGAAATTCACAGAACATTCTACAGAGACAGCAGAAGGGATAAACTGAGAAACGAATATTATAACAAAAGATGGGAAAGAAGTGAAGCTAATAACTTCTCCCTTTTTAAGGCAAACATTTGACATAAAAGGGGAAAGCTCACATCATTCTCATAGCTGTATCAGTTCTCCCAGCACGCATTACCAGCTTAAGCACAGTAAGAGACCAAGTGAAGTAACATCTTCCCAGCTCAGCATGGAAGCAGCATGAACTTGGATCCATCTCCACTTACCTATGCAAGTATTTAATTTGTGGTCACTTGCTGCTTCATCAAGCATATAATAAGGTGAAGGAGCACTAGGCATCTCACTACTACCACTGTACTTCCATTAAGTCAGCCCAAGACTGAGAAGGAACATTACAGCACTTCCATTTCTTAGCCTAAACTCTTTCTTTAGTTACTGGGGGATTTCAAGCTACACAGATTTCTGACCTCACAGGTGACGTGACTGAGATACTGCTGAGAAGTCAGTTAGGCTAACAAAAGACATTTACAGCAGGAGTCAAGCACACAGATGCAGCTGCTGTAACTTGTGAATCTGCTGTTTCCTTTCAGCACAGGTATCTCATCCCAGGAGTACAAGCTTCACTTGACAGCGCAGCTTGAGCAACGGCGGTCTCTCAGAGAACAAGCCCAGAAAACATGAAATTCAGCTACTGCGACCTGGATGATGTCAGGCACACGTCACTGAACATGACAGCTATCTGCCAGTCAAGAAAGGCAGACTCCCAGCAGCTATCTAAAAGATTATACCAGCAGACTTCATTCTACATTTCCTGTATCTTTCCCCATGACATTACGAAGCCCCCCGTTACAAAGCCCCCCGTTACAAAGCCCCCCGTTACAAAGCCCCCCGTTACAAAGCCCCCCGTTACAAAGCCCCCCGTTACAAAGCCCCCCGTTACAAAGCCCCCCGTTACAAAGCCCCCTATTGACATGATTTGGATGGGGAAGAAAATCTTAGCGGAAAATAAAGCGAGAGAGAGATTCATGGACTAGATGATCATGTAGATCCTTTCCAACTTTGTAATTCTAAGCAGAGATGTTCAACTGCCCACAGAGTGGAACATGGACCGCTGTGTGAAATTATACATTCCAACAACATGTGAAGTGCTCTCTCTCAACAAGGCTCTTCACCTAAAAAAAAACCCCACAAAAACAGGATTACCTAAATACAAGTTCACCTACTCCTAAAGGAGCTGAATGAGGTAGAAAAGAAGGCACCTGCACAAGTTTTAAGCAAGAACTCATTATCTGAGCTCTGAACTCAAGAGATTTTGCTTTCTTCCCCCAGTACAAAGTCCACGAATCTCATAACGTGAGATTTTTTCCTGCCCAATAAATATTTGAAATCCATCTCCCCCCTTTACTGGATCAAGCAGTGTTATATCAGAATGTCAATAATTAGGTGTCTGATTTCTTTGTTCTTGGTTCAAGACTGTCTTGCCTTGGGCCTAAAACAGCCTTCTAATTCTACTGACTACTTGCAATCGGATGGTTTTTCTTGCTGCACAGGGCAATGGATCCAGAGTTTTTAAATCAAAGGCTGCAGGATAATATTTCCCTTTTCAATTCAGAAGACATTAAAAGCTGCCCATTTTTCCTCTTCTATCACTGGACCAGATAAAAGTTTCCAATCCCAAATATTGCCACTTGACACTGTTCTATCCAAATCAAATGCACGTGGCATCAAGCGTTTTACAATTATTTTTTTTAAAGCCACACAACATCATAAGAAGTATGTTAACTAGCAATCTTGACCCGATTTGTAGGCACAGAATGGATACAGTGGAAAGAGGCTGCACTGAGTTCATGCAACTCAAGCGGAGGAGGCTACATTAAGGTGACAACAAACAGAAGAGTAGAATTGGACATTTACCATCTGAAACTGTAGAGTTCTAGCATTCATCCGTGCTTCGTTAGTTTATCTAGAGAGGCAGGAAGAACAGATACATAACCGTTAACATTATGATTGAAGAGTGGGTAACAGTTATGCAAGATTCCGTGGAAGAGAGGATTCCTAAAGCAGTCAGAATATTGCCCAAGTTCCCTTCTTTCTCTGCTGGGATCTGGATTGTACTGATCAGCAGGAGTTCAGAGGACAAAAAGAACTGTTGATGTCGTCCCACACCCAGAGACCACCACTACCAAAAGGCAGAGCAGAGCTTCTTAGCTGTTCCACTCCTTTAGCCTCATTTAAGACTTGCACTGTTGCAGGTTCTGCCTTTGACAGCCAGTCTTAAACACAGCTGAAAATGTCTTAGCAAGATTACCTCTAGCAAGGAACTCTTGAACACAGCACATGCAGCATCCCATTTGCAGGGGCCTACTCAGCCTTTATTATTGAATAGTGTTTGGTTTGCTTACCATTACTAAATGGTAACTCAGGTAGAACTGAGTTATTAGTGTACACACACTCAGGTGAAACAAGCTGTCCACTCAGGGAGAAGGTCTAGCTTGCCTCAGTCTCTACTGACAAGAGGCCCATAGGACACTAGGTTAAACCAAGAGGAAAAAACAGACCTAGCAGTCTAGCTTCTCATAACACACACACAGCCTCCAAACCCCGTTATGATCACCGTACTTTCTGTAGTATGTTACATGTCAGAAATTATCATAATTTAACAGATGCGATTCCTCCCTTGCGGATACTTAATGCAGTTGTATTTCATTGGATGCAGCACACAGAAATACCTCATTCAGGCTTTTCTGAGTGGCTAGATGTATGTCACATCGTGGGATGAAATCTTACATGTTTTCAAAGAGCAAATTTTAGTCTGCTTATCACCTCAATACTGTCCGTATAGGTGAGAAATGATCTCCCCAGACACTGTAAAACAATTGAACTAGCGGCTAAGATTCACACAAGTCACCTGTCAGCCCTTCCAAGCAAGACTTCTCTCTACAGCAGGTAGCTTCACACCATCCTGACTTGAAATAAGGCTTTGATGCATAGGACAAAGAGAGAAATAAGTCCGTGCAGAAAGGCCCACCTGGAAGTCAGGAAGAAAAGATAAACAGCAAGAAAAAAAAATCCCCAGCCTAGTGATGGTTCTTAGACCTTCATTTACAAAACATTACTGCCTTTGTCCATGAGCCAAGCCCTTTTAGTCCTCCTCCATCCATGAGAAGCTGTTACCCTTTGTCCTCAGAGCTGGAGCTGTGAATATAAGGAGGAGATCAAGTCTCCATAAAGTCCTTCACCCACGCGTGACAGCTTCCCATGACTTCATTCTTCTGTGGGAGCACGGTTATTTTCCTCAAGCAGAAGGCATTTGCCCTCTAGCACTCACCATTATAGTGATCTCTAGTAAAAACAGATGCAAAATATTACAGTACTTGATTAAAAAAACAAAACAAAACAAACCAACACCTCTGCTCTCATTCCATGAAACTGATATATGCTTATCATCTCCCAGGATCTTCAAGAATAATTCAGAATTTCTGATTACAAAGCTTTCAGTTTTGAAGATCCAACAGCACCTCAGTATAGCACAATAGAAAGTACAACAACAACAGCAGAACAGCAAGGCACCAGTGTACAACATGCAAAGACTGACCTAAATACAACAGCCACAGAAACAAAGCAAAGAACCTACTCACCCTCAGAAGACCTCAGCTACACAAGGAACTCCAGAGAGAAACCTTCGCCTCCACTGCCAACCCTTCAATGAGGTCTGGGAAGGGGCTGGATCCTGACTCCATCCCTTCCTGTCACTCAGTGGCATTAAATGCACCTGAGTTACCCTGAGTCCGTCCTGCCTTCCCACCAGGTGCTCAATCACTGATTCAAGCTGTGAGAATCTAGGCAAAATCCGGCTAAGATAATTAACAGAGGAAGAGTTCACACAGTAAAAAAAAAAAAAAAAAAAAAATCAAAGAAATTCAGAATTAAGGTAGGTCTTAATATGCTGTTGCTAGCTTCACTCTATGAAAATCACATACTACTGCTTAATCTCAATTTTATTATTGTGCTCTGAAAGAGGAAGGTGATTACAATATCGATTTAGGTCTCTCAGGTCAGGCTCATTTTAAAATATTGTTTTCTTTGAATTTTTTCCTCTGAAAATGACCACAATAAGAATATCTGTTCCATTTTTAAATGTTACAGAGAACCAAAAACACCTCCCAAATGCAGGACTAAGTCCCAGATATCTATCTCCTGTATCACAAGCTTATCCAGTAAGCAAGCAACATTCAGTGAACAAGTTTCATTCTCTCTTGACTGTTCTACCATAAGGATGGCCAATTCTGGTTGTTATATAAACAAGGGATTAATTTATACTTTTCTACAAAACGTCACATTTTCTATGTGCATCACAAAGACATTAGATAGAAAATTCAAAATGAATTAAGGAACATCTTCCTATCTTCAAACAATTTGCAATTAATTTGCCATAGGATTTTATGCTCAATTAAATTTACAGATGTTTAAAAAGAGTTACTATACATGCAGAGGCTGCTAAACACAGGGAGCTGCCTAAGGTTGAGCCAGGCACTGAACTGCAGCTTTTTGATGCCTCTTGAAATGTACACTACAGGTTTGTCTTGTTTGATGAAAGTTTCCTAAGCATTTGCTGTTGGCTGCTGTTAAGACATAGGATACTGGGCTAGCAGAACTTTGGAACTTCATGCGGACAATCTTACATATTAACCTGACATACTTGTAGCACCTGATTTCAGCATTTCAAGTACTCCACCGAGAAGACATCCACACTTGCAAGATAGGAAAAGTTCAAACATTCATATAGACAGGAAACATCACTGTAATGCTTCATTAAAATTGACTTCACTGTACATTAGCACTCAAATCTGCCTCCAGTCAACACTGCAGAATGTGTGCTAAACTGAGGTATAACACTAATATTAATTATAACCACAGCTGAAAATATGACAAGACAGTTTGGAGGTAAAAATTCATCATCTACAGTCTGTACTCTAAGGAATAAGAATGTCCCCTCACATTCCAATAAGATCCCAACAAGTTTATTTTCTCTTTCTGTAACAGTTTCGTAGAATAGCATGATAATCTCTTCTGAGAACTCTGGATTGCAACATAAACATCAGGCATAACAAACTGATCCATGCTCATTCCGGAAAACTATATATTGATGCACCTAGACAGCAGTGCCAACTACTAATCAGTTAAATTAAAACAGACAAAATTAAAGGCATGGGAAGATAAATCGCAAATGTAACAAACAGAGAAAAGTTAACAGATAATTAGAGTTTCTAATTTCTCTTCAAATGACTCTCAGGTTATACACCAGGCAATTAAGACCTCATTGGGTTTCAGTTTACAGCCGGGGACAGCTGAAAGTGTGAGACCTTAGGAAGAGTAAAGGAAATTGTGTTTTTCTTTTAAAGAATATGGTGAAAGTTACATTAAAAGCTGTATCATCCTGGGTAGGTAAGTTTCATAAATCACAAAGCCGAGCTAGGTTTCCTTTGGACTTAACCCACTCACAACTTCCAAATACTGTGTAGACACCACAGGAGCTGCCATAGCAGTCACTGCCTTAATACGCTACTGCTGAATGGAGAATATCACTGGGGCTACAGTGTATATTTAGCAAGTTTCTAAGTCACAAAACACAACAGAGACTGCCCGGCCATCACCCCAAACACAGAACACTTCCAGAGTAAACAAAAGTAACTTTATTCAGTAACTGCAAACTATTCGTTTTGGACAACTTTCACACATCCCTCTCCCTCAGCAGCTTCTCCACTGAAAGCCAAAACAAAACCGCAGAGAACCATTCATCCTCGGGATAGCTTCAACTTTCAACCCTCTGCTTTTGCAAGCTGCACACCAAGATAGAAATCCCCCATTAGCAGTCTGAAAGCCCCGCGCAAGCAAAGACAACTTCCATTTGCCACTGTATTTGTAGCATTTGCACACTGTAACAGCAACTGGTGACTACAGAAGGAGAAAGCTTTTTAGCCTGCCTTTCAAGCCTCATAGCAGCAAAAGGAAGCTACTGGTTTTCTATAGGCTGTACTCTGCTCACTTCCCACGTGCACACAACACAGCTGCCAGATTCAATAACCACGTCAGCTTGCTTTCCCCATAGAGCAGCAGAGAGATGACAGAATGAAGATATTCCCAGTGTGCTAATCTGTAGCTAGGGCCACATTAAGCTCTGAATGAACATCGTTTTACTGCTCTTTCAGAAAAAAAATAAAATCAGTCAATGCCATTTGTAAAAGAAGCGTGCATAAGGATTTCAGAAATGTGAACCCACACTTGCCTCCAGTGACGTTAAAGTACATTAAAGAAATGGCTCATTTTATCATCAGCTAACAAGTCCTAGGACTCGGGTTAATTCCTTCTCAAAACATCCTGGCCTTCAATTACACATTTTGCCAAGCAACACGTGCTTGTACCCCAAAAGAACAGAATCACGAACTGACCAGTCAGTCCAGAATACTCCTCTCCAGGAGGAATTGTTTCCATAGCTGTCTTTGCTGACTTCTTTCAGAAAAGCAGACTTAACAATAAAAGGGGGAAATTCCCACTTACCATTTCAACCCTCCCACGTACAGCAGTTCCTAGAGCTCCAAGATTCCTTAAGAGATGTGGTCACTTCACTGCCAATGCAGAGCATTTCCATACCTCCATCTGCACAACCGGCTCTGTTGGAGGGAGGGGCAGGCAGAATTCACGTGCCAAGAGAAGGTGCCAGTCGTACGGTCCAAATCTACAAACTTAACGTAAGCCCAGAAACATGGGGCTGAATTTGCAACAATGCAGGGATGCTGCAGAGATGATGAGATGACAACCATGTACACCTCTCTCACGTCTACTCCCTTCACTTCACCTGGAGGCACCTGTCTCAGTCGGGAGTGGTTTCTGCAGAAACTACAGACAGTTGGTTTTCCCCTCAAAGAAAGCGTTACTGTATGGGAACTGAAGAGGAAGGAAGGCATTCAGCTGACATTACGACACAGTACAGCAATCAATACTGCACATTGAAGTGCAGAGGGTTTCTCAGTCTATTTATTCTTCCAGTAACAGGGATCTCACTACATCTACTCTGTTCAAAACTGAACCGTCAGCCTCAGTGGTGCTTATCACGTATGAAATGGTGCCACGTGAAAACTTGAGGAAGTGCCTGAAAGGAGCTGTACAAGTCAGTGACACATGGTGTGCAGAGGAGCAAAACCTTAAACAGCAAATTGCTGCCTCTATGGCTTTCCTGTCAGCTCAGAGGAGAAACCTATCCACAACCACAGCAGGGAGAGCAGATCTATCAGATCCTATCTTTTACAAGGGTGGATAGTGATAGGACAAGGGGACATGGCTTTAAACCAAGACAGGGCAGGTCTAGGTTAGATATGGGCAGGAAGTTCTTCCACACAGGTGGTGGTGAAGCACTGGAATAGGTTGCCCAAGGAGGCTGCCAAGTGGGTGCCCCATCCCTGGGGGCATTCAAAGCCAGGCTAGATGTGGCTCTGGGCAGCCCGGTCTGGTGGTTGGTGACCCTGAACATAGCAGGGGGCTGAAACTAGGTGATCGTTGTGGTCCTTTTCAACAGAGACCATTCTATGATTCTATCTGGGAGACGGAAAATGGGGTCCCTGGCACTGGGGCTGTGCAGGCTGAGAAGGGCTTTGCCGGCTGAGAAGGGCTTTGCCTTCTAAGCCAGCAGCTAAAGACACGCGTGACTGGGAATGACGTGAAGTGCTGGTCATGTAACAGAATGAGTGAGCACTGTGAAACAGGTAGGGGCTGTGTGTCTCCTGCCAGCCACACCTGCACGTAGCCTCTTTACTGGCAAGAGAAATCAGAAGTCAAATGGTTAAGAAATCAGAGCTACCTATTTACTCAAAAATCAGCGACTTCAGGTTGAAAAATATTGCTGGGCAAGTGCTGTGGTTTAGTCTTGCAGGTGGCTAAGCACTACACAGTTGCTGCCTCACTCCCTCGCCTCCCAGGGGGTTGGGTGAGAGAATCAGGAAAAAAAAAAAAAGTAGAACTCACAGGTTGAGATATACCTATTTACTTGGAGAACAGTAATAGGATAAAAATTATGAATATATATATATATATGAATGTATATCACCAGTGATACATAAAGTAATTGCTCACCAGCCCCGAGCCTATACCCAACTAGCCCCTCAAGCAGCAGAAGAGAGCCCAATTAACTGCCATCCCCTTCAAAACTCCTTCCACACGTCACACGATATGGAATACCCCTTTGGCCAATTTCAATCAGCACTCCTAACTGTTCCCTCCCAGCTCCTTGGGCCCTTTGATGAGAACGGCCTTGGCGCTGTACAATGTGGCTTTGCAGCAACGATAAGTATTGGTGTGTTATCAACACCATTTTTCTTCTAGAGCCAAAACATACCAGTATACCAGATACTCTGGAGAAAACAATTGCATCCCAGTTGAAACAAAGACAGGAAATCGAGTACAGCTCTACCCTTGAGGTATCTGTGTTGTGACTCAGTGGATCACTCTCTCTTCAGACCTGCCAGCCTCACAACTTAGATTAGCATAACATGCTAATTAACACGCATCAGCACTGATTTTTCTCTTCTATACGTACTCAAAAGACAAACAAGAGAGAACAGCCTGCCTACAGAATATTTTCCAAAAGCTTAACTAAGATCCTCCTGCACTGCACAAGGGACATTCACTGTAGATGGGCAACGGCAGCAGAAAGCATTGCTTCAAACCACATAGCCTTTCCATTCCCGTCTTGTGTACAAGGACAACTTATGCTGCCTGAAGGCAGGTGTTGACTGCAATGTTGCTTCTCCAAGCGGCTATTCAAGAACCAAGTCCAGGGGGTCACAGAAAAGCAGTAGCTGACTCAAGTGGCCGGAATATGTTCTAAGCCAAGCCCCCCACAACAGGAATTCTCTAACAGCAAGCTCTTATGTTCTACGCATAGGACATACCCACCACAGCATATTACAAATGATCTTTTGCTTTCTAAAATTAGAAAACCACTTAGAAATAAGTTCTCATCCCCTTCTGAATTAATCCTACCTACAAATTACATAGTAATTAGACACTGTCTACAGAAACACTTGTTCAGCATCCTAGGAAACACAGCATACACAAAAGAAAAGCAATAAAATGAAGAGACTCTGTGACGGGGTTATAAAGAGCTAAGCTGACCCCTAAATCCATGTACTTCTGATATTTGGCTGTGTAAAATCTTGAAATTCACAGAACATTCTACAAAGACAGCAGAAGGGATAAACTGAGAAACGAATATTATAACAAAAGATGGGAAAGAAGTGAAGCTAATAACTTCTCCCTTTTTAAGGCAAACATTTGACATAAAAGGGGAAAGCTCACATCATTCTCATAGCTGTATCAGTTCTCCCAGCACGCATTACCAGCTTAAGCACAGTAAGAGACCAAGTGAAGTAACATCTTCCCAGCTCAGCATGGAAGCAGCATGAACTTGGATCCATCTCCACTTACCTATGCAAGTATTTAATTTGTGGTCACTTGCTGCTTCATCAAGCATATAATAAGGTGAAGGAGCACTAGGCATCTCACTACTACCACTGTACTTCCATTAAGTCAGCCCAAGACTGAGAAGGAACATTACAGCACTTCCATTTCTTAGCCTAAACTCTTTCTTTAGTTACTGGGGGATTTCAAGCTACACAGATTTCTGACCTCACAGGTGAGGTGACTGAGATACTGCTGAGAAGTCAGTTAGGCTAACAAAAGACATTTACAGCAGGAGTCAAGCACACAGATGCAGCTGCTGTAACTTGTGAATCTGCTGTTTCCTTTCAGCACAGGTATCTCATCCCAGGAGTACAAGCTTCACTTGACAGCGCAGCTTGAGCAACGGCGGTCTCTCAGAGAACAAGCCCAGAAAACATGAAATTCAGCTCCTGCGACCTGGATGATGTCAGGCACACGTCACTGAACATGACAGCTATCTGCCAGTCAAGAAAGGCAGACTCCCAGCAGCTATCTAAAAGATTATACCAGCAGACTTCATTGTACGTTTCCTGTATCTTTCCCCATGACATTCCAAAGCCCCCTATTCCAAAGCCCCCTATTCCAAAGCCCCCTATTCCAAAGCCCCCTATTCCAAAGCCCCCTATTCCAAAGCCCCCTATTCCAAAGCCCCCTATTCCAAAGCCCCCTATTCCAAAGCCCCCTATTCCAAAGCCCCCTATTCCAAAGCCCCCTATTCCAAAGCCCCCTATTCCAAAGCCACATTGACATGATTTGGATGGGGAAAAAAATCTTAGCGGAAAATAAAGCGAGAGAGAGATTCATGGACTAGATGATCATGTAGATCCTTTCCAACCTTGTAATTCTAAGCAGAGATGTTCAACTGCCCACAGAGTGGAACATGGACCGCTGTGTGAAATTATACATTGCAACAACATTTGCAGTGCTCTCTCTAAACAAGGCTCTTCACCCAAAAAAACCCCCACAAAAACAGGATTACCTAAATACAAGTTCACCTACTCCTAAAGGAGCTGAATGAGGTAGAAAAGAAGGCACCTGCACAAGTTTTAAGCAAGAACTCATTATCTGAGCTCTGAACTCAAGAGATTTTGCTTTCTTCCCCCAGTACAAAGTCCACGAATCTCATAACGTGAGATTTTTTCCTGCCCAATAAATATTTGAAATCCATCTCCCCCCTTTACTGGATCAAGCAGTGTTATATCAGAATGTCAATAATTAGGTGTCTGATTTCTTTGTTCTTGGTTCAAGACTGTCTTGCCTTGGACCTAAAACAGCCTCCTAATTCTACTGACTACTTGCAATCGGATGGTTTTTCTTGCTGCACAGGGCAATGGATCCAGAGTTTTTAAATCAAAGGCTGCAGGATAATATTTCCCTTTTCAATTCAGAAGACATTAAAAGCTGCCCATTTTTCCTCTTCTATCACTGGACCAGATAAAAGTTTCCAATCCCAAATATTGCCACTTGACACTGTTCTATCCAAATCAAATGCACGTGGCATCAAGCGTTTTACAATTATTTTTTTTAAAGCCACACAACATCATAAGAAGTATGTTAACTAGCAATCTTGACCCGATTTGTAGGCACAGAATGGATACAGTGGAAAGAGGCTGCACTGAGTTCATGCAACTCAAGCGGAGGAGGCTACATTAAGGTGACAACAAACAGAAGAGTAGAATTGGACATTTACCATCTGAAACTGTAGAGTTCTAGCATTCATCCGTGCTTCGTTAGTTTATCTAGAGAGGCAGGAAGAACAGATACATAACCGTTAACATTATGATTGAAGAGTGGGTAACAGTTATGCAAGATTCCATGGAAGAGAGGATTCCTAAAGCAGTCAGAATATTGCCCAAGTTCCCTTCTTTCTCTGCTGGGATCTGGATTGTACTGATCAGCAGGAGTTCAGAGGACAAAAAGAACTGTTGATGTCGTCCCACACCCAGAGACCACCACTACCAAAAGGCAGAGCAGAGCTTCTTAGCTGTTCCACTCCTTTAGCCTCATTTAAGACTTGCACTGTTGCAGGTTCTGCCTTTGACAGCCAGTCTTAAACACAGCTGAAAATGTCTTAGCAAGATTACCTCTAGCAAGGAACTCTTGAACACAGCACATGCAGCATCCCATTTGCAGGGGCCTACTCAGCCTTTATTATTGAATAGTGTTTGGTTTGCTTACCATTACTAAATGGTAACTCAGGTAGAACTGAGTTATTAGTGTACACACACTCAGGTGAAACAAGCTGTCCACGCAGGGAGAAGGTCTAGCTTGCCTCAGTCTCTACTGACAAGAGGCCCATAGGACAGTAGGTTAAACCAAGAGGAAAAAACAGACCTAGCAGTCTAGCTTCTCATAACACACACACAGCCTCCAAACCCCGTTATGATCACCGTACTTTCTGTAGTATGTTACATGTCAGAAATTATCATAATTTAACAGATGCGATTCCTCCCTTGCGGATACTTAATGCAGTTGTATTTCATTGGATGCAGCACACAGAAATACCTCATTCAGGCTTTTCTGAGTGGCTAGATGTATGTCACATCATGGGATGAAATCTTACATGTTTTCAAAGAGCACATTTTAGTCTGCTTATCACCTCAATACTGTCCGTATAGGTGAGAAATGATCTCCCCAGACACTGTAAAACAATTGAACTAGCGGCTAAGATTCACACAAGTCACCTGTCAGCCCTTCCAAGCAAGACTTCTCTCTACAGCAGGTAGCTTCACACCATCCTGACTTGAAATAAGGCTTTGATGCATAGGACAAAGAGAGAAATAAGTCCGTGCAGAAAGGCCCACCTGGAAGTCAGGAAGAAAAGATAAACAGCAAGAAAAAAAAATCCCCAGCCTAGTGATGGTTCTTAGACCTTCATTTACAAAACATTACTGCCTTTGTCCATGAGCCAAGCCCTTTTAGTCCTCCTCCATCCATGAGAAGCTGTTACCCTTTGTCCTCAGAGCTGGAGCTGTGAATATAAGGAGGAGATCAAGTCTCCATAAAGTCCTTCACCCACGCGTGACAGCTTCCCATGACTTCATTCTTCTGTGGGAGCACGGTTATTTTCCTCAAGCAGAAGGCATTTGCCCTCTAGCACTCACCATTATAGTGATCTCTAGTAAAAACAGATGCAAAATATTACAGTACTTGATTAAAACAAAACAAAACAAAACAAACCAACACCTCTGCTCTCATTCCATGAAACTGATATATGCTTATCATCTCCCAGGATCTTCAAGAATAATTCAGAATTTCTGATTACAAAGCTTTCAGTTTTGAAGATCCAACAGCACCTCAGTATAGCACAATAGAAAGTACAACAACAACAGCAGAACAGCAAGGCACCAGTGTACAACATGCAAAGATTGACCTAAATACAACAGCCACAGAAACAAAGCAAAGAACCTACTCACCCTCAGAAGACCTCAGCTACACAAGGAACTCCAGAGAGAAACCTTCGCCTCCACTGCCAACCCTTCAATGAGGTCTGGGAAGGGGCTGGATCCTGACTCCATCCCTTCCTGTCACTCAGTGGCATTAAATGCACCTGAGTTACCCTGAGTCCGTCCTGCCTTCCCACCAGGTGCTCAATCACTGATTCAAGCTGTGAGAATCTAGGCAAAATCCGGCTAAGATAATTAACAGAGGAAGAGTTCACACAGTAAAAAAAAAAAAACAAAAAAAAACAAAGAAATTCAGAATTAAGGTAGGTCTTAATATGCTGTTGCTAGCTTCACTCTATGAAAATCACATACTACTGCTTAATCTCAATTTTATTATTTTGCTCTGAAAGAGGAAGGTGATTACAATATCGATTTAGGTCTCTCAGGTCAGGCTCATTTTAAAATATTGTTTTCTTTGAATTTTTTCCTCTGAAAATGACCACAATAAGAATATCTGTTCCATTTTTAAATGTTACAGAGAACCAAAAACACCTCCCAAAAGCAGGACTAAGTCCCAGATATCTATCTCCTGTATCACAAGCTTATCCAGTAAGCAAGCAACATTCAGTGAACAAGTTTCATTCTCTCTTGACTGTTCTACCATAAGGATGGCCAATTCTGGTTGTTATATAAACAAGGGATTAATTTATACTTTTCTACAAAACGTCACATTTTCTATGTGCATCACAAAGACATTAGATAGAAAATTCAAAATGAATTAAGGAACATCTTCCTATCTTCAAACAATTTGCAATTAATTTGCCATAGGATTTTATGCTCAATTAAATTTACAGATGTTTAAAAAGAGTTACTACACATGCAGAGGCTGCTAAACACAGGGAGCTGCCTAAGGTTGAGCCAGGCACTGAACTGCAGCTTTTTGATGCCTCTTGAAATGTACACTACAGGTTTGTCTTGTTTGATGAAAGTTTCCTAAGCATTTGCTGTTGGCTGCTGTTAAGACATAGGATACTGGGCTAGCAGAACTTTGGAACTTCATGCGGACAATCTTACATATTAACCTGACATACTTGTAGCACCTGATTTCAGCATTTCAAGTACTCCACCGAGAAGACATCCACACTTGCAAGATAGGAAAAGTTCAAACATTCATATAGACAGGAAACATCACTGTAATGCTTCATTAAAATTGACTTCACTGTACATTAGCACTCAAATCTGCCTCCAGTCAACACTGCAGAATGTGTGCTAAACTGAGGTATAACACTAATATTAATTATAACCACAGCTGAAAATATGACAAGACAGTTTGGAGGTAAAAATTCATCATCTACAGTCTGTACTCTAAGGAATAAGAATGTCCCCTCACATTCCAATAAGATCCCAACAAGTTTATTTTCTCTTTCTGTAACAGTTTCGTAGAATAGCATGATAATCTCTTCTGAGAACTCTGGATTGCAACATAAACATCAGGCATAACAAACTGATCCATGCTCATTCCGGAAAACTATATATTGATGCACCTAGACAGCAGTGCCAACTACTAATCAGTTAAATTAAAACAGACAAAATTAAAGGCATGGGAAGATAAATCGCAAATGTAACAAACAGAGAAAAGTTAACAGATAATTAGAGTTTCTAATTTCTCTTCAAATGACTCTCAGGTTATACACCAGGCAATTAAGACCTCATTGGGTTTCAGTTTACAGCCGGGGACAGCTGAAAGTGTGAGACCTTAGGAAGAGTAAAGGAAATTGTGTTTTTCTTTTAAAGAATATGGTGAAAGTTACATTAAAAGCTGTATCATCCTGGGTAGGTAAGTTTCATAAATCACAAAGCCGAGCTAGGTTTCCTTTGGACTTAACCCACTCACAACTTCCAAATACTGTGTAGACACCACAGGAGCTGCCATAGCAGTCACTGCCTTAATACGCTACTGCTGAATGGAGAATATCACTGGGGCTACAGTGTATATTTAGCAAGTTTCTAAGTCACAAAACACAACAGAGACTGCCCGGCCATCACCCCAAACACAGAACACTTCCAGAGTAAACAAAAGTAACTTTATTCAGTAACTGCAAACTATTCGTTTTGGACAACTTTCACACATCCCTCTCCCTCAGCAGCTTCTCCACTGAAAGCCAAAACAAAACCGCAGAGAACCATTCATCCTCGGGATAGCTTCAACTTTCAACCCTCTGCTTTTGCAAGCTGCACACCAAGATAGAAATCCCCCATTAGCAGTCTGAAAGCCCCGCGCAAGCAAAGACAACTTCCATTTGCCACTGTATTTGTAGCATTTGCACACTGTAACAGCAACTGGTGACTACAGAAGGAGAAAGCTTTTTAGCCTGCCTTTCAAGCCTCATAGCAGCAAAAGGAAGCTACTGGTTTTCTATAGGCTGTACTCTGCTCACTTCCCACGTGCACACAACACAGCTGCCAGATTCAATAACCACGTCAGCTTGCTTTCCCCATAGAGCAGCAGAGAGATGACAGAATGAAGATATTCCCAGTGTGCTAATCTGTAGCTAGGGCCACATTAAGCTCTGAATGAACATCGTTTTACTGCTCTTTCAGAAAAAAAATAAAATCAGTCAATGCCATTTGTAAAAGAAGCGTGCATAAGGATTTCAGAAATGTGAACCCACACTTGCCTCCAGTGACGTTAAAGTACATTAAAGAAATGGCTCATTTTATCATCAGCTAACAAGTCCTAGGACTCGGGTTAATTCCTTCTCAAAACATCCTGGCCTTCAATTACACATTTTGCCAAGCAACACGTGCTTGTACCCCAAAAGAACAGAATCACGAACTGACCAGTCAGTCCAGAATACTCCTCTCCAGGAGGAATTGTTTCCATAGCTGTCTTTGCTGACTTCTTTCAGAAAAGCAGACTTAACAATAAAAGGGGGAAATTCCCACTTACCATTTCAACCCTCCCACGTACAGCAGTTCCTAGAGCTCCAAGATTCCTTAAGAGATGTGGTCACTTCACTGCCAATGCAGAGCATTTCCATACCTCCATCTGCACAACCGGCTCTGTTGGAGGGAGGGGCAGGCAGAATTCACGTGCCAAGAGAAGGTGCCAGTCGTACGGTCCAAATCTACAAACTTAACGTAAGCCCAGAAACATGGGGCTGAATTTGCAACAATGCAGGGATGCTGCAGAGATGATGAGATGACAACCATGTACACCTCTCTCACGTCTACTCCCTTCACTTCACCTGGAGGCACCTGTCTCAGTCGGGAGTGGTTTCTGCAGAAACTACAGACAGTTGGTTTTCCCCTCAAAGAAAGCGTTACTGTATGGGAACTGAAGAGGAAGGAAGGCATTCAGCTGACATTACGACACAGTACAGCAATCAATACTGCACATTGAAGTGCAGAGGGTTTCTCAGTCTATTTATTCTTCCAGTAACAGGGATCTCACTACATCTACTCTGTTCAAAACTGAACCGTCAGCCTCAGTGGTGCTTATCACGTATGAAATGGTGCCACGTGAAAACTTGAGGAAGTGCCTGAAAGGAGCTGTACAAGTCAGTGACACATGGTGTGCAGAGGAGCAAAACCTTAAACAGCAAATTGCTGCCTCTATGGCTTTCCTGTCAGCTCAGAGGAGAAACCTATCCACAACCACAGCAGGGAGAGCAGATCTATCAGATCCTATCTTTTACAAGGGTGGATAGTGATAGGACAAGGGGACATGGCTTTAAACCAAGACAGGGCAGGTCTAGGTTAGATATGGGCAGGAAGTTCTTCCACACAGGTGGTGGTGAAGCACTGGAATAGGTTGCCCAAGGAGGCTGCCAAGTGGGTGCCCCATCCCTGGGGGCATTCAAAGCCAGGCTAGATGTGGCTCTGGGCAGCCCGGTCTGGTGGTTGGTGACCCTGAACATAGCAGGGGGCTGAAACTAGGTGATCGTTGTGGTCCTTTTCAACAGAGACCATTCTATGATTCTATCTGGGAGACGGAAAATGGGGTCCCTGGCACTGGGGCTGTGCAGGCTGAGAAGGGCTTTGCCGGCTGAGAAGGGCTTTGCCTTCTAAGCCAGCAGCTAAAGACACGCGTGACTGGGAATGACGTGAAGTGCTGGTCATGTAACAGAATGAGTGAGCACTGTGAAACAGGTAGGGGCTGTGTGTCTCCTGCCAGCCACACCTGCACGTAGCCTCTTTACTGGCAAGAGAAATCAGAAGTCAAATGGTTAAGAAATCAGAGCTACCTATTTACTCAAAAATCAGCGACTTCAGGTTGAAAAATATTGCTGGGCAAGTGCTGTGGTTTAGTCTTGCAGGTGGCTAAGCACTACACAGTTGCTGCCTCACTCCCTCGCCTCCCAGGGGGTTGGGTGAGAGAATCAGGAAAAAAAAAAAAAGTAGAACTCACAGGTTGAGATATACCTATTTACTTGGAGAACAGTAATAGGATAAAAATTATGAATATATATATATATATGAATGTATATCACCAGTGATACATAAAGTAATTGCTCACCAGCCCCGAGCCTATACCCAACTAGCCCCTCAAGCAGCAGAAGAGAGCCCAATTAACTGCCATCCCCTTCAAAACTCCTTCCACACGTCACACGATATGGAATACCCCTTTGGCCAATTTCAATCAGCACTCCTAACTGTTCCCTCCCAGCTCCTTGGGCCCTTTGATGAGAACGGCCTTGGCGCTGTACAATGTGGCTTTGCAGCAACGATAAGTATTGGTGTGTTATCAACACCATTTTTCTTCTAGAGCCAAAACATACCAGTATACCAGATACTCTGGAGAAAACAATTGCATCCCAGTTGAAACAAAGACAGGAAATCGAGTACAGCTCTACCCTTGAGGTATCTGTGTTGTGACTCAGTGGATCACTCTCTCTTCAGACCTGCCAGCCTCACAACTTAGATTAGCATAACATGCTAATTAACACGCATCAGCACTGATTTTTCTCTTCTATACGTACTCAAAAGACAAACAAGAGAGAACAGCCTGCCTACAGAATATTTTCCAAAAGCTTAACTAAGATCCTCCTGCACTGCACAAGGGACATTCACTGTAGATGGGCAACGGCAGCAGAAAGCATTGCTTCAAACCACATAGCCTTTCCATTCCCGTCTTGTGTACAAGGACAACTTATGCTGCCTGAAGGCAGGTGTTGACTGCAATGTTGCTTCTCCAAGCGGCTATTCAAGAACCAAGTCCAGGGGGTCACAGAAAAGCAGTAGCTGACTCAAGTGGCCGGAATATGTTCTAAGCCAAGCCCCCCACAACAGGAATTCTCTAACAGCAAGCTCTTATGTTCTACGCATAGGACATACCCACCACAGCATATTACAAATGATCTTTTGCTTTCTAAAATTAGAAAACCACTTAGAAATAAGTTCTCATCCCCTTCTGAATTAATCCTACCTACAAATTACATAGTAATTAGACACTGTCTACAGAAACACTTGTTCAGCATCCTAGGAAACACAGCATACACAAAAGAAAAGCAATAAAATGAAGAGACTCTGTGACGGGGTTATAAAGAGCTAAGCTGACCCCTAAATCCATGTACTTCTGATATTTGGCTGTGTAAAATCTTGAAATTCACAGAACATTCTACAAAGACAGCAGAAGGGATAAACTGAGAAACGAATATTATAACAAAAGATGGGAAAGAAGTGAAGCTAATAACTTCTCCCTTTTTAAGGCAAACATTTGACATAAAAGGGGAAAGCTCACATCATTCTCATAGCTGTATCAGTTCTCCCAGCACGCATTACCAGCTTAAGCACAGTAAGAGACCAAGTGAAGTAACATCTTCCCAGCTCAGCATGGAAGCAGCATGAACTTGGATCCATCTCCACTTACCTATGCAAGTATTTAATTTGTGGTCACTTGCTGCTTCATCAAGCATATAATAAGGTGAAGGAGCACTAGGCATCTCACTACTACCACTGTACTTCCATTAAGTCAGCCCAAGACTGAGAAGGAACATTACAGCACTTCCATTTCTTAGCCTAAACTCTTTCTTTAGTTACTGGGGGATTTCAAGCTACACAGATTTCTGACCTCACAGGTGAGGTGACTGAGATACTGCTGAGAAGTCAGTTAGGCTAACAAAAGACATTTACAGCAGGAGTCAAGCACACAGATGCAGCTGCTGTAACTTGTGAATCTGCTGTTTCCTTTCAGCACAGGTATCTCATCCCAGGAGTACAAGCTTCACTTGACAGCGCAGCTTGAGCAACGGCGGTCTCTCAGAGAACAAGCCCAGAAAACATGAAATTCAGCTCCTGCGACCTGGATGATGTCAGGCACACGTCACTGAACATGACAGCTATCTGCCAGTCAAGAAAGGCAGACTCCCAGCAGCTATCTAAAAGATTATACCAGCAGACTTCATTGTACGTTTCCTGTATCTTTCCCCATGACATTCCAAAGCCCCCTATTCCAAAGCCCCCTATTCCAAAGCCCCCTATTCCAAAGCCCCCTATTCCAAAGCCCCCTATTCCAAAGCCCCCTATTCCAAAGCCCCCTATTCCAAAGCCCCCTATTCCAAAGCCCCCTATTCCAAAGCCCCCTATTCCAAAGCCCCCTATTCCAAAGCCCCCTATTCCAAAGCCACATTGACATGATTTGGATGGGGAAAAAAATCTTAGCGGAAAATAAAGCGAGAGAGAGATTCATGGACTAGATGATCATGTAGATCCTTTCCAACCTTGTAATTCTAAGCAGAGATGTTCAACTGCCCACAGAGTGGAACATGGACCGCTGTGTGAAATTATACATTGCAACAACATTTGCAGTGCTCTCTCTAAACAAGGCTCTTCACCCAAAAAAACCCCCACAAAAACAGGATTACCTAAATACAAGTTCACCTACTCCTAAAGGAGCTGAATGAGGTAGAAAAGAAGGCACCTGCACAAGTTTTAAGCAAGAACTCATTATCTGAGCTCTGAACTCAAGAGATTTTGCTTTCTTCCCCCAGTACAAAGTCCACGAATCTCATAACGTGAGATTTTTTCCTGCCCAATAAATATTTGAAATCCATCTCCCCCCTTTACTGGATCAAGCAGTGTTATATCAGAATGTCAATAATTAGGTGTCTGATTTCTTTGTTCTTGGTTCAAGACTGTCTTGCCTTGGACCTAAAACAGCCTCCTAATTCTACTGACTACTTGCAATCGGATGGTTTTTCTTGCTGCACAGGGCAATGGATCCAGAGTTTTTAAATCAAAGGCTGCAGGATAATATTTCCCTTTTCAATTCAGAAGACATTAAAAGCTGCCCATTTTTCCTCTTCTATCACTGGACCAGATAAAAGTTTCCAATCCCAAATATTGCCACTTGACACTGTTCTATCCAAATCAAATGCACGTGGCATCAAGCGTTTTACAATTATTTTTTTTAAAGCCACACAACATCATAAGAAGTATGTTAACTAGCAATCTTGACCCGATTTGTAGGCACAGAATGGATACAGTGGAAAGAGGCTGCACTGAGTTCATGCAACTCAAGCGGAGGAGGCTACATTAAGGTGACAACAAACAGAAGAGTAGAATTGGACATTTACCATCTGAAACTGTAGAGTTCTAGCATTCATCCGTGCTTCGTTAGTTTATCTAGAGAGGCAGGAAGAACAGATACATAACCGTTAACATTATGATTGAAGAGTGGGTAACAGTTATGCAAGATTCCATGGAAGAGAGGATTCCTAAAGCAGTCAGAATATTGCCCAAGTTCCCTTCTTTCTCTGCTGGGATCTGGATTGTACTGATCAGCAGGAGTTCAGAGGACAAAAAGAACTGTTGATGTCGTCCCACACCCAGAGACCACCACTACCAAAAGGCAGAGCAGAGCTTCTTAGCTGTTCCACTCCTTTAGCCTCATTTAAGACTTGCACTGTTGCAGGTTCTGCCTTTGACAGCCAGTCTTAAACACAGCTGAAAATGTCTTAGCAAGATTACCTCTAGCAAGGAACTCTTGAACACAGCACATGCAGCATCCCATTTGCAGGGGCCTACTCAGCCTTTATTATTGAATAGTGTTTGGTTTGCTTACCATTACTAAATGGTAACTCAGGTAGAACTGAGTTATTAGTGTACACACACTCAGGTGAAACAAGCTGTCCACGCAGGGAGAAGGTCTAGCTTGCCTCAGTCTCTACTGACAAGAGGCCCATAGGACAGTAGGTTAAACCAAGAGGAAAAAACAGACCTAGCAGTCTAGCTTCTCATAACACACACACAGCCTCCAAACCCCGTTATGATCACCGTACTTTCTGTAGTATGTTACATGTCAGAAATTATCATAATTTAACAGATGCGATTCCTCCCTTGCGGATACTTAATGCAGTTGTATTTCATTGGATGCAGCACACAGAAATACCTCATTCAGGCTTTTCTGAGTGGCTAGATGTATGTCACATCATGGGATGAAATCTTACATGTTTTCAAAGAGCACATTTTAGTCTGCTTATCACCTCAATACTGTCCGTATAGGTGAGAAATGATCTCCCCAGACACTGTAAAACAATTGAACTAGCGGCTAAGATTCACACAAGTCACCTGTCAGCCCTTCCAAGCAAGACTTCTCTCTACAGCAGGTAGCTTCACACCATCCTGACTTGAAATAAGGCTTTGATGCATAGGACAAAGAGAGAAATAAGTCCGTGCAGAAAGGCCCACCTGGAAGTCAGGAAGAAAAGATAAACAGCAAGAAAAAAAAATCCCCAGCCTAGTGATGGTTCTTAGACCTTCATTTACAAAACATTACTGCCTTTGTCCATGAGCCAAGCCCTTTTAGTCCTCCTCCATCCATGAGAAGCTGTTACCCTTTGTCCTCAGAGCTGGAGCTGTGAATATAAGGAGGAGATCAAGTCTCCATAAAGTCCTTCACCCACGCGTGACAGCTTCCCATGACTTCATTCTTCTGTGGGAGCACGGTTATTTTCCTCAAGCAGAAGGCATTTGCCCTCTAGCACTCACCATTATAGTGATCTCTAGTAAAAACAGATGCAAAATATTACAGTACTTGATTAAAACAAAACAAAACAAAACAAACCAACACCTCTGCTCTCATTCCATGAAACTGATATATGCTTATCATCTCCCAGGATCTTCAAGAATAATTCAGAATTTCTGATTACAAAGCTTTCAGTTTTGAAGATCCAACAGCACCTCAGTATAGCACAATAGAAAGTACAACAACAACAGCAGAACAGCAAGGCACCAGTGTACAACATGCAAAGATTGACCTAAATACAACAGCCACAGAAACAAAGCAAAGAACCTACTCACCCTCAGAAGACCTCAGCTACACAAGGAACTCCAGAGAGAAACCTTCGCCTCCACTGCCAACCCTTCAATGAGGTCTGGGAAGGGGCTGGATCCTGACTCCATCCCTTCCTGTCACTCAGTGGCATTAAATGCACCTGAGTTACCCTGAGTCCGTCCTGCCTTCCCACCAGGTGCTCAATCACTGATTCAAGCTGTGAGAATCTAGGCAAAATCCGGCTAAGATAATTAACAGAGGAAGAGTTCACACAGTAAAAAAAAAAAAACAAAAAAAAACAAAGAAATTCAGAATTAAGGTAGGTCTTAATATGCTGTTGCTAGCTTCACTCTATGAAAATCACATACTACTGCTTAATCTCAATTTTATTATTTTGCTCTGAAAGAGGAAGGTGATTACAATATCGATTTAGGTCTCTCAGGTCAGGCTCATTTTAAAATATTGTTTTCTTTGAATTTTTTCCTCTGAAAATGACCACAATAAGAATATCTGTTCCATTTTTAAATGTTACAGAGAACCAAAAACACCTCCCAAAAGCAGGACTAAGTCCCAGATATCTATCTCCTGTATCACAAGCTTATCCAGTAAGCAAGCAACATTCAGTGAACAAGTTTCATTCTCTCTTGACTGTTCTACCATAAGGATGGCCAATTCTGGTTGTTATATAAACAAGGGATTAATTTATACTTTTCTACAAAACGTCACATTTTCTATGTGCATCACAAAGACATTAGATAGAAAATTCAAAATGAATTAAGGAACATCTTCCTATCTTCAAACAATTTGCAATTAATTTGCCATAGGATTTTATGCTCAATTAAATTTACAGATGTTTAAAAAGAGTTACTACACATGCAGAGGCTGCTAAACACAGGGAGCTGCCTAAGGTTGAGCCAGGCACTGAACTGCAGCTTTTTGATGCCTCTTGAAATGTACACTACAGGTTTGTCTTGTTTGATGAAAGTTTCCTAAGCATTTGCTGTTGGCTGCTGTTAAGACATAGGATACTGGGCTAGCAGAACTTTGGAACTTCATGCGGACAATCTTACATATTAACCTGACATACTTGTAGCACCTGATTTCAGCATTTCAAGTACTCCACCGAGAAGACATCCACACTTGCAAGATAGGAAAAGTTCAAACATTCATATAGACAGGAAACATCACTGTAATGCTTCATTAAAATTGACTTCACTGTACATTAGCACTCAAATCTGCCTCCAGTCAACACTGCAGAATGTGTGCTAAACTGAGGTATAACACTAATATTAATTATAACCACAGCTGAAAATATGACAAGACAGTTTGGAGGTAAAAATTCATCATCTACAGTCTGTACTCTAAGGAATAAGAATGTCCCCTCACATTCCAATAAGATCCCAACAAGTTTATTTTCTCTTTCTGTAACAGTTTCGTAGAATAGCATGATAATCTCTTCTGAGAACTCTGGATTGCAACATAAACATCAGGCATAACAAACTGATCCATGCTCATTCCGGAAAACTATATATTGATGCACCTAGACAGCAGTGCCAACTACTAATCAGTTAAATTAAAACAGACAAAATTAAAGGCATGGGAAGATAAATCGCAAATGTAACAAACAGAGAAAAGTTAACAGATAATTAGAGTTTCTAATTTCTCTTCAAATGACTCTCAGGTTATACACCAGGCAATTAAGACCTCATTGGGTTTCAGTTTACAGCCGGGGACAGCTGAAAGTGTGAGACCTTAGGAAGAGTAAAGGAAATTGTGTTTTTCTTTTAAAGAATATGGTGAAAGTTACATTAAAAGCTGTATCATCCTGGGTAGGTAAGTTTCATAAATCACAAAGCCGAGCTAGGTTTCCTTTGGACTTAACCCACTCACAACTTCCAAATACTGTGTAGACACCACAGGAGCTGCCATAGCAGTCACTGCCTTAATACGCTACTGCTGAATGGAGAATATCACTGGGGCTACAGTGTATATTTAGCAAGTTTCTAAGTCACAAAACACAACAGAGACTGCCCGGCCATCACCCCAAACACAGAACACTTCCAGAGTAAACAAAAGTAACTTTATTCAGTAACTGCAAACTATTCGTTTTGGACAACTTTCACACATCCCTCTCCCTCAGCAGCTTCTCCACTGAAAGCCAAAACAAAACCGCAGAGAACCATTCATCCTCGGGATAGCTTCAACTTTCAACCCTCTGCTTTTGCAAGCTGCACACCAAGATAGAAATCCCCCATTAGCAGTCTGAAAGCCCCGCGCAAGCAAAGACAACTTCCATTTGCCACTGTATTTGTAGCATTTGCACACTGTAACAGCAACTGGTGACTACAGAAGGAGAAAGCTTTTTAGCCTGCCTTTCAAGCCTCATAGCAGCAAAAGGAAGCTACTGGTTTTCTATAGGCTGTACTCTGCTCACTTCCCACGTGCACACAACACAGCTGCCAGATTCAATAACCACGTCAGCTTGCTTTCCCCATAGAGCAGCAGAGAGATGACAGAATGAAGATATTCCCAGTGTGCTAATCTGTAGCTAGGGCCACATTAAGCTCTGAATGAACATCGTTTTACTGCTCTTTCAGAAAAAAAATAAAATCAGTCAATGCCATTTGTAAAAGAAGCGTGCATAAGGATTTCAGAAATGTGAACCCACACTTGCCTCCAGTGACGTTAAAGTACATTAAAGAAATGGCTCATTTTATCATCAGCTAACAAGTCCTAGGACTCGGGTTAATTCCTTCTCAAAACATCCTGGCCTTCAATTACACATTTTGCCAAGCAACACGTGCTTGTACCCCAAAAGAACAGAATCACGAACTGACCAGTCAGTCCAGAATACTCCTCTCCAGGAGGAATTGTTTCCATAGCTGTCTTTGCTGACTTCTTTCAGAAAAGCAGACTTAACAATAAAAGGGGGAAATTCCCACTTACCATTTCAACCCTCCCACGTACAGCAGTTCCTAGAGCTCCAAGATTCCTTAAGAGATGTGGTCACTTCACTGCCAATGCAGAGCATTTCCATACCTCCATCTGCACAACCGGCTCTGTTGGAGGGAGGGGCAGGCAGAATTCACGTGCCAAGAGAAGGTGCCAGTCGTACGGTCCAAATCTACAAACTTAACGTAAGCCCAGAAACATGGGGCTGAATTTGCAACAATGCAGGGATGCTGCAGAGATGATGAGATGACAACCATGTACACCTCTCTCACGTCTACTCCCTTCACTTCACCTGGAGGCACCTGTCTCAGTCGGGAGTGGTTTCTGCAGAAACTACAGACAGTTGGTTTTCCCCTCAAAGAAAGCGTTACTGTATGGGAACTGAAGAGGAAGGAAGGCATTCAGCTGACATTACGACACAGTACAGCAATCAATACTGCACATTGAAGTGCAGAGGGTTTCTCAGTCTATTTATTCTTCCAGTAACAGGGATCTCACTACATCTACTCTGTTCAAAACTGAACCGTCAGCCTCAGTGGTGCTTATCACGTATGAAATGGTGCCACGTGAAAACTTGAGGAAGTGCCTGAAAGGAGCTGTACAAGTCAGTGACACATGGTGTGCAGAGGAGCAAAACCTTAAACAGCAAATTGCTGCCTCTATGGCTTTCCTGTCAGCTCAGAGGAGAAACCTATCCACAACCACAGCAGGGAGAGCAGATCTATCAGATCCTATCTTTTACAAGGGTGGATAGTGATAGGACAAGGGGACATGGCTTTAAACCAAGACAGGGCAGGTCTAGGTTAGATATGGGCAGGAAGTTCTTCCACACAGGTGGTGGTGAAGCACTGGAATAGGTTGCCCAAGGAGGCTGCCAAGTGGGTGCCCCATCCCTGGGGGCATTCAAAGCCAGGCTAGATGTGGCTCTGGGCAGCCCGGTCTGGTGGTTGGTGACCCTGAACATAGCAGGGGGCTGAAACTAGGTGATCGTTGTGGTCCTTTTCAACAGAGACCATTCTATGATTCTATCTGGGAGACGGAAAATGGGGTCCCTGGCACTGGGGCTGTGCAGGCTGAGAAGGGCTTTGCCTTCTAAGCCAGCAGCTAAAGACACGCGTGACTGGGAATGACGTGAAGTGCTGGTCATGTAACAGAATTAGTGAGCACTGTGAAACAGGTAGGGGCTGTGTGTCTCCTGCCAGCCACACCTGCACGTAGCCTCTTTACTGGCAAGAGAAATCAGAAGTCAAATGGTTAAGAAATCAGAGCTACCTATTTACTCAAAAATCAGCGACTTCAGGTTGAAAAATATTGCTGGGCAAGTGCTGTGGTTTAGTCTTGCAGGTGGCTAAGCACTACACAGTTGCTGCCTCACTCCCTCGCCTCCCAGGGGGTTGGGTGAGAGAATCAGGAAAAAAAAAAAAGTAGAACTCACAGGTTGAGATATACCTATTTACTTGGAGAACAGTAATAGGATAAAAATTATGAATATATATATATATATGAATGTATATCACCAGTGATACATAAAGTAATTGCTCACCAGCCCCGAGCCTATACCCAACTAGCCCCTCAAGCAGCAGAAGAGAGCCCAATTAACTGCCATCCCCTTCAAAACTCCTTCCACACGTCACACGATATGGAATACCCCTTTGGCCAATTTCAATCAGCACTCCTAACTGTTCCCTCCCAGCTCCTTGGGCCCTTTGATGAGAACGGCCTTGGCGCTGTACAATGTGGCTTTGCAGCAACGATAAGTATTGGTGTGTTATCAACACCATTTTTCTTCTAGAGCCAAAACATACCAGTATACCAGATACTCTGGAGAAAACAATTGCATCCCAGTTGAAACAAAGACAGGAAATCGAGTACAGCTCTACCCTTGAGGTATCTGTGTTGTGACTCAGTGGATCACTCTCTCTTCAGACCTGCCAGCCTCACAACTTAGATTAGCATAACATGCTAATTAACACGCATCAGCACTGATTTTTCTCTTCTATACGTACTCAAAAGACAAACAAGAGAGAACAGCCTGCCTACAGAATATTTTCCAAAAGCTTAACTAAGATCCTCCTGCACTGCACAAGGGACATTCACTGTAGATGGGCAACGGCAGCAGAAAGCATTGCTTCAAACCACATAGCCTTTCCATTCCCGTCTTGTGTACAAGGACAACTTATGCTGCCTGAAGGCAGGTGTTGACTGCAATGTTGCTTCTCCAAGCGGCTATTCAAGAACCAAGTCCAGGGGGTCACAGAAAAGCAGTAGCTGACTCAAGTGGCCGGAATATGTTCTAAGCCAAGCCCCCCACAACAGGAATTCTCTAACAGCAAGCTCTTATGTTCTACGCATAGGACATACCCACCACAGCATATTACAAATGATCTTTTGCTTTCTAAAATTAGAAAACCACTTAGAAATAAGTTCTCATCCCCTTCTGAATTAATCCTACCTACAAATTACATAGTAATTAGACACTGTCTACAGAAACACTTGTTCAGCATCCTAGGAAACACAGCATACACAAAAGAAAAGCAATAAAATGAAGAGACTCTGTGACGGGGTTATAAAGAGCTAAGCTGACCCCTAAATCCATGTACTTCTGATATTTGGCTGTGTAAAATCTTGAAATTCACAGAACATTCTACAAAGACAGCAGAAGGGATAAACTGAGAAACGAATATTATAACAAAAGATGGGAAAGAAGTGAAGCTAATAACTTCTCCCTTTTTAAGGCAAACATTTGACATAAAAGGGGAAAGCTCACATCATTCTCATAGCTGTATCAGTTCTCCCAGCACGCATTACCAGCTTAAGCACAGTAAGAGACCAAGTGAAGTAACATCTTCCCAGCTCAGCATGGAAGCAGCATGAACTTGGATCCATCTCCACTTACCTATGCAAGTATTTAATTTGTGGTCACTTGCTGCTTCATCAAGCATATAATAAGGTGAAGGAGCACTAGGCATCTCACTACTACCACTGTACTTCCATTAAGTCAGCCCAAGACTGAGAAGGAACATTACAGCACTTCCATTTCTTATCCTAAACTCTTTCTTTAGTTACTGGGGGATTTCAAGCTACACAGATTTCTGACCTCACAGGTGAGGTGACTGAGATACTGCTGAGAAGTCAGTTAGGCTAACAAAAGACATTTACAGCAGGAGTCAAGCACACAGATGCAGCTGCTGTAACTTGTGAATCTGCTGTTTCCTTTCAGCACAGGTATCTCATCCCAGGAGTACAAGCTTCACTTGACAGCGCAGCTTGAGCAACGGCGGTCTCTCAGAGAACAAGCCCAGAAAACATGAAATTCAGCTACTGCGACCTGGATGATGTCAGGCACACGTCACTGAACATGACAGCTATCTGCCAGTCAAGAAAGGCAGACTCCCAGCAGCTATCTAAAAGATTATACCAGCAGACTTCATTATACGTTTCCTGTATCTTTCCCCATGACATTCCAAAGCCCCCTATTCCATTCCATTGCCCCCTATTCCATTGCCCCCTATTCCATTGCCCCCTATTCCATTGCCCCCTATTCCATTGCCCCCTATTCCATTGCCCCCTATTCCATTGCCCCCTATTCCATTGCCCCCTATTCCAAAGCCCCCTATTCCAAAGCCCCCTATTCCAAAGCCCCCTATTCCAAAGCCCCCTATTCCAAAGCCACTAAGATAATTAACAGAGGAAGAGTTCTTTTAAGAAGGACTATTTCTCATTTCAAATTAGGATAGTAAAACTGAGCCATAATATCATAAGGTTGAAGCACAAATGGAAAGACACACAATGGAAACAGGCAATCCTACCTCGCTATACATGCATTGTTGAAGGAAAGCAACTGAGCTCAAATCTGTGCTCTACTGCTCACAGTGTTTGCTAGCTGACAAGTAGATATTAACTGAGCAAGATGTTCAGGGATTTAACATTTGTTGGCAAGGAGGAAGTTTATCATCTGCATTCCTTGCAGCTGCTGATACTCATCCAGCACACTCCTTTTCTGATGCCAGTGGTCAGGATGAGGGCCATATCCTAACTCATAGTTTAGTCCCAGGAAATTTCTGTTGGAGCTGAGGCTCCAACTACCAGAACTTTAAGCTGCTGCTTAAGCAAACTGAAGGTCTCCCAGTTTGCAGTTCAGATAGGAGGGTTCTGCAACCATTAAATGCTGCTCAAAAGTCCAAGCCTACTTTCAATGCAACGTATTTTTACACATTCTCACCACCAATATAAGCCTTCAGCTAAAAGAACAGAATTGCCCAGTCTTTCAGGTGATCAGAGCTACACTGTGTCCATAAGAATTATTAACTGTCACCAAATTCCACCTTGGCACCGAAGGAAGGCATCTAAAACAGAAGAAAATACTGTAATGGTACTTCATTTTCCCCTCCTCTGGTTGGAAAACCTGTCTGAAACACTATTGCTTCGCTACTGTATAATTAACAAATACAACGATGTTACAATTACAAAATAAGCAAGAGAGTTTAGCTAAGCAGTTTATAACAACAGAAACAGAATAAATAGAAGGCTTAGCCATATCCTGGGCTTGCTACAAAACTCCCAAGGAGAGATCTCCAGAAAAGATCCTTTCACACTGGTAGTCAGCTCTTAAATGGGACTGGGAGAGGTGGAGCCAGGCTCCATCCCTTCCGGCAGCACAGGTGAATTGCCTTCACCTGTGCTCCTGTGGCTGACTCATTGCTCGCCTCCTCACAGAATCACAGAACTGTAGGGGTTGGAAGGGACCTCTGGAGATCATGGAGTCCAACCCCCCTGCCAAAGCAGGTTCCCTACACCAGGTCACACGAGGAGGTGTCCAGGCAGGTCTTGAATATCTCCAGAGAAGGAGACTCCACCACCTCCCTGGGCAGCCTGTTCCAGTGCTCCATCACCTCACCGTAAGGAAGTTCTTGCGCACATTTGTGCGGAACTTCCTACACGGCAGTTTCTGGCCATTTCCCCTTGTCCTGTCTTCACACACTGCTGAAAACAGTCATCACTGCCCCCCACACCTGAAATATTTAGGCCTGGATCAGGTCCCCTCTCAGTCTTCTTTTCTCAAGGATAAACAGACCCAGTTCACTTGGCCTTTGTTCACATGAGAGGTTCAGGCCGTGATTCAGCAGTCCCCATACAACTATCTTAAAGAAAATTTGCTATTTTGATCTCAAACTATTCTACATTGAAATAAATGACACAGATTTATACCAGTGAAGAACTGCCCCGTGAGCTGAAATCATTTCTTTTAATAATTGTTGATTTCTTGGGCTCGAGAGTTTGTATTCCAGAGCGAGGTCTCACTGCAGATACGGGAAAGCAAACAAAAATCCAACTGTTTTGTGAATGTGAGCGACTTATGAGATGGAGTCACGAGGAAGAAAAGTCTGGGGAAAAACTGATAAATTTCAGAGTTGAAACCAAGGACATTTCTGAAAAGTCTCGCAGTAAAAAACTGAGTCCTGTCATACACAGCCAAAATTAATTTGTTATAAGGAACGGCTGAGAATGACCGCAAAAGTGACTTGAGAACAAGATTTTGGTTGAAAGCAACGCATGGAGGTGACCTAGTCCAACCACCTTTTCCACACAGTGCTAACTTCACCTCATATTTTGAGATCCTGGGCCTTGTCCCTCTGAGTTCCAATGTGCAAAGTCTGCTCTGAAAGTAATGCCTCCTGTTCTACAGCAGCGGGCCTTTACACGTGCAAGAACAAAGAGACATTAGCACCACAGGAAACAGCTGCAGTTCTACAGATTGAGGGCAGATAGAAATTTAGCCCAGAGCCTCACTTCATAAGCTCGTATTGAACTTCAGGGCTCTCATGCACGTGTAGTTGTCTGACATCACCACGCAAACATGCATCCACAACACTGCTGAGACTGCTAAGGGAAGATCTTAAAGCTAGGACTGTAAAAACAGGAAAATCAGAGGAGGATGAAGAATAAGCTTATTCTTCAGTTCACTGAGCATATACCATACAAAATACTTCTTCCTCTCATGAGTGGCAGATGAAGTCCCACAACCGTCCACCTACTACCAGTGTTGCCCCGTAAATCATGTTCCTTACTATCACATCTACGCATTTTTTGGACACCTTCAGGGACGGTGACTCAACCACCTACCTAGGCATTCTCTGGCACAACTTGGGGCCATTCCCTCTAGTTCTATTGCTAGTTACCCAGGAGAATAGGAGAGACTTGGACTTGTTGGAGGGCATCCAGAGGAGGGCCACAAGGAAGTGTTCCTAGGGATGGAACTCTATGAGGACAGGCTGAAAGCTGGGGCTGTTAAACCTGGAGAAGGCTTTGGGTAGACCAAGTAGTGGCCTTTCAATATCAAAAGGGAGGTGATAAGAAAACAGGGGACAGACTCTTTTCTTTAGCAGGGTCTGTTGTGATAGGAAAAGGGGAAATGGTTTCAAACCATGAAGGAGTTCAATGACATGCCTTTGCTTCTTACACACTTCCATATCAGGTGCCATTTTGACAGACTGCACCTCTGCTGCCCCTGTCACATGGCAACAAAGTGTAATGGAATACTGGTGGGAAGGTCCAGACTCTTCTGTCATACCACCCCTGATGTCACAGGCCAACTTCTGGAGCAGCCCTTACATATTACTATTATCGAGTTATATCACAGCACTTTTGAGAAAATGCTAGCTGAGCTCAGTGTTATATACATACACTTATACATACGTACGTATTAGTGCATAATATATTTATGCATAATTAGTAGAGCTTTAGCTACTTTTCTCTCTGTAAGACCATGCTACCAAGGCCTGTCTTTTCATCGTGAACATTTGTCTAGTTGCAGCCACTGCAATCTTCCATTATTGTACAAGCCACCCACAGACAAAGAATACCAGAAGCACCACAGCCATTTTATAGGGAGCTGGAAACACCGAATGCAGCAAGGTGAAGAATCAAACATTTTTTTTTAGACTTTCCATTTCCATTTTACCAATGTTTCATGACCTCTCGTGATCCATAAACTGATATTCTATGAAATAATGTTTGCGTAGGAATGATCTCAGTGCAAGTTTCCTTTTATTAAGCTTTGAAAGTGAGTTTTTACTTCATATTGTAGCAGAAATGCTGTCAGGGTTTGAAACAGTGATTGAGCACCTGGTGGGAAGGCAGGGCTAACCCAGGGTAGCTCAGGTGCATTTAATGCCACTGAGTGACAGGAAGGGACGGAGCCAGGATCCGCCCCCCTTCCCAGACCTCATTTAAGGGCAGTGGAGGTAAGGGTCTCTTGGTGGAGGTTCCTGTCTGCTGGAGGCCATGTGGAGGTAAGGAGTTTTTTTTTTTTTTTTTTTTTTTTTTGTTTTTTTTTTTTTTTTTTTTTTTTGGCTTTGTTTTTGCATCCATGGTAGTTGCTGATTTTGGTTCTCTTTTCATTTGTTATAGCTTGGGGTTTTGTCACTCTGCTCTTGCTGCTGTGTTCTTTGTTGTGTTATAGCATTATGTATATGCCTGTGGATATCTGCCTGTATAGGCAAGTCCTAGGGAGAATTAAATAACATTTACCCTATACTTTCAACTGATTTGCTTCCAATCTGCTCATTAGTCTATTACAAGAAATATGATTTTTGAAATTGTCATGTTATTATGATGACTTCTTACAGATGTGAGGCATAGTGTAACATTTACCTTTGAATGTATAGCTGAGGATGAGGAAAAAAAACAGTAGCAGAGAGGGTTGTATCTTGATTTTTTTTTTTATTCCCCCCCAGTGATGTTTTTATGTATTGTGCCTGTGCTTTTGTGCAGTGAGGAAAGGAATGAGCAATATGGATTTTCTCTTTTTTGTGGGACTAAAATAAGGCTTAACTTTAAATTCTAACTTTGCATTAGAACACAAACACTGCGTAATAGTAAAGCCTGAGGCACTTTGTAGGATCTATTTATGGCAGTTACCTCAAAGAGCCTTTCATAGATGGCTTAATTGTATTGCTCTTTACCCTCACTACGGGAGATTGCAGACTGATATTTAGCATGCAGAGGAGAAAGTCTGGAATTAAGTTGTATCATACTGCTTAGCAGTATTGTGGTATTGAGCCTTTCTGGCTTTGGAATCCAAAAAGGGGCTTGAGTTTTCTTCTGACTTGCTGAAGGAGTATTTGTTTCTTTAGAGAAGAGTCAGTGGATGGAAGAGAGAGATCCGATGTTATAAACTTGCCAAGGAAATTGAAGCTGTGAGTTTCAAGCATTATCTACTCCTGCAGTGACAGGGGACTAAGTACATCTGCATGTAAGTGTTTCTTCTGCAGAGCAGCCAACTGCTCAACCGTCAAGTTGCATGGGAAATTACTTAGGATGTTCCCCCAAAGAGCAGGAGATTAGTAACAGCAGTATCATCTGATTAACTGATTTAAATGAGCGTTGGTTTGATGTTGCAGTTGAGGTATTTGGTACAAGTCTTCTAAAGCACCTGGTGAGCATGCTCTTTTCTTCAGTAGAGCAGAACACTTTTTCCCTTAAGCCATGTGTGCTCAGCAAGCAGATGTTTTGTGCCTGACCCAGAAGCCTGCAAGACTATCTCGTATAGTTTCCTATGGATTGTTTCTGTTGCATTCTGGGTTGGGTTCTGCTGTTTGCCGTGCTGAAGTCTGGAGCCACGTGCCCAAGGTGTTTTATAATCTAGTATCCATGTGTTGTAGCTGGGAGGAGAATCTTGGAGCACTGAGTGGTTGATACACTGATGTTTTTATAACAAGAAAAAATGAATGTCTTCTGTTCAAACTTTGCAGATTGAAAGGGCACAGAACCCATCTTTGTGGAAAGTCTACCAAATAAAAAAGTGTCAAATGGATGACAAAAATGGCACTTTGCTGTTGATGCCAGCTATTCTGCTGATGACACCTACTCAAACCCAGATGCAAATGGGAAGAAGCACATGTACCTGGCTTTGGACAGTATTCCTGGGGAACACAAGGAGCAATTACTCCAGCAGCAAAGAGTGTTGGCAACAGTGTGGATCTGTTTGACAGTTCAACCGATAATGTGAACAATCCGTCCATGTTTATCATATTTAGTGATATTCAAGCTTACCCGGAGTACCTTATCACTTTCACTAGATGAGCCTTTTGATTGCGGCCATGATTGCATGTCTCTTAGCTTTTATTTTATAAATCAGTCCTACAGATCAACCAAATCACGCAGTGAAAACTGTTTGTAGTTTTGTCAAATTAATTTCTAAGGCCTGTTTACGTTTAAGCGGCCTCTGGTTCTTTTTGATATCGTGAGCATAGACTAACATTTTTCCTCTCAGAGTAGTAGCTGAACGCATTTAAGACAAGTTTAATCTGGCGTGAAATCTAACAGCAGTTTTCAGTAGATGTCCCACGCCTCCCCTGTCGTGATCCTCCACGCTGTATTCTGGCCATCCTAGCTGCAGCAGCGTTGGTGGGGGAGAGTGGAAGACTGAGTGCTTGGTCTCACACTTCTGAAAGAGTGAGAAGCTGTCGTCAACCGTGATGCAGACTGCCGTGCACAGTTCTCAATAAATGAACTATCTGTACTTAATGGCCCGCGTTTGTCTGACATGATCTCCGGACGTTTAGCGTTTGTTTTCAACGGGTCAGTTGCTGAGTGCTTGGAGACTGACCTCTCTAATGTGGATTTACTTGCTTTTAATACAAGAGGTAGGTCAGTAAGAGGTTCTGTCGATGTGACCTAACTTGCTACCAGCATTTAATGCCCGAGCTATACCTAGGTATAGCCTAAGAGAGCGCCAGGGAAGTGAAAGTTGGGAAGGTGTTTCCGTTGTTATGCACCAGCTGTAGTGTCCTAGTGTCCTTCCTCTGATCTTAAGCAGGAAAGAACAGGGCAAAGGTGTTCTTTTTTTTGTGGGGGTGGATCTTTTTAAAGGCTTTTTAAGGCTGTTTTATTCCTTATTATGTTGGCTCATGATATTGGAGGTGGATTTTGGTGGCATGGCAGTAGAGGCTGAACCTTCCATCAGTATTCTGTTACACTTTGTTGCTGGGTGGGGCTGCTCCTCAAGTACTGTGCTCAGTTCTGGGCCCCTCACTGCAGGGAAGTCATTAAGGCACTGCAGTGTGTTCAGAGAGTGAGCTGTGAAGGATCTGGAGCACAAATCTTATGGGGAGTAGGTGAAGGAAATAGGATCATTCAGCCTAGAGGGGGCTCAGGGGAGGCCTTATGGCTCTCTACAACTCCCTGGAATGGGGTTGTAGGGAGGTGTGAGTTGGCCTTTGCCCCCAGGTGACAGCAATAAGATGAGTGGTGATGGTCTCATGCTGTGCTGGGGGGAGGCAGGGTGAGTATTAGGAAATATACTTTCTCAGAAAGTGCAGTGATGCAATGGCACAGGCTGCCCAGGGACGTGGTGGAGTCACTGTCCTTGGAGGTGTTCAAGAGCTATGGAGATGTGGCACTGAGGGATGTGGATAGTGGGGATGGGTGATGGTTGGGTTCAATGGTCTTAGTGTTTTTTTCAACCTGAAAGATTCTATTAAAGATTCTATGATATGTATCTCTGATTTTAAAAGTATAATGCAAATAACAGTGCTCAACAACCTGGAGAGGAGCCTAACCAGGGAGGTGTGAAAACCTGATGTGCAGCGGGGCGGTGGCTGAGACCGGGCGTGTGCCGCAAGTCTATACCGGGAAATGCCCCGTGCTGCTCCTCCCGGCCGGGAAGAGAAACCGAAAGACAACAGAGCCGAGACAGAGCGCAGCCATGGCGGGACTGCGGCCGGGCTCCTTCCCGCTGCTGGTGCGCGGCGACTGGGGCACCGCAGAGCCGCCGGCCGCGCTGCGCAAGAAGCTGCTGCTCTACTTCCAGAGCCCGAAGCGCTCGGGCGGCGGCGAGTGCGAGCTGCGGTGCGGACCCGGGCAGCTGCTCGTCTGCTTTGCCCGACCCGACGGTGAGCTGGGGCGGGGGGTCAGGGAAACGCTGGCTTGATGAGATGTAGCTTATGAGCTGTGACTTTATGCAAGCTTATGTATATATCTGTGCGTTCAAACACCAGGTTGTTGTATGTGGTGTAATGTACATTGTTTAGTGCCCAGAGATGCTGTAGGGGCACCTTCTAGGGAGGTGCTCAGGGTCAGGTTGGATGGGATCACAGGGTTGGAACTGGGTGAGCTTTAAGATTCATTCCAACCTGTGATTCACTGTCTGATACACACTGTGCAACTCTGATATAATATGCAATATAGAATATACAATACAAGCATTTACATATACAAACCTAAATTCAGTGCTTAATACTATCTCTAGATGTTTTTTAGTAAACCTTTATCATCTATAAATAAATAAATCCAGAAAATAACGGACTTTCTGATATGGCATCAGTGCCAGCAAAGGCTATGGAGCAAATAATTGCATCACACAGCACATGCACGACAGTAAGGGGTCAGACTCAGCATGGGTTTGTGAAGGGCAGATCCTCCCTGACTGTAAAATCACAGACTCATTTGAGTTGAAGGGACTTTTAAAGGCCATCTGGACCAACTCCCCTGCAAGGAACAGAGACACCTACATCCCAATCAGATGCTTAGAGCCCAGTTCAGCCTGATCTCAGGTGTCTCCAGGGATGGGGCATCCACCATCTCTCTGGGGAACCTGTGCCAGTGCCTCATCTCCCTTACTGTAAAACAACTTTTAATCCAATTTCTGTCAACAGTAAGATGACATCTTCAGTGGATGAAGGAAAGGCTGTGGATGTGGTTTACTTGAATTTTAGCAAAGTTTGCTGTTTTCCTACAGCCTTCTGGAGAAATTGTCAGCATATGACTGGGATGGATGTGCTGTTCACTGGGTGAGAAAACAGGCCTGAAGGGTCTTTGTGAACAAAGGTCTATTGGCTGGCAGTGAGACACCCAGGGCTCAGCACCAAGGGCAGTTTTGTTTGATATATTGACATCAATATGATGGCAGTTAATCCTTATTGTGATAGCAGATATATGTTAGAAATATGAAATAAAAACATGCAGTGGGGTGGAAGCATTCAATTCCAGTTATGTTAAACACATGTAGATGTGTGTCTGTGCATAAACTTATGTGTATATAATTTTTGTCTTACCATGCTTCCTTCCTGCTGCTTCTCCCCAGCTGGTAAGTTGAGGTAAGATCACAACCCTGTGCTGCTGGAAGAGGGTGTGAAAGGCATGGGGCTAATTGTGGGGCTCCCATATTGCCATGGGGCTGCAGCCCTCACACAAGTTGGGAGATGTGCAATGGAGCAGTGCAGGCAGGTTGGAGCTTTATGTCTTCATGTTCTGTCACTGGGATATTCTGTGCTTTTTTCCTTCCTGTTCACGAGGGAAGTCCTCCATGTGCTCTGCTAGTGTAATGAGTTTAAAGATCTACTTAGTGGGGAAATGTGCGAGTCCTAAGCAAATGGTAGGACATGCCACATGGTTTAATGTATGCGGTTGTTTTTCTGTTCACTAGTCACTGTTTTCTTTGGTTTTCTTCAGTGAGGCAACGGGTCCTGGAGAGACAGACTCATGAGCTGGATTTGGGAGAAAAAGGGAAATTAAAGTTCATTGTCACAGAGCTTGAAGCAGCAACGGAACAGGAAGCATTTGAGGAAAAATTAGTTCCCACAAAGGTGAATACAAAGTATAATCCTAACTAGAACTTTGAAACAATTACAAAAATGACAAATCAGTTGCTGATAATTTATTTTAATTTTACTTTAGGCTCTGGATGCCATGAGAGACCTTCAAAGAGAAGGTAAACAGTTGTCCATTTCTCTGTGGTGATTCTTCCTGAAATAAAAGCAGTTCTCTCATTCAGTGGGGAGTTGGGCTGAAAGTTTCTCTCTGAATTTGACAGCCTGGCTCAGGTGATGTGGGGAGAAACACAAGCAGCCAGGCATACACAGCCACTCCCCTACAGTAGGATGGGATTGAGAATCAAAAAGGTAGAAGTGAGAAAACTGATGGATTGAGGTATACAGTTTAATGAGAATGGAGTTAATAATAATAATAAAAAAGAGCAAGTGATGCATGACATAGTTGCTTATCACCAGCTGACTGATGACCAGCTAGTCCATGAGCAATGGAAGCCCACCTGTTCAACTGCCCCTTTTTTGTTACTGAACGTGACGTTGTATGGTATGGAATATCCCTTTGGTGCTTTGGGTGAGCTATCCTGCCTGTGCACCCCCTGCAGCTCCCTGTGCACCCCCAGCTCTCATTGTCAGGCAGCATGAGAATCTGCTAAGTCTTTGACTTTGTGCAAGCTCTGCTCTGCAGCAGCTGACATATCTGTTATTAACATTCTTTTCAGCCTAAAGCCAAAACACAGCTCTGCACTAGCTACTAGGAATAAAATTAACTCTATCCCAGACAGATCCAAGACAAGTGCTGTGCTTAAAACTTCTTCCTGAGTTTGACACTTGGGCTCAGGTGATGTGGGGAAGCATGCATAGCCAGGTATGTGCACCAAGGATGGGGGTTCACCCTGCCTTGCTTAGACCATGCATCTCTTTTAGGCTTCTATACTAGCCAATTTCTCTGGATACATTTCTCTAATGAGGGATTTAGTTCCTTTATCCTGCATAACTGCTCTAAAATGAGACATACATACAAACATATGGAAGGTCTTAATCCCAGGCCAGGTGTCTTTGCACTCCCTGCAGTTAATGATTTTGTGAAGTGGCTCCTCTCACCACTCACATGGTGAACTTGACTACTTGTCCAGATCCCCTTTCAGCAAAATTCTAGCAAGTTTTGTGGCTCCAAAAGCAGTCTAGAGAGCAGCGCTACACATCAAAATACACCTGCCTTGGTGAAAAAGTCCATGCTAGGCCACCAAGAAGGACTAGTTCCTTGGGAAATTTGTCAGTGCGAGCACTGGGGCATTTTTCTTTCTGTACCAAATCTGATTCAATGCTGCTTTGTATGTTTCTCCTCTTTTGTACGTTTTCTTCACTGCGTGTGGTGGCACAGATGACTCCTGTCTGTGATGTGGAGATGCAGTGGTGGGCACAGAGCTGTTGCTTCTGCAGCTGTGCCTTGTTTTCCTCCTGTCAGGGTTATGCTGTTAGGTCTTCAAAGCCTCCCTTCTGTAAATATTATGGTTTTGGTATCAGTTCTTGCTGTATATCAGGCTTGCTCCTGAAACCCTTTAGCCAACAGAGTGCAGCCCTTTGGCTTGACTGCCTGCTCCTGCTTTTCCCTCTCTTCCCTTGGGCCTGCTCAGACCGCTGGCTCCATGGGCCCCCGTCGGGATCGTGGGGTGAAGGTGTCTGTTCCCACAGAAGGTGTGAGGCCAGAGGATGTTGTAGGGACAGGACCAGCACCTGGTGAGATATGACAAAGTGGCTGTGGGGGGTGGGAGTACTGGGAGTTTGTGCAGACCTGCATGGTGGCACAGGGCTCTGGTGGGGTGGGGGTCTCCAGTGGGGTCGGAAAACACCACACAGTACCAAAGGTGCAGGGCTTGGGGGTTATTGGTTGCTTTAAGCAAAAGCAACTTGTGTTTGTTGGGACAGTGAGAGGAAAGCTGCCACTGTTTGCAAGGATGGCTGCTGTAAGCACTGTGTGGCTCTGTGGTTGACTTGCAGGTGCTGGGGGTTTGTCTCCCACCTGGTCAGTCAGCAGCTGGCTGCACAGATATCCCTTGGTGTCAGAGGTGGTGCTTCTACCCCTGACGGCTGCTCCTAACAGGGGGCATTGCCATGTTGGGGACAGAGTACTGTTGGGTGGCTGCTGGATGGCAGCATCTCCTGTTGGGTCCTGCAGAATCCTCTGGTTTTGATAGACCATGTGTCTGGAAGCTGAAGGCGCCTTCCTGCTCTCTGTTGGCTTGAGGGACAACTCTCTCAGTTCCTATTTGCAGTTATCTTCAGGTCATGCAGGTGAAATAGGAAGAGCTGCTGAGGTGGATCTCTCCCCCCCTGTGTACCTGTCCCACCCCCCTGCCTGACCCCAACCCCCTCCAATTTCAGTAAAATCTCAACAAAAAAATCTTGGGTGATGACTGGTGGTCCTTTGGCCATGCAAATATGGGGTAGGGGATACTTCTGAGGTTGGCTGTGCGGCCAGCAGCATCCTGGCTTCTACCAGCAGGAGTGCAGCCAGCAGGAGCAGGAAGCTGACTGTCCCTCTGTACTTGGCATGGGAGAGGCTGCACCTTGAATGCTGCATTTCGTTTTGGGCTCCTTGCTATGAGAAATACACTGAGGCTCTGGATCATGTACAGAGAAGGGCAGGGGAGCTGCAAATAGTCTGGAGCACAAGTGTTATGGGGAGCAGCTGAGGGAACTGGCATTGTTCAGTCTGGAGGAGGCTCAGGGGAGACCTTATGGCTCTCTACAACTCCCTGAAAGGAGGTTCTGAGGAGGTGGGATTCAGCCTTGGCTATGGGGTGACAGCAGTAAAATGAGAGGTAATGGCCTCAAGTTGTGCTTGGGGAGAGTCAGTTGGATCTTTGATCCAACCTTTATGATGCTATGATTCTACTTATTCCTGGAAATGTGCACCAATATAACAGGGTCTATTTCTCTTTCTGTTAAAAATGTTGCAGGAGGAGCTTTGCAGAAAACAGAGAATGATTTTCCAAAGAGTGAACTCCAGGAGAGATCTCACTCCATGGAGAAAACTGCAGAACAGTCTGCAGAGACTTCACCTTCTGTGGTGCTTGAAAATGTTGAAGGATGCAGTGCAAAATGCATACAGATGCTGCTGGAGGATGTCAGTGGCTTAGCTGCGGATGGTGACTTCACTGTGGAAATGATACCGGAGTTAAATGTTGCTGTAGCTACTTTTCTAAAAAGTATTGGTAAGACAGGATGAACACTGACAATTATTTTCATGCATATTGCATATGTATGAATTGTAGTGTCCAGAGCTTGATTTCTTTCCTTCTAGAGACTGAGGTTTTTAAAAACTACCTTTGCAGTGGTCTGCTAGGGAAGATGAAAGTTTTTATAAAGTTTTATATACTGCTGCATGAAAATGTGCTCAAATTTTAGAGTGAAAAGGAAAATCGTGACAACTTCAGTGTTTTTATCTCATTTTGAGACAGATGGAGAATTAGAAATAGGCTGAGTATAGAGATGGATTCTGTAAATTATTGGAGTATATAAAGTCTCTGTTCCAGAAAACAGTGAAACAGTGAGAAGTGCTTAGCATATACGAGATATGGATGAGGAGACAGAGAGGAAGTAGTAATGAATAGCATGAAGTAACATGGCTGTGTCTGTTTCCCTCCCCCCCCCCCCCCCCGTTCTGTTACAACACTGAGTTATTCTGTAGCTGGCTTTTCTGCTAATACAGAGAAAAGTAAACTTGGTCTCTCCTGTACCAGCCATGATGATAAGGACGTGGGAAAACATGTTGAGTTAACGCTGCTTTTCTGTCCACAGATGCTCAAGAATTCATCAACAAATTTGCACAAAACAAAAGAGTGAAAAGAATCAAAATAACTGCCAGGCTTCTTGAAGTGACTCGCAGCATCAAGGCTGAAAACATACCAGATAACGTTTCCACAGACTATCTCACAGTTTATTTTGAGAACACACAAAATGGAGGTGGGCCTGTGTCAGGCATCCAGCTCCTCCCTGAGAAGAACTCGGCCATCATTACTTTCTGTGATCACAAAGGTAAGGCTGCCTCTGTCCTTGCTTTTCTTCTGATGTTCTGCATTTGCTTAGGAATGTTTTTATGTTAGAGGCCAAGATTTAGCTCTTGTTAATGTGTTTTAAGCCCCTGTCAATCTTATGATTCATTTCATTTGTCTGCTCCTACCAAATGGCAAATATTTAAAAAAAAAAAAAAAAAAAAACACACTGGGACAATGTGTTGTTTTTTTTTTTAGGCTGAAAATAAGGTCCATTTCATAGTAATATCCTGATTTGGCCCTGCTCTGTGCTGGGGTTTCTTTAGGAAGTGAAAGAAAAGCACAGCTGTATAAGGAATTATGACAATAGCATATTCATTAAACTACTCAGAACCCCTTGTCCCCTACAGAGTGCCTGGGAAACTGGAAAGACATGAAAATAGCTCCTTCAAGTGGTCAAACAAGACAAGTTATTTTATTCAGTTTAATTGTGCTAACCATAGATTAATTTACTTGACTTGAAACTAATGATGTGTGTATGTGTGTATATAACTCTTAGATCTAAGCACTGTCTTGGAAAAGCAGCATTTACTTGAACAAACACCAGTTTCTGTGCATCCATATTACCACTCGCTGGGAACAGCTCTATATGGAAAAGAAAGACCAGTTATCAAGATGCCAAATTCTATGGTGATGCCACTAGATCCCTATGTATGGCAGTTTTTACAAAGGCAAGATAGACTGATTGAAGCCATAAACCAGGAAATGGCAAATTGCCATTGTTGTCTAAAATGGCCACTGACAGATTGTGCTCAACCAGAAATCACGCTGTGTCCATCATCATCTATCTCAGAGCAGAAGGAAACAATGATCAAGTTGATCAAGACCTGGAAGCAAGATGTTTCCACTGAGTTCTCACGTATCATGTCACGTTACATAGCTATAAAGTGTAAAATAATTTCAGCTAAGTGGAATGATGTGAAGAACAAATTGATGAAAGATGCTGATTTGATCATAACTGATATTTCTGAGGAGATGGCGGTGATAGCAGGCAACAGAGCAGCAGTGGACAGTGCAGAGAAGGAAGTGAGGGAATGCATGGAAAAAGCCATGGAGGAAAGTGAAAGGAAAAAACAAACCATAGAAATTTCTGTGTCGATCGCCCCAGAGAAATATGCAGTTCTGCATAATGCTGGGCTAGAAGAGAATATTCATGAAGAATGTCCATGCTTAAAGATTTCTTATGATGACACAAAAAAGACTGTTCAGCTGTGTGGATTATCTGCAGAAGTTTATAAAACCAAAGCCAACTTACTCGAAAAGGTATTGAATATGCCCTCGACATCAGTTAATGTTAATCACAATGTTTTCCTACATCTACGCTGTGTAAATAGTAAGACAATGTCAGAGATGTTATTTGCTACAAACAAAATTAATGCTTTTTATGAGCTCAAGGGTGACACTGTGATGGTATTTGGAGAGACTCCTAAAGATCTTTCAGAAGGAGAGAAGCAATTAAAGGCAAGCCTAGCATACAAAAGCATTGATGTGAAGGACTGTGAAGTCACTAAAATGAAAGAGTGGAGTGATCTGCTTGCCTTCTTGCGTAAGAAGTACCCCTCTTCCCAGGAAAAAGTAGTCATCCATGAACCTGTTGGAAATGAAAATACAGTGATTATTACTGGCTTTACTGAGACTGTAGAAGAAGTTTATAAGAACCTTTATGATTTTATAGATAGAAACACGCAGGTTGAAAGAGAAATCCCCGCTAAGTTGGTGGCAGCAGTGGAGTTTGTAGAGAAGGAAAAATCTGCTGTTTGTGATGAACTGAGGAAGAAGGGTGTGACAGTATGCTTTCACACCAAGACGCCGTGTATTTCCCTGAGAGGACCAAGAGCAGAAGTGTCAAAAGCAGTCACTGTGTTGGAAAAAATTATCTCATCCCTTTACTGGAAGGATGTGTCAATTGATAAACCAGGGGCGAAGCAGTTCTTCATCGACAGGAAAGATACATTTATTTTTGAGGCAAAGCAGAAGTTTAACTGCCTGATTAGGCTGAAAGAACAACAACAGAAGAGTGAAAATGTTGATGATAAAGAGGAAAGAAAGCTCCGCTACAAGCAAACCCTACAAGATGCCGTTGAAGTGCTGGTATACAAAGGTAACTTGTGCAATTACCCAGTTGATGTTGTGGTGAATGCATCAAATGAAGACCTAAAACACACCAGTGGCCTCGCTTGGGCACTGCTCCAAGCAGCTGGTCCAGGGCTGCAGGCTGAGTGTGATGAGGTGGTGAGGAAGAGGGGGAGTAGTCTGCAGGCTGGGTGTGCGGTCATCACGGGAGCAGGGAAGCTCCCCTGCAAACAGGTTATCCATGCTGTTGGGCCCCGGTGGAAGGAGAAGAGCGTAGGGAAGTGTGTGTACCTGTTAAGACAGCTCATTAAAAAGAGCCTGCAGCTGGCTGGAACATATAATCATAGCTCCATAGCTTTCCCTGCTGTAAGCGGAGGGATTTTTGGCTTCCCGCTGCAGAAGTGTGGAAATGCAATTGTGTCAGCCATCAAGAAAACCCTGGAAGAATTCAATGGGGGAAGCAGCTTGAAGGAGATTCATCTTGTTGCCATTGATGAAGAAACGGTTCAGGTTCTGAGTGAGACTGTACAAAGAGTGTTTACAACTAAGCTATCCTCCTCAGTGCCACAGCAGGGATGCTCTACAGATCACAGGCAGGGGGAGAGTCAGAGGGAGAAGAGAGGAGAGGATCTTTGCATGGCTACAGATGGTGAGAAGATGATTACAACAGCAGAAGGACTGTGCATCCGAGTGGAGGAGAAAGACATCATAGACGCAACGGTAGGTCTTAAAATTTTCCATGTGGTAGCTAAACAAGAAAGCAAGATGGCAGAACTGATAGATTTCAGACTGGGCTCTGTCATTCTGGAGCTATTTCTAGTGGGCAGCCATGAATTTCAGATGTTTTGTTTCTAGCTGAGTTTTTTTTATTCTCCAGATCTAGGGTCAGTGTGTTAAGTGTGACATGGTCGTTGGAGAAATTACTTTAGGAAAGCAGTCCCATAGAAGAGTGCATGCTTAGCTTATTTTTCCAAAGTCTAGACCTGATTCTGTTTTTTTCCCCAATATTAGTTTCTTCCCCTGTCTGTTTCTAAGAGCCTGTTGCAACAGAAGAGCAATATTAGATGTAAAAAAGTTCAGTGGGGCACACACTTAAAAAAAATTTGTAAATAAAATACCTCCTGTTGATCTGGAAAGCAAACAACTTGGCCTGTTTCGCTTCATGAAAGCGCAGCAACCTTCTTTCACCTTGTTTTGGTGCAAAAGATGCTGCTTCTGATCAGTATACAGTCCCGCTTTGGTGAAAGGGAGGAAATGTGCATTAAGTTTTATAGCTTACATGGGATTTATGCAGTACATTTTGTATCTTGTAACGATGCTGGCAAATGCATTTTTGAAGTCTGGCTATAGATATTTTTGTTTTCATTTTGTTGCAGACTGACGTTATCGTCAACAGCGTTGGCACAGATTTGGGGTTTGGTGTGGGGCCTCTCTGCCGTGCCTTGCTGGAAGAGGCTGGACCAGAGCTCCAGATGGAGTTTGACAAGGAAAAAGGACAGCAGGCAGTTGGTAATGGGAGCGTGGTCTGCACAAGTGGATGCACTCTGGCTTGCAAGTTCGTGTTTCATGCTGTGCTTTCTCAATGGGACAGAGGAAGTGGGCAGGCCCTGAAGGTATGTTTGAATTTAGTTTTAAAATATTTGAAATGTCAGCACTTTTAAATAGCTCATTTAGACAAATCAGCTTCACTTCCTCCTGTTTCAGTGACCTTGTGTACCCTCAGCTTTTTCTTATACCAGCATATTCTCTATGGAGCTAACAATATATGATGCGAAAGTATTTTTTTCTCATTTTCTTAAATAATTGATCTTTGCTGTGTTTTACAGGCCCTAGAAAACATAGTTAATTTATGCTTGATGAAAACTGAAGAATTTGGACTGAATTCCATCACTTTTCCGGCTATTGGAACTGGGGGATTTAGATTTCCTAACACTGTTGTTTCTAAGTTAATGTTTGATGAAGTATTCAAGTTCAGCAGCAGTCACAGTAGGAAGACTCTCCAGGAAGTTCATTTTCTCTTGCATCCAGATGATACACATAACATTCAGGTATTTTTTTTTTTCTCAGGGCAAAGCCATCCGTGTCACATGCTGTTCTAACCAAACCTTAGCAATATGTTAGTGATATGTTGCTTTCAGAAGGGAATTAGCACTTTTTTACTACTTTGGGCCAGTGAAAGGGGACGTCACTCTACTATCTCATTCAGCATCTCTGAAAACGAAACTCCCAATAAGCACAAGCTGCAGACAAAATGTGGCCTCGTTTGTTGACACTGTAAACACATGTTGCTGCTCACTTGTCTTTTCACAGAGCAGTTCTGGCAATGCAAAGACAGTATCTGTTATCACACTGTCTGCTTCCACTGTTAGTAATGATGCCTAAACACTGCTGTAAAATGCATCAGATGGCTCAGCAAGAGTTACATGACTGTTAAATTTAATTATATAAATATTTGGTATATAAAGCCTGAAATTGTATCTTTGGTGCCTTTTCTCTCTTTCTAGGCTTTTACCAGTGAACTAAAACGTAGGCTAACTGGTGATGCAGCACCACAGCTAGGTAAGCTTTGTAGGGACAGGAGGTGGGACATGGAGGAGAATGTAAGTACTGCAAAGTGGTTTTATATGTAGCAGGAAACAGATAAAATATCATAAGAAAGAAAGAACACTTATTTCCTCTTAATAGACTGACATTCTTAAATTCCATCTGTAAAAATCTTGATGAGGAATTTCTTTTGTTGAGGAAATGCTTAATGTGACCAGTCTTAGTACATGGAGGAGGACAACCTAGTAAGATAACCATTAGTATTCCAGCTCAAAGGGTTTAATGTTGTGTTGGGATCTCTGTTACTGGTAATGCTTCATGTCATTTTAGAGTTCAGGGAAAAAAGTCTCTCACAGAGTTGGTCTCATCACATGGCTCTAGCAGTCCTTCCTGAACTGATACTGCGCAAACTTACAGGAATTAAGCTGGTTTCACTTTCACAGTATTTAAGTAGGAAAAATTTTAGAAATGGATTTAAAGAGAAGAAGACAGACTGTCGAGGTGCTATCAGGCTGGTCGACAGTAAACTCCACAATAGGATAAATTACAGTTCTCATCAGTGGAAGGGGATAATATCCAAAGCTACAACTGTAGTGCTTTAAGATCTTTTTTCTTTTTCTTGCAGACTTCATCAGCCCTGTTTCAACTGAAGCATTGGGAATTTATAAAATGAAGATTGGTTCCATTACACTCAAAGTAACTAGTGGAGATATTACCAAGGAAGACACAGAGGTTATTGTAAATATATCAAATCGAACATTTGATGCCACATCAGGTATTGCTGATAAAGAACTGATATGAATATGTAGTTCTTTAGTGGAAAACTTATGCTACCTTCTAGGAACACAGAGGGGAGAGAGTTGTCCATATGTGAAACTTTTATGAAGTTTATTTTTCAGATGAGAAATAGAAAGCAGTCAGGAAATAGGTCTTAAACTGTTTTATCACATGTTCTAAATATTCCATGTAGTTTTCAAACTACTCAGAAGAGGCTTAAAATGAAAAATGCTTAAATAAAAGGGATATCTGAGATAAAATATAATTATGGAAAAATTCTCATCCTACTATATTTCTTTACATTTATATTTCATTATAAGCCCAAGCCTCAGTTGTGTAAGAATGAAGACGCCAAATGTATAATTCTGAGCAATCCGAGAGTTTGGTGAAAGTCATAATATTACTAGGTAGAACAAAATAGGAGTCATTTTTTAAGGATTTCCAATCAGTAACAAAGACAGTGTTCTATTTGCAGCTAGTGCAGTTTGTGATAGAGGGCACACGGAGGAACTGGCAAGGTTTTGCCCTTTGCTGGCTCTTGTACTCTGATATCTGGGGGTGTTCAAACTACAGAACTCAGCTGGAGTTTTGAGTAGAAATATTGAAGCTGACTTAATGAATGTGTATGCTTTTTCTTGAACAATTTAAGGGGTTTTCAAAGCTATTATGGATGCTGCTGGTTCCGATGTAGAAGAAGAATGTGATCAATATGGTATGTTAGAACACATTTCTTTAATTAGATTTCTTTTTCTTCTCTCAAAACACTTACTGTTCTTTCTATAATTCTGTATCCTGATACCATAATTATTTTATTAAAAAAAAAAAAACACAAAAACACCTCTCACTGCTAGGAGTTCTGAGAAGTCCTGTTGCCCAGGCATATGCTTTAAGAATTTTTCACAACTGAAAAGATGTTGGAGGATTTCTGCTGCTAATAAACGCTTGGAAAATAATACAGTGTAAGACGTCAGCCCTGAAGTTATTCAAGCATGCTCCTGGCTTAAGAGCAGAAACAGTCCCTTTGGCTCAGACAGACTCTGTTCACGAGTCCATTCATCCTCACAACATGACTTCAACCTGAGGTGTTTCTAACCAAACAGTATTGCTCTGAAAAATGCAAGAACCCTTTTAAAGATTCTGTACCACAGTTCTTAGACAAATTAGTCATTAACTTCAAGACAGCCTTCACAGCCAACTTCTTTCTACTTTCTCCACTCCTCTTCAAGTATTTATCTCTCTAGTGTACATTAGCATCCATATTAACATTTGCCTTACCAGAAAATAGCCACTTTGAAAATGTCTCCTTTTTATCTTCTCTCTTCCAGCTGGACAGCTTCAAAGTGGTTTTATTACTACAGAGGGTGGTGCATTGTCATGTAGTAAAATCATCCACTTGATTCACAATATGAATGTGAAGAATCAGGTCTCCAAAGTGCTTCATGAGTGTGAGCTAAGGAGCTACAAATCTGTTGCCTTCCCAGCAATTGGAACAGGTTTGTGTTTTCATGGGGAAGTGATTAGAGCTGTGATTGGGGTGTTTGAGAAGGCATAATGGGAGAAGAGAGGGTGACGCCAACCTATATGAGCTGGATGCTGCCTTGGTTTAAATATTGTACACTGCCTGATACATGTCTTCTATTTTTGCGTAGGTGCAGCACGACAGAGCCCAGCAAAGGTAGCTGACGATATGTTAGATGCTATAGTGGAATTTGCAAGCAGTAGATCAGTACAGCATTTGAAAGAAATTAGAATAGTAATCTTCCAGAAACATATGCTGAGAGACTTTCATGAAAGCATGAAGAAAAGAGAAGATTTAGATTTGTCTGAACCACAATCATGGATGTCTACACTAAAATGTAAGTAGGTGGGTTGTCTGTATGCTTGGGCTCACAAAACTAAAGGTCTTCTATATAAAGCTAAATAATTAACATATATTTCTTCACAGCATGTTTTTGGGACCAGAAAAAATCCATTCAGAAGAAAAAGCTCTTAGTTTTGGAGAAGAAAGTTGATAAAGTTACATTTCAAATTTGTGGAGAAAGCAAAAGAAATGTGGATGCAACTGAGTCCTGGATAGTAGGTTTGATTTTAAAGGAACAGTTTGAAAACAGGATTGTAGATGAGCTAATTGAAAGTTTTGATGAGAGACAAATTGAGGCTTTGGCAGATCTCCAGAGAGGAAAACATGTTACCATTCAGCTTGATAAGAGCCAATCTCCACCTTGCATTACAATTTCTGGTATTAGCAGGGAAGTCTGTTCTGTTTCTGTGGAAGTTCAAAAAATGATCAAGAAAATAATGACTACTCAAGAAGAACAATCCAAGGCAGAACTTGTTTATAACCTAGTAGAATGGAGGTATCAAAGAACTAATGATAGCTTTGTTGCTTTTGATAAACTGACAAATATGCAGTTGGAAGATGCCAAAATAGAAAAAAAAACACATCTGACCATCAGAATTAACAAGAACAACTACAGGGTGGATCTGAATACTCTACAGGCTCTTGATGACCAAGGAGGAACTATAAACATTCAACGTGTGCCAAAGAATGAAGGTAAATTACAGCTTTGCTAATAAGAAACCTTTAATAGTGGTTATTGAATGATAATTCTGATAACTACAAACAAGTTATTCCAAATAAGTAACTTTCTCCCTAGCTATTTACTTATTTACTTACTTATTCAGCCAGGCATGCTGCAACCAGCAATTCTAAATTTGTAATTAGTAGTAGAGTAGGTATGACCAAAATCACAACTTCTATTGTAAATACAAAAGTTATGTAACTAGTAAACAAAGGCTTCATACATAAATTTGACAAAGAAACATGTTTGGAATTGAGTATTTCATAACATTTACTGTGCTCTTAGCCCCCTGTTTGCAGTCAACCTACAAAAATGAGCTAGATACGAATGATGCTAAAACAATTCCTGTTTTGCAGATATGCAGGCAATAGAGTTCCCTGCAAACTGGGAAGACATGCAAGGGGAGCGAGTCAAGCTGGTGACCCTCACACAGTTGTGTCAGGAATATCTTGAAGTTCAGAAGAGATTTCAGAAAACTGCTCACAGCTTTGTCATAGAGAAGGTGACATCCTATGGGGGAAAAAAATGAATTCTTTGGCTGAAAGCATTAATATACTTCCTAAGTATTTGTTTGTCACATTTCTGTAACCTAATACACCTTCTGCATCAGGCTCTCCAAAAATTCCTGACAGTTGCACTGGCATTTCTGCTTTCCTAGTAACGCAAAATGAGTGACTGTAAGTATTCAGGCTATAACTCTGTTTAACTAATGTGATATTGAATAGTTAACATGATACATTAGGGAATTGTATGTTAAAATTGGGCATATGATTCAAAATTAAAGGAAAACATCTTATTTCATATAAGAAATATGATTTAAGCGATGAAAGATTACAGCCTTTCAGCTATGCATTGGATTAAACTCTGCTTCCTCTTCTGCTGTTCATTTCATTGTCAAAGTTGACAAGATTTAGCCACCAAATGCAGCAGACCTGCCCATCAGACTGTAGGGTGGCAAGCTGTCGTTGGGAGAAACATTTGGAGACGCAGAGACTCTACTGAAAGAGCCAGCTGCACAGTTAACTCTCTGCAGCCTTGTCTTTGCAGACTGGCTGTAAAGCTTTTTACTGTTTTACTACTAGAGGAATGGATTCCCCTGTTGGTGCCAGACTGAGCCTTCCAGGCTACAGTGCTGATTTTACCAAAGTGTCATGATTTGTTCCTCTTTTATTGAAAAGTCCACAAAACAATGGACAGAGATTTAATTGCCAGGGAGAAGATAGAATTCTATGAGAAAATAAAATGATATGAAGAATGAGAATGCTTGTTTGAAAAAATTTCTCCAATTACCGTGATCAAGAAGATAGGAATAGAGCAAGATATTAGTGTACAGTATTAAAAAAAAAAAAAAGCTACATCCGTCCTCCTGCCAATTTATTTTTAAATAGGATTTTCTCATGGCTACAAAGGAAAGGAAGTAATTTTGACTTCTTTGCTGAGGTCATTCTTTCAGTTTGGTTTGTTTTTGATGCTTTGTGGTCATGATCAATACTGGTTCCTATATTTGGTGACTTTGCAGATTCAAAGAATACAAAATCCCTTCCTCTGGCAGACCTACCAAATCAAAAAGAAGTCTCTGTGTATGAAGAACAAAAATCAAGATAATGAGAAGCTGTTGTTTCACGGGACAGCTAAAATCTCATTGAGCACAATCAACTACAATGGATTTAATCGTGGCTTTGCTGGAATTAATGGTGAGCCATTTTCCAAAGCAGTTAATTTCCTGAAGGTGTACACAGTGCCAGCAGATCTATAGGGCTGACTTGATCTTGAGAGGCTTGGGCATGCTGACTCAGATCTGGTTGACACTTCAGCCTGGTCTATGGGGATTCATACTGGATTCTGATTTAAAAAAAAAAAAAAAGATTATTGCTCAGGCTGTGCTGATAAACTACAACTAATTTATGATTTCTGTAGAATAAAAAAAAAAAAAAAGGAGTTTAAGAGATTATTTGGGAATAAGAATACTAACTGTATGTGAAAACATCTTTCCAAACAGCTGCAAGCATTGGAAATGGAACCTACTTTGCTGTTAATGCAATTTACTCTGCTCAGGATACTTACTCAAAACCAGATACGAGCGGCAGAAAATACATGTACCTGGCTCGGGTCCTCACAGGGGAGTTTTGTGTTGGGCGCAGAGGGCTGGTCACTCCACCTCCAAAACACTCAGCAGATCCTACCGACCTGTACGACAGCGTAGTCGATGATGTGAATGCTCCAAAGATGTTTGTCATATTTAATGACATTCAGGCATATCCAGAATATCTTATTACTTTCAGACAATAGAATACTCTTCAAAGTCTAAAAAATGCTGGTGCCTTTTCTATGTAAAATGTAACAGGCATTTCTTGATTGCCGTTTACACTTCGGTCTCTAAAGAGCTTTTTTAAATCTATCCAGGTGCTTAAGTAAGTCTTCATAGTTACCAACGCCAGGATAAGCAATTATTTTAGAATGCATTATTTTAACACTCACATATCAAATTCAGTTTTGCAGAGGTGCAGGCAAGAGCTTGAGAACAGCTAGACTTCTTCCCAAGCAAGGCAGATGGGAACTGGTAGGAAGGGGAGCTGCTGTGCCATACCTGTTGCCATCTGTGCACACTCTGACTTGAGTTTTCCATATGAGGTTTTCAAGGAAAGGGCAGATGTGGCACTGAAGGGCACGGTGGGGTTGAGTTGATGATTGGACTAGATGATCTTAGAGGTCTTTTCCAACCTTAATGCTTATGTGATTCTATCATTATGTACACCTAGCTTTCACGTACAAAGCTATTGCTTCTGGAGTTCTTAGGGTAGTAAAGAGTGATAAACTTCTGCTGGATGAAATGGAATCATAACCTTTCTCTACAAGCACCACTTTATAGATAACTCTGTCTAGGCACACTTTCAATAAGTATGGACACACATTCTAAGGACTCATAGGGACATATTTGAAAGTGCTTAATGTTCTGTAAAGCAAATAAATAATGATATACATACCCTTGAATGTATGCAGATTATGTACTTAGAGTGATCATCTTGCAACTGTCAATTAAAAGCCCTCTGTGTGTTTTGTTTTATTAAAAGTAGTTACAAGTAGATTATGTGGTATTGCTGAGTCATTGTTTACACCAAGGAGTGCACTTCAATTAGAAGTGTTGCTTTACATCCGAATACGTTTATGGTACAGCGATGCTATACAGAGAAAGAAGCTGGAAAGCCTTAACTGACATTAGGTACCTCCTAGGGGCAGCGGGGGGGCTGGGAGCTGCATCACTGCACTGTGAGCTTGAAACAGCAAACCCCGTGTACTGAGCCTCCTGCGGAAGCTTGCTGAACAGCCCCGTACTGCGTGGACCCATTTCGATTGTACTCCATCTCACAGCACTGCGTTATGCCATGCTGCACCCAGCATGGGGTACACAGCCCTGCGTTGCAGCATGCAGAACTGCATGGCCCTGCATTGCTCTGCAGTGCTGCCCAGCACGGTGCGCTGCCCCGTGCTGCGTTGCTTTGCACGCTGAGTTTCTCTGCACAACTGCTGCTTAGATATGCCCTGCATTGCTCCTCACCGCACTGCGCTTCCCAGATCGGCCGTCCCCTTACCACGCTGCATTGCATTGCACTGCACTGTATTGCATTGCACTGCACGGCTTGCATTGCATAGCACAGTTCGCCGTCACCTTGCCCTTCCCTCCCTCCCCCATTGGGAGAGCCTCACCCAATCAGAATTGTCTGCCGCCTCCGCCCCGCCCTCGCCCGTTATCTCCGCCCGCTCATTGGCTGGGAGTACCTCCATGGCGACGCGGTAGATGGGCAGCCCAAGATGGCCGCCGAGCCGGGCGGCGGGCGCCGCGGTGCCGCTCCTCGGCTGCTGCTCGCCGCGCTCACCGCCGCCCTGCTGCTGTGCTGCGGCCGCGCCGCCGGCCTTTCCCCCTCCTTCTCCTCTTCGTCCTGTCAGCACCGCGTGCCCGGTCGCGGGGAGGTGCGGCCGCGGGGCTCCTCGCGCGGTGCGGGGCGGGGAGGTCGGTGCGAGGGTCGGTTGTTGGGGCTCGGCTCGGAGGGAGCGGGGCCGCAGCGCTGTGCTCCTCTCCGGGCAGGTGGTCTACCGGGTTCCTGTGAGGGAGAGCCACGTCCTGAAGAGAAGCGTGGATCAGCATCTGAGGGTTAAGATTATATACGACAGGAGCGTTGAGGGGTGAGTGTAGCGTTGTGCTGCGGTTTGTCCGCGTGTCTGTGAGGGGAAATCCTATCGGCAAAAACTGTTATTTTGTGTTTTTTTTTAAATATAGTTTGCTGCCGGAGAAAAGACACCTTATAAAGGTATGTGGCGTTTCTTTTTTCTTTCTTTCTTTCTTTCTTTCTTTTTTTTTTTTTTTCTCCTCTCTCCTTTTTATAAACTGCTCACTGGAGAAGAGGAGGCTCCGGGGAGCCCTGAGAGCGACCTTTCAGTGTCTAATGGAGGGCTGTAAGAAAGAAGGGGACAGGATTCTTAGCAGGTCTGTTGTGACAGGAAAAGGGAAATGGTTTCAAACTAAAAGAGAAGAGATTGAGACTGAGTATAAGGGTAACATTTCTTGCAGTAACAGTAGTGAAGCACTGAAATGGGTTGCCTCAGGAAGCAGTGGATCTCCCATTTCTCAGAGGCATTCAAGGTCAGGCTGAACTCAGAGCACCTGATGGAGCTGTAGGTGTCTCTGTCACTGCAGGGGAGTAGGACCAGGTGACCTTTAAATGTCCCTTCCAACTTGAACAATTCTGTGATTTTATAACCACTGAACTGCATAGGAAGATGTTAGGAAGTCTGCATCTCCGCTGTTCTAGGCCACAGCACCTAGATGTTTCATGTACTTGGGTTGTTAGAGCTTGCAAGTTCTGTCTGCACTGCTACTGGGTGACTTCTGGTTTTGTTCTATTTAGAACAAACTTTTCCCACAAGCTATCTCTTACTTGGAGAAGACTTTTCAAGTGCGCAAATCCACAGGTACCATCTTGCTAAGCAGGTATGTGAACGTTTGTTGAAAGTCTAGTATTTTAATTCGTATTTAACATTACATATGGACTTTAAATATATATATATATAGTAAGAGCACAAGAAATGCCCTGGCTCAGACCAGTGGTCCCTGAGGCTCAGTCGCAGTGGGTGTTGCTACCTGAGGAAAATGTACAAACCTTCCATGATCAGCACCTGTATTTGGAGATGATAAAGAGAATACGTGCTGCTTGTTTCCTTTTTAGTCTACCCTATTTATGAACCCATTCCTAATCTTTCCTTGAACCTGTAGAATACTGTATTAAAAACTGGAGGCATTGTATCTTTCAGAAAGCATCACTAATGTTTTTCAGCTTGAAAGTTACAATACTGCATTGTTAAATATTTGTATTATAGTGTCATTGGATGCTGTAAGACTGTGCTATGCTTCCTTTTAAACTCTAAAATGGTGCTGTCTGTCTTTGATGTTTGATTGAAGGCAGTGTGCAACAAACCAGTATTTGAGGAGGAAAGCTGACCCTCACAGGTACTGCCGAGGGGCCTGTGCCAACCATACACGATGTGGGCCAGTTATTGTTCCAGAAAAACACCTCCAGGTACTCTGAGCTACCTCAGTGCTTCTTAGCTTTTGAAGTACTATTGGTTGTGGAAACTACTGAAAACATGAATGTTGCTTGCTGTGCTTAGGTGACCCTTCACAGGTAATGCTGAGTATAAGTGACTGTACAGCAATGGCTGCTTATGTATGCTGTTTGTGAGCCAGAACTTTCTAATTGTTATGGGAAACAAAATGTGCTAATTTGGGGACATCTGGCTTGGCAAGCCCCTCTTCTCAGTCACAAGAGCTAGTCATTTGTAAGTTGTTCCCTGGCTCTGGTTTTATTTAGTGTTGTTGCAGGGAGTTTTCTCATCTTCATCTGTCCTAGGATGGGGCTTATTCTTGGCCTCAAGCTAGCTGTAGTTTGTTAATACAAAATTTCTGTCATAGCTGATATATTTTAATGGTTCCATCTGAACATTGTCAAAGCAATGCAGGGTGTACAATCAGAATGAGCAGCTCTCCGACGTACCTGACCAGGAAGGGGTTCAAGATGCTGACTTTGTCCTTTATGTCAGTGCTCTCACCACTGAAAGGTGTGGCCATGAAAACATCATTGCATATGCAGCCTACTGCCAACTGGAAGCTGAAATGGACAGGCAAGTGTTCTCTCTGCTACAAACTTTTTTAAAAATTAAACTTGGAGCTTATGTATGGAGTTTGTCTACTTGTGTCGTGTATAGGATAACAAAATAGAAGTCATTGAAATAAAGACTAATACTATATCCATGTAAAGTCAGCAATGATTGAATAAAGCTTAACTTGCAAAGCTGAGGTATTTAAATCAAAAGTAATCCTCTGCTGTTACTGCCTGAACTTTATCTTGTGATCCTGCTTCTGTTGTGGTAAAAGAATTTGCTGCTCTTTTCCTGAAAACAATTATAAAACTGTCTTGCAGGCCAATAGCAGGATATGCTAACTTGTGTCCAAACATGATCTCAACACAACCTCAGGAATTTATTGGCATGTTGTCTACAGTGAAACACGAGATTATCCATGCACTGGTAAGGGCTGATATTATAAAATGCATTTTCCTGCAACTTGTGCCTACTTCTTCTTGGAAGAGAAGGATGTCTGGTGAGGGTAAAGCTCTGGCTTTGCCTATTTCAACTCATTCATTAATTGCTTTGAGGTGCAGCACTTCAAGTGTGCCTGCTGCAGATGTGCACACTTCAATGGCACTTGACTTGGTGTGTGAATGTCTTACTGAAGGTTCCTACTTGCTTTCCTTGCAGGGTTTCTCTGCTGGACTGTTTGCATTTTATCGTGATGATGATGGAAAACCTTTGACAGCGAGATATGCAGATGGACTCCCTCCTTTTAATGAAAGGTATTGATCGCTTTTGGACCTCTCAGTACACTGAAGGATGTCTTAAGGTTGTCTGATACATTCTTGCTGTCAGCCTGTTGAAAAGCCAACTTAATAACTTTGTGTTTATTATGTTCATACTTAAAAATATATATATATTAGTCAATCTTTACATTTTCATTAAACACTCACCTTGTAATGCATAGGAATGATAACGAGGCAGGCTTTTATTTATCAGAAGGCTTGTAGCTAAACATTAGAACTACTCATGTTTTCTGAACACTTTACCAGATCGGGTCTTGCATTTTTCTGTAGTCTGTTCAGTGTTGGTGCATTGATTTCAATGCTAGTCACTCTTTTAAGGCGTATTCTTCATTGTCTGTAGTTCAGCAGAAATAACAGTGCTTGTAGGCTAATGTGTGATGATGATGTTGTTGAATAAACAATTTGCAGTACACTTTTGATAACTGTAGGAAATATGTCTTGACTCTAAAGGCATAAGTAGTATTAGTAGTTAGTCATCTTTCTTGGTAGTGCATGTAATAAACATGTACCTTACAAAGGAGAAGTGTTACAAAGTCAATGAAAACTTCACAAAGAATGAGAAATAGAGATTTTTCTTCAATTTGTTTTTTAATGGAAATGAAACTTTGCATAGTTGCATGTATTTATGGTAAAGATCTGTAACTAACAAATTCTTCTTACAGCCTAGGTTTGTATCAGTGGAGTGATAAGGTTGTTCAGAAAGCAGTGAGGTTATGGGACGTTCGTGGTGGCAAAATGCTGCGCCATGCTGTTTATCTTCTGACAACACCTCGTGTTGTTGTAAGTATTAAGTTACACTTTGCATGTGAAGGTTACTATCACATTTTAGTGTCATGAATATTTTCTACTTTTGCTATTCATATTTGGCCAGAAATCCACTTTGTTTTAAATCTAATGCAATGTATTGGAAACTGGCCATGCTGGCCAAACTGCTCAGAGCATAGCAGTGCCTATGAGTACTGTCACACTGGCAAAGGCCAGCCTTTGTCTTTGTGATGCCTTTCAAGGTTTCCAGACGTTCTGGAAAACGTACTTCTTTACACAAAACTAGTTGACATACACTGCTTCTTAAAAGAAAACTTCATTTGCATCCCCTCCCCATGGTGTTCCTCAGAAACAGGTTATGGTGGTAGTGTTAAAAATAACAACTCTTTTTTTTAACTTAGTCTTTCTCATTCACACAGTATTTTTACTTAATACTGTTGTTTTATTCTTCCAGGTTTTGATGGCTTGTTTCTTCTGGAAGATAAGTAGGCAAATTGCTAGGCTTGGTGTTGGGGTGCCAGTTGGCTTAATAAGCATTTCAGTAAGAGAAGTATTCTATATTAGAAGGGAAACAAGATAGTTGAAAGGAAAATGCTGAAATAGTTTCTTAAGATAATTCTAGAAGATGAGGAATGCATATGACTGCTTCTCTGTATTTTGAGAGTTGTGTTGAAATGTTTTCTTTCTAGGAAGAAGCTCGGAAACATTTTGATTGTCCAATCTTAGAGGGAATGGAGCTTGAAAATCAGGGTGGCATGGGCACTGAGCTCAACCACTGGGAGAAGAGGTTGTTGGAGGTTGGTGCTAATATTAGGAATAGAAAAGCCTGCTCCCCCTTCTTTTATTTTTGGATTTATAGTGATACTTACTGGAGCCTCAAAAACATGACTGTGTCAGAGCTCACTGAAATATAGCAAAAAGATTGCTTAGCTAGAAACAAGCATCCCATTTTTAGATGAATCTATTTTTATCTCATTACTAAATCTCAGAATATGAGTTTGAGATAACTACTGAAAAATGAAATGTCTCATTTATCTGCTGCTTGCCCTTTTGAGAAGGCCTCATTTTTAGGGGAAAGGGGCTATTCCTTTGACTCAATTCAATTGTGTCATCCAATTCATTATCTTTGATCATTCAGTCTGTCACTGTCTGGATTTTGTCTTTACTTGTGTGGCTCATTAGGGGAAGCTTTTCCCATCTTTATTCCAGAACCTCATCTGACCAAGGAAGTGCTTCCCTCCTGACACTTAAGCTTGTTTTATTTATGACACTGAGTTATGTGGTATTAGTGAACAATATTGTAAATGCTTTAGGACAGACCTTTTCATGGAAGTAAACTTGAAAAAACATGTATTTTCGAGACCAAAAGCAGCTAAATGAGGATAATCTGAAGAGCTGGATTGTCTATAATAAGAAGAGACTGGAACTTCCAATGGCCCTCAATGCATGGCTGCAACATAAAATGCTTTTTCATAGTAAGCCATTTTCTTAATTAACGTTTTGTCAGGAGCTTACTAATAGTATCTGGTGACTTTCAGAATGAAGCTATGACTGGATCCCATACACAGAACCGAGTGTTTTCCAGGATCACCTTAGCATTAATGGAAGACACAGGGTAAGTGTTAATATGAGCGATAATGGATTTTTTCTTCTTCAAATATGTTTGTTGTTTCGTTTACTTGATGCTAGTTTTCAAATAACTGTATTTTCATTTCAAAATACCTTTGCAGGTGGTATAAAGCAAATTACAGCATGGCAGAGAAATTAGATTGGGGCCGTAATAAAGGCTGTGACTTTGTAATGAAGAGCTGTAAGTTCTGGATTGATCGAAAGAAACAGAAGTAAGTCTTTCCAAAAAAAAAAAAAAGAGTAGTAGTAAGCAGATGCTCATTTGCCCTCTTCAAATGAAACTCAGCAAGAAGTAATATGCAAGGAATGTTCTTTGAAGTATCTTCAGAAAGCACTCAAGAAAGAGCACGTGAAATGTATTAAGACCACTTGTACTTTACCCAACAAATATAGAACCAGACATCTTAGGATGTAGAATGTGCTTACTCTTACTGTAAGAGAACTGTGCTTTGTTTAGAGGGACTTAAGCAACTCTTGTAGCTTTGTCATCTTAAATTGCAAATGCAGCTAGCAGTGTTTTGCGTTGCTGGAATTTACTTAAAGCACCAAAAACGTGTGTTACCTATGTCAAAGCAAAGCCTTCTTTGTTTGTTTGTTACAGTACTTACAAATTTGCACCCTGGTGGCCTTGTTTGGTTTGTAAACATTTTACTTCAAGGTTTACAGAGCAGTGTCATTGAAACTGAGTGCACTGTGACTTTGTTTGCAGACTTGATGTTCTTGAAATTAGGAAGTTCATAACCAGACAAATAGTATTACCAGCTCATAACAGACAAGATACCTCTGCTTCTTTGTGAGTGAACAGGTGTGAAGGAGAGCAGGAACAGACAACTGACAAACTGTGCAGTTATATTACAGAAAGCAGTTAATCTGATTGGGTTATTATAATTATTTTTCTGTGAGGAGGCAACTCATCAGTCCATACTGTGACACTTTGAGGAGTAACCCTTTGCAGTTAACCTGCAGACAGGACCAAAGAGCAGTAGCAGTGTGCAACTTACAGAAGTTTCCAAAGCAGTTACCTCAGGAATATCAGGTATCGTGGATCTTAGTTTATCAAATAACTAAACATTTGTATTACTGTGTTATGCAGTCAGGTGCATGGGTTTTTTTGTTTTTTTTTTTTTCCTGAACTGGTAGATGAGAGTAGATATTGTGAAAAATTTCTGCTTCATTTCTTATAAGAAGTATAAAGGCCTGAAATAAGGCCTTGTGACCTTCAGGAGATGGTAAGGATGTTGCTCATCTGTTTAAGCAAATCTCAGATGATAACGTTAGTGTGTAACAAGCTTTTCTTCACCTCATCTGCTGCCTTATGTTGCTTCATATTAAGGAATTTGTTGTTTCATCCCGGTTATAATTGCAGAAAGGGACAAGGGGCAATGCAGGGACATGTGGATCCCAGTGCATTGTTTATGTATTCTTAAGTACTTCGGGCTCATCTGGCTCAGGGGTATTATAAGTGTCTGTTAATAGCATTCCTGAGAAGTAATTGATGTTCTTACAGCTGTAGTGATTTGTTCTATTTAAAAACAAACAAACAAGCCAGCTGTAGGCTTGTCTTTGTACAAACTGCTTAACTACCTCTTTTGTTTGGCAGTATTTTGACAATCTCAGTGGAGTACCAGCAGAAGACTTGCCTTACTATGGTGGCTCAGTAGAAATTGCTGACTATTGTCCCTTCAGTCAAGAATTCAGTTGGCATTTAAGTGGTGAATTTCAACGCAGCTCAGACTGCAGAATAATTGAAAATCAACCAGGTTAGTTTTCAGGGCTTTAATGTGGTGTTTAAGAGTCTGTGTATGTTTATCTGGAAAGGTCTTGCTGTAATCCAAACTCATTGGATGTGAAATTAGTGTCAACGCTGCCCTGTGTGCTGGAGTGAGAAGCACAGTTACTTGGTGTTTTCTTCCCAGGTATACATGAAATACAGAAATTGCATAAGGGTTGAAAGAAATTATCCCCAAATGATCCACATGTAAGACAAAGGTTGTGGGTGGAGGGTTGATTGATTGCTTTTGAGTATCTGAAAAAAATTATACTTTCCACCTTTGTAGTCTTTTGTCAAAGCAAGGAGACTGGCAGACTGCCAGAGCATGGGTCTATCTCCCAGAGTAGTCCCTGAACTCTGAATATTGCAGAGCTGCAGAATCCTGTAGGATAGTTATTACTCATCTCTGCAGTTCTCTCAAAACAAAATGAATAACACTCCCCCTCCTCAAGCCAACAGTTACAACTGGCTCTCCCTGGGGCAAACATATTCATGTGCTTCTATGGAAAGTGCCTTTGTTTTATTCACACTGCATATTCAAGACAATATGATTCCCAGATTGAGTAATGGTTAATGGTCTAAAAGATCCTAGAAGGAAACTGGGAATTAACTATAGTGACATTAATTATGGCAGGCTTATTTGACATCGATTTCCTTTTCATATAGTAAATTGCAGTTCAATATATTCTCTCCACTTCAGATCCTACCAAAAACTATGGTGCAGAAGAATATGGACCAACCTCTGTATGTCTGATTCAGAAATCAGCTTTTGTCATGGAACAGTGCAGGAGGAAGCTCAGTTACCCTGACTGGGGTAGCGGATGTTATCAAGTAAGTGTGTATGTTGCATGGCTTTGTTTCTTGCTTTGTTGTTTTTTTGTTTTTGTTTTTGTTTTTTTTTAAATAACATGAAGGGGAAAAGTCTGACATACAGTGTGGGTTGGGGTACCTGCTCACGGTTCAGAATCATCTCTTCATGTAAATAGCTAAATAGGACATGCATTGAAAAGAAGGATTTTCCAACATAAGCCTGTAGTTTAGATGGCACATCAAGTCAAGCGTGTGGCCACTGGGCAGACCTGTGTGCTACCTCTAGTCTTGCTAAGGACTTCATCTGTCTTATCGCTGTGATGCTTTTTCCTCAGCTAAGTGAGAATACTTACACTGAAATCATCTGTTGTCAAAGTTTGACATGAGTTAAATCACTTTGATTTGTCTGTGGTAGGAAGCACTGTGCATGTGCCACTTCTCATTATCCTCTTACCACTCACTGTCTCAACTGGAGGTGTCTCTTTCAATGACAGCACAACTCTAAAATGCAGGTTTTAGCAGAAGCAGAATTTTACTCAGTCTCGGTTGGTTATCTGTGTAATTGCATGAAAGAGTGCAGTCAGTGCATTTTTTTAAATAGTTGCTGTGAGTGCATTAAAGTACTTGCAGGTAACCTGTGTTGTATACAGATTGCTGACTAAACATCTTATTTCCCTGTTAAAAGAGCTCCCACACGCAAAAATGTATTTCCAGTAAATCGTAATACAGACCTCACTTTTATTCCTTTATTTTAAGGTTTCTTGTTCTCCACAAGGGCTGCATGTTTGGGTGAAGGACACTTCATACTTGTGCAGCCGCTCGGGTCAAGTGTTAACTGTGAGCATTCAGATGAATGGCTGGGTGCATGTTGGGAATCTGATCTGCCCTGCCTGCTGGGACTTCTGTGACTCCTGTCCCCCAGAGCGGGATCCTCCAGCTTTGAACTTGTCAAGAGCTGCAGCAATTGGTAGGTTGTCTTATGGTGTGCTGAAGTGAAGCTTGATCTAAAACATCCGAAAGCACTGATGATTCATATTGGTAATGGGAAGAGAGCCATGGTCTTGCTATTCCAGGATCTAAGATGCTAAAGGAAGGTGGCAGGATGCTGGGCAGTCATACGTTAGTTTCTAGTGGCTTATACAGAAGAAATACATCTAAAACATAAATTCTTTGTCATGTCTCCTTCTGGTAATCATCCCAGAAACCTAGCTTTAGAAAATCAGGTATCTGTTCTGGGGAACATAGCAAGACCTTCAAAATCACCTTAGTGCAAAAGGAGTACTCATATGTTTTCCTGTTGACAGTACTAATGCAGTAGTCCAGAACACAAATGGCAGGTGTTACTTTGCTTTCTGAAGGAAGAAGAAAGCTTAATTCACCAACAATATTTTGTCAAGAGTAGATTCTTTCAAATGCTGACCAGTGAAGGAGAACATTCTTTACGGTATTTCTCATTTGTGGCTTATTTTTAAGCCTTTAGTCAATTCTTTAATTGTTGGATGTATTGTTTCTATTGCAGTATTTAAGGAAAAAATAAACTTGTTTGGGTCACCTATAACGGGGATAGTAATGTCATTTAGTTGCTTTGAATTGCTAGCCTTGAAAGCTAAAAATAAATCGTGCCAATAGGTGCAAAGACTACAGATACATTTTTGCTCTCTGGTTATTTTATCCTCGTTTTAGATACAACATAGAAACTTTATGCTGTTTTGTTCTTTATTTCAGACTTGTGCTCCTCTTCATCTAGCCTAGTCATAACCCTCTGGCTGTTGATGGCTAACTTGATTCCCCTGGTAACAGGATTATTCCTCTGCGCATAGCTCAAGCGGGGAGCAAGAAGATGTTCCAAGATGATGCACTGCAGTGTTGCACCTCTTATTGTGGAACACCGAGTTGTTTTGTCTCTGCAGGCAGCTGCCTTCTTCTGAGCCTCATCTCTCCTGGCAAGTAGTGATGCTGGCAGTAGTCAGGGAGGTGCTAACGACAGCAACCAGAGCCTGAGAGAGGTGGAAAATGTTCCATGTCATCTCAATAAGTGCCAGTATTTTCCTGAATTGCAACCCTTGATTTTGACACAGTAACAAGATTGCTGTGCCAGCCTTCTTGGCAGCTTGGTCAAGATTTGAAAGGAGAACTGCTGTAGTAGAATTTGGGATTGTGGTTTGTTTGGTTTGGTTTTTTTTTTTTTTCTTTTTTTCTTCAGTGTGACTGGTAGCAAAGCAGCCTCAAACTGGAAATATACCTCAGTGGTTTAGTTGAAAGCCATGTGAAAATCAGTTATCGTCACTGCTAATAACTCAGACCTAAACAGGTATGGGAGGTTTCTGTCAGTTCTTACATTTTACAGGGAAAAATAATGGAATTGAATGGACCAGGTGTTGGGAATTGTTTCCACAACTGAATTCTGCAGCTTTGAAGCTTCTCAGAATTCGTATAATTTTGCAGTAAAGCATCTCTTGGAGTTCACTTAAACCTTCATATGTGCACAGGGTGGAATTTCAGAGTGATGGCCATGACAACTGTCTAGAAGTCACATCTTTGTTTAGCATGTGAAATATTTGAATATTCTCAGAGTGGTTTGCTAGACAAACACATTTCAGTACTGATACTAGTCTGTAAAATTGGGCTGGGTTTTCTGATTTTTTTTTTCTTAAATCATGGCATTGTTTTTTATTAGTATGAGCATTAATACAGTTGTGCTCGCTTTTTATTGTAGCCAGTAGCTATGGCAGCTATCATCTTACAGAATCATATTGACTTCTCTCGGCCAAAACTGAATTGAGTAGGTAAAGAAAAGTCTAATCTGTCTTCTTCCACCCCTCTTTCTTGAACCAGTAGTTGATGGTTCAGCTACCCAAATAATTGGCATTTGGATTACGTTAGAGAATCAGACACTTTGAGATATGCACGGGCATGCCTTGGTACAAAATTCGTCTCTTGGGGGACAAAATCTGCTTGAGAAAGGAAATGAGCCAAGTGTGTCTCACTGAGGATAGCTGCTCTATCTGACACTTATGAAGATGAGGTTTTTTTGTTCCTGACCCTACGTAATGTGTTACTAATAGTGCCTATTAGAGGCATACTTCTGAAATGAAAGGTAGAGGGATGGAAAGAGTAACTTCTTTAGTTACGATTAATGTTTAATAATAGGACTTCCATTGTACTTGTAAGGACACTAAAGATTATCTTTGTGCCTAGTATATAGACAATTTATGACACTTTATGACACTGGTGAGGTGAGTAAACTGTTACCTAAAACTGTCTGAGGGCATGTTGCTAAAAGATTACATTGCACTGGGCTCGTTCCCTTCTGATCTGCAAGTTATGCATAGTTTGCTTTGAGCTAAACAAGGCCTGGTTAGCCTTAATTCGTGTTTCTGAGAAGCAATACAAATTAGGGATCAAATGCTTTAACTGTGTACAAGTTTGAATCAAGAAACACTCAAATTGATAAGCAAACACTGCTAACTTTTTAAGGTGTGCACAATCAGCAGTCAGTGTAACTGAATTCCTTCAAAATGCAAAGGTTTGAGAATATATCTTTGGCCCCAGAGGTTGGTATTATGTCTTTTGTCTGTTGTGCAATAATACAGTTGAAATGGCATCACTCAACAGCAATGCTTTTTATACTTGAAAAGAAATTATTGGTTATTTTTTCTTACTGTGAAATATTTGCACTGTTGGAACTCTCTGGTTAACTTTATAACTGTTAAACATTTCTAATGGTGTTAATTTATTGCACTTGGTATTTGATATGCTGGTCTCTATGTGTAAGTGGAGTTTGTTATATTTAAGTGAATATTTTTTTTATCTTCTACCCAGTTGTTTATCTCAAGGGCTTTTCTGAGCACTAACTGAAAATTGAAAGATGGCTTAAAATGTTGATGCTTCCCTGCTTCTGGATTTGGATAAAGAAAGGCTGCAGTGTGTTGTACCTACAGGGAACATCTGTCTGCCTGTCAGAGTGCTAGCAGTCAGGTTCGGCCCTACCTGCTGAGTAGCTGCATCAGTGAATCCAGTGAAGTAAAACTATTAACGCCTTAATAATCTGAGCTTTCAGTTGTAATTTCTTTGACGTGCAGCCCCTAAGTTGGCCGTGAACCACAGAATTGGAAGCGACTTGTTGGGAGAGCGGATTGAAGCGGGCAGAATCCAACCAGTTCTGTCGGTGAGCTGGTGGCTGCACCCTTGCTGGAGCTGCCAGAGGATGTGTCAGGTTCGCTTTAAAGTGGCAGTGAATTGATGGCCTGTCAAAAGGAATATCTGAGTAAAACTGCCTACCTCAGTTCTGTGTGGCGTTGAGTTCAGCTTTTAGCCTGTTGTTAACTTGAGCGGCTTAAGGTGAATTAAGTAAAAACACGCCTCAGGTCTTTAAGAGCAACATAAACATAGTAGGAAGCGTAAGCCATTTCTTAGTGTAGAACAAAGCTAAAACTGTAGCTTAAAACAATCATTTGTGTAGCCTTAAGTATGGTTTCCCCAGTAGGAGTTTGTATTGGCTTGAAATAAATACAGAGTTTGCAGGTGGCTGCTGTGGGTTTCCTGAGCATGTCATGGCCAGTCCATCACACTGCAACTCTTATATGTGAAAACTTTGAGGTATGGCCCAAACAAGCCTTGTTTTCACCAGGGTGGTTAGCGTTATTCCCTGGGCTCTTCCTGCCCTAGGAAATAAATGGATCGACTTCTCTGCATTTCCAGTATGTAACATACACAGTTTTAATATTATAAAAGCATGTTCCATGTTTCCTTGTGGAAGTAAACTGGTCATCTTTAGTTATCCCAGTAGTTCAAATATATATATATATATATTTAAATTATATATGTCAATTAGAAGTCGAGGCAAGTCATGCTGTAGGAACTCATTTTTCTCATGTTTCAGTTAGAAGAAGGAAGGAGAGCTTTTGGCTGGAGTATGCACCAAGTTAAATGACATAGAGAAACAGGCTGCTCCTTTCCCTTGAAACGTCTTGAAGTTCTGGGAGGCTGTTCTGTGTGCAGGTTACTAACTGGAACAGAACTTTGATGCTCACCAGTTGACTGTTGGTGCAACATAGCCCATTCTTTTTGTTATGCACTGCTTAATTAGGAAGACTGGTGCAAATCTTCCTGCTCAAATACGTTTCGGTAGAGAGGGATGCATAGGGCCTCCCTTCCCCACATGTCCCATGCATGGCTGTGAGCTGAACTGTGGGAGCCTGCAGCCTGGTTGGGCTTGGCCCAGTGCTTGGCTGGATGCCTGCATGTGTCACTCTTTGGGTCAGGGGTCTGTGTTGTTACATTCAATGATGCCATCTTACACCATCAGACCTCCGAAGTGTAAATGTTGCCTTCAGAATGTGAAGCTTCCCTTGGAGATAAAACAACTGTCTTGGGAGAACTGGCTGACCTTGAATATGTGTTTCTTATTTTGGTACAGAATGTAAATACAGAACAAACTATTTTACATAGATTTTGACTGGGTTGAGATATAAGGGCTAATTTTTGTTATTTATGAAGTACAAGTCTCCTTATTTTACTGTGTAAAAGTGTCATACAAAAGAAGGAAAAAAATATGTTCATCAATAAAGATGTCTGTAGAAAATGGACTCTTCTTGGCCTTTTCTTTGAGAGCTGACAGTGCTAGCTGTAAGAATAAGCGCAGTAGAGACTGTGTCAGAACATTCATTTATTTTATGCGAGTTTTTTTTAAATGAAATTACACCAAGCTTGCATTTATTGATCACTTCGAGAAAGTATTGTTTGAAACTTTGACTGTTAAATGTTTGATGCTCAAGAATGAGACAGAGAATTTCAGCCCACCCATGAAACAAGGAGGTTTCTGAATTCTCTATCCCATCCTCATGTATTTGACACATTAAGGACTGCACAGTATTTAATTCTTTCTCACTTGATGTTGCAGTCCCATTCTTCCAGCTCAGAGACTTCATATGGGCTCCATTGCTGTCTCCACACAGTCAACCTTTGCTGCTGCCCAGCAGGGACCAGGGTGCTGCAGCCACGTTCCCACCAGCTGAGCCAGCTTTCCTAGCTGTAAGACTGAGACTTTTTAATTATTATTTTTTAATTAGTTATTTTTATATTTGATACACAATGATATATAAATCTGATAAACGTGAAAGACAGTAATATTCTTCTAAAGTATAGGACAGAGAAGAGGGTTTAATAACCTAGCCTTTTTTTGGCTTATTTTTCAAACCAATTTGTCATTTGAATACAGATTAAAAAGCCCCTTGTGTTCCCTTCTGCTATTCTGGAAAATCAGATAAAGCAAAGCAAAAGTAGGTTACTCTTCCGTTTTGCTTGCGTTCTTTCTGAATATGAATCTTCCTAAAAGGGTATTAAAGCTTAGAAAATGTGATGCTCTTTGTTTCACAGCTGGCTTTAACTGAAAAACATCAGCTGGGTAAAGTTACCTGATACAGTTTAGAAAACTTGGATGTTTCTAAAATGAATGCCATTGGTAACAAAATTAAAAACTGGTTGGAGAACCAGTTGGTGTGTAAAACTCAGAAGCAGAGAGAGCTGTCTGCCTTCAGGAATGCTGCCCACTCTGCAGTGGGGTCAGGGCATTGCTGTGGTGCAGTCCATGGGAAGACAAATGCAGTTCAGTTGTGTCAGTCCTGGGGGTTCCCTGGTGAAGCTGAAATGCAGCCTGGTTTCAGATCCAATTGGATAAGGAATTCTGTGCGTCTGTAGCGGTCAATTTTGTGCATGCCTGCAAAGTCAGGGAATGCAGAGTGTTCCATTGCTGCTTCTCCATCCTCAGAATGACAGCGCTGCACAGGCTGCAGGCTGAGCTGTGCATGTATCCCAGCTGTCTCTTCAGCTTTCCCCTCCCGGCCAGTCCGACTGCCGGTGGGTAACACTTGCTCAGAAGTGCTAACACTCACATGAATGTTTTTGGTCATTCCCCTTTCATTTTTCTTCTCCTGTTTTTCAACAATACAATAGATGTAAGAAAATCAGATTACTATTGGAAGTTCCGTGTGTCCTGAATAAAAAAGGTCCTTCCTTCCTCCCCCACCCCTGAAACTCTTTTCTTTGTACATCTGCTGAACATTCATGTGTGTCTCAGCACAGCAGCAATACCTGTTTTTCCAAAGTGCCTTACAATGGGAAATGTTCAAGGAAGGAGTAGACATCTCAAAATACAAAATGTTATGCTATTTGTGTTTGAGGGGAATTATGAATCCCATATTGGCCGACGTGGCTGCATCTTATTGCTGTAGGACCTTTTAACTCTCATTCCTGTTTTGATGCATTCTCCAACTTTTTTGCATCTTGTGCTGTTCTGTAACAAATATTAGAAAGCAAAGTGCTGAGGTCCACGTGAGCTAAATTGAACTCCTGTTACAAAAATTATGAGGGGCGCTGTCTTCAACCAACATGAATTTGCAGGCAAGTGCTCAAATTGCTATCTCAAAGTGAAGACAGATTTTTACATTTTCCTGTTTAGTGGATATAAATGTTGGAAGGCAGATTTTTTCACCCCCAGAATGAGGATACTGAAATACATTCTGTGTTGCTCTTACAGCAAGCGTTGCCACACAATCTATTTGTCTACTTTATTTGCTGTGGAGTGGATAAAGTCCTGCAAAGATGAGGACACAGCCAAGCGGGGAGAGCCAATTCCTAAATGTGTTGTGGGTGGTTCTGCAGGCACGAAATGAAATTCTGGATCGATTCGCCCTCGTAGCAGATCTTGTAGATGGTTGTGAACAACGGAAACCTAACAGAAGCATGGGAAAAGAAAAATAGTTTTGAAAGTTCACACAAACACATTTTGTTTGTAATGGAAAAAGCATCTAGCTTTTTTTGTTGTTTGTTACATTAGAAGAAAAGTATCTGAAAATGTTTTATTTCTCTGGAAACTTTGCTACAGTAAAATTTTTACCTCGATTGGAAGATTATAAATGAGCAACACAAAGACAAACCAGTAGGAATGAGGTTAGGACAGTCGAGGGAGCTTAAGGACAGCTTTGGAGGTGACAAAAGATAAGTTGTTTCAGACACAAAATTGCTGTCCTCTGCTCTTGTTTACTGAAAAGACCCTGCCTTGCATTTCCCCTTTTCCCTTCTTTGTGTAAAATGCATAAATAATTTGTGTTCATTACCACTGTCTGAAAGACTGGAAAAGAAAATGCCTTAATCGTTTTCTTTTCTTTTTAAAGGCAGCGCTGCTTAGAATTTCTGTATCTGTTCAGTTTCTAACAGATTTACCTTTTTAAATAAATCTATGTACTGCTAAAGTAGGACAGGCTTCAAATTATAAATCCTATAATACCATCCAAATAATTAAAGTATTACTTTAACTGAATTATTGGCTTCTTTTGTGGCACCGAGGCATTGATATCAGCACACATTATTTAATGTGTGTAAAATAGTTTGCTCATGAGCAGACTCCTGAATGTTTAAATTGAGATTGTTTGCACTGGGAGCAGTATTGCAAGCTGTGATGGTGGTATAATGAGAATGATAAATCCTTTGACCTATAGATCACATTCATAACCTTACTCCATGTATGTATTTCAGTCTTGCATGGTGTGAGCCAGTGATATCTGGGTAGTTCCTTTGGACTTCTTTGGTGGACTATATGTCTGTGGCTTGTTTCTTTTGATGTTGTTTTACCTTCATCCTATTCTACTGATCATAGCAATGAGGAATTTGGCTGAGTTTAAAGCTGGCCCAAGATGTAGAAAGCAATTGTTACAGAAATTAACAGGACGGTTGACCACAAATAGCAAGAAGGAGGTTAGGAATTCATAATTTGTTCATAATTTGTGGCCAGACCCGGTGAGTCAGATTTTGTTTTAAATCAAAACACTTACTTATCAAGCATATTTTTCTCTTTCAGAATCTTGTAGACTTCAGCTGAAGTCTGAGGACCTTGTAGTTTTTGTCCATTCAGCATCTCCTTTTCCAATTCCTCAATGGACTAGAAGAGAGATTACTTGGATCAGAGGGAATACTGCTGTAACATCAACAGTTACCAAAAAGGTAAATAGCTAACAGTGCCTTTGTGAAAACAAAGAATTTCTTTCTTTCTTTTTTTTTTTTTAAAAGCTTAAAATATTTCAAAATCCTCCTTACTTTTCCTGTGCGAGCAAAAGCCTCTGCCACTTTTCTGTTGCGTCCTCCATAGCAGGTAGTGATTAGGTCAGCAACCCCACAGCTTTCCAGGAAAGTGGATATTGATACAGATCCCTTGCAGAAGATCTGGGCAAAGGCCACCATTTCCATAAGGCCTAAACGTATCACTGCTGCCTTTGTGTTATCACCAAAGCTCAGTCCATCGCAGAAGCCGGCTCCTACTGCTACAATGTTCTAAAGAGTTCGTGCAGAACAGACAAAAAGGAAATCATCAGGTAAGATGTGTAGTTCACTAGGGTATATAAAGCAAGCTTTAAGAAAATTCCACAACTGTGTCTTCACTCGATTCAGCAGGATGGGCCCCAGGTTCATAGAGCCCTAGATTCATTAAGGTTGGAAAAGACCATTAAAGTCATCCAATCCAACCATCAACCCACCCCCACCGTGCCCACTAACCATGGCCCTTGGGGTCACATCTCCACAGTTCTTTAACACAACACAGTGCCTATGAATTTGTTCTGAGGAAGGCAGGTGTCTTTTTACATTTCAAGCAAAAGCTTCTTGACTTTGTTGGATTTTATAAAGCATCCACTGTTATTCCAGTGGGCAAACTTCAGAGCAGCTTGTTTAATATTGTAGTATTGCAATCATGTAGCAATGTGCAATTAACTTTTTTTCTTGCTAGTTCCAAGATGGGGCTCATTTCTGTTTGAACTGTTTAAAATAACCTGAATGAAGACATACCTTCTAGCTCTTCTTTGTAAGTCTGTAGTTCACTGGTTCTATATTCTGACACTGCAATAGACCAAACCTTGGTTTTGCCTGCAAGGATGGTCAGTAGAACTGGCCTTTCCTACAGCTCTAAACAAATGTATTTGGATCCTAAAAATCTTCCCAGTTCTTCACCTTGTCCTGCATGTCCCTCTCCCCACCTTTTAATTTGCTGCCCCTACAGAAGCGTAGTTTGTTATATTTGAGTTATATGTTACTAGAAATGCCACTCATTTTGCTTTGGCATTGCCTTTGCTAAAACAAACAGTGATTTCAAGGGGAGCAGAAATTTCCCTCGCAACTGAATGAACTCCAGCCTGTAGCTGGAGGCAAAATCTTTGGGTGTTTGTAAATACCTTACTCATATCTAGGTTAAGCAAAACAAAGTCTTCACCAGTCAGCAAACCCCCCCTCCAAGGACAGATGAATTGTTCAGATACAAATAACTGATTGTACAGAAACTACAAGTGGTTGTAGCTTGAGTTCAATTTTGGCACATTTAAAAACAAAGCCCAAATTTCACTCAAGTGCCCCTGCCATGGAAACTTGGTAACTGTGGTGTTTCTTCTGACCCTGCCTGGGATTTCTATGTCGGCATGGCTACACACTATCCAGATATGCTTCCAACTCAGAGTGGTGCTTCTGATGCTGCTTTCTAGTGGGTCATGACTTGAAATACGGAAGTAAGCTATTGGTTGGAATTATTGTATGTAGAAGGACTCTTTGTTCTACATGCTTACAACATATAAACAAGAAAATATAGTGGACTAAATTTTTCCCTCAGAAACAGAGGTGACTCTGTTAAAAATAAGTACAAAAATCCAGCTATTTTGAAATGCTTTGCCAGCTGTTATATCTTTAAGCAAATTTTCTCTCTTTTTTTTTCGTATTGGAGAGCTGACACAGGAAATGTTACATGTTTTGTCCATGCCCACTCATTCATAAGGCAGCGTGGACTAGTGTTAGACCACACGGCTTACAGAGGCACAGGCAGGGGTAAGAATTTAGTCCTGATAAAAAAAAAATTGGTTTGAAGTCACTAACTTTTAAGGCTCCACAGATCTCCACTGTATCAGTGTCAGGCACCACGGTAATCCTGAAGTTGGGAGTCTGCAGTAATTCCTTAAAGATCTGCCCTTGTTTCTCATTTTTGCACCCTGTGGGAAGGAAGGATGGAAGTTAGAGCATTTGTGATGTTTCAGTGGCACAGCAGTATGCACAATGAAATGAAACCTGAAGCAAGGGCCTAGGGACCTTTGGGTTTTGTGGTCACAGTCACTGGG